>NC_141399.1:32571681-33896681 GCF_034619465.1 Leptosomus discolor | reverse complement strand
TGAGAAATAAAGGCCTCTACCTTGGATTGTTCACGGTGTGCAAGTTTATCAACTGGTAATGAGTTTTTTCATATGTGATAGGGACTTCACACCATATATTAGTCAATGCTCAATCTGAAACCATTTACATGTTTGATGTGGTATCCAGACTAAATGATGGTACTTCTAACGCTTCAAATATTCTAATATTCCCCAATTCACAGGTATCAAAACACAGCACACAGAAAGTGTGTACTCCTCTTGAGGGATAAAAACACATTAGCTCTGGTCACAAACACAGTAGAAAAAGTTGTGTATCATTGCATCCATGCTGATAAACTATACCTTCCAAGGCTTCAAGCTCCCTAAGCAAGCTTAGAGATATCAGCATCACATGCTAAAAACACCCCAAACAACCTGCCTGAAGTCACCTGCAATGTTCTGTACCCAAAGACCCCAAGTGTACTCAGATCTGCTGAGCCCAAGCCTAACAATCAGAAAAAGACAACTCCTCTGCATGAATTCTGTTCTTTGCATACATGGACTAAGCTGTATGGGAATCCCACACGACCATTACTGCTTTGGCAATATGAAACTTTGGTGACATAGGTTGAAGTTTCAGAAGCTTCAGCAGAACCATTATTTAAGCTCATTGGCTTGGTCTTCTAGGTTTTATGTGTGCAAAGTAACAATACAACACCATGAAGTGCAGTTCTAATATGCCTTGCAATTATGGCACCAAGCTCTATACACTATTACTGTTATTTTTTATGATGAAAATTTCTTTTTATTTTTTAATTTTTTTTAGTTCAAGGGAATAGGAAACCATAAGAAAAGCATAGTTGTGAATTTTAATTGCTGAGCCTTAATCACAAAAAATAGTGAGAAAAGGAAATTGGCCAAATACAGTGTAGCAGATAAAATTACTCATATCTATGCAGTTTGCCACAATGATATCTGAGACTGCCAAAACTGGCAGCTGAGATTCTACAGGATGAAGCCTTGAATAATATGTATAGTCTGAACTGGAGCTAACTTTAACAAATTTTCTGCACTTCTAATTCTGAATACCAAAGTCTTTGCAGTAGGTTGTAAGACAAAATACCACCCCCCCGCCCCAAACCAGGTTAGAACTTCAGCTGATGAAAGTCACCACTCCACTGACTTCAATGGATAATACAAAGCGAGCAAAGATTCAGTCCCAACTATTAAACATGGGGTTTACCAGATAATGTTGGCCTAAATTGAGATTCAAGATAGGAAGTAACTGAGAGACTATGATATTGCTAGAAAAAACCACATTTATACAAGAAATAATTTCTTTTGCTGGAATTTTAATTCATTCAGTAATGCTTTTTAACACATTTTCATTTTTTCTGTTTTTAATGTGGTGAGCTGCTTTCTGTGAACACCAAACCCTGAATTTAATTGTAGTTACAGAAAAGTAAGTCTGCACCTGCTATTGCTATGCAGCATGTCACTTCATATTTTTTCCGTTACATACTGAACTACACCAAAATTAATTTTAGGACTGCGCACATTTTTTACCAACATTTTAAAACCTTAACAGCCGACAACAGCAATTTAGTTTTATTTTTCACAACTTCTAAAATACTAGAGAAAATTTAATTCAAAGTCCATTTCCTGAAAACTACAGAATTTAATTTTTCCACAAGGATGTTTTTTAGGAGCAATCTCCTTGGTACTGTTAAGAACTTCCTGTTTCCAGAGAATTCTCTATAATTCAGAGCAGATTACATACTTCAAGGAAAAAAAAAAAAAAACACAACAAAAAAAGAATCAAAAGCCCCAGTAAAGATGAGGCGGAAACACTAAAAATGCAGCCCAAAAGGTATAAAGTCAAGATAAAGTCAAGCATTACAGAAATGACTATAGTTCCAATGAGAGATATGTTCTCCAGATGGTTTAGTACTGAAGGCAATACACTTTTACTTAGATGCATTTTATGCTTCTTCAAGAAAACAAATCCAGGGTTTCCTTCCGTTTCCACACTGCCAAGAGTACTGCTCCATGAGTAGTGCTCCCAGCTTTGGAGACATACATAATTGGTCCTCCCTTGCTTACGCTTGCTTGCATTCTTCTTCCATACAGCACATTACCTTCATAACTTCCAACCATTTATTGACTCATCAGACATGTTGTCAAGCCTCATAACTCTCACTAGAAGTAAACTATTTCCTTACTACTCATTGAACCTTTATTGCACAAACTGTTTTTTTCTTTTTTTTTTAATGACTTGAATTTGGAGACACAAACATTCATCCTATTGTAGTACATTTTATTTCTCTAATACATTTTATAGGTAAGAGGTGATCAACTGCTGGAACATTTCTACATAAAACTGCTCAAAATTTGCAAACAAGTATTATTATTATAGCCTTAATATCCAGGACAAAAATGCCCTAAGGAATTTTTTTTAGTTAACTGTTTCACCAAAGGCCTGGATAAATTTTTTCTTATTTTACACTGTAAAAGAAAAAATATGACTTAGGCATCCAAATATTCTTTATTACTGAAGTCATAAAAAGGTATGTTGTTTCTATGAGTACCTTGAGCCCTTTCAAAGATTAGCAAATACTGACTTTTTCATGATGTACTTTTAATCATCTTATAGTATGTTACTAGAGGAAATATTTGTTACTTTCTTGTCCTGTCAAACATTCTATATATGAAAAACAGATATAGGTAAAAAGGACAACCTGGGAGGTCACTGATGAGACAACAGTACTTGCTGGTAAAGACTGAGTTGCAAATCTTTATTTTGGCTGCTGTTATCTAGAGTTCATCCTGTGTATCTTGAATACTTTAGTCTTCCTTGCTGTATTTCCCATACATATATTCACTACGACTATTTCACTGTGAAAAAGTCACTGATGCTTAAGTCTCCTGTCTCTAGCAGACAGTGCAATCTACTACATACAATCTTTCCTAATGCTTAAAGTTTACTCATGAGACAAACCGCAGTCTTGATGTAAACTGGTACACAACCTTAAAATGAAACCTATTTTCAGCTGGGATGAATTGAAATCCAGGTGTACCAAAGTGCAGCTAAAGAAAGTTTGCTGGGCAAAACGATCAAACAATTTCTTTTTATTCTTTCCGGGATAACTTTCCTGATACATTATTGCTAAACTAACTCAGTCCTGTAATTTTTTGTTTTCAATTTTGGCTCTTCGGAATAGTGTCTAATAATAAATAATAATAAAAAAGATATTGTTAAGCTGGATTTGGGTCTACTTTGAACTTTTGTTTCATGTTCTGCATTTCTTTTGCTTCTTCACTGTGCAAACTTAAGAGTAAGCCAAATGCTTGAAGTTTCAAAGATGTTAGTCATATAATTATATATCAGAGCATGACAGAAATCACACAAAAATCAGAAGAAAACCTCAAAAGAACTCATCTGAAGGAACAGTTTCCAAACTTGGCAGTATTTTACATTACAAGACAGTACATTAATAATATGTCACGGGTGAAGCGCAGGTGAAGAATTTAAGATTGGAGGGTTAACAACATAAATTCCACATCGTATTAGGTAACCTTAGCCAACTTCAGCTGTGTTTGTACAGTCACAAGAAGTATTTTAGTTTTTACAAATAATGAAACACACCCTGAACACTGCTCTTTCTTCCTCTACATGGGAAATTTG
Organism: Leptosomus discolor; assembly: GCF_034619465.1. NCBI lineage: Eukaryota > Metazoa > Chordata > Aves > Leptosomiformes > Leptosomidae > Leptosomus > Leptosomus discolor. Next base: position 33,893,035 of record NC_141399.1, on the reverse strand, counting down.
TAAATGTATGGATGAAGTACTTCTTGTGGCTAACCAGGATATTATGAAAACACAAAACTGTATCAAATATTTCACCTTGTCTTTTCTCACAGCCAATATACCAACTTCAGAGGAAAGGTCTTTGCATCTAAAGACTTACCTCCTTGGACTACAAGTGATCAGGAAAAACAGAATCTGCCACACCTTTCAAAGAATCCAGAGGAAGTCTGAAAACATTTTGCAACATGATTATCACAAAATAGGCCATAAAGGGGCACCCTCCAGATACAGAAACTGGTTTCACTACCATGTGATGGTGGGCTTCCTTTCCAGTGTGATGATACTTTTGCCAAGAAAGACAAGGCTTTGATGAACTGGACTTAGTCCTGCGATCCTTGTGTAGTCTCAGTGCTCTTCAGGGGCCAGTCCTTCGGACCCTGGGGGTAAGGCAGCAGCATGGGAGACCAGACCCCTTACCTCCTGTCTAAGCTCTGCTACACAACCACCACCTCAAAATTCATTTTTATGTGCTGCAGTCCACCCACTTAAAGAAAGGGAATAAAGCTAACTGATTTCCTGTATAAAATGCCACCTTATCAAATGTTTACATCAAAATCTCAGAAGCAAAGACAACTAATCTCACAGCTAAATTCTCTATTAATGCTTTTAGCCTGGTGACCAAAGCCTACAGTGTTAGAATGGGAATTGTTCTAGCTCACTTCTCAAGGGACAACAGTGAGCTCCAGCCATGCTCTTACTCACTTCCAGATATTTATACTGCATTTCTAAAAAAAAAAAAAAAAGCATGCAATAAGTGCCTGTGCTTCAATGGACCACAGTCAAATTTCAAGCTCGATGAATGTCAACATAATTTCTACCTACTTTAATTCAAAATTATTTTATTAGGTCAGTGGAATTCCAGTCAGTTACATCAACTATAAAATGCTGAGGGACAAAACTGGGAAAGAGCTACAAAGACCTTCAGTAAGTACATGGACACAGCAAGCCACACGTGTTACATGGCCTCACTGCATTTTGACAAGAAAGAGGTTGAGTCATTTTAACATACTTAGCAGGTCTCTACTGAGTAACTGTAGTAAAATAACGTGAATGATCACATTAGAAATTGTTGGATAAAAAAGTAAATTGGAGGAGTCCTTTTCCATTAGCTCTATTCTAACATGGCGCATGGAAGATGAACACAACATGAAATGCTAGATATAAGACGTACGGCGCATATGTAAACAGTTCTTCGGCCAAATTAAGTAAGCTATGCTGTTTTGCTGAAAGTACTCCAGCAGTCATGGTGGGTTTTCCTGTTATCTGATGCCATAGCAACAATAATCTATTTTAAAAATTGTAGTAAGAAGGTAATATATTATCATGACAGCTGCGTTAAATGACTGCCTCTCCTGTGTTACGCTCTTGACTTTACACAACAATGTTAAGATGTTTTTTAACCATGTTTTCAAGATGAAAATAACATGGTGTCAAAATATTTTTTCTAACCAATCAGCACTATTGAAATACATCACTGAGCTTTGTGTTTCCATGACAACTAGCCTCAAATGTTACAAAACTGCACCAAATTTACTTACAAAGAAGGATTTTTACAAGAAAAATGTGACATGTGACATACTATATCATACAAACTTACGTATGTAATGTATGCCCAAAAATATTGGTGATGCTTAAGTTTTCTAGATTTACATTTCTTATAGGAACTTTTCATATTTGGTAGGGACATAATATATTTTGTTTCTTTGTCTTAATAAAATACAGATTTACCTACAAATCGTTGATTAAAAATGAGCTGCAAAACATATAGACACAATAATTTGAAACCACTATTTATTTCCCTCAAATAAAGCAGGGGCAATATTGGTCTAGATGGACAGCTATACAATTAAAAGGAAAAAAAAAAATAATAATAGTTTCTCTGTGTTTTAATCCTGGGTATTTGCATGACCATCAACAGCTGAGAAATTAAACTTCATTGCTTCTTCTAAAAACAGCTCATCTTGTGATTCTAATGATTAGTGGCTAAGGAAAATAATCCCCTTAATATACTGGCAGAGATACCTTATCAAACACGGTCTGCTATGGGATTAAGGATTTATTATCAAATCTAAAATCACCCAGATTAGTGGCATAGTGTGATTAGTGGAATAAACATCATCAGAGTATTATAAACCGAAAACTAAACTTCATTTCTAGTGGATTTGCAAGTAACCAATTACAATTTACAATCCACTTACAATGGATTACTGCATACTTTAAGAGGGTTTTTTTTATTAATAGCTTGATGGAAAAAAAAAAAAAAATTGCATTTCCAGTACTATTTCATCTACCCTGTTAGTAACAAACTCTTAAAGCACATAGTAAAATAATAATGATAGTGCTTAAATTAGGTACCCTTTGACAATTAATTTGAACTTCTAATAAGGTAGTACTACCCTTTTTCAGTAACGCAGCCATATGGATGTTCAGGGACTGGAAGGACTACAAAAAGAATCAGAAAAAGGGGGGTTATAACCTGTATGAAGTGAACTGGAAAGACAAGTATTTAGAATAATGATTAACTTTTAAATGGTTATAGAATATTCTTCTAACTCACCTTTCTGCTGATGTGACTTTCTTTTGATTAAAAAAAAAAAAATTGATGTCACTAACAAATGAGTTCAAAGTCGGTCAGATTCTTGGTTTTAATTGGTTGACATAACCCAAGCTGGTACTTTATTACAATATGGACATCAAATCAAAAATAAAAGACATGTCAAAGAGTTGCTAGATACTTGATTCGATATTAATAGACTTTATTACATTTGTCATTCTTGTGACCTCCACTAGAAACATTAAAGAGTAGTATTTTTCATGACTAAAATAGAATGAGAAAACTGAATTTGTGAGCTTTATCCAGAGGTTCATTTCATGACTGGTATTGCTTTGAGTATAGTAATCAATCTTTCAGAAAGTGCCTTTAGAAAGTGATGGTTACATTCTACTCTGGCTAGGATATCTGGGAAAGATTGCTGAAAAACCTAACCACATCGCAAAGCAACGGCTCAGAATAGTCATTCCAAATGATTCCTATGTGAATTACTAAATGAAAAAAGATTCTCAAATCGTCACATTTTCAAGTGATTTGTTTGCCTAGTTGGCAAGTTCCGGAGAAAGACAATTCTATGGCAAAGAACACAATTGAATGAAGCACACTGTGATCAATCTAAATGAAGTATGAAACATAAAATTTTTCTCTGCATTGATTTCAGTACATCTTGCAATAATCATTCCAGCCTCCTTGATTGACTCTTAAAATTACAGCACACGTTTTTCAGAGTGAAACGTCTATACCATCAAACACATCCTGGCACAAAGTACCTGTTATTAAGTATCCTTTAGAAAGTGACATTAAACCCCCATAAAAAAAGACCAGATAAAGACATATTCAGCTTCTGTCTAGATGATAGAAAATCGCAACAAATAAACAAACAAAATAACCTCCACACAGAATGAGGAATTCTAAGGAAATTACATTGTTTTATACGGATAAAAAGGATAGTCTGCTATCGTACCTTGGCTTGACATTAACCTGACTACTGAACTGGCCTCTCTATCAGATGCACAAAAGGTCCTGGCACTCACTCTAAGCAGTATCTTATAACCTTATTAAGAAAGAGCATTAATTTTTTTCTATTTAAGACCTATGGTCCACAAACAGTTTATTATTTACCAAGTAATTAACTACCAGAACAGTAATTTTGAGTCTGCCAAATACAACCATAGGTACTCCATAGATGGAAGAAACAGGTAAGAAACCTAAGCAAGCATACTTTTTCACATGATGGCAGCATCAGAGTGCTGACCTTAGGTTTAATACTCCCAAAACTGAAAGAATCATAGTGAAAACAATTTCAAAGTTTTGTCTTTTTTCCTAAGTGCTTTAAGTACTTTGGATGCCAAAGCCAAAAAAGCATGGCTTTTCTTTGTTCAGATGCAAAAGCAACCTCACTCTCTCCAATACACAAGAAATCAGCCAAATCAAGTGTCAACAGCAATCTTTCAGCAAGAGTTCCTGAGTCACTCACACAATATGAGACAGTTTCCATTTGGGGGTTTGAAAGGATAACCAGTAACTTCTGAAAAATACTCTTTGAGAAAGTGAAATTGTTTGGGATTTTAAAAACAAGACAAAGTAAACAAAAAATCCCTGATACCACAGCAAGCTTTTAATCCTAATAGTCCATTGCAGTAAAAAACAGTAAGACTATGCAAAATAAATATTCAACCACTGAAAATGATACAAGACTAAGAAACTTTTCTGCTGGTCAACTCAACCTTCTCACTGCCTTGCTAGCACATGTTGACCCCATTAAAACATATTGAGGATTGTAATCTAAGTACAGAAGCACAGATTCAGACTTACGGGTTCCTCTGTTCTCTCCTCAGAGGGGGCAAACTGCGGATACGTGCCATTAATTTGCACTGTGGCTGGAGAACAAGGTGAGTATGAAATGAAATTTCTATAAAACAGGTATCCCAACCCTCAGGGAATTGAAGGACAAGGAGTTTTTGAGACAGAAGACATTAGCTGTCTCTGAACAGATTTTTACATGTTTATATACACCATTTTTGACCCATGTAAACTTTCATCACGTTCTTGTGACAGAGCTCCGCCATCCGAGCATACATTTTTCTTTCTCCTGAGCTTGGCACCTAATTTCAGTTGCCATGTCCTGCTCTTTGTCTGAAGAGAGACAATGAACTACGTGGTGCATGACTTGGAGACTTCTATTTTGTGTCTCAGCTGTCCTTCCTCCTCGTTGAAGCATCTTGGTGTGTATCATTAGTCCTTCTACAGAAGCCTTTCCACATGCTTGAACATCAATTTCAGATTTCTCTGCAATTTTCTTTATACTACGCTCTTTGTAAAAGGCAAGAAACAGAGATACATGAAGAATTCAAAATGCAAGTACAACATAGGTTTACAAAAGAGCTTAATAATGTTCTCTGGGGTTTTTTGTTAGTTTTTCTCCCTTTGTTGACAAATCCTAAGATTTGAGATTCTTTTTGGGCATTTTTTGAGAATTGAGCTAAAGTTTTCCCAACATGCTTCAATCAGTTAATTAATTTTGCTGGGTTAATGACTTCAACAACAAAAATGTCATACTTCTGAACCTCCTATGGCAACATGGCATCTATTCTCTGCCTGCACTACCAAGAACAAATGTGATGTTGGGTTTATTAATGTTACCTGAAGCAATTTGTTGGCCTCACTGCCTCCAGCAAGTAGGCGTACCAAATTTACCAGAGAAATAATTGTTTTAATGTCTTTGTCTTGTTTGGATTTTCTTTTCAGTTACTGCCCCCTCAAAACCTGAGAAATTAATTCAACTCACCTACTAGCTAATCAGTAGCTAAATACTTTAAAAAAAAAAAAAAAAATCCTACTGCTCTTTCTTAACCTTTTCAGTAAGATGTTCTCTACCTTCACCAATATATAAGCAAAAAAACAAACTTCATTAAACTTCTTTTACATTTAACTTTCTTTGATATTCCTGAAATGGCTCAGCCTTACCTGCACCCTTGCCAAGCCACTAAGACAAATTAAAGAGGGAGGGACATGTTTTCTGGGAGACAGTTTAATATATTCTCATCTTTGCCCTGTGCGAGACTTTCACCACCTTCTCACAATTACTCTTGGGGATAAGACAGGAGCAGCAGGAAGGGCTGAGGTTTTCTTGTCTCTACAAACAGCACTGCAAACATTTTTCATCCATTTGGCCAGACAGTCTGGTCTCTGCTCATCGTTATCTAGGATTACATTTCAAATACGATAATTAATTGCAAGAATTACAACCACACTGACATAAAAGGTAAAGCCAGATGCTCCCTTAAAAATTATACACAGGATCATGTTCACTGTTGTCTGTTGTCCAGATTTTTGCAAGGGGTTTGGAAGGACTACCCACTCCAGTGACTGCCCCATGCCACCAACTCAGAGCTGCCTTATGAAACTTTTAGAGCGCAGACAGAATTCTGCAGAGACATAGAAGCACACATGGAAAAGGCTGAAATAAGCTTAATGCAGAAATGAATGTTTAGCAGTTCAAGACCATGATTGTGTAGCTTTTTGTACAAATTAAGCACTTCTCAGGGTTGATTAAAGCTGCATTTATACAGAAATCATAAAGATACTCATGAATAAAAATCACTTGCTGGACTTTGGACTAGCGTGATCACCAGCTCTCTAGAGAGACAATAGCAGTAGAAGCATGAAATGTTCTAGAATATAGTATGTTAAGTATCTTCAACATTTTAAAAATCGAAATATTCTCAATCCCATGTGTAGAATCAGACCCACACTGAAGTCGCTGCTCTTTCATCTTTCTCAGGCCTTTAAATACAGCCAGGCAATTGAAAGAAAACAGTTTCAATTAGAGCCATTTTTATATGCAAGTTATAAATCTCTGAAACCAGGAGTTTATAATAGCAACATTGATATAACTGTACTACAGCTTCACTATAATAAATCAGTCGCTTGTCCCATAAGTCACGTTCTATAAATCAGAAATTTGGAATGTAAATCTCAGCACTTGTTCATAAATCAGCAATACTGATCAACACTAGAAATAATATTTTGGCAGTAAATCACATTTGGCAAATATATTCTCCTGTGTTAGTTCACTTAAAAATTGCTTAAAGTTGTATTTCAGAGATTCTCCCTGTGAATCTCCTGAACATGCCTGGTGCAGCCCATGTTGGTGCAGACCCAAGAACACAGCCACCTCCCCACAGCACGAGATGGCTCTGGCTGTTCAGAGTAACTCTTGCAAGTCCAGACAGGTGCTGTGTAAAGATGTTCAGGTTACTAATATTAGTGTCACAATAGCAATTAGTACCCAAATAGATATCTGAAACTTGATTAACACCCCAGGTTCTTGCACACTCTGCGTGCCTACTTCAAGATCCAGTGTTCTTGCTAAACAGTTGAATCCCGTACCACCATCTTCCCACCACAATTAGTGCCTGCGCAGGAATGGGAGGTACATACAGTCTCAGTAATACCTCTGCTGGTACTTCAGATCTGCCCTCAGAAAAAAATTTCCACCTGAAACGTAGACAGGTATGAGAAAAGGCATGTGCTGTACAGGAGAGTGCATGTAATAGCATAAAACAATAAGGCTGAAAGACAGAAATAGGCTGCTGCTGCTTTTGGCTCATTAGTTACTATCCAGCTTAATGCCACAGCTTTTGTAACCCCATGCCTTCATTAATAACTACAATTTTCAAGTACATGTCAAAAGTTTTGCCTTAAATTAAGAAAACAGCATGAATACAAGTATTCTGGTTTATTTTCTGATTTGCCAGTGCAAAATACCAATGGTTTTCTTTAAAACAAACAAACAGAAAAAAACCCTGTGAAACTGAATTTCCAACTTGTAAAACCTTTTCTACTACAGTGAGAATGGCACTTTCTAGGTAACACTTCTTTCTAGCCCACTTGTTTAATGTGATGTGTATTTCTAAGTGAAAGTTGTTTATCTCCTCAATGCGATCAGTAAACACACACATGCACATGTTCATTTAGAGCATTTTAATAATGTTCTGTGGTTACTGAACTCAGGAAGGGTTATCACGGTTCAAGCTTAACTTTCTTCCGTGTATTCTTTGATACACGTGGAAAACTAGGGAAAAGCTACTTGTTTTCTGTCACTGAATTTTGAAGAAATTATTGCTGAAACATACCATTGTGCATCAATAAATAACAATACAGAATGAAATGTTTCTTTCCTATATACTGTCTTTACATTATTTACATTATTTCATGTTATGTTAATATAAACCAGCACAATCACTGAGAGTTAGACTAACTTTTATTGCCCTCCTAAACTACACCTAATTCTGTAGTTTCTATGGATGCGAGATGGAGATTTCTCCTGTGGAAATAGGTACCTTCAAAAGGCATACTTGATACCGCCATAGGAAGTATTGCACCAGAACAACATAGTTTCTATTCTTAACACCGTTCTTTCTTCAGTTACAGGAATAGCATACACACACTGACCTGATAACAGAACTAAGTTACAAACCAAACTCATCTCCTCTCCATCTACTTGCAATGCTGGTGGTTACAATGAGAAAATAAATTAATGTCATTAAAAGCACATCTCCAAATCTCCCAGGAACTTTGTACGTGAAGTGTGGGACTCCAGGAGTGACAAAACGTTTGTCCTTGAAGAGCAGACTCCAAACATGCCTGCCAGTGCCTTTCCCAGAGCACCAGAGATATAACCAAATGAGCAAATGAAGGGGGAGGGGGATTCTGTGGAGACGTTAATCTTAATAAGACGTGCAGTCATCCAACAACTGGGAAGGCTTGATATATTCCTTTTGTTCCAATATCTTCTTCAGAGGTCTCCTGTACAAGCACATATTTGGCATAACATTTCACTGCAGTTATCAGAAACGAGGAATTTCGACAGTATGTTGCTCCCTGCCCCTCAGATCAATGTAGGTTCATGCTCTGGAGGCAGGAGGAGAATACTTCTGTGGCATTATGGACTTTGAATTACAAAACTGGCTTATCCAGAAAATTAATACACAAAATAAAGATAAGTTAACTAGAATATCATGTAGAATCTTTGCGTAATTACAAGTTAAGGTAGCAAGACTGATATGAAGTCCTTAGTTAAACAGTATTTTCATACTGGATTTTTGAGTAGCGAACTAGCCTAGCATGTTCTGTTAAAAAAAATCCTTTATTTTTCTCTAGTGACTTTCAGAGCTGCAGTTGACATTCTAGTATTTGTGATGTGTTTGTCAGAACATTCTTAGATAATACAGATTGGTATGGTTGAATGATTTTACTTTCACATAGAACTGAAAAAAGAGAGTTATAATTGGAAATATTAAGCAACTTTAATGTATAGTTTGCCATGCTTTAATGAAGTAATTAAGGAGCATCTGTAGTTTGCCTTCACAATAAGCAATTTCAGTCAAAAGATCTAACAGGTGCTGCTGCCTATCAATTGCTGAGAAACATTTTCTCTGATTTTGCTGAACTTCTTCCTGGTGCATAGTGTTTTATGGAACATGGAGAGATGCAATGAGGAGCAAGCCCTGTGGCAAACAAACGTTTACACAACTGAGGTTCATACAAAATTTTATAATATGTTAACAGTTGTGTTTGTGTCTTTGAATCATTTCAAAATATTTTGAAATGGTATTAATGTCTCTGCCAAGCAATACATTTTAAAGATTCACAGACTGACAAACCGTAAAAAAGTATTACGAAGAATAACCTTTGATTCCAAAAGGAATTAGTAACTGTCCAAAGGGAATTGAAAGTATTTGACAGCTATTTGTAAAGAATTATGTCCAGACTTGTGAAGGATTTTAATAGCATGATATAATGTAGATAAAATATTTCTGCCATAGAGGTACTTCCAAAGAATCTCTCAAGGATTCTTGACCAACCTCTAGTCATTGAAAAGATTATAAAACTGTTTCTGAAGTTCAGTTCAAAACTGTGAAACGCATGTAACTGATTGCATGTTAACAGGTAAGGTAGTTCCTTTTACAAGCTTATTTCGCTAACAAAGGTTAGATTCCTTCAGTACATACTACCTTTTGATACTCCAGAGGTGACTTTTTTGAAAATAGCATCTAAATGAACTAAAGTTTTCATGTGTATGGAGAAGTAAGTTCATTGTCACCAAGGTGTTAACTTTACTTGAGCTTACCTTTTCTCACACAGGTGATTATTTTTGCTGAGTTATTCCTCCAGTGGACTAAAGAAATTAAATAGAAGTTATAGAGGAAAGCAAAACAAAACATGGAGACACTACAGTTTTCTGGAAATCAGATATTAACTTTTTTCCCCATCTCTCCAAGGCTTTATTGTCCAGGATTCATTAGATTTTTGAAATATAATCCACATAAACAGATTAAGAATCAGTGAGATCCATTCTGGAAGTTCAATATTAAATTATAAATAAAGCTCTGAGGCAGATGCAACTCAGCCCCTTCTCTGAATGTGAAGTGGGATAGGTAAACATTGGTAAATGTTATGTATTTCAAAACACACAAAGTTTAATCAAATTAAAGCTCTGTTTCACATTTTTTGGCTCTACTTCTATTCTAACTAGCTGTATATTTATTTTAATATACAACACTGCAAAATATCATCTTACTGCTGTTATTTGCCTGAAGGAAATTCATTTCAGATATGAAACTTTTACACAATATTTACCATTCAAGTATTGCAGCTTTTATTAAATGGGGCCAGAGAGGATGCCAAGGGATTTAAAAAGAGAATTAATAACAGCCATTGCTAATTCAGGCTTATGCACTACTTTATTGCAACAGCAAGGATGAAGATAGGAAACCAAGGATAATCCAATTGATACTAAACATTTTGAACTTATTAACTGTACTTGAACAAAACATTTTTTTTAAAATAAGAAGGCTATACAGCTAAAATAAGACACACAATCCATCAGAAATAGCATACAAAATTAATCTTTTCTGTTTTCATTTGTGTAAATGTGTGATAACAGTATGCAGATCTATCTTCTGCACCTTCATATGATCTACACTGTTTTCAGTGTGACATCTCCAATACATTAAAATAAAAATAAATTAAAAACAACTGGAATTCACAGAAGCTCAAAGAAACCCAGATTTCAAATAACAATTCTTTTAAAGTAACAACACGGGAACACAATCAGGACCATGGGATAATTCCGGTTGGAAGGGACCTCAGGAAATCACCTAGTCCAACCTCTTGCTTAAAGCAGGACAAGTTGCTCAGAGCTTTATCTAGTCCGGTTTTGAAATCTCCAAGAAAGGAGACGGCATAACCTCTCTTGGGCAACCTATTCCAATGCTAGATTTCCCTCATCACAAAAAAGTTTTTCCTTAAATCCAGCTATACATACAAGGACTATAATACAGATATAAGGACTATAAATTTTCAACATAAGTTATACCTCATTTATACAATCAGAGTGAGAAATGAGTCTCTGGTTTCATTTCACAGTTTAATGAACTAGTATGCTATTATAATACCTCTGCACAGAAAGGGTGAAGAGAAACCCTATGTTATTGGAAATCCATTTCATTAAGGTGTCTCTTTCTTTTTCAGTAGACAGGGTGGATGCACTCTTTTTAATTCAACATGTACACTCTGAATTCAATCCAAACTCTATTGACTTTATACAGAAACCATTTTGACTTCACTTTTCTTTTCCCTAGAGTTACCAATAATTCATTAACTGAAAAAAACAATTTTGTTTCAGCAACCATCACCAAACATTTCATTCAAAACCAAGAGGTCAATAAGATTAATCGAAGTATCTCATAAAAGGAAGATGTGACTCTACTGATGTCAGCAGGAGAAAATAAACATTTGGTCCATATAAGTTTCAGCATATAGATGATGTAGTAATAAAATCTCTATATGTAAACAAATTGAAGAATGTTATCTGAAACATATTTAACAGACTTCGACCATTTATGTTTCATACCCAGTTGCTGTCTTTGGTCTTCAGTCTGTCTGTAATATCCAAATTTCAGAATAGAAAGCAAAAACAGATGAAGAGAAGGAGAGGGAATCTAACCGAAGCATTCAAAAGGCATTCGGGCATTTGTGACATACATGGATCTAAAATGCTCTGATTTTATAAAAATATTGATCTAAAAAGAAGTATATGCAGTTTCCACTACAAAAATTCTCCATCAGTTTTCCTAATTTAAAAAGTTAACATTTAACTTAAAACATTCAAAGCAACCTGTAATGGATATCTTAAGTGAATAGTAACTGCTAGTTCATTGCCACTTCTCTGCACAGTTCACATTATGCAGCTAATCCAACAGGCTCTGTTCTACTGCAATAATTTCTAAGAAAGCATCTTCCACATACATAATTCTGTGTATAAATGCATGGTTTATGTACACCTTCCAAGAATCTTCCAAAATATGTTAACTAATTAACAAAATCGGTGTGTGACAGAATTACATCGTTACTGCAAACTTAAAAGCATAATAAAGTTGAATTCCATGATCACAACCATTTTCCCCCACAGGATCCCTGCCTCACGAATATAGAGTTACTTAATATTTACCTTTAGCTCACCACACAATTCATGTTCTCATTTCTAATTAATCACTTGCTATCCAAAAACTCCACTTAAACACAAGAAACAGTTTCTCTTGTAACGTTACCTGTAATATTCATCAACGTAGTATCTGAATGGTTCACAAATAATTAGCTAATTCATCTTCACAGCACTCTTATAGTCCATTTTAGAAATGAGAAACTGAAGCACAAAGGTACTACAGTTACAAATCTTCACCTATTTCTGTGCTGCATTTGTGGTATTTTAACTGCATAGTACTGCTACACGTTACGTTCAAACCAGTTCCCACTGCCTTACACTGCAGAAGAGCCCACCTCCACACAAAAAACTGGAGGAGCCTCCCAGTGAAGGAGGTCACCACTGCCTTTAACTAACCCTTCTCTAAGGCGTGAAGGCTATTACTGATGGGGATGGACTGTTCAGACACACAAAACATGTTTTATATGTAGCCCTGAAGAGCAGTGCAGCTTCAGATCTTCACTGTCTTGTACCTCCTATCCCTTCCCAAATTTCTACCCCTGCACTACTTCTTTAAGTCAAACCATTCCCTCCAGCAGGAAGAATGTAAACACCTTGTTTTAGTTCTCACACTTAAAATCTTAATAGTCTTTCATGTTTAATGACTTCAAAAGACAACAGACGGGCTAACAAGCAGGAGTTTTACAGCACTAGAAGGTTCTTAACACACAATGATTTTAAAATAATTTACTTTTCACTCACCCTTACAGAATACAGGTGTGATGAAATGTTCAAAGCTATACTAGCAAATTTGCATGACTTCTTATAGGAAGAGCAAAGGGCATGTCCCTACAGTAAAATAATCTTATGATCAAGTTTCAAGGTCATTCTGTAAACCACAAAATTTTCTCTCCATGGATCACAGTATCATAGCAATATTAACACCGTAAATACCTGAAAATGGTGCAGCTTCTCAATTCTCTGAATCATATATCTATCTTACCATCCTCAAGAATGTTAGACTAAAACCCTCAAAAGTGGTGATTTCTAAACTATGGAACCTAAATAGAATATAGCAATTAAATTTTTCCCCTTGTATTCTGTGCAAGGCTTTTCTTACGATAGAAAAATAATAAAATTCCTGCAAGAACTTAAAAATAATGCTCTACGGCAGACTCCTTGCCATAAAAATACCTTCAGTGTGAACTCTAAAGCCAGCACCAAAGATGGAAACCTATCACAGCGGGTGTTAGGAATTTTCACAAGTAGAGTTACAGCCCCTTTACAAGCAGCACATGAATATAGCAACATGCATGTAGGAGTCCTACGACTATTCTACGGGTGATTTCAAACAAAGGTGTATAAAAACTGACTAATTAATGGCAGATAAGCAAGACAATAAAGATGATATACTCTGCCTTCAATTTGTGTATTTCAACAGTGAAGTTCCATGACTTTACCAGTCAAACAAAAAGGTGAAAAAGCAATCTTAACCCAGCAGAGTGACAAGGTACTGAACTTCAATGGAATAAAAAAAAATTTTTAAAAGAATTTATTACCTAAATGAGAATATAAGTGGCTATGCTTGTTTCTTTCTAACAATCTAAATAGATTTAGTAAGCAGTTATCAAAGGTATTATTAATACTAGTCATGTATCTGTTCTTTGTTATTTATAATGCATAGTAAATATATAACATAATGCAAAAATACACAGAAGAAATAAAATCATCCTTGCATTAATTAATTTATAAGAATATCATCATCACAAGTCTATACAATGCTGAAGAGAGCACCGAGTCAACTCTGTGGTTAAAAATTCTTTATGGAACAGACAAATCTTACGTATTGAAAACTAGAACTGTAAGTTTTATAACAAATTTGTATAAAATTAACTACCATAGATGACAATGAACTATATTAATTATTAATGGTTCTAATGACCATTAGCTGGAATTAGGCTTGAAGCATTAATGAAGGCATAAAAGATACCCCAAGCAATAAGAAAAACAGAAGCCAAGACACCTATGCTTTGGCAGAGCAGGGTGAACTGCTCTGAGCTTATTTTGCAGAAGAAAAGCTGCACGGCACTGCAACCTATCATAGTCTTGGCATAAAATCTGTTATTTGAGGTCTCCAATCTGTAAAATCTCAATTCCTGCACTAGTTCAAGGAATCTCAGGTTTTGTTATTTAAAAGACAGGTTGTAGTTGCTCCCATCTTATATAAGGCCCACTCTTGGGTAATTTGTTTTCCCATTCCTTTTTCCAACTACCACCCCATTTTTCTTCTCTTTTTATCCTCTGTACTCATTGAATGAACTATTTACAGTTGCTCTCTGGAAAACAAACTCTGCGACTCCATTCTAGACAGTCTCCAACTCTGATTCTGCTCCCTGCACTACACTGATTCTACATTCAATGAAGTCTCTAATTACACCTCAGTGGTTACGCTTCAGAATTGGTACTTGTTTTATCCTAAGTGACCTGTCAGCCGCTGCTGGCACCCATCAGCCACTTTCTTTTTCATGGTACCTTATCATCATCAACTTCTGTGTTTCTATCTTCCACAGATATTCTTGAAGCATTCCCTCACCAGTTTCCTGAGCACAATGAATACAACTCTGGATTTCGTCCCTGCTTTTTCTCTGTACCCTGCCCCAGAGTAATCTCTCAAATGAATTCTCTGCTTTATATGACTACTATAGCCCCAAAATCTCACTACTGTGTAGTAATATCAGCTCAAATCTCATCATCTTTACCTGACATTTAGTTACATGCATTATTGCCTTACCTACTTAGAAAAATCTCAAGCTCTCTGATGCAAGTTTGTGGATGTCCAGTCAAAAGAACATCAGCTTTTCTAAACCTGATTTTTCATTGTTCCCCAAAGATTCTCCAAATATTTAACCTGTGGGGGTCACTGTGGTTTCTATGACTGCTCCTGTTAACCTTCTAGTTAATACTACCCTATTCCAAAGACCCATAGCACAAACACGTTATTTTTACGACTCCATTCTCTCGCCATTTGCAGGGCCCAGCTGACTTTTTTTCCACAGCACTAAACACAAACCTATCTTCACTAAAAGTCTTCCAGGGTAGAAATCGTTCTCTACCACTACGAAGCCTGCTAAAATGGGGAATATTAAGGAGGATGAAATTATCCTTAACTCCCGCTGCTCCATGGAGAAGGTAAGTTAAATCAGAAATAGCTCTTTTTACACAGAGGGATCACTGACCTTTCAAAAGATCTGCACATCCTCTCATTTTTCCTTCGTCTTGATTAAACAGCAAGAAGGTGAGGGGTTTTTTTTTAATACAAACAAAAATCATACTAATTCCTGAAAGCACATAAAAAGGTCATACAGGCAGATAGTCCTCCACTACAATGTAGCAAAAAACCCAACCCCGAAAGAAATAAACAAATGCCCACGACCAACTGGATTCTCCCCAGCAACTGTCTGTTCCAAAAACTGCAGAAGAGTTAAAAAATAGAATTAAAAAATGTTAAGCAACACTGTGATCGCCATGATACTGGATGGGGATCCCAGCCATCTTTAGGAAACGGACTGCAGTGTCCTCTTGTGTAATGCCATTTTGTGATCCTCAGGCCAAGAATTTTCTTAAGTGTGGATATAGCTCCCTGTGCAAAGAAATTCTCTAGATATTACCATAATCAAATGATACCACAATTGAAAGGACCAACGGCAATTATAAAACTCTTCTCTTCCATTACCACCGCCATTCCACAGTCTCACTTCAGTTTTGTGGGTTTTTTTTCCCCCTAATTAGACCGAAAAGAAATCAGTTAAAATTGATCTACAGCTCCGGCATCCCCATCCCAAAACGTCTTTCTTCTCAAGAAAAAACTAAAATCTTCAGAATGATCAGATATTTTCCATTAAAAATGTAGTTTTGATCAGTGTTCAGTTTTATTCAAAAAGTTTCAGTTAAAAATTTTAAGCAACTTATACCTAACTCAGAACACAAATGGAACACATTCAGCGAAGACTGATAATTTGTTTCCTTTAAAACTTTCTAAAAATTACCTGTGCCAATTTTCACCGTATTAACTCTAACAATAATACAGGAAATTTGTATTTCTACAAAAATACACAAGAAAAGTCCTGTGCTTTTGCTGACTAAAATGTTTCCAGAAGTAGTCTTTTCAAGCATAAACTTTCCTTCTTTGATTGTCTTCTAGTCTGCCACCTTGTATAGATAACAAGTTATAATGGGTGGGAGCATATACTAGTTTGAGACATTTACACCTCAGATCATGAATCACAGTGCTGGCACTCTATAATTAAAGATCAACAGTGGTTTTGTAGAAAGATCCTATAGAATTTTGTAAATAATGAGCATTTAGTAGAATGTGCAGGCAACACAGAACGAATTACATTTTCTCCAGAGGGGTTTTCAAAACCACACCTCAAATGTGATAAATGCAGCATGATGGAAAAGACTACAAATGTTAATACACTGCGCAGCATGAAGTGTTCAAAAATTAGAAGCCAGGGCATTTACTTTCTCCTGTTTAATGGTTAAGCCATCAGTTCATCAAGGCATTTTCTCTTGCTACAGTACTAGCGGATCTTAGCTAGCATTTCTCAAGATTTTACAGATGGCAGCAAAACATAATTTTCTTTTTTTTTCCCCAAAGGTGTTGATCAGGACATTTTAACTTACTTGTAGTTTGTTGAAATGCACTGCATGTGAAGTATGTAAATATCTTCACAAATTCATCACACTTAAGTAATGAGGCAATACACTCTTCAACTAAGACACTGTCTGGGAATCACAGAAATAGCGTTTATTATTGAGCTTAACCTCCTGCTCTTCAGCCGGAGGGCTGTCAGCGACACAGGCACTTAGCCAGTGAGTACGGCATGGTGCTGGGTAGCACCTCTTACTTCTAACGGCTGAGGATACAGGTTGAACATCCTCCCTTGTTTCTATTCCATAGCTCTCTGCTGTTGCCACCACCATCACCGGGAGGTGTTTGGGGTGACCATCCACCCAAAGTGCAAAAAGATCATCCTTTCTGCCTCTCTTTTACCTTGCAGGCCTCACTTCCTTCCCCTCTTTTTCCTTGGTACAAAAGAATCAAGCCTTGACCTTGCTCTGGTCCCTTTTCTCTCCTTTCACTAATGATGCAATATTCCAGCAAAGGAGAAGGGGACAGAAAGAATAGAGCTCAGCAGAAATAGGGATAGAAGCAACAGCTCAATTACTTCTTCACAAGTAGGAAGTTCAAACAGCCGTTACTTATTACTCTTGAAATGATCCCTTGAATCATGGATACTATTGTGAAGCCTTGCCAAAACATCCAGGTATTATAACCCAGGGCTGAAAAACAAAGTCTGAGCCTCCAACCTGGGCGGCAATGTCTGGCTTAAGGATTTTTTCCTTCAGTGTTTCCCATAGAGCCATCCCAATACACCAGATATACTCACATATGTTAGAACTTGGTCTTAGCAAATACTTAAGTACTCAAGAGGGAAGGGAACACTTGGGAAATAAAAAGGCTCTTCTACAATTTCAATGTTCAATTCAAATACTGTCAGTTATTAGCATAGAAATATAAAGGTTTCCTCATATTCCCTTCTGTACTCTCTTGCTTACTCTAGAAGTGTAAAATCACGTTAAAACAGACAGGCCACTTGGTAATTGCTGCGTGAGATCACTATTTACTGCTTTCCAAGCCACTGTGTTTTTATCTCTCCCTCTCTTGACTGCCCGCGTCCCCCATTCTGCAGTAGGAATCATGGCCTCCATTAATCAATGCCAGACTTGTTAGCTGTGCACACATTAACACCAGATCACTGACCTCCAGGACAACCTTTATAAGTTCACATTTTCAAATGGCATTTAGAAAGAACTAGGTGTTCTGTTTGAGCAGAATTTTATTGGAGAAAACCTTAGGGGGTGATGTGAGGCACACAGTCTTTAACTAGAGTTTCTTTCTAGAGGTATGCTGTCAATCCAGTTTGGAATGCCTTGCTATTTTAAATGCCATCAAGTAGGTTCAGAGTAAATAATGGGTGCCTTTGTATGCCACCATAAGTCAAAGCAAATAATGAATAAAAATAATGTTCCACTTCATAAAGTTCTTTATACTCTTCTAATCAACTGTAACTCAGAAAAATACGAATGCAAAGACTAACTCCATGTCTAATGCATCCAGAAGATTTAAGTGGGGAAACAAACAGTGGCAACCAATAAACAAGATTTACCTGACTGCTGAATGGCAACGTTATTTAATGCACATCCGTGTGCAGAAGCTTAGAAGCAGCAGGGAACATGGCATTCTTTTCTTGGTTCTATCAAGGTCATGATAGCCTGTATGCTCTAGACAGTAGTATCCCAAAGTCATGCAGTTAGTTTTAAGTTATTGCAAAACATTGATGCTAATTCATCTAAAAGAACACCTATTCATTTTGATTTATTTCTGGAAGGGCCTTAGCCTACTTGGAGGCTGCAGTAAGTCAATAAATTTCATCAGTAGTTATAATCTCTTGGCATGGACTGAAAAGAAAAGATGAACTGACAAAACAGAGAGAGTAAAGTGAAGGTGCAAAACCAGTCTTACACATCTGGCCACCTATCTGTCTTAGATAAAAGAGACACAGTGTTCAGTTTACCAATTATGAATTTTGGTGTCTTTGCTTTGCTAGTCAGGGCTAACTCATGGGACCTTCCACTCTCTTTACATTTCAGTAAACAGCAAGCCAGATGTAAAATTCAGTAAGTTAATGAATTTTAAATTCAACTAACCCTAGCATGAGTGTTTTCTATCTATATCTCTGTAGCTATATTTACATAGGGAAATAGATATATATGCAAGCACACACACTTAGCAATGCAAATATTAAAGTGAATAGTTTTAGTTCACTTATATGAAGTCCCGAGGTTTGCTTTCTTCTTATAGAATAGTTAGATTTTACGCAACGAACAATACCAATTTACTTGGGAGTTTCTGGCCACACTCTGGCAAATGCACCTTTCTCTCTTTCTTTTTTCTACTTTCTATTTTAACAATAGTTGCCTGCCAGTCCCAGAACTTCCACTCTCAGGACAAAAAGTCTTTTCCTATGAGTGACAATGAGCTGAATACTCTGGTCACTTATCAAAATATTTTGCTCAATCATGGCTCAACCTGCTTAGTTTGTTTTGCTCAGGATCTCTTTGGGTCAAGTCCTGATAATGATCTCCCACCAAACACGCAAACGATGAAAATTCCTCAAGTTGGCAACAAAGCTCAGTACTATTCTGTGATACTCCTAAGACCAAAATGCTTATGACAGTTTCCTATTATAGAGAAGAGAATTGAAAGGTACCGTCAGTAGATAAATGACAAAAAAGCATAGATAGGTGTGATAGCATAAAGTTTAATGAAGAAGTTCAAGTTTAAAAGAACTACAGACTCAAGGTCCCAAACCCTTCAAATGCCGACCAGGCTAAACTAACTTCTGTGATTCTTCTATTTACTACACAAACTGCACACATTTCTGCAACACCGCAGGCAAAACTGCAACAGAGAAATCCATAGAAGAAACTCATTAGAGCTAGATATCAATAGAGACTTTGCACTGTTGCAGTATTATAATGTTTATCCATGTCCTATGACAGAAAATTTACTTTACTGTACATTAAGTACTGACTGTCTATTAATGATTTTGATTCTGAAAACACTAACACTTAAGCAGGTACCACATGGCTATGTTAGACGGCTTAGCGGTAATTAAGGCCAGCCTTTCAAGAGCTCGTGCCTCTATACTTATGCTTTACAAATGCTGTTTAGGACTGTCATCTTCAGCAAAACAGGAAATCACATTTGTTTAATGGAAAATTAATAGTAAAGACACCAAGCAAGGAATAGAGGAGTGTCTATTAATGTTGCTATTACCAGAACAGTACTCAAAGAATTTGGGGAATTTATTTAATTATGTCTTGAATAATTTAGTTTAGAAGAACATGTTCACAAACACACACACACAAAACATTTCACATTTTTAAACAGAAGCAACAGGAACAAAATAATGCACAGGAAATTCTTATCATTGTTATTACATTTGTTTTGATATATATTATTTATTTTATCTGAAGAGCCTGCAGGACAGAATAACATAAGAAAGGGTAGAACGGAAATTAAACAGTTATGCTGATGGGCAACAAAATTCTATGTGGGAGACTAAAATTCCATTATTCCACAGAACAAAAATGTTTTTTCACCTAAAAAATCAATAGCCATTGCATATCTCATCTCTTCAATACAATCCAGGTCTAAAAGACCTTCACATTCTGTTCTCACTATAAGGGCCAAATCCTTTGCCAACTTCGAGCACTTTAAAACCATTTTAATCACCTCACACTACACTAAGTACCTTTTGTATTTCTAACCAACAGCTATCAACTAAAATAAAATCTTACTGAGATTGTTAACTTACTGTGTCTGTTCCAAGTTACTCAGGTTGAGAAAGACACTTGCAAATGAAGGTTTGCAAATTTCTCTGTTAAGATTAGAAGCTGCTGTACTCAGCACACAAAGCTGGAATTATACCTCTACTAGCCACAGTGATTTATCAGTGGAAACAACTTCCAAATAAAGACAATAATATAGTTCTTCTCTACCTCTGACTTATACTCTTTCGCTTCCTTTCTTGTTCCAAGCAGTTCACTAAGCAATGGACCCTGGGGAAAGTGTGTCTGGAAATTCATCTGTAATTTTGTGGTAATGTTGTGGTTCCACTAGCTGAAAAAAATACTATTTCTGCTATTTCCAGAGCAACTGTTCCAATATTTAGAAAGCACTGCATGTGGACAAGGAAAGTTTCATCTCTCAGACAAAAAACACGTTTGACTCACATTTCAAAGCTGTATCTCTCCCTTAAGTACCGAGTGCATCTGTCACTCCTCAGAGTGCAGTAAAATTCAACAAAATCTGTGTAGCTTCATATTAATAGGGGAAACCCAACAAATAGTTGGTTGTAATTACTATTACATCTAAGAAATATATTCTTCCAGGAAATACTTTATCACTTAAAGCTACGAGAAAAAATTTAAAGACATTTTATTACGTAGAAGGAATGGATACATAACATGCATGTGGCATGCAGAAGAGGTAATATATAGTAACTGTTATATTTAGACAGTCAAAAATTATCTGCTTTGAACAGGTAACCAAGCCAGTACTTTATATATACATATTTAGGTTGGACATTTAGCTTTCAAGTTAATTATAAGCAAAAAAATTAACCTGGGGTGTCAGCAGAAAATTTTAAAAAACCTGACATGTTAGAAACACAAAGTAGAGCTCAGATCAATTTAATTTTTTAATCACTCTAACACATTCATTCTATTATTCATACTCATAATTTATTCATCCCAAGATGCACCTGTGAAACTGCTGGATATTGAAATTTTGGTGTATAAGCTTTTGAAAAGGTGGGAGATATTTGCTTCTGAAAGTATATGCAAAATCATGAAGAAGTTTATCTGTTCTGATCTGAGTGGTATGCAGCTCTCTGTGACCATGCTGTTCAGTTTTTGCCTGCTATACTGGTGTCAGATGTTATACATTCCACTGAAACCTTTAATCACTGGAGATGCTTCTGAACACACACACTCAAATTTACCAAACACTGGATCCAAAGCTCCTGAAATTAAAAGTTTTTGTCTGTCTTTCAGTTAGTTCCTGCAACCCATAAGCAGCATCGACATTTTATACAAGTCTCTGTCTCTCTCAGAGCAACACAGGCACTCCATACTACTTACTTCAGCTTACTGTGCTATAGGTACTTTCCTCTTGCCTATTGGACACAGCATAAACTAAACAGATTCTGGGGATGTGTACATCCCTACCTCTAAGTTTGCTCAAATTCCTGTGCTTTGCTATGCATGTTTGGAAAAAAGAGAGCTGATGTATCTCACAGCCTTTCATTTTCCAAATGCATTAGGATTTGAAAACCAGAACATCAGATATGTCAATAAAGTAAAAAGACAGAATAATTACACCTTTAACCCAGCAAACCAATCTGCTTCAAGTGGCATTTACTTTTTGTCCCAAGATTCTCAGGCAATGTGTTTATGCAGCAATCACCTCCTTCCCCCCTCACCCTGCTTACACTCAGAATTCTTGAAATCGCATGCCATTGTACCGTGTATTTGCAATTCTCAAAGGTGTTCTGAGAGCAGTTTTACAAAAAAAAAAAAAAAAAAAAAAAGCCAAGGAAAGGCTGAATGCTGAGAAAAGACTTCTATACAGTTTATCATTAATAGATTTTGATGCAGATCATGCCTATGATTTCTTCCTTATTCCCCACAGAAGCAGGAGATAGAAGACTTCTACCTTGTATGCATAACTAGACCCACTGTCCACCACAAAAGAGTTTAAGATTTTGTAACATTCTTTTTCTACAATTCTTCCTTAAAACTAACTTCTGAAGAAAAAGATAAGAAACGTTTATGGTTTAACATAACAATTTTCATCCAGTTTGTAAAAAAGGGTTTAAAATAACCTGATTTCAGAGCAGAAGTATGCTCAGTTCAGCAAATGGAGATCCACCTGAGATGTGAATTAGGAATTCTTAGATTCTGATCTTATAAAAATCTGATCTCCTAAAGGGGACATAAGTAAAAGCTTGGAGCAATTTGAAAATGAAGAGAGATAAATGTAGTTAACGAAGTCTGGAAATAATTTCATTTAATTATCACATCCTATGTTTTGTCATTCATTAATCTTGTCAACTAAGCAAACCAAATTACTACTTTTTCCTTTTTTATTTTATATTAAAATATTTTGTTATGCTTATGCAGGTCCAATGCAGGTGATTATTTGTTTTCAAAGCATTTACTGAACAACCAAGCAATGCTAGCATTGACGTGCTAGCATTGACGTGAACAGCTTCAGTATTTCACCCTAGCCTACTGCAAAAAGCAGGAGTCATCTTTCACCAGATTCTTGCTATTGCTCAGTGCTCTTGCAGAATATGCTGACAAAATTTAAAATCTTTGATCTGTAAGCTCTTTAGGTACTGTCATCATATAATTACACAGAAGTCACAGAAGTTTAAGGAGATTTTGCATCAAGCTCTGTTTAGTTAGTTGCCTTTCTCTTGCCCACTTACAAAGGCCTTCATGTAAAGAAAGATAACTGCGCCTGGCCATTGTGGTAGCCACTCCTGCAAATTCTTCACTGGGGGAAGAAGATTACAGGAATATAAATTGAGATGTTATTTCACTGACTAACAGTACTGATCAGTTATCCAGAGAAGAGTAAGGCACAGAACCTGAAAGACTGATGCACTGTGCAAAGGCAGAGTGGAGAATCCACCAGACCCTAGTACTTCCCTGTGTACAAGTCAGCATCACTGTCCACGCCAAACATTAAGAGGCATGTGGCCAGAGGCTACTCATCTGTAATTCATTCTCTTAAGCTTTGTCACACCTGCCATTTAAGCAGAGTACTTAATCATTTCATCTTTCAACAGACTCTCTACATCAGTGCCAGATCTGGATTTCGCATCCCTCCCTCCATTTGTTTTGGGTTTTGGTTTGGTGGGGCTTTGGTTTTGTGTTTTGTTTCTGTTATTGTTGTTGTTCGTTGGGAGTTTTTTAAGGGAAGGCAGTACATTGCAATTTTAGATTACAATTTTACATTACTGAAACACATTTTTCAGAAACTGGGGTTAGCACCCAGGACATGAAGGTACTAATTCTGCTTCATATATATAGGTAAAATGCTACAGATGCAGTACTCCATGGAGAGCACTGAAAAGTGCACGTGGAAGATGTATTATTGAACATTCAAAAATGGGATGTCCGGTATTTCAGTGCATCAAAAAAGGCAGGAATAACAGTTTTCCCCACACTGCACTGTTGTAAAGAAACTTTAAACATAAAAAATAAACAGAAAGAGGAATCATTCTTAGGATAGCAGAGGTATAAACTGTCTTTCACTTTGTTTTCTAACTATTTCCCATCCCAAATTCTGAATTTCTTAAATGTAAGATGTGGACCAAACAGTTAATGTACCCTTGTATTAATCCATTACTGTGTAATGACACAATTAAAATCAAATTGAGAGATACTGAGTTACTAAATCCAGAAATGCCTATTGAAGGAAAAGTGTAAAAAAAATTATCACATATGTTTAACATGCATGTTCATCACCATACAACCAGGTTCAAGAAATATAGGTGGTGGTTGTTCCATCTGCTTAACTGACTTGACTTTTGAGTGCTTTTTAAAATATCAACTTTATTATTCTCTGGATTCCTTTTATTTCATAAAAGAAAACCTCTTCAGGAATCAAGGGGCTGAATCATTCCCTGCACAACAAAATCTGACATACAGCAAATTCTTCTTATATAGCAGTGGACAGAAATAGGTCATATTGAGGTGAAGGCTCAATATTACATTATAATAATATCATGCCAATACTTAGTATGGCCTTCCATCTAAAAGAATTTTAGGAAAAATTATTAATCTTCATACTTTGCTATGAACCTGCACAGGCTAAATGAATAAATGTCGTATTTCTTCCTTTCTGCATTTCCTATGTCTTAATATAAACTTAAAAATGGTATTAGTCTGGTGGAGAAACAGAGACTGTAAACTAATAAAGACTATTATTTTTAAGGTATTTTGGATCTTGCGGCTTTTAAAGCAACACTACTGGAAGGCCAGAGAAACCCTAAGGTAGAAACAGTGTCCTGTATCTTGTCAACATGACTGCCATGTAATTTTGATATTAAATACTGAATTACACGAAAACTAATTACAAAAATGACAGCATAGAAGATACTTTAAATAATCCAGTAAAAAAAAAACCCAAAAACCTGTATAAATCCTGCATAAACACATTCTTATTGGTGGGCTTTAAAAGGTATAGAAAATAATTTTTATTACTCAAGAACTAGGAGACTGGTAGAAATAATAAATAACCAGAGCTTTTTGTGTAAGATTCCAAAGATAATTCCCACATTTTGAAAATAATTAACTGAGTTTTCTCCAAAATATAGAACAAGTAGCAGTAGTTTAATTTCCCTGAATTGTAACAGACACACACCCAACACCCAAGCATTATATTTCAAAGGATTTTAATTAAATCTATATAACAAAAAAGAAATGTTTCACATCTTAATTAAAAAATCGTCAGCTAGAGACAGTGAAACAGTCAGGAAAGCACTGAGATATAATTGAAAAGAATAGCTGAGAATATTTCAAATGGTCTCACTAGTCAGCAACTAGTGTAAATACTGAAATTGAAATAATGGCATTTTAGTGATGAAGAACTGATTTCTATCCTATTGCTCCTTTACTCTGAGAATTATACCCCATCTCTGAGAAGCCCTGACCGAACACAAACTTTCATCATATACTCTACCAAACCAGAAGGCTTACTGTTGATATAAGCACTTTACATGATAGAGTAAGACAGCAGCCTATAAGCAATACTAGATAAGCAGGTATTTAAGATCACTTTTGCGGCTTTTCTCTGCATTAACAAAAATCACCACCTTCTCAAGGGTCTATTTGGAAAGTATATGGAAAGCCAGGACAAAGACTGGTATTTGTGGGCAGTTATATGAAGTGCCTCCTGTAAGAACAAGATAATGGTTGAGCTTTACTCCATGATGTGAAACGAAGCAGTTAAGTTCTAAGATTTTGACACGGGAAACATGCCAAGGCCAGATGGAAATCTCAGCTGGCATGAGCAGAGGTCATTCTGTCCTTCTCAGCACAAGGTATTACTAAAATCCTGTGTACTATTCATACAAGTTTATCATACCTATCCATTTCAATCAGGAGCTAAAATGATTTGTTTATGTTATATATGATTTTCTTGTTATTCACTGTCTAGGTTTGATTTGGTTCTACTTTTCAATTACAGAAGTCCACCAGAGGTGCCCCTGAGGTACTGCTGATAATCTAGGCTTATATTTCTAAAGAATTTGTTTAAAGGAAGCTTGGATAAGCCTTAAAGGGAATCTTTGATAAGCCTTTGTTCTTTTAAATTATTTTATCATAACGTAGGATTTTCAGAAAGGGCAATTCTTACTGAACAAAGGAAAGATTTATTGATGACACGTTTATAGTGGATTTTTAATGGAACTACTACTAAAATATTTTTACAATGGCTATTTAACCCTCTGCAACTATCTATAAATAACTCTAAATTACCAGACATGTGTAATGTTGTCCACCACAGCAGCATACAAAAATACTGCTTATACAAATAAGCATTATAGAGTGGTTCGTACCTTCTTTTTTTTTAATAAAACACAAAATTCAAGGTTTTTATTATAATGAGCTGAGATAAATCAAGTAGCAATGACAGTTCAAGTTCCTCAAGTGGTGATGAAGACATATGTACATAAAACGATGAACAACATTTTGCATGAAATAGTGGATTTAAAGGACAGCAAAGAAATGTTAGCAAAAACTAGAAAAACTATTTCTACTGGAAATAACTAAGTAATTACTGAACCTGACTTAGACCCCCTGAACAGATTAAACATGCTGTTGAAGTACCTTTAAGTCCTACTGTCTATGTTCGGCTACATATGAAATGAGATCATCATTCCCAGATTTGAGGGGTTTTCGCATGCACTAATTTTCTTCTTGACTCCTCTGTATATACTACTGTACAGGAAAAACAAACTACAGTGTGACAGTCATGATGCGCTGCCAGATCATAGAGCTTAGAGTGAAATCCATTTAACAAACTTACCAAATAAAATCTGTATGAGATTTAAATTCCAAACCCAGATCGGAAGAATCTAATGTTAGTTTATTTTACTTGCCAAGGGGAAGCGTTTTGTAGGGTTCTGCCTTACAAAATGACTGAAGTTGTCTGCAGGGGTTAGCATTTACATTGCCTACCTTTAAGCAATGTCCCTTAGATGAAGTCCTTCACCAAAGGTTGTCAAGGCAATTATGCAGATGTAGGAAGAAAGATCCCTGCATGGAAGGCAACTGGTAAAGGCAAGAAAAGGAGACTGGGAGTTTTCAGAATGAAGGGAGGACAGCGTGGAGCTGGTGGCAGCTGAGCTGGGGCCTACAAATCATTTGGGGCATGGAAGAGGCAGGTAAGAACTGGCTTTTCCGTCCCTTTCAGTACAGAACTGAGAAGGCTTCAGAAGGCAGCAGCACCCACTTGGTTCAAAGAGTAATTTAAAAAAAAAGAAGAAAAAAAAAAAGAAGAAAAAAAAAAGGGCTTCTTCACACAAGCAGCATGCCTGACCTCTGGTACTTCTGCTGAAGGATGCTGCAAATACTACAGTTCTACACATGTTTGAAAAAGTCTAACTTCTCTTTTCATAAAGTATCTAAATACACAGAAATGAACTGAAGTTCATCGTGAGGTGAGATCAGATGTAAGATGGTTGGTATCAGGTGGATGTCTCATGTATGCTTGCCCTGTCCTCCCTTTTCCCTAGACTGTTATTTATGGCCACTTTCAGAGACAAGATACTGAACTAGATGACCTACAATGATATTCCCACGTTTTCATGTTTACTTCAAATATTTTTGCGTAAATTACTTCTCTAACTTAAGTACATTATTTTCTACTTCATTTTTAGCACATACAATCTGCAATTATACTCCAACTACTATAAAGAGCTTAAGTGGTGTAAACACCATACAAGGACTATTTCTAGACTAGCTCCAGCACTGTGATGACACACACTTGAAACAAAGTACAACCCATCCAAATCCATAAAATGTTTTCTATGTTCTGCTGTCAATGGTCAGGCTTTAGCTTTCACTAAAACTGCTTTAAATTGCACTAGATTTCCTTTGCAACTTAACATATATTTACTTAAAACATTAGAAAACACTGGACATGCACAATGAATGCTTTGAACAACTCAGGTCAGATTCTTGGGGTCTGTCAAAAATCTAAGACCAAGTAAAGTTGATCTCAAATTTCATTACATAAGACCTGAAAAGTTCTAACAGTAAACGACGGAAAAAAAAATTTCCTGTTAAGAAACTGATTATTTGCTGATCACTGGTGGTGATCTATTTACCTGATGCCTGAACATCTGCATATGAAATCACACTGTCTCCCCTTCCAGGTGTGAAGAAACACAAATCAAAGGTTTTGCCCTGTCCTGCTAGCTCACAGATGAAAGTGGAGGGAAGGAATATGGAAACCCATTGGGTCAAAGCAAAAAAGGCAATTTATCTAAGTGAACCTATACTGTCTCTCCTAGCACATATCTTGTAGCATAAAAACAAGTTACTAGTTGCAGTATCAAGTAAGTCCTGTCATTATCTTGAGAGGATGAAAAGGAAAAAGTACCTTGTATAAATTTAAAAGCACTCACTGTATGTTCTCCTATTTTTAAGGGTTTTTTCATTTTCCTTCTCTCCCCAGTCCTGTATCTACAGTTTACCTAGTTAGGAAGCTGCATGGTTAAGTACCTGACTTGAACACATGGATTAATGTTTGTATTAACAAAATATATGGCATTTTTCAAAGGAATCACAAGGTTTGAAACATACTGTATTTGATATCCTGAAAAGAGCAAAGGGAAATGACCTGGGTGCAAAACCTTCTATTACTATCAAATTTACTGCCAAACAGCTTATATACTGCAATCCGGCTTGTGCCAATTTGAATGTGCCTGATGGACATCAGGTAAGAAATACAAGAAATTATGTCCATGATCATAATTATCTATCACACAGTCATCAGTAAAGTATCATACCCGAATCAGAATAGGTTATCATTAGTGTTAGCTTAATATTTCACCCATTATTAGTTTCTAAGTTTCCTCTTTCTCCTTCCTTTCCAATATGAACACATCTATTAGCATTTAAAGAATATAATAATACATTATTTTTATAGTATTTCTACATTAAAAAAAAAAGACATCAACAGTCTTCCTTGCGGACTAACACAATGTAACATTCTGCAGAGGGCACCCTTGGTACAGCTAGAACAGATCACCATTTTCCAGCTGCATCTCTCCTTCTCCATAACATCACATTTACAATTGTCAGAAAAATACATATAATAGTAAAAAGGCTTTTTCCGATGGTAGCATTACAATGTACGATGCAGACCTGTGAAAGAGAACAAGGTATACCTATACCAAGTACAGTCACTTTTCTTTTCAAATATCATCAATGCTTTTTGGCTTAATAACTTATCATGAATTAATTTGCTGCCAAGAACTACGTACTAAAGACAGTGACTACCTGCTATTATTATTTTCATTCCATTTTCTTCTGCATTGCTCCTTTGAAAGCTTCTATCCAGAGATACAGGAAGAAACTTCTACAGTAAGTGACAGGAGGATTGCAAGCAAACATGGTTACAGCAGCACATACGTTATACGGCATAATATTAAGACTTTTCACTCTTTTAACAATGAGTTCTCATAATTGAGATAGAAGCTACCATCTACATTGGAGGTGCAAGGAAAGGCTCATTTAAACGTTATCTAAAAGCATATTCTCTCTGCACTGCTTTAGTGCTCAATCCGTTCACACCCAATGCACTGTTCTTTCTGCTGACACAGCTCCCTCTTTTCCAGTACTGCTGCTCATATGACCTTCTTTCTTTTTTTTTTTTCCTCCTCCTCCAAAACCATTTCTGGGCAGTTTCACAAGAATTTTGCTTGCTGTTGTAAAGTTTATATCATTGCCATCTGACAGCTCTTTGCTGGCCTTTGTGAAATAAGTTGATGGTCTCAGTTCATTTCCTAACAGGCAAGTGTTCACAACTTAAAAACAAAACATCACCTCCGTTGGCATGAAGACTCTTAGCCAACAAACAACATAAGCATATGCTTACCGATGGGTAAAATACAACGCTCGAAGTGAAACACATTTTTAAGTGCTCTTGTGGGAGAGGCTGAATTTCTCAGACAGACTAAAACAAACAGAAAATTAACTCTGGTAGACAATCCTACTACAAAAGATCTGAGTGATACTGGAGGATGATTCATGCTTACTACAGTGTAGCCAGAATTTCAGTGGAAGTGTATGTGGTGACAAAGCTGTGCTGATACAGCTACATCTATAGACACACAGTAGTACTGCTTGTGAGCTGGGGAGAGCAACATATGCAGAAGAAACAAAACTTGAATACTCACCATTGTTGGGAACCCTTACCTTGTTAGCTACTCTAAAACTAAAAACACTTCATTGTGACTTGAAAGACGTCCTATTACAAAGCAATCCATAAGGCTGTTACTTTTCCCCCTACGCATCTTCTTTACTGACTTAAAGATCAGCTCCTCTGAGAAAGTAGGAAAATGTTAGTTAAATTGCTTAAATTCACTGTGATAAGGCCATTTATGGATTGGCACATTACAATGATTCAGGAAAAGTACTAACCAACAAACAACATGTGGCAAGTATTACTTAAGACATTTATTTATTAAGAACATCATAATCCAAATCTTTGAATCCAATTAAAAACTGACCATTCCTCCAGAAACAGTCAGGGCCAGAGTTGAATACCCCTATAAAAGTACCAGGATAGCTGAATTGAGATGAGTAGCACAATTTCCTCATGAGATACAACCATTCAGAGTACTGTATCCTGACTTCTTTTTATTTGAAAATGAAAGCAACTTAACACTGGCTGCAGAGCACTCTTCTGAGAGTAGCTACTGCTACTTAGTTGTATTTCTAGTATATTTTTCTCAGATTCAAGGAAAATTACTTGCTCTTACTTTATGTTGATTAAATCATGTCAGTAAGTGTTTTAACTTATGTGTTCTAGCTAACAAAGTAGAACACAATTTTCATTTTTGGGCAAGGCTAATCATAATTAAAAACATATTAGCTGATCATACCAAACATCCATTCTAAAAATATATTCTACATCACGATTTATGAGTTATGATTTTTTAGCTAACACATTTTGAAATCATGTAACTGTCTAAGCTGATGAATGGTTTTGGTAATACCCCAGCTACTCAAAATGGGACACCTAAGACTAACTAACAACTCAGATTTTATGGTAGCCACATCAGGTTACAAATGTAGATTAAAAAAAAAGTAATTCTGTAAACACACAAAAATCTAAGCTAAAACCTTCATAAGAATTAATGAGTAACCTAACCTGAGATTTCTGATTTGCATTAATAAAAAATAATTTCCTGTATTTTCTATACCTTCTGTTACATAGCTTTGAGGAAAGGAAAATATGTTGGGTAAAGAAAGCCTGTGTTTTTGGGTTTAGGGTTTTATTTTGGAATTTCAAACAAGTTTGGACTCAGTTCTCATCTTTAGTTATAATCCAACTCAGCAGCATCAGAACAGATGTGAATCTTTATTTTCAGACATTCCTGCTTACCTCAATTTACTGCGTTCCTACTGTATTCTGGTGCCTGTGCCCACTAGAGTGAACAGTGCTAACACTGGGAGAGCAGGAACTAAATCTGTAACACTGCTGTGCTGTCTTGTAACATCACATCTCTAAATACCTCAAGTACCAGGGAACCTAGAGAAATACAAAGTTCTTCACCCTTCATGTAAAACATCTTTATGTAAAAAAAAAAAAAAGACTTGAGAAGCGTATTTCAAATGACAATTTCTAAAATAAAGACCAAAATAGTTTGAAGCCTGAATGATGCTTTGTTGTCCAAGGACGGAAGAGTCTCCTCTAAAGTAGATTCAGTATTTTCTATTTCTGTATGGTAAAAATATCTTACTGCTATTATAAGGAGTGTAATACTTCCTCACATATCTGCTCACTTGATCTCATGCTCAAGTTTTTGACATATTCCATAAGCAAGCATAGCCCATATAGGATGTATTGCTTTAACAGATATTCATTTTACTGTGCTCCACTACAATTTGTTAGTCTTACATGACGCCTCAAGATGTTTCACACAGTCTAAAAAGGAAGCTAAAAGGGAATAATTTGCATATATTACTTAAGTTGTACATTCTGTAAATATTGATCTGCTGATAGAGAAGCAAGAGAAAAAGTTGTTCACAAATTAGGTCTTGCATTTCTACAGCTTTTAAGAATAAATTTCCAGCATCAATTTTTAAATTTGATCTTGGTGAAGAGATTACAGTTTTGCTCACTGCTGCAGCTAAAGGCTACTCAACACTCCGCTTCTAGTCTGTGACATTCATGGCAATTTACAGATCATGAAAACTCTTACTTTTACTCTTTTGGAGTTATTACCAATTCAGCGCAAATGATTCAAACCTCAACTACTGCTGCCTGTGTTATGCAGAGAGTGATGCTGTATTTACATCTTTGACCTGGTATTTTAGCCAACTCCCACTGACTCTCAAAAGGTGATGCACAGATACTCCTCTGTTTCAAATAATTTTGAAGTCTCTTCTCCCCTCAGAAGTGAGAAGCTGTAATTTATCTAATGTCTGAGAACAAAAAAGCAACAATAAAAAAGCCTTCATCCCACCTTCACGTCAACCTCCACAACCAGTATCCGTTTTGGAAAGGTTTTGGTAGAGAATTGCAACTCAGGAAATTGGAATAAGCATAAACAGGATTCATCTAGAGAAGTGATCACATATATGCACATATATCAGAATAAAATGTCAGTCATTTAAAAAGCCTACTGTCAGATGTGACAAATACCTGAGGACAGGAAGCACACATTCTTTTCCTTTCACAAGCACAGACCACATAAAATCATGAAGGCTAGCATACCATTCTGGTTAGCAATGCAATTGCCAAAGTTAATAAAAAGCACGCTAGATAAAACGTGTCAAGTATTCCATGCACTGCTCACCTTGCATCAGTATCTTAATCACAAAGCATGGAAGAAGGACATGAAAAAATATCTTTTTACTCCCAAATATGCTCCTCAGCAGCAGCCCATGCCTTCCACCACCTCAGTGCCATACATGCTTTATTTTTCATCCTTCTTTCCTTCTGTTCTTCCCATTGAGTTTTCTGGCCACTCTCACACTTCTCTGTGCACGACTTCTCCTTAAATGACTGCCTATACTGAACTTACTAACACCTTCACAGCTCCTCACAAAACCATGTCTTGTTTCCTCATTCTCCCTCTCCTGGAATAGGCAGCCACACAGCATAGTAGAAATGCCTCCTAGCTGCCATCAGGAGAAAGTGATTTAATCTTAAATTTCAACTCCAATTTCAAAAATCAAATTAAAATTCCAATCATGATAATCTTACTCCACCTCTGGCAGGCCACACAAATTAATAAAACCAAAAAACTCTAAGGAGGACTGAGTGACATTTCAGAAGAAAGTCCCACTGTCCTGAATCCGAGGGATTCACCTCAACTAATACTAGACAGCTCACTAAGGTTCCCAGAGAGAAGCTGAGTCACCATAGTCACCATACAACTACACAGATGGCCCTGGAGAGGACTCGGATCTTACTGGCATCACTGGTGCTTGAAATCAGGTGTGATTCTGTATCCCACTTACCTCTTTTAAGCACACAGAAAACCCCCATCTGAAAGCCCTGACATTGTCACCTCCCAACAATTGTCTATACATCAAGAATTATTAGACAAATATCATACTTCCCTCTGAAAACAGGTGGATTTTTCCAGTTAGACTAAAATTTTAACATTATATCATACATTACCAATAACAAAACAGCCCTAGGAACAACTAAAAGTTATGACTGATTCAGATACAGGGCTGGACAGCAGTTGCATACAACCTTACCTTTTGTTTTCAATCTTTGTTCAAAATGCAGTACCTCTTTGCTGAAAATGTCCCATGTGCTATTTCACATTACAACAGAACAGAACACTTTCTTCTACCAGAGAATCCTGTTGGGCCCACTTTTTCATTGCCTGGATTTTTATTTCTTAAGGTTTTTCCACTCAAGCAAATGCTTTTGCTCTGACAGCATTTAATAACAAGTTTGACCTTGGAGTGTGTAAGTTTAAATGACTTCAGAGTACACTGCAGCAGAAAATCAGGGGCCAGGGATTCTTTTCCTTATTTGAATTTTATTATTTTGGGAGAAGGGGGAATCCCTTGTTTCACAGAAGAAATTACTTTTGAGCCACAGTGCGAAGACTTTTTGCATGAGTGCATGAAAAGCCACAACTTTTTATGCTTACTGTGGTCGATACATGATTGTCACCATTGCCAAAAGTAACTTAGCTATCTCCTCCTGGGAATACCCCTGCAAATACAGTAAAGAAAGCTGACAAGAACTAGTTTGTATTTAGTACGTGCTGGAGAAGAAATATTATCCTAACAGGTGGGACAGCTTGAGCATTGTCCCTTCCTGACACTCCTGCGGGCTGGTACAGCTTAAAGAAGCTCTGTGAGACTGCAACCCAGCCCTTTATTTTTCTAGTGGATTCATAGCCAGCGTTCCCTCTGTGGAACCCATCTTCATTATCAAACATCATTTCTAAGAAACGTACAGGTTGTAAGAACTATCATTGACTACAGTGTGCTGTATTTTATGTGTGGATTGAAACATATACAATTCTTTATATCTGAAGGGCTAAGTATGCAGGTATTTAACAGATGAATAAGCTTCCAAAATTGATCCTATTTATGTATTTTAGGCTTTTTTTCATTTCTCAATTTCCTATGAACACCACAGAAACTTTGAGAAATATTAAAGACACACACAGAGTAACTCTTTCATTTTAATGCTAAATAAGAATTAAAATTAACTTTTGTTACGGAACAGAAAAAAGCTACTGCAGTGCAAAACCACTGTTTGATATGTTTGTCTGAGTGATTACGTAATTCAAAGATTAAATTATCTTTGGCTACAGCTGCATTCATCTTTTTTTTTCCCCCTAAAATAACACCATCCCTACTACAACAGCATAAATACGAGAGTGGAACATGGTTCCTGATGGTCTAATTGCTGGTTCATCTAACGATATTCACTGGGAATCAAAATGTTGCTGTTAAATCACTGCCCTTCCCTATTCTGAAAAGTCACCAGGTGAGCTGTTTTAGTGGTAATAACAATGGAAAACACCACAAAAGAATTTATCATCAACAGATCTGCACGGAAAAGCAACACCGCAGATGTAATATTGATTGCTGTAGGAAAAAACATTTTGGGGATGCATTAGACTTATACAAACCATCTTATGCAGCGTACAATAATGTTACTTTTGATTCTATTTTCATGAAAAAATGCTCTCTAAATTGACGGGTTATTAACGTTCTGTATTGATCTAAAGCAATTTGAATGCATATGACATGTTCTCTATGCTAAATACTATACAAAGAAAAGGAACTGATCTCCATATAGGATCCCTTTTCTTCACAAGCACAAAAGTATATACAAATTCTGCAAAAAAATTGTTTTGTTGGTACATCAAACTCACAAATAGGAGATGAGAAAAAGAAGAGAGATGAAAAATAAAAATGGAAGGAAAAACAAGTAATTTGACCTTTTTTGCTCTCAGTCCTGGAAAACAAAGATTATGAAAGAAATTATACTCCTTTAGTTGTCCATAAATCATCTTCTATTTGATAATGAGATTTCCCTTTCAAATCCCTCAATAATTGTGATTTACATTCAGAATTACAGTTTATCAATGACACTCATAAATGGCAGTTAAAAACATCAAATTTATAGTGAGGATCACTAGAGATTTTTGTTTCTAACAAAACTATTGTTAAAAAAAAAAAATCAAATGCTTGTGCATTTAAAAATATCAACATAATTACAAAGAAAAAGCCATTAAAAAAAGTCATCAAAAAGCATCGTATTTAATATACGTTTTTAAAATTGTGTATTTAACTCACTATCCTTGCAAAAAACATTAGAATTCATAAATGACAACTACTAGCTCTTCTCTAAGGCCTCATAGGGAAAAGTGCAGAAGGGCAGGCATGTCCCACTTGCCACTATCCTCACCGAAGAGCAGATGGATTCTCTCCATTTGCTGTCCATGGTCTCCCAAGTTGATACTGAAACATTTGATCTCAAGGTAAGACCCCTAAATACAACATCTACTGTCAGGTTCTGACTATTCCCAAACACGAAGAGACCATAATCTCTCTTGGCAACTTGTTCCAGTGCTTGACCTTTTTCACCCTAGAAACTTTCTGTCTTATATGGAATTTCTTGTATTTCGGTTTAGTCCCACTGCCTCTTGCCACCCCCATCTCTATACAATTCAGTATTTATACACACTGACAAGATCCCCCAGAGCCTTCTCTTTTTGAGGCTAAACAATCACAGCTTTCTCAGCCTCTTTTCACATGATGGAACCAGACACAGCACAATGATGTGTCTCACCCATGCCAAGGGGAAGAATCACCTCCCTTGACCCGCTGGCAATGCTCTTCCCAACCCAGCCAAGGATGCTGTTGGCTCTCACATCTGCAAGGGCATGTTGCTGGGCCATGGACCACTTGTCCACCAAGACACCAGCAGGTACCTTTCTCCAAAGCTGCTTGCCAGCCGGTCAGCCCTCAGCCTGTACTGGTGCATGTGATTATTCCTCCCCAGGTACAGGAGTTCACCATTCCCTTTTAGTGAACTTTGTAACATCCTTGTTTGCCCATTTATCCAGACTGTTGAGATCACTTTAAACAGCACCACAACTACCTGGTGTATTCATTTCCAATACGAACATATAACATACATGTCTATGACATAAATGGCACTCCACTTTGCGAATAAGCTTTTCACCAAATAAATATTACTTTATGCAGTAGAGATAATTTATTCTTTGTGTATAATTGATTTGTGCCTGCCATTAAAAATGTCTTCTGAAATCCATATTATAAGTAATACTGTCACACAATAAAAACCAACACATTAAATTAAAAATTAATTATTTTCCATTATTCAACATTAGCAGACAAGGCAAGAACTCTAGCTTAGTGCCAGAACATAAAATAAGTTACTCTGAATTTACAATACATGAGTTTAACAGCTTAATGTCAAGAAGCAATACTGTAAATTAAAAACTAAGTAAAAGGATTATAGTATCTCATATTTAGAAATTTCACATGACTGCAGATAATTAAGGCAAGTGAAATATTTTTGCAGCATTGTCCTGAAATATATAAAGAATGTATTTTTACAACAATAGCACAGTATTCAATAATAACATTGTAGACATAACATCACTATGGAATTTGAGACTAGCGCGATATGCTGCAGCATTCTTCAAGGTTTTGTAGGAGGTATTTCTATGGTTTTCTTCCTTTTATCATTACCACAAGACAGTTCACTTCCCCTAGCTTATCTAAACCACAGCTGGAATTGGCAAATCACAGGTATGACAGAGAAAGAGAACCTTATTCACTGCATGTATGTAAGGGTGCTACTTTTGAGGCCTCTTTTAAGTGACTGTTTCATAAATAGAAACCACATGTGGCCACCACATGATTCTTTGCAGCTTCTTAAGATTTGAAGAATAAAAACTCTTCATAAGACATGTGAAGTAATTTGAGTGTTGACTTTCTGCAAACGCAAAAAGTTTGCAAAATTAACAAAACACCTGGAAATAAGCACCATCTCGTTTTGAAGGTATTTATCCTCCAAAGAAAAACAATCCTCACAAAAGTGTAGAAGACAGCTAATACTAAACTTTAGAGATGGACAACTGTGATCCCTTATGGAGACTACAGAAGAAATTTAAAAGATAGTTTTTCAGTTTTTGTGTATTCTTTATGACTCAGATTATGCTTATTCAGAAATCTGTCAAGAAATTCACCCACAGGAAAGAGCTCCACTTGTAAAGTTCCCATCAGAGAAGACAATTAGAAGTACTCCATGATCTGCATTCTTATGTACACTTGGACCTGTACTTATCCCTTTTCCATTACCAGCTTGAAAACTATTGGCTTTTATGGCTAGTCTTTTCTTTGAAGTCTTTGCAGTTGTCCGGACAGCTTTAACATCCCCATCTCCTCCAAGAAGTATTCTATTCTCTCCTCTAACAAATTACCGGGCACTCTGCTAATGAAAAAAAAGGAAGATATCTTCACTGACTTAATTATGTAAGTATGTTCTTGACAGGCTAAGACTCATGTACAACCACTAACCTCTTGGCCCAATAAGAGGTAAGATGCTGCTCCTCCTTCCCTTCTCCTGGTCCATTTGCTACTCTTTGGAGTGTTCCACTGGACCTTAGCATTCTCCTATCAGTTTTAACAGTAAAGCCATACATGACATGAATGCTTAATTATATATATATATACCTCATTACTAGCTCTTAACTAAGGAAAGATATGATGGCAGTTAACTGCTTTAGGCTGCCTGACTGTACAGTTCTCACAGCATGAAGGGATATTTAAAGAAACCAATTCCTTCTGCCAAAGCATAAGCCTGCAAGTCCACAAACCCCATGACATAAATTACTGCGTTTGTGGCATATGGTTGCCTTTTTTGACAGAATGTGTTCAGATCTATTCAGTCACTCAATCAATTCTCTTTTCATAGTGCACAGATTGTAATTATTTGATAGCCTCATATTCTATGTCTAATATCTCACAACTGCTGGTTCAAACAACCAACTCTGAAAGATTTTCATCTTATTTTAGGAATATAGACACTCACATGCTACATATACACTGTAAGAGATCATTGGCAACAAGCTTAAAGAATTTTCAATCACGGTAATTAATAACAAATAAACAGTACAGTTATATGCCTACGGAAGTCATAACATCCCTGCGCACAGACAAATGAACCATTGCACTGAAGTCCCTTCAGCAGGCACAGGAAGTTCTCAAAGTAATTGCCCTTTAGTCATTACAGTATTACTTTTATTTTAATGGATGCTGGTGTGTGAAGGAGAATATAGAACCAAATTTTATTCCTGAAATGTCTGCATCAATAAAGGTGCCTAATTAAGGTATTCATTAAAGTATACAAAGTTAACTTAACAGGAAAAATCTAGAGAGTACTATTACATTTCCCCATTAAACTAATTTAATTTGGTTATAACGCAAATTCTAATAAGATGATATTATTAACTAGTTCAATTTCAAAATGTCTTATCATGTATATTTTTATTATGTTACTAAGCAGAGTAGCAATTGACTTAATTTGTTTTATTAAATAAAATTTCTCAATCCATTTAAAAAGGGACAATGGCCTATTTCTTTCTTTAGGCCATTACTGTGCTGCCATTTTATATGTTACATTATAGTCAAGCTTTTCAGCAATTTCACAGACTAGCATTCAAAACTATGTACACTTTTTTTTACTCAAATCAGTCATTTGGTCTGCAGTTACATCATTTCTGAGTGTTAATATCTAATGTCACTTTATGAACAGTCAAAAGAACTGAGTTTCAGTCAGTCACCTGTTCAGTTGGCTATTTTCTTCTTTCTTTCAGCTTTTACAAATAGACAACAGAGACGTTTCCATTATGATTTAAAATCATTGATGAAAAACTACCAAGCTATGTTTAATATTCTTCCAAAATAGAAACAAAAGAAATTTTCTTCATAATGAATCAAGGTATTTTCTGACTTTCTTCCACGATGTTATACTCAGAACATAGAAAATGTGATACGTAAGGTTCCAGCAGCAAACTCACAACATCCTTGTCCAAACTCTGGACAGAGATGGCTATCATAAAACAGTAATGTAAAGTTACACACAGTTTGCTAATCCTGGGACTTCAAGGATGCTGCATTTAACCACAGGAGTCCTCAACATATACTGCGTGCACCACCAAGAGTGTACGAAGCAGGATTCAAAACAGTGACCCATGTAGACACGTCATTTTCAGTGATGGGAAGGAAGCCGACATCACCACAACCACTGCCAATTGTATTACCTAGTAAAGCGGGTTTAACCTTGTCTGAACACTCTGCAGCAGGAGCCTAATAGTAAGCTCACAAGAAAGAACATACAAAGAGTTTTAATCCCTGCAAGCTGTACAAAAAGAATCCTGAACATACCTCTGTACCTCGACAGTGTTAATTACCACCTCTGACTCCTCCCTTTCTTTCCCTGTTTGTATCAGCATATTCTACAATCACTTCACCTGCATTTTTTTCCTTTCATATCTAATCTCTCAGATAGCCAGCTCTGCATGGAGAAGATTCATCACGTTCTCTGTACTTGACCTCATCTGATCTGGTAAATATTGATCTATTTAACATACTACATGCATTAAAAAAACCAATACTGACAGTTTTGAAGTCCAATCTATTGATATGGTTCAAATCCCGGAATATTACAAAGAAGGTTATTCAGTGTCAAACTAGGATGTAACCTAGTAAAAAACAAGCTGCTTCTGTCAGTGACGGACAAGGCATTTTCCCCTCAAGAACTTAATTTAAAAAAAAAAAAGTCAAAAAGAAGAGTTTTCTAATGGTTAATACAACATAAATGCATATAAATGTTGAAAAGTAAAATAAATACAAAATATATAAGTACATAAAAATAAGTATTTACATAAACCAAGATTGCCCACTATTCCTACATTTATTTTCAGTTCAGTACAGATCTCAAAACTAAACATTTTCGTCACACAGGACATATCATTTTAAAAGCTTCCATCTGCTCTGCCACATTGATTTTCTAATGCACATAACATGTTAAAAAGAATACAGTCAATAGTTCAGCAGACCAGACAAATCAGAGTCCAGAAATGCTGCAAAGATTATCTTGATGTTTGACCAACCACAAGTATGGCCTAATGTCAAGAGATTAAAGGGATTTAATTTAATGTCAAGGGATTAAGTTTTATGCATTATTACAAGTAAAGTTATAAGCAGTTATAAGCAGTGGAATATACCATGAAATACATAAAACTAAAAGTAATAACGTTCGGGAAAATAGTATTTTAAGTTGGAAAGTGTGAATCAACAATTAACATCTCAGGCAATCTTACCTGCATCTCACCTGCATCTCCCCTAACGCGGCAGGCAAATGTGGAAAAGGCTAACAACGTGAATGGTAAAGAAAACAGAACATGATCTCATCAGACTTGTAACAAAACTCAGAATTTTGTTTGAGTCAGGCATAATATTTCTTGATAATCTGGTACATTTACTGTGGCTTGTGCAATACAGCTATTATTTATTGTCAGAGTTTCATTTCTAAAGAAAAATGTAAAAAACCCAACATTACTAACTTCTTTGAGCACGAAGTCTTAAAAAGCCTTCTTGTGTTACAAAATTAGGTGATAATTTTAAATCTAAATAGAAATGCTACTCAACACAGGCATTCTTTTGTTTGTTTGCTTGTTCGTTTTAAGGAAAAAGGCTGCCAGGACCAGTGAAAACTAAACCACAGCATCTGCCTGGCATTCAGACACCAAACTCTAGCACACCCTCCTCTGAAAGTGAACATTGACTTCAAGAGGCTTTATCAGCCTGACTGCACAAAAAAAATCATCGCAGCTTATTTGCACACAAATGTCAGAATAGGAGAGTTCATAGCAGTATTTATTTTCAATTTAGATTTGGAGCTGTGGGAAACAGTTGATATTTTTCCCCCCGACAGAAACTACACTGTATAGGTTTGTTTCCCCTACTGTTACCTAGCACAGAAAAATATTATGACATAAACCACACTTCTCTGAAATATTGGTTACCTGTTTACACAAACTCCTTCTCAGTCTTCTCTAAGTAGACTCCAAAATAGCAATACAATACCATAACCTATAGAACAAACACTGAAGTAAAATATTTGGAGACAATGAAGTTCTGCAGTTGCAGAGACTGTGTCCTTTCAAAAATAGAATTCTTTGAGAATATGGTCCAAAGTCTTCATTTTGGAAGGAGTACTTTGGGTTCCTTTCAGCTGAAAGATGCTTTAAACTTCAGAAAATCTGAATCTGGTTTGCTATTAATTAACTCTCATAGTATATGTTGACTCTTATAGTACCTTTCTGCATCTCTTCTCATGTATCAATGTATGAAAGAGTAACGAGAGAAATTTGCTTGTTCATGCATTTACCTAATAGTTCATTATCATCATCAGGGGTCAAAATGTTAATCAACCTCATGTATGAAAAAAAGAAAAAAAACCACCAGTAACACAAAGTAAATGCTAGTAATTAGTGACAGAAAGATGAAGTCTTGTTCCACTGAGACACGTGTAGGGATCATAAACTACTGTCTAGTTACTGTATTTAGAATAAAGAGTATCAATGATTTTAAGTTTAAAATGAGTAGAGTAATTAAGTGAGAGAAGCTTTGTTATGTATTGGATGGCCGTATATATCTGCCATTCAAACATTTGACTTACTACTTCAAGGAGATAATTCTAAACTCTCTCCTACTGCTCTGCCTTGTCATATCACAGAATCATAGAATCCCAGGTTGGAAGGGACCTCAAGGATCATGCGGTCTAACCTTGGCAAAAGCACAGTCTAGACAAGATGGCCCAGCACCCTGTCCAGCCGAATCTTAAGTGTCCAATGTTGGGAAATCCACCACTTCCCTGGGGATATTATTCCAATGGCTGGTTGTTCCCATTGTGAAAAATTTTCCTCGTGTCCAACCGGAATATCCCCAGGAGTTACTTGTACCCATTGTCCCTCATCTTTTCCATGTGACTCCTTGTAAAAAAGGGAGTTTCTATCTTTTGTAGCTACCTTTTAAATATTGGATCATGGTGATAAGGTCTCCCCTAAGCCCTGTTTTCTCAAGGCTGAACAAACCCAGTTCTCTCAGCCTTTCCTCATACGGCAGGCTTCCCAGTCCTTTGATCATCTTTGTGGCCCTTCTCTGGACCCCCTCCAGCCTGACCACATCTTTTTCACATAGCAGGGACCAAAATCTGAACACAGTATTTCAGGTGTGGCCTGAGAAGTGCTGAGTGAGTGGGATAATGACTTCTTTATCTCTGCTGGTGATGCCCTTGTGGATGCAGCCCAGCACCCTGTTAGCTTGCTTTGCTGCAGCAGTGCTCTCTTCACTTATATTGAGCTTGTTGTCCACCATGTTTCTAAACTCTCTCCTACTACTTAGGCTTGTCATGTATACTGATGCTGTGGTCACTGCAGATCCAACTAATTTGTTTCAGCTTTTTTCCCCGATAGACAAGCAGATTCAGAATTTGAATTTACATCTGAATACTTAAGGTGAATAAATAACTATTTTACACTATTGTTGAACAAATACAGGAACAACTGTTCATCTCTGTGTACTGGATAAGGAGGACTTGTTTTTAATGATGTCCAGAAAGAAAATATAGAATTATTTTCATATCATGTACAAGCAACGCTCCAATTAGTTTCACTCATAAAATCTACATGCTCAATTCCAGGAGCAGCGGAGTGAAAAAATTTGCTCACAAAAATCCACTTCTGTGAGCTGGCGATGGACAACACCCATCCATCATAGTACCAGGTATTTAAAACCTTAGAAACAAATGGCAGTCTACAAAATACTCCACCAAAGTACTGGTAAATTTTATTGCTAGGGTGCTGCAAATGCTGATTTTTTTTCCACGGAGGGCCAGTTCAACTTAGACTATAACTCATTAAGTACCCAAATTCAAGGCTATATGAATGTCAGCTTTCCAAAATACACAAGATATAGCCAAAGGAAAAAAAAAAAAAAAAAAAAAAAAAAAGGAACCACTAGTATATCTTAATCAGAAGGTAACAGAAGTATTGGTTCTACCTCAATCCCCACTCTGAATTCTCAGTAACATCAGCAGGACTGACAGAGGTGCCCATTTACATCCCACAGACTCTGTACCTGTGTAAGCAATTGTCATAGCCTGGACAAGAGGCGGGAGCGACAGATTGACTGAGAATAGGGAAGGAGAGATTGGCTATCACATAATGAAGTAGTAGTAGTAGAGCAGCAATAATGATAGCACTTCTCTAAGCTCCCTTAAAAATTTTGCTTAATTGAATGCTGTAGATCCAGTTCTGATTCTGGAGATACTGCTGGAACTCCAACGTTTTTATTTGGCATAATAAAAATGCAGTTTACATAAGAACCAGATTCAGCATGTTTACAAATGTTGTTTAATGTCTTCGCTGTTCTCTTATAAAAGAATCGTCCATTCTGCAAGGCCTGTAAATGTCTTTGTAAGTCATGCTGGTCTAAGTTACTTGGCAATTCCAGTTTCTTCCTGAAGTATTTTAACCAGTTGGATAAAATACATTTTAAAATTCAGTTGCATTTTTGCCTACTAAGTATCTACCATCTACAGAGCTGCTTTATTTTTTCTAAAAGTACTTAATCTTAAAGTGAAAAGAAGCTCAAAGAAATGGCTCTGCTTGCAATTTAGAAGAAATGATCAAAACATCCAATCTTTCCCTCAGCATTCTTCCTAGAATATTGCCCTGTCTTTGTAAGCATTGGGAAAAAATACTTGAAACTAGCAAAACCACAGAAAAGATGTATGTTGTTGACATACTTGTCAAGATTTCTCAATAAAAAAAAAAGTAAGGAAATAATTTTATCAAAACAAAAAGTATCTTTAATGAAGCTATCTGCATTGGAAGCTCACTTCTTACCCTTTACTGAACAATTTGTTATGGAGACTGCAAGCTCCTGTCTTCTAATTGACACATTTCTTTATACCCAGAGTGCTTTTCCCTTTCTTTGAATATATCCTGTCAGGCAGGACTTACATACAAAACAAAATTAATTTGGTTGAATCTCTAATTTGATTCTGTTGATACAAAAAAAAAAAACAAACAGAAACACCTCTTGTCAAATGATTCAAACCATTCTGTCAACAAAACATCCCTGGCTACTCTCAGATCTTTTCTGTAGATGCAATTTGCGAAAGAATATCTTTTCTTTAAAATTAATTCATATTTTTACAATGTATATAGTTCAAGAGCATTATCTCCTAAAGTGCTGAATGTCTTTGTTAACACCTTCATTCCCTCTGAAGGCACAAATGCAAGGGAAGTTGCACATGTTGCAAATTTATATCCTAAGCCATCATTTGCATTACTGTTTGCTCTATCACGCC
This sequence comes from Leptosomus discolor, assembly GCF_034619465.1. Lineage (NCBI taxonomy): Eukaryota > Metazoa > Chordata > Aves > Leptosomiformes > Leptosomidae > Leptosomus > Leptosomus discolor. The sequence continues at coordinate 33,848,110 of NC_141399.1, read as the reverse complement.
CTGTCTCTTCGTCTGTCCCCAGTATTTCTAACTTTTATTACTATATATCCTAGAAAAGGGTTTATCAGACAAAATAGACTCTGGTTATTTATTGGTGGCATTAAAAAGAAAAAAAAACAGATTTACAAATGAGATACAAAAATCAGGAAGCTAATTTTATCTAAGAACTCAGCATTCTTGTAAAACTTCATAGGCACCCTTTAGCTTCTCCAGCAAATTGCTGTTCAAGAAAATTACCTTTGGGCAAAGCAGCAATTCTTTTGCATTTTACTATGACAAAATAATTTTACAGAAATGTACTTGCAACATATTCTGTGGAAACTTTTTTTTTTCCACTTTGGCTTTTATTTCTGCATCAGGAATTAATATTTAAGATAGAAAATGATTGCCATAGTCAATGTTACCATCATTCTACAAAGCCTTATTTTATTATTGGAAGCAACAATTTTGCTTCCTATAGAGGAAGAGTCTGAAAAATTAAGTAAATTCACACCCACTTATACACGGCTAAGGTGTCTATTCAAGACACTCTCAATCAGTGACAACTCTATTTTTTTTTTTTAAAATGATAAAGGGGATAAGTTTGAAGGAAATACAAAACCAAAAATTGATCACACAGTGCACTGAAAACCTCTTCAAGCAACATTTGTAAGGGCTCCAAGGGGTTTTTTTAACTTTATTTATGTGTATAGCATTTTTTTGGCACAAACATAACTATATAGGCTATGTATGTACCTCACATGGTTTCTAAAATTATTGTTCAGTTGTTAAGAGCTACAGCTGAATGCCCTGCTATTTTTTATGCTCTTCCTTCTTTAGCTTAAAGTACAGCAGATACAGCTTAATTCTGGCACTGAAAGGACAATACATTACCCTCCAATAGCAATTAAACTCTTAAATTAAAGATGTGCAGTCAATTCTCATTGGCAAGTAATATTTTTCTTGTTGAAGAACAAAAGGCCCCTCTACACAGTATAATGAAACCACATACACGTGTGTACATGTACACAGTAGTACAGCACCATGTACTTAGCAGCACAGACTCCAGATTGTCAAATAATTCTCAAATTATAGAATCATATAATTATTAAGGTTGGAAAAAACCTCTAAGATCAAGTCCAAGTGTCAAACCACCACCACCATGCCCACTAAACCATGTCCCGAAGTGTCATATCTACAAATTTTTTGAACACCTCCAAGGATGGTGACTCCACCACTTCCCTGGGCAGCCTGTTCCAAAGTCATGGACAAGGAATGAAAGAGTGACTTCAAAGGCATCACAGTCTTCACACCTGTTTACAATATGGACGCTATACATCATATTACTGACCAAAAAAAGCGAACACTGTTGTGGCTTTTTTGTTTTTAAAAGAATTTGTTGACATTACAGTTCCTGAACAGTTAGGAACACAAGTGCCATGGATTTCAGTGAGTCTGTGGACTCACAGAATGCACCCACCTGTGTAATCTACATACATTAGAAATTTCACATTCTGTAAAGCTACTTTCTGTCAGCATAATCAATCCTTCAGAAAAAAAAAAAAAAAATCTGTGAAGAAGAGTCAAGAGAAAAAAAAAGAGAGCTACTGAGATAACAGCCCTATGTAAATCAAAGTAGTTCTAATGAATTCAGTGGAGAAAAGCCAACTCAGAGAAGCTAAAGATCCATCCAAATATATTGAACAAATCAATCAAAATTGAGTGTCATTGGTTTCTTGCACATCATAATAATATGATTTTTAGATCAGCTGATCTATGCACTTAATTAATTTAGCTGTATCTCAGCATAGCACAAAACATGTTTCCACTGGGAAAAAAAAGACAACTGTTGATCATGAGATGCTGAGATACTGCTAGTTTGACACTTCAGGCAGAATTCTGAAGGACAGCCTATATTCTCTCCTAGTTTCACAGAATAAAGATATCCCATGCAATTCAGAAGTTTTCTTCAGGGCTTTAACAATTCCCTAGATCCCCAATACGGTGCTACATATCGCCAGCAGAAGATGTGAAGGTTTAGAAGAGCTATACACACACCCCTTCACAAAAAGCCTATTCATTTCTATGTTCTGTCTGCAAGGTGAAATAGTGGAAAACAAATGCTCCACGGAAGTCAGTTGTGCCGTTCTTTGTCCTCATCAAGACTCAGAAAAAGAAGACAATTCTACATGGGAAATCTCTCAGGCATTCTCTAAAGTGGGATTGTGGCCAAAGATAGTCTTGCACAAATGAAACCATCCTTTGCTTCTGGCCTACTTCGGAGAAGCTCAATGATTCTTGTAACATTGTCTGTAACGTTAAAGGTTTGAGGTAACAAAACCAGAAACTTTGTGATATTTCTTTCACCTTTACATCTTTTTATTTCAGGATTCCTTAGGAAATTTTCTCACCGTTTTCAGATGTAACAAATCTAGAATTATTTGGTCAATTGCAGTTTTCACCTCCTCAGTCAATTTATCAAAACATTCTCCAAGAACATATTAAAACCAATTTGTAATCAAGATTAGAATTATTTACTTTGTCTTTTTTTCCCCATATTTTAACTATCATCATCATTAACCACATTAATAATGTATCTTCAGACATTACGTAATTTGCCATACCGAGTAAATTTAGTGCCATGGCTGTGCTGCAAGTCACTTCTTGAGCAACAGACACATTTATAACTGTGACACTTTATTCACAGACCAAGGACTACACTCACAAGAATTTACACTCGTACATTCAAATGGATTCAATTTATAGATAAGGGATCAAAAATGGTAAGCATTTCAGTAAAAGATTAACAAAATACCAGTCAAGATTTCTCATATTTCTTGACTTTATTGCTTGAAGTTTATTTTCTTCTCAATTCCGGCATGAAGAGAAGGGCAAGAAAAAGTAATCTCTCTATTCCTGTGGAGAACTCCTCGCACTAACATAAACAGCTTCAAGGGTTATGGCAGAGTTCAAAAGCCCAAAGTGTAGCTCAAAGAAATATCATAGTCTTTACCATTTCAGACTTCATGACCAAAACATGTTAACCTGACATAGAGTAGATGATCTCACTGGTAAGAGACTGAACACATTTATAAGCAAAAAAATTATCTGGGTGATAGAAAAATATGAAGAATCTTCATTTACCATGCAACCAAAATTATTTCTATTAACTGAGTTGTGAGAATAGAACTTTTTACTTACAGTGGTGGAAATAAAACAGGCACAAGACCTTTCATTTTCCAAGTCACTGAAACATTGGGCATCATTTATTTTTGTTCAAGTTGGGTTTGAAACACCCATCATTACCATCACCAGATCACAGAAAGTGTAGGAAATACTAGGATTTTCCATACATTTACAATAGTTTAAATATTGAGATATCAATTCTGTTTATGAAAAATGCCCCTATCCATTTTTTTTTTAAAAAAGGAAAAACAATGAAGTAGAAAGGAATCTAAAAAGAAACATTAGGTTCATTTTACAATATATCAGATTTTTAATTACTATCATGATTAGCTGTATCTAAGTCACTTTTTAACCTAGAATACCAGTACCATACAGTTTAATATAATTTATAATTGCACACTGACTTTGCCTCACATATAGCAAGATACTTCACGCTTTGCAGAGTAAAAAATGTAGGTCAGGACCCACAGGCTATAGTCTAGCTTTGCTGCTGTGAGTTTAATATATTAATCTTTTGGGAAAATAGTAAAACAATTTAATTTCACACACAAGCCAATGATCTCCAATCATTCCCATTTCTTAAAAGATGACTGTCACCTAACGCCTGATTGGTTTGAAAATCACCCTAGTAGATGCAAGAAGTTTTCCGCAGGAAAGCAAGTGGAAAATGTTTTGCCTTGCTTGTAAATAAAAGTCATTACAATGGATCAGGAGAACCATAATTGATGCTGAAAACTGACAGTCAGTTCATCCACCCGTACGTTCTACATACACACGCCTACTTTCTGCTCTACCAGGTCTGCACTCAACTGGTTTAACTGAATGGCTCCTAAAGTATAACAAGGCTTATCACTATCTCTTACTTTATCTAAAACATCTTTTCTTCTTTTAGAGATCTCTAACTGCAGCGGTCACACTGTTTTGTATTCATCTACCACATCAAATAATTAAGTTTAAGAGAGTGATTTAAATAAAAAAAGAGAAGGGGGCCAGCAAAATTAGGAAGTCCTCATATGGTCCAATTTATCGGTTTAGTGTATATGTGAATGTTGTAGTTGTGTGTTTGACAAACAATATTTTTAAAACATTGGAAATATTATGGATATTAGTTACAAGCTCTATCTACTTGTGGTCTTGTCTTCAGTGTCTCACATCTCTGACAAACCTCTCAAACAATAAGCACAGCAGAATTTAAACATGGTCAGAGTCTGTATTAACCTCACCATTGCAGGAAAATACTATTTTCTTTAAATAACTTTCTCTCGGAAAACTGGTGATATGGTAGACAAATCTGCAAGCCCTGTACTATAGAACCACCTTTGACAGGAAGGATGCTGCCTTATCTTGCAGCACATGATTTTAGTCTGACTTCTCCAGGGATGAGAGCTCAAGGGAGAAAACGTCAAGAACAGGAAGGTTTTCATGAGAATTAACATTGGGACCTGTCTCTGAAGTTCTGTTTAATGTTCCTCTCTCCCTACCACTTGTATATGGATACACTGAATATTTCCTGTGGATATCTCACGGGGCAAAGGCATACGCATCACAGAGTTGCAGGACAAATCATGTCATGTTAGTGAAAACAGTTTTAAAGATCTATTTTACAGCGTTTACAGCTGCAGCATATTTATACACAATACCTAATAATAAACAATGTATCCTTATTTAACTAGTACTAACCCTCTACACAGCAAGAACAGTATATACAGCATCTACTCCATTATACCAATACAGAAATGTGGCAAATAACATTTTGCCTCAATGCTCTTTCTGCTAAATTACTTTAGTCATGAGCCATGGTCATATATTTAATTTACAGTTTTCTGCAATGTTTCTGGCCATCCCCTTAATTAAATCTGTGAAGGATCAAAGGTCTCAGTAGTGTCAACTGTGGACAACAGAGATGATTCTTACTTCAGCAAGATTCCCACTAACTTCCCAAAACACTGCCACATGAAAACCAATACATAGACCCATCATAGCAAAGCCCTTCTGAACGTGATCTAATACTTCACTGACTACAGTTAAACTCACAAGCAACGTCCATTCATTATAAAGCTGAAACAAGGCCTATGAGAAGACATCCTGCTGTGCCTAAACAGAGTAGTTTATTGAGAGTGTTGCTAAGAAGCTGCAGGCAATTTTAGACTATCTAAACCAGTAAAACTAACACAAAATACACTGCCCACAAACTTGCAGCCATGCTGTTTACTAGGTAAGCTTCTCAGTGGCCTTTTAAATAGGCTGTTTGTCAACCTTTCCTTCTTCTTAATACTCAAAAATACTTAAAAACTAGTGATGGATTATGGCAGCAGTATGCCTGTCTTCACATGGGTCACATAAGTTAAGCCATACAATAGCAATCAGCTCAGAAAGGTGGGGCATGAAGAAAATTTTCATTATAGAACATGCATTCAGATCTGATTCATATCACTCAACCGAATCAAACAGATGCACTGCAATCCAGATAACCCACCTCTTGGTGAGTGCTCAAATTTAATCATCAGGCTATGTATTGGTGAGAAAACTCTCTTCGAAAGACCTTACAGCAGCCTTAATTTCTAGTGGAAAAATTAGCAAAGAAATTGAGAAATCATAGAGAACCTAATGAAAAAGGTCAGTTTGAATATACAGACAACTATTATGAAACTTAATGGAAAACAGAAACCTGTGCAAATAATGGAAAAACATTTGAGCTCAATGTTCTATCACATTTTCTCAACAGAGATGCACATATAAATATCTGGCTACCACTGAGCAACTCTAAATATGGTAATTCACAATTTTATAGGTAGAATAGGAGGTGGTGGGTTGGTTTGGTTTGGTTTAAATCTTCAATGATTTTACGTATGCTTGCTTCACTTGTAAACTCTTATAGCAGATTTCACTTAAACCTCAAAAGGTTAGGACTGATTTTAGTCTTAAACAAAGAGCGGTGAAGATTGCAACTGAAAAACAAGCAGGAGCACAGTGAGTACAAGTAAGGCACTGAACAGATTGACAGTAGCAAAAATTGACCCTCTAACTAAGTTCACATTAGGGCTCTTGATCTAACTGAATTCCCACACTTCTCAGAGATCCCACAGGAAATAGAGAGGAAGAGACAAAGGAAGAACATCTGAAAAATAGATGGTGATATCTCCTTTTTTTGTTCAGTTAATGGTTAAATTCTGATATCTTGTCTGTGATTCAAAAATTTTGGGCACTTACATATTACAATTGCCAGGCAGCATGAGACCATGTCACACTAAATATAAAAGCTTTTCCTTCGCACCGGTCATTCAAATATTGCAGTACATTCTAGGAATCAGGTGAAATTAAGCATACTGCTATTTGGCCATTAAAAGGTACAAGCTTCCCAATCTATCCACTCAGTAATTTAAAGGAACTTCATTACAGCAGTGCCTTTTAAAAAGTAATAATATTATGAGTGCTTCTAGTTAAACTATTAGGTTTGTCTTCCAATTACATTTACTCACTTAGAAAGAAGATATGAGCATATCTGGAACTGAAATTGTCCTCATCCTAAGAACATTTATGCAGTTTCTTTTCTAAGAATGTATTTTAACACTTCAACAAGAAAAATCTGCTCATGTGAAGATAAAATGCAACACCAGAGCAGCATGAACACATGCAAGGTCACTGTTCTTCTATGATGCAGTCAGAGCACTGCAAATTATTTGTCTAATGTGCAAATTGCTCTAGGTGCTAATGGTGAGAGTCTTAACACTTTTAAGCACTGCAAAAGTAGATGTCCAGCTTCCCTTGTCTATAAGCCACAAACTGCAGACAGATCGTTTTCATGTACAGTTACATAGACTTTAGTCCTCAAGACACACCAAACATTTTGGCCATTTTCTGAAGGTACAAATTTTAAGAAAGGTTAAAGCCTCAATTCAGAAAACCATGTTAAAAAAAAAAAAAAAATATATATATATTTTTTTTTAAAAAAAAAAAGGCATTTCTGAGGTGCTGCTTTCATTCTGGAAGACTAAAAGGAAGAACGAGGCTCTTAGAATTACAGGCTAGGCGACTATGCTTTTACAAATAACAGGCTGTACAGCTATCAAGTCCATTTTAAATCTCCAAATCTTTCTTGCTGTTCGTAGTAATAGGAGTACCTCAAAAATATATTAAATACAACTGAGAATCAACTTTTCTTCCCCTACTTATATTAGTCTTGCCTTCAGTGTTATTAAATTACATCAACTCCAATGTAAATGGCTTTTTACATTTAAGAATGCTATTTAATCATATTTCTTTCCTAATACAGGCACGCTTTTCATCATATGTATTGCGATAAACAATCGGACATAAACACATATGCTCAAAATAGCATCAATTATGTATATGTATTTATTTAATATGCTGAACACAGTTAAATTCACAGAATAATTTGCTAAAAGGATAATCACACGAGTGCTCCAGAAATTAATGGTTACTATCTGAAGATCTGACAGCATAAATAGCAAGTACCGCTTTTAGGAATGTAAGTATTTATTTAATGATGACTTAGAATGCCAGCAGAACTCCATACAGTCTGTAAAGGACAGAACTTTTCTTCCAGTATTTTTCTAAGAGGGATTAGCTTCACTTTACAACAAAAGATGCTGGCACTAAGAACATTATACAACCCAGAAAATTTCACATCACTAGTCAGTAACAAAGACAGTAACAGAATCCACTTCTTCTGAACTTTAAGCTCCCATTCAATATAGCCATTTATCCCTTATGAACATTAAGGGGAGGGAATTTTTTTTTTTTTGATCAAGCATTAAAAATGTAAGCAACAACAAATAGGAGAAATCAGTTTCTCCAAGAGGCAAAAAGCTTCTGTTTTGACTGACGGTGGGATTTCATTCAGCATATTGGATTTATAACACACAGAAGCTTGCCTACATCCATACATACAATAAATACTATATATAACTGTAGAAAACGTTCAAGATATGAATTTACATCAATATATGGAATTGCAAATAGCCAAATGTACAAAATCAAGTGGTCCCTAGACTTCGATCCTGAGCTTTGTGCAAAACAGAAGCCCTATATTTTAGGTAGTTGCATAATGATGAGGAGATAGATGTCAGTATTTCAAGTCTTAAAGCAGTAGTAGCAAATGAATTGGTAAGTTGATATATATCAAATTTCTTTGTGAACATGTTAGAATTAAAATACTGGAGAGGTGGAGACAAGTCATATAGAGAAAACGTTACTGTGGTGTGGCCTGAAAGCTTACAGCCAAGTTAGCTGTTGATATAAACTGGAAAGATCTGTCAACTGTAGCACAGTTTTGACTATATTCATTACATGCCTGTGTAGTTATTGTCTAATATAATACAAATACTTATTTTCACAAGCAGAAACTAGGATTCTTAGTCTCACAACTCCTTTACTCTCTTATTTATATCATCTAGCTGTTCTAGCTAGAAAAGAAAAAGCAGACTGACAGTTTATCCCAAGCTGTTCCAATTACGTAGTCATTCGATTTTCAAGCGTGAATAGTTTGAATATGGTATAAGAAAAGTGCTGGAATGGAAATAGCTGTTGACAGGCTCCCACCTATGGGAAAGAGGAATCATATCTACTGGTTTAGGGTATTGTTATGAAACAGCCACTCAAGTCTCCAGAGTCTCTTTTGGGATTCCAGGGAAATATTAGAAGGCTCAAACTTTCTTTTCTCCAGGGTTTTTAATAGAAGAAATTCATTCAAATTCAAACACTCCAATAAACAAGCAGGCAAACAGAGTTAGTTACAAGTCCTCAAGGTACTACAAACCAGGCAAGTGTTTAGTGTATCTCAAAACTATTCGATTAAACTCAGCATAGATGCAATCTTTATTGTAATGTAATGCTTAATTACTTTTTTCTTTTGCAATATTATGAATACCTTTAAAGAATAAATGCCCTAGAAATTTCTGTTATACAATAATAATCACCAAATATTTGTAATTTAAAACGTGCTGTGGCTATCCAATAATAGACGAGCTTTAGCTGTATTACTCTACACCATTTATTACTCCAGACACTTATGGCCAACATTAATATAAGCAGCTATGTACTAAATAAGTATGCTGAAACAGATTTCTTTTAATAGAAACCTGGTAAATGTTTGGCACCTTTTGAGACAAGGCATCCATTTAGTTTCCAGGCACATGTACTACGAAATGCCCACCAAACAAGTATCCCCTTGTTGAAGGGTGTTTGGCTGTACCAAAATATGAATGTTGGTACCTCTAACACTGACACTAATTATTTCATTTCTAACGGGAATTTTACCAAGAAGGAAATTCTAGTGAATTCTTTCATTGGCTGGCACTTTAATTTTTGTTTACACGTTTGAAGTGTAAAACATTAAATCTAATATTTACCTTTAATCTTCATATTAGAAGTGAAGAGGAAGATAATGTTTCTGTTTCCTTAAAACTGAGACACATCTGAAACGGCTAAAAGCACTCAAAGGGGTACTTAAAGAAACTGTACTGTAGAAATGCCTTTTAAGCATCTTCAGTGTGTTTTCATAATAGAGTCTAGCCGTGGATTACTTAGGAATTACACAACACTTTTTGACCTTGCAATGGAAACATCTGAGGGTAATGATCCTCACTGCCCATCAGATTACTGTACTTGTGCAGGAAGTAGAGTGGAAAGCACTTATTGTGGCCACTGCCTTTTTCAATTCTTTAATCTCAATAATGCCAGAAACCAAATAGTGAAGAAAACCTGGGTACAAAGTATCCAAGCAAAATATCAAGGTGATTTTATTTATCATATATTGATCCTTTTCAAGAAGAGGCCAGGGCAACCAACTAGAGGACTGCCTCCTTGCTGGACTAGTGTCTTGCAGAACTCCTCGAAAGAAGCCAGGATTATGTCTCCCCTCTACAGAGTGCATGCAAGGCAGACAGAGCCAGAGGAAAGCCAGCTGGGCAAGGACAGATCTGCAACACAGTAAAGACAGTAAAGAGACACTGTGGAAAGGGACCTAGAACAGATGCATGAGCAGACCTCCAAAGCAACAGAAAGATTTTTCTTTAGGCCTAAAAGAAAGTATTTACCCAACCCACAAAGCCACTGAGCCACTGAATGTTGTAAGCAGCCTGTAAAATCGGTAAGTAAGCAGATATTTTAAAAAAATAAATAAATTTTTGTTTCTATTTTGACATTACAAAACTTGTGGTTCAAGTTTGAAACTTAAGCTCAGCCCTTGAAAGTCAAAACCTTTTGGTATCTTTAGGGAGCTGGAAACAAGGAAACTCGATCTCCACACACTTTATTTCTACCTTTCCCACTCATAATAGCTACAACACTGGATAATCAACTTTGAGTAAATATACACTTTTGCCTTCTCATTTAAACTTGCTCACTCTAAAGGACATAAGTTCACCTACAGCCATCACTTCTATCCAGAGTGAAACAAAACAAAACAAAACCAAATCTTAAAAAAAAACCCAACCCCATAGCAACAGATGTCTCCCAAGAAAACATCCACAGGTACTAAAAAGAGGAGCTATAAACCTGATGACAAAAACGTGATCATCAAAACCATAGTCCATTCTTTGTGCAGTTTTGTTGCAGTCACTGACATGTCTCAAACATTTGATTTCCAGTTTTGTTCCATATCCTCTGAAGCAAAACAGCACAGCAGAGCCATTGCTCACAGTATCAGTGTTCTCACAGTGGCAGGTCAGCTGAAATGGTCAGGGAAGCTGTATTTGAAAATTGCCATACACTGTCAACTTTGCAGCACATCCTGAAAATGAACACACTAACCCTTAACTATGGGCATCCACTATATTCAGATCTCTAGAGCCCCTAGGGTAACAACTTATGTTTTCCTAAATCAGGAGTGAAATACAAATACAGCAATAGGCCAAACTTGGGAAATACACGGTTGTTTATTTACTCATGCATAAAAGGCCTAACTGGAAGCTGATACGTAACAGGCTAAATGAGCAACTAAATCACTTCTCAGAGTATAATACGATGGGGGCAGGGAGGGCAGAAACCAGACAGAAGTCAAGAAGTGGTTTGTCTACACAGAAATATTGTTTAAGATATTTATTTCTCAGAGAGGGGTGTTGTGGGGGGTGAGGGAAGGATTATAAGGATTATCCTGCTCTTTGCCACACCAGAGAGGCACAGTCCGCCATTCAAGTGACCTTAGTTCAAGGAGTAAGAGTTCCCCCACCATAGGACCAGGGAAGGCCATCACAGAACACACTGTCGACTGTCAGGTTGACTCTATTATACTCCATTTTGTCTCTTTTACAGGGACTTTGTAAGGAACCTCTCATCTGCCCTGCCAGCCAGAGGCATCAGAGCTAGAACTTTGACCAACTGCAGTAACAACAAAGAAACATTTTAAAGAAATGGGGATTCAAATTAATATGCATAGAAATAAACCACTGGAATAGGCATGAAGAAAACTACTTTATAACCAGTAGGATATTTTGCTAATAAATAAATATGTTTACTGTCCTACTGATTACAAAGCATGTCTGCTGATGTTTCTTCTCAGTTGCTTATTTTTCACTCTATAACCATACAATATCTGGCACAATGGGCCTGTGATCTCAGCTGGGGTCTCTCAGGATTATCATCATAGCAACCTAAAAAATGACAGAAATGCTCTCAGTATCAGTAAAGAATACATGTGTGTGCGTATATACATATTCCATTTTCCTGAACCTTGGTGACCTCGCTGACTTAATTTCCTGAAAAGACAGAGTTTTAAATGTGCTTGTTCATGACCAAAAAACCAATTATTATTTACACTTAAAAGGCTTGTATCCAAGGTTCTCAAGGCATCAATAAAAATTACACTTACAATACATCAATGAATTGCACTAAGAAAGAACCACTAAGCTGTTTGGCAGGTGGATGAACTTAAACAGAATGCTTTTCCAAGTATTATCAGTAGGACAGATGGAATCATCAAACTATTTCTATTTTCAAAACAAAACACGTGGAAGTTCTGCTTTTAACTATCTCATATCTTAATCCTTAATTAAATTAATTAAAAAATTATAAATATGTAATAAATGAAAAAAAATTTCACATATAAAATCAGGTTGAATTAATGAGCAATAAATATTACACTGATTAAGATTTCTGGCATAATGTTTTTATTTATAGATTTCATAAAATATTGTTTAAAAAATTCAAGCTGATACTGCTGTTCTATGATTTCAATGAGTTTTTCAATAAAAAATAGCCTTGACAGAATGAATTCCTAAGTGTAAAGGTGAATTAAACTTCTTTCAGTTATGGCCTGAAGTCATAAAACCAAGCAACAGCATACAGCCAGTGAAAGTCTTTTTAAATAATATGAAAAGATTATTTACGGCAACCCTCTTTATCTTAATTAAATGAATGTCTATACATTTGCACAAGGAAGTAAATCTACCTGTAAATAAAGGTGTTTTTTTACAAAGTCTAGTGTGATATCATATTCAGGGATGTGCTGCCCTGTTGGCTGCAACTTAAATAAATATTAAGTAAAAATTGGAGCTAATGCTGTATAAATCTGAGCTGTGGTGTCACACATCCATGTCCATTCAAGTATCTCCACAGTGCACCTGTTCAGATGACAAATATTCAGAATACAGAAGTGCTGCCCAATGAGGAAATCATTGACACCAGCTGGGAGTCAGATCTGTCCTCACAAGAGAAAATTAGAAATTAAAGAGGTAAACACTGATCAAACACATTCAAAATCCAGACAGTGGCAGTTCGCCACAGTTGTGCCTAAGCAGTTATTACCACTCACCAAATGAAGCACCTAATGAGCTTAAAGACCAACAAAGCCACATACATGACAGACCATATGGGACAAGGGAATTTTCATATAGTTTCACGTTTACTTTAACATCCAACATCTACCCCATGTTCTCTGAGATTACCGTGTCCTATGCAATTACTACAACGAGCCCTCAATAAACTAAACTGCTTAGTGGTAGTGATCTTACAGTGCAGATTAGCTGATGGTGCTAGCCCTTAAACTATGCCACAGCTAAAACTAGCAGTGGATTAGAGAGAGGCAAAACAGGATGACAGAGCCTCAAAACAATAGACTTACATATAATGTCATAACAAAGTAGTTATGTGCACTTACTCACTGGTCACAGCTGAAGAAAACACACAGTACCTGATTTCTCTTTCCTCAAATGATTCTTTTTCTTGTTGCTTTCTGAAACTTTAATTTGTCAAAGTTATCATCTTTTTTAAATTTCAGGCAGTGCCCAAGGCCAACTGAAGTCATTTGTTATCCACAAAGACCTTCTCTAGTCTTGAATAATCCCATTTGTGGACAGTTTTTTTACATGATACTGTTCTGAAGCAACACTGAATGAATGACATTACACCCTAATGTATGCTGGACTGAAGAAAGCTGGCTGCTTGAGTCAGAGAGGAGATAATGACATAAAAGAGAAAGCTATGCTACAGGAAGAAGAGTCAGGAACCAACACTGTCTGAATTCCAACACTGGCGTAAGAAACTGAAGTATGGAACACCCTATATGTGGGTTTTCTTTTGCCATTCACAGAAGCATTTCTTATTTTGCACAGATTCCTATTTCTCTTGTTCTGTCTAAAGTAAACGATGAACAGCTTAGCAAAGTCTGTCTCTTTATGGATTTAGCTGTCATACAGCCCTGGAAAGGGCAGACTCTAAAGGAGAAAATATTTTTCAATGTGTTTTAGCAAGTAAAAATCTTGAGAGAATCAGAATCTTGAGCAGTAGTCCTCTGAATCACGAACTTCTATGATAAAACTCAGGAAGTGAGCTGAGATGGGGAAAATGCAGCACTTGTAAACTGACCACAACTTGGGGGCCCAAAGCAGGTACAATTCTTGGATTACGTTACAGCAACCCATTGACAAAATTGAGAAGAGAAATCTTTATTATATTAATATGGTAACTGAAATCTCTGTATTTAACATATACAGACACACACAGACAACAGGCACACACACATCACCATTCACATTTCCTTTTGCTCATCGTAGCTTTAACATCTGGCATTCTAGGTATCTTACAATAGTACACTGAGTAACATTATTGCCAGTGGAAATTTCTATATGAACTTTCTTTTCTTTTAGAAGAGAAAATGCATTCTGACTTCTGAGTTATTAAGGCTCAAACAAACATCTTGCTTTCAAAGGAAAAGGAAAGCATCTTTGTTTTACACTTCTGTGTAGATATGCTGCTCAGTCTTGACTGCCACGTGCTTTCCTAGGGTGTGTTAGCACAAGATTTCCTGACAAGAAATTTCCTAAAATCTTACTGAAAGACTAACGTGTAATATAAGGTGACAGACAATATATGCATATGGTAGTAACACCTAATGGCAGAACGGTGAAGAAAACATGTAAATAAGAAATATAGAACAAGATTAGAAGAGAATAGTCTGAGTACGTATCTTGAGTAACTTGCATGTAATTAGAAACACTGAGAGCACCACAACAGTGCTTTCTCCCCTCCTCCCCTAAACTGATACTTCATTTTAATAGGTCACAGACTAAATATATAATAATTGCTTTTACTATCACTACCAAAATGCTTTTAATCTAAAATAGCTTTCTGGTCATCAATTAATGATTTTCAAAATAGAATAACTTCCATTATTATTAGAGGTGGATAACAGAAAAAAGAAGAGGGAATTAATAATAAAATTGTATTTACTATTATTTTTGCACATTTATGTGAATAACTCTATCAGTTTTAGCTATTTATTTAAAAGGCCATATGCAGTAAAGTCAATTTTTAGCCATTTTGAAATCCCTACATCACTCCTCAGTGTGAAATTAAGTAAGAGAGGCCTAAGACAGTCAGTAATTGTTGCCAGCGTCGAACAGAGTGAAAAATGTAAGGAAATACTTGGATTTCAGTGCAACATTTTCCTTACCTGACAATGTATTCATTTTAGCAACTGTTTTTACAGGCCTATAAATAACTACCCATAAATCTTAAATTTACAAAATAATACCATTTAACGTTAATGAATTTTAAACCACATAATCAATAGATACTACATTGTAAATGAAAACTGAGACAGAAATGCATCTTCACAGACTTTCTTTAACCAGAATTTATTTTCCCCTATCAGAAACACACACCGAAGTGAAACCTTACAAAACAACCTGATCCAGCCCCTTATTTCACTTGGGGGCTCTGCCTTTACTTCATTGAAATCAATACAGACACAATCAAAAGAAAGAGAAGAGGAGAAGAAAAAAAACCACACCACAAACACAGACACACCAGAGAAAGCCACTATCAAGAACTTACCTTCGAAGAACAGTTGACTTACTCTATACTGTATTTGAAGAGAGAATAACAGCCTTCTCAACTTATACTTTATAAACAAATACTCATTAACTCCAGCAATTCAAACTTATTATTGGATCCACATAGATTCCTATACCATACCCCTTTCGCTCAAACATTTGATTTCAAGCGATCCCACCCAGTTCTTACTTGCCTTGTCCTGGGTGAGCCACAAAACAGTCTATGCCTGACAGGACAGGGTGGTACCACTGAGTGTGATACGCAGTGCAAAGTCTGAAAGGCTGTAACTGTCATATGCATTAGTGTCCTCTGCTACCAGAAACTGGAAAACAGAAAATCTATCCATCTTCTATAAACGTTACATAAACAATTAATAGTTTTTGGTGAAATGATATACACTGCTTTGATATTTTAATCTTGCATAGGCATTCTAAGTTTTGCAGCTTAACTGTGTTGGTGTCAAGCAGCATGTATTAGTTTATAGTGAAATGCACTGCAAGAAATGGCATTAATCTTAAAATTTGAAAGCAACTTGAAAAGAGACACACTAGATATTCAAAAAGTCCTTCCAGTCACTCTGTAAGGTAGTGAGGCAAGCACTTTTTCTACTTAAATCAGAAATAAAAACAGTAAGAACTTTTTTAAAAGTTGCTTGTAGAGAACTCCTGCACAGAGGCATTTTTCCTTCAAGTCTCTTCCCCCATGGCCACATACATGTTCAAACTGCAACCAGCTGCCTGACATCCTTCTTTCTGATTGCTCCTTGTTAGCCATCCCTCTATGTCTAAATCTCCCAAGTTAGACAAGATTACAAGTAATCTTTATATCCCCTTCCTTTGGTTATACGACACTTGTGTATTACAGAAGTTAGCCAAAAAACAATAAGAGCGTCCTGGAATGAAGCAGAAATCCCTAGGGCTTGTTTAGATAAGAATATTGAATTGGAATAACTCAAGATGTGGATCCAAACCATTACAGCAAAACTAGCAGAAAAAAAGGATCAAGATACTTCCATATTTCATTGGAAATAGCCTACCAAAGATTTCCCTCCACAAAAAAATTATACAAAATCTCATACAAAACTCCCTGCAATACATCATTCCACAACTGGCAGGTGGCACCTAGTTGAGGAAAGCAGTAAATAGAGGGAACAGCTTAATCAGATTGATTAGAACAGGCTGGAGAAATGGGCTACTGGGAGGCTCATGAAGTTCAACACAGGTGAGTGCAAAGCCTTGCATCTGGGGTGGAACAGACTGGGCAGTGATGGGGAACCTGGTGAACGACAAGTTCATTCTCTCTTCATTGCTGTGCAGTTCCACGTAGCGTCTGATTTCTCTCTGCTGGATACTTTCTCTGTTTACTTTGTTACCTCTAAAATTGGTTATACCCTGCTCTCCAGGTTGATTTGATTTAACAACCAGTCATTGACTATAAATGTGAGTCGTTTATAGCCCTGGGGCCTCTGGTATCATCCTGTGCTTGATAATGGTCAGCCCAGAGCGTACCATATTAAATGTCAATGTACATGCAGCACCCATGCCCTCAGATAACCATACAGCAGAAATAAATTTACCAACCTACAATTTCAGGTAATTTCACCAACTTGAAACGAAGGGGTGGTTTGTTTTTTATTTTTTTGGAGAGTGTCTGAATTCAGCCTTAAGCTACAAAGGGGTGTTCAGACACTAAAGGAAGTTTCCCAGCCCAGGAAATTAACTTACTCTGGCTTCATATTGGAGGTGATGCTGTAATCATTCTCTTCCTTGCATGATGTGTGTCTGATTACAAAGTCCTGATTACAAGCTAAGGGAGAACTGTGGGCACTGCTATCCTCGTGCCACAGCCAAAAAAGATCTCTCCTAAATATGAGAATCTGGCAAGACTAATGATGTACAAAGAATGGATGAGTCTGGCTACATTAGATCATGAGAAGGACAAAATTTATCTAAACCTATTTTATTACAGATATTTATAAGAACAAAACACTGCTTGTAAAAGTAACGGAAAGTGAACGTAGGAATATTGCAAAGGCAGAATTTCGACATCTAATTACTAGTGCGAAAAACATGAGTGTTTTTTTCTTTGTTTTCTCCAGTTACATCCAGAACCGAGAATCCAACAGGTATAAACTACTCATATACATAAAGAGGGTATTTTGTTGCAGGTAACGCCATCTGTAAGATTTTCTCTCACCTATCTTGGAACTGAAATTTCTGAAAAGAAGAGATTTGTGTAGTGAGTTGGGATCTTAATTTGATACAGTATATTCTAGAGGCATTAAAGACCAGGCTGGGCTCTCCATATACTAGGATAAATTTCACACTGGCTTTAAAATTGCTAAAATATACGGTTGTGTTGAAGTATCACAAAGTTATTTTTAGTCCTCCTCTAACACAATATAGCTGACACAATCAGTGTTATGACTAGAAAAATGTGTACACGGGCATATGTGTACACCTGTATATATGAAGTACATGTAAAACTCAGACTGTCACATTTTCAGAATCATCAAAATTTCATAACTTACAAACGTTAACTGATGGTTTTCCTGCATGTGCAGAGAGAACCGGCTAGCTCTGACCTGGTGCTTCACATGCAAGAGCTGCTTATCATGACAAAAAGTCTTATTTGAAACAGTACATAATTTACTTTTTATTATAAACAAGGACTTTATTTCAACAACAACAAAAAAATCCCACTTCTCATACCTGATAGGGTAAAACAGAATATTATGTTAAAGAATCTGTTTTTCAGAAAGTTTTTAAGAACGCAAGAAAACGTTCCTTTTTTCTCTGTCTTACGTGGCAACGAAACAGCAGGACCTACTGCATGCTTAGTAATGTGATAGGTAGCAAAAACACTCCCATTGAAACAGTTACTGTTTCTTTTTAAGATAGGAGACGGTTTTTTTTAAATAGACAGAACCAAAGCATAGTATACTGTAAAGCTCTAGTCAGTGCTTTTTTGAAATGACCTAACTCATCAGAGCTTTGTCAGTACTAAGCAGCATACCTATTCCAACAGTTTGTTAAAACCCTTTGTATTGTACAGCACTACCATGCATTTTGTATAGACCATCTCTTTAGTCCAGTTAGTAGGCAATAACTACAGCTTGGTAAAGGTAACAATGCCTTTCTTCCCATCACAGGTCTAGGAAGATAACAATCACACTGGGCCAAATTCCACAGGAGCTATGCCATAAATAGCCTAGAAATCTCACTATTTCAGCTCTCCTGTGTACTGGGTTTCTTTACTAAACTCAGAAGTTTCCCATCATTTGTGTCAAATGCAGTGTTTCAAAGCAGACTCACATTATAGAGCAAAGCTCCAAAAGGAAAGAATACCTCCATGTGCAGAGAGGAAACTAAGACTGCCTAGTACAGACTGAGCTCTACTTTGATGTAGTTTTATACATTCCTCTCTCTTTCATTTACCCAAAGTTAACCAACTGATTAAAAAAAAAAAAAAAACAAAACGTATCCAGGAAACCAAAGGTTATTCTCTGAGGAGAACAAATTACAAAACTGTTCTTCATGCCCAGTAATCACTTAAATCATAAACCATTAGCAGTAATCACATTGATCACATATAACAACTTGCAGCCCCAAGAAGCAGCTAACTGTTATCCTTCAGAATACAGACTATTAGCAACTGCATGACTTAGTGTTGCTAATAGACAATGATTTTAAATGGCTATTAAAAGATAATATCAATAGCCACTTTACTATGAAGCTTTGACCTTTGACTACTGAACAAAATAGTATTTTAACTAAACTATTTCAGTGAAGCTCTTTTCTTAGATAACGACAGTGTATACATACTGCAGAGACCTTGAAGAAAATCTGTTGAGTGATGAAAACATTCAACTACAACTTGCAAATGAAATGTTCCACCTGAACATCACAAAATAGGGGTGATCAAATCACTATTTAATTAACTGCCAAAATGCATACATGTATACACATGAAATTGCATATTACATTCAGAATCTCAAAAAGCCAGAAGATACACCCATTGCCATTCATTTCAATATTATAAAGAAGTTTCTTCGGATTTTGATAAGTATCCAATGAGATCCTCCTCAGACATCCTTGAGAAACTCAGTTTCACTGCATTACTGACTTGTCTTGTTTTGTGTTCTTTAAATTGCTGGAATAAGGAATATACGAAGTGTCCAAAAAGACTACTAGAATTTTTAACATACAGGGAAGAATGTTTGCCTATTCTCTACCTCATTCCCCTGTTCTGGATGCTGATAGCGTCCATCTCTGCAGTAGGTATCTGTGCAGGCACTCTTAACAGTAACACACTTGATCAAAAAGGAAAGCAAGAAAATGGGCCTCAGGATAAGCCAACATAAATAAATGCAACTGTAAGTGAAAAATGGGAAAAAGAGAAAAGGTCAGAAGGGAAAAAACAGGAGTAGCTGGTAAGAAACACAGTATCTGGGCCACCTGATATAACTACACAAAACATAGCAATTTTCTTTATATTTCTTTGAATACCTAGAAGTACCTTAAATTAAGGTCTGGCTTTCCTGAAACCCTCCAGATACAACAGATAGAGATGATTTGACAACATTTATTAATATAGTATTTCAATGCTACATTCGAACACACATGGATATGAAAAAAAATAAAGCTATAACACATGAAGCCAGAAAACCAAAAAACAGTCTTTGATAGTAAAAAAGTGGAAACAAGAGGTTAGACACAGGAAATCCTACAAGTCTAGAAATAATAATCATAAGAATGAAAGTTTAATTTAGTGTTTTGACATTTCTGTTATCTGATTCTTGTCCTAGACTGCTCTCCACAAAAACATAATTTAATATTAAAGAGAAAACTAATAGGCCCCTATAACTACATTAAATCAAATTAAATTGGTATTTCTGTACTTCCTGGTATATAGCTATTTGGTACAGTAATCAGTTATAAATATACATGGCTGAACACATTGCATTCACTGGACTTTCTAATGCTGGGAGAACACGTTGATGACAGAAACAGATGCCCACTTGCTTCATCTGGAACCTCCCCAGTGCACATGACATGAACTGCAGGGATGGGAGAGAACCCTGCCACACAAATCCTCTACAGAAAGAAATACCCATAATTCACCCAGCCCAGAGAGCAACAGAGGCAGGAGGAGCAGACACTTTGGTAAAGCATGGGCAAGCCTGGCTATCTGCAGTTTGTTTCCCTCAGACACTCCCAAGCATCAGGAATCACTGGATTAGGGTTGTCCATTCTCATTCCTCTCCTTTAGTGTGTATTTAGGGCCATGTGTGCAGGAATTTCTCCAATCGCTTTGTGAACCAGCTGCAACTATCTGTATCCAAAACCTCTTATGCCAACAGATTTCCAAGGTGTTTAGTGTAAAAGTACTTCATAACACCTATCTTAAATTGATCTCTTATCAGTTTTAATTAGTGCCTCCTACTTCTAGTACCAAGATTTGGCAAGTAACAATTCTGTTCCTGCACTTACTGCCGTTATGATTCTATAAGCCTCAAATTTCCCCCATTTCAGCCTTCTGCTCTCCAAACTGAAGAATTTCAGCCCTTTCAGCCTCTACTTACAAGGTAGCTTTCACCATTCTCTTGATTTTATCTATGATCCTCTATAGCGTAACTCTACTGTGTCCTTCTAAGAGTACTCAAGATACTTATCCCCAAGGCACAAGGTTTTAAACACCATTTATCTCCTTCTCAATACTTTTCCTGATAATGCCAAAGACATTGAGGGCTTTTTTGAGAACAGGTATTCACTAAGCCAGCAATTTCAAAAACTTAGCAATGACTCCCAAGTTCTGCTTTCCGAAATCTGTCAGCATCTTATCAGGTTTAGATAAGATTCTCTTTTTCCAGATTCCTTACATTAAATTTATCTACACTGAAACTCATATGCCACTTTTTTTCTCATTCGTTACATTTCATGTAGTCCACCTGGCACAGCATTAGACTACCCAAAAGAGCTTGCTCATCTGCAGCTTTGGAGACTTCACTGCACACAAAATCACTAGAATTTCATTTTCATCTCTGGAATTCACAGCCTATTTTTTTATGAAAGGTTCCCACTGAACAGTATTTAACATTTTCCACAATTATGCCTATGGATTAGAATATATTTGGATTGGAAACAACATTTGAGCTATTTACCTGTGGTTTAGACTACTAAAACTAGCTACAACTTGCTATTAGCTAACATTAAGTGCTGCAGGTAATCAGGATATTTTAGAAAACATCTCCTAGTTCTTAGTTTAAACCTCAGATTACGCAATGAAGTGACGATGCATGCTACTTTCCCATAGGCTGAGTTCTGTGGATGACTTCTAGTGATACTAAGGCCTCAAAAATACCTGAAGTTGGCTCAAGGCAGAATTAGATTTCTTTGCTGAGCATGGAAAGCTAATTGCAGCTATCCAAACCTCTTCTATGAGGAAATCGGTCAAGATAAGTCATGGCATGCTTTTTAAAGGTACAAATTTTGTCGGTGTTTTCTGGATATTTAAAAATCTTTATAATGGCAACATTTAAGGTTGGAGAAGGTAAATAAATGTATACATTCGTGTTTGTTGAGAGAAACTTCAGGTTTTTTAATTGGGTAAGTGGAGCCTAACAATTTCACTCCCTATCTTTTTCTCCTCTCCATGCTTTGATTGTAAAAGAGCTTCTGGTTTTATTTTTTGTTTGTTTGTTGGAAGTTTTTTGAGGAGGAGGAGAATTCATTAATCACGACCAACTCATTCCAATACTTAATACTTCAAAATTTTTCACTGTCTTCATTCAGGGAAGGAAGAGGAACATTACAGTGAAGATTTTTTCTCCAGAGACATGCTCAATTGTCATCAGTGGTTGGTGTTGCAACCTAGCCCAAAACCAACTCTTCAAAACCTAATTTAGTCCCCTTCACAAAAAGGACTTCACTCCTTGCATCCATAAGTGCCTTTACTCTTATGATCACTGTAGATCTGGGAATAAAGTCATGTTGTTTGCCTTGGACTACATGTGAACAAGCACAAAGCGAATGACAGAACAGGCACCAAAATAACAATAACTAGACGCTCTGTGCCAAGAGCAGCAACAACTAATTAAAAGTTCTTGGTGATCAAAGTTAAATAATAATGCTGAGTGGCTTGTAACTTATTTGTAATAAATGTTGGTGAATAACTGTAGTACAGTATGCATCTCTCAATAGAACACATGCACATCCCCTATCTTCATTTTGCAAATTAACAACAAAGCTTTCCCTAATCAGAGGAAGGTAGCAAGAAGACTTGTGCACTTGCAACAACTCTCAATGAGATACAAAGGAGCAACAAACCTCTTTACCATTACAGTATATCACATCTTCTCAGGAAGTTATTTTTCATCTTTTGGATGCTGTAAAACTCTCCTGCGTAGAGCAAAATGCCCTAAAGCCCTCAGACTTTAGCAGTGATTCATTCATGTGGTACAGCTTTGTTGTCTGTGACTGCAGAATCAACCAGTGATCATTGCTGCAGACAGGATCTCTTATCGTTATTATTTTTACGAAGAACTATTTGCTGCTAAAAAAGGTGCACCTCTTAAGCTACCTGTATGGAAGTTTACTCTATGTTTTATGTGAGCACTCTGTGCTAAGTTTTTTAATAGAAGGTAATCATTCTTCAATTCAATTCTTCAGCTGGTTTACCACTAATGAAGAAAAATAAATGCAAGAAAGCATGCGCACATTAAAATATAGGTAACAGCTTTACATGATTGCAATGCAGTCAGAATGCTATATAAAACTCTGTGGTTTAAAACCTTTTTTTTTTTTTTTGCCATTGATAACAGACAGCTGCTTCTAGAAAGCAAGCAGCAGTCAGTAAAAGCTATGTTTCTTCACAGCTGATATATGCAGTTTCATATAGTTTTATATTTCTACTCTAGACTAGAAATCCTGTTCCGTGTCATGAGGCAATACTACTTCAGCAAACAGCCACCACTGGCAGAACAGCACTCAGTAGTGAGAGGAAGAGCCGGAGACAGTTCCAAGTCCCACTACAGAATGGTGCACCAAGCCATAAGAAATCTTACAGAAATCATCACGATTACCTGTGTCCCCAGGTATGGGATGAAATCCTGCCTAAATCATGGAAATTGGTATCAATTTTGAGGCTGTTACAGGAAACTACCATGGATCTTACCAGCCCTGCTCGCTGTAGAATTGGCAGTGCTTTTAATATAAACTGCAATAATGAAATAAAGTCAACTACAAAACCCTTCCCACTGGGACCACTATCTTCTGGAATGCCTAAAAAGAACCACTAAGTACAAATAGCTGAATTAATCATTGCTCAAATTATGCTAAAACCATCGAAAAATGCAAAAGCTGAAGGAATAGCTAAAAAAAAACCCAAACCACACCGTATATTCATCCCTATTGTTCTTCTCTGTAAACGATACCAGAATTGTACGCAGAGGCACTAATGCTGTGCAAAACAACCCCACCAAAATTCCGAATCAAGACAACTTTAAGATTTAAAAACTGGTCTTTATACCTAACCTCAGGGTGAAAAGGAGGAAAAAAAAAAAAAACCAAAACAAAATAACACCTCCCACTTTTCAGAACAATCAAAATATTTTTCTTTTAGAATTCCATACACTTTCTTAAGAATTATACAGAAAAGTTGTTTCTGAAGTAAAATTGCAAAACCCCAAAATCTTCTCCCCCCACCCGACATGAAGCAGATTTCCAGTAAAATAGATACAGTTTTCACAGAACCATGTGTTCTGGCAAAGTGGTTTTATGTACATCCCCCAGACTCACAAACAGTCAAACATTAGATTACTCAATAGATTGAAAACTATAAAATCCACAACAGAAAAATAACACTTTCAAAAAATATGTTTATTAGCCACATAAAGTGGGCAAGAATAATTATTCTCCCAGGAAAAATTCATTTTAGAAGACTGAAATCAAATCTCTTCCCCCAGATTCTAATGCACTAAAACACTGAATTGCATTTTGGCTCTGGGCTAAATTGCGGTGTAGGTGGACACTGCAATCCTAATTCTATCTTAAAGGGCTTTTCTGAAAATTCTACACAAAGACTGTTAATTTTTAAGCAGAAGTTCTAGAAATAGAGAGAAGAATTTATGTAAATCTCACCTTACTACAAACTAAGTTCTGAGACTGTGTACTGATGGGAAAAAAAAATGGTCTGTTGCAAATACTTCAGTGCACGTTCCCCAGAACATTTCTAACTGTAGTTGAGACAACTGCTAGAGAATTATAGTCAAGGTAACTGCAGACAACTCAGATGTCAGCCTTGTATTTATAGCCATCCCTCAACTATTGCTCATAGCATGACACCTTAACCAACTATATAAAGATGTCATTGCTAGAAACAATCACTTGAAGTTACATATCCAGTCACCTCTGCTGATACACTGCTGGGAAGAAGGGAGGGAGGAACCCACCTTTGCTACAGCCAATTCAATTATTAACTCTGACTTAACTGCAAGGCTTAGATATTTGCTATGTCAGATCTTTTTATAACCTCTGCTTCCAATTTTATGTTCTATTTAATGGTGAAGCCCTATTTACATTTAGACCATAAGCACTCTGTGGAAGGGAGCACTGACCTTGGAGCTTCTTGCAAAGGACACAGCACAATGATTCCTGTGGTCCTGCACAGTACTACAAGCACAACAGCACAACTTAGAAAATCAACTTAGAAATCAGGGAAAAAAAAGTAGTTAATCAGTCATTGTCTAATCTTGTTCTAGTGTTCACATCAGAAAAGAAACTTCTTAAATTCTTTTTGGCCACGACTGCAAACTGGCAGTTATTGAAGCATAGAATCATTTTGGTTGGAAAGGACCTTTACTATCATCAAGTCCAACTGTTAATCTAATGCTGCCAAGTCCACCACTAAACCATCCACACATCTTTTAAATACTTCCAGGGATGGTAACTCCACCACTTCCCTGGACAGCCTGTTCCAATGCTTCCAATGAAGAAATTTTTTCCTAATATCCAATCTAAACCTCTCCCGGTACAACTTGAGGTAATTTCCTCTCCTCCTGTCACTAGTCACTTGGGAGAAAAGACCACTCCTCATAAGACTTGTTCTCCAGACCCTTCACCAGTTTTGTTATCATTCTCTGGACACACTCCAGCACCTCAATGTCCTTCTTGTAGTGAGGGGCCCAAAACTGCACATAATACTCAAGATGCAATGTCACCAGTGCTAAGCACAGTAGCACAATCACTTCCCCGCTCCTTCTGGCCACGCTATTTCTGCTACAGGCCAGGATGCCATTGGCCTTCTTGGCCACCTGGGCACACTGCTGGCTCATGTTCAGCCGGCTGTCGACCAGCACCCTCAGGTCCTTTTCCACCAGGCAGCTTTCCAGCCACTTTTGCCCAAGCCTGTAGTGTTGCATGGGGTTGTCGTGACCCAAGTGCAGGCCCTGGCACTTGGCCTTGTTGAACCTCGTACAATTGACCTGAGTGCATTGGATCCAGCCTGTCCAGGTCCCTCTGCAGAGCCTTTGTACCCTCAAGCAGATCAACACCCCACCCAACTTGGTGTTATGCGTAAACTACTGAGGGTGCACTTGATGACCTTGTCTAGATCACTGATAAAGATACTGAACAGAACCAGGCCCAATACTAAGCCCTGGGGAATACCACTCGTAGCCAGCTGCTAACTGGAGTGAACTCCAGCCACCATGACTCTTTGGGCCCAGCCATTCAGCCACTTTTTTACCCAGCAAAGCATATGCCCATCCAAGCCACAAGCAGCCAGTTGCAGTAGTACATCTACTAGCATCTCTCAAGTAACATTATACAGTTCACAGTCCAAAAGCATTAAGACTTAAGTGAGCTACAGATCAAATATAAGTGGGTTCCCACTGACTTCAATGTGAACTGGATAGATAGCATTTTTCAAATTGCTTTTATGTGTACTTTCATCTCATTTCATTTCATTCAAAGATGAAATGCCAGCAAAGTGTAAGAATACTCTGTTGCAGAACAAGAAAAAAATTTCCACACTGCTTTAGAGAAAAGATCCTGCAGGCATCAAAAAAACCAGGGCTTAGTGTCAGATTTTTGTTTTGGATAGATTGCAATGGTTTTTTTCATTGAGCAAACCTTAAGCCTTGATCAGTGCCAAGAAGAAATGATAAGCGAAACAGAACTTGCAGTACTAAGCCTCCAAAATGTGGTTAAATGCTTTTCCCCTTTACCTTGTAGGTTTTTATATCATTTTTAATTAGACTTTAAAAATTGACAAGGATCTTTTTGATCTTTTTTCACTTTTGTTTTTCTTGTGTGTAATTTTACATTCATGACAGGCATACAAAATAAAGCAGCTAACAACGATGAAAACGAAGGAACAAAACATCCTTCATAAAGCTATAACTTTCCACACAAACCCTTCAGCTCTTACTATGGAAGGTGATATTTCATCTTTAAGATTGCTCCATGGATAGGATTTTATGGTCAGCTTTATTAGAAGTGTAAATGAGTTGCAGTGGTGGGCTGGCTGGCTTTGGAGGAAAAAAATCTTTCCTTGAAATCTGTGCAAAGAAAATTACTTAGACATAAACAGAGTAACTACTCATTTGGTGATCTCTAAAAATGAAAGTACGTAAGTGTTCTACTTGTAGTAAAATGAAATTTTTATGCTCAACAGCAGGAGCTTGTAACATAGGCAGGGAAAACCATCCTTAGGCAGACAGGGAGCCCAGTGTCAAGCTCTGCAGCCTACAAAGTGCAATGCAGCACCCAGAAGTATCAGCAGTTGCAGTGTGAAGGCAGTACAGTCACATGCCATTATCTCTGTGGGGTCCATACTTGCATTTTAACCCTCCAAAAGGAACTCGGCAGCACCACGTCTTGTACTGTACCTAAGCAGAGGTGAATTGGTTTACACTCCAGGAAGTTAAAAAGCAGAAGCAAAAAATTACCTTTGGAAAACTCATTCAAAGTTTCACACTCACATTCTGGGTGCTGGTGCATATGTACATTTATCAAGTTGACATTTCTTGCGAAGAATGGTTCATATATACCATCGGAGTGTTTCATATTGTTTACAGGTTTTTTTCAGTAACATTGGTGTTGGTGGAGTGTGATTTATGGGCCACGGATCAGGAATGTCACAAGCTGAGTCCGTCCCTAGATCAACACTGGTCTAATAACACCGTATCACTGTGCAGAAATCTAAGAGTACCAACAGCATCACAGACTAGATAGCCACAAGATAATTAATTAGGTCTAGATAGCTACCAAGACCTAATTTAGAGGCTATTCAAAGACAGAAGAGGCATGATTAATGACCATCTTTGTTACCACAAATTTTGCATCCCTATTACACCTCTATTAAAATCAGGCAAGGGACAGGAAAAGGATGACTGCAGAAAACCCAATCAGAGGAAGAAAAAAAAAGAAGCACATTTCCTTTGTAAAGCACATATTCTCTCCAGCTGTCTTCCCTTCTGTGATGCTATAGTGTGACAGCACAAGACTCTCCATGTTTGGAGAAAAAAAGAGAAGTAAAGGGTTTGCTTCAAAAGATCATAACTCTACTTGGGAGAAAAACATGCAAGCAGAGAGTATGGAAAAGACTTCATAATATTATTCAGAAGCTAATTTAATCCCTTCAGAATCATTTCATGAATATCTCTTGATCGTGAAGACAGAGATAGGTAATTTCTCTCAAGATAAAAGTTAGTTTTGATGAATGTTCTCCCTCCTCAACAAGGAAAACACAAACTTACATGAAAATAAGTAGTACACTATTAACAAAAAATCCAAAGGAAAAAAAAAAGGAACTAAACCACTCTAAGTATTACTATTATTGTACCACAATAAGTAGGAAGAGCTATTTTACGTGTTGCAAAGCAGAGGCTAAGCAAAGACTCTTCTAACCTTGACTTCAAAGTTAATGGTATCCTAATACTGAAGTTATTCTTAAAATGTAAAAAAAGATACAGCCCCTGCATGGATCACTTGTGTCAGTCTTGCTTCCCATGCTGGGACCAAATGTTATACAGAATTAGTTTTACAACACTGTACTTCATAAGCCAGGCAGTCCAACTGTGATCTATCTCTTGTGCAGTGATTATTTCAAAAGTCAAAGCAACTCTGCTGTGACATAACATAAGAAACTGATCTCCACCAAATCCATTCTAAAATTCTAAGTAAAAGAGAAACAAACATTAGTATTGTTGTTTGGGTATTATTCTTATTTTTTAATTTGTGAGGCATAGAATAGTAGGAGTTTGTACTGACTCCTGTAAGTCACTCATAATGATCAAGCAATGAAAATAAAACTGAACAGCTTCAGTGGACTTTACAATTGTGCTTTCCTTTCCCCCCCCCTCGAGCACTGTTTAATATGCAACTGGACTCTAATGTTTCTTGTTAGGTAGAGAGCTTAAAATTAGAATTGTGGGAGAACTGATTGATGACCCGAGTTCCCACAGCCCTTTCAATGAAACATATTCCATTTCCATTTCAAAATATGTTTATTATGAATTATTTGTTTGTCACTGGACTTGATGAAAGTGAATTTACATGAACGACTCAGACCTCTGCAAGAGGAAACACTTTAATCAGGTTACTTTTCCCTCAGTCTTTTTCATACTTTACAGAAACAGACAATCCAGCTAGAATTTTATTCTTTGCATACAGAACCTGTTTATTGATTGAGCAATGTTTCTTAGTTTGGAAGCCACTTACTCAAAGTCAAAAAAATCTTGTGACCTCAACCCCTTACTCTCAGAATAAACCATTAACATCAGAGTCTCAGGCAAAGCTTTACACAATTTTTGCAGAGTGATGAAAAAGCATCTAAATACTAGATAAGAGAGGAAACTTCTTTTCAAGATGTCCTTACAAGAAAAAAAAATTTCAAGCAGAATGGTCCTTCAAGTATAAGCCGACGGAAATTTTTTGTCAAAATATGCTTTAACTTGCAAAATTTTGGTTTTCTAAGCAGCTCTAGTCTGAGATTTACTAATCAAATCCAAGACAAGAGAAGAGAACACATTCCAGTGAACTATACAATCATTCCACAGCTTGCCACTGCTTAACCAACTCTTAATCCACGGAGTACAAGGACTCCCATCATTTGCAATACAGCTATTACACTGTCTGTGTTAAGGAAATTGTGATAGAGTTGAAAATGGCTATTGTCACCGTCTCTCAGTCACAAAAAGCAGCTTTTTATCAACAGAAAAAACCATTATGGCAACGTTTTCCTCTATCTTATAGAGCACTGGTTATGCAAGTAAGACCTTTTTCTTAAAAAAGAAGCAAGAGTTATCACTGGCCCTCTGCATAAGAGGCTGACTCTCTGAGGGACATTCAATGACAGCGTGGGAACAGTTGATACACAAGAGACCCTGCAGCTATCATCTTAAAACCCCTCAAGCTCCCTGGTATCAGTTGTTAAGTCAGCAGTTCAGCTGACCATAGATCTCATTTAAAGTAGAAACCATTCCTTGCCAGAGCGTGATGAAATGATTGCAAGGCCTGTAGCAAAGGATAAATTAGTTTGCAATTAAAAGCATACAGGAATCAGTAAAATGCTCCCTATGGAGAAATTAAAGGAGCTTCTAAAGTCTAAGGTCATTGCATACTGTTGAAGGCCTATGTCAGCACAAACACTGATACACCCTCATTTTCTTTATATTTTAATATAGGTTTCTGGAACCTCCCCACTCACTTCTGACCCTTACCAGAAGGAAAAATAAAATGAAAGAATTGAATTCCCAGGGCATTTCTGCAAAGGGCAATGCTGCCACGTTCCTCAGTTCACTAAACAGTAACTGTAGTACCTCAATTGCAATCAAAACAACTTACATTTAGAAGATTAATGCATTGCCACTAGTCACTATTCGAAAACAACAGTAGAAATACCAGAATTGTGATACATTGCACAGTAACTTTCATATATGAGGATATTATTTACATCAGTGTATCAACATTTTTGTTGCACATTGTAAGTGAGAATTTGAATCCCAATGGCAGAGGACAAAACAGCAGGCCAGCGTTAGATTTGTTATTCACTTGACAAATGAAAAAAAATTCTCAGTGCTACAATTAACACATCTCATTGGTAACTGCAGAGTTTCTCAATCCAGTCTACACACATTCATCTGGTTTTGCTAGCACAGTAATACCTAACACCTTGTTCAAACTAGTCTAATTTTTTTTCCATAAGATAGCTCTTCAGTACTTGCTCTCATTTCCAAAACAAGACTCTCCTCTCACCCTAGCAGTAGATTCACTCTAACTTAAATCAGGTTTTTGTTTCTTTTTCTCCTTTCAGTTATGTTGTACTGCTGCATTATTCAGTCACGTGAGTTATACACCTTAAACAGGGTCTTGTAACATGCTAAACTTCAGAGGAATCAAATCAAGTGATCTCAACTGTCTTTTTAATTAATACAAAATTGATAATGTAACAGATATAACAGTACTAGGTAAAAAAAAAAAGAAAAAGTAACATTCATCAGGTATGAGACTAACTTCATGAAGAACTTCAAGATCCAAACCATTCTTTTTTCTTGTGCTGACTCCTATACTCAGGGCAGTTTAAAAACTAAAACCAGTGTTTCTCAAATCTGAAGAATCCTGGGTCCAATGTTCAGCTGCATCTGGCTTTTCCTTCTAGATAACTAGGACACCTTCCCAGTTTTGTGAGATATTCTGACAATCACAGACAGAAACCAATTCTCCTTTATTTCTCGGTTGTCTTAAAAATCATAGAATCACAGAATCATTAGGTTGGAATAGAATTCTGAGATCGTCAAGTCCAACCGTTGACCTAATACCACCATGCCCACTAAACTATGTCCCAAAGTGTCATATCTATACTTTTTTGGTGGTGTCTACAGAAGTATATTACTAAATATATAATAAATTGAATATAATTAAAGTAGAAATACACCAAATATTAATTAACTTTCATATGAAATATTCTACAACACCACTGCTGGTAAGAACACACCTAATATACAGGAACAGCAGCAATACGTGGGCTCTTAGCAATAGAGATTTTTCCTAAGGAGTTAATTTCGACTTTCGTTTCATTAGGATTACATATTACAGTTGCTGCTTGGAGCTGATCTGCTTAAGCATGCACTAGAGGATAGCCAAGCCAAAGAACATTTTTGAGAAAGCAACTAAATCATTCAGTAATAGTTTGAAAAAGCGGACATAATGTATAGTAAATAGAGAAGCAGTTATTCACAAACAGCATTACTTTAAAAATCGTCATTTCTGATATGAAAAGAATACGTGTCTTTATTTACTGGAAAACAGCTGCTCTCAATTAGCTTAACAAGTGCATTACATGAGTGTTCCTCTCCTCCATTACAGTATAAACATATAATCAGACTGATATTTCATGGAAAGTCTGCACCATTCTTGAAAGTACTGAACATTGACTCCATTTCCTGCTTTCTTTAAAGCAGGCTTCAGGGTACCACTGAAATTTTTCTGGATGAAGCCACATTCTCACGAGGGAAAAAGAGATGGGAAAATGGGAAATGATAATCAGAAATGTAGCCAGATATTCCTTGTTCCTTTAGTCATCTGATTAAAGACATACACACACACACACACACTCAAGTATATTTTGAATCAGTTCTCTCTCCATACTGCAAGCAAAGTATGTAATCTAAGATCTATCTGGCTCTGCATTATTATGTACCACTGATATGCTTTATTTCAGCCATCTTCTCTCCTGTGTTTTTGGCCAGACAGTGCTTGTAATCTGATTTACTCTAGAGGGTGACATGTTGACATCTAATCTTATTTATATAAAAATTGCATAGTGTGTAATTTTATCTTCTACGTTATATGCCAGTAAATGTACAACTAACATGATATTCCATACCTGTATATAAGAGCTGAAATTTGTTAATACATTACATGTAAAACTCCCTTTCATTAGAGAATAGAGTTCAAACGACCTTGGTTCCAGGGTCTACCTTCTCATCATTCATTAGAGAAGCATAAAAATGAAACTTAAATCTAAATCATTAAGAATTAATAAAAAATATTAAGTAAAATATAACGTTCAAGAGAAACCCATCATCTGTTAGATAACTACATACAGGTACAGATACACATATAGCCTAGCTCTACAGCAGTTTTTTTCATTAAATAGCATCAATTTACTTTGCAAAATGTAATACACCTTATTACACAAACCTCAACACTCACTTTGAAATAAATAAGCATTGCCTCCTATTTTACAGTCACTAGATGTGAAGAAGGCTGAGCTGATCAGTTGGAAAGCCAAGCAAGGACAGTGCACATGTTACAGAACACCCGCTGGACTCAAGAGTTCAACTTGATAAGACTAGCTTAAGTTTGACACTTAAAAACATATGACTTGCAGACATTTTTGTTCCAGTGACCTGGAGCAGTCCAAAGCTGTGAAAAGTGAGAATGTCCTAGATTCTCCAAACTCTAAGAGAAAACTATTTTTGCTATGTTGTTGTTCTACCTCTAATCAAGGGTAGAAGTCAATCAGAAAGAGGTTCATGAGATGGGGAAACAAACTGTATTTCGCCCCTTCCTCTATGATTCTGTATTTCTTGTATCTAGAAGTATACACTTAGGTGTCTTCCAACATTACAAGATTCTAAAATTCTGGATTGATTTCAGTTTCAGGTGCCAATTTTAGCAAACATGTTTTTCTCCGGATACATTCAAGACTAGGTGAGATACAGTGCAGTGTAGAATACAGAAGGCAATTGATATTCCTTAGAATACTATCAATAGAGCAAAGAAAACACACTTTGCTTTCCTTTATTTTTTTTTTTCTCTTCAGCACAGTAGTATAGCTATTAAATAGATTTATTAGTGGTATGTATGCTTATTTCAGCAGAAATGTGAGGGAGCAATGGATCAGTATTCACACCTCATTTCCTACATTTCCTATCACGTCCCACGGAACAGATGACCTCTCCCACAGTACACTCAGCTGAGGGATAGTACCAGACAATATGAGAGAATACATGTCCAAACCAGAGGTACTCTTTTCTGTTCTTTGTCACAGGTAACAGCATAAATCTGTTTCCCATATGTTTAGACATGTTTGTTTGCTTTGAACGTACAAAGCAGCATTGCCACATAATTACCATCTGCCACTTCATCAAGGGAGAGAAATACAGCTGTTGTTTTTTTTTCCTTTTTGTTTTGGTTTGCAATCTTTTTTCATGGATTTCATGCAACATAAAGTAAACCTCTAATGTAAACTATTACTAAGCAGTTTTCCAAGTAACAGTGAGCAACACTTTAACTTTAAGGGCAGTCTCAACCTTTCACAGTCTAAGTCAAGTCTCCAAGTAAACATTGCATCTCAAGAGTTTCCTTGTAAAAGGTACCAATAGTGGGGCAAAAGTACTACAAGACCAAGTAAATGAATGATACTGCCTGGCAGTGCATACATCCAAAAGTCCATGTACCACCCAGCCCTGACAAAATAACATGCATGCCAACCAGCAACGTGCCTCATCTTTGAGCAGAGATGCTCAGTTACTGCACTGAAAAGCACTGACATTTTCTACAGCTGATAAACATATCTAGTAGGGCAAGCCTTGGAGCTTAATGCATATAAATGTTGTTTGACACTGGTATTTTATGTTCTGTAACCTGTAGAGTTAATTAAAAGAGTTATGAAATGCACTGCCAGCACTGAAAGTGTATTCCAGCTGTAGAGAAGAGCTTTTGGATTATAAACCAGGTATTGTTCAATGCTTGACAAGCAAGTTTTATTTATTTTTAATTTAGTGATCTCTGTTTAGTCATTAGGCATCACCAGTGGTTGCTATGATCTAACTAGTTAAAACATGCTTGCAGTACATTTTTAGTATGTCACACCTAAGTATTCATATCCTATTTTATACTTCTTATGCAGCACTACAATTCAGCAAGTCTTGTAAAAGTTTTGTCCACTTTATTAATTTCTTGATTCACAGCCCTATCAGCCAGTTATTAGCTGTTTCTAGACAACAACCTGCAACACAAGTCTACTAACAATAAATGCTAACATAAAGGAATTGCACTTTCTGGTCCTGCAAGGACACTGCTTTATTTTGTGCTTTTGTTTTAAGCAGTGGTTAATTGCAGTTATCTCTAGCCTCAGACCTGCACTCTTGTTTTGCGTTTTTTGTTTGTTTGTTTTTTAAATTACTGGAGGAGGGATGTTTTAACTCCCTCAATGCTCTTTAAGTGACAGACATTTAGAACACCGATGTTGTGTATCAGCACAGTCTGATCAAGAGGGTATTTTATTTATGCAGATTCTTTCTTCGTAATATTTTTTTTTCTAAGTATCCAAAACTCCAAAAGCTTTAAAGCTAAACTAAAATCACATTGAACCCAATGCTCCCTCCATCTTCTGGACTTATGCTTACTAGGGAAAGATAGAACTCAAGGTCTTTGAACAAATTAACTTTCCTAACAGGAACTGCAACAGTGGAGATTACAAACATGGTTTACATTCGTTGAGACAGATCAAAAGTAACTTTATCATTGGGGCATCAGCCAAGGCATTCAAATCGTAAGAAATCAAAGAACTGGTAATTCATGTTTCTTTCATATATAACTGACATCAGTGAATCTAATTATTTCATTTAGGTAAGCTTTCAGGGAGAGTTCTCCCCAATCCAAAAGGCACCTGTCTGGAAAAGGTCCTCAAAGAAACAAAAGGATGGTTTTAGGAGAAGTACCAGCGTTTCCATGAGAGCTGTACCAGCTACGGCATAGAAATGTGCTCTATCTGTAATAAACATGCATACCCATAAGTGAAAAGAATAACTGTGATATTTCAGAATACATTTTTCATCATCCCAGGCTTCCACAGAGACATGAAGAAAAAAAGATATGCCTTGCCTGGACATACTAACCTCATACACATATATGCACTCTAATCACAAGAAAGGTGAGAATAATGAAGTAACTTAATTTTTGAGTGGTTTCTACTCATAATAGATTTCTTCTGACAAAAATTTTCCTTAGAAAGAACGTAGAATTCCTCCCAAGGGAAAAAAATTTAGTCACCTATGACAGTACTGGCTTCATTTTCACCCTCAATCGACACCCTTCAGGAACCCAAATCCACTAAGTTCTTTCCTATATAAACATTTATGCAGTGCATATCTCTCAAAAATGAAATCCCAAAGCAATGATGAGTTTGTTATAAGAATAACTTGATAGAGATTATTATTCAGCAAGGATACAGCCAGCAAAATGAAACCATCTTAATACCAGCATTTGGCAGTGGCTATCAAATCCAGTTTGTTACACAATGTTACCATCGTTTATAAAAGTGCACTCTAATTAAGGTAAATGAGATAGCAAGAGCACAGTGACATTGTTAAGTTAATGACCCATAGCCAAATTATTTAAAACTTCTTTGAAGTTCAACTTAATTGTAATAGATATAATACTGGAGATTTTAAAGAAGCTCTGGTTGCCTTGTAGAATAACCTTAATGATCTCTCTCTCCCCTCCCCTGAACATTGGTGTTTGTGTGTGTGTTTAGAATATCACTTGTAATCCATGTACTTGGGATGGAAGTGAATTCCAGCTTACAGCCACTGCAATCCTCACAGTAAAATGACATCCATGTTCTCCAAAACAATCACCATGGCATATTTTAAAGTAATAAGGTACAAGAACTTGGCAGCTATTATGAGGAAACAGTTTTGATCAGATTTCAGTTCTGTCAAGTGAGATTTCATCAACATAAAGAAGGATACTTTTGCAGATTCTAAAGGCATGGGGTTTTTTAAACATTTAAAATACAAAGCATGCAAAAAGCACTTTAAATTAATTACCAAGAAAACCGTATGTTGCCTTGTTCTAGAAAGCAATCTCAGAAGCACCACAGTGTATTGTGGGCTCCCAACTAAAACAAAACCCATTTAAAAACTCAGCTTTACTGGAAACAGCAAGTTTAAGTTACTCCGGAGACTGCTAGCAAAATCCAACATACTTATTTTTCTTACCTGAATTATGAGTGCATTGTTTTCCTCTACAGAGAAAGACTTGATGTCTAACGCAAATTTGTTATAAAACAGAAATAGGAAGAATTTCTTTCCCGCACCCCACTTATTTCAGATTATTTCATTACAAGCTCCAGAAGGAGAGTTACTTCCCACATAATGCAGAACAATCAGATCACAGAACAAATCATGGAAAAGATCTGGAGCATTCAGAAAAGACATGCAAATCATGTTGCATTTCCATAATAATTATTAGAGAGCAAGGAAATAATCAAAAGCACATTTACAGGAAGTACAACACACATAGAAAAAAAAAAAAAAGAAAATTTTAATCAGCTTAGGATGCAGTCTTTTGGTGTTGGACTGCAACAGAACTATTGCACACAGCAACTCCATCCACTAATGAAAGGCACTGTTAATTAGCACACATTACTGTTAGAGATGGGTTTTGGATGCCCTTAATACCTTTAGAATGATCATAGTTTCACACAGACAATAAAAAGACCAACTACTACTCACAAAACCCCTGTTAACATTACTCTCTGTCTTCAACTATAAACGCCAAAGAAATTAATCTAAATGCTTTGTAATTTACCCACCCACTACATAATGTGGGTGATGATTTCAGAAGCCATATTTGCTGCATTACCTAATCATCCTGTGCTTTGAATCTCAGTGTAGTGTGCCCAGCACAAGGGGCAGGAGAGTTTTAGCTTTAATTCTGAGCGCCGGCTTATTATGCAAAGCTGAGTTCTAGAGAACAGGATTCAGAAAGATCAACGATAGTCTGTACTCGCAGTGTCATGAGTTACCACGTTCACTCCTGTGTCATAGTGCAAGTTTTTCATGCCAGGTATTGTTAATGAAAATGCTTCTCTTCCCCTTCACATTTGAAAGCTGCTTGAAACACCTGTATCTAATTTCTAATCAGGACTTATTCCTGAATAACTTCAACATAGCCCAAAAACATGGTACTGCATAGCAATTTTTCCCCTCAGTAACATTCCTGCAGAGGAGACCAGTGGATTACAGGACAAAAATACTAGTATTGAAGGGGCTCCCTTGACCAACAGTCCAGGCCTGTTAGTAAAAGAGTCATATTACTTGAAATTTCCATAAGCTGATCAAACTACATTTTAGAAGTAGTTCATTTTTTTCCTCTTCTACAAACAATTATTCCAGAATTCTCTTTAATTACCATTATTTTCTTGCATGACTGAATTTATTTTAACTTCCTCTGAAAGAGTCGGATTCTAAAACCATAATTTACAAGCAACATATGCAGTGAGGACACAGCAGTCCAAATTTCAATGTAGCCTGTAAAACACATCAAGGACTCTGGATTTGTACATGGGTCACTGGAGTTCCCATTGCTCAATTATCACATATTTATTAATGCTAGCTAAAACGGAATTAGATTGGATTTGCTTACTTACGCTGTTAATCATATTTTCCTCAGCAACACAGATAGATTATTAAACTAAGCCTTTTAAAGTACATGTTTTCTTATAAATACATAACAAATGCTAGGGCAAGTGGCATTTCCAGACAATCATTTGGAGATTTCAGTCTCTTGCCTCTGTCACATGCTGTCTGGATAAACAATTAAATCACAAGTCTGTTCCGTTCAGCAAAATGGGGCTCAGATCTCTGTGGAGCTCCTAAGCCTTCATTTCACACGCACACAAAGGGATCAACATTTCCATGGACCTGATGCAAATTTTCAGATATAACTACTAATGCTACATATATAAAAACCAAATAGTTAAAAAATCACATTGGCTGAGTTAACAACTAATATGACCCCATGTATCTTAGTAAACTCATCTGTTGGGGTTTTTATTTTGCAGAATACCTGGCCATATATAGCCACAAAGCTCAACAGGACCCAGTGATGTGAGATTGTGGCCCCAAAAGCCAACCATACCCTGGGCTGCACCAAAAGCAGCGTGGCCAGCCGGTCAAGGGAGGCGATTGTCCCCCTCTACTCTGCTCTGGTGAGACACCACCTGCAGTGCTGCATCCAGCTCTGGGGCCCCCAGCATAAGAAGGACATCGACCCACTGCAGCAAGTCCAGAGGAGGCCACGAAGATGACTGGGGGCTGGAGCACCTCCCCTGTGAGGACAGGCTGAGAGAGTTGGGGTTGTTCAGCCTGGACAAGACAAGGCTCCGGGGAGACCTTATAGCGGCCTTCCAGTACTTAAAGGGGGCCTTACAGGAAAGGTGGGGAGGGACTTTTTACAAGGGCATGTAGTGATAAGATAAAAGGTAATGGTTTCAAACTGAGAGGGAGGAGAGCTAGGTTAAATATTAGAAAGAAATTCTTCACTGTGAGAGTGGTGAGACACTGGCACAGGTTGCCCAGAGCAGCTGTGGTTGCTCCCTCCCTGGCAGTGTTCAAGGCCAGGTTGGATGGGGCTGGGAGCAACCTGCTCTAGTGGAAGGTGTCCCGGCCCACGGCAAGGGGTTGGAACCACATGACCTTGAAGATCCCTTCCAGCCCAAACCATTCTACGATTATATAACTCCTCTATTACTTACATGATTTTTGTGCATGCTCTGCTTTTCTCTCTTGCAAATGGCAGATTTTTGTTTTGGAACAGAGGTATGTGCTCCCTTGGAACCATTACAATCCACCACATTGAAACTGCCTTCAGACTTTTACAGACAATGGCAATAGAAACAGGAACCACAGTTGCAGCAAACAGTTGTCAGTTGCTGCAGTTTTGCACACATGCAGTCTTCGCATAAAAGGTTAGCTAGAAATAATGCCAGCAGCTGCTCACTTACTAAAAAGCCAACAATAAAAAAACCTATGGCATTATACTATTAGTTAAACCATGAAAAATAATGATTGGGACTAAAGTGGTCCAACTGGTGAACAAGAGGCTGCTCTCAGTCTATGGAAATTCAGGGTTGTTTAGCTGTTGGATTTGGATTGCGTGCTTTTTGTCTAGAGCCATCAACCACTGGTACTGATCTTATAGCTCACATTAAAGCTTCTTCCACTGTGGATTTGGTTATGGTTGATCACAAGCCTCACTTTAAGCTGATTCAATGTTTTCCCAATCATAAATCCCTTCTCATGTAGACTGTCTGGTGACCACCTGCAAGTTTCAGCTTTGGCCTTTCCCTCATTCTTCTGAATGAGGTTTTCCTCTACAGAAATAGTTATTTTAATGAGATCTGTAGGAATCTCAAAAACTCAACCGATCTCTATTTCTCTGCCTAGTTCTGTTGAAATTCATTCATAGCTTCAATAGTTATTACAAGTTTTTCTTTTACACACACATGTTAAATAAGTACCCTCATCTTTGAAAACTAAGCTGAAAACAAAGTGTTGGAAAGCTATACACTCAGAAATAACATTGATCATTCCTTTATAAATTACTGACAGTCAAATGAAGATAAATTAATCCTGCTTGTTTACATCTGTGAATAAGCTGCCTTTCTAAAGTAAAAACCTTCAGTTCTTGCTTGCCTCACTAAATTTTTCCCAAAACTTTGACGCAACAAATGGATTCTTCCTGTCACTACACATTGTATCACTGTATCAGTCTATGCTGGTTTTAGCTCCAAATCAGACATAGATATTTTTCATGCTATTTGCTAATGCAAACAGGAGATTTGTGCTGCATTAACAAAAAAACAAAAAAAAAACAAAAAAAAAAACCCACCACGCAAAACACCACCAAACACAACCACAACCAAAAAGAAAACAAACAAAAAAACCTACTGGGTTTGTGTTTAGGATTTTCAGGTTTTAACGACAGAGTCTTCAATCTTTCTACAGTCAATTCAGCAGCATAAGAGATATTTACCAGTATTCTCACCAATATAGTTTCTCTTTATCAGAACAGATGAATTTTCTAAAATGCCTCTGTTGGAGAATACTTTTCGAAGCTGCTTCTGAAATTTTATAGAGACAAAGTGCTTTCTGTACAGAGGGCCTTACTGTTAGAGGTGAAAAACATGACAGCCTAATAATATGTTGGGACTTCAGAGACAAAAGTAAGCTCAAAAAAATATCAGAAACAAATTAGGATTATTTTCCTTCTACATTTTCAACACAGATGGGAATGTGCCGTCTTGCTAAATGGCCTCATTCTCTTTTTAGCTAATTCAGTGTAATTTAAGGAGTAAATACAGAATGAGAGATTTGCCTTTTTAGACAATCTCCAATGCTTCCCTCTTACTGTTTTTTAATAGTATTTGTCATTTAACATGAAAAAGCCCTACCTTATCTAACTCAAAGTTTTCTATTATGGTAATGAGCGTGAACCCTAAAGACTGGTTTTGCTCATGTAAGTAACTGCATGTAAATTGACTGGAACCCCAAATTCTCTTCCCCATAGGATAGTAACTAGATAAAGAATCAGTGATCAGTGTTTGAAAGTACTTCTCCCCAGGTGAAAGCCACTCAATTCCCCCATCCTAGAACCACCTGTCTCAAAACTGCTACTCTGAAGTAGCAGAGAAAGCACACACAGACACAAATTGCACACCCCCCCCCCCCCCCCCCAAGGCCACATCCCATCATTTACATACAGGTGTGATGTGTGTATTACAGCAACAGCACAACAGGATGCCAGAAGATGGAGAAAAGATGTCAAGATGTTACAAGGAAAGAATTCGCTTTAAATCTGTTCCTGGCCATTCTTTTCTACAAAGCAGAAGCACACAGAGACCTGTGGAAGGGCTTCTACGCTACAACCATCAGCCTAAGAGCGAACCTGCAGCCTGATGTCCGAGCCAGCCACAGGATCTGACAGTGCTATGAATAAGAAGAGACTAAAATTGTGTCCGTGCCAGCACACAAATTCACTATAGGAGATCTGATCTTCCACTATCTAGTTACTCTAAAGTATAATCGTTTTACATTGTTTATGCACTCTGCGCTTCAGCCACAAAGCATTGTCGCATTTTGCAACTTCTCAAGCTTGTGGAATAATAATCCTCAAAACAAACCCACTTTGCTGTACTGTTCAAATGGGTTTGACTTTTACAAGACTCCTATTTCTATTTCTTTTATATTTCTATTATACATTTGCAGTTTATATGCTGCTATGCAGGGGAAGAAAGTGAAGACTGACGACCAGTTATTAATTCCTTTGGCTTGTAAGAAGTGAGCCTGTTAAGCCACTTTAGTCACCCTTTTGTAGATACTTTAACTCCAGCAATATTTTTTCTATAAAGATAAAAATCCACTGGACACATTCTGTAACAGGTGGTTGGATAGTTATAATTTAGTTTGGAGAGTACCTACGCTGCACAATGAGTTCATTGCACAGATCAGTCTGAGCACTTAGGATACATTGTAATTTTTAATAAAAATAAACAAACAAAAAAACTGAAGAAAATGAAGTTTCTTTGCCTGTGATTTCAGACCAAGTATATACTATCTATATTTCAGTCCCTATATCCAATAAGAAATATTTAAAGTTTGAAATTTTTCCAAACCATTAGGCTGATGTTCAATTTTAAGAATAATTCAAAACAATGAGTTGAGATAGTGACAAACCAGAAAAGACTGTGTTTAGGAATTAATAACAGAAAAATAAAATTTAATTGCTGAAGAATGATTAGCATTTATGGCCCATGCACCTTGTACAGAATAACTCCAATTTTTCAGTAGATATTCCTCCCAAATAGTCTTTAGATAAGTTTGTCAAAATCCATCTGTGTTAATTCATAGCAAATGTTAGAAAATGAGAAATTGTGGAAGACAGGAATGTTATGATAAAAAAAAAAAATGCATTGGTATTGATGTCTTCAGCACCGGAACAGAATTAAATTGAGGATTTGGGGCATTTAACTTCTGTACAAACGTTACCTGTCAGTAACCATGAGTCAGAACTTTCAACAGTTACTATACAGCAAAATTAATTGCACTTCAGCTTTTGCTGTCCTATACCTAAAGAACATTACAGTGCATCAAACATACACTGTGTCAACGTTTTAGCAAATGTCGAAATGTTGACAGTTATTGTGGAATCACTTGCTGGCATAAACCTTATGAACTTTTTTGAAACATTTATTTTGACTTAACTTAATTGACATTAGGTAAGGTACATGAAAAGCAGTTACAAAAACATCCTGAAAAAACGAATAGCCCAAGTTTTTGAAAGGAGCATTTACACCATAGTTGCTTCTTCAATCTACCAGTTCTGTCTTGAAATCCCTCAGTGACCAAACTAAATAAGGCAAAACCGTCCTGAACTTGGGTACTGACTTTACCATCTATTCCTTTTCCATTGCATCTGGCATTTCTATATCCCCACAGCAGAAGGGAGCAAAGGGCTCCTGATGACTGAATAAAACTTAGGGAGCATTAGTGGTAACACATATGCATTTGCACTCTGATTTCAAACATCAGACTTAATCTGTTCCTGCTTGAAAACTCTCACTTTGAAATACTCCAGGGATTTGCTCTCCTGTTTCCCTGAACTGGCATGAATCAGTCTTATTTGTTAGTTCTAAAATGCACTCTGTTGCAAAACCTTTTAAAATTTAATACCGTATAACAGAATTTATTTCATATTCCTTAATCTAGCTACTTATTCTGCCTCATGATTCATTGTTAAACAAGCCAGTTTCCACTCCCATTGCTGGATTTTTTATTATTTCCTTTAAAAATTTCCTTTTAAAATTCTAATATTCCTTTATATGACATGTCTCTGCAGCCAACATGTTCTGTCCATTTAGACAGAAGATACATTTGGGGCAATGTTCCTTTTTAACTGAATGCCTAAGCAATCTTCAGTCTGTTTCCAGAGTAGGTTACCAGCAGAAACATAAAAGAAATCAGAGTTCAGAGACAAAAATGAAAATGGATAACTAAAATAGAAAAGGTAAAACGTAA
This sequence comes from Leptosomus discolor, assembly GCF_034619465.1. Taxonomy (NCBI): domain Eukaryota; kingdom Metazoa; phylum Chordata; class Aves; order Leptosomiformes; family Leptosomidae; genus Leptosomus; species Leptosomus discolor. The sequence goes on along the minus strand of NC_141399.1, from coordinate 33,804,774 downwards.
TCAATGCTTACCAACTTTCATATAGGATCTACAGACTTTTTACTTTCAATTTGTTTTACACTGACATCGTAATTGGCTTCATTAGTCCTGAAAATTGTCGCTGCAAGTCAGACAGGCTGACTGCCTGGCTCCTGCAGTCAGAAAATAACATTAGAAAATGCTAATTGTTAAATGAAATTTCAAGCTAAAATATCCTATATGGAAACACACAGATACAGAGCATTTTAGAGTAGACAAGTAAAACAGGGATTTTAAAACACAAACTCAAATCATCACCAAAAATGGGAAATGAGGTGCATTATAACTTTTAAGATTGAAGCTTATTTGGAAAAACACACACGATATACCCAGGAAGCACTAATGCTTCTAATTAAGTAATTCAACAAAGAAACAAACCCTTCATGCTCTGCTGAACAGTTTATTTTGCACTTCTCATTTTTTCTAATATTTGTAAGAAACACCACATAGTACAAATTTCAATGAAAACTTCTGGATTTCTGTTGACGACAGATATTGTTAAACAGCAGAGACACAGAAAAAAATATTTATAAGCTTTGCTTAACATACATTTCCATTCTTATAGTACTTAATAAGAAGTCCCTCCAATGCTTTCATACAAGGTAAGTCATTTATTGGGAGGAATGAGGGTGAAAGCAATCACAAGACCTAACTTTAATAAAATGGCTTTGATGAGGTCCTCCTTAAGCAGAGATTTACATCTCCATAGATTTCCACTATTCCATGGTTACTGACAGGTAACGTATGTACAGAAGTTAAATGCCTCAAATCCTCAATTTAATTCCACTATTAAATCCTTAGGTATCCAAATTTGCCTCTAATTATCACCATCTTATTAGCACAAGTTGAAAATGTTTGTGAAATAAACATTCTCTTATACACAATGGTCTCTCTAAAGTGGGGTCTTTCAGCTAATTACCCCATTGAGGCTCCTTCAGACTGTTCATACAAAATTCCTGTAAAGTGGTGTACTAGTAGAGGCATCAAAGTTGAGAGATGACTATCTCCACATGAAATCCAAAATGGATAAATCTAAAGAAACAATATTTAAAAATCACTTTGAAATCTGTCATTTACTCAGTTCTTCAGTCACATATAAGAGGCAAAAAAAAAAAAAAAGACTCAAACTTGAGGAGACTGTCTCCTGATCTCTCACATGTGAGAAGACACATGCTAGCCAAGAAAAACTTCACAGGTCTGCAAAGCCAGTTCATAAATCTTAACAGACTTTCAGAGCTCTGCTTCAAGTTCCAGATGTAAAAACCACGTCAATCTTGGCTAGAAACCGACATTCAAAAATCTGCACAGAGTAGGATTTTATTAGGGTTGGAATCTAGAAAGTAGCAGGAGAAATTAGTGAAAGAAACAATGTTCCTTACTATTCCTCCCTTAGAAATGTTGGAAGAAACACCCACAAAGAGCATTCCAGTGAACACCCATTTCCTCAAAACACTTGATAATATCCATAGGGCCCCAAACCTCTTAGCAGTGAATCTACTAATACAGATACAGTGTCACCAACTACGGCATAATCAGAAAAACAGAGATGCAGAAAATACAAACTTTCTTAAAGAAAGACATTTTATCTGGAAACTCAATCTGGAGATAATAAAAATGGTGCACACTGAAGTTGACATTTTCCCTGCTTTGCCCAAGCCCTCAAATAGATCCCAGGTTCTGCTTTGTCCATCTAAAGAGGATAGACAACCAGAGAACGAAGTGCTCAGGGTTTCACTGGGGAGACAGCACTTCTCACTATACACTCATGGCCATACACTAGAAGTAAGAGCAAACAAGATGTACTAGTTACAGAAGCCAGACAGAAGGAAGAAATGGATTTGGAGAATCAGCTTCTGGCAAATCTTGTAGCAGTTTACAATGGCTACAGTTAGCTATCTACTCCATGCTTGTCCTAGGAGTTAGCCTGTTACCTGCAATACAGGCAGGTATTACACCAAGAACTAACCCAAGAACTGGGTCAGTTGAAGTGCAGGAATGTGTTCCCTTACCACTACGTATCAGAGAAGGGAAACTTCAGCAGCTGACAGCCAACAGCCCCTGAAGATACTGTCAGGGGAGGCATCATCACCACCCTCTCATCACTCCTCAAATTCTGTCACACTGCTACCATTCAGCTGCCACCACTTCAAAGACAACAGTGAAAGAGCGGGTTTTGGTTTGGAGATTTTATCCTTAAATCTTCTTAGAACAGGGAAAATTTGTGCACAGGTACCTGCACCTAGTGAGGATGAATTACACATACACAGATGCACTGAGCTATTTGTTACTGCTTAGGCTTAAATATAATCAGGATGCATATATCTGCTGGCAAAAGCTATCAAGCAGCAGCATCTTTGACACTTCTATAATATTCCGTGCCCAAAAGATCACAAAGAAATTCACCATCTTATATTATGTAACACAATAATCCAGGAAGATGCATTTTCTCTGTGTTTCCACATGTGCTTTGTAAGAGATAACAATTACAAAGGCTATTTTCTCTTGTAAGGCTAATGTAGTTTTTAAAATAATGTTTGTGTATTACTACAAGATATGGCTTCCTGCAATTGTTCAGACAGATACTAGAGACAAAAAGTAGTTTTTGCTTATTCCAACATCCCCATTAAAAAAAAAAAAAAAGAAAGAAAGAAAGAAAGAAAAGAAAGAAATTCAGCAGCAGACCATTACACTATGTGAAGGAACAATTCTTTTTTTTCTGCCTAGCCTTAAGAAAGTAGTAACAGCTGTACTTTGTTGAATCAAAGTTCACTGTAGCACCATAGACCTTGTAGCACTGTAGTCTCTCTCCTTTTTTCCCCACTCTGGCATAAAGCAGATGCCTACAGAAGAGTCATAGGACAAGGCAAAGAATATTAATAATTTTTCTGCTCAGACTCCATTTGTGTTCATACAGTCTGAGCCAGAATGGTCTGTGTATCAGCTCTCACTACAATAACCTTTTCACAGACTCTTACTGAACCCATGCAGACCTTTCATATACTGCAGCACAGAGTTCCTCAGTCTGTTTACACAGATTCAAGTCATGATCAACAAACTGAAAATCATTAATCAGTACTCAATAACAGACCCTTAAAAAAACCCCTGCTGCAGAGTTTTTAGAGTTTATTCTTGGAAACAGTGTTAATGTATAAACTGCAGGCCCTGGAAGAAGTGTCTCAAATTCAAGGAAGACTGTTCTGAGTCACAAATACAGTGGTTTAATATCTCCATGAGATAAGGACTTGGGCACTTGGCATCTTTATTCAAGGGAAGCTTGTTTATTTGATACTACTCTTCATATTTTGTTTGAAAATACATTAGTTATCAATGGACTTGCTGGACTGGAATAGATTTTCTTTTATATGAATAATCAGAATACAGGAATAGAGATGAAGTTAAGCTCTAACTGCTCATGTCAATTTAAGTCTACAGAGTCTAAAAGACCTACTGAACTGTAAGCAGGGCATCCTCTCACCACAAATCACTTTCCTGTAACAAAATACTTTTTTCTTCCACTATGACTTTTGATAGATTTCACTGGTACATCCAACATCAGCTGACTTAATGCATGTACAACCTGACATTTCCTGAATTACTTAGTTGCTGAATGACTTCCTAACTTCTGTATGATTAATGAAATTTCAAGCATCAGTGTCCTTTCCTGTCAATTCTTGAAGGAAGTATGCTTTTAATCTCAAGCATAGATAATATTGATCAACTCTGAAAACAATAACCAGACAGTGATCCATATGCTATTCTAAAAATTCAAAAATGCTTCAAAACACAGATGTACCTCAGGCACAACTAAATTAAGAAAAAGGTTACCCCAGCTGTTTAACTGCACTGGTTGCAAGAGATTTGTGCTGAGGTAGTGACAATGGCAAATACCATTGTTTTTGCAGTCTTTTTCTAATTGACAGCATACTGCTGAATGAGTACAGGCAAGAATAAATGATACACAAATTCTTACAAGATTCTGTAAAAATTAGAAGCATTTTGGGTAGTTGAGGTATTTTTAAAAAATTGCTGCAAGAAGGGTTGGGAACAAAAGAGGATGAATTCTGTCATGGGATTAATGCCAGCAGGCAGCAAGGTCTTGCAGAGACTGTAAAAAGTTCAGAGCCTGGTGAGTAAAGTTGTCTTAGTTTTAAAGAGACTAGAATAGTGTGATAATTCTAAAACTAGTAACTTAGACATACCAAATATTACTAACAAACATCACGATCTCACAATTAATCCAAATTCTTCTTAGTTTTGTTTACTGAATTCTAGCACTCAAACTCAAGGCAACTGCTATGAGGCGCTTTCGTACTGCAAACATAACTCAAACAACAGCACATGCGAAGACAAAAAAAGCGTTGACAGTAAGAAGAAATTAGTTTGAGACTTCAAGCAGGTAACAGCTGACTATGCCCTGCTTGTGCAGAAAATCATAAATCCAATATTCTATCGTACAGATAGTAATAAAATTTGATGCAACTGCTACTTAACTTGAAATACAGTAACAAGTAACCAGAGCGGAGCAAACCTGACTGTATGCTGTGCAACAGTTCACTGTTACCATGGGATACTTGTGGGATTTTTTGACAGCCTGTAGTAACAAGAAAAAGTGTTCCTTTGACACAGGGAAGCAGTTGAGTCCCTGTTGTTGGTTTACATTCCTCTCTGATTCCATCCTCAATAGAAGACCTTGAGGCTACCACTTTATTTAGTCTGATGTCTAAAGCTTCAATCTTGTTTTGCACATGGCCATTCTCTTTGTAGCTCAAGGCACTTAGCTTAGAGGTACAAGTTTTAAGGAAGTTAGCAGCTTCTCAAAAGGAAGCTATAAATATGACATGATTAAGTACAAATTTGCTCCTGATTTAAAAAAAAAAAAAAAAACAACTGAAAGATCTGAAGTGTTCATTAAAATATGAATATAGAATACAAAATATTTAAAAGCCTTCCTAAATGTAGCTGTGCTATTTCCTCATGAGAGCATTCAGTGCCCCTCCTGTAAACGCATTATGCAGCAACACTCACAGAACTACAGGGGATATTCTCCTAACTGGGATTTTACAGGCAACTTCACCATTCACCATAAATGTGATATCACAGAGGTAACCATGAAAATTTTAACATTTTAAATGAAACAGATAAACTTAAGAGGATAGTTAAAGATTTAAAAGCATGAAGATATGCAGTCTAGTTATTCAGGTGATATATCATCTAACATGATCTTAACAGACACAAAATAAGAAAGTTAAATGAGTTCTGTGTAACATAAGATTAGTTGTATAGCCTCAAATACTTCCATGAAGGGTTGCCCAAGGTTCCCTACAATTCTTAGTGAGCTGTAGTAAGATGCACGTCACATCAAATCTGATAGAACATAACAGCTCTCAGCAGTGAAATCCACTTCAACCTTAAATGTGAGCATTGTCAATTAGTTTATTAGCTTTAAAAATACACATTTTTTCCAACCACCACCATAATAATGGTCACAGTCCTTGTCTCAAACTGATTCCAAGGGAAAGTGCTGTGAACTCCTACAATGTCATCTGTAAACGGACCTTGTGATGCCTGAAAGAGACTGCATTGTTTTGCTCAAGAAAAACATTTGTGTGTTCAAAGAGGGTGGGACAAACAACTGATGAAGAACATCAAAAAATATTTTCTAAGCAAAAGTTTTTTCTTTGATTAACTTTAAGTGATACTTCCACTTCCAAACAGGCCTTATAAAATTTACTTGGTAAAAAAAAAGTGAACACTGCATTAAAGACAAAAGATATTCCAGAAGATGGCGAATCCTCAATTCTGAGAGTTGGACAGGTAAATGAAAACTGCCTTACACGCTTGCATGCAAAGCCACATGTTCTCTAAATGGGCTTTCTTGCATCTTCTACACATCCAAAGGAAGTTCATAACCCTGAGCCCAGCAACCAGTTCAACTTGGCAAAATACAAAATTCTACTATCCATATTCATGTCAAATAACATGCTTCTTGGAAGAGATCAAAGTTGCATCACATGGAGAGCTCTGAATTCGATTAAGAGTACTTGGTTCTCGAGTCACAATAAACAAACACATTTATTTTGCACTTTTGCAAATGACAGACAGAAACAAATGCATTCAACTTAAAAAATATTTTTGAGAGTAGGTAAGCAGCTGGAACCATACAGTTTGCATTGCATTTTTTAACCTTTCTCCACAACATTGATGTTTCAACGGAAGAAAACAAGTAAAGCAATAGGGAATACATTAAGAATACAATTGGGTTGGCAGATACAGTCAGCACAGTTCAGTCAATAGTTACAATCTCAGTATGCTTTCAGGGGCTATTATCCTCACTTCAGCATTCGTTTATTGTTTTAGCCCATCTGCAAAGCACGAGCACTTGGAAGTATACTATTCGCTTCTACCACAGATTTTGTTTGCACTTAAAACATTACCACAATCGAACAGATATGCCCTCTCATATCTGCTGTAGATCAAAAAGTCTGTCTTACAGATGGCTCTTCCCTGTGAAGGAAATGTAGTAATTATAATTCATATTTTCTGTCCTGATTACATGGTCTCCTTCAGTTTACTGGCTGTGGGTTTTCAACACAGACACTGCCCATTTCCATGGTTATCAGTAGGATGTTTTGCGTTCTGTTTTCAGTTTTGAAAGGCAAACTAGAGAGTATTATAACACTTATCAGGATATCGGGAAATAAATTTTCCACTGTTGCAAGCACAGCACAGTTCTTTTCTTGAAAGCAGCCACTGACACTCAGCCTATTTGTTTCCTAGTTCCTACATCCCTCACATGACCACTGCTGCTCATGATGTGGTACTCACAAAGGATAACTTTGCCCAGTGCTGTTAGTCACATCACTTAATAGCATGTCTGAGGTTTTTAGATATAGCAGCTATGAATCCTGTATATGTACACACACATTATTTGATACAAAATTACTTGACCATAAAAACTCCAAAGATTCAGAAGAGTCTATATTTGTGCCAGACTTATCATTCTGTCACAGCGCTTCCCAGTCAGATTGCTTATGACGAGAGGAGAATATCAAAGATAATTTTGTTCCCTTTTAGTGCAGGAGGCCAAATACCATTGCGTTTTCAGCCAGTAATACTCATACTGAGACACCCAGCCCCTAATCTCTCTCAGAAGCATAAAATTGAAGATATCAGATGACTAATTTCTCATCTCACATTCAAATGTGGCATACTGATAGGCTGTTTGACTACTGAGGTAACAGGAGATACATGTTTCAGTGTATGAAGTAAATAGCATCAAAACACTTGGTAGTCAAAAATAATCTCTTAAGTTTTAAGTACAGCAATTAGAAAAAACATCTTCATTTACAACTGTCAGACCCCTATCCAAATCATGAGCCAACCATTCTGATAGGAAAGCAAACAGAAGAAAGAGGCTAGTTTGGTTCAGATCAACCTGTACCAACACAGACAGAAGTAAAGAAGGCTCAGTGGCATTTTAAAGAAAATAATTTAATTTAAAATTTAGATCTTTTGCTTAGTAGGTATTCTTATAAATATAAATCTGTGACTACCACTACTTTCAGAACTGTTTCTCTGGGGTCACTGTTCTGTATGAGGATGTTATATTAAGATTCACTAGACACAGTAAACTAACTAGCCCTTTTATTAGTTATTTGCCCAGTTTTATAATTTCTTGACTGTATTAGAACTGGAGGCATAGTCTATCCATTTCCTGAAATTAAATTGTCCAGAGAGAAAAGAGTGAAGGCAGAAGAGGAAACAGAAGGGGAAAAAAGGAAGATCTCTACACACTTCCCAGTCCAACAGAATGCATCGGAGCAAAAACTCCTAACCATTGCACCAGCCTTTCCTCAGGCCTTCAACATCTTCATGGAGACCAGTCCCACAAGTAAAAATTAAATTGAAATGGCATCCATAGGACTAAAAAGGCTGCTGAAAAGCAAACAGGCATAGAAGCTCTGCCACACCTTTTACCCTAAGCCAGTTGATTAACATTATCAGCTACAACAGTTGAGGTACAACAGGAGGGTTTGTGGATTTTTTGTTTGTTTTCTTCACAAACCAGTGCAGACTTTTTACCTCCTGCCTCTCACTTTGAATATATTTCTCATTAAAACATGATAAAGAGGCCTGATAGCAGGTGGTTTTGAGACTTGGTATTTTAGAAAAAACACAACAAGATTGTGGGTGGTTGAGGGATGGTGGTGGTTTTGAAACAACAACAACAAAAGGGGAAAAGACAACTCCTCTGGAGGTCTTCCAGGAACCAGATCTTTTATTTTAAGTATAATCTGGAGGTAAAAATGAACATAAAAGTACTTTGGTTCCTTAAGCTGAAGATAATCAATCCACACTACAAGTCCTATTCAGCAATTCATCCTGCTCTGGCAACCAGAATAGTGGTAGCATCATTAATGGCAGAAATCATTATCTGCTACCACAGAAACAACTACAATGACACAGATCAAAGATGAACATTAACTGACAAGGAACTGGAAATAAAAACCTCTACTTTAGATACAACACAGTGAGCACTAAACAGAATGCAATAGAGGGGAAAATAACGTATAAAAAGGTAGATCAGATCTGTTTTCCAAAGATTCTTCACACATTAATCCTGAAGCTATAAGGGTAAATAAATTACAACTTGATGTTTTGAATCATCTGCTCAAAATACATAATTTTACTCTTTTCTTTCTCTTCATTGAGAAGGAACTGTGCTCTGCACTTTGCTCACATAAGCAAAGAATTATCTAATATAACTTGAATCCTCAGCTCCTTTGAGAAGATGGTATCTCTGTACTACATACACAGAGTAGCCATTACTCTCTGCTTCCCTAACTTACCAATGATGTGAGATAAATAATAAAGCTATCCAGGTCACTGAGGAACATACCAACAGAGAAACTAATCTATGCTAGCATCCCATGACCCCCCCGCCCCTCTATTTGGTAGCTACTGTGCATGGCACATGCTTCAGTGTAACAGCATACACGGCACACTTAGTTGCAGACACGTATTTTTCCATCGCTACAGCAAGTGCACAGTTAACATGCCTCTGTTCCCCGTGCAGCTTCTACCAGGGGCAAAGTTTCACCTGCACACTCACCAGAATGTTTACAGACAGGATAGAACAAGCAGGATTTCAACCTTAAGTGTGTAAGCAATACTTCAGCTTTGTTTTGACTTCTGTTCTCCCCCATGTATGCATCATAAACAACCGTATGATTGCAGCTCTGTTTGTTTGTTAAATCTTTGCAAGACAGACAAAAGATACCCATTAATGATTACAGCAGGCCAAGGGTTAAAGAAACAGCCCGCTTTTTCTTGATACAGTAGCTTGACAGTTCATATTAAAATTTATGATTACTTCTGCAGACTACATGTAGTTTTAAGTATTTATCAACGTATTAATTGTATAGTTTGCACTGATTCTACACCTTTTGTCTTTGTAACAGAGAACTTTGCAACTGTAACAGGGATGACACACAAACTTCAAAGCTTTGCAACAGTAAATACCACAAGTGTTACTTTATGGCGCTCCAGTCATTAACATATGAGTATTAGTAAGGCAGAAAACAAAACTCCTCACCTGCTGCCTGGGGACAACTGCTGTCACTAGGACAAAGAGGGCAAAGAGGCCAAGTGCAACATGGACTTCTGCTTTGTCTGATGTTGTGATCGTTTAGCACAGGACTAGGAGCAGAGCACAGCCATCAACTTCTCTTTCAAAATACACAGAAAAGCAGGCAAGCTAAACCTGTCCTCCACTGGAAGCAGTTTTTGATGGTAGGTTAAAAACCTCACAAAGGGTGTATGGACTAAGGAAAAACTATTTCTCAGCATGAAATCGGTTAGTTAAGCACAGAGATGAAAATTCCTATCACAATACTGACTGCTTTATTCAATAATGTTTTCTCGCATAAGCTATTTTGCCACAACTTCACAGTACTATTCATTCTGTGGTTTTTACTGACGCATGAGAAAGGTATGAAAAAGGGCAGCATTTCTGAAACATTAAGTCATATAGGGTCCGTAAGGTACTGTAACTGGGCAGATTCAAAAAGAAGAAAAGAATATCAATACTAGGAATTAGAATTATGTGTATTCGTTTACTTCTAATGTAGCACATTACATATGGAAAGCACGATACCAGCCAAAACACTTTACGAGCACCTTGTGAAGGCTTGATACCATATACCTGGAGACAGAGGGAGAAATAAACATTTTGAAATGGTCAATTTTCACTCCTGCAAATCTCTACAGGAATAACTGTGGGTAACAGTATTAGGGCTCTTACACATTTTCAGCCCCTAGCACTTCTAACATATCTGTGTTTTACCACTTTTCCTTTTGAAGACAGCTATGCAAATTCATAGAGATGAAGGTTCTTATTCGTTCTTCCTTCCAGACACTCTTAAAAATCTGTTATTTAATAGCACTACAGGTTTTATTGCAACAAAATGATCAGCACTTACAAGTGCAGGTATGTTTTCAACTCCCTTTCACTGCAACAAAAATGACCAGTACCTACAAGTTTTAGCATATTCTCTTCTCCTTTTTGAATAATTTTAAAAATGCACAGAATTTGCGCTACTAAATACAGTAGCAGGACTGAGAGACTACTGTTCTCTGAGACTTAAGGCACAGGGCTGCTGCTGTGCAACAAGATACTAGCACTATAGCACATCACATTTAGTCTAGATAGGTTGAATCATTCAGTTTAATTAGTCTTCTGAGATAATGAGACAACATAAGCGACTATGAGCGAGAGACAACACAGGCAGGAATGCTGGGCTACTCTGGCTGTGGTTTCAGCTCCTGCAAAAGCTGTGCCTTTCGAACTCCCTGATTGTCCTGGTTTGGGCTAAACCAGAACTAATTCTGGTTTAGTGCTTTAACTTTTCATTAAAGTTCCCTCTAACTAACGGCACTTTCTGAAACAGCAGCATGTTTTTCCAGACAGTGACTGCTTCTAGCAGTGATAAGGCCTCATGTTTATAGTTCGTATTATGGGAATGGGATGCAGAGAGGCCCTTGCTTGTACTTGTTCTTGTAGCGACCAAGATCACTGCTAAATCTTGTACTCCGTGTTGGGGTGTCCGGAATGAAAAGGGTCACAAGCACGAAAAAGGTCGCACCTGCAGGGAGGAGCGAACCGGACAGGTGACCCAAACCTGACCAACAGAGTATTCCATCCCCTAGACGTCATATTCAGTATAAAGCTGAGAGGTCACGAGGGTCTCTCTTCTTCGATGGCTGACATCTGAGGAGGACTCTGTCTGTTCTTCTGTCATCGATCCCGATCCGTGCATCCTTGAATCCAGTGCCTGAGTCCAGCTCCTGCATCCCATCCCTGTCTGCTGCCAAGTCCAGCCTGGGACTGACCAAGTGCCAGCCCTGCAGTGTGGTGGTGACATATCATCACCAGGGTGGGGGGAGTTGGGTTCGGTATTGGTATTGTATATATTTGTACATATTTTATGTATTTCGTTATCTCCTCATCTTGTTATTATCTTTTATTTTTATTGTTTCATTAAAGCTGTTTTAGTTTTCTCTTCCAAACCGTAAAGTCTCTCTCCCTTGTTCTCTCTCCTTTTCCCTTTTGGAAGGGGAGAGGGGTTAATAGAGCGTCTGTCATTTGTTAGTGGCTGGCCCAGCCTCAAACCATGACACTGACACACAGTAATGCCAAAGTTACTTCTGAAAGACGTGAGTTGATAAACTGTAGATCATGTCTGCTCAGTCCTCCATCACAATCTTTTCCCTACATGTGGTTCAACCCGAATAGACGATCAGCCCACACTGAGTCTACTTATTACCTGATTGGTAAGTTAAGGCAATAGGGAAATTGGTCTAAATGGAATATAAGAACTTCTGTTAGCACAAGTAACTTAATACTGCAAGAGAATGGGGTAACCCGATCAGCTATCTCACATGCCCTTAGAAGCTGAAGAAAGCTGTACTACAGAACACAAAGCTGCAACAGAAAGTTGTGGCTACTGAAAATGGTAGGCTGAAATGTAATTTCTGTCACTGCTAACAAGTTTAGGAATTGCCTATTACTTTCTGCAGCTTTCTCTGTTTTATGTGCAAAACAGTGGAATGCAGTTCAGAAAACATCCTAGAGAAGGAAAATTAAACACCTTGCCTAGCATAACATCTGTTACTGGATTATTGGTCAGTGATGGAGGGTTTTCTACCCACAGTAGTCTGCAGTCAGAAAGTAGCCTGCTAAAAAAGCTAGTGACTTCTTTGGGCAGACAGTGCCCTGAAGCAATAGAGAAGTTCTTCATGTTCAAATGAAATCAGAATTATTAGGCTAAGGAAAAAAAAGACTATCCAGTTCTCCCTAGTACTAGGAATAAGCTTTGGAATCACTTGGGAATTAGTAATGAAACAATTTAATAGAACAATGAATTTTCAAAATGCAGGTTTTCTAGATTTTGTTTTAGGCCTTTGTCTATGTTTAGCCTGTACCTGCAGCTGAACTATGGCAGTTAGTCTATCACTCAACAACCTCTCTCCAATTGAGAAGGGGAATGGGGAAAAGAGAGGAGATCTGAAGGGTGAAGCAAGGACAGATTTAAGGAAACAGCAAAACAAATAAAGTACATGAAGGTATACAGTTACACTTAGCCTAGAATGCCTGACCCTTACAGTCCTCAGGAGCACGAGAAGGAAAAAGGAAGAACAGCAGAAACCCCAGCCAGAACTCCCCCTTCCTCAGCAGACCTTCCCCCTTTATACTGACCATGACATTACAGGATGGGTTACACCTGAGCTAACTCAGGTCAGCTGCTCTGGCTGACTTGAAACTGCTGATAGCCTGCCTGGCACGGCCAGCCAAACCAGGAGAGCCTTTTAGGGGATTTTAGAGTGTTTTTCTATTTTTCGCTCTCACATCATTAGCACTTGTAACAAGAAATTTAACAAGAAGAACTTATAGATATAGTAGATATTGTAGATATCAAAATCTTAAATGTTCATTACAGACTTAAATGAAATAGTACATAATCTCATTTGGAAAGGAGAAATATTTCCACTTGAAAACCAGAAAAAACTCTATATGTATATAAATATAAAATAATAAATGGTGCAAACACTAATGTCTGGCTTGAACCATATCAAAATGTAGTACTGAAAAATCACAATGCCCTAAATCAGCAATTCACAAATTTTAGCTTATGCAACTTACCAAAGGTTAATAAAGGATGGATGTAAGAAAGCCCCTGTCAGATATCAGAGTGAATTTAGGGTAGACAAACTCTAATACATGTATTTCTTATTTTGGGACACAGTCACAGGTATACTATTTTCTAAAAGTAATAGAGGAGGAGGGGAAGAGGGCTTTTTTTTCACATTTCTAGATTATGTTTTAAGCAATTTTCTAAGAAAGGAACAAGACTTGATACAGTATGTCACTGTCCCGCTCACTGTATCTAGCTTCTTAGTTTTAGAAATAATCAATTAACTACCAGATGCTTCTTCTATGGGAAGACAGAAGATACATGTAGACAAAATAAGCCTCTATGTAACAGAACAAATCACTTCCTATTTTTTGAGACTTGTTTGAAAGAATAAAAGATGTTTCTAAAAAATAAAAGATATTTTTGCTCCCTTTCTAATAAAACATAAAATTGATTCTGAACTATTTTACCCGAACAATTACATAGAATATTATTTGGCTCAAATCTCAGATTGAGGCCTCTGGACAAACTAATGTCTTGCACAAAAATCCTACCTCAGAGGAACTGGAAGCTCTGTATTCATTATGCTTCAGAAAACAAACAACATAATTCAAAGTTTTTTTATTTTCATTTTACTACTAAGAGCTCCCTTAAAGCATTATGGGATAACAGTAACAAAAATACTGCTCCTTGTAACATGGAGTTGGCTTTTCCGTCGTTTTAGAGATTACTACATTAGCATACAAACTGAACAGATAATTGTCAAATTACTACATGGATAAAGCTACAGGAAGTAAAATGAGAAAAAGCTAAGAAGTGTGCGCTACAAAGTAAGATACTGCAATGTATGTAAAAGGTAAGGTACTTGAGATAGGTAACACAGCTTGTAGGAAAATACATAAAAATGGGTAGAAACAGAGCAAGTTGGATATGAACTGTCACCTGCCTTTGGATACCTCTGTGTCCACATATATGAGAAACCAGCAACCTCTCCAGTAAAGACCTGATTCGTCCATTATTTTCTAATGCCAACTTTATGGCTCCAGTGACACCGTGCTCCTCATCAGATCTGAGAATGGAGTTCCTGCACTTTTCAGTTCTCAGTATCACCAACAACTCGTTCACTTCTCAGTGCTGCTCTGATCCACAACTTACTATGAGCCCTGATGACTGTTTAACTCTGTATTGCTGGAGCATGGCAGCACTGGTCTTACATACTTCTCTTGGTCATCATGGATAGAAAATTCACAGCACAGACTGTGTGGCCTACCAGGGTCTCCTGAAGCAACAACAATTGTTCAACATCTACACTGTATGTAGGAGACTATCTAGCAGAGAGAGAGCATACCTAATATGGACATAGAGGAAATAAGGGGTGAATAGTAGGTACTAACAGACACTGTCGCATACAACTTGTAACCAATCGCATGAGCAAGGTAACTGCATGTTGGGCGGGTGGACAAAGCGAGACAGCCAGTCTGAAAATGGATGATCACACGTATGGAAATAAAACAGTATATAAGACGCAGTCAAACGTTCAATAAATGGCTTTTGCTTGAAACCATATTGGTTGGTACGCAGAGTCCGTCCTTGCACAACCACAACTATAGCACTATCTTGTGCCACCAGAACATTGTAATGGAGCTGCACTGCAAAACTACCCCGTCTAAGTCTTAAAATACATACTAACGTATTCAGTGGTCCTCAAAGCTAAATCACATTATACAGAGACCACAGCACTATTTATTCTTAATCCAAAATGAAAGACTTGTTTCATATTACAAGAACACAGGTGCTTTTTAAAGGGGGAAGATATGATTAACAGAGCTATTGTGCTTTTCCCTGATACCATAAACAAAATATACATCACAGTACTGACTTAAATGAAAACAAACAAACAAACAAAACAGCCACAAGCACCAGGAGTTTAGTGTGTTCAGCCTCACATGCGGGTTTCTTAGATCTCTGCCTGCCCTGACAGAAGACCCCTTTCCTGCAGGGCAGGGGGACATGAATCCTCTGGAGCAGGAATCTCAAACAGCTGTGATGTGTCAGGCTGGGCTTGGTCCTGGGCTCCATTTAACATGTACATGGTGTTCTGGCTTCAGCTAATCAAATCTTACAACTCAAATGGAATTAATAGCATGGAAGTAAAATTGAAGGGGGAGGGAGGGTGCAGGGAAGATGCAAACATCTCCTTGAGATAAAGTGTTTTATCAATGCTATGAGAAGCAAATATTAAAGACCAGACATGAGGCAGAGACACTACAAGTCATAGTTTAGTTTGCACAAAGACATTCTGGCATAGTATGAAAAACAATAGCTATTTTAACATAACAAAGTCATTCTTGTAGAAGGAAATCTATTGGCAGATGATGCCAGCTGAGACTGAAACATACCTGCTCCTGTACAAATATACTTTTGGGATTCTTGATAAATAGATGGTTGGTAGATGACAAGGATGCCAGAACACTATAGGCCAGCAACATGCAAGACAGGTGAGAGTCTGTAGTCACTCCCACTTCTTTTTCTTCATGCCATTCTTGTACTCAAGCCTCAAAATGAAAGCCTTTTGTCTCTCTAATACGGAGAGTGCTTCAAAGGTAGAGGCAATGGCTTTTTTTTCCTTTGTGGATGTAAACTGGCAGACACTTGTATTTGGCAAACAAGCCATGAGAGGCTTATAAGCACCCTGCAAACGGCCAACTTACTACACTGATCACTCCCAGGTGGTAGTCAGAAGTTACTGCAATCAGTCTTAGTAATCAATATTAGAGATGAGAAGCAAACAGATTTGTATTTCTTTTACTAGTTTTGTTTCCTAGACTAAGGCTTACATAAAAGATCCTTTGAATCCTGCATTAAGCAGCTAATTGTACCAGTAATGAGAGGGCTTACACAGTCAATGAGTTAGAACAAACTAGAATTCAAGAATATAATCACTTCTTATCCTCATCAAAAGGAAGTATCAAACACTGTCAAATGGTATAAAATGTATTCCTGAGTTCCAAAATTAACAGAGAAGTTAGAAACACAAATACTCAAGGCCAGGACAGATTTTCTACCGATTTTTATTAAAACAAAGACTGTGCACACACAGTACTCCAGAAAAGCAAAACATGCATTATGAGTTTGGAATTCACAGGTCAATGCTTCACTAGGACCCATAAAATGATAAGGCAGTCAGCACAGCTGATGAATGGCATGCTGGGTAGCCCTTACATAGGGACTGCTACAAGTAATCAGTAAAAATGTCTGATACAGTCTTACACAACAGTAGGGATTTTTATATTTGAACAGGAAAAAAAAAAAATCAAAACTATGAGCTACCCTTTAAACTTAAAAAAAACCCACACAAATGTTATCTATGTTTTTACCACAGCACAGGCAGTCCATACCCTCTGGGCCATTCTTTCCTTATCTTCTCATTGTAGTCAGTAACAAAAACAGTATATAACTGGACTCTGATTTTGTGTACAGTCGTTAAGATGTAGCAGCAGGTGAGTCAGTCATAGTGCTTTTAACTCCCTTGCACTGTTTTAAACCACGAAAAAAGTTTCTCAACCATCAATGAGAAAAATAGGTCATAACCGGGAAAAATATACAAAACCCTTAAAGTACTGAAGAAGAACACCACTAACTAACCATAATTAAAGGATGACCAATAAAATTATTCAAGTGTCATGAAGAACAATTCCTCCTGTATGTTAATCCCTTGAAGGAGGATTGTAGAGACGAAATCCTTATCTGCCTCTGCAACAAGTGGGGATTAACATGTGGCAACTATTGTTTGCATATGCTATCCTGGCTAGAAAATGAAACAGTTTGTAAAAGAACATGTCCTGGGTGATTTAAAGGCCCCACTTCCTCCACACACACTCAGTTGACGAATGTGACAGAGACCTAACATATAGTAAGAAAAACTCAGGCAGGGTGGGGTGGACATTTGGAAAGACACAAGCAGTAGAACAGATCTACCTGAAGCCCTTCAAAATACCATAAGAACAGGTGACAAAAATGTAAAGAACTTTAGAATGAGAGGTTCAGAGATAGGAAGGGGAAAACAGATGGAATTACGTTTCAAAAGCTGTGATTCCAATTCGGAAAATGCTTTCAGAAAATTACTGCAGGAAAGCACACGTATAGTTCATGTATACTGCTAGAAGTATGTATAAATATATATGGTGAAGAATACTGAAGAAAGAGGAGAGATATACAGAAAGCCATGCATGTCTATTGATGCAATGTATGCTTAGAAAAGAAGTAAACTAAACTCCCTCTCTGGATATGGCATAGAAAAATCTTGGGGAAAAAAAAAAAAAAAAAAAACAACAAATCCACCAAAAATCAACATGAAGAGACTATATTGACATAGGAACTACGCAACTATACTGTCAACATCACTTTTCAGGAGAGAACAGAGAGCTTATACAACAAGTCTGCCCAGAAACAAAAGACACAGGAGCAGTGACTGAGCTCCGGACAGATTCTGAGGGACTGAGTCCTTCCACATTACTTTGATGGGTGACAACTGAAAATAGTTTACTGAGGAAAAAAAAAAATTCAGCATTTTAAGGGTACAGTAGGATGACATTTCCCCCCCCCCTAGTTAACTCAGTATATCTTTCTTATTCTGTAAAGCAAAGAGACATGTCCACAGTTTACCTGGCACAGCTGCTATGTTCTCGAAAGAGGGAAGAAACTGTCTCTCCTAGAGAGAAACCAAGTACACCCACCTATGACACTTCCTAGAAAGTAAAATACAGAGTAGGGAAAGATCCATTAAGCATGAAAGTTGTGGTGTAGGTGCATATTGACAGACCCAAGGATTGGGAACTTGAAGGCACAAAGAGTATACCAGAAGCCTTACTCAAGACAGTGAGGAAATGAACTAAAAAATGAAGATAAGAGACTATGTGCAGTTTATTTCATCAGACAAAACCACTGAAAGCTCCTGGGCTAAAAAGCAAGACCAGAAGACAAGGCTACTAGAATCTGCAAGACTGCCAGCTGATTGCTTTCTAACTTCCATTTGTCTCTCACATCAGTTTTCTATAGAACATCCCTAAAATATCTAAGTTCTTGATATTTAGGCAGTTTCTATTATTGGAAAAATTACAAAAGAAAACAATGCTTAAGACACTGGAAGACTTTGATATCACCTGGCAAATTAGTATCCATCAAATAAAGGTTACAGGTTCAAACTTTAGTCTGGTAAGGTCCTATCACACTTTAAATATGCTCTAATAAGCTTTCACACTTTGAGAGTCAGTTAAAAATGTGAATTTGCACTGGTTTTCTAAGTATATATAGAATTGGCTATAAAGTACATTTTTGTCAGACTGCTATGTCTTGATTCCCAGCAATATAAAGACCTTGACAGCCCCAAAATACCAAGCCAGTTTTCAAAATAACAACTACTGGAATTTGGCCACTAAAAGGTGTTGCTAATGGGCTTTATCTCCTTCCACTCAGGTCTAGCTGTAGCAAAGAGACAAATATGCAAGAGTCAACTGGAAATTCCCCTGCTTTCACTATTTTATTTACTGTAAAGTGAGTTTTTATACACTTCTTTTCTGACTAGCAAGTATCTGTGCTACTTGTCCATCACTAGCTGCTGCCATCTGGTAGCTATGTCAACCACATCCTAGATTTTTATTCTTAAAATGGCAGCTAACCTACAAGTTTTCTTTTAGATTGATGCTGCAAGAATTGATTCACAGTGGTTTTGCCCTTCTAAAATGTCTTGTTAATTTTGTTGGAGGGCGGGTCAGGGGTTTTTTGTGTGTGTTTTCTTCTGTGTGTTTTGTTGCAGGGGATTTTTAAAAAAAAAATCTGAAAGATTTGTTCCTATTTTGAGATGTGATTCAACAGCATTGTGTGAAGTTTTTCAATAAGTCAGTTAAAATTCTTCCATCCGCTTTTAGCAAGAGAAAGAGGCTATGTGGGAAGGCATGTAGAAAGTGTGGGAGTTCAGAGAACGTTAATTATGTAACTCAGCAGGGAACAGAAATTCAAGAAGCCAGGGAGAAGCCAGCAGAGTGAGCAGTCAAGTCAGCAGTATGTAAGAGTAATCAACTGTATCTTCGGAGACTTTAAGTTATGCGTCCTCCCTCTCCTTAACAAAGCTGTCACTTCCTCGTATTCAAAGCCTGAAGGGATTCTTAAAAATCCTTAATCCACCACTGAAAAGTTCATGCTGGCCAAACAGGAGTACAAAGTCATCCTGAATATCTTCCATTATTCTCTGAAAGTACTGTATGCTTCTCCATGCTGCCTGCTCAGCTGAACTTATTCTCGCTGGATATGCATTTGCTGTAATTCCAGGAAGTCCAAAAATCTGGAGACAGTTTCAATACAGATATTAGTTTTATAATCGTAATTGTCTAAATTATAGCAAAGTATGATAAAGCTAGAATGCGTAAGGAATCCTCACCAACTGAAGATGTGCCAAGTGAAAACTGAAATGTTACCAAACTTCACATACAGTGGAAGGAATTTTGTTTCTATGCGAACATTTACAGTGAACCCAGCAATATTCCCAGATTACCAGACTCAAAAGCATTAGCGATTAATCTGGATGAACCCAGTATCCTATGGCTGCTCAGCTATCAAGTATTCTACACTTGTGCACATCAAAGACTATTGTGATAAAAAGAATGAACCAAAGGAAACATAATTTTTCTCTTGAATCACAATGTGCAGTGAAAAGACAGTGCATTTTACAGCTAGAGTAACAAACTTTTTCACAATTAAATATTCTTGATTGCCTACAGTAGAAATTAACTTCCAGAAAAACTGGTATAATGGATCAAAGAAAAAGAACGGAATTTTCTTAATAATTATGGCTTGTAATCCTGGAGGACTTCCACTCCCTAAAATATGTAAATATTTTGGTTATCACAGACATGTTTGCAAGTCACTTCCATGACTTATCAGGGGGTAGGGGGAGAGACCACAAAAATAATTTCTACTCTATACTGAAAAAGAAATACACATTTAACAAAGCAGGCTGAAATGTAAAAATAAAATATCACTGCCTGTTCTCTGGAGCACCTGGTGCTAGCAATGTCCTTGACGAAATTTTATTCCTTTGATAATGTCTAGGTAACACTTAAGAAATCCCCACAGAAATATTACAAAGTTATCTCTAGCCATCTTTATAAGTAACTGTTTTCTGCTAACTTCAGTACACTCCTGCAGAAAATCACCAGAATCTTTTTGCATACACAGAAGTCACGTTCTTTCTGTATTTGGGCTGCTAGAATTGGATGGGCAAACTGGATGCATCTCTTAAGGTACATTATCAATCATAACTGCACAAAGAGGAAATTTAAAAATTGGCAGCACAAGGTCAAGTGTGACATTTCACAGTCAGTGAGAACATAAAAAGTTTGCATTTGGAAGTTTCCTTCTTCAGATATTTTCTATTTTAGATAAGATGATGGAACCGTCCTGTCTATGAATTTAGACTTAAAACAGAAAAAAATGGACTTTCAATAAAAAATTAGCATTTCTTGAGAGTGTTTATCCCAACATGTTTTTCTTTTCTTCTGTTTGTACTTCTTCACCTCTTGGGTTAGTTTTGACCTGCTGTCTGTTTGTTCATTCCAGCCCTCAACTGCACTCCTACATACCCCCTCCCCTCAGTTCTTCCTTATGTCTTTCTGTGGGTTCTCCTCCCTCTTAAACATTTATACATATTTTCTCACTTATCTTTCCCACAGACACTAGGTTGCAAACAACAGAAAGGGAACTGCCTTTTCCTACATTTTGCAAAAGAAGATGAACATGCTGCATCATTCATGGTTTTCTGACAGCTTCCAAAGAGTCACAAAACACATTACACAAATAATAATCATTTAGTATTTCAACCACTGAGTTTCACAGTCAATACTGTTCTTACAGCTCCTAACAGATGTACATCAGCACTAGGACTGTTTATTTACCCTCTGGCAAATTGCAAAGACTCAGCTGTAGTAGACCATGATTGATTTTGGTGTGATGCAGCACTCTGTAGTTGAAGAAGCTGAAGTGTCAGCTAAGTTCTTCCCAACAGGGCTTCTATCTTCTGTGGATCTTTATATAGAAACCATTCCATTAGCAGTGCAAATGCGATCTCAATGGACAAAGATTGTAGCAAAGACCACCACTGTACAAGAAAACAATGATCGGACACACAACGGCTAAGTAAATTGGACACAATTATTTCATTAACTGTAGAAAAAGTTACAGGTGGAAACTTTTGTTCATATTCTGCTAGCTCTAAAGAAAAGTTTTACTCAAGTCTGTAAACTACATTGTATAATAGCTTTTTAGTGTTTTCTAAAGAATTCACCATTTCCAAAACAAACAAAAAAACAACCAACCAACCAACACATCCCAGAATCTGTATAACCAATGCAAACAGCATGAAAAAGGCAAATCCACTAATACGCATGTACCTGGCATTTTCCTTTCTGCCTCTCCTGGTACCACACAAAGCCAGGACTTAAAGGCACTCCTTTTTGGCTGATAGCAAATTGCATGCAATAATTGATTTTCTATTTGAGTTGCAAACAGTGTATCAAAATCGTAACATTTAATAGAAAACTTATTCTGGTTCATTTTGCCGAAACAAACTATACTTATGAAAAGCAAAATACTCTGTATGAAATGGAACAATTCATTTTTAGCACTTATAAGCAGAGAAAATTTGGAAGTAAATACAGATGAATGCTGGAACAGAGAAGGGGTGGAATAGCTCTGTTTCTTTCCAGAATATCAAACTCCAGAATTAGAATGCTCTCAGAAACTGTGATCTGAATCTGGCTTTTCTTCCTTTGCCTGCTTAATTGCAAAGACTTCAATCAACATTTCTCACAGAGGCAATAAGGTTCTGAAATACGCTGAACTGACCTCATAATGTCAGGCTCTGAGATGTGCTGATGGGAAACTCCTGTCTGTAACAGTAAACCACTGCTCCACTTCGTATTAAAATAGGTACATATTCATGGAATAGAAAAAGCGGTAGGATTTTCTGATGATTTGGACACTCATCTGGGAAGCAGAGGATTATGGTTGTCAATAAGTGTTTGTTTATGCCAAGCAGAAAAGAATTAACAGGAAAGAATAAGAGACAGAACACCATCTACCATGGAGGTCACAGAAGTGTCATGAACAGAAGAGATTAACAGCTCAAAATTGTTCAGGCAGAAAAAAGAATGAAGTACAGTTTTCATGTTTTAAAGGACTGCCCTAACCCATGAGTGATAAGAGAAATAATCCCCACAGTCCAACACCAGTGATTCTAGTCATTACCCTAGAGAACAGCTGATTTCACATATTGCTTACAGAGAAAAACAACAGGAAGGCAGGGACAGAGTCCTACATGCCGTGATTCAGTGTAACTCCATTAGAATATTCCTGCTTTTGCAGGTCTATTGACTTCCCAGATGCAGATAAATAATTCAGAGGCACTTATCAAGAAGGTATGGAGCAGCTCAACTTTTCCGCCAGCTATTTCAAAATTTGTAGAAGCTGCTGTTCTTGAAGTAGTAATCACATCTTTCGATTTAATTTTCAGGTGAGGGTCTTCATTCACAATTAAGGAAGCCAAGGTTTTCTGAGTAATTAAAAATCTTTTCAGAAAAAAATCAGTCAGAATATAATGTACAGGGCATACAGCAAGAGAGTGCTCTCACTTGTATTCAACAAATCAGCATTTTATTTGTGTTTATAGTGCTTATGTCTATCTCTTCTTAAACGCTCAGCAAGTCAGTTTTTCTACTTTGTGTATACAAATACATAGAGGAGTTGCACAGTTTGACTACATGCATATATAAAGTACACATGACTACACACAGTGACACACTCTGCTGCTAGATGACTTTCTACACTCACCTTTTCAGAGTGGGTTCATCTTTAAAGTGCTGGAAATGGAAATGAGCGTGAAAGTGTTACCAGTTCAACTTGTGTTTAAGAGAATTATGTGCCATCTGTAACACTTTGCTCAGAAAAGAAATTCCCCTTTTTCCTCCAGTCTAGGACCTGACCTGCAAATCTAGTCAACAGCAAAGCAGTAACTTTTCCTAGAGCTAGGATGAACCTGGCTAGAAGAACCACAGTTTAGTTTGAAAATAAAGCCTAAACTTAACATTTGTGTTATTACTGAAAATAGAAATCTGTACACAAACAAAAAATAGAAAGGTACACGTGTCTAAGATGAAGGCAAAAAGCCTGTATTATCAGAGACATTACGTACATAATTTCTTTTGACATCAACAGAGTTAAATGTCTAAATGCTAGAGCACCATTAATCATCACAGTAAAACTCAGCTCTCAAATACAAGGAAGAATACACTGGTCTTAAGCAAGTACATGCAGCAAATATGTCGTACCACACGAATTGTTGCTTTTAGTTGTTGGATAAAATTCCATTCTTCAGAAGGGAAAAAAAAAAAAAAAACAAACCCAAAAACTTCTGCTGCATCTCAGTATCAAATTGCTCTTCAGTTAACTGAATCTTCACTTTCACAAGAGAGCAACACAGATAATTGCATTCTGACGTTACTAATTTATAAGGATTTGTTCTTAAGTATTTTGGTTTGTAGATAGATTTTGTGGCTTGCCACTGAACTGCTACAATCTAAGTGAAATTCCAAAATCAGCTGATCTAGGCAAGTGCAAGGCAGAAACTGATTCCCAGCAAAATAACAACTGCTTCTACTTCTGCCTGCAACTATTTCACTTCATGGTATTTTTCTCAAAATACATTCTAGTGCTTGACCATTCCTATTCCATTGCACTCAGAGATATTCTATTGCTAAGTTCAATAAAGAAATGTCTGCCCAGTGAAAGACTGTGCTTCTGAACTGCTTGTACTGATGTATGTAAAAATGTTTCCACTGAAGCAGGATTAGACTTAACCGGAATCAGGATTCTGGCCACAAAGCAACGTAAGCATGGACTTACTTGTGGATGAACTGTCAAAACAATGTATTCTGTGAAAGCCGAAGTATTTATTTTTTTTTTAAATTTTGTTTCCTATTTCTAGACACCACCATCCCCCTGCCCCCCATTCTGCCTTCTATGGTATTTTCCATCCAGAGATCTGGAAATTTTTTACCAGAAATTAATACTTTCATCCTTATTTTTTTGTGCGTGTGCATGCATGTATATTTGTGTTTTAAGAAAAAACCTACATCCATGTGCACAGGAAGGCACAGAAAAACTGACATAAACAGTAGACGAGTAGCAGAGGCAAGAAAAGAACCCAGGTTGTCCGACTCATCTTTGCACGTATCAGGAGAGCACTTCCACAAAATTTAATACAGTAGTGTCTCAGCACCTGGCATCATTACTGAAATTCAGAAAAGTCGCTTTATTCTTATTTTATAGGCAAAGAACTGAAGCACTCAAAAATATTAAAACTTAGAACTGCAGAGGCACAGAAGCACAAGAAACAATCATTAAGAATAGTTTCTAGGGAGTCTTGAAACCATTAATAGGGTAATTCACAACACCTAATTTTAAGTCAACTAGGTATGGTGCCTGAAGATGATTTTCAGCAGTAAGTATCCACAGTAGCTAGGTTTATCCTTTTGCGCACACTCAGAAGAGACCAGTTCTTGTCAGTGTTTATAACACATAGCCCCTGCCAAGATCAATAAAGAAGGCAATCCTCCTTCCTGGTCTGCAAAACATACACCTACCATAACAAGCTCAGTGAGTTATGTAGAACAGTTACTGTTCGTACAGAAAATGAAAGGTTATTTTTTTTCCAGGTAACTTAGCCAAAATATCAAAGATTCAGATTGAGACAATTCATACTCGTACTTCTGATGCACCTAATAGCAAAAGAAAAAGAAAAAAAAAAAGCTCTACATGACCATGAATCAAACGCTGATCAAGTGACCGAGCAACACACAACTCCTGAGGACAGCCACAAGACACACAGTTCCTGCTTTCCTTATTTGTAAAAACAAACAAATACAACCAAAACACATAATGCTTGCATGTCTATATGCAAGACGACTATCCTGCAGTCTTAAAGAAATATGCCCATTACAGAGAGTGGAAATAAATACACTGCAATTGAACAAGAATTCATCTGCTGCTAAAGATTTCACCCAACCTATTTGACATGACATAGCCAGCAGTAAAGTTCTTAAATCATAGTTTTCCTTTAACTACCAAGGGGAAAAAAAACAAAAAAATAAATATTGCAGAATAAATATTACTGGATTTGCTCATCTATTTCTTAAAGTTAAATACTGTACTAATTTCAGTGACACTTATTCATATAGTATAAGTCATCTGTCATATCAAGCATAATTTTACCAGAAGGTCTGCCAGCCAGGAAAGTAACTTCCTGTAGTCCCTCAAAGACAATGAATCATAGCACCAAAAAAGACAATGTCCCTTCTTGAGCATTTAATAAATATATTAAATGCGTGAACTGATGAAAATAGCAGTGTGAATCTCCTAACTGCTTGTTATGTACTTACATAACTTCATTATCATCATCAGACACCAGACTTGCAGTGACAGAACGAAACCTGTCAAGAATTGTTAAAACTCTCAAACCTAATAATCTCAAAACCTATGACAAGCACAATCCTCATTTTCTTAGGAATCAGCCACAAAAGCATCTTTAATGACCGATGCAATTCTTAACAGTAAGCAGCAGTTTATTATTTTCATAAAACAGTTGTGCTAAGAACAGCAGCCTCCTATGAAAGGCAGAATAGCTTTCCTGTTACATGCTTGTTCCTCTGGTGATAAAGCTTGAAAATAATTCATTTGACTGAGAATTAACAGAAACATGACTGCTTGGTGGCAGCCAAAAAAAGAAACCCATACCCAAAAACCTAAGAGTGATGTACATAACGCACGAAGGATAAGAAAAACATACAATTACGCAGCTAGAAAATTTAGCCTAACTCTGAGGTTCTCCTGAGCAGAGGACATCTGAAAGGACATCCACATTCAGAACACAGTAAAGTTGCAGGCAGTAAACAAGAAGGAAGTAGAATTTGTGGACAAGCCACTCACAGAAAGATGTCTCACTTTCTTTCACTGAAATAATTTTATAGAAGATTGTTATTATATATTTGCTATTAAAGCCCAAATATTTATCTAACCAAAGATAAATCAGGATTTTTTGATTCAAGTGCACATGACGTTTCTACTCCAAAAGTCAGTCTACAGGGGCACTCCTCAGTACACTTTCAACTATAGCTATTATCCATTTCCAAGTAGTTTCAGGACATCATTAGTAAATAGGGGGGGTTAACATTTCTGCACAAATATTACAACATAGGCACAAAATTTGCTTATAAAATCTCAAACTGAGAAGCCTTTTCTGTGTTAAACTGTTGTCTAGCTAGTATTCCCCAACAGTTGGTACCAAACAATTAAAGTAAAATGTCAACACCTCTAATTTCTTTCAATGTGTATCATGGCTTTAATTACGCTGCTGATTCTTCTCGCCTTCTTCGAGAAGAGGATGAAGAAAAAAAAATAAAAGGAAGAAAATAAATGTCAAGTCATTATTTCACATAGGATTTCACAGTCAGCACAGATTCGTAAAACTGTAGCCATAATATTCGCAAGTTAGTTTACTGAGCTGTTGAAGTTTCTTCTGTTTTACCTTCCACAAGTAACCAAGCATCTGTATTCTTTTAGGTGCTAAAATAACCCATATCAATGTATCTACTAATAAATCACAAAGTTAACAGCTCTTCTCAAAGACAATAATTACAAACGCAGAATAATGAACAGAGAAAAGTGAATAGAACAAAATACATAATGTAATGACAATGTCTCAAACAGCAATTTTTCATCAATATCTATTTTTCATACAGTAATTATAATATTAATCTGTTCTTCTGTGACAAAAAGGCACCTCCAAGTTATTAATGATAACTAATATCTGTAATATTAATTTTAAATAAATAATTCATGAAATAATTTATATACTAATAATGTAATTAGACCAAGGTTATGATCTCTGAATAGTAGATCTGTACTCAGTTCATGTTGGTATCTACTTTCTTCCGACACAATGTTTCTGGAAGCTTAATTAAAGCCTGCAGCATGTTTCAGCCTTCATTCATTATATAAATATTCTACTCCCTCTCTAGACTATGCTTCCTCCCTGCCCAAAAGGACTACATTTAACTTTATGGCTGCACAACTCATATGTACAGTATCACGGCAGGTGCATGTCAAAGAGTTATGCAGGAGGAAAATACCTGTTGCATCCTATGAGCAGCAAACTTTTTTTGACAAGAAATCTTCATCTTGTTCTGGAAGACTTTTTCCCCTGACTACATCAAGCCTACTGCAAAGCTATGCAAAGCACAGATAACCTGTCTAAAATCAGACAAGTACCAACAGATACTGTAGAAACAAGCGACATGCATGCCTACAGTAACTACCCTTCTTTGACGACATCTCACAGCACTGAGGTCACCTGCACAAAGATGCTAGTTTACCCTTTGTGCATTGGTAGGACAGTATCCGCAGTTTATAACACAGCAAAGTGCTGCTTTTCTTTACTCTAAACTCCTGATGGTTCCCAGTAGTCACATGTGTCTCTGTACAAAAATCTATGTAGGTCCCAACTGGCCAAATGACCTCTCCTTGTAAAACAAGTTAGGGGAAAGAAGAAAGTTCTCACTTTTTTTCCTTCTGAAATACCTCTTGGTTTTCAAAACGCAGGGGTGAGGAGGAAAGGACCTAAGTAAAAAACAGAACTGAGCCTCTAAACTACCTTTTCTTAGAAAAGCACTTTAGATCTTTCTCTACTTAATGCCATTACTTAATATTTGTCCTATGGATAAACCACATATCTGCTTAATTAATTCAGACTGAGTTTAGACATGAGCAGCATTGTACCAAAATGATTTCTCAGTGGAGCATAATGGTTGTACTGCTCTTCCATTCCCAGACTAGTTTGTGTATCATACAGCACCACTATTCATCAGGACTCAACTACCTAACTCAGACTGCAACAAGTATAAATGAGGAGGCAAAACACTGCACTGTTTTCCATCCTTATCTGTGTATCATCCGTATGCTTACTGGATAACTCTTGGCTGATTATTCTCCTCCTGGTTCCACTCAACGGGAACCAGATAATGCATCTGCTTTTCACCCCATGGACTGATTGGGCAAAAAAGTATTTTTGATTGGCTGAGAGTATCCCATTGCACTCTAATAACACAGTCATTTAGATTAATCTGAAAACATGCTTTCTATTACAGAATTCCAATTTCCTAGGAGAAATTTCTTAAGTGTATTAATAGTGTGCTGTTCAAGACTGCTTGGCACAGATTTTGTATTCTTTCTACAACTCTATTATAAGAATTTATGACAGACATTTGGAAGATATTTAATCTTTACAAACAGTGAAATCTAAATAATAAAGCCAGAAAGATATACACGTTTGCTACATCTCATCTAGTACTAAAGGACAATTTCACAGTAGTGGCTCAAGCAAATCTCATAGGAAATTGTTTCAGTTGGAACCCCCCGTAGCAAGGGAACTACTGAATCACTTCAAGTTGTTCTGGCAAACTGCATTCATTTTTCAAGACATGCTATATCTTCTTGCAAGTATAACTCTTCTGGACTAGCAGCCTCTTGTGACCACTTCTGGCAAATGTCTGGATGTTCCTCTGTCTTCTCAACACTACCACTGTCTCAGTCCTAAAACCGCTTGCCAAGACAACTAGCAATGACACAGTTGCAACTACAGCTGGAAAATCTGAAAACCCAAACAACTGCACAGTTAGCGCTATATTATATTATATTATGCTAGATTTGCAAATCAGAAAGATGATATTCAATACATGAAGCTAAACAATATAATGAATATATTTTACTGAGTTAGCATGACAAAACGTTTGGAGAGTGCAGAAGCACTGCACATCGACAAAACCTCCTGATGTTAGCTATGATTTAAAAAAAAAAAATCATGATATATCAGTGCTTCTGAAAGCTGCATGATAGTTTGTCATGGGTAATTAAGTTGCCCATTTTTTCCTTAGAACAGGTAGTACACAAACCGATAGAGGAAGGAAGCTTTGAGAACAGTTCTGGCACATGAAGAAAGGGAAAGTGATGAAGCTGGTCAATCCATCAATGACAATTACTGGCATTGTGTCCTGCCAGATCACTACAAGACATTAACCCCCTGCCTGTGTTCCAAGATCAGCTCTGTACCACCAAGTCATGGAAAGCAGCAACAGAGAAAGAAAACTGCAGCAAGCTAGAATACAAAGATAACCACTGTCTACTCAACTACAGAGATTTATTGAGGCACTGAGTAATGCTGAGTGTACAGCAAAAACCTGAGGCCTCTGAAATTCTGCCTCTCTGAACAGACTATGATGAAAGGCATCTGCCATGAGCGGTGACAGAACATCCCGATCAGCACATCACATCTGTGTGTCAAATACGAAACCACCTTAAACTATTTAGTTTGTAATGATCTCAGCCTATCCCATCACTACATCAGACTCTAGGTGCTGGCTACACAAATCCATAACCAAAAACTTAATTTCCGCACTATTTATCTTTTATTTTCTAAAAGGTAGCAAGCAAGCAGAAAAGAAAAACAAACAAACACAAATTTAACACCTTGTAATTTCCCAATGCAAACAGCATGCCATGGCCTATACAGAAGTCTCTTTCCCGCGATGTACTGAGTCCACAGAAGAAGATGCTGCTGTAAACTGTAAACGCTGCTGTTCAAATAAGATACTCAAAACACAGAGACAAGCAGCTTTCTAAATCTACAGCAAAACTCAGCAGCTTTCTAAATCTACTGCCCTATTCAACAAAATCAAGGCAACTCATATTAATCACTTGTCCTCCATTAGCTGAAGCTTTTAAAAGGCAAGCAAATGAAGATAAATGGAAAACTGCCATCTTTCATGGCAGAGAAATACAATCCTAAACAGGTGACTTCAGCTCAGTAAAACACTGAGCTATCACAGAATAATCTTAGAACTCAAGCCTTCTAGAACTGAAATCACGGTAAGACTGGAAAAAAAGTGAAACAGGTACTCATTGAAGAAAACCAGGCTCCTAGTTAGTTTTTTTGACCACAGTCACTCCTATCTGGAGAAGCAATAATGGTCTTTCACATTAAGATTGGATTTAATGAGCTGTTAATGCCTTAAATCCTTTTTGTTTGATTTCCCCTGCATGAAAGGTCCATTCTACAGTCACGGCTTTAGGTTTATGTCTCCACCATACCCAGAAAAAAAACACATATGCAAATCAACCCCTCTTTCCAGAGAGGACAAAATAATGAAAGGGACCTGCCATATGTTCCAGGAGCTTCCCTACACCTTCATGACTCAGGCAACACAACTGCAGGGCACACTGGAGACTGCAACTATCTGCCCAGCAGCACAGACACTGATTCCAGAACTGCACAGAAAGCTCCAAACCCGCAGGGATCTAATGCTATGTTGGCTGATGGCAGGTCTGAGTCAAAACTGCTGATTGTGCTTACCATCCATCATATTCATGTCATTACAAAAATGCTTTTCCATCTTTCATAGTTTGTGCCAACAAGCCAGGACAATCACAAAGTAAAAAGATTCCATCCAGCAGCTACTTTTCTTCCCTCTTTCAGTATCATTTAATTTTTAACGCTAAAGTATATTTGTCTTTTACTGTTCAAGCAAAATGCAACCCTTTATCTCCCTTCAGAAGCATCTCTGCAGTTATCTCAAGCAAGTGACTTCTATATTGTGATACTGTTGTTCTGCTGCTTATATTCTTGTTTTCCACTGTTATTAACAAATTTGTCAGTGAAGAATTCTGTTCCATCAAGGAATAATTCAAATTCTCTAAATTCTAAAGGGCTGGTGGAAGCAAATGTGTGCGTGATTTAGGCACAGGCACAGAGTTCTGAAACCTAAAACACTATTTTTAGAATACTAAGAATTTATACTAAGTTATCCTTAGCAAATAGCCAAGGAGCAAACAGAAATATCCTCAAGTAAACTGCTTACACAACAGCAGAAAATGCATGTGGCCTTAGCGGCAGGGCCTATCGCCATTCTGCTGTGCCAGAAATGGCACAGGGAGTAAGCAGTTCAGGGAGTGGGGGTACACACGTCATCTACAGTTGTAGCGACAACTAGAAGCTCCTGATAGACTCCCGCACCACTGCAGTTTTCCAAACATTGATAGAAGGGAGTGCAGCATGAAGTAATACATAGAAAAAAAGAGAGAAAATAAAAATTCTGCTATGCAATTATCCCATTCATTCTTTCTTCTGCTGATTAGCCTATGATTTTAGCAGCAATAGATTCTGAAGGGCTTAAACCCAGATACTTGCATTGTGCTTCAGCAATAAGTTTTAAGGTTTCATTTCTTAAACATCAGCTTCCTCACCTCAAGAATGGAAGCCATTAAAGTACTTTCCCCTACATAAGGAGCTATAGAGATATAGGCATAAAACAATACCAGTATCTAGAATAGAATACTAAGCACTATAAAAGGTTTGAGATTTATGTGCTCTGTATCCTTGCTGTTATTATCACCTTAAATCACCCTGAAATCAAAATTAATCTGGCATCAAAATATTTATTTACTGTATTTAAAAACAGCCATTGCAGCTATAAATGTAAAGAATCTATGCAGAAAACAAGGAAAGGAAATCCACTTTCACCCTATTAATTTTTAAAGTCCACTTCTCCACCTGGCCAGCTGCATTGCAATGGATTGTTTTCTTGGGCACCCCTCCTCAAGGATGCTGATAACAGAGGAAACTACTTGTTGACTGTCGGTCTCACGCTGGTATTCAGGCTCACATGAAGATAAACACCTGTGTTGGGATGCATTCCCAAGCAATGTGAATCCAACAAGTCTTAGTGCTGGCCTGCCCAAGGAATACTACCGGCTTTACACTATTCCAGGGCCCTGCTTGAAGTTCTCATCAAAAGATACAACTCTGACACACATCTTGTACTCCAGATTACAAACTTTTTAACACAACATTCTTGGTGACTAGTCGTGTGTGAGTATGAACCTTGTACTTTTCATACAAAATAATAATTTAAATAAATTAAAATGTAAATTTATGTTCACAACAAACATGATTATATGCATATAAAAACATAGATCACTAGCTTTTCTTTATGGAGATCGTTATGTCATTTATGAATGACCCTTGCTAACAATACAGTATCTCTGAGGCTGATGGTAACATGCTCTCTCACAGAAACGTCAAGCAGAAGTTAGTTCTGCAGATACATACATACTGCCTTCAAAACAATGTATCCACACACCCCTTTATTTGCCATGACATAGTAATCTTACACCCAATTCCTGGAGCTAAGTGCCTAACTCCAGTTAGGCACTTAAAAATTCATCCTTTTATTTCACACCACCAAACTGAAGAAGAATAGTATATTTACATCCTGACTTTGAAAATACAGCACTTCAACTGTTTGACAGCACGTACAGTAAAGGAACTGTTCTTCTATTACAGGAATTTCGTATACAAGGGATTAACATTAATAGGGTCTTCATCCCTCTCTCCTGCTTTGAAAGCAAAGCCTCTAAGGCTGAACCCCACAATACTGGTATACAGCTCAAATATCTGAAAATGCATACAAAAGCAAACCCTAGCAAGAAGTCCTAAGCTTCACCTGCTTTACTACTTTAATCTATTTTAATAGCCACGCTATTGTTATGCTCCAAAAGGAGCATAAAGATTTTTAAGAGTCTATTAGCAGGTATGTATTGCTTCCACAAAAACATAAGATTGGTAAAACTAAAGCTTTCCCAACCATACATACAGAGAATACAGCTGGTTAGTTTGCATAACTGATCCCTTCTTACCATGTAATTATTCAGTGCGTTCTATCTCTGAAAGCTGAATTCCCGTAATTAGAGAAAACTATTATAAAGAGGATAGTCACAATCTGAGTCATCTTTTAGGACTAGCTCCTCCTGAATACATTTGAACTCTATTTTTACTATGCAGTCCAGGGATGCATTTCCTTTTTATTCTACAGGACAATTAAAATCTTTAAATGGTAATTATTCTTTATTGGGTAACGCTGTATTCTGCTCTTCAGATATTCTAAACTTCTGGAAGGAGATTAAAAGCAAGTGATTCTCAAACATGACAGAAACACAAGACTTATGAGATGCTCAACACTGTATTAGAAAACCAGCCTCTAGATATTTTTAATAGTGGAGTGGTGGTCTTCTGTTTGAAAACCAGTGTAGGACAATCCCTAGGTGACTAAATTTCTGTATTCACAGAAAACTGTGAATAAAACTGTCATGTCAAACATGACAGAGATCATACATGGCAAAGTGAGAAAATCCCAGTTACAAAATTACTGTTAAACAGTTATTAGCCTAGATACATCTACCCTGTTAGTACTACTGAAGATTACTTGTTTTTATAAAGTAGAGAGTAGTTAAAGATCTAGAGCAGTGAATTATGTTGCCTGATTAATTATAAGATGAAACATGCTTTCGGAAAGGTTGTAGAAGTCACTGTTTAGCTTTGCAAACAAGGGTACGTACTAGTTTCCCATGTAAGAAACCTTTCACTTAAGAAAATACCAAGCAAAAAGAAAAAAAAGGCCAGTTAGGCAACATGACACTCAGCAGTCTAGATGAAGTTACATCATTACTTATCGACAGTGACAAGTGCAACATTAAGGGTAAAATATTACATATTTAAACAAAATGAGTAATTGCTGTACACATCTATTTAACACAAGTTCAAGAACAAGGTGAACAAGAGGTCTCTTTCTTCTAGCTAAAAAGTCTATTAGCCTAATTTACAATTACCCACAGACTAGAAACAAAGCTGTCAGGGCATAAAAATGTCACTGCTGACAGTTTACATTACACCAGTACTCAGATCACAATGGAACTGTTAGCATCAAATTACAATCAACTCAAAGAAACACAGAAGTACTACAGTTGTGATAATGTAAAAATCAATCTTCCAGCAACTCCAATTTTTTCCATATGTTTTAAAAACTGTATGAAAGGTCAAAAAAGTCACACAATGCTAAACCATTCTGTTTTTTAAAAAAAGAGTCTGAAAAAATTTAAACATTCTCTTGGTTTTTACTGCTAGAGTAAACATACAGGGCACATTTATAGGGCAATCTTGCACAGGAAATTACTTAGAAAAGTAATTCATAATTGAAATTTCCTAGGAGATACTTTGAGAAATAATTTTACGGGTTTAACCTCCAAAATCTATTGTAACTCTGCCTTTACTGAAATGCCTAAATCTATCTAAATTAAATACTTATTTAGACAAGTGTAGTGTAATAATATTTTCTTGTTTCCCACCTTTCATCGTTTGCTTGTTACGGTTAGAGCTAATGATCACCTTTCCTTTCTGAAAGTAGTTATGCTTTCCGACTGCCTGTGGTGAGGCATGGTTTTTCCTTTTATATGATTCTACCGAAACATAACATTATCAGGTAGGCTTATACTTCACATTAGATTTTCAAGAGAAAAAAATAACAGCCTGCTCCCACTCCTACCAAAACTATAATGGCATCAGATATAGAGCCTCCTTGCAAAGCTCAAATTATATAACAGCCAAACCAGGCAGTCAATGAACAGTGTATTCCATCACCACTTTGAGGAGATAGCTGTGTAGTTTATGCAATACCTACCCTACAACAAGATATTAACTAAGTGAAGATTAGCTTAAAAACTATGAATACTTACTGTTTGCTTATAGACATTTTAAGTTCCGTTTAACAGTTCCTGAATGATAAGGTGAAAGTCAACTGCCAGGGACAATTTTCTAGTGGAAAATTGCCACTAAAACCTGTTCCCAAGTTATTTAAGCAACTTTTCTGTGTTTTAGCTACTGAAATAGTAGAGCTACCAACCACTATAGCTAGTAAAGTAAATAAGTCAAGTGTTTTGAACCACAGAAGCCATTGTTAAAGAGATGCTGCTATGTCAGAGAATAATCAAAGAAAAGTCTACTATGTGAAAGAACTGGGTTTGTCATGTGACGTTATCAAAGTTACAGAAGAAAAGTAAAACTTTAAATATTTTGAGAATAATTAATTACAGTAAAAGAGTGAAGGGACTTGCTATGCAAGGAATGAAATCAAATAAATGTCATAATAGTTCTAATCTTTGCTAACAGTGAATAAAGCCTCAGCTCTGATCTGCCACTCTTATAACCGTTAACAGCTTCATTGACCCTGAAAAACTTACTATTTTGTGAAGTCATTAGCATAAAAAGATATTTATAAAACACCTGCTACCAACTTCCCAATTAACATCGAATTGTTGACTCAGCATTGTAGGAAGCAATACCGTCTCAGCGACTATATTTGCAGTGACTCAACCCAAACCATTGTGAAGTCTGAGCGTCCTTTCTTTAATACGTACTTTGCTTTAAAAAACACATAGAAAAGACTGCTGTAAATAAATTGCTCAACCAGAGGAACTGTCTTCTAGATAGTATGCAAGGGTGAACTCTATGACAGGTGTAGACAGGTGAGGTACATACCACAGAGTCATCGTAACAGCATGCAGCATTAAAACACCTCTGACCACCTTAATGTACACAGATAACATTCAGAATGGTTGTGACACTGTGTAATGGGTCTGCATGGCAAGGTTTTGGTAGCGGGGAGGGGTTACAGGGGTGGCTTCTCTATGAAGTTGCTAGAAGTTTCCCCTATGTCGGATATAGCCAATGCCAGCCGGCTTTGAGACGGACCCGCCGCTGGCCAAGGCCGAACCAAGCAGCGACAGCATTTTTCGCCTCTGTGATAACGTATTTAAGAGAGTGAAAAAGTTGTTGTGCAGCAGTAATTGCAGCGAGTGAGAGGGGTGAGAATGTGTGAGAGAAACATCCCGCAGACACCGAGGTCAGTGAAGAAGGAGGGGGAGGAGATGCTCCAGGCGCCGGAGCAGCGATTCCCCTGCGGCCCATGGTGAAGACCATGGTGAGGCAGGCTGTGCCCCTGCAGCCCATGGGCGGTGGAGCAGATGACTGCCTACACCCCGTGGAGGGCCCCCACGCCGGAGTAGGTGGATACCTGAAGGAAGCTGTGACCCCGTGGGAAGCCTGCACCGGAGCAGGCTCCTGGCAGGACCTGTGGCCCGTGGAGAGAGAGAAGCCCACGCTGGAGCAGGTTTGCTGCCAGAGACCCCGTGAGGGGGGCTCACGCTGGAGCAGTCGGCTCCTGAAGGACTGCACACCATGGAGGAGACCCACGTTGGAGCAGTTCATGAAGGACTGAACCCATGGGAAGACTCACGGTGGAGAAGTCATGGAGGACCTTCTCCCGTGAGGGGGACCCCACAGTGGAGCAGGGGAAACGTGTGAGGAGTCCTCCCCCTGAGGAGGAAGAAGCAGCAGAAAACAACAGTGTGATGAACTGACCCCAACCCCCATTCCCTGTTTCACTCCTTGTGCCGCTGGGGGGGAGGAGGGAGAGAAATCGGGATCAAAGTTATGTCTGGGAAAGGAGGGAGGGGTGGGGGGAAGGTGTTTTAAGATTTGGTTTTATTTCTCATTACTCCTCTCTGAGTTAATTGGTAATAAATTACATTTTTCCCAAGTTGAGTCTGTTTTGCCTGTGACGGTAAATGCTGAGTGATCTCCCTGCCCTTATCTCGACCCCACGAGCCTGTTTTTTTTTTTTCCTTCTCCCCTGTCCAGTTAAGGAGGGGGAGTGATAGAGTGGCTTTGGTGGGTACCTGACATTTTGGCCAGGGTCAACCCACCACACACTGCCTCACTTGGATGTAGAGAGCAACACCAAAAAGCATGTGCTGAAGTATCCTACTATATTTCTCTCTCTCTCATACTCCAGTGAGATCTACTGAGAGAGGGAAAAAACTACTCTTAAACCTGCACCTATGTACACCCCCAATTTATACTGTGCCAGTAGCTGAAGCCAGAGAGTGTCTATGGTAGATTTGCCTCTCCAGCATGCAGTGATAGGGACAGTGGTTGAGGCTATCTCAAAAATTTAGGAAAAACAGTGTTCATTAGGACATTCAGCAGTTCTGATTTACTAGGAATGCAGTTGCAATACTTCTCTGCCAGTCCTTCTCGACACCTGGCCCTTTTTGACAGGACAGGAAAAAGAAGTGTGTTTTTTCCCCTCAGAAAGAGACAGCTATCCTTAAACTTATTAAGCATATTATCTGTAATTACATTATATTTAGAAACAGTGAATCTGTATTTCTTTCCCATGAAGAGGTACTTGTGCTTAGAACACTTCATTTTTGTTTTATGATCGCTACCAAAATAAGTGCCCCTAAATCTCAGCTTAAGAAACCACAGTATGAACGTACCTGCAGGCAAAGCATGTGACCCACAGAGCACCAGAACATAACTTCAGGAGCAAGTGTGACAATAAAGAGAATTAGGAGGCTTCGTTTTTAAAATATAAAACTGCGATAAAAGCAAATGGACTGAAAGTCTAATGGTGGGATGAGAATTAAGTATTACAGCCCTGGGCATAAAGATCAAGACACTAACAGCCCACTAAGCTTCTTCATCTAGAAACAATCAATGCAAAACCCTATCTGAAATGGGGTATTTGTAAGTCAGCTATTCACAAGTCCTCTAGAGCACTACCTTTTTCTTTCAGGCTGTTCCGGCCTAACTACCGTTGACAGAGTATGCACAGTTTTTTTCCCTTCAGCCATTCCCATCTATTTTCTTCATATTCTTGGTGCACAGCTCCATTAAATAATTTGCAATTATCACCTGCTTGATGCTGTCTATAGAACACTGCTACTCCATGCCTGGCCAAAGTTAAGCAGCCCATGTTTGCCTCAGCTTGCAACAGCAGGCCCCAGCTCCCAGGGACCAGCTGAAGCAAAGGCTGCGAGTGTTAAGGAAAGCTTTTGGCGTTTAGGACACAGGGCACATTCAAGGAATCAAAAACAGAACTGACTGTCAAATTACGGGTCTGTTTTATTCGGTCAGACTCAGTTGGGGAACTAACTCCTGTTGCCATTTAATTATATGAGGGAGCTGAGTGTGTGTCATCTGCACCAATTTACCAGCATTTTTAATCCAGTGTTCTGTAACTTATATTTAGTTTTAATGTACATTTCACTGTGGAAAAACTAAGAAGATCAGATGTTAATATATTCAGGAACGAGGAGCGCTTTTTTGTGTCGGTTTAGGGGTTCTGCTTGGTTGGGTTTTTTTGCTTTTTACTTTGGCGCTTGGTTGGGTTTTGGGGGGTTTGTTTGTTGGGGGGGGTGTGTCTTTTTGTTTGTTTGTGGGTTTTTTTTAATGAGTTTTTGCTTACTGCTTTTCCAACCCTGGGAATGGACTTCAGCACTAACTGCTGAATCAGCTGCCCAGAGGCTTGCATACCACTGGAATACTCATTTCATTTAAAACAGATTCTTCCTTTCTTACTCAAGACAATCATAAAGATGGGCAGGTGCTTGATAAATAAAATGGAAAGGCTTGCATTTACTATGGTTACATACTTTTTTTAGTCAAGGAGGAAAGATGTGCAGTTCTTTTATTAAAGATGCAAATGCTTGCACCTCTGCTTGTTTGGTCAGATAATAAAAGTTGTCCTTAACTTGGTCAGAGTTCACCTCCAACTGAGGCAGACGACAGTGGCATTTGGCACACTTGTGTCAAAAAAAAGCAGTTCTGACTTTGGAACTGAACTCTGAACTATCACTAGGCAAAGGCTAAGAATGAATTTATGTGTTTTATGTGCCATCTTTTAAACAACTTCAGATGAACAAGATGAATTAACATGTATTTTGGCAGCCTGGAGATCTGGTAACCCTCATAAAATTAAAGAACTATGTGGCAAAACAACTCTGCCAAATGGGTGGAGTGGGGGAGTACAGAGTTATTTATAACATTCATTTCAACAGGCAGTTCCTACTACATTTAAGGCTGCAGAAATATTTCCAGTCTAATTTAATTGCTTTCAGTTTAAGTAGTCTCCACCTTTTGTGCTGAAATCATCTTAGCTTTGTTTTTTGATTGAAGATATATTTCTGGAAGTTTAACAAATCGGTCTACTCACTTGGAATTAGCAACATGGAAAGATGCTTCATTATGTGTATAATTTCAAAAGCATTTCATTTTAAGATTATTTCAAATAACACTTTCAAAATAATACATTTATTATTTTAAAAGATAATGCAATTGTCATCACTTTAGACAGGCAGCATTCTAGGCTCACTGAACAGGCTTGCTGAGAAGCCACTGTTCACTGGTTTACTCTGTGATGCTCTACTGCAATCACACTATATTTCCCCTACACTTTTGACAGTGGTCTACATCAGGTAAATAAAGAGTTGCATAGTTCTTATCATCTTCAACAGATTTTTACAGGAGGTCTAAAAACTGTACATGTGGAAATATACATATTGCTCTTCCCATGGAATTAGAAGTGAAATTGCTTCCATAGATCCCAATGGTGACTTCACTGAGGTATTGGGTATTCTCATCTATTCAAGGGATACCAAGTTTCATTGAAAGAACTTATTTCAAAATGTTTTCACTGAATACGACTATGAAAGCATCCAGAAATGACGACATAACTAGATTTAAGTCAATATACAGTCATAGCCAACTATTTGCAATTATGTCTGACAGAACAGCCCAAGTATTTGAGCTTACACCTTTTTTCACTCAATTTCTTCCAAAAACATCAATGAAATCTAACAGGCATTCACATGTATCAG
Source organism: Leptosomus discolor (assembly GCF_034619465.1). Classification (NCBI taxonomy): domain Eukaryota; kingdom Metazoa; phylum Chordata; class Aves; order Leptosomiformes; family Leptosomidae; genus Leptosomus; species Leptosomus discolor. Next base: position 33,764,851 of record NC_141399.1, on the reverse strand, counting down.
AAGTTCATGAAAATCACCAGCATAGTAGGTACAGTGAAACATTTGTTTTCAAGATATTACCAATCTTGTGGTCCAGAACATCAGCAGAAGTTTGTGCACATGCAATGCTTTAGGATACGTAACATAAAACTACAGCTTTTTTAGCTTTCACTATTCTCCTCATCCTACAAACTGCACCTGCAGAAAGCTGGGCTGCTGGATGACAATAAAATTTCTAGTGTCCAACTGCTGAGAGAAGTATTAAAACATGTAACTTAGAGAAACTTATAATATAAAAAAGCCCAAAGTCAATAGGGATATACTGAACTATCATGATTGCAAAAGCTGTGCAAGCACTCAAGTTTCAGAAAAATATGCCACATTACAGAATTAGTAACATTAGCACAGAATGAGAAGTGGTGGCTGATACAAGATGCATTTCTTGTAAAAATGATTACAACTCACACACACAGAAGGGCAGGAGCAAGGCCAGACTCTTACATTGTTATTTTAGTTGCCTTGTGCTCCACAATTATGCTTTAATAGCCATGTGATATTTTTAGCAGTTTTGAATGGACTGTTGTTGCTATTTTTACAAGTGCCACACCATCAGCCTGCTCGAAGTGTTGGTATGTAAAATGCATTTTTACTTCTACTACTTAGGGTTGCCTCTTTAACTTAGTTGAGGAATACGAAGCATTTGACATTAGAGACCAACTTCTATCAGTGTTCAGGGACTTCTTTCATTACATTTGATCACTTACGGATATAAAGCTAAACACAAACAAAAGGAATGTAATAGCTACCAATGTTGAACTCCTGCTGGGAGGAGAGGGGCAACAGAAAAGTGATTATTAAATCTGGGAAAAATTTTTTTTTTTGCCTAAAGAACGTATCACACCTTGAGATATCTGCAAGGAAGCCACAATTCCAACAAAATTGATTAGTTAACAAATATTAACACAAAACGTTACCATATCAGAAGCAAAGATGATAGAATATCAAAGATCCAACATTTGGGATAGGTTTGTTGTTGTTTGTTTTTTAGAATGTTTACCATGACATTTTTTCCTTGTACTGAAAAGCTGAACAATCTGTTCAACTGTATCAGCCTACTGGCATACATTCTCATTCCCTCGTCCCACCTTACTGTACCTCTCCATCCCTCCTTCTTTATTTCCAGCGTTTGATGCTACATATCACATACAAGTAGTCCCCTCCTGCTAACACCTGTAACTCTGTACGTTCCATTTGATTATTTTTTGTCTTTTCCTTACTACTTTTCCTCCACATCTACTTAAAATTCCTGGACATTTACTTAAAATTCCTGAGGCAGTGCTTTATGCTGCTGTCACAGTGACAAGCAAAGGATCTTCCTTGATCTCTAAGCACTGACAAATAAAAATGAAAGTAACTCAGCCCATAAGCCAATGGTAGAACAAAGGACCTTCTCAAGGGATGATGTTCTGCCACATACCGTAATTGATTATGGTGGCCCATGTTAGAAGGGTGCCACATACGTGGCAGCATGACTACCAGACCATTCCCTCAAGTCACTATTTCTCATGGGAAGGTTGTCAATTCAGAGACTGAATCTGAGATTGCAATTAAAAAAAATTGAAATCACCATTTAGATTGTACCTAACACTCTAATCTAGTCTCAGCAGCAGCTGCAAAGTATAGAATATTCTTAATATTTGAACATTTTAAGACATTAGTTTACCAAAACCACAAGGTGAAGTTAAACAGAAACACATTTCAAGAGATGATTCAACAAATTTGAAATATATTGTGTCAAAAAGTATGCCTTTAACTAGGTCTGAAAGACCTGGTTTTGCATATTAACACTTCAGAAGTGTCCAACAAATTCAAGGACCACCACAATCTTAAAAGAATCACGTCACCAACTAAGATCTACAAAGCTATACATTTACACGTTCTGCAAGCTACTGCATCAGCAACACAGGTAGTATACCAGCTGTACTGCATTTATCCAAGATTTAGGAGTTTATGAACAGGAACATTGTTTTACAAACATAAAATCAAACCTCTGACCATCTCTCTTACATACATTTAAGTTTTCCTTAAGCATCCTCCTTCCCTTCCTCCCCCTGTAAAGAGTAACACTATTTTTACCAACTCCAGTTTTGCCCTTTCTGATCTAATTAATATTTACTAAACTACTTCCTTTGCTTTTTATGTACCTTTCCAGATCAAGAGATATGGAACTCATTGGTCTTATCCTGTCTTTGGGCAAGTAACTTCAACACTTAGGAGTAGAGTACAGATTTCCTCTGTCCAAGTATCAGCCTTGACAACTTTTGTTTCAAGCTACCATGACAGTTCTAATTTAGGATTCCATATCAGGGCAGGGGCTTGAACAGTTCAGTGCACCAGCTAGAGGCCTGGATCCCCGTTAAAGTGTTCTCTTTACAAGGACTTCAGTTTGGAGTTTGGCCAGAACAAAAACCTGATCCTGTTTATAGTCATGCTGCTAGCAACTGGGGTGTTAGTCACTTCTCTCAACAGAGCCTTTTGCAAGCCGCAGCACACTATTAGACCAAAATACTGCTTATTCCGCGAGAACCTGCCTCTGTGTTGTATTTCCTTCTACTTACTATAGTTATTAGAAAAAAAAAGTCTATCTATTTATATAAAATGATTCATCACCACACAGGGTTATGCCCTTAATTTGTTGCTTCATCTAGACACTCTACTTAAGGATGTTATTCACAGCCTACAATAATTATTTTCTCCTTTTCATGAATACTGACAGTGTTTGTAACTTTCCACGACCTATTCTGAATTCAAAATTACACATCCCTGCTTGTATTTCTACAAATAGCACTTGAAGACATGGAAGCTTTTTACTGTCAAAATGCATGCAGTAAGTTAGTGAATTCTGCACATTAAATAAAGCAAAGCTTTGCGTTTTACTTGACTCATAGTGAGTGCTTCCATGAACTGAGCACTGCTGGAGAAACATACCTGTCTTTCTGATTGACTCAAAAGAGCCCTTCAAGTGCTCATCTTCATGTAGTTTAAACATGTGCTTTCCAAAAGAATGATCAATAACATAACCCCAAAGTAGAAGTCTGCTCCTGCCAAGACCCAGATTTTCAAGCTGATCACATCAGTAGTGACTCTACAAGAAACGATATTTGTTAGTCAGGGAGTTACGAGTCAGTGATAGTTATATAACCAGTGTACAGGAATAACTAAAAACACATACACTTTTAGGAAAATGCTTGAACGCTTTATGCTTGAGTGCCATGAGAATCACATCTACTGTTCTGAAATAGAGTCTGTGCTCCAATACATCAAAAAGATCTTGGAGATCAGTCTTCACTTCTGAAGAACACCTAATGTTAGGACAAAGTGATACAGAAGCAGTAAACTGCTGCTGAGTTTCCCAAGATCATTCTCTTCAGGTAAAGGATGTCAAGAATCCTCCAGACGAAAGATGAAGTTTCAAGCTTGAATGATACATCTAACAGATTAAGTGTAAATAAATAAATAAATAAATATATTTTTAAAATCCCATTAGGAATTTTATTAGGAAACAAAAACAAACCTTCGGGGTTTGGTTTGGTTTGTTTAAAAGCTGTTCTGTTATCAAGTTTTTCTACTTCACAGACAGCAAATGCCTGCAGTGTTATGTAAGGGAAACAGTTCTGCAAAAAGGCACCAGGTTGTCATCAATGCAATTGGCAGTGGAGTTTGACAGACTGAATTCCTTCCTTGAAGTTATATTAATCATGCATACTATATCACGCAATTGGGTTTTTCAGGACTTCAAGTGTGTTCACAGCATTACATACGCTTTCCTGACTTTCTAACGCCTAGCTTATTGGCAAGAACAGTCAATGAAGGCTTGAGTTACTAGCAAATGTTCCTGAAAAGAAAATTTGTCACTTGCACCTGCACCAGAATCCTGATAGCAGGAGTTATGCTCATCCTGGGAAGGAATGTAAGCATACCAGCCTGTCACCAGAACCTCTAATCATAAAAAGCTATTGTTCGCTGGTGACAAGAGTAACAAACTATCACCCAGAAAGGCAGAAGCAAAGACTGTTTAACATGTAATAATTGTTAATATGTTTTCACTGACAGTTTACAAATTTAAAAGCAAGGTAGCCAACAGTTACACAACACAATTTAGAACTTGTTTCAATCATTTATTCAGCTATGTCCAAGTTTAAGACTTTGTTAATTAACAACGATAGATTCAATATATGCCACAGTCGCCATCTTCCAAGCGTTCTCGCTGCTAAGAGAGCAACTGTTAAGTATGTTAAGTCTGAATAAAAAGCTTATATTACAGGTGTGCAATCACTACAGAAACAGAATTTCTAAACAACTACTATTATTATTCCCATACTGACATACAACATATTATTTTATGAAAATGTCCCTCCAATAGAAGAGCAGCAACTCTAAACATTTTTGCTTATCAAGAGAACACAGGCTGGAAGGACATTTCTTGTGGAACGGACGTGTTAATCCATTATTATACTTTTATTATAGTTCTTGTTTAGTTATTGTTTAACCCTAGCTTCTATACACCAACATCAGCTCCAGATCCTTTCTTTCCAAAGGCTTTTTATATCTAAAAGTTCCCATTATCAGTTCTTTGGACATTTCCTTTCCCAGAGTAACTTTAAAACAAGATCCATTGCAGCTTAACTTCACTGCAGCTTAACTAAATCTGGACATTAAAGGTTACAGAAAAAAACCCAACCCTAATTTAAGTTTCCAGAATCTACTGTAACACTCTCCCTCTGATCCAAATTAAGCATCAAAGCTGTACAAGTAAAGCAACTTCTGCTGGACTGCACAAGATCCTGGAACAATCATTGCACATGACAGAACAGAAAAGACCGTTCTTCATACTGTCCTCATGGACATCTCTCTGAAAAGGAAAGGTATGAACTCACTTACTTCTGCACAGCTATAACTGGATTGAGTCAGCTGTACCTGTCAAAGGAAAAAACAGGTTTTGTCCCAGATTTTCCAGAGTTTATTAGCTCTAGGAAATTTTTTTTTTTTTGGGGGGGGGGGGGGGCACACTGCAGATGGATGATATTGCAATTAGTTATGACAGGCAGAGCAGAAAGGTCAGACCGACCGCTCAGGGGAAGGTAGACTTCTGGAGAAAGAGATAGAGATTAAAAAACAGGGGGAGTAACAGCCCACCCAGTGAGATCTTCTAAAGCACCCAGCTGATCTTGGAATGCGAATCCATTTTATTTCCCACTAAAAGTGATGGAAATAACCTCTCTTATTTCTTAACTTCTGCAACAATAAAACTGGCTTTTACAAAGATAAGCACAAAGAACTTTCATTGCTGTAAAAAAAAACAAAACCAAAAAACATTTTAGATTATTTTCCCTCTTTAAAGTTCAATCCAGAAAACTGAAAAAGGTAGTCCAAATGGACACAGCATGAGAAAATCTCTTTCAGTGAAAGACATACATGTTCACGGAAGCTGATAAAATGGCGGTATAACCAAATACTCTGCTATTGCTTTTCTTTATGCTATTCCTCTGCTTTTTTTCTGTGTTTGAGAGTAGATGCATTTTTAGGTGAAAGAAAACCTCACACCATTTATTTTAGATGCCTGAGCAACAAAAACTAGAAAAATAATATAAGAATGCAAGGCAGAAAGTAAAAAGAGAAATATACTTAAAATGTAAGATGAAAACATTAATCATTTAAAATTAAAATAACTAAATTAGCAGTTTTATAATAATTTTTCTACTGCAGAGTTTTACAAAGGAACCACTTTTTCAATCAATACATTTTTATGTGATTAAAACCAATTTAAGAGGTCAGTAGATAGTCACAATATGGAGTTAAAAAGTATGTACACTTTATAGATGTATACTAATATTACTACATTGCACTGAACACAAAGGGCTATGCAAGACATAAAGGAAACTTGCTCATTTTCATTTGAATTCATCTCTTTACGGTCAAAGTTATTTCCTAGTCACTGCAGGCACTGCTGTCTGTAATGGGACTGGACTGGGGGTTCCAATCTGGTTCTACCGCAGATCCTATAAATAAAGGATTTCTAGGGGAGGAACAGGAACCAGATGATCCACCTGACGTACAAGGCGATTTAGTTGTTAGCATAAGGTGTACTGTTTCTACTTCAGTGACCAAGCATTTTCAAACTGGAACAATACTAACAAGTTGGGGAAGATTTGTTAGAACATCTAAAACCAAAAGATTTGGTAATACTATCCTGGAGGGATATACAAAGGAAGGAACCCAATAGTTCTCACATTTTTAGAGAAACACCATGAATATTCAACCCTTGAACCACAGCCACTACATCAGAATTACTTATTTTGTGAATCTAACACTTCCCTTTTGATTTGTGCTCAGGAACTAAGTACTTTAACTTACTTCCCAGTGGCTTTATTTTCAAAGAAACACTTATGACACCACATTATTTTACACGGTAACTCAAAGTCACTATCTTACATACAGAATCTGTACTTGCAACATAGACACGGAACAAATATGTGCCAGACTTGGATTCTGAGGTCTGGTATGAATCCATGCATTTAATACAGAACTCCCACTTTAACTTTAGTATGGAAGCTGCCAAAAGATAACAGAAATTGTACTGAAAGATCTTGCATCATTGTTATTAATCCTCTTAAATTTCTCTACTTATTGGATTTGTGAATTTCTGTTTCTTCAGTCTATACATTTCTAATCATTCACTTAGAAGTCCAAAAGTCACCCTTATCACTACTACCATTAAAAAACTACAAGGGCTTCAGTAACATTTAGGATTATAATAAAATGGAGGCAGGGAAAAAAGTAAAGTCAATAGGACATACACACACAAGATAAAAGAATACTGTTAGCTACACATATTCGTAACTTTGCAGAAAGAGTTATTAACATATTAAGCAACCAGCCCCTTTAATTGAATTTTGTATTGCATGACTCCTTCAATACCTCTTAGATAATTAACTGATCATTTGCACTGCAGCACCCAAAGTTTAATGTAAAGTGTTGAAAAGTTCATTTGAGCCTCCAATGGGCAAATACAAAAGAAGCAAAACAACACAGGAGGGGTCACTCAGTATTGAAAAGACTAAAATTAGTTCTGCTATACAGCTAAGTCATGTTTAAAATAATATCATTAAATTTCACTGGGTCAATACATCTTTTATCATGAAGTTTGCATACAGTCTCAGCTGTAAAATGCAGAATTTTTGTAGGCCTACTGAAAAATAATCAGCACTAAACCCAAAATTAATTGAACTCCTAAGACCAAAGTTCCCTCTTAGGTGCAAGGCATGAAGCACCTACCAAGAGTCTGAAGGAGAAAAATGAACAGACAGACACTTTCTGGTTCTTCAATAGTAAAGACAGAAAGAGAAAAAAAAACCAAAACAAAAAAAACCCAACCAACTTCAGACTGAATATCCCCCTTCCTCCCCCATTCCTTTATGATGAGTTTTGAAAACATACACTCAACACAACTTTTCCCCAACTTAAAACAAAAACAAAACAAAACAAAATCAAGAAAGAGGTATGAAAATAAAAGGAGACATTTAAGATTACTAAACGGGGAAGAAATTAATCTATACTATTTTATACGTTAGATCACAGAACACTTCTGGAAGTCTAAGCTTCCATTCCATTTTCAGGAAATCTGTTTTACCCCAGAAAAATCATCTTAGTCTCTCCTATTGGAGCTGCTGTACTTTGCATAAATAAAAAATCTCTGAAATAAGGAGAAAATACCAGACAACCTTCAACACAAGGGTCTTCAAAGGCAGTCTGAGGTGGTGTTCCTATTGGTATAATTTTTTGTTACACAGTATAAAAATTACCAGTCCAGTCTACGCAATTAGTGTCAAAAATTAATTAACTGAAGTCTGCCACCTTTCAAAGCAGTAACCCAGCTTAAAGCTTTCTGAGGTGGGTTATCTTCAGTTCTCCTCAGAACAGTGCTACTTGATATGAAATACATAAATATTCATTGAGCCAGAGAGACTAGAAAATTTCTCTAGGATTGCTTGTTAAAATGCTTGTCCAGTCCCTTTCAAATCAAGTTTGATCAACGAATGTCTAGTTTATTTACACTAATGAGTAACTAAACAATTAATGCTCAAGTATATTAAAACGTGAAATAACAACCAGAGTGAGGGCAGAAAACCCCAGTGCAAGGATATTGTATACTCTACTGATAGCAGGATACTGAGGTTTTCAGCCATTAGCACAAAGCACAGAAATCTAATTAAAGTATCTGAAACTCATTTGATGTAAATCTGTTTACCCAAAACTGTCTTTTTGGTGGTCTAATTAGTATTACTTTATGTGCCTAGTTGTTATAGATGACTCTGGGAACTGATTCTGAGAACCTTACAGACCCATTCCTTTAGTGGCATCTCATTCTGGAAAAAGCAGAGGTGAAGTGCATCAGAGAGTATCAGCTCTAAAATATACATAAGTAATATTAAATCTTTAAATATTAATTCCCCTTATGCTTTCAAATTCTTATTCTAAGATGGCTTTGCTCTCATAACTTTAGATAAGCCAAATCACTTTTTTTTTTTTTAAAGACCAAGACAAATGCAGTTTTACTTTAAAAGTAATGGCTGGGTCTCCAGAAACTGAGGTTTCCATTTTCTGCATGACCCTAATTCCACTAGGAATAGCTTAATATTTCTTTATGGATCCTTGTAAGGGGCAGGGGGGGCAGGGGGGAGGGAGTATTAAAAACCTATAAATACCGAATCATTTGTAGAAATAGCCTTATATGGCTCTCATGGGATCACAGGGAGTGAGTACAGCTTAAATAAGCAAGCTCTACCAACACAGCTGAGCCATTTGCCGCCCCTTCTCTTTATACCACAAATGTCTGCAGATTTATTCAGTCTGTGTCAAGCTGACACCAGATCTGGCCATCTATACTGCTATTTCAAGTCTTTTCTCCCCCCACCTTTGCCTCCCAGTCTTTTACCTTCCATGTATTTATCTTCTTATACACTTCTGTTGCTATAATCACATGAAAATACCACCACTGCCATAAATTAGTACCTGAAGATACTAAAACCAGTGTTTGTTCCTTAATAACAAAGGCCTCTCAGTTACTATTCCTAAGGAAGATGCACCCTTTTGTTTCCTTTGCTGAAGCATGTGGTTTTCAGTTGCAGATAACCTAGACCTATAGATTAGTGCATTTGTATGACAACAAATACCCCAGCTTTTAATAGGAACCGTAAGTTCTTCAGCAGTAATCAAAGGAACATATGACCCAGTATCAGACTGTGCCCCACAATATAAAGTATTCCACTTCCAAGTGAGAAGGAAGTTAATGCTGACCCAGATTAGCTTTCCACTCTACCTACTAAAATATAGTCTCTGTATCAACATGACAATGTTTTTTTAAAAAAAAAGCAAACATCAAAATTACCTATAAATGACACAGGTAAGTAAGCAAATCAAAAATTTTAAGAACAAAACTCACCACCATTGTAACTGTGAGCAGGAAATTCACAAGCAGCTGAATTTCTGACTTGAATTTCCTGACGTCTAAGGAGTTGAGGTGTACTTTATAATTCTGACTGTCTTGCTCAACAGGTTTGCTTTCTCTCATTTGTTTGCTCACAGATTTGCCAACTCATATGGGCTTATTTATTAATAAGCTGCATCCAGCATCAACACCCAGCATGTTTCTTTTGCTTTGTTTTAACCACCTTTTCCAATAAATTAACTAATAAAGATACAAAACATCACCAAGTAAATAAGGACCTGGAAATAAACCGCAGTATTCTAGCATTCTGAAAATTTAACAAGAGACCAAAAAGTAGCAGATAAGATGATGTTAATGAGGCTATCAGCAGGGTAGATCTCTACTGCCTTTCTATGCCTTCCTAATGCTGAAGTCTCAGTGAATGCAAGCAAGCACAAATTCGCAATGCCAGAAACACAGCGAATGGTGTTATGTTCTTTAGAGAAGACAGAAGTGTTCTTGCTATTATCTCTAAAATGCTGTAGTATGCACGATTAATTATATCCTACAGGGACAAATCTGTTATCCGCTGGAAAGGAAAAATAGAAAACAGCGTTTGACTTCAGCTACGTAAGTGGTTTTCTGATTGGGTAGGTACACAAAAAACCAGATCAGAATTGCACCCATCGTTCAGACTGCTTTACTTTGTTGATCATATACAGCAACTTATCTTACCAAAGAGAACCTGAAATCAAGTGTTCATGAAGAGAATTACCAAATTTTTGTAACATATCAGAAGATTAAATACCTCTTCGAAGTAATTAGTTTTATTTTTCAGGTCTGCAGTGTTTAAGTGCAGCAAGTATTTTTGTCATCTTAAGCTTCTAAAAAAAACAACACAATGCAACACAAGTAAATTAGTAATAATTTTTCAGAAGTAATATTTTTTTTTTTCCTCATGTTTCTTTTTACAGCTAGGTAAGATACTCCATCACTTACAAGAATAAAAAAAACCCAAACATGGATATGACAAAGACAACTATGAAATAACAATGAAATGTCTAAAAGGACTTAACCTAAATCCTCTTTTCAAAGGTGCTTTATACTTAAAGCAGTCTGAGCACTTTTGAAAGCCACTAAGATTATGGTTCCTCTATTCTAAAAACACCTCATCAATATAACAACATCCTCTACTGCCCAAACTGTCATGTAGTGGTACAGAATGGTCAGTGCACTTCCTACTCAGACATGAGGCAGCTCACTGAAATTGCACTGTTGATACCATAATTGCATTTAACAGCACATCAAAAGTCACTTTTTTTGATTACAGGAGTTCTGTAATAAGCCTACTAAGAAAAACAAGAACGCTAACTATACATAGCATAGACCTGATCTAAAACATACTCTTCATGTTGCAGAAACAACCCATTTATCAATACTGGGAATGTCATGACAGAAACCAAAACACTGAGGCTGTGACGGGAGAGGGGCTCATTAAGACATCGTGCTGCCTGAAGGTTGATTAACTGAGGATAAAGTGCTTCCAGAACTTACGCCAGTTGGACTGGAAGCTTCTGCACATTACCATATAAATTTATCAGCTACTAAAAGGCAGTTTCATAGTTTGTATTTGAGAAGCTTGTAAATCCACTTTAGAGCTTACTAACTTCCTTTACCTAGTCCTGTTCACTGGCTTTTGGGTAACTGCACGATTTCCAATAAAAACTCAAAGAACTTGGAGGTGTCTTGACCCCAGGACCTCAACTCCTGCCAACAATCAGTCAACAGTTTTGCCTGAACTCCTCATTTAGAGATGTTCATAGAAGTTTTTCACATGAAAATTAACAGGGCTGCACCCATTCCCAATGCATGGACTATATAGGACCAAGCCCCAAACACAAATATTTTTCCATGATATTTATGAGAAACTAATCAAAGTCTGACTCAGCCTGAGCAACAGATCTACACATACACAAACATGTAACATTTGGGAACTAGCTATAACCACGTATTTTTAATGTAAAAATGCATGAGTGCCTGTTAATTAGAGTCATGCGATTTAAGCTTTAAAGTGATCTTTTGTTTAATTTTGTCCAAGTCCCTGTCCTACTCTCAGACAATGGTTCTATTGCACACTTTTATTATTTGGGGAAAACTAGGATTCAGGTGGGGTGGAGGGGAACAGTAAGTAGATACAGACTCCCTAATGGCTCAGCTTATCATTTTTTTCCTTGCCTCAGACACATAGCTACAACTGTGCCACATTATCAAAAAATTAAATCAAAAATTAAAACTTCAGGGAGCCTGAATGTCTGGTTCCAGTGACACAACATCTAGTCAATATCTATCTTTTCAATTTGCTAGCAGAGCTTGCATTTTACCTCAGCATTTAGTAGTTTCTGTGTTGAATCACATCTGATGTATAGAAGTCCAAAGCAACAAGGTTGCTTTGTAAAGCATGCTTTGCATCTCCACACACCTTGATCCATGCAGATCAATTAGGCCATCAATAAATCAAATGAATAATGTATTCATATTTCTTTTTTTATTAAAATACTTCTTGGTTTGGGGGGAGGAGGAATTTCAGATGGCATTAAAAAAATGCTATGGTACTACAAAGAAAAAAAAAAGGTCAACGCAGATGCAGATATAAAAAGGATACTCAATTGCCCGAAGTAAATTTAATCACAGTAACAGATTCATTAAAAGTTACATGCATGTTTCAGTTGTGCATTACCGTTTTTGTAAAGCACTAAAAGCCAAGGCAAGGCACCCAGCTCACGGTTCCTCGCCTTCCCAGAGAAGCTGCAGTTCCACTGTCTGGTGGCAATGGTTGCCTTGCCAGCTTCACACTTCCAACACAAGGTGATAGGGCAGGGAAACACACAGCTTTCTCCGAACTTTTCACACAGTGTGAAAATTCTCAATACATATGTAAACAAATTGAAAAGACCATGTAAGTAATATAAAACTAGAATTACTAAGTAAAACTAATGTAAATGGTAGTACAGGTTCTAATCAAACTTTTCCAGAAAAAAGACAGATTTTCTAAGCCTCCTGCTTGTGTTCAGTTATGTAAAAGAAACTCAACAGTGGAGTCTTTTATACCAAAGCCAAGGGAATTTAAAGAAAAAAAAAAAATAAAAATAATGGCTCTAATAGGCCCCTTCCTCTGTAACCATTTTCACTTCTATTTTCAAGTAATTCATGCTTTCTGTGATATGTGTAATTATCTAATACACTATTTTGCCATAAAAATCTACTAACATAGTTACACTCCACCATTCTGCTCACTGGCAACAAGCCTTGTGTGACCTATTAGCCACTGCCAGGAACTCAACTATTCCGGAGCAATGATTTAAAGGAAATCACATACACAGATTTCACTGTTTCTGAACACTCTTAAACTGGTTAAGAGTCAATTCTCAAAAACTGTGGTCATGGAGACTACTGCTTGGACAATTCAGTTTTTGTTGTTCTTCAGTCTGACATGTGTGACATGCAGCCAAATGATACATGTCTATCTGACAGACGCACCAATATCTAGGGATGCAAACATGACAGAAGAGCAACATCTTGCTATCCTTTTAACTTGGCTCTTTCCTGGCCATGATGATAAACTGTTACGGAAGCAGGAAGATAAGAGACAAAGAGGTGGAAAGGAGAAGTGCTTCACCCAGCTTAGACTGATTTATAGATGACAAATTACTCAAATCACACTGAATCACCCCCCAAAAACCCAACCAAACAAAACCAAACCACTACCCCCAAAGAAAAAAAAAAACACCAACAAAAAAAAAAACCAAAAAACCACAACCACAAAACAAACTCCGAACAAAAAAAACCCCACCCCACCAAACATCAGCCCTGTGCCACAGAATAGTTATAGAGAGGGTAGAGGGGAAGCAATCAAATTCTACATTTCTCACTTTCAGTGATTGCTTAAGGGCAGATGGTATTTCTTTCAGAAATTTAGAGTTCTGCAAAGTACAAAGCAGTATTTCAACTAAAATTTCTACATCAATATTTAAAAAAAAACCCCACACACCTTGACCTTCAAATGTCCTAAACACACTGAAGTACACAAATACATTGCTTTCTATAGGCATGATGTCAGGTCTTCAAAATAAGGTCTTTGAAGTGCAATAAAGTGAACTCATATATATATAAATGTACATTTTCAAATACAAAGTGTAGAAGTCTTAAAGCTATGTCTTAGTATCAGATGAAAAAAATGCATACTCTAATTCAGCTCACGCAAATAAGAGGGGCATTTCCCACAACTATGTGAAATTAAGAATATCACTTGGCATTTATAGAGCAACAGACCTCAATGGACTTCCCAATTTGTTTGTTTTAAATAGCGAATGGCTCTGACCTTCTGCAGCAGATAAGCACTTTCTGACAGGATTTGCTCACTAGCTTTCTCATTTGGGAGTGTTAGGTTTTTAAGTCTATAGTAAATGTGCTTCTTCCTGTAAGAATCACTGAAAAAGGTTGTTTCAAAAGTATGTTTTCTTCAAAACTTTTTCTCTGGTGTCCACACACACTCATTTAACTTCATATTACTCATGAATGTGGAAGTGACGGCTATGAATTATTTCTTTTCAAAACTACCACAGTTAAGCCATGAAGAGATTCAAAACAAATACAAAGGCTATGTGCTCAGGGACAAATGATGATTAAATCTTTGAGCTTTCAGCACAGTATCAGTAAGAAGAGAAATCAAGACTAGAAGAGAAGAATAGGTATTAAAGGAAGATTATTTTTCCTTTATATTACTATAAGCAAAAAAAAAAATTCTTAACAGTTATTATCAAAAGAGTATTTCTATCCATGGCAGATGTTCTGCCCAAACTTGGCTTAAGCTAAATGTATTCAAACTTCCTTATTTGATTTCCAGATTAGAGCAATTAGGAGGAATTCAACCTTTTAACAGAGTAACTTCAATGCTATTAAATAATAATAATTATATTTTTTTAAAAAAATCTTTTAGACTTCACAGATTTTAGGGCCTATTTAGCCTTTATGCCTCATTTATTCCCACTCTTTAATTTGCTGTTTACATGAATATAATAGTAAAGTTTCTTCTCTATTTCACCATTACTTTTTACTATGGTCTATGGATATTCAAAGCAAGATTTTTCAGTTCCCTCTACACTCTAATGTACACGAATTTGTCTACCACAAGATGTTATAAAAATCACATCACTAGGAATTCACACAATTTACACATTCAAGTCAGCATTTATTCAACACTGAAAGCATGCTAAATTAAATACATAGTATTTCCATGGAATCTTTTTCACAGGACGTTACTCAGTGTCCATTTGATTCTGCAGAAAGACTCCACATAGTTCAAAAGCACAAGACGAAGCCCAGACAATCTCTTCATAATGCTGTATCACTTACGTTCCCTAAATTAACCACTTAGTGTGGAAGTAACAGAATTACAATAAGGGAACATAGTGTTTTCTGTAATTTTATATTGTGCAAGCAGTTGGCATGTTTCAAGCACATACTTTAGCTCTTCCATTCTGCTACCATATCTTTGTGGGAAAAGGTCATTGAGCAACCACACTCTTTGCTGCCTACTCTTCACCACTTTAAAGAATGCAGCACAATATCTGATGCCATCTGAGAAAGCAAGACAATCCTTCAGCTTAGTGCCCTCAAATTAGATCGTGTCTACTCTTGGTAAAAACCTTGCAACAACTTAGGCTACCTGGGTCACTTCACAGGTGTTGAAAAACGCAGGCTTGCTAAGGTAACAGTACGAATACAGGACTAACTCTGGTGTTGGTCTTTACAGAAAACCCAAAGAAACGAATCATACAACATGCCTCAGGTTTATTTTGCAGACTAACTCACTTGGCATCACTGAACTGCCACACTAGGTTATTTCATGTGCATTGCAAACTACAGTGCATCAGGGACTTTGGAGGTCTTTTTTTTTTTTTTTTTTGCTTCAAAGGTACTGAAGATAAGCCTACCTGGATAGTATGGAACTTCACTTGGTCTGCACTAAAGCACTATCTCAAAAAATATGCTAAAGAAAATTGTATATTTACTGCTTTGAAACCATAGCTAGAAATATTTATTCAGTATATTTTTATTGGTAAAACAGTATCATGGCAAGTGCAAGCATTAGACATACACAACAGAGTGATGTAGATCTGGTCCTGTATTTGAAAAAACAACTCACGCTGGGGAAAAAAAAAAAATTAAAAAATTTGCTCAATCCTGGATATGGCTGGATGCCCCCACTTCTGCATACCCAAAGATGTTGCAAATCCAATGTCAGAGATCTCTGGGGAATGTCCTGGGCACACCCTTGCCTTTGCATAGCATTCCTGGTGCTTCTTTCAGTCAGGCACTGGTATACTTTGTACCCGCAGAGAGTGCAGAAGTGAGGGAAGGGTTCCTTTGAGTCATCATGGACTGTCTCCAGAGGCCCAGCAAACTTGCCTGCAACATGCTCAGATCCACATCTGGATAAAGATGTTACCCTTTTCAAAATGAAGGTCAGTGTCAATCAAAGCATTCGATTTTTTTTTTTCCCTAACAAATTAGCAAATACCGGTCATCTGGATTACAGAAAAATCAGAAGAACAAATCCACTAATATTTTTCAGCAGGGAATAGACCAATTAGTCTTTCAATCAGTGCAAAATCTTTCTGGCTCGTCATCTTAAATCTGCATTTCTTTACATGACTTGGCATTATGCAACAACAAAATGCAATTTTGCAAGGTATACATGATGCGGGGGTGGGGATGAACAAGACAGATATTACCTATCTAATAGGAATTTGAGCTAGGAGTGGTATGGGAATATCTAGCCCAAAGTTTAGAAGGAGGCTTGT
The DNA here is from genome assembly GCF_034619465.1 of Leptosomus discolor. Classification (NCBI taxonomy): domain Eukaryota; kingdom Metazoa; phylum Chordata; class Aves; order Leptosomiformes; family Leptosomidae; genus Leptosomus; species Leptosomus discolor. Next base: position 33,748,522 of record NC_141399.1, on the reverse strand, counting down.
GGGGATATCAACATTAGGACCAACGAAATTCCTCACTATAGTATTAAGGCCAGAGACTCAGATAACTCCTCAGAATAGTCCCAATTTATCAAAATAGCCAAACTGCTACTGGCATGCTACTGTATTTAAAATAATGCTGGGACTTGTTCTCTCTTTTCTTTTTTTTTTTTTTTTTTCCTTTGTTATTCCTACAATTCATAGATTTAAAATGTAGGTTCACAGGTAAAATTCTTCATGTACTACCAAACAGCTAAATCTCTTGATCTATATCAATGTTTCAACTGATTCAAAGAATATTCTACCTTGGATAAAGTATTCTTTAAATGCAATATAAATAAAAAAAAAACAGAAATAAATGCAGACTATACTGGGCAAGGTGGTCTTTTCAGTTTTCCTTTGCATATCAAGACAAATTACTTAAAGTATATGAAACTTAAGTATTTAGTTTATGAAATCAAATAATTTGTACAGCATATGAGTTAATCATGGCTATTTAAAAAAGAAGTAACATTACACAGAATGGCAAAAAAAATTAATCCATTATTTTTTTTATTTTCTCTCCTTCACATGTGAATAACAGGTGAGAGAATTATGAGTGCTTTTGCACCATACTGCAGTGCTTGGAAGGCATGAGGCAAATGCTGCAATTCAATATTACTTCATTCCCTTTATGTAATACAGACAGTAGGCTGAGAAGGGAAGAGGAGGAAAAACAAACCACAAAAACAAACAAACAAACAAAAAAAAAAGAAAAGAAAGACCTCCATACCTAACAAAAGCTCAGTAGACAACCCCTGGAATGGCAGTTCTAGCAGCTCTTAACCAGCCCTCAGTTCAGATGACTCATGAACGCAGCAAACTGCCATTTTTCCTTTTCTTTTACTGATCCTAACTGAATGAACTTCAGTCTTAAGAATCCGTCCCTGTGATTGTCTAAATCAAGAGCATGATAAGAACCCATTTGAAATGTTAGAAGCACATTCTGTTTATTTAAGTGTATATATAGAGGATAAGTTTCGACTGTGTTGATGTGAGATGCCTTAGATACAATATACAACAGCACGGCTAGGTACTGACTAACAAACAGGCCATGAACACCATTTATGAGTCCTGTTTTCAAAGACTTGGCAAATGCAGCAGAAGCTGCCGGGAATCGGCTCAGTAGCACTACGTTGTAGCTGGAGTTTCTAAACTTACTTCTTGCTACATGGTATCATGCCAAACTGGAAACAGCCATTTATTCTGTTTTCCTCTAGTAAAAATATTGATCATTACATTTGGCAGTAACTTACTCAGCAAGGACTATCACTGTAACCAACACGACGACATTCATGGTAGGTACTGCACAGAGGACTAATGCACTGTAAGATTAACAGAACTAGATTCTGGTTTCAACTGGGGTCTGAAGAGGCGTTTCAGGAAATCCAACACTGAGATAAAGCCTTTCTTGTCTGCACCACCCGCCACCTGCCCCTCCCTCTCAACCTCCTTAAAAGCGTGCCTGCCTCTCATTAGAGTGTCTAGGAGTTATGAGCACCCACATGGAGATTAGAAAATGCCCCTAAATCCACAAATTCTCCAAGTAATGAACTGTACTGTGAAAGGGGACAACAAAAGGAAAAGGTAGAAGCCAGCAGCAATTGCACAAAAGTTTGCTATAACAAGCCCTGCTTAGCAAATTCTCTGCCAAGCAATTTATAACCACAAGAGGGACATTCCATTTCCTTAGCCTCCAGTGTCTTTTAAAGTTAAAACTTCTTTCTTGCTGCAGTTTATGGCACATTTTTACTATGTGTACTCAGGAAGCAAGCAAGGCTGACTAAACAGATTTCCTCCATGACCTTTACTACTGTCGGCTGAAAACAATTTAGTCCATTTTAAGTCATTTGAGAGCACTGTAAACATTATCCAAGGGGCTTAGGAATGACGGCCTAAACCATGACCTTTCAAGCTGACAGATGACAAAAAATACTCCACTTTAAACCATTTTAAAAGATACGATTTTAAAAGATATGATAAAGGTTTCTTGTCCAGCTGAAACAGAAAGGAATTTTCCTTTTACCACTACAGCATAAAGATGCTTTTTGATCCATTTAAGAAATGAATTTTTTTTGAGAGGGGCATGGAAAAATGAGAGAAATAATCTAAAGCACTCAGGTCCTTTCTCTCTTGATTAAAAGCTCAATCCATCCAATTAATATAAATTAAGAACTGAAACTAAAGGGGTAAGCAAGCAACCCAGAGAGTTAGGCCATGCATAAATGAAAAATCTTACACTGGAAATACTTTGGCTGGAAATGAAAAGAGAAAGAAAGAAACTTTATCCAAGCCAATTTTATTAAAACTTTGAATACATACCTGGTTTTTTAATTTATACACAATCAAGGGAAGCTAGATGTAACTTTCTATCTTGTCATTCTTAGTTACACTGCAAGTCAAGGCAGTGATCAATAAATCCAGAGATGCAATCCAAAAGCTACTACGTTGTGCTACATTTTAAAAATAAAAGTCAGAATAATTTGTGATGCCAGCTCTGTCTCTTGGTCCACTAATAGTACCCTTGGCTCCAATAGCATAGTTGTTCCAAAAGGACTGCCACTCTCTCACCGATAACCAAAGCACATTCTTGGCACATTTTTGGGACAATGACTACATTTTAAACTCCTGTGAAAATGTGATGAGTACACAAGATCTCAGGTGTACTGCTTTTTGGGTTTCATGAGTGTTTAAACACATTGTGTTCTACAATTTCAATTATACCGATGGTCTGAATCTAGTTTCTCTTGTCCTGAAAAGATAAAAGGTGAGGTATATGATATACCTCGAATCTTTAGTGCACTACAAACACCTAGACCTTGCTCTAATCTCTCAATAGGATCACTGGGCTTCGAGTCGCTAAAACATCCAGGATTCTTCCTCCTGACTCAGACTTTCCTACACACCATGACTTCCCTAGAGCTGACCTCCCTAGCTCCTACAGTGATGAAGCAGAGCACAAACACATGCTCTCTATTTTCTCAGATTCGGCCAACTGGTATTGCAAATTGTTTTCAGACAGAAATACGCAAATGACTCACCAAGGAATCCCACTTGCAATATCAGCCAGAGTTTACTTTAAATTGTAATCAATTCAAAAAGGATGCTATACTGTCAAATGAAGGCATCATCTGTGAACTAGCACTGCAGCACATACTTCACAGAATTTTTCAAAATACTATTAAATACTTGAATTTACTATTAAACATGACTGATACACTAGAATCCTTTGGGCCGAAAAAGGGAACTGAAGAGCCTAAGACAGATTTAATTAATATCTAAGTAGAACAGAGGACGTAAACCTGCAATAACTATGTACAAACTCTTCTCAAGATGTTGAGGGCAAAGCAAACCAATAGGTGGCAGAATCAAAATAAACAAGAGGAGATTATTTCTTTGCATGTAATTTTAAGGAGTATAAGTTTAATAGTATAATACTATAGTTTAATAGTATAAGGAGGCCAGTGAAACAGTCTTTAGAAGCAGACATGGCATTATGTGCAATATTACAAACGTAACATATCGTTCATATGGAGAATATTCTGCACATCTCTGTGTACAGAAGCAAGGGAGAATAAAGCCAAGAAAACCTTCCAGAAAGGTCAAACACTGCTCTTCAACATGAGCACAACACTTTCAAATGCACATTCGTCATACATAACATACATGTGAAATACATACTGTTTGCTGCTTTCCTATAGGAACCCAGGCATGCTCCTGATGACCGAATTAGTGTTTGTCATCAGCAAAGTCTTAACTAAAAGTTTACGTTGTCAGTATATAAATGAGGGTCAATAAGTAGTAATGTCAAAACAAAAGTCCAAAGCTGTAGCATCAAACACTTCATCCCTCCTTCAAATATGCTGGAAATCAGTCTGCAAAGCTAAGTGTTTTCTTTCTTTACTTAAATAATCAGAAATTTAACAGTGCTTTGTTTTCTTCTTTCATTTTTTACATGATACTGCTTCAAAAAGTCTAACTGGTGGCCTTTCACATGCAGCTAAGGGATGCTGCTCTCCAGGCAAGATCTTTAAATCAATCAGATCTATGTCACGTGGAAAAAACCCACATTTTTATATTTTTGGCTACTTCAGAGCACAGGAACACACTGCTGATGAACTCAATTCTCTGCAGAAGAAGGCCTGACTTAACAGAAGAATCAGAAAGCATCCAGAAAAAGAAGTACACAATATATGATTCCATTTTATTATTACACATTCAACAGACTTGAAACACAGGTGTATTGGTGTATGATGTTCTTAATACCTCAAAAAAATGCTCTAAAGGTCAGATTCAGTTCCTAGTTGAGCTAGTAGAAGTTCCGACAGGAATATCATTAGAAATGGAAGCACAGCACTTCTAAAGCATAAAGTGTATCCAACATACAAAAGAGGAGATAATAAGCGACACTTTTCTGCTTGAGGACACGAACAATAAGACAGGTAAAATACAGAAGTTGGAAGTCACAAAGGTTTCACTTGGAAACAATGAAAAATGCCTCAACTGGAGAGAAAAAGGGGCAGATGACACTGTGCTTTAAATCATCTTCTCATTGAATCACGCACAGTAATGACAAATAGAGACAAGTGCCCAAACACAGCATTCAAGCACTTCCAGGACAAACTGTGCCCTGAGAGATAGCTGGAGGATTTTTGCTCTTCCTTATGTTTTGGCAACACCAACATACTTGTGTCATTGGACTGAATTCTCTTCAGCCATGCCCAGATAATGCAGTAATTTCCTTATAGCATCACTGTATAGGCATTACACTAATCTTCTGCCAAATAGCGCAGAACCACCAGAGCTGGACCAGTCTCAACACACAGATTGCTGCTCAGTATTACTTTCCCCCACACCAAAGGGCTGTTTCTCCTTCTCCAAAATGCAAAAATGGAAAACTCTGTCGTCTTGGGCACCTGTGGTGCCAGAAATCATAGCAGAACTCTTAAAGTGTGGAAAAAAAAAGTCTCCTGAAAATAAATTTAACTATTGCCTTTGGAATTTGACTCGTGTCAAAGCTTGGGTAAGACATTACAAAGCAGGTAAGCAAGTCAGCTGAATCATTCCCGGAATTACTCCAAAACCCCTACCCTTTGTTGTGTCGTGTTAGCACACCACCTCAGCAGTGGTTTCTGTGTATTTCTTGAATACCGACAGATGTGGCGCTGGAGCAGCCTACTTAAAACATGGTAAAAACTGACATTTGTTGTAATCTTGACGGCAGAGCTATGTCCTTCAAAAAGAAGATGCAACCTTTTTTGGCAACGACCAAAGATTTGTTCAGTGAAAAAGTAGAATACGCAAAAAACCATAATAGCTAAACCATAGTCCACGTTTTTCCCAATAGCTGTAAATTCTTACAGATTGTCATAACTAAAGTCACATCAACAGGATAGGCAATGTATGTATTTTCTGGATACATACATACGTCCATGTAAGTCACGAGTTTTGACAGAATTACTCCTCTCTTTAATAGGTAAGAACTTCCAGATTTGAATCTTCATGCACTTTACAAGTCTTAGTACTGCTATCCAGAAGGGTCCTATTTTTTGACAGGTAAGATTCAGAAGATGAATCACAGACTGACTGCATTACTTGGATTTTATTTTCAAGTAAAATCACTAGATGTCTTCTGCAGTAGATTCCTCTGAGGCACATGACTGCCTGTTGCCTCTCAAGTCAACTAACACAGGAAATTTATAACCACAGATAAGACTACACTTTTAGTAGAGTACAGTGAAGGATAAGATTATTGTATACATCCACTGATGAGGAAACTTTATAGATCCCAAGTTTGTCTTAAGTGTTTAAGCAATTTTTGTTAACAGCATTTACTTATAAAACAAGATGTCTGTACTAGTTGTCTGCTAATTTTCAGTGAGATACACAGTAAACAGTGATCTCTAATGAAATATCTAATAAATCAGAATACAAGAAGAAGGAACTACCTCTTTTGACAGCAAGCCACACGGAGCACTCTAGCACTGCAGGCAGCACAGTTACCTGGGGCTGGTGTGCCTAGGAACAGGCATGGATACTCTGAACTCCAGCCACCGTGCTTGTTACCTTACGGATGTCACATCTCAAGAACATCCGAGCTTGGAACCATTCGCTTCGATTTTCTGATTAGACTTCTGGAGGACAGTGTTCCTGTTGTTTTACTCAATTTTAGGCTTGAGAGAAAAATCACAGCAGTCAATGGCTTTCAGACTAAGATTTTCCTTTTCCTACTCCCCTCTACCCCCCAAATGCAAGATATCTTTCTTATGATCTGGCCAGAATACCAGAACATTCTCTTGAAAAGACTGAAAAGATAAAAATCCCATATTGTCCATTCTAGACACACGACCATGACAACTTTTTTTAGTTCTATCATTCTAATGTTGTACAGGCTTTTCTTGTTTTCAAAGATTCTTAATTATTTAAGGAAAGAAAATTTATCTTTAATTTCTTCATTGCTTTTGCACCATTCCCTAAACATACAAATATAATGCAAGTCAACATTCAGGTTTACAGTAATTCAACTATCACTACTGGAGAGGCACATAAATTCAACAAGAAATCAGTAACGCTTTGGCACTTCTGATACATAAATTGCAAAAAGGAATCTCAAGATATTGAACAAACCTAGGCACTGATAAATCCCTTTTTAGTGAAGTAGTTTCCCAGATTCTTGTTTTCTTCTGTAGTCTATATTTTAGTTTTATTTAAGCAGTAGTTTGTACATTTATTCTGGATGCTAAGTTGAATAATTCTGTACAGAAACAATCCCAGACATCCATTCAACTAAAATAAAGGTTCCAGTTATGCATAGTTTTATTTATGTATTCTGAGACTGTTTAGCAAATATTATAACCATAAAAATCAGAGTCCTCTGTTTTATTCTTTAAAAAAAATACACCACTACTTCAGCTACTTACATTACCAAGGCTTTCCAAAATTACTCTGCAAGCCCAGGTCAAGCTAAGTCAAAGATAAGGTGACATGAAAATAGCTGAACAGCTATGTTTACACACAGGACTAACAGACTCATGGTCCAAGGCAGGCTAATGCATGACTACCTCCTTTCTTTCACCTGAAAAAGCGGATACTGGATATAACCTACATTAGCAGAACCACAGAAGACTAACGGTTCCTCTTACTCCTTCCAAAATATGCCCTGGTTTGCATAGCCCAGTTTTTCAGCTCCAAAAAGCTTACACTGCACAAATACACTGAGAGTTAAAGACAGTATCCTCTGTCACAGGTTAACGAGTGGAAGAATATAGACTCAGCTGCTGGATGTCTAGATCCATTGTGTTCTGTGTCTGGCTTCATCACAGTCATAGAGTGGTCCAGCACTTCAAACTGAGATCCATTAAATAGCCATGCTAGTAGTGTAACACACTTCACCCATGGCTCCCTAAACCCCCAAATTACGATATATCCATAAAGGTAACTAAGTTATTGAGTGGAAGGATGGTAGGATACCCTCAAAGGGATCCAGTTCTGCTTCTGTCAGCAGTTAACCGTGAATTAAAGCAAGTTATTCTATTTACAAGAGAATATACAATCCATTTGAAACGAAGCGAATGAGTATTTAGATTTACTTAAAGCACTTTATAATCTTTGACCAGAAGTACATACATAATACAAAAGGATAAGCATCAGTAATCAGAACACTTTGCATACAGCATCAAATTCACTCTCAGTGTAGGGAAGTATTCCTTTCCATTTTAGATTAAGAAACATGGCAAACTGATTAGCTGATTCACTAAAGCAGTAAAGGCAGCACAGTAACTGAGATAAAACAAGTTTTCAGATTCCCATCCTAATGTGGGAACAGATAATCAGACTTCACTTTCCAATTCCATGTGTTCCATTTAAGGCCATTAATGGAGTAAGACACAAATTTACATGTACCTAACGCAACAGAAAGCTTCGTAAATTTTCAGCAGCAAGTTAAACACCATCATAGAAACAAACCTCTTTTAGCTCTCCTAACATGGCACTAAGGCAAATTCTGCAGAATGTTTCAAGTGCTGCTGTCCCTTTACTTACTGCACTAATTAACTTTTTCTACACAAGTTCAGTTATCTTTACCAGGTACCAAGTAGAAAAAGTTCACACGAATAAAAAGGCACTAACCAAAATGCCATACTCATCGTTATATTATGTAGCTAAGCAAGACATTGTTGAGTCAGAAAATTCAGATACTCAAAAAAGTCAAAACATTCGTTTTGTTTAACGTTTCACTGGTATGACAGAAATATTATACAGCAGCCATTGAAAAGAAAGGATAGGATCTTTTGCTAATTAGTTCCATCTGCAGTTGCCATGATACGCTACGCTGACACCTTGGGACATAAAAACTGGAGGATGCAGATTCTATGCTTCAGGACAAGGTGGGAGAAAGAAGCTCAAGAAAAAAATATATTTCAGCTAACAAAACCATCAGACTGAGTTCTACCAGTTGTTGAAGGTTCAAAGCCCTTATCTTTGAAGTCACCACACCACCCTGGAAATGGTCATCAAGTCAAACTCCACAACAGGTTAGCAGGACAACTGAGTTACACATCTATAATGTTCACAGGGAGTCTCTCCAGCATTTTAGCGAGGCACTGGTTTCAAGAAACTTTGTCAGGTACTGATTTTAAGCAGGGTGCCACTATCATTAATAAATTAATAGAACTAACCATGGCTTGCTAATTTGATATCATTTGTGATATTCTTAATAGTTCTTCAGTCATTTTTTTTTCAGTTCCTGACTAGTTCAATTTGCCATTCTCTACTTTGTATATAGACTTCTGGATAAAACTATGCATTTAATGTTAATTCTTTTTCTTCACAAGTGTATACTGCTTTCTTTCAAATGAAAGAAAGTAATACATAAATCAAGTAAAAGCTAGGTATATTTACACCATCACTTCATTACATTACAAGAATAGGTGGGTACAAAAGTTTTATCTGGAGTGGGAAAAAAGTTGGTATTACTTGCCTCTAGTTCATATCAATCTACTGCTAAGTGGATGATAACCCAGAGAGACATCTTACTCATTAAAAATAAAAATGTTACAAAAATCACATGATTTATTGGATTGTGTGGCTTAGCCATCTGATCTAGTAGGCATTAGTCTGCCAAAGTTTGACTTTCTTCTAGTTTCTGACGTGTAATACATAACATTATTTAGCAATTAAGTCACACTTCTCTGTACCCAACTCACAAGGAATCAGAATTGTGCTGTGGACCTAATCACTGAAGAGATGTTTTTGAAGTCAAAGGGTAAAAATTTCACAAGCTCTTCAGTCTACAAGTGACAAAGTCATCTAGCCAGATTTTCAATGAGCCTTTTAAGTACATAAACCAATTTAAAGAAATCACAGTAAGAGACATCCAGTCTGAGTTCCCAGAAATGTTTTCATAATGTATCTTAAGTCATCAGCCAGTATTAAAGAAAAGATTCTCTTTTCAGCTCGACTTCTTGAACTAGCTGAAAACTCTGGGTAGAAAACTCTACTCAAAAGACAGACAAAAAGGTACAACAAAATGACATACATAATATAGACTGACATCAGAGAGTCAGATAACAAAGCACAAGATTTGTTAATGAGAAATTTAACTTTGTAAGAAAATACAGAAGGTCAGCAGGATCGCTGACAAAAAATACCACCACTCTTACTACAAAGATAGTGGTTCCAAGTACGATAAGTTTTATAATGATTCCCAAAATCTTCAGCATGACTCCGAAGGTGCTGCAGAGAGCATCCTTTAATCATTTTCATGCTATTACACAAGAAACAGGCACAGTCACAAGCCTTTGGATATGAGGAGGGTCACTAAGACCTGGCATGTAGAAGACTAAAAATTCAGTACAACAGGTAAAGAAAGTGTAAACTCATTTCCATCTCTGACAGTCAAGCTGCCTGCATACGACTGAAATAACATGATGTGCAGCAAGTGCTGCAGCCACATGAACTTGCAAGCTCTCAAAAGCACCGAGACCAAACGATACTCCCTTTTGCCAAAGTTTGACGTTTTGTCAGATACTGCAGCTCTAGGCAGTACCAAGTACAAAATGAGATTTAAGACTATTTCACATGTCTTTACTTGGAATTTCAGCAGATGAACAGCTGTTCACTGATTCAAATTTGGTCCAGATATTTCATTTGTCTGATGCTCCCTTCACAAATAAAATGGTTTGATTTTGAACCACAGTGGAAGTTCTGAAGCAGAATTCTCATGAGAACTAAATATATCTTATTCAAAGCCTTAAAAAGATACCAAGACCCAAACTAAATTATCTAGTAGGGCCTTAAGTGATCCGATAAAAACTTCATGACTACCAGTTTATAATCACCCTGCCTTCCTTTTAAAAAAGAAAAAAATAAGTTTTAGTGTTACCACTACAAGCAGGATGGAAATAAGATACTACTTAACTTTCTGTCTAATCCCAAAAGAAGTTTGAAAATAGCCAAGAATACTGCAAGATTCACTGGAAATTCTGCTATACAGATTTACTTGGTACTCTGAGGTACCACACAGTTACATGTAATAAAAACCCCTAACAGAGAGGTTAAAAAAAAAATTTAAAAAAATCCCCATTTAAATCATCTTGTTCCTTTTAATGTTACGTAGTTAGATACTGTAACAGTCTTTGTAGTAGCACCCTGTTGTGTGTGCTGTCTAAAATATTCTACTGTAGCCTAATCAGCTAAACACTCTTTGTATAAGTTCTAATCTTTTCCAACTTTTTCCTAACTGCTGAACACCTGCAGAGAGCTCCCATAGTTATCTTTGTGATACAGAAACATAAAAGATGAAATGTGGTGCGTGCAATAGAAGCTATGCACACATGACAAAAACCTCAAAGGACTGCCAGACTGCCCGTTTACCATTGGATTCTTCCTGTAGCTCATCTTCTGTACAAGTAAATTCACAATATAGCATTGAATTGTTGATTTATTTAACAAGTGAATAGAACCATGTCTCCATTGCTGAAATACCGAACATTTATTTAGCAATTGAAGTGAATGCAAGAAAGAAATACAAATCTACATCTACCTGACTTTCACTCATTACATACTTAATTTCCATTTTATCACATATTTAGTCAGGTTTTAATTCCATTACCTTTCTCATATGGGACACTGTTTCTTCCTATGCAGAAATCCAACTACTTGAATATATGTATTCTACCATAAAAGCAGAATGAAAACACACTTCTGTAGAAAAGCTTTATCTATCGTCTTGCACGTAATAGCAGATTTTAACAAACCAACTTACCATTACAAAACATTCAGTCACTTCAGGGCTTTCAAAAGTATGTTCTTCTTTCATGTCATACCATTTTGAGCTATTTCATATCTCCTCAAAAACAGTACAAGAAACATGCCCTTCTTTTGACACACCAGCACTACCAGACTGAGACCTCTGCTTCTCCCACCCCAAGGACAAGCATGTTGCCCTGCACTGCTCTCTGCACTAGTGCAGGGAGCAACAGCAGTGTGCTGGACACAAATACAAGAGCACAAATACACAAAAATGCTACAAAACACTTAAGATACCAAACAGTTCTATGGGTCATATTCTACAAAACTACTCCTGTTTCTCAGGCAGCTTAAGACTGATTTAATTCCATGTTAAGGAATCAAAATTATTACAGTTCCTTCTAAAATAATTACAGCTTCTTCACTTAAAATAGTTCAGATTTTACTGTTTAATGCCTATTAGTTTTTATTGAATTTAAGAAGAAATTTTCTCACTCATCACCCTAATTTCTTCAAAAGCAAATTCTGGATCCTAAATACAGTCCAAAAGGGGTAGACAAGAGATTCTATTCCCACGCTGGAGTTTTCTACCAGGTCTTAGTGGTCTTGCACACAGAAATACCATTATGATTGATTTTTTCCCCTTCTCTTTTTCTGCTTTTTTTGTCCAACCATTTCATGACTCTAAACATATTAAGTTATATGAATTACAGAGATTTATTTTTTCTTTATACTAAATTCACAGTTTTGAGAAATCGAATGAAATCTAGACTGCAGACGACAACTGTCAATTTTGCTTATGCTTGTATGATCACCTTTAGGCGAAAAATTCCTTAATCAGATTCCATTTGCTTTGCCCATTAAGTCTCCACAGTATTGATGATCTGGATGTCACCTGAGAACTCCACCAGCAGAAAAAGTTTCTCCTTCAAATAGAAAGTGGATTTCTTTTTACACAAGATCCTTTGTGTAAGCTGTGCAATATGAGCTTCTACTTGATGACAGAACCTTTACAATCTTTTCAAGAACTTTGCAACAGACTGCAAACATGGTATTACAAATTGTTAGGGAAGAGTAAGAAGATGAGCTGCTCCAAAAGCAGAGATAAGCCAGGCAAGGACAGCCTCACCAAACAGCAGACACAGTCCCACAGGATCAAACGGGATCGAGCTGGGAGAGGGACAGCTTCCACAGGGTCCAGACAAGGCAAGGTCCAGGGCGTATCCACAGAGGCCAGTCAGAAGCAGCAGAAGGCAGGACCAGAGGCAGGACTGGAGGCAGGCTATGACACAAATGAAGCCTTCCTCCTGGAGGCAGAATCAGAAATAAGACTGGAGAGGAGCTACCCATAACACAGCTCCAAGGTCCATCCAGGAAAAACAGTCAGTAAGCCAGGACAGTAGGAGACACAGCTGGGTACAACTATACCCGTGACACAGCACCGGCAAGGGCCCTGGACCAACGGGCAGGCTGTGCAGGGGAGCTGGGTGAGAGCAGGCCCCAGGTTAAGTCTGCTCAGGGCAATTAGGGCCCATTAGTGCAACCATAGCCCTGACACAAACCAGTCTATGCTCTCTCTAGTCTCTTGGGCACCATTTAGTAAGAAGTGTACGTGCAGCAGTGACTGTTGCCTGTTTTCACTGTCTTTCACACTAACATCTGCTTCAGCTGAAGTCTGTACCAGTTTCCATTATAAAGACTGTAACTTGGAGCTCTCTGGTAGGACTTAAAAGGAGCATAAGGAAACTCTTAGCATACTTTTAAGAACAGACACCGATCAATCAGAAAATTAAAATAAATTACAGAAGTGGACAGGAAAACAAATTCCAAGCATTATAATTGAACCTGAAAAGGATCTTTAGCACACTCATCATCATGTGCCAAGAGAAAGAGGAAAGCATGATTTACTCTCCACTGGTAATATCTGAAGCTAGTATTTAGCCCAAAGAACCACTGGGGATACAAAGTCAGTCTGAAATTTAAAATAGACGTGCTATTTTAAAAGGACAAAGTATGAATTGCAGTTGACTAGCCATTACGTTGCTTCCACACATATCCAATATTGGCTTTTCTACAGTATTTTCTGTTAAATAGTTATCGGCAACAAGGAACAAGAATAAGATGAAGTAGCACAGGTGTGTATCCTGTTGAAATATTCATTAGATATGCAAATCAATGAATTTCTCCTCAGGCAGAAAAGGTACATGAATCTATCATGACCATTTTACAACATAATTAGTGCACTAAGACAAGAACTGTAAGGCTGTAAATGAAAGGCTGTCAAGAGGGTATCTGGGTACAGATAACCAACATAGTACACATAAGGCAAGCGTGCAACATTCAGTAATGACTACAGCTGACTTGTGTCTTCTCAGTAGAGAAGGTGGTGACTAACAGAGCCCCCAGTCACAGCACAAGTGTGTCAAAACGAGAAAAGCACTTAAATTCAGTGGTTCCCAACCAGATTCCTTTGCTGCAGACACTTGCTGCTCAGTTAACATGGCAACCTGTCTTCACACAAACCAGCCTCTGAGCTTGCTAAAGCAGGAGAAGCTCCCTAGCTGAAGTCCAACTCCCCAACCAAAGCTCTTCCCTATACCTTCCTTTGGTTTCCTGATCTTTACAGCATACTTAAGGACATTAGAATACAACAGCCTTTCCTCAAAAATCGTTCAATTGCTTAAGTCATTAATAAAGAATATTAACGAAGACATTTTGGAGAGTTAAGGGAAAGAGATACTTCATAAGAAAGCTGCAAGAGAAGTAATATAGTTTATCTACACTTCTGCAAAGCTTTAGAGGCAGCCCAATATGAAGAGCAAATCTATAAATTATCAGAAAATATTTGAGTTACTGGAGTAGATTAATAAAAGCAGATTTGAAATCAAAGGAGACTTGCAAGTGGGAATAGCGCTGAAGGAGTGCAGCAAGTAGAGGAGTGCCACAAGAATCAATATTAAGATTAATACTATTTTTTTCACTCTCAAGATTTGTACAATGCCACATGAACTGCAGGGACAATACTCACTTAAAGTACAAAGCAGGGGCAGTCAGTATTAAGCAAGAAGGCTATAGAATTCACATGCATTGAGGGTTCATGCTACTATGAAGAAGACTGTGATGAAAAACAAAAAGGAACATAACATTTTAATGAGTTATAACCTACAGAGTTGTGCAGTAGAAAGATCTATTCTCAGAAACAATTGTATTCTTCATCTTCCAACTTGTCTATTTGGTACAATTATTATCAAAGGCACAGAGCATTTTGTGATACATTTGTAAAGCTGAATTTATGTAACTAGTTTCTTTGTTTAAAATAGATAAGTCAAAAGAACATATCACAAGAATAACAGGAAGCAGATCAATTTTGTAGGAGAGTATCAAAGAGCCCTAACGAGAAGTAGTAAGAATGAGTATTCTTAATGATAATGTGATTTATGAATCATGCTGAGAAAATCAAACATATGGACAACACCACACATCCTGCCTGAACATTATACCTTGGATTTAACAGGAGTTTGATGATGACGATGATCATCCTGGTCAGGATTTTGGTTCACATTCACAGCTTCTGGAAGCCATGAATTCATGGCCATGCTACACTGAAGGGCCCATATAAAGACTTCTGACTAGCTGTCCTAACTATATATTTAAGACACAATCTACGATATACATACATACAGAGTGAATAAACGAAATCCTCATGTTTTAGAATGGGAACTCTTACTTACACTTACCTGAGCATTCGCACCAGTACATACACCTCATTTTCCACCATCACACATTTTCTTTCACCCTCAATACTTATTGCTCTTAGCGTTAGACAATCTCACCTGTTCAGCATAAAGCTAATGATCAGCTTCATCAAAAAGAAGAAGCTAGGATCACAGATTTGTAAAATTCACCAGTAATACAAAACCCCTCAACTTTTAACCCCTATTTACTAGTCAGTTTACTAGCTTCCTTCTGACTGAAACTTCAGTGGCCAACATCTTCAGCTTCATCATTAACTTTCACTGAGCCACTAGTCCTCATTCAGACAAGCCCAGCATGCATGTTCACCTTCAGGTAACTGTTTAAAGTCTACCAAATTCAACAGTGTTGAAACATGCAACAAATAAAGACACAAATACATGAACATCAGTAAAAATAAAATAAAGTGTATACAGTTAAAAGTACAACAGCATTTTCAGTGACGTAACTTCACAACTCAAAAACTAAAGGAATCATTTATGTTTTACACACATCACAACTGAAAAAATATATTAATTTAGATGTTTTGATTTTAGGATTGTAAAAAAAAAAAAAAAAAAAAGAAAAACCACGCCAAATCATTACCTAAGCAATATTTCAGACAAGAAGAATAAACAGCCTAATTAAAAATTACTAACTCGCATTTCAACCAATTTAATCCCTTTGTCAACCTTTCAAACCCTGCTATCAACCACAAACGACACCTAAGCTTAAGAAAGCTGTAATTACCGTAGTGTTTTTGTAAGGGAGTTAAAAATCCCAAGTATTTCAGTTTTCAATTAAAATTCAAGGGAAATGGCAACAATTCCAGAAACACTGGCGATCACAAAAATGCATCTTCAGTTTGTTTTTCTTTTCCCTCTTACAAAGTGTCACATTTTCAACTGTGGATAATAAATTAAACAAAGGCCCTTCCCCTCTTTAAATTAGCTCTTGTTTGAACAAACTTGCCATTTAACTCTAGCACAGAAGTGATCCCACTAAATAAGAGGTAAGTATATTGTCATCTGGTTCACAGACTCACCCAAGTAGGTGAGAACTGCCCCACTGTCTTGAAACGAAGACAAAAGCTGATTACCGAGACCTCCTCCTCAACACTCCCTGTTGTTTATTACCCCAGAAAGACAACAGGAAGCACTGCCGAAAGTAAACGGGATGCAACGTCCAGCAGCAGCTGACCACAGTGACCCCCAAGGGCTTACCATCACTGCTCCAGCCGGCTACAGGTATCTCGACAGATACATGGTCATTAAAAGGAAGAATGCGGGTTACGGGGAACGGGGACGTCCCACGCACCGACAGATACACCTGGTAACGCAGCCCTGGGAGGAGGGCTGCAAACCAGCCCCTGTGGTGAAGGGCTGAGTGACAGACTTGGGTTAGATGAGCAAAAACTCGCAAGCCAACCGGACCGCACCAAGGGTGACCTGATGGATGACGGCGCACAAAACCCACAGCGGCTGAGGTGGCGGTTGGGCACGGGAGGGCTGTGCCACCGCCCCCGGGACCCCTCCTGCAGCGCGACATGGCGCCCTACACCGCACACCGCGGGGCCGAGCGGCTGCTGCTGCCGCCGCCGCCGCGCTCCCTCACCTTTCCCTGGGGCGAGCAGCCACCGGCCACCAGCGGCCCAGCCGCCCTCCTGCGCGCTGAGACTCCGCCCCCACAGAAAAGGCGGCCGACGATCGGGCCCGCTCGCCTCGGCTCACGCACCCCGTGACCTGGGCCTCTCACGGGCGCCTCCCGCGGCGGCGAAGGCCCGGCCGCGGCAGCTGCCGCCATCGCCAGCGCGCCGGGGCGGCACAGGTGAGGAGGAGCGGCCTTAGCCCAGCAAAGCGCTTGGCCGCGCTTGCAGATACCGGTGCGTTGAGCCTCCTCGTTCTCCTGACGCCTCGTACAACCGCTGTGTTCTCCCGCTGGAGCTGCTTTAGCGACTACTAAGAAACCTCCTCCCGTCACTGGATGACAGAGAATGATTAAATGTGCACGTTCAGGATCCGTTTCCTGAGAATAAAATGTGGCCAGATATTAATGAGATTCAGCTCTCGTGAATGGTAGTGCCTGCTTAGTTGTGAATGTGCAACATCCTTCAATGCATCCACAGAAAAGTGAAAGCAATGACCACGTTTGGGTCTGTGCTGTGCTGACCCTGACCTTGCCTTGTAGGCCCCAGCTCCTGGCTTCACCATGGACCAGTCTCCTCATCAGGGGCTTCACACCAGCCTGTGGCTGACGTGGCCACTGTTCCTGGATCTGCTCTGCTTGCCTTGCCCGGGGCTGCAGTTTGTGAGGGCCCTCGGGCTCCCCACCGCCTCCGGCTGCCTCCCCGTACAGCACAGCTCCCCTGCCGCTCCCCGCATCGTGCTTTGGTACCTCGGGGGCTGTAAAGCTGCTGGGCAAAGCTTGATCTTCTTCTGCTGGCCAGCTTAATAACATGAGCTCAAGTTCAGCCATCTACCCCCCATGACCCCACAGTTTATTCATCCTGTAAGTACTACCTTTATTTTTGGGCCTAGAGCTATGGGGTTTATCTGTTGGTCTGTGTTGTAATACATGGTATTTGTTTGAATTCACCTCAGGGATCTGGATCAGTGACCTGGCCTCTTCATTATCTGGCTTTGTGTAATCCACAGTAATTATCTTAGATGATTTGATGTTTTCTTCTAGCTCATTGATAAAATGTCAAGCAGTGAAGGACAAAGAACCAATTACATTAGGATCCTATCAGAAAGACTTCAGCTGGATGACAATTTCCCCTCTGATTATTAATCCCCTAAATGTATTGTTTTAATTTCTTAATACACCACCACCTAGAATATCAGGATTCCTTGTTAGAATATTTTTTTCTTAATTAAAAAAATCCTAACTTTTACTCATCAACTACTAGAAAAATAATTTGCTTTTAAGAATTGACTATGAAAGCATTCTGATTTGTAAGCCAGTCCCACAATACTGGCAGGTAAAAAGCTCAGTTACTGTGTTTCTTATATTTTCTTTTTTATAGCTAGTTGCAGATTGATCAGGAATTTCTTACTAATTATGACAAGTCTGTGACTTCTAACACAGTCGAATATTACTGTCTTCTACTGCGGGAGCTGCGTGAGAACACTGGCACGATCAATGTGATCTAACAAGTGAACCTTTATTTCCGTGTTTTTCAGTGCAATATATAACCCTCGACCACACCCAATAAATACTGATTGGCTTCATCGCAAATAATCGGCCCATAGTCCAACCTGATTGGCCATATTGCGAGTCATGTTCAAGTCACGTTCACAGATGTTCACATCCATCTTCTTCAGGAATTAAAACTGCGTCATTAATGGCGGCTGTCTCTTCTCCTGCACCTGTAAGATGTTGATGCCCTCTGCACCGGAAGTTGTTTATGCTTTCCACAGTTCCGGTACGTCCCAGCCCAGGCTCTCTGAAAAGGCTGGATTGTTCACATGTCTCTTATTTTGTAAATATCCTTCCACATTCTACTTTGTTATAGTTTAAAAAATGGATATAATGCTATATAGAAGTTTGCCTGTTTTAACAGAAGCCTGACAGTCCAAATGAAAGAAATTTCCAAAATGTTATGTACAGAGAAAGTAAACTGAAAACATTCTTTCCAATGAGTAGATAATCCTTTTTATTTTGGACGGAAATGATCTGATTTTCTCTGAGGTTAGCACAATACAATACAGTTTTCCAAAGAGTGAGGGAATAGTCAGTAAATAGCCAGTTCCGTGTCACAGACACAAGAGCATCATTTTAAATAAAGTCAGGCAATGAGGTGGGCCTCAGCTTTGACCTAAGCAATGCACTTGACCTAATGTTGTACTTGAATAAAAATACCCTCAAATTCCTTGTTTAAGGATTATTTCCAAGTTAGCAGTTTTACTTCCCTTGAAAGAGTCTACCAGCGTCTTCTATAGGAAAGGCTATGATCGACCCAAGATCTTCTAAAAAGAGACAGAAGTACAAGAGAGCAGGTAGGAAATCCCAGACGGGAAAAAGGGATGACCATGAGCCTATCAAATACTTTCACATTAGAATAGTGGGGAATTAAAGCTTACAGCTGCCCCTTATAGTTTCTCATGGATTTTGTAAAAATTGCTTGTGTTTACCCACTGCTGTAGATAGCGGTATTGAAGCCCATCCTGTGGAGCTCCGTAGTTATTATCTTGTTTTAAGAAGGTCAGCTCTGACACCAATGTGGATTTTCAAATGAATCCTGCAGGGTTTTTTTCCAGATTAGGTATAAGGTGCTTAGAGACTGGGACACTTGTGCCACGTGTCCCGATTCATGCAGGTTTCCTGACTAGTAGCTCTCCAATACCTTCAGGCAAAAGGTACACAACGAACATTGTACATGCCCATACAAATTTTAAATATGCTTTCATGTTATGGAAATCATTTATCAATGGGTCAGATATTATGGACCGTTCCAGAAACAAACAGTACCAGTTAGTCTTTGACTTAAGACATTGCCTTAAAACTCAAGAATGTTAAGTCACAGTGCTTCTCCTACTCCTTTACTTACTATCCAGTCATTTCCTAATCTTTAGCACAAATGAGAAAATTTTTCTTACTGCACTTAATTTAAGGAATGGGTTCTTCATTACTTGGCTATACTGGTTCTTAGTGTAAACTATTTTTTTACCTACTTTTTGGATTTAACTTGACTTGATTTAATGGTGTTTTCCTCACACAGCTGCTCAACACCTACACTAAAATACCTTTATTTATATTTTTTCTTTTATGGGGAGCTGTAAAAACTACTGGGTTTTTTTTCTGATCCAGCCATACATATGAAAAATTTTAAAACTATTTTTCTGTTTAGTATGTTAATTTATATAATTTTTAGTATGTTAATTTATATAATTTTTAACATTGGAATAACCAGGTATTTTTAAAAAATACCTTTTAGACAAAATGCATTAAATTCTAATCTCAATTTCTGTCAAGCATGTAATTCAACGTAACAAAAAAAAGTGCTGTGTGCCTGTTTACAATAGCAGATGGCAGGATACCCTGACAGGCTGGCACAATCTCTCAGCATCTTCCATGATGATGGTTTGTGGAATCCTGTGTAACTGTTTGACCAACAAGAGCAGGAACTAAAGCAGTGCTGGTTTATCTCCTAAGTTTGTAATTTACATCCATGCACTTACAGTCCTTTACTGTATTCCAGTTCCTGCAATACGAGAGGCAATGTACAAGTGGATAAATAGGCTGTGTCAGTAACAAGCCATCGAGTAAGGGCAGTAATACATACACAGTAATACATACAGTCTTTTCTTTTGGAATGAATCACTTTTTAAATGTTTCATGTCATGTTTTTGTTACTCAAAAATTAAAAAGAAATCAAAAGAAAATCATTAAATTAATAGCAAAAAAAGCCCATGCCAAATATTGCAACTTTCACTTAACTTCTGATTTCATTCCACCTTGTATGCAAATGTTGAGCACAGCATCTGCAAGCACCCCACAGGCTATTTTCTCAACCACTTCCCCACAGAAACCACTCCGCAGATTTTCATTGGCATGAGTAGGTTTTTCTTTAGGCCCAGAAAACCTGAAGGATCAGACCTGTTATCTGCTCAAAAACACCATTTGGTTTTTCATTTGCAGGGACAAACTGTGACATGAAAATACTAGGAAACAGAAAAAATACCTCTGTGCAATCCCTTCAGTTGTTCACTGCAGGCACAAAGGATGGAGCAAAGGTTGGGCAACTATTGCCTTTTCCACATTTCTCAGACATAGTGCAAAGAGATGTGAAGATTTATTTCTTACCCAAATGTGTCAGCCAACAGAGAAGGGAATGAATACAAATTTAATATGCTTCTGGTCAAAGTTCAGCACAGAATCTTGTTCTCTTCTGCTGACTAATACACACTGATCTTAGGGTAGTCAGATGTGTAAAAGAGAGAAAGAAGAAATTAAAAGTACAAAGTCTTACAGCTTTGTCTCCTTTGTCATGGTACCTGCAGTAATTTTTAAATTAATTTCAATGTCTTTCTTACAGCATCATAGTCCAGTTTGTTTCTGCACTTACCTTGAAATTAAGTGTTAACCAAGATACTTTTAAAGAAATAGTGATTTTGATAGAGTTTTGCCTTGGAAATCCGTTGTAATTTACAGTCTGTTCTTCACTTAAGACTGTATATTAGTAACTATTTACTTCATTTTTTTTTGTAAACAAAACCCAATGTTTTTAATAATCAACATGCTTTTCTTTAAGCTTTGAAGTGCAAAAAATACACACGGTAACAGCCACAAAGTAACAATAACTTTATTCAAAGCGAGCGGTGGTGAGCCACCTTACATTTGTTCGTTATTGTTACAAGCAATACAAATTGCAGGTGTTTGTACTGACATTTGCTTAATATGAAAATGTGCTTCCAAGAAAATATGCACTATCAGGCATCTTTAGCAGTCATTCTCACCATTTTCTTACAGCTCATGATCACATGGGTACAGGCAAAGAAAACATAATTGAGGTCATATTAGTAATCATTTAAAAATGGTTTTAAATGATGATGTTCTTTCACATTTTCTAGAATAGCTTGTTCAGTAAAACTCAAGCAGTGCTGTTCACAGCTGGCTTCTCTCTCTGTTTCTGTTTTCTTTATTCTTCCACTCCCTGCACAGCTCTTACACAGCCCCACGGCAATGCTTCTTCACACCAATATGATGCGCCAAAAAATTCCCTCTTTGATTTACAGCACACAACCTGTCATTCTGCTGCACAGCCTACTGCAGCCTTCTCTTTCCCACCTAGACTGAGATTTAGGTCTCACATGGTATCAAAAAGCAAAGCATTCCTGTTCCGATTTCATATAAAGCACTGCATTTCAGATGTACTTTTATGCAGAAAGACAAAGAGGAAGTTAACAGTTTACCACAAGTTTTTACTGTTATTTCAAAGTAGTAACAAGTTGTGAGTTCTTTACCCACTTTTACATTACATATCATGATTAAAACTCACTACTGTTTAGTGTAGCAAGGTAGTTTAAGTGTTACCCCATGCAGGCTTACAGCACAAACAAGGCTATTGTGTGATCAGAATTGCAAGTACAATTCTTTAAGATTTGTACCTTGGCAGTGTAACCCTATACACTATGATCAAATTATTTTTTTCTCTCGACTGTAGTTATTTTGTCTTGCCATCTGTATCAGCATCTTTCCTGAAATTCCACATCTGTCTTGTATCCTAGATCCTACTCAATTGCATTGTCTACATTTAGCCTGTACCCAGGGCTAAACTGTAACAGTTGCTCTACCACCTGGCAACCCTTCACCAGCCAGGCCAGGGAATAGGGAAAAAGGAGAACAGCCCCATAGGTGGAAGTGAAAACAGATTTCAATGAGATAAGACCAGTACCAGCAAAGGTATACAAAGTTATACTCAACCAAATTACTATCCAGGCATCACAATCAACCAGAGAGTACTCAGGGAGAGGAAGAAGCCAGAGGAGCTCCCCTTCCTTAGGGGACCTTCCTGCTTTATACTGACCATGACATTATGGTATGGGCTACACCTGGAGCTAACTCAGGTCAGCTGCTCTGGCTGACTTGAGCCGGCCTAGCATGGCTGGCCTATGATTCTATCCCAGCCAAACCAGGACATCCATTTACTCCCTTACTGGTCCCATTTGCCCTTACTCTATTTTCATTCTCTTCATGCTGTTCACACACATTTCCTTAAGGTCTAGCACTACCTCCTCTTAGCAAGACAGCCAGTCCCCAAGTGTGTTTAAATCACTGTTGAGCATCACTCTTTTTCTTCTAAAATGAGTTATGCTTATATAGAAAAGCCCTTCTTTGCTGTCCTGTCATTTACATTTTTTTTATAATCATAATTAAATTTCTCCCCACCCAGCTCTCCAGCCTGTCTGGGTCTCGCTGAATGGTAGCACAGCCTTCTGGTGTGTCAGCCACTCCTCCCAGTTTTGTGTCATCAGCAAACCTGCTGACAGTGCACTCTGTTCCCTCGTCCAGGTCATTGATGAATATATTGAATAGTACTGGTCCCAGTACTGACCCCTGAAGGGATTAGATACAGGCCTCCAACTAGACTCTGTCCCATTGACTACCACTCTCTGACTTCTTTCCTTCAACCAATTCTCAATCCACCTCACTACCCGATCATCCAGACCACACTTCCTCAATTTAGCTGTGAGAATGCTGTGGGAGACAGTGTTAAATGATTTACTGAAATGAAGATAAACCACATCCACTGCACTACCATACTCTATCCTCCTGATTATGTCTTCATAAAAGGCTAGAACAACCCCATCATGTACCAGTATAGGTTGGGGACTGAGCTGTTAGAGAGCAGCGTAAGGGAAAGGGACCTGGGAGTCCAGGTGGACAGCAGGATGACCACGAGCCAGCAATGTGCCCGCATGGCTAAGAAGGCCAATGGCATCCTGGGGTGTACTAGAAGGGGTGTGGTCAGTAGGTCGAGAGAGGTTCTTCTCCCCCTCTACTCTGCCCTGGTGAGACCACATCTGGAATAGTGTGTCCAGTTCTGGGCCCCTCAGGTCAAGAAGGACAGGGAACTGCTTGAAAAAGTCCAGCACAGAGCCACAACGATGATTAAGGGGGTAGAACATCTCCCTTATGATGAAAGGCTGAGGGAGCTGGGTCTCTTTAGCTTGGAGAAGAGCAGACTTAGGGGTGACCTCATTAATGGTTAGAAATATGTAAAGGGCGAGTGACAGGAGGATGGAGCCAGGCTCTTCTCGGTGATGTCCAATGATAGGACAAGGGGCAACGGGTACAAGCGGGAGCACAGGAGGTGCCACATGAACATAAGGAAAAACTTTTTCACTGGGAGGGTGGCAGAGCACTGGAATAGGCTGCCCAGAGAGGTTGTGGAGTCTCCTTCTCTGGCGACATTCAAAACCCGCCTGGACGCGTTCCTGTGTAACCTACTCTAGGTGGTCCTGCTGTGGCAGGGAGTTGGACTAGAAGATCTTTCGAGGTCCCTTCCAACCCCTGACATTCTGTGATTCTGTGATTAATAAATATAAGGAATCAAATAGAAATATAGCTTTTGATGCAATGATAAGTCACTCACTGTTAGTTTAGTTTGTACCTACAGAATCACACCAGTAAACCTCTACTTCACAAAAGCAACTGTTAAAAACAAACAGCTCTCCTTAGTGCTATTTATCTTTTCAGATCCTTTTTTCTTAATGTAGTTGTAGCAGGACTTTTTCACAGCGAGACAGTAGCATTTTTGCTATAGAGACCTTTATTAGATTGAGGTGAGGAGAAAATTTGGCTGATACACATGATTTGGAGATCTCAGTGCTCCCTTCACAAGAATGGAGGATGGTAACTGATGAAGGAACCTTTGAGGAACTCCAGAGTTGTGTACACCTCTTATTTTATGTTAGTCTAATAAAAGTGTAGCTGGTTCTACATTCAGCTGTCTAGTTTAGTTGGCAAGAACTACATTTTTCAATAAATAATTTTCAAGCCTCTTTTGATATCTATTCTGTTGTGTCAATGCTAGGTTTCTGAAAAGCGAAAGCAAAAAATTCTCCTAGGCTTTTTTTCAGTGGTAAGTACTAGACACAATGGATCCCAAATGCTGTCAGGCACTTCTTATAAGCACTCGTAACTGTATAGTGTGCTTATAGTAACAAAAGTCCCAGTACTGTCTTGGCTAAGTAACGTGACGTAGTATTTGTGGTACCAGCTGGAGTGTGGGGACCTGAATTGTGTTCTCAGTTGTTGCTCTTCCTCTCTCGTGTGTGACCCAAGCATGTGACTCTGGGCCTGTTTCCTGTCCTATTCCTCATCTGCTTTGCTTGCAAGTTCTTCAGAGGACAAAATGTGTCTTACCAAAGTGAGGCATCATTATTATTAGAGAACTGTATACTACAGTATTACTAAGTGTGTGAAAAGAGGTAATTCAGTGCTTTGTGTACAGCATATGTTCCTTCCTTAGCACATAGTAAAACCCAAAACTTACATTTGGCCAGCCACCAACTTTTAATGCACAGCCCTCTGACCTCTTCATTACAAAGTTTACATCTGCCCAAAGGGTAGCAATTATAGTGGCACTTGTGACATTTGTCACTACTGCATACATTTCACCATCATATATTATCAATGATCATAGAACTCAGGGATGATGGGCATTTACCCGACACTCTTTTTGAATCTGATAGTTTTTCCTCCTAACTGTGGAATGAGAGGGTTATAATGAGAGAGTCTTTAATTTATAACAGGATTTGCTTGGTTTGTACACTTTTGTACACGTGGCATATCATACATGGGAGTATGACCCAAGTATAAGTATCAGGTATAGAGCCCTTGGTCCGGTTACTTCAACCTTATCTACCTGTATAGAAGAGTATTGCAAGCCTTAGCATATCATAAACTTTTTTAAAAAAAAAATAATTTGTAGTTGTCATTATTGTTAATTACTTTACTTGGTCTTGTAATGCTACTCATGCAGTCCATTAGTGGAACTTCTGTTTAGTCTAAACATAATTGACCCAAACTCATGACATAGTAAACTACATGGCTTTCTAAAGAACAGTATGTACATAAAAGTATGCAGTGTATTATATTTAGAATAACATAAATGTGCTGTCTTCCGACAGTCAACTAAGTATAAAAACACTTTTCACACCTAAGCTTTAATATGTTAGGCATTTTGCTGCCTCCCATGATAACCAAGGAGTACTTTTACTTGCATTACATGCCACATTCACTGCAAGCTAATGCATTATACAAAAATAATTTTAAAAAATTAAATATTTACGTTCCTTTGAAGGTTTAATACCAGCTATCCCTAATGGCTGCATTTTCTCATTTCTACACTTTGCAGTAATTGCTTTCCTCACCACGTAGTCTTTGGTGGTTTTCCAATTAATTGCCAACCCATCTGACCACCTTTACTCAGTGTTTTATTTCGGGCTTATAAAAAAAATTTAGCAGATGTAAAAAACATCGTGGTGATTGTTTTTGACTGCTTATGAATCTGAAAATGCTATGCAGACATTAATTAAGTCACATAATAGTACTTATCACACACTGTTATGATTGATGCAAGTACTTTGTAGACTGTATGTGTAGGCAATTCAAAGCACAGTCTCACAGGGATTCCCAAGCCTGAGTTTCATTGGAAAAGTCCACTTAGTGGGAAATTTAACTTGTAACATCAACAATATGACACGATACCCATAAAACTGTGGCAGAAAATAAACGTCACTTTGACAAATATTAAATGGTACCAAAAGCTACGCATCCCATTGAGTCTTCATACCCTTTGTTTGTACAGACTTTGCTCTATAGAGGGTTTAAAACTACTTTTCTCTCCAGAAAACAGGAATTAAGATAAGGAAGGGTGTCTTGTGCTGCAATGCCTTGCTGAAGAAAATAATCACAGGAACCATTGAAAAGAAAAGAAAACGTGACAAAACTTAGCTGCACTGGCTCTGTTTGGTAGAGTTTCATTTTAGGCCCTAATCACAGGTATGAGATTTGTTCTAAATTGTTTGCATTTGCTTCCGAATATCTGGAAATTTGCTTGTTAAGTGTTCAGGTGGAGGAAAAAGCCTTCTCAGGTGCAGAAAGAAGTAATGCTGTGCAGTCAGTGGAAAGAAACATTCAAACAATTATACACCCTACTGCTTCAAGTCATATTAAAACAATCTATAAGCTAATTCAATGCTAACACAATGTATTATAAATGGCAAACGCTCCGGATGAACATCCTGGCTGAGCAGGCTGGATGAACAACTTCCCAAGTTAAGAAATACTGTATCATTCCATTGTTCAACAAGGTTTTAACTGCCGGTTATGCTTTTTTACCTGGTATATATAATCAGTGTTTCCAGCACAGATTTGTTTCCAGAGTGTGTGTCAGACAGTTTGGAAAAGATTACATTCTCAGCATTTCCTATAATTTTCACAGTGGTCCTTTATCTTTTCCAGCAAAATGTACATTTGGACTACTTGTCCCTAGTTCTAAACGTAGTGCTTAGAAGAAACAGATCATGAAAGAAGGAAAACTAACAACTAGCAACTAAGATTCTGAAGTTTAACAACATTTTACCCATCTTATTCGCTTACCATATTTTCTGGTACAAGCAAGTTAGTGGAAGATAATCAAATGGGTTAAAATAGAGGTTTAAGACAGTTCCAGTACAAGCCTAACCCCTGCTCCCTCCTGCCCACCTCCACCAGATCCAACCACCATTTATAACCAGTCCGGTGGGTTTGGTGTCAAACATACAGAACTTGCACACAAGCGCTGAATTTATACTAGAGATGGCTGGGTTACCCTAAAACTCCCCCTGGTCTTGTTTAAAATCATGTTCCTAACTAGTTCTGTGTAACAGTTGATTACTAGTAAAAACACAAACCAGCACCAATATCATTACATAGGGGACAATTGTAAATGACATATTGAAAAAATACTATCACTGAGGTGATTTACCCAGAGTCCTCACTACAAACAGGTTGCAGCTCATAACAACTCGACATCCATATTTTAACCTCTTTCACTGTCCCCAGCCAGCCAGTTTAGGCCTAAAGTTTGATCTAAACAGGAGGTAAACAAAGAACACCCTAAATAAATGATAGGGGAATATAGACTTTGAGAGTCTAAGATATCTATCTATGCAGTAAAGAACCATAGCAGAATCCTGATAAGATCTAAGATAGTAAGTTAACCAAATTTTACTTGTGAAAACAGAACAATATGGTTAAAAATGAGAACTGTACCCTGTTCTACTCCACTTCTAAATGTTGAAGTTCTTTATAATTTCACGCAGGGCCACGATAGTATAAAAAAGGAAACAGGGTAACCTGCTACTGGTGTGACACTGATAAGTAACTTCGATTGAGCATTGTTGTCACGGTTTGAGGCTGGGCCAGCCACTAACGAATGACAGACGCTCTCTACTAACCCCTCTCCCCTCCCAAAAGGGAAAAGGAAAGAGAACAAGGGAGAGAGACTTTACGGTTTGGAAGAGAAAACTAAAACAGCTTTAATGGAACAATAACAATAAAAGAAAAGATAATAAGAAGAATAAGGAAAAAAATGAAATATATACAGTATGTACAAATATATACAAAACCAATACCGAACCCAACTCCCCCCCCCACCCTGATGACAATACGTCACCACCACACCGCAGGGCTGGGACTGGGGCAGTCCCAGGCTGGACTCGGCAGCAGACAGGGACGGGATGCAGGAGCTGGACTCAGGCACTGGATTCAGGGATGCACGGATCAGTCCTCCTCAGATGTCAGCCATCGAAGAAGAGCAAAGGGGAGCAAAGGGGAGCGACCCTCGTGATCTCTCAGCTTTTATACTGAATATGACGTCTATGGGATGGAATACTCTGTTGGTCAGGTTTGGGTCACCTGTCCAGTTCGCTCCTCCCTGTAGGTGCGACCCTTTTCACTCCTGGCACCCCAACACGGAGTACAAGATTTAACAGTGACCTTGGTTGCCATAAGAACAAGTATAAGCAAGGGCCTCTCTGCATCCCATTCCTTGGTACGAACTATAAACACCAGGCCTTATCACTGCTAGAAGCAGTCACTGGCTGGAAAAACACACTGCTGTTTCAGAAAGTGCTGGTAGTTAGAGGGGACTTAACTGAAAAGTTAAAGCACTAAAACAGAATCAGTTCTGATTTAGCCCAAACCAGGACAATTGTAAAACTTTGAATTGATGGATTTTTATGTTGATATAGGAAAAAAAAGTACTTTAACTGAACGATAACAGGGCACAAAGGATCTGGATGGTGCAGCTTGGGTCAAATTATCAAGTGAGACTTGCAGCCCAGGGACCAGCAGTGCAAGGTGTAGGAACTCAACTGCGATTGAGAGTTAATGTCTTTAGTTTTTCTAAGAAAGGTATTCTTCTTTATTTTCTTTCTTATCCCCCTTAATTCACAAGCAGTTAGTTATGTGCGTATTTGAAGGCTTGTTTTTGAGTAAGTACATCTATGTTTGGAGACAAAAGATTGAAAAAGCGAACCCTGAGATCTAAATCAAAATAGTCCAAGTTGTAGTCTCTTAATTTTGTAACATGGTGGCATTATAGTATGATTTTTGGTTGATTGGCAATGGCTGTGGGATGTTGTAGAACTGCCCATCATGGAAAAGGCTGCTTCGGAGTTTAGCAAGGGGCTAATACAAAGATCTATTAAAAATAGCAACTTGTAAATCAAATTACTGTAGGCTCTACTAACATTGTCTACTATTTTTCATTTTATGGACTTCTCATTGACTAATTCCCTCATAACCAAGCATCTGCTTAGAGGCTGAATCTCACTTTTTAAATGTAACCATGTGTGCTACTATGTGGACAAATTTTTAGGTATCATATGGGCAGAAAGACTGTTTTTATAACTGGCAGCTCTTTAGCTGATCTTGGAATGTGAAAATCCCAATGAGCTTTCATTTTGGTATTCCTTGTGCTTTGTTGTCTCTAATACTAGCACAGTCAAGATGTCTCATGAAGCATAGTTAAAAATGTGACTGTAGTTACTATTTCCACATACCTCAAACTAAATATTCCACTACTGTATCTCATCTAATTCTTCTGTTTATGCACGGGTTAAATACAATGCCTTCTCATGACTGACTTGATTCTGCAAGGTGAATAAGGGTGAAGGTATTATCAACTTTCTAACTTTTTGGGGTTTTATTTCCTTTTTTGTGTGAGGCAAAATTGGTGGATCTAGTCTTCTTTGGAATATTTCCCGCTTTAAGAATAAACAGAAGAATCTCACTGCGATTCTCTTAAGGAACTGATGGAAAACTCTAAAATTTGAAGAAGTTGCTTAATGCTGCCTTGCAGGCTTGGTAATGAGCACTTACAGATCTTTCGATTGAAAATTCAGCTGGCTGCCTAATCCCTGAGATATCTTTAAATTAATAAAACTTCCAAATACTTTCTTTCATAATTTTTCATGATGTTTCTATTTGATGAAAAAGTAAAGCAAAGCAAAGCAAACTGTGGAGATAAAGTTAAACATGAGAATCATGAATGCTGTAAACCCAGGGAACATCAGTAAGGGATCTCCAGTTTGCAGATGAAATGACAGCGTCACCTTTCATATCCTGAAATATCAGTAGGATCAGCTGTAAGATTCATTAGCTGGGATATTCAAAGAGAAGTACGTGGAATAATGCTCCTGGTGCTACTTGCATTAAATTTATAGCTTTATCTTTGTAAAAATGGAGTGGTATCCTAGATCTGAAATCCTACAGATCTAATAAATATTTTAAATATGTTTAAATATAAATAAATAAATACGTAAAAATAAAGTTAGAAGAATGTTTAAATATTAGAAGAAACTTACAGATTTTCACATTGCTGCCTGCAAGTCAAAATTAATTTCTCCTCTCTCTCTGTCTTTTTTTTTTTTTTTTTTTTCCCCAAAAAAGAATTATTTTAGGTCTGGAATATATCTGGAAAGGCAAGACAAGAGAATACTGCCCAAAATGACAAGGTGGTATATACCATCTGTCATGCATCCCCAAATGTTAATTACTTATGAGTAAGATTTAAGATCAAAATGGAAATGAAAATGATCTGCAAAGTGTAACTGAAGAGCCGTGGCTGTAATTCAGCTCTCTGTACGTCTTGATCCTCTTTTTCTAACACTTCAATTGAAGTATGATACTTTGACTTTTTACAGATTCCATATTTCAGCGTACTCTACTCATCTGGTAAGAATTTGTGCAGCACTAAAGGGCAATATCTGTTTGGAATGAATGTTACAGGAAGTTTTGTATTTATACAAAATTCAGATTGTAGTTAGAGATCTTTAAACAGGCTTTTTTTTTTTCCCCTTTTAGTACTTTGTAAAAAAACCCAACAGTTAATTTCTTCATATTTCATTGATTATTATTAAAACTACAGAATGGTTGGGGTAGAAGAAAAGACGACAAAACTATTAATCTCATTTTGAACCTATAGATGTGAATTGTTGGATCCAAAGAAGCTCAGTAATTCTGGTTCCAAGTTACATCCAAAACTGAAGTAGATTCTTTTACCCTTAAGGTATAGAATATTTTTTTTGTAATCACTTCTGTTCACTCAAGATTTTTCCCTGAGAGGAACAAAGATTGCACAAAAATACCTAATCTTCAGAGCTTTCTATACTTTACATGGAAAAATTCCTGCACAGAGAATAATCACTTGAAAAGAACTTATTTACTTAGCCCTCAGGTAGAAGAGTTTATGCACGCACAGAAAATCCAGACAGTGTCTTAAACAGTCTTGTGTGTCGCACATGCAACCTCTATTCACTGCTCTAAAAATGAGTAACAGCTTCCAAATAGCTGTATGCAAGCGTCTCTGTGGAAGGGGTTGAAGATAAGTGTACCTACAAAATGTTCCCCAAGAAGCCTAGTAATCTTTTGTAATATAAGAACGGAAATCCTAATGTTCAGATTTTCTTTGAAGAACTGTTTCTTTCTGTCCTTTGCTCAGAAAAGGCAAACTGGCTGTTCAAAGACCCTTGGTTTGCTTAGGAATGTTTTTGTTGTTACTGCCCCACAGTGGCTCATTGGAATATGTATGCAGGGCGGTTGTTTTTTTCTGCTTGAGCAGGCTTTTGAAGAGGGGGAGGGTTGCCAGGGAATCTTTTATTTTCACTCAGTCTGCCTTGCTAATGATCTACAGTTACAGGCAAACACATCTATAATCCAAGATCACATTTTCTTTCACGTCCTTATTAAAGAGCTAATGTATTCCCCTTCTCAATGTATAGATTATGTTTTCCACTTACAGATAGTTCTTTGGATTGGATGAAATAGAAAGATTTAGTAGATAAATGGGAGACTGATTCAGAGAACAGGCATTTCATTGAGTCCCGCTAGTGACAGTGAATCCTGCAGTATGCCATGAATGGTAAAAACCTCAATGAGTGTAAATACACATCCGTGTGTGTAAATACTCTTTTTCACACACTGTTCCTCTGTACATACTTTTATTTAATATGACTTATTCTGAGAACAAAAGCAAAACTACCTTACAATCCAAATAAATGATGTTCTGTATTGTATGTTTAAGACATACACTTAACAATCAGGATCTAGTTTTTAGGTTAGTGGTCTGATTGTTTTGCTAATATTATGATTTGGCACAGCTAACACATTGCACAATGAACCAGATTCTCCTGTGCACTGTGGCTTTGGGCTGCTCTGCCAGCGTCATCCATCTCCCAAAGCAAAGAGGAGGCTCCAGTCACACACATTCTCATAGCAATGCAACTCTTTGCTGGGACTGTTGTCAGCAAAATGAAGGGTTAGCCTAGAATACTACAGTGACATTTAACTTCCTGGCCCTTTTAGCAGTGAAGATGGTACCTTAATTGCACACAGAGACACTGGCCTTTGTGCACAGCAGCATCAGCATTGTTGTAGTATAAAAACAAGTATCAAATTACTTTTTTTCAATTATTTTTCCTTCCTCTTCTTGCAGATTTGAGTTTAGATACGGTTAGTTCTATAGTCAAATACATTTTCAAATTGCTGTCATATTAAAATGGGAAAACATACTCTGGAATTCATGACTGCTTTCAGTCAGTGAAGCAGAGAGAATGGTAAGTCACCCTTCACTCTAACCTTGATTTGCAATATACAATTTAGTGAATCTCACATCACATCAGATGTTCATTGGGTTAAAAAGATCAGTGAGCTTACCTGCCAGTACATATGTAGCTTACCTCTTTGGTTTGAGTTCAGCTTGTCAGCGTACTAGTGATCTGTGCTCCATCTGTACATGGAAGCAGAAATGTTCCGTTCTCATAATACATAGGCTAGCACTGCACTGTAGTTCCCATTTCAGCTGAAGAATGTTTATGGGGCTGAGCATACTTGTGCTGTCATCCTAATTTTTCTACATTGTTACTGTAGCAGCACAAAGTTCTTGCAGTGTGTTGTTTAAAATGCTGGCTGCTCAGCAAATGATCTAGTGCACACAGCATTGTAATAATACAGAAATCTGCATGTTGAATTTCAATTATGCTTTAAAGCTTTATAAACAGAGTGCTTACGCTTTCTTTTCAACATGCACTGAAATGTTAGGGGTTTTGTTTAGTTCTAGAAACATCAGCATGGCAGGGCACTAGAGAGCTTCCTTCTGTTTAAGTGATTGCTTTACTCCTGTGCCCTGTGGAAAGCCTGCCTAGTGAGTGACCACCTTATAAAAGAAACTCACTATGTTTTCAAATCAGTTAATGCATTAGATCTCTCTCATGTAAGAGAGGAAATTAATTCTGTGAAATGCTTCTTACTTTGCAGTGTTTAAATAGCCAGTGCGGTAATGCATTTTGGGGTTGGCACAGAGTAGAAGGGTGCCCTATTATGAGATTTATTTGCAGAAATTTGGTGCGTGCAGTCAGCACATGATAGAGATTGACTGCTTAGGGCATGAAATAAGAAATATTTATTACTTCAAACCGAGGTTTACAACTCACTAGCAATTATACTTTTTATTCTGTGAAACATTTGGACGCACCACTCTCTGGCAGGCTAGATTTCATTGTCATTCTCTTAGTGCAAAAAGAACCTCTTTAATAACTTTAATAAAACATGAGGGGCACAATAGTGCAAGGCTGGATTCAGCCGTGATGGCAGGGAAAAGATTTGTGCTGTAACAGAGCATTCTCACTGTCACAAAACATGGTCACTATAAATTTAATACTGGAATGTTGTAAAGGAGTTCTTACAGCCTAGAGAACTAAGACAATGAAGCAGCGACCAAGTAAGTAGGGAGGTCTGTATGCCATAATGGCAGCACTGTGCAGAAGTACGGGAATAAAGCCTAGAAGCGATATAATCATGTTAGTGTGCCTGAATATAATCGTATTAGCCCAGTCTGAAAGGCAGAGCTAATCTGCCCAGCTGCAAATTGTTTTGCTGAAGCCACACTGCTTCAAGGATCTCTGCACTCTACTGCACTGGTCCATGGAGATAAGTCTATGATTTGCCAGATGAAGGTGAAGTAAGTTGGGTCAGGATAATGGCATCTTCCTTGGTAGCAGCAAAATTACAGGCTGAGACAGGAAAGCAATTTTAAAGTTTGAGATTATTAAAGGATAAGACAGAACAATTTGAGATTTGAAAAAAAAAAAAGTGTAAAATAAGAAATACAAGAAGTTCATTACCCTTCTGTAAAAGCCTAACTAATACTATATGGTTCTTCAAGACAACAGACAGAGGAACAGTGAGAACCAAAGTTCTCACTAACAATATTCAATGAGCAGAAAGAAGTTGTAAACTCTGAAAAAACACTTCAGTAACCTCACTTATGGAGGGGTGCAGTTTAAACCCCATTACCAGTTTACAAAACAGCATAGACCCAAAATGAAGATAAAGCATATAAAAATCTTCTTGCAAATAGTTTTAAGAAAATAGAAAGAAATATCATGGGTAAGTGGTCTCCAAGACAACAAAAAGCAAGAGGTGGAGGAAAGTGAAGGAAGTAAGTTTTTAACTTTCTTCTTGTGCAACATGAATTAAAAATGTGAGTACTATACTATGAAAAAAGTTGTAAGTACATTTCAGGGACCCTGGTGACAGAACAAACCACTTTAGCTCTGTTTTTTTTTTTCAGTTTAGTACAATGTCACTGAAGTCCCTTGAGGTGAATAGGTATAATCCACAGAAACCCCCAACACTGATTCTTGGTTTGCATGCATGCGTGCATTCTGCTTTTAGAAAGCAAGAAAACCAAGAGTAAAATTTTCGATTTTTCATAACTAATGGTATCCAACATTAGCCTTGAAACACTGCAGTGGATTAAGATCTGTATTTGTTATGCCTTAATAATTAATCCATTGACACAGCTATGATGATGATAAGGGGAAGGGAACTGCTCCCCATGGTCACGAGACAGGACCTCCAAAATTTAACACTGAATTGTGATAAAGCATCTTCTTACAGCCAAGAAGACAACTACAATGCAGAGATCATAACCTCATTTGTTAGAATTATGATTATCCCATATTTTCAGGTAGAACTTGGCTTACGCTACAAACATGGGTGTTAAAACAAATGAGATGGAACTTTTTTGGTAACAGCCAGTTTTTAAGTTTAAGTGTGTGACAATGGAAGAAGACTCCGTGCAAAAAGGGACTAGGCTACCCAGTATCAGGTGAGGAAGAACAGAACCTGGTCTGTGAATGCACTGTTAACAACAGAGCTGCTTACAGTAAAGGGCAAGAGGACATCATCCCTCCTTTCTTGTTTACGCTTTCTCGCTTCACAAACTGTGTATTTCCAGAGAGGTTTCTGTGCCAAAACAAGGGAAAAACTCATGGTGACAATAAGCCTCAAAGAGGGGCAGAAATTCAGGTACAGCAGTATGCTCTGTGTTTCTTCACTTTGCATGCTAATTTTTGTTGACCCCATTCTGCAAGTATAACATCCAGCAAAAGACTGTGTAAGAAGCCTAGGCTTAACTTTACCCTTTACCTTTTTTTTTTTTTCTTTTATCAGAGATAAAATTAAGTTCAGTAGTACTTTTTTGGTGTCCTGTGCTATTCTAACAACATAAAGCTGCTTGAAATTTGCTCACTCTTAAGCCAGATACAGATCTGTTTGTATCAGTTGAACAACATGAAGCAGCTAGAGCTGGTGAGTCTAATCTGAAGACTTTTTTTCTGAGGCACAACTCTGGGTTTGCACATCTGTGTAATATGTACGAACATCTTCAAATTTATTATGACATTGCATTTTCTTTTAAAATAATTAAGGCTAGGAAAAATATCTGTAAGCACACAGTATTTGTATGACTAGCTCTTACATGTTGCACCACTAAGAGAAAGGTTAAAATGGATGGGAGTACCTGAAGACTAATTCTCGCTAATTTGTTTTTGTCACCACTATATGTATATGTGTCAGTGGTTAGTGACTCATTTTTGAGGAAATGACTGGTAAATACCAGTCCAAATTACTGCAGGAAGGAGTGGATAGACAGTGGGGTAGCAATTTCTCATGTATTACAGGGTTATAAGAGCAAGTTAATGTTCGGGTTTTTTGAGTGCTGGAACATACAGTGTCACAAATAGGGTAATACTTGGTTTTGTCTTCTTAGTAGGCAAATACTGAAAACATTTCAGAAATCTACTAAATAACTCTAGAGGAAACAACACTAGTCTGAAAAACACTCAGCTTAGCTTTCATTTCATATTAGTCATTGTGAGAACTGTCTTCCAAGATACTGAAGGTATTATCATGGTTGACTACGTTACACTTAAAACCCTCAGGGTAGCACTACACTTACCTGTGCATAACCTGCAATCAAATATGAAAAATAAATATTAAGGCACATTTGGGAATCCCTAAGGCCTTGTTTGAGTGGCTTATGCTGTCGACTTTAGTTTATATCCTGTTTTAAATTTGGCAGACATATCAACAGCAACAGATACTTTATTTTCAGTTCGGGTACACCATTTTGTTTAGCTATGGCTAGAATATGCCCTGAATTACACGGCAGTACACACTACAGGTTGAGCTTTTTTTCCTTCACAGAGCAATGCGAGTCATGTTTAGTTCAGGTCTAACACAGATCAGAGCCTTCATTTACAACATGTTGCAAGCAAATGAATAGAAGAAGAACTGGAGAAAGCCCACAATACTTTGCCTTTGCCTTTTTATATGCTGGCCCATGGCTGTGGTCAGGAAAAAAACAGTATTCTCTAAAGAGATCTACAGTCTATTTCTCCATTTCACATACTGAGACAGTGCAGAGCTCACTGGGAACTGTAAAACATGGTGATAGGTAGTTAAAGTATAGTTAGACAGTGCCATAATATATAGGCTCAGGTGGTAATCATCAATCTGGTGTTTACTGCTGCCGTGCCTGTGTGGTTTTGGGTTAGGACACAACTGCCCACAGTGTAGCTAGAAACCTGGATAGCTCTGGCTTGTGTTAAAGGATAACCCACAAGAACTTGAGGGAGGTTTTACTGAGATCAGCTTCTGGTCTTACTCTCCTCTCACGTCCAGTAAGTCTGACACATAACAGACATTCCTATTATCAGTGTAGGACAAGATTTAGGCTTGATCTCATTTAAATTTTATCAGCATAGCTGTTGATCAGCTGTTGTTATTCACACATCTATCCCGATTCTAGAGTTATCTGTTTAACTGCTGTTGTACTGATGCCAGGGTGTGCCAGTAGAAACCTTTTATACCTGTGTAATTGGATCTACGCTAAAGCGATTGAATAATGATAAAAGCAAAAGCTGGTCTTGTCTGTGCAGGGAATTTTATGAGCAGAAATATATTGCTATAAGCAGGGGTTCAGGCACAGAAGTGCCTACAACAGTAATGCATTAGAGCATCGTATCAGCTCATCCATGGCAACTACTACCTGTGTGGTCTAAGCCATTGTAAATGCAGGATGGGAAAGCGTTGCAAAGTTCGAGCTAATGTAGTTTACCAGGCCCTTGCCATGGGCAGAGGGCACTGCCTTGGTCATCTGCTTAGGTTAGATGATGGATTATCTTGTTAAGCTTCAAAACTTGTGAGCAAGCCTGAGTTCCCTCTTTATGTAGCTACAGCAATTTAAGTCACTCTGTGGTAAGGTTATGAAGAGCAGCTTTTTTCTGGTTTGCCTTACCCTGCCTTTACATCTGTTCAAGGCACACAAACAAAACTATCAAAACTAGGACAAGGATTTTTTTTTTTTTCCGTAGCTGTCTTCTCTACAAAATTAATGTAAAGAATATAAATACCAACATTTATTCCTGCCAAAAAATCCAAAATATATGTTCATGATAGGAAAAGTTAAGTAATTCAGTATGGGTGCTCAGACTAATTACAGTAATACAGATCTCAGCTACCTGGAGTAGACAGAGGTTGTCTTGTTGAGTTCTGTATTTGAACTTAGTGATAATGGTGATGATGATAACAATGAAGATAATGATAAATATTTATGGATTATTTTAAAATTTTGTTCATAAAGATAAACTTTGGAACTGAAGCAGAGGCCATTTTTCAAGGTTGTGCCCAAGACCCATTGTTGGGCTGGAAACAGAGCCTTGCTTACACCTTCTCAGCCAAACAAAATTATTCTTCCTCTCAAATTATAATCCTTTATAGTATATATATTATTGGATATATATTAATAGATATTATTGGATCAAATTGGATCAAGTTATGTTCCATCATTAATACACAGACAGTATCATACATAAACATAAATAAAACTACAAATATTCTGGGGTACTTAGATTAATCACGCTTCACAGTGTAACACTAAGGATGATTTTGGTTCTGAAGTTTACTTTGTAAAAGAAAAATCAAAATATCTTCAGAAATGTTAATGACATCATTTGTGATAATAACCTGAAAGATGTGGTCTTGAAAACTCATTCATTCCTAGGTTAATTTCATTAATTCATTATTCATGAAAAGAATAAAGATTTTAAAATGTTTCCAAATAACATAGCTAAGAATATTAGCAAAAACTTAGCATCATGTAAAGCAAATTACAAACAGTATGTTTGCAGAAGTATGTTCTCTAGGAACTTATACTTCAAATGCATAAAGACTTATTGGACTTGTGTCATATATGGGATTAATATATTTTTTTGCCAGTCACTTGATTTCTAATTTCTTTGTCAAACAATTTTGAACATCAGTGGTGATTTATCCGGGCCCTCTGTACTCCTGTTTCCATTTTTTAGCTAATTTTCATATAAAGTTCACGAAATTTAGAGTGCTTCCATGCTCAAGTTCTGCAGTTTATACTGATAAAGTGACAAAACCTAAAATTAATTGATTAATATCAGTTCAAAAATAGTTACAAGAGTTCAGGAGGGTTAAATCTTACTCACATAAATCCTCTTTGCACCAGATTGGCTGCTAGAGCATTTATTGCCATGATTATGTCTGTAAAAAAAAGAAATGGCAGCCATAACTGCCATAGTAGTACAGCTAATTACACCTATTTTTAAACTGTATATCTAAGCCACTTAAGAAAATGTTGTATATTTTTGCCTCATGTTCTTTTCAGATAATAGGCATAAGTAGCCATCTTTTGAAAGCAAGCTGTACTTCACTATTAAGTACCACAAGTACAAAGTTGTTTGTTTCTTTAAATGATATTTATTATGACACTCTGGAATGGAGTACACACTAGTTTTATTGGATAAATGGAAATTTAAGACCTTTAGGCTGTATTGGTAGCTACTAGTTATGAAAAAGAATAACCATGTGCTAAGAAAAACAATATTTTGTTGTCATTGTTCTCACTAAAAATCAAATGCATTATCTGCAAACTGTCACTGTGTAGTTCTGCATATAATTTCATTGTGTTTCAAGATTACTAGAAGTAAGGATAATAACAATTTTTAATTTATTTTCATTTTCCCCTCAAATTCTTCAGTTTTGAAGAAATTATGTGAGCTAACAACTTGGTTTCATCATAGAGATGGTCTAGGACAGCAAATACTCATTTTTTTCCCCAACAAGCATTTTCCGCCTTTAGCAACAACAATAATGCTATACAAAACTTGCATAAAATGAATTTTCTTCTATTGCCCTGAAATCTACATTTTAAACCCAAAAGCAAAGGTGGCCTAGGCTAAGCTGAACTAGACAAAGGTGTGTAAGTCTTACTAAAACTGACTGATCAATATATTTTTAACTGATTTTTACTTATATCTTATTTTTCTTTCAGTGTTTGCTCTAAAATTCCTGTGAGTATATTATCAGCACTGTGTCTGTGCTTTTTAATACCTACTGAGAAATACGTTAATTTAAAGCCTTATGTAGGACGTTTATCTTGCTGGTTTGTTGTGGTTGTTAAGCAAGATCATGATTTGTGATAGATGACTTCTGAGGTTAAAACAGTTTCATAAATAATCAGTAACTAGGCAGTGAAATTAAATTATAGTGATTAAAATTATCCTGTATTTTTCCTGCTAATTATTATAAAAAAAACCTTTCCCAATTTTTTACTTGCAAAGCTATTGGAAATCGTGAAGGAGTAACGTTGCCTATGACTCCCTCTAGTGATTCTGCTATGGGAAATGCAGCCAGCTACATGTGCCAGCCGTACAAAATCGCCCCGAATTCGTCACTAAATTCTTCTTGTCTAAAAAATAGTTGTTCATGATGGCAATTGAATTCTTAATAAATTAAAGAGGTTTTATAAGCAGTGGGATGAAGTACTGTAGCACATACACTGTTTTGGGAAATTGATGTTCTGCAGCAAATAAATATTTTCTGATGTGAGGAGTCTTTCTTCCTTCTATTTAACAGAGAACCCTGTTAAGCCAATAGAAATAAAAGATATGTGGTAAAAATGAGTAGTACTAGTACGTTCCTAGCTTGGTATTGTTGAAGGCACTGAATTTTAAAAGAATGCTGAGCGCATTTCTTGGGATAATTGGGAAACTCCAACACAAAAGTGACTCTATTACACTTACTGTATCACTTTGTATATCACTTTTTGCCTCAGTTTGTGATGCAGTAAGACAGAATGTCACAAGATGATCAATGTACAACCACTTCGTTGTGTGTGACTGTAATTTGCATTCTCACTAACACTGACATTTTAGAGTCTTCTCTCCAGTTCGATTGCTCACTAACCGTTCCCATGAGTTGCCGATACCCTTACACTATCTCAAGAATCTTTTACAAGCATGTGTTCGATTTTCACAAGCATCTTAAAAGTATGAGTTTTATTAACTGCAAATATTTTTTATTAACTGCAAATATTCTATTTGTTCTACATATGGATAACCTTTGCCACAAAGAAATGCTCACATTTTTCCTTGCCATGGTTGTTATCATATTCATGGCCAGGTTTGGAAATGTCATCAGCCAGTTCTTTAGAAACAAGGGCCTACAGCCAGTTTGCCACAAACTCGCAAAGAGAGCTTAGAACATCTATCCATAGCAAGGAAGAATGCATTTGTTCATCTATCATAAAAATATCCTAGAGATAAGTGGAAGTTACTATGGTAAAGTGATTTGCTATAATTCAATCATGATTTGAGGGTTGGACTGGTATTTTCTGTGTGCTGGTA
The DNA here is from genome assembly GCF_034619465.1 of Leptosomus discolor. Taxonomy (NCBI): domain Eukaryota; kingdom Metazoa; phylum Chordata; class Aves; order Leptosomiformes; family Leptosomidae; genus Leptosomus; species Leptosomus discolor. The sequence continues at coordinate 33,707,450 of NC_141399.1, read as the reverse complement.
TCCCATGGTGTAATGTGTGTGGGTAGTTCAGTGAAGCCTTAATGATAGATGTAGTTTTGATGAAAAAACACCTAAACACAGTTCCAGGTTCTGATTTGCAACAATACTTTTTCAGCATGTAGATTTAGAGTCCACACCTAACAACCAAAGCTGACATGAGCGAACAATAATGTTCTATGATCTCAACCCAAAATCCGGGTAATCCGTACTGAATCCTTCATTTTCTTGTCAATAAACCAGTTCACATTCCTGTTGTGAAAGAAAAGCCTAGAATGTTACATAATCCTGTGAAAAACTTAATAATAAATATTTTGTTATATAAATTGAAGGAACAGAATCCATATCCCAGTGGCATGCATTTCTGCATAACTCTTTCTTCCAAAACAATCCCAAGCATTTTTAAATGAACAACTTGACTCACTACTGAAATACAGCAATCTTTGGAATGGGAGTTACTAAGCACTTGGTAGCATTACACAGCTAGAAGCATTCCTGCCCGTTCTCCGTTATTGTTTTGACCCTGCTGCAGATGTTTATTTGGAAAGTCCTACCGTGACTGGGACAAGGTTAGTGACCTGCCTTGGAAACTCTGTTGTGCAAAGCAATTCCTCCATTCTCTAGCCGACGAGGGAGTAACTGCTTCGGTTAGGTTCAACGGACTTTGAGACTATGGACACAAGTCCTCTGTTCCTTTCCCAGGTCCTATTATAAAAACTGCTATTGATGAGCATTTTTGACACTCAGATTACAGAGCATGAAAAGCCAGAGCACATCATTCCCTGCAAACCATGCATCAGAAAGCAGAGTAACTGGTTTGCACACCCCTCTTCTACTTCGAGAAGTCAGAACTTCAGGAATCTCTTTTCAATGAGGCTTTGTCAAATCACACTCTCATTAACAGACTTTTCCTAACTATTCAAAGATTCTAAGCACATCTGCTTATTGGAAGAGTCTCCTTTTTTAAACTCCTCTGGCTATTAATTTGCAAGCAGCCTGATCCTGTTATGCTGGTCTTAGATTGCTGGTGTTACTGGACTTCTGTTGTGATAATGATTGCCAAAGAATAACTTTGCTTAGGTAAGGACCGGACACACCTTACTGAATCTACTGGGAACGTAGTCGCCAATATAGCTCAACTATGAACATGCAGTAATGTTTGCAGATACACCACTGTTGTGGACATGTTCTGTGGCTCCTTTCCCTGAGGACTTTACTTGCGTAATATTGCTATTCCAGACATGCTAATTTCAGACAGCAAAATAAAAAAAAACCCAAACAAACCAACAATGACACGGGTCCATGCACTCTGACCTTAATGCAGATTCCAATTTGATTTAGATGGGGTCCTGAGTCTTCTGAATACATACACTTCAAGGAAACTTTAGCAATCTAATTTTTTGAAAGGCACTCTCTTCAGTATGGCCACCAATACCATTAGCATTAAAGTGATGCCAAAAAGGATACCTAAAAAAAATCTTGTTACTAAAGAGCAACGTTTTTCCCTTTTGCAAAATACCATATACTTAATAGCTTAAGAAATCCAGGTGTGATGAAGATTTCAAAGCACTTTAGCAGGTCTTTGCTCTTTCAGCAAGACAAAACATAAATCTAGGCATGTAAAATACTTATGAAATCAATTACATTTTGGAATGTGAAAAAATTGAGCTATATCAAACAATGTATGTATATCTTTTTATTCAAACATTATTTGAGCAATGTTTAAGATATTTCTATTATTGAAGTATTACTTTTCATATTTAATAAGGACCTGACAGGCACAGAAATTAAATGACTTGCCAAAAGCCAGACTGAAGAGAGTACCCTGGTGAAACAGAAAGATGGGTGTTCCAAGATCCAGACCAGTACCTGATTTACTGCATTCCTGCGGCTCTCCAGCTACAGGGGTAGCAGAAAGGCATTCTAAGCTCCAGGACGAGCAAAGGAAGGAGCTGCACTAGTCATATCATATGTCAGACAGGAACGGCCAGTTTTCTGTTTGAACTACTCTTGAAAACTATACGTTTACAAAAGTCCTGTGATGACAGTGGGGCTTTTTTTCGACATCTTTGTTACCGCCTAAGGATAATTAGCTAATGTTTTGTGATTGATGTGCTACACAGCTGAATCAAAGTTCAACTGAAATCTTCAGTTTATATGCAAAGTTTGTCTCGGTAGCATCCTTTAAACTGTGTCTTTTGATGTATAGTTGTTGTGTCATAGAATTGTTTCTCTGTCCATAAGCCAAAGGAATAGTCGTCAGGGTGGGTATCTACCTGCTTCATTACTACCCTACACAGCCAGAGGGAGAAAATTTGCTTACCTTGGCATGACCACTTCCATCATTGTTCTCCAGAATAAACAGCTCATTTCTGTACTCGTGGTCATAAATTCAAAATCTCAGTCATGACCCTAGCTGATTATTTTTTAATTGCACACACCTTTCAGCTGAAAGGAGAATAAAAAAACCCTATTTGTCTAAGACCAACCAATATTTGAAGCCTTATAATGAATATTAAATAGTATTTAATAATGTTTATATGTTAAAATGGGTTAAACAAGCGACTAAAATAAGGAGGGGGGGGGAAAGGATGTGACTTTTCAGACAACTAAGTCAAATATACTGAAGGTTTATGGAAATTTTTTTTTCTTTTATAGGAAATCACTTGTAATTGCATTAACTTGGAAGAAAATTTATATTTATAATGGGAGGTAACAGAATAGCCTTTTAGTATCCTTTGTTTTGAATATTTGAATAGATGTGCTATCCTGTTAGTGTGCATCATTCTGAAATTTATAGCTTTCCGGTACAAGCTAATTTAAAATAATGAAAAAAATATTGTTTATTCTAGCATTTTTGCATGTCTAGACTGCTTCTTAAACACAAGCTGTGCTGTAAAGTACAGCAAAAGACACAATATATTTCAGCTTTCTTAGTTTGTTTCTATTTTGCAAGACATAAATCCCCAAACACTCTTAAAGATGCAGAGAACAGCACAGTGTAACACTTGTTAAGTTTACAAAATTAATTGAAATGAACAGTTTCTGCAGATGTTTATTACTCAAGTAAGTTCCTGTAATCAAGGACAGATGTCAAATATTTGTTATACAAAAGGTATTGAATTAATTCCGAGGTTAAAGACTTGGTCTGATTTTTTATCTTATTTAAGTCATCTTAAGATATCACCTGTATTGTCATCGATACCATAGCTCCTGACTCCTGTCACCAAGCAGGGAACTGGGTCCACAAACTCCTGCTGGTGCACTAAGTTCCATTTTGAGTCTTTCTAACATCTCGTCTTGCACACCCGTGCCAAGGCCATGCCCTTTTGGGGTGTGTGCGTGAACTCTCAAAATGTGCAGTATAGAAATTAATGTATTTTGTACATAATTCATGACATTTAAAAAACATTGTCACTTGACAGCCAGGATGATAATAACTTTAGTATGTTCTACCTCCCACTGTCAGGTACCGGACTTCCAAAGCTCTCTGTTGTAATCATTCTGGCAATAGCCCTGCAAGAGAGAAACACCACTGGTGCCTGGCTCTCCCCCAAAACATACGTATTTGGAAATCGTGACCCTTCTAAAAATAAGGCAGTCTAAACTTCCTGCATATTACCGATAGATGTATAGTGACTCCAATCTTGGAATGAAAGGTATAGGTACCATATGGTCATTGTTCATCCAGATTTGTGGCTGTAGGGGTTTTTTTTGGTATGTCTGCCATTTCTGATTAATACTGTATTTGACCTACAGTGATTTGACCTGAAGTTATGCCAGTTTCTTGGCAAAAAAAAATAATTCTACAAATAGTTTAGAAAAATTGATCAGTCATTGTAAATTATAGACCACTGCAGAAGGTGGGATGCGGAGAGACCGACTGTTTGAATTCATTATGAGGTTCAGACACAGTACTGATTGGCATTTATCAAGCACGGTGCAATGTAGGTCAACATTGCCCCTAGAAAAGGTAAAACTTGGGAATTTCCATTATTGAGAAGTAGGACTAAAAACAGTGCTAGTGCTCAAACATCCCAAGTGGATTTATTTTACATTTCCAGCAAATGGGGCTGAGGGAAAAGGAAGGGAAAGAAACTGTTGTTCACAGAAGTACATGGAGAATAAAAGTCTTACTTGGGATTGAGGCAAAATCCTAGAAAAAGATGTGGTGCAGTGTAGTTGCAATTTGCTTTCTGAGTTTTTCTGTTGCTCTGACAGGGAAAAAAGAAACAAAGCAGAACTATGTGAGGCCTTCAGCAGAGAAAGACCTCCAACCTTATCTGTCAGTCTGGTGAAAGTAGCTCCTTTTTGTTCCCTGCACCAGCCTCCGCATATACCCATTCCCAGTAGCGAAGGGAAGGATTGTGTCTCTTATTTTCTTGCATAGAGACATAAAAGTGAATTACAATCTTTCTTCAAGACTGTCATCTACAGTGGCCTCTCCATGACTTATCTGGGTGACCAAAGTAAGGCTACTCAAGCAATATATTTTATGTGACCTTTGCGAAAATGCTGAGAATTCGTCCTACAGGCAGTGAGTTTTATTAACAGGTTATTCCAAACGACTGTAAAGCCAGCAGTTGTATAATATCTACAAGACTTGTCTCCTTACATTTTGAGTTTATAAAAAAATCAGTGTCTGTGGGAAGAAGAACCACAATAACTGCAATCAGGGAAAGGCAGGGACAGCCCCCATTCCGCAAGGCAGCAGCCTGCCTGCAAGGCAGCCGGCACCAAAGTCTCACGGACCGGCTAGCGCACAAACTGCTCGAAGTCAGCCACAGTGCACACAGCATCCTGAAGAATCCGCTGAAGGTGCTACACGGAAACCATATTTCCGAGTGTTTTTCTGTTAAAGTGCAAGTTTTAGAGGGAAGCAAGCTTGACCTTCACAGTATGCAAAACTTTGGCTCTCGTCCTGGCTCTTTTCACATGTGAATAGTTCCTGTGGGGCCTCTTCATGTGCTTAGAGTAACAAACAATTTCAGGATTTAGACCTTCATCTGCACTAAGGGTAGCAGCAATACCCTCTGATGTACCGAAATATTTCTGTTCGTTTGCTGCATGGACAGAGTTAATCTTACTCTGTCTTTGATTCTTCATTTTCATGTTGTAACTGCTTTGATTTGTGAAGGGTTTTTTCCCTTTTCAAGGGTACCCCTTCACCTCCAGTATCGGTTAAATAAGCCATCTACTCCTTCCACCTTGCTTGTTTGGGGTGGGTTTTTGTTTGGGTTTGGTTTTTTTTTTTTTTTTTAACGAAATGACAATTTTCACTAACTTTGACTTCTGGCTGTGTATTTCAAACATAGCTGAGGCTGAACTGCAGGATCCATTGTAGCTTATCCTTAGACACCACTTTGAAAAGCAGGACGGGTCATCCCCCCCAGCCATGCTGTTTGCTTTCCTTTCTGGAATGGCTGATGCTATCGCAGTTGATCGCTGTTGCACAGGACAAACCACCATGTAGGTCATTTCATCTCCCAGCAATATTCAAACGTCTTTCCGTATTTTTTTTTCCTAGCAATAATCTTTATTTTATTTTAATCTGAATCAAGGAGGACAAGAACATGACAGTGTCCAAACAATGCACAGAAATTCCTTCATCAATTGCCTCTTCTTAGGTGTAAAATACAGTTATCTGTCAGGATATGCCTTTTACGGCCTTGGCTAGTTTAGAAATCCATTGTAATGACAGCTCAATGAAATAGGTATTAAAGGATTGTCAACCGGTCCTAATCTGTGTGCCGTCAACATGATGTAACCCAAACACACATAGCTGCACGCGACTTTTATTTTTTGTCCTTTTGTTGTTTATATGTGCTTTATTTCACGTTTTATTACAAAATTTTCTGAAATGTTGATAAGTGTAACTGAGAGGCACTGCTGTCAGCATCCTGCTGCACTGCAGCTGGGCCATGAACTCTAATTTGTGGGTAACGTTCTGGTCCTACATAACGAGGTACCTCTGCTGCCTGCATGTCTATGGGGCAAGAGTAATGAAGTCACAACTTCCCTAAATTCACAGAATTTAGCACCCAGTATAGTAAAATACCCTGGGCATTTGATCAAAGTTAGGCGACTGAAATATGATATGGAAATATAACCTAGAAGAAAAGGAATTACATCTGTTCTGTAGTATTTTAGCATGGTTAATGGCCCCACAATTGTTCATTCTGAGTCCATGTTCAAAGAATCTCATTGAATATATGAGTTAACAGGTAAGATGGATACAATTCACTGAATGACTGGGGATTTTTAGAAGCTGTTTTTAGAACTCTCTCATCCTGTCTCTTATATACCTTTATTTGAGAGAAATTCTGGCATTTAAACTATATTTAGCGATAAAAGTGAGACATCACGTACATCTTGCTACAGTGAAGAAGGTAAACCAAGGCTTTCACATACACCTTCATACTATTTTTAAAGAAGGACACATGCAAAAATGTGCGGTTAGGGTAAGTGCAGTTTCTTTTCTCGCTCATCAGAAAAGAGTTTAAAACTGTCTCCTCACTCACCAGCAAAGTACAGAAAAAATGCTGAATTATTTACTAATAATTATTGTGTTCAGTGAGAAGTGCCTACTGCAGGCAGCTGGCAAAATACTGCAAATAATTCAAGATACTCAAATTATTAAAATCAACACTACGAATTAACTATTAATTAAACTGTATTTTCACACAGGCATTCCTGAACAGCCGAACTCACCAGCACAACCTCACTCTGCAACCACTGATCCCGCACACAAAACGAACTGAGTCGGCACAGCCGGGGCTCTCGCCCCGTGAGGCGGCCACCACGCTCCCCACCGCGGCAGCGCCCTGGGGAAGCGCCTCCCGCCGCCCTGTCCCTGCGGGCGGCCCCTTACCCGGCGAGCGGGGCCCGGGCGGGACGCCCCGACCGACTGGGGGCTGCCCGGCGGCGATCCGAGGCCGGCGCCGCTCCCCCGCCTGCGTCCCCCTCAGCAGCCGGTCTCCGCCGCAGGTTGTGGCACGGCCCCGCGCCCCGGGCTCGGGTCTCCCGGCCTCGCCGGGACCCTGACCCGAGAAGCGCCCACCGCAGCGTGCGGGACGCCCGCACGCCTGCCGCGGCCCCTCCCCTCGCCCCCGGCGCCCGACACCCGCCGCCGGGGAAGGCGCCGCTTGGCCGCCGGCCCCTCGCTCCGGCCGCGGCGCCGAGCACGGGGACCGTGCCCCTCCGCGGCGCCGCTGTCCGGCGACCCCCGCGCGGCTGCGGCTCCGGAGCGAGAGCGGGGCTCCGCCGGCGGCCGGCAGCCCCTCCGTCCCCACCTCGGGCTCCGCCGGGGGAGAGCAGCGGGGCGGCGGGGTCGGGGTCGGCGCGGGGAGCCGGGGCCAGAGGCGCTCTCCCAGCCGGGGCCGGGCCGAGGGGCCGGAGGGGCCGGCCTCATCTGCCCCCCTCCCTGCCACCGCGCTCGTGCAGGCGGGCAGCCCGGGCGCAGGGAGGCAGGGGCGAGCCGCCGGCGCAGGGCTGCCCGGCCCCCCCGAGCTGGGAGCGCTGCGCCCCGCTCCGGACCCGCACCCGGGCCTGAGGGCCGGTCCTCCCGGCCCCCGGCGGGGGAGCGCGGAGAGCCGCCCGCCGGGCAGCACCGCCGGCTCCCCCCCAGGCCTGTGCTGCGGTGCGGGGGGGGGGGGGGGGGGGGCGCCGGCGGGGCTGGGGCCGCCCCTCGGCGAGGCGACGGAGCGGCCACGCCGCCGCTGTCGGGGGATTCTCCGAGAGGAAAAGGCAGGGCGGCTCCGGGAGGGGGAACCCCCCTCGGCTCGGCTATTCGCATCCCGGGTGTCGCTCCTCCTCCTGGCGGTGATGTCAGCCGCGGGGAGGGCCGGCTGGCAGCGGCAGCGCGGGGCGCGGGCGGCCGCGGCAGAGCCGAGCCGGAGCCGCCGCCGCCGCCGGGACAGCGCGGGCTCCGGGGCGCCGCCGGCAGCGCAGCCCGCGCCCCCAGGGGCGCCGCAGCGGCCGCGCCGGGCCAGCAGCCAGCCCCGCCGGGAGGGCGGCGAGCGCCCAGCGGCGGCGGCTTCCCTGCGGGGGGACCTGGCGCTCCGCTGCCCGCAGCCGCCCGGCGAGGGGAGCTGTGTCGGGTTGCGCGGCGGAGCGGCGCCGAGTTCAGAGTCTCTCCGCGCAACTTAGGTTACGCGGCAGGACCTCTGTGGACTGGTGCGGGGCTTCCGCGGCGCGATTGCGTTTCCATCCTTTTGCAGCTGCAAAAGCAAATAATTAGCTAAACCTGACAGAAATAAAACAAACTCAGGCGTACCTAAAAGTTAGGATACCTTTTATTTTTTTTTCCCTTTCTTTTACATTTTTATTCCCTATGTGGAAGTCGCTTACGAATCGTGCTCGGCACACTGCATGGGAAGAAGCGGCTCGTATTTTGGATCGAGGATTTGCTGTTGCAAAGCGGTCTAACTTCCATGCAGTGGGGCAGCCTTCACTACTCTAAACGCCTTGATGATGCGCTGAGGAGCCCATGTAGATTGACATCTTGTGCAGAGAAAGCGTTGAAGGTAAGAAGGGGGCTTGGGGAAGAGAGGGATTTTTATATCCTTTTATATGATATCTTTTGTCCAGCATCCCCCTTTCAGCTGAGCATCAGCAGTTCATCCAGAACAGTATTGATAGGCTGGAACTGGCCAAGTCAAATAAAAGTCTGCTCCTGTGAAAGTACGTGGAGCTCACAAGTGACTGCAAAAGGCGTTATTTATATTTAGTCTGGTAGCAGCACGTTTATGGACTGTGCTCGCAGCACGGACAGCGAGCGAACTCCCATAGCTCAGGAATGAGGAGATCTACGGTCTCAGTCTCCGATGGGCAGTTTGCATTGGCTGCTGCATTTGGTGGAATGTGTACCCCCCACTACCTCCCTAGAGCATCCCATCATCCTGTTGGATTTGTTGTTTTTTTTTGCAGATACAATGCCTAGTACTAATGAGAGAGGGAGAGGGATGGAAAAAAACCCATATGGAACATTTTATTGATGTGATCATAATCCTGTAATGGAGATTGCATTAAATGAGGATTGCATCAAAATGCCTAGCTGCTGTGGAGAGACGAGAAAGCAAAAACTATGCTGGATTGTAAATCAAGTTCTTTGATTGAAGGATTTTCTTGAACCATGAAGGGATGCCTGTAAGCTTAAAGTTGCTGTATGTGTGGAGTACTGGAATGGGATAAAAGCCAGATCAGGCTGAAATGTATTTTAATGTACTCAGGCTCTGGATACAGTTAGAATTGGTTAGAGGCATTGCAGTGATGTCCAACGAATTCTTGGTTTCAGCTATGGAGACCACAGAAAGGCAAGGAGAGAGCAGAACACAGACAGGCAAGGGAAGAATTTTACCGTTTGGGGAAGAGGAGGATGGTTCATTTGTGACTTTTGCCATAATGGCACAAAGCTTACAGCTGGCTGGTTACAAGCAGAAACCTTGTAGGCGATCTGGAAAGCAGAGGGTTGATCTCACTTTCCCTTTGCAGCCTTGGCATAGTTGCCTGTAAGAAGTAGCTGTGAGGTGTATGGCAGGAGGCAAACGGAGACTTACTTGCCCCCTTGGACACTGAAGGAAATTCTAAGCTTGAGAGAGATGAAGTCAACTCATCTGATCCTGTCTTTTTGAGCTTGAGCTGATAATACAGTTTGAGTAATTGTTGTTGCTTATCTCAATTGGCAAAGGAGGGGAGAAGATGTTCAAGTTTATTGAACCAAAGCAGAGCTGAGGACAGTAGATATTATCAACTCACCCTTGCATTCTTTTTGTGGTAAATTTTATTCTGGCAAAGAGGACTGAGCCACTTCTTCAAGCCTTACTGAAAGGAAACCTAAGGAGAACAAAAAGATTAAGCAAAAGATAAATTTTAACTTTTTGCTTGTCAGCAGTGGAAGTAGCATTGATCTGTTAGGTCAAAAGCGGTAAGGTAGGAAAAAAAGTTTTTTATTTATTTACTAACATTTCCACACACAGGAGCAAAGTTGGCACGGAAATAAACATCACAGACTGGGGAAGCACCATTTCTTAGAACCACGTAAGTTATAACTGCTGGAAGCAGCTGAGGAATTCCTGTAGGAATACTCGACAGCACTTTGTAACTGCAAAAGAGCTGGTTAAATATGGAGTTATATAGACTAAACCAAAACCAAGTATCTGATGTTCTCAGAAGTAATTTCTTTTTCCACTTGAGTTGTGTACAAAACCTGAGGTAAGAGCTGCACAGTTCAGTCTCTTTCCTGCTGTATATTTGGCATACAGCTGAGATGGAAATACTTACTTGAAATAAAATGAAGAAAAGCAGTGTAAGCATATTGAATTCCTCTTAAGCATTTTATTTTGGCAAAACACAACTTTTAGTGAATTGTAAAAGATGGGTTTAGAATATTCATGGCTAAACTCCAGGGAGCTTAGTGTTAGCTCAGTAGGCAGAAGGTTCTTCCTCTAAAGAGATATCTGGAAAAGATGTGTTTAAATTTCAAGCCATATTCAGTTGAGACTGTTGGTTTCCACATTTTAAAATAATTTATTATGCTTCTTAGGGGAAGGATGCTTAGTCTGGAAAATAAAGCAAGTATTCCTAGCTCACTTTTTTTTTTAATAGAAGGAGCAAGCAGTCTGCTTTAATTGTACTTCTGCATGTACAAATGTTCCAGATCTGACTCTCTTTTGTATCAAATAACAGCTCAGGAAAAATTTGTCGTTCAAAACTGTGGTTATCCATGCAGATCTTGGTCTGTATTTTTGCTACAGAAGAACTCGGCTTCATGGCTGCATTGTTCATCCTTGCAGCATTTCTTTAAATGTGAGCCTTGCTATGGTTAAAGGATAATTTATATTCAGTGTAGTACTGTCTGCTCAGTGGAATTGGCTTTATACATCACAGCCTCTGCAAAAAAGGAGATCAAAGATCTGAACCTGTGGTCCTGTATTGCATTTGTATTCTATGTGGACTCGAGTAATCTTATACTGGAGCCATTCACACTCCCATAGTTAATATGTCAGTCTTTCCATTAAAACGCCCATTTGCTTCGTAATCCAACAGCTAGTTTTAAAGACGGGCTCTAAGCTTACGTTGAATGCATTCATATAGTAAAAAAAAAGATCTCCCAGGCAATGACGTATAATAACAATTGGCATTTGCTAGCAGAGCACTGTTGAGTTGAGTTTATAGAAAGCTTAGTAGAGAATACCACCTGCCTCAAAAACTTAGAGGTGAGAAGGAGAAAAAAACCTCTTTCAGATTTGGAAAGCCACTTCTGGGTCCAGGGGAGTGTTTATACCTGGATTTGAAAGGGGCCTGTGATTGTTAAGCAGGCAGTAGGGCTTTTCTTAAAGGAGAAGAGCACTGGCTCAAACCAGGAGTTAGATCTCAGTTTAATGGTTCAGTTTTCGATTGCATTAGAACTAATGCCTTTGGCATTGTTCCAGTTAGTTCTTTTGAGGGTTAAGTTACAAGAACAGCAAAACCCCAAACCTCATATCCTAACCAGTGAAGTTGTCCTTCCAATAAGCTACAAAGCACTATACACTTTTGAATATTGATGGTTATCTGACACAGGTGTTCAAAGCCTTTGGGGGTTGCTGCTGCTAAAGCACCCTTGCCAGGCTGTCCACCTGAGCGCAGCCCTGGAGGTAGTCATGCTTGCCATCACGGGACAGCCAATGGGACTCATGGTCAGTTTACACTGGAACAGAACTCTTTCTTCTAAAGCATCCCAACATCTTTTCCAATTGCCTGTCGCAGTTAGATAGCCATCTTCTAACAGTGGAGTGGTTGCTTCATCTGTGCAGACAAAGTATGTGGATGCTTATAATAACTTTGTGCGTATTTCAGGTTAGAAGTTGAAAGACTAGAATTAAAAATACATGTGGATGCAGTGCTACAGTTGCATGTGCTGATGTGCTGTGGAGTACCTATGTTCAGGTAGTAGGTTCAAGATAGAGCTTGCTGTATCCAAGTATTTTGGACTGGATGAAATAAATGAGTATTGTTTGAATGAAAGTTTCATCATTTAAGTAAAAAACATCGTAAGGGAGATTAATAGTCTCCTATCCCAGTTACCTCTTTCTGTGATGAGATCACTGAGAGGAAATTTGTTGTCTTTCCTCAGTGCAGTGACGTAGTGTTGACCATATCTTTCTTGAGTCTTCTGAAAATTCATGCTCCCTGCAAATACACACACAAGTATTATGAAGCAGGAAGTTTAGGATGGAAATGGGAATTTGATTATCTCTTAAGATCTGTGGGGAGACTCCCGTTCTCATTATCCAGTAGTAAATTAAGGAAAATAGGTTTAAAACCAGTCTTTTTCAATTACGATGTCTGAATTAGTAAAGTGACTTGCCAGGAAGCATAAAAGCTTCTATAGCTTTTGCACATTTAAAAGCTCCACTGAAAGAGGAGTTTAAACTGTCCTTAAGTTTGTCTTTAAGGTATTACGTTGTGAATAAGAGTGGGCTGAGCGGAAAATACATTTTGAGTGATAATAATAGTATTTACCGCCTCTGGTGCAAGTGAATAAAAGAGATATATTTTAATTTTCAAAAAAACTTTTTGCAAAAAATTTCCTGTTTCTAAATAAGGAAAATGAATAATGTTTTCACAATCACGCAGTAAGATTTCATATTTGCATGAAAACCGCCCTCAAATCCCCTCACTCAGACAGGTGGATTCATGAAGCTCCAGGGAAAGTTAATGTAAAAATCACAATAGAGCTAAAACAGACTGTGGAATTTAATCTGTAGATACAATCAAATCATGGTGGTTCTTACAGTAAATAAAGAACTGTAAAAGATTTTCTGTAACAGAGTCATAATTAAGCATTCCTTTTAGTTGAAGTCTTTTGTCACTGCCTTTAATAAATACCCTGTTGAAAATTACTTTATTTCAGATACCGTTAGAAAACGAGTTCTCCCCTAGATTACATAAGAAACAGCATTCTTGGTCCAACATGGCCTGAGCCAAAGCTTCCTGCAGTCTGTGGAAAAATTCCTATCAGACCAGGGCCTTCAATAATTGCTTCTCACGTGACATAACCTACATACTTTGACTTCTGCCACTTGTTTAGGAGTTCAGCATGTTAATGTGCTATGGAAGGTATTGCTGTAGAGGAGTTTTGCTTGCAAGGATGGCAGAACTTAGCCTGCTTAACAGCTTTACTAACTTTTCAGGGAAGTTCTTTTTAGATAGCTGTTGTTTTCCTTCATTTAAGCTGTGGTGGACTCCGCAGGGGTTGTATAATTTCAAGGGAACCTATATCACCAGATCAGCAGAGAGCCAGACACGTTCTCAGATGAATGCTGAAATTGTTGGAGACTTCCAAATTCAGTAGTGAAATTATAAAGAGAGGTGGCCCACTGTATTTAAAGACCATCACTGTGGGGTTTAATATGGCAGTTTGCTGTGCTAAGAAACTTTGCCTGCTTTGTTTTCCTGCCAGAGGATTTTCTTGCTTTGTGTACTATTTTGATTTGATATGGTTGTTTTGGGGATGATTTTCTTCCTCCAAGCTGGTCTAGAAATAAGATGTCACTGGTGATGTAGTCTGTTTGTATATCAGTGTTTATCTATTACATTCTTAAGGGCATAGTTTTATTATTTTTGTAAGAATTTAATTAGTAATTATGTGTGCTTTATGCTATCTCCTGAAGTAGCAGGAAATACATGCTGAAGGGAAAGAAAATTCAGGTAAAAGTTTGGAATGCTTTAGGCACAGTGTATTTCATTTGCAGCTACTTACACCATCATTGTTACTGCTCTGTGCTATCTTGTTAAATAAATCGGTGTGTATGTATGGAAATCTATGATCTACTGGAGCTGTGATTGCATACGTGGGCACACTGAAGCCACACAGAGTCGTTTCCGGCTGTAGTCCCTGGCACATAAGATGCATACATGCCCACCAAAAGAAAAGTGAAAAATATTTTGGGGGTGGCAGAACTGCAGGTTCCATCAAAATGTAGTGTAGGGAGCAGTTATAGAAAAGCCAACTGCCTGCCTTTAGCCTGAAACTCAGATTTCATTAGAAGGTCACATATTTTGATAAACTTCCTGAGAAAGGAAGTTTCATGACTATGGGGGGGAACTGAACTTTATCTCTGCTAACGGAAGTCATAGTGTAAACCCATGTTTAGTCATTTCTGCAGGTTTTGTGATTGCTTTTGTAGTTATAAAAATATGTATCTTTCTGTCTTTTGACAAACAAGTATAAAACTGCGTGTCCTGACAGGCGTGCGGTTAGCTGGACCATGGTTTTACTTAGGTATGCTGGTGGTTTTCTCCCTGAAACGGGAGCTTCAGAAGTAAACATTATGTCAAGATGCAGGCTGGATTCATGAATTGGAAAGAGATTTTCTTAGACTTCTGTGATGTTTGTGATGAAAGACCTAGACTTGATTTGTCCATATTAAATAGCTGAAGAGTGTGTCGTAGCATTCCCTAAAGAGAAGAGCAGAAGTTTTGAAACTTCATTAAATGCTGACTTAATAGGAACTGTAGTGTGTATATGTAACTCTGGACTCAAACAATTTGGGACCTTGCTGTAGTAGTTTGTTCAGATTACAGTTGCTGCCAGTAATTTCTAAATATATGCTAGATCCAAGGCATGAAACTAAAGCTGTTATTAAATGGAGTAATGGCTTTACTTTGTCAGTCATTTAATTGACCCTTGGAAAATGTTCGTGGCAATGTGTTGTAATTTAAGATCTAGAATACAAGGCAACACAATAAAAATGTTTGGGATTAAAATTGTGAATGGAATGCATAAAATCCACTTTCTGATCATCTTCCGGCCCTGTCCACATGTGAGACTTTACCAGAATGAATGGATTCCAGCTAATTCCTGTAATTGGGGCTCTACTACAGGAGATCAGTTAAGTGTTTGTCAGACAAGAGTACATTCGTGTCTAATTATCAGAGAATTCTTTTTAAAATCCATGTTCAGGAGATCTGTAATTTTATGACTTGGAGATATGGGCTTGTGGATATAAAGTAAATTGAGAGTTTTGTTGTCCTAGTTTGTTTGTTGCAGTTTTCTAAGATAATTGAGAATGGCCTTTTCCTCTGGCCAAATGGCAGCTGAAGTAGCAGGTTTTACCTTTTTATCTTCTGCGGTTCCCCTATAAAGTCAAGGAAACAAATCATGTATGTGTCCGTGTGTAATTGTTTATGGTATTAGTTAAATCTGAGGAATGAAAATTATAGAAAGGTCCTTAGCTATTGGAATGTAAGTGTAGTTTAATTGTATATAAACAATCTGGAATAATGATGTCTACAAAATGGAACTATTTTAACGTTTCTGGTATTTACATACTCTTTCCCCACCCCCTCGTTTTTCATATACAAGCTCTTTAAAAAGAGAATACATCTTGGAGAACACCATAAACCACGCTTTCCTAACAAAAAATGTCTTTAAAATACCACTTCGAAAGGCTACAGAATTGTGGGCCATCGGTTGTATTTATTTCTTTTTTGACAAGATGTTCAGTCGAGTTTCAGTTAGTTTATATCTTTCACAGTTTAGCTTCATCTACGTGTATAAAGAAAACTGTTTTCAAGAACTGCTCTGAAAGTACCCTAAAGCATAACACAAAGTATGTCTGAGGTTGCAGGATATTAACTCAAGGTGTTTCAAGCTACAAAGAGGGGGAAGAAGCCATTTGCCATATCAGATAAGAAAAGTTGACCACTTTAAAAAAACTGAATGTGAGTCAGAAAGCAAAGACATTAATAGTCTGTGTCAAAGAAATGTGTCACTAGTGTGTGGGGTCGGAAACGGTTGTTTTCTTAACTGAGGAATAAGGTTAGGATGTGCCCGATGTTGCTAGCCTCGTGACGAGAAATGAACCAGGAGTACCTTCTGGCTGTGGTGCTGGGCCTGTACGGAGCCCTGAGCGTCAGTGAACGACCTGAAGCTTGTGTGCTAAAGCAAGAGAGATTCCTGGTGACTAAATACTGATGACTCTCTAAAGAGTTTGGGTGTTGCCTGTGTCACTTTTGAATGTTTTAATGGAAACGGTTAAAAATTCCTGCTTTCTTCACCTGTCCCTGAAAACAAAGAAAATTGAATTTCTGTGGTGACCACTCTTTCTCCCTTTCTGAATTCAATGGAATTGTTTATTAGAGCATAATATTCTGGAGTGGGAGGATACTTTCTAATAGAAATAGAAGTGTCACTTTAACATGTAGATGAAAACGCATTAATAACACCTGCCTCCTTTTTACGACGATGAGGAAACAAGTATAAAATAATAAAGAATTCATGTTTCTCTTCAGTGATACAGAAACTCAGTTTCTTTTGGTTCTTTGAAAACAATGTGTCTTTGACTTAACTTTGTTAATTGAAATGGAAAAGCAGTAGACTAATAATTTTTACCATGGAACTGAGGGAGGACTAATATTTTCAAAAGGACTTCCATAGTTTGGGTGTACAAGTCCCTTTTTCTAAGTGGATTGGACTCTGAAAGAGCCTGAAGCTTGGCTGCTTTCAGGAATCTTTTAAGTGTTTTCGAAAACAGTGCCATTTTTTTTAAAGACTGGGTTATACTAACAGTTTGTACCTCATCCATGTTTTCCTATATTTCTTTGAATATTAGGGACATTAAAACTAGTCACATCTAATATTCAAAATATGAGGGGACTCAGGGATGATTTTTCTATGAAAAACCTAAAAGCAAACTATGGACTTACATTAAAACTTGCAGTCTTTACCAGAGTTGCACAAAATAAACTTCTTAAAGGAACGATTATGTCCTTTTTATCAGTTGTATTTCATTCCAGCAGATTTTAAATGCTTAAATAGAGAGATGGAGCAGAAGAATTAGAAAAGCTGTTATAGAAATGAATCTATTATAGTAAGGCTGTACAGTATCATGGTGTGGGTTGAGTTTGGGGCCTGTTACTTCTTATTTAACCTTCTTTATTTTGTGGCTCACCACACAGATACAGTTAAGCGTTAACCAACCTGTACCGTTCACTAACTGCTGCTGAGCTGGACCTTTGACACTGTAAAAAGACCAGTTATATTTGAAGACAACCACACTAAGCAGGAATTCCAGTTAGAAAAAGAGATCCTTTTTACTTTCTGTTCATCTAAATTTTAAAATCCAGTCAGACAAACTGAGACAATAAACGGAAGTTAAAACACTTAAGGAAGAATTTAGTAAAAAGGAAAAGAACTGACTGAAATTTGCGTGCATTTGTGATAAAACTTGCTCATTTTTATTCATTATAGAATGGTGGATTAAACCTGAAATCCATTGTACTCTCCATTAAGTTGGAGAAAAAGGTAAATATGCTGGTAAACTTGTTGTGATAGGACAGTCTTTTTTTTTGTGATTGTATTGCATTACACAGCTCAAATTCAGTAAGAGCTTTCTAACAATATGAATGCAATTTGGCTCCAATTCTGTGTTTGACTAGTGGTCTTTGGAATCACTGTGTAGGGTATTTTTAAATTACCAAAAATCTTAATTAACAAAGTATTATTACTGTTTAGGGCTGCTCGGCTTCATATTCTGTGTTACACAATTTGTTCAGTAGCTGCTCTCTTTGGGTATTGTTTTATCTTGCTAACTTAAAGCAGGTTTCAGGTTTTGGTTGCTGTTTAATGGCAATGGAAAAATATAAAAACCCAGAATATTTTCTTGTTAAGTTTGATGAAAGCTTAATCTGGCTTCATAAAAGTGCCATTTGTTATGAGTCCCCTAAATGTCAATATTTGTATTTTTGTTGTACCACGCTTAACAAAAATGAGTATTTAAAAAATAATGTCTGAATGAAAAATAGTGCAACATCAGTCTGCAAAAAATGTGTACAGTCTCAGTTCCTTATAGGTAATTCATTTTGGCAGGTACAGCACTTCTAGGTTTTATTGTATTATAAACGCTAAAAAAGCTTGAAAGAAGTCATTGCAAAAAGGTTTTGAGTAAGTTATTTAGATGAGGCTGGCAGGTGGTACAGTATGGCTATTGCAAGAGTAACTGAACTCTGAAAATTCAGTCGCTTCAGAGTATTGGATCTATGTCTTGATTTAGTCATTGCTGAAGCCGAAGTCATCTCTGCTGATCTGCTGAACTGTGAGACAGTGGTTGATGGAGGTCGTAGTCAAGCAACAGAATCTACTTTCTGAAAAATTTGGGGTGCTTCAGTGATTAAAGTGATAACTTGTTCAGGACATCTCTAACTGCTGTATATGTGGTCATATGTATATATAATAAATAAGTAACACTGTGACATTACAAATATGCCCGTTGGGGAAGACAGATAAAGTGTAGGGAACCTCTAAGGGACAGTGAAGTTGAAATGATGAAGTTTCAAAATACTCTTGCAAATGGCTTCAGTAAGTTACTATGGTAGTACAATACCTGTTGGTGAGCCTCACAAAAGTTAGGTATGCTCGGATACTTCTTAGTCAGATCGCTGAGGGAATTATCATTTTTAATATACTATTTTGTGATCCATAAGAACAGATTAAGGATGCCATCCATCATTTTGTGAACCCTGGTTATGGCAGATTTTCCTTCCTTCCTTTTCTTTTAATACATACAGCTTTGACTGATGTAGTTCTTACAGCCTCAGCCGTAACTGTTTTGGAGGGAGAAATATGACAAAGCCTTTGTGGGCTGGCAACAGCTGTTTCTCAGATTTTGGAGATCTACTCATTTTTGTGAAGGACCTTGTAAATGGGAGCCCTAGTTGTAGGTACGTATTTCTGTCAATATGAAGAGTTGCCTGATGTCCTTGACATCGGAGTGATTTTAGGCTGGATTATGCATGCTAATTTGCACTAGACCCTTTGCCATTTTCTGTTTTCCCGAACGTAAACTGTGTATTTATTGGAGGTTCTTAGTGATAAAAAGTGTGAATTATTTGAATTTGCAAGCACATGAAATAATCTTGGTTATAAACCAAAAGAAATACTTGAGCAGTTTCTCCTTTTTGCATGCTACAGAAATGTTCACTTAACGTTCAGAAGAATCCTTGGAAGTTTTCAAAGCTTGACCTAAGGCCCTAAGCAACTGAGAAGCTTTAGGCAGGTTTGGCTAGACAGCATCTCCAGAGGGGCCTTCCAGTCTGAACTTCTCTGTGATTCGATGAAAAAGACGCTGACTCCTCCATATAGGTCATACCTTTTCACTTTGTCTTGACTGTGACTTTTGGGTCAAATTCAGGAGCTTGCTATGTCCTTGCTGTTCTGGTTTTTCAAAGAGTCGTGAAGAATTTGGGGACAAGACAGGAAGAGGAACCTACTAGTGACAGAAAAGAGCTGTTATTTTGGTTCTTGGATTTGGCTGTCAACATTGTTTGCTATTCCTGTCTCAGTGTGTGCTGTTTGGTGTAATTTTGGAGGCCTCCTTGAACTGAGGTTATATAGACGGGCTGCCCCTTCAACAACTCATCTATTCACTGTCTTTCTGCAATGCTGTTCTGAATACAGTTTAAAGTACTGCCTTTGATCTGTGAAACACTTTTTAGTTGCTTTTCTCTTTCTAAGTCCTGCTGTACGTTTTGTTCTTTTCTTAAAACCAACTGGAAAGCAGAAGCCTCAGCTTTATAAACTGAGCTGAGGGCAAGAAAACCTGAGACTGATTCTTTTCACTTAGTCCTGCAAAACCTAAGTTAGTTGACATTCAGAGCTGTAAGAAAAATTCAGGCTTTCCTGAGGGTTTTCTGGAGCGGACATGTTAGCTGGAGTGTAATTTTGTTTGTATTTGTGAAGGGTATTCTGCTGATTCTTCTTGTTGATGGTTTAGTGCTCTTTACTACAAGTGTCTGGAGTCTGATTGACAGGTTCCCTCCAAAAAGACAACTAATGCAAGTTCTAGAGAGGGATTTAACACTGTATGGACTGTGCGGATAAAAGAGCAAGATAAAGTTGAGAATGGATGATATTTTTATGGTCAGAAATTGAAGTACTTTCACTAGATGTGAGAGAAGACCGCTGTAAATGAAACCAAGGTTCTTAAAAATTCTCTAAAAGGAATCTTTATTGTTACAGAAGCTCTAATTTATTCTTTCTCTCATCATGGAATTATTTGTCAAAGCAGCCAGTCAGACTACAAAGTATTGATGAAGGTGCCTGAGTCTTAACTAGCACTTCGTGACTTGTTGTTGAAGCTAGATCAGACTATTTCTTCATTTCAGGTACTTTGACTTATTTTCCATGTTGTCTGTATAACTCAATGACATTGGTATGTTTTTTAACTGTCTGAAAGAATCATAATACTGTATATGCTAAATTTAACTGAAAATTAGGTTAAAAATTACTTCCATGGGTTTGTGTTGGTTTATTTGGGGTAATTTTAACTGAAAGCTTGGCAGAACAGTGAATGTACTCATTCAGTATTTTCCATCATTGGCTCTTGCTGTACCATTTCACTCTCCGTTTTCTTTCTACTGTCTGAACAAGAACACTTTCTTTCCCTTGAAAACTACTTAGGTGTTACTAAAGTATTTCAATAAATCTCCATTGTTTGCAGTTTATTTGTAGTTGCTTGGTTATTAAACAATTGTTCCACAATGATGGGCTGTTTCCTTCAGATTACATTGAGGAAAGCTTCTTATCCTAATTATTTATTTATCTTAATGAATGCATGTAAAAGGCTGTATTGCATTTGTACCATTAGATGCTCTCAGTCCCATATTTTCAGAATGCTGCAGATGTGGATTTAAATAAATGAAAAGAGCAGATGGTATACAAGGAAATCTTTGGTGGGCCAAGAAGCTAAATCAAAGTTTCCCTGAGTTCCAGGAGTCCCTATGTAGGGACTGTTTTTCCATCACCAGGAAGTTTAATAATAAAGTGCTTATCTACAATCTGGTGTAGAATTTCCTAAATTTGCAGAATGTTCTATAGAAAAAATGTATGCCATTGAAAGAGGTCTGCAACATGCACTCTAGGCTTGTTACCATGTCATTTAGACAAGGGGCTTAGGCTTGCTTTGAGTTGATCAGCCCTGATGGTGCTGGATATAAAAATGTCAATACAATTAGTCATCTTCAGCAGAAAATATTTTTTGCCATTTTTTTCTCTGTGTGGAGGAGAGGATGAATTGGTTTTCAGTTACTCTTTATCATTTAGGTTTGCTATTTTTACCATTGACTGGGAACATTTACCAGTGACTTTTTTTCGATTGTGTATTCAGGGATGGGCTGTTTTATGAGACAAATATTAATAAAAGAAATGCCCTGTGAACTTGTGATAGTTCAGCAAAAGCTGTTCCTTGACTCATGATCAGGAGTAGGACATAGAACCATATATGGTCAGCTTTGGATGTAAAGTAAGCTACTTACACTATTCTAGTGCTAATCCAGGCTGTCCCTGTTAAGATATTACAAGTGTTCATTGTAGAAACTTCATATTTAATGTTCTGAATAGGGCACATCTATATGGACAGATTCTGCTTGGGTTTGCATTGGTGCACCTACAGCGTTATGCAACTCCAAGACAGTATCCACAAACTCAGAGCACTGATGGTTGTTCTGATCCTTCCCTTATTTGATGACCATAAAAAATTCTCAAAAGATACTTCATTGCAATCGCAGCTAGGCAAGATAGTGTAATTTCAGTTTATAGTTACCATTGTAGATAATATGTAAGGGCTGTATAACCATAGGGAAATCGCAGATTTTCAATTTCCCTTGGAATGTGTTCATTATTAGAAGGTGTTACCAGAGTATTGTTTGTTGTAAGAGAAGAAAATCCTGTTCAAGTTTTTAATGAATCTCTTGAGAGATTCATCAGATTTACAGGTTAAAAAAGCTGTAAATATTCTACTGGGAGTAGTCATTAAAGAGAAGATGAATGTGAGTTATCTGTATATTTCTTATGAAACAGAAACCCTGAAGATGATTTACAAACCAAAAAGCTGTTTCTCTTTAAACGGTCTGTACTGCTGCATTATGTAATGAAATACAAAGTACGATTAAAAGTAAGTGTGTTTGCAAGATGAGAAGCAGTTTCACTGTTTTGTTTGAAGAATGTTATAGGTAAGACAGCGTTGATCCGAATTTGAAGGTAAGAAGCCTGAGACTAATATTTCCTTCATTTCTAGATTAGAAGAAGCATTAGAGTGGAAGAAAAAATCCTTACTGCATAGTTAATCAGGTTGAGGGCCTTATATTGAAAATCTGATTTTCTAAATTAAATAAAATTGAATTAATAAAAGATCTGTAGATTAAATAAATAAATTCAAAAAACCCAGATCAGTCCTCTGGTGAGTTACATTTTTGGTAAATCAAAAAGTGACAGCACAGGACTGCTAAAAGACTTCATACCCTTGGTTACTCACTCAAGCTTGGCTGAACCAGGAGTGTGCTAGTAAAAAATTGTAAGTTGTGATGAAAGTTTGTTTAATCCTTGTACTTTTCATCTGAAGTATTACAGATGCAGTGAACAGAACAGTTTTGAATATACTGCTAAAAGATAAAATGCAGATAAATATTTCTAAACTAATTAATCAAAAGTTGTTGCTTCGAACTTTTAAATTGATCATCTAAGATTCCTCTGAACATTTTCTTGTAGTTAATATCTCCTGCTTCTTCAGAAAGCTCTAGATCTGCCATGAAGAAGACAGTTTGTTTGTAGTCTGGGTGAATTTTGGCATTAGCTTTGTTTTGTTGGTGTAACTGTTCAATGGAGCACAAATGTACTGAAAACTTGGATAACAACAGAACGTGAACTGTGTCCTAACCGCATCTGTTGAACATAACAGCAGTAGTTTCGCATTCGTTCAGCTTTCCAAGAGGTCACACCCTTTGCAAATAACACGCATAGCAAACTGCTGTATTCACAGTGCCTCATCATTATGAAGAGTATGTATTTCAGCTGACACTGCCATTCACGACGTGATTTTACCAGTTCAGTACATGACTGTGAATTTGGTATTATTGCCTTACTGGAAATACTCAGGACTCAAAAGTAAAATCACTGTGATACCAAGAGGATCGATACTTCCGGTGAATTTTCGTAATATTTTCTAAAGATTACCTGCCACTGAGTATTTTTTCCAAGACACGTGTGTGTGCCTTTTTTTTTTTTTTTTTTTTTTTTTTTTAATTTAAAGTGTATGTGTGTGTTTCTTATGTCTATGCATGGGCATGCTGTGGTCATAAAAGTTGTGACTTACATCCTTGGTCTGAGCTAAACATTGGGCTTACAGGTTTTGAGCAAGCTTCTTCATGAAGCAATCCCAGTAAAACACATCTCTGACCTGAAGTACTACCCATGTGCAGAATCCTCTTGAGCAGACTTCACTCACCGCATTTGTAAGCATGACTGACAATGAAGGTAAATCAAGACAAGAATAAGGACAACGAGTCTTCTTTAGCACAAAACATAAAGGAATGTACTCATTCAGGTAGAATAATTTTTGTGATGTAGCCTATTGGTGGAAAATTAATGGAAGGGACTTGTGATATGTTTTCTAGTGGCATCATGTTTGGGTATGTCTTAAGTATCAGTGTGGCAACTGTTAGATCTCATGTTCTTTACATTTCCTTTTTACATGAATTTACATTTGGACTGTCATTTCTCTAGATGACTGGAAAGCATTTTGCCAATTTTCATGTATCCACTTACCCACCAATACCTTTCTGTGCCTGTTTGTCTCCCACCGGCTCCTGTTTTTCCAGAGATATGGGCCCTAAAATGGAACATTTCTTGTTAGGAAAGCAACAGGTTCCAAAAGATAATTTGAAATCCTGGGACTATTTCTTTGACAAAGGCTTGCAAGATTTTAGGAAAAATGCCAGCTAGTGCACAGACAGTTTGGCTCTCACAGCCCAGTGTTAAGGTTAACGAGTTGTAAATAGCTGCATGTTGCCATTATCTCAAAACCCTGCTGCTTTCAGGACATGATGAGGACTCTAATAAGAATGTTGTTCATTGCTTGTTTGGTTTTTTTCCTTCTCTTGCACAACACTTACTGAAGAGTGAGATGTAAAAGTTGGATGGCTTGTGATGGGGTCTTGATATAATTCTTTCATCTTACTGACCAGCATGCTTCTGATGGAACTCCTAACAAGTAGATCACTGAGATGAGGGAAAAAAACCAAACCCAAACCTGCCACTGTTTTTTGAAGAACTAATTATAGGAGGGAATCTGTAATTTTGGATTATTTTTTTTTCTATGAAAATGAATTCATTGTTAAAAGAGCTGAGTATATTTACAGTATCTACTGTAAACTTTCATATATGTATAAGACTTTTTTACAGCTATATAAATGTGCCTATCATGATTGGTGTCTGTTGAACTGTGCTGACTTATAAAATGCATGGCTTGTATCTATCATATGTCACTCAAAGTTACACTATCTCTTTTTCAAGCATATATAAAAATTCAGCTTAGTGTATTTAATGAAGCAAAATATTTTCAGTTTTTGAGAGCTGCTTGCTTTGCTTTTGAGAATGTCTAATGTATTAACTTTTGCATGTATTGCTCATGAAGTGGCCAACTTTGGAAAAGATTGGTAAATTAGTGTATTTTTGTCATGAAACAAACAGAATGAACTTAACACTGATCCAGGAAGAGTTAGTATATGGAAGTTTTGACTTCTACATGATCGTTTCTTTCCAGAAGAAAGCACCAACACTAAGAAACATTAGACTCTGATATACTGGGAAAGAACTGAAGCTTGATGCCATTCTCCTATTAGTGGTTTTGGACTGAAAATGCGGAAACCCATTGTACGATTTGATTTGAAGAGTGAAAATGTTCCAAGTAGACATTAAATAATAATAGTAGTAACAACAGTACTGCACCAGTAGTAGTGGTGACAGTACTGCTTGAACAGACCACCCAGCCAGGAGCAACAAAATTCTCATGAGAATTTCTTCCCAGGTGTTTCTGATGTATCAGAATAAGAAAAACAAAACAAACTGGGCAAACTTCACTGCATTAACTTTCTGTGTTAGGAGCTGATGGTCACTCATTAATTAATTTTTGCTCATTTTATTTTGGGCAGGGAGGAGGGATGGAGGAGAGTACATGGTGTTACCTAGGAGCTCTCCGTCATGCCGCTGTCTGAGATATGTCAGACCCTGCCTTAAGCCTGGTGCATTTACAATGGAGCTGAAAGGAACCACCTCTGTAGGAAAGAATTCGAGCAGAGTCCTAGAAGAAAATGTCATAGACGTGAAGACATGGTTGTAGAGCGACATGGTTGGAACACCAGAGTACTGAGATGAATATGCTGCAATACCAAGGCAAAGTGCCAGGATGAAGGGAAAGTGTTCAAAAAAGCTATGGCATTGGAGCCTCACAATAAAGAGAAACTTTGAGGCAAGACACTGAAGTACTGAGAAAAATATCAAAAAGCCTGAGATGTTTTGCCAGGCTAGCAAAGAAGAAGAACCAAGGCAAAACATTAAATTCTCATGGAGAGGCACCCAAGTGCTGAAGGAAAATGCTAAAATGTTCAGATAAAATTGATGGTTCTAATGCAGAGTGCTTAACAGGCAGAAGCAAAAGTGGAGAGTTGAATAGCTTCAAACTGAATGGCTGAACAGAGGAACCATGGAGGTAGTCAAATTAGTTCTTTTCTTTGAGACTAAGTTTTTGGGGAAGCTGATGTTACAATGCAGTCTGGCTTTGACTGGTGGTCTGCTTATGGCAACATCAAAGGATTTATTGGTGTTTTGGGAGAAATGAGATACTTTTACCAAAGCACAAGATAGCAACAGTTACCCTAACACAGAAGACTACTGGGGTTTTACTATGGAGAAAAGTTAGGTGAGGGGTGCAGAAGTGCACCCCTCACAGTATTTGCTGTGTATAAAATTTGAAGGGGGAAGTTTGGTAAAAATTCTCCTTAGGAGGCTTAATGTCTACCAAATCCAACCCAATACCACCAATGTGCCTTAAGATGAAAGGCTTGTTCAGTAGTTGTATGTCCTGGTTTGGCTGGGACAGAACAGAACCGCAGCCCAGCCGTGCCAGGCAGGCTATCAGCAGTTTCAAGTCAGCCAGAGCAGCTGACCTGAGTTTGCTCAGGTGTAACCCATCCTGTAATGTCATGGTCAGTATAAAGGGGAAAGGTCTGCTGAGGAAAGGGGAGTTCTGGCTGAAGTTCTTGCTTGGGTTCCTCCTGAGGGCTAGACAGTCTAGGCTGAGTATAACTTTGGGTGTTTTATTTGTTTTACTGTTTCATTAAATTTGTCCTTGCATCGGCCTTCAGAACTCCTCTCCTTTTTTCTGTGCCCCTCCTCAACTGGGGAAGGGTCATTGCGTGGTGGATGCCATAGTTTAGCCCCTGGTGCAGACTAAATGAAGACACTATATGACTTGTTTGCAATTTTATAGGGTATGAATCCTGCTGCTAAAGTTCTCCAGGAAAGGTTACTCTAACTTACAGCAATTCCATTTAATTTATATAAAGAGTGTGTGGTAATTCAATAAAAGGGACTTGTTTTTAATACAGTAGAAGTGTACAGTTTCTTCAATATTCAGGTTGCTGAATATTCATGTATTTTTTCATTGGTATGTCTCTTTTTTTTTTTTTAAAAAAAAAAAAGTAACAAGGGGACTATAAGATAGCTAGTGTCCTATGACTGGTGTGGAGACTTGCTGAAGGGAAATGAGATGTAAGTTTTAGCAGAACAGAAGACGCTGCCCTTCTAGCTTATTTTCAGGTAAAATGTGATGGACCTCTAGAAAGAGGGAGATGGGTGTAAAATTCAGAGACTCAACCCTGAGTAAACTTGTCTTGCTCTAATAATGGCTGAAGAACCAGAATGATGACAATTTGTGTGTGAATTTGTATCTATGTAAGATAATATATGCTTGTCATGCTTCAGAGCACCTTGCAATACTATGTATATTGTAACCATGTTGTTGTCTATGGAGTTGATAAGATGCCATATAACTATGCATTTATTTTCATTAGGAATTTCTCTGTTTGCAGTTGTATCAAGTATTGCTTTATGTAGGAACTGACTTGGGCTGCCAATGAGAGGTTTTTTTGGTAGTTGCAGACCTTTCCTAGGAAGGTAAGACTCTTAGTATGATGTTAAGAGGCAGTTTATTCTTTTCTTTTAGTTTAACTGTGTTTATAGTTCCGATTAGTGTGTCAATTATCAGTATGCCATAAATACTACCTCACCTGATAAAACCAGTGTTATTTCATGTTACTTCATCTGTTGGTTCAGATAGCAAATGATATATGCTTCCAGAGTATGTAGTATCTTGTGTCCTGTGCAGGGTCTGACAGATTGATTGAACAGAACATAGATGCATGTGTTTTGCTCACAGATTTAACATGAAATATGGAAAATATATTTTGATTACCATCTTCCATAATGTCCTCTTCATGGAATATGAGCAGCTTAGTGCAAGGCTTTAAAATGTTCACATGCTAAATCACACAGATGCATATAGAAGGATCCATCAGCTTGGAAAAGAATGATCCTGGAGCAGCCAAAATTTTCCCTTTACCTTTCAAGTGTTTACAGTGTTGGTCTGTAGCACTGAACACATTGTAACTCCATAGGCACTAGAAGTTTGTAGGAGAATTGTTGGAGATGCAGAACAAAAATTGTACATGATCCAGATCTCTTTGGTAAATGTGGCATGCTGGAAACTTGGGAAGAGTGTATGTTATGTAACCAGGCACAGCTTCACTGCTGATTTAGAAAAAATGATATTTTGCTTCCCAGAATGAGATCTGGGTAAAGAAATTTTGTCTTGATCAAATGCAGCAGCTGTTGCAGTTTATATTGAAGTGTGGTGCAAGTCAAGGCCTTGTTTCTGCTCTGTTCCATTCTCCCCAAAGAGGGAAGTGTTGTTGGGTAAGTTTTGGATTTTTTTTGCAGAGAACTGGCCTGTGGTTTGACCCTAGTAATTTTAAGTGATTTTTAAAAAAAGAAATTATACAAGTTCTGGCATAGTATAATGACACAAACAGTTTAAAAATACTGAAGTGATGAGTCTGTGTTTTAACAGTCAGTTGCAGAGTGCTTGCAACTGGAGTATGTTCAACCATTTAAATATTCCAAACACTGTGTACAACAGATCTTGTACTAATTTGTTCTGAAACCAGCAATTTCATTAAATAATTTATTAGCTATTTATAAGGTGTCTGCATATTAAGTATGCATACGGATTGTTGTTCAACCTGGTGACCAGTATGTTTGCATAAGTGCCACCCGTGTGTAATCACAAACGTTTTTTTTGGTGATCACTGTTCTCAACTACTAGTTACCAGCATGACTGTATGGTTCTGAAACATGTTTGTGTAGTACAGTAAATGAGTCTTTGACCTCCTAAGAGGGGAAATGAACTCCCTCAACAAATTGCTGAAAACAATACCTAAATTTTAAGGCAAGTCATTCATTACTCATTTTTCTTCACTTCTGGAATGTATATTTACCACTGTCATAATAAAGACAGTGAAGCAAGTTGTCCAGAAACACTGTAAAATCTGTCCTGAGAGGTTTTCAAGATCCAGCTGGCCAAAGCCTGAAGCAATCTGGTCTGAGTTCAACACTGACACACGTCTGTGCAGACTGGACTGCAGCCCTTTCAAGAGCCCTTCCAATGTGAACAAATTGGTGACTTCTTGTGAAGTCGCAGTGGGGAACTAAGCAGAATGCGATTAGTTTTCTGTTATTTTTGCAAGGTTGTTAAACTTAATTTTATTGTAGAATACAATGTTGGCCTGCGACTAAAAAGGAAATCCAGAGGAAGCAAATTGTGCAATACTCTGTCAGTCTACATTGGTGTATCTTAATCATTGGTATTTTTACCAAGCTGCTGTCAGTACTTTGGGTTTTCATGTTCAATAACATGAGTTTCAGCTTCCCTGTTGTGGTGATGAACTTCTTTGCTGGGTCTTGCTGTACTGTAGGTGTAGGGTACCATAGGATGCAGCTCTTACTAGCAGTATATCCTGCTATGTATCTTCTGTATGTGTCTGAATCATCTTACTTAACTGATAATTAAAGCTCTGAGAACCTTACTCAAGAATTTGCCACAGAAGTTAAATATTCAAGGATTTAGGCTGCCAAATCCTAGAGCATGACTCTTATCTATGTCCCATAAATATTTACTGTTTTGGAAATAGTAGTATATATTTCACAAATAACTTAGCTTGAGCTCTAAATAGCTTTACAGCATCATGTAAATGCTAATACTAACAATAAATGTAAAAATGTACAAAATTGAACCTACAGCTATCTTGCTAAAATTCAGCTGATCAGGTTCAAATAATTCTCTTCCATGCCTGGTCACATGCTGCTTTGCCTGCTGCGTAAACCAGGATGTGCACTAAATTCAGTGTAGGTTGAATATGACTGCTAAAATTCTTAGAGATGGTTAAAATTCTTACTAGCAGGATTATTTATCACATCTAGTATTACTCCTAAAATGAGTATGTGAAGACTGTTAAGACCTACAAGGTCTCTTTCACTCTTGAACCTTGCTACTGGAAACACCTCACTATATAGTCCTTTTCATATACGTACTTACAGTCTATTTAAATCTTATAAAGTGTGTGGGAAAGGGGTAAGATTTTGTTGCAAATAGTAATGTTCTCGCACACCTCAACTTCCATTGTTTTTCTACTTCACAAGTAGATAAATTCCTCTTGTCAGCAAGAAATTGATAAACTACTGAAGATGTCAAAACTCCAGCGGATTCCCATAATGATACATCACTTTGTTCTTTCAACTTTAAACTCTTGGATGCAAATATTGAGTGCTGAGGTATTTGAGGTTAGCTCCACTATGCATTTCTTGTGAGGTGAACAGACTCCAATAGACAGTGAAAATCTAAATGATTCAGAGAGATTTAGTATTGTTTGACCCTATATGAAAGGGCACCTGCATTAGCTTCACTCTTCTTAATATCTATTGTTGCCATTTTCGTTAAAACAGAGTCTACATTTTGTTGTAAATACCTATATTAATGTATTCCAGTTGTCTTCATCTGATCTATAGATACATACCTACACATAGAAGAGATTTCCTTTTAAAAACTGAGTCAAATTTCCTTCTCCTAGGCACTTCAAACTTAGAAAAGTTTATTTAAAAAGACAAGAAAAGTCAGCAACTGATAAAGTTACATGAGAGATAAGGAAAACTCTGAAAAGCCAGACATCAGTACCTGTGGGCATTCAACAATATCACACAACATGGCATTCAATCAAAATAAATATTGTCTGAGCAACAGTGATTGAGTGTAATTTCAGGGATTAATGACAGACTGAAAGAAACTGCTGGCTTGCAGTAATCAAGAGAACTCACCTGGCTATTAATTGCCAGGAATACCTGCAATGAAGTCTCCATTGCTATTATAACTTCAGATTGATGGAGAAAACGGTGTAGGTTCTTTTTTGCATAATAAACATTCATTCGCTGTTTATCCATTTTCTCAGTGTTTGTTCCTGTCACCTGAATATGTTTCCAAAAATAGAAAGGAGGAAGGAAATTATCCAAAATTATCTACAAGGGCTTGTGTAATGTACTGCTTTTGCTGCTACCTAGAAGAGATGTGCCAGTTACAGGTGTCAGTAACTGAACAACCAAAACCAGCATAAAACCAACATGAAGTCAGTAGTGGAAATATCGAACACCCAGAGGAAAGCAACTAAAAAATTAAAGGTGAATAAAAATGTTTGTATGTTGACTTGCCTGACACCCCAAAGAGCTTTTCTGGGGAAGTAACATTTTATATACGTTTTGGTACACTCTGAAAATAGTTTGATAGGAACACATGTAGTCTGCTTTATGCTCTTTTTATATCAGTGCACTTACATGGACTTAAATGAAATTACGTCCTGATGGAATGCAAAATCAAACTGTCTTTAATGATAATTAGTGTAACATTAACTTCCAGTAGCCTCTTACTTGAAGTTTAGAATGAACTGTTCCTGGAATGTATGACTGCAGTGAAGTGTAAGACTTTGCCATGAAAAATATGTAAGGAAAAACACAGAATGCTGAGTACCCAGCGTGGAGTACAGAGACCCCGGAAGTGGAGTATGTGACAGACCGTTCCGTAGTAGAGTTGGCAACCAGCGTGCCATCCAGTTTCAGTAAGCATGGAAGCCATTAGGCTAGGTTATGGTCTTGTATTCTTTACAAAGCAAATGGAAGAGAAATCACAATTGTTAGTTTAACAGCCCTTGGAAAGCTCTTACTTCCATAGTATTGCCTGATTCTTTGTTATCATGTGGATATCCTTTTATATGCTACTAGCAAAGTAATCTCTCTACATTCCTTTTGAATTTTTGCTTAACTGTGTTGATTTGCATGCACATAGAAAAGGAAATGAGAAACTTTTAAACCAAAAATCTGTATTCTTAGAATTTGATATTCATGCACATTTTAATGCATGGAATTCCCATTAAGATTACTGGCAGATTTACCTACGAATCTTCCATCCTGGAACAGTGATTAAGTTCCCAAAGTTTTATGAGAAATAAGAAAACTGCATCTTGCTTTTCAATTGTCAGTTAATGCTAATGAGAGGCATGTGCAACTACACACTTCTGTGTTTAAATTGACCAGAAAGGTTTGTATGAAGCTTGTTTGAAAGCTAGACTTGGATAAGGATCCATGTGTTATTCATGTCTCAGAGGAAATACTTTTTGGTTTGACTTCTGCTTTGGCTGTTGAATAATTTTTACATTTTTTTTTCTGCAGGAAAAAACACCTTTAAGAATGTGAATAATTGTGAATATGTGTAAAGTAGATTAATTACATGAGTATCAACTGAAATTAGTATGAATTTTCCTTAATAAAATGTAGCTGTTTAAATAACAAGACTTTGGTTTTTAAGGCTACTTTTCAATTTAAGAAGTTACACTTCCTGTTAGAACTATCAGTTAATCTGAATATCATCTCAGTTGCATAAGTGTGATGTAGCAAAAATTCCCATTCCTATTTAAATTAAAATACATTGCAACTTCAACCCACCCAACTGCAAACAGTCCCAGAACCTCGCTTCATTTTTTGTTTCTAGGGCAGCAGCACAGAATAATTTATTTCAAGTTTCATCACTGCTCTCTAACTTGTGGCAAACAGTTGGTGCATCGTTTTGCCAGATACATTATACCAGAGGACTTGAATTAATAGAGGCATCTTAGTCTGGTGGTGATGAAAAGCCTGAAGAAAGATCTACTTATTTAGTCTGAGCTGCTATACAGTAATATACTGTGTGCTCTACACTGTGCAGCTGTTGAAATCTATATGGTGAATTCAAGCAAGTGTAGAAGGAATAAAACTGGAAGAATACTGAGAAACAGTTACTGAGATTGCAGTACTGGAGTGTAAATGGCTGTATTTTTTTTTTTATCTGGGAGAATTAGAAGAATCTTTGTTGAATGTTATTTTCTTTATATTATTTTTAGGTTTTCAATCTTGTGGAGTCGCTGTAAACACTTCTTTAGGAATGACAAAAACAATAAATGAGGAAAGAAATATTTCTAAAACTTTTATTTTTTTGAATTAGACAAATTCTATAACCTGTATTTTTAAAATATTTTTTAAAAATTTATTTCTGATAGTAATGACTCAGCATAGCACATATTCTCTCTGACATAAATAATAGTGGAATAGAATAAGACATTTGGAAATGAAAGTTATTTGATGTTTAGAATTTATATTCTAGAGAATTGAAAAGCTCTCACTAGGATTGATTGTTGAAGGTGATGGACAAATATAAATACATGATTCTGGCCTGAAGAATCTAGGAATATAAAGTGAGTGCAATGAATAACTTTATTTCTGGATAACAGGTATGCAGTGGAAATAGATATATGCTTTCTGTACTTTTCCTGGTCCTGACATTAGAAGAATTACTATGGGTTTCATAATTCTGTATTATTATATCCTTAACAATTTGGAAAGGAAAAAGACTAACAAAAGTAATCTAGAAAATGATACTACATTTTAGTGCAAAATTTGCCCTTTCTACCTATAGCTACGTCCAAGTCCAAAGAAAATACTGGCAAAACAGGGTTTTGATTTTATTGGCTACTTTGACATTGGCAATACACAAGTCAGAAATTGCCTGAAACTTACCCAATAAAACCAAAGCAATTCTTTGAAAATGTGTGAATTTGAGTTCCAGCTTGTAGTACCAGTTTCAGCATAGTATTTTTGTTGGTAAAGGATGAGGTGCTTGCAGTCCATTCATTTTTATGCAGAGTTGTCCTGGTTTTTGACATATACTGGTAATTTGAACTAATGCCTTGTGAAAGGGCATTTTCTTTTGTGAACGTGTTAAATGCATTTGTTACTTTGATATCAAAGTGGTTGCTCTGATTTGTACGTGCTAAGCACACAAGCCAGACAGGCGGCAGGGTGAGCATACCTGCGGAGTAGCAAAATGTTTATGGTGAAGATGTCATGAAGGAATGTGCATCAATTTCCGTTGCCAGCTGACTGATAAACCACCTTTTTGCTATTATTTTTATAAATTGAAGGTAGTTTTCATTAAATAAATGCTCCTGATATCACATTTTTCATAAATTTTAAAGGCATAGAGATTGAAATATTTTGCTACTTTTGCATTCTTTGTGCTATATTCAGCCTTGATATATTTTTTGAAATTGTTTGGCAAAATATTTTACCTATTTGTTATTGTTTGTTTTCCATTCAGACAAACCACAGACTCTGCACAGGAAGAGAATTTTCTGATGTATAAAAATGTAGTTCTTACCGGAATTCAGATTCCTAGTGTAGCTTCAGATCCAGGCGGATATTGTAGATGACAGTAACATGCAGGGGCACTTTTGTCTGTTACACTTATGTGATGTGTTAGTATACCTTGATTACTGTAATTACGAATTGCTGTGGTGACTGGACATCTAGGACTGTTGTTAAGATTTCTAGGAACTTCTTGGTAGTGTAAGAAAGTTTGATCATTACAATTATCTTTATCTTTACCTTTTCAATTAATGCCTAATGCCTTCTGCTTGCATTTTCTTGAATTCCTAATTACTTTTAGGTTTGTTTCACCTGTAAATGAGGGATTAAGCCATTAAATTTAGATCAAAAAAGCACTCCAGATTAAAAAGAGAAAATGTAATGGTATAGAAGTTGTATAAATGAAGTTTCTTATTATTTTTCTTTAAATAATGAATTATTCAGTATTATTGGTGTTAATAATTTAACAGAACCCAAAGTAAGATATCAGCAGGACATATGTGGGATGGGTGGTAGTTCAAGTTTGATCTAAAAGGCTTGCCTTTGTATTGAAGTTGGGTTGAAGCTTTGATCTATTTATAATGAGTATTCTAAGGGTTTACTAATTATTTTAAACATGAAGAGAATCTCGTAGTCCGTTTTTTAGTTGGAAAGGAACCAAAAATAAACCTTGCTGGAAGGTAAAGGCAGAAAGTCATAAAGTTCAGGCGTGTTTTTAAAAGTTAAAGCACGACTGCCTACTAGCTATAATTTTTGATAAGTTTTTGGGGAAAAAACCCCATATTTTCTATCTCCTGTTTTCATTCTGTAGCATAAGGAAGTTTTCTGAGATACTTCTAATTTCTGCCTAGAGATACCACACACTTTGTGTTCCAACCATTTAAAAATTTTGTATCTATAAACGTGAAATTCAGAACAAGATTTTTGTTGTTGTTTTTTCCTTTGGAATTATATTTAGACAAACTGTATATCAATTTCAGTTACCTACCACACTTAATCTATTAACAAAGTAAATTATCATACTTGTTTATGGGAGAGTGCAGGATGGTAGTCCATTTATCAGAGGAAACTATATAAAATGTTCATGACTAAACAAATACAACTTAAAAATCTGAATTTATCACTGCTTAAACATTGATCATGATTTGAGAGTTTTTTTAGAAACCAGGTACTTGTGCCTGATCCATATTTAATTCCAATGTTAAAGGCAATATACTTATTCTGCTTTGTTACAGTTTTTGTACAATGATTTTGTCAGTCCTCAATGCAAAAACTTTCTTCAAGTTTTTCAGATACACACAACACAAATATAATTTCCTGAGATGTTGATTATGGAACAGCGGTGATGGTAATCAAGTGGACATAGGAGTCCTCTGGCTCTATGTCTACAAGCACTGCAGCATGTCAGCTGCACAGCTGGAAATTTTCATTGTGTTTGAGGGTTCATATAAATATTTCTCAAAGCACTAGTAACAAGGCTAGGGAATTGATATATATTTGCATCACAGAAAACAGAAATTAACATAAAACAGTTCTGTAGATTCTGGCTTTGAATCAGTCATTTTAAAAGTTGAAATATGTGGAAAGTATTTGTTTTATGCAGACATTACTTTAACTTACTTGATGGTGAGGGTGAATGCTTTCTGTCATTGAAAACACATCCCTCATAACCAGTACTGAAGCTGAACACAAAATGATGTGCTTCATGATGGTGTTAAGTGATATTTACATAATGTGAGAAATATTTTTTCCCATTTGCTAGGAAATTTTCAAGTTTTCAAGAGGTGTTGACTAGTTTTTTTCCCTTGAATCAGTATTTGGGATTAAAGGTGAACCTCTTTTCATGGTTCAAATAATTTTCATTAGCAGAAAAGAAAAACATGCCCAATAAGCCTGGTACTGTGAAGAATTATTTAAAATAGTTCTGAGGAGCAATTTTTGCTGTTTTATTATGCAAATGGTCAAGTTTTTGTCTTTGGTAGTCTTTGGCTGGTATTAAAAAACTGACAGACTTCTTGACCTGACACAAGTGTAATAGCTGTGAAGGTTTTCTTATACCTTTACCCTGGCACAAGATTAAAGAAATGGAAGTACTGTATTCCACAAATCAAGCTCATACTTATACCTGTACCTTATCCTTGCGATGAAATTTTTATAGAATCATAGAATAATTCACGTAGGAAGGAACCTTGGGAGTTTCTAGTCCAATCTCCTCCTGCTTAGAGCAATGTCAGCACTGAATTCGGATCTGGTTGCTTTAGGCTTTGTCTGGTCAGGTCTTAACCTGCACAGAGAGATTCCTCAGCCTCACTGGGCAACCTGCTCCAATGCTTAAATGTCCCAAGTGATTTTTTTTTTTCCATAGTATACAGTTAGAACCTTCCCTGTTTCACTTTGTGAGCCTATCTCTTGTTCTCTTGCCATGCACCTCAGTAAAGGGCCTGGCTTTGTCCTACTGAGACTTTTTCCATGCTGAAAGTTCCTTTCTTCCTTGAACCTTGTGTCTTCAGGCACAGAGACCTTTTCCCTAAAGACAGAGGGGGAGGCAAAACTCCTGTTGTCCGTTTTCACTTTCATGTCCTGTGTGTGTCCTTTTTTGTACTGGAGCTCAGTCACGAGCTCCCTGTGAAACCAAGCAGGTCTCCTGGTATGTCTGCTTATTTTCCTGGGTTATCGGAATGGAGTGTTCTGCTTGCAGAAGGTTACACTTAAGGGTCTGCCAGCTCTCTTGAGCTCCTTTTCCTTTTGGAGGTGCCTCACACAGGATCTCACCCACCTGAAAGAAATCCCTGCCTAAGCTCATGTCTGTCCTCTGAAAGTCCTGGATGTGTACTCTGCTACTTGCCGTCCTTTGTCCCCTTAGGATCTTGATTGAGTATTGCTAGTTCATGATCACTACAGAAGAGGCTGACACTGATTATCGCATACCTGTGTTGCTTTCTTTGTGACCAGCAGACCCAGCTGTAATTCTGTATGACAATCATTACTTGGTTCTGTCAGCTTGGGAGCCAGAAGGATACTATCCTTAAATTATTTCTTTAAGGGCTAGTCACAGAGCTTGATTATCCATCCAGCTTTTAAAAGAGCAACCTATATATCTAATGAACTTAGTTGTAAGAAGATCAGTTGTCCACACTGTAGAAACGTCTGGAAATGATCTTTCTGCAATAGCTTTGTTTAATCACCATTACTGAAGTAGCTCATAAGATGTATTTTAAAAATCAGAGTGGCCTTACCTAAAAGAAAATTACAAGGTTTTCAAAGAAACCAAAAGTATTAGCATAAAAATAAATATGCTGAAAATATTATTAATGGCTGAATAACTGGTTATAATTGTTTTTATAACTAGACTTCTAGACTGCTCTAACTCATCAAATAATGTGTGGGAATCTCTTAATTAGCATACTTGTATAACTAGATACATTTTACCAAATTCAGTGAGGTATAGCTATTTTCTGGTTATTAATCACAGATTTAAGAATTTAAGAATGTGTCACTGGGACCTAGATGGAATGGATAATGAGACTGCTTGTTACAAAATCAAACAAGTCTAGATATAAGTGGAAAGTATACAAAAAAGAATATTAGTACTAGACCTAACTGATCAGTTAATTAGCTGTGCCAAATGAAAAGCTGATAATAAAAAAGCTCTTTAACTCTTCACTCAGGATTTCACTTCAAAGGTGCTGTATTTTAAAGCCACATAACACATTTACTGAGTCCATGACTAGTCACTACACAGAGTTACTCATTGTCATCAAATTTAGCATTTGGAGGACAAAATCTGTAATGCCATATTTAAGACAATTTATGCCTTTTATACAACAGAATTTGATATGCAAACACTTTGGACTGATACAAGATCAGAAATACCGTAACAGTGAATCTCTCACAATTTCACATTTAATGTTGACTCCAATCGAACTAGGGCAGAGGAAGTCTTGTCCAAGTCAATGCAAGGTCAATACAAATCAAAATAATATGGTACATGGCTGTACTGTTCTTTAAAATTAATTATATTGCTATGTTATTTGCTTTATTGGCATTATACTGAGGCAGGCTTTGGTTTGGTTTGTTTAAAATACTTCTGTATTAAAAAAAACTAAGAAAAAGAGTGGAAGAAGGGGGGTGTGTGTCTTATTTTCCTCTGATGGAAGAAAATATTTATTTTTTCATTCAGTTTTTGCATCCTTTCTGTTTTACTAAAGTCAGTGGAAGAGGAGATTTTTAAAGCTCATGAAATCCTGTCTGAATGACATGAAACTGGAAACCATGTATGATAAAGCACAGTGCTGAGTAGTCATATTTTATTGTGTAAAAAACCATACTTAATTCTAATTTACTGTGATTAAATCTAGAACTTACTGATGAATCCAGACTTGCTGTAGTAATCTGTTAGCTAAATAATATATAATAAAACTGAGTTTTTTCTTCTCTGCTCCTTATTTTGTCAAGAGAGTTGACCTGTAGAAAGGGACATGTGGCTTGGAGCTTGTACACATTTTCCTTGGGGTTGTGGTAATTTAAGTCTGAACAATGATTAAATACGTAGTCTATAGAAGATACCAGTAGCCAGGACATATGCAAAAGCCTTATTCAAAACATGTTTATCTGTTCTAAATGTTTTAA
Source organism: Leptosomus discolor (assembly GCF_034619465.1). NCBI lineage: Eukaryota > Metazoa > Chordata > Aves > Leptosomiformes > Leptosomidae > Leptosomus > Leptosomus discolor. Next base: position 33,669,172 of record NC_141399.1, on the reverse strand, counting down.
TTTGATTTTTTAAGCCACATCTCTACCTGTTATTGTATGGTGTGTTCTAGTACAACAGCAATTTTCCATAATAATGTGAAAATTATTGTTATTTATTATTTCTCTCATTATGAGAATTCATTCATTCACATTTAAAAAAACCCATAAGTTTTCTCCACCACGGCTTAAATATATACTGGCAACACAGAATACATTCAGACAGGTTTTTTTGTGGATGAACACAAGATTTCATGTGTTCATTTAGGGAGCATGGGAATATCTTCCGATGAAAAGAAGAAAACCTAAACCACTTAAAAGCAGGCAATTCAGAAAGAGCTGAGGTTTGTTTCTCGTTATTTAACATTAAAAAACACCTTATAAGTAACAACCAAATAAAATGCTTACATACCAGCAAGGCCTGAAAGTGTAAGCAATGTATACAAATAACTTTCAAAAACCTAGGCTGCTTTCTCTCAGTATTTACCATGTTTAAGCTCCCTGAAGACTGCCATAATTAGTATTCTCCCTTGCAAGTAATTATGAACACCTGTAATTTAAAAAAATATTTGTCTGAGATATAATCCCGTGGGTATTTTTTTTAGAACCTTCCTCATTTGCTCTTAGAAGTTCTTTTCCACTAACTTCTACTCTTGGGATACTTTGAATGGATTGAAGTGTTCCTCTTCAATTACTTTTAAAGCAAAATGAGATCTGAAACAACACTGAAAATGTTTTTCCTCCCCATGATCACTTTGGAGTGAATGCCATAGGTTCAGGGTAGCTGATTACTACCCAATGCAATGGGGAGATAAGTGAGGTCTATATAGGGGATAGTCAGACCAAGAGTAGCTTTCAAAGGGTCCTCTGAAAATTTCATAGCAGATGGCAACAATGTATGGTCTGTATTAATTGCTCTACATAGTTCACTTCATGATGGACACATATTTTAAAATACTTATAATGTAACCAGAAATGTCACACAAGATGGCTGCACAGAAACTGCCTTGTTGTGGACCCTTGGATCGGACCCTTTGTGATTACAGGATATCTAACTGATGTCTTGATGTCCTACTATGGGAAACAGGATGGTGGTTCCTTCTGAAACTCTGTCCTAGGGGTAGCTCTTAGAGCTATTCAGTGACAGATATGGGTTTTTCAAGTAACTGAATCTTAAGGAAGATTTTTGTTAAGGAATGGTAAGTTCATATCTTCTCCCTGTCCTGTTCCACCCTTCCTCAAAATAGGCCATGTATCACTCTTTGGGAATTATGCAATACTCAGAAGATACTTTTGATGCAGAAAACCCCAGCGTTATGTTCCTCTCCTTTTCCTTCTGCTTGGATATGTAGCAGGTCAAACTCTACAGAAATAAATCTTCTATACCTGGATGTTGGCGTTAGCTTTAAGCTGAAAGATTTCCTCAGAATTTATTAAATAGTAATTTTGCTTAATGTGAGAAATAGACAGGATAAGCCATGAAATCTACAAAGAATTGCCTATTAATTTGACAAACCTAAACTGCTGACTATCTAAAAAAAAGAATTTGATTCAGTTGTATCACTGTGTTGATCTTAGAATGACCTTAGCATTCATTTTGATACAGTAGCCCAGTGATGAAATTTGTGTTTTCTTTTTCATAAAGTATTTTGCAGTTTCTCTGTGCACTGGGTCACCAATACAATCTGATGGAACTACATCTTCATATAAGCAAACTCTCAATGATGGATAAAAATCACTGAAACTGATTTGGTTTAAAAAGCACTTTGGTTTAAAGGCGATCAGGTACAGAACATACCCCTGAATTCACATGAGGGTTAGTGAGTGTCCTTTGAGGACAGAGATGCAGAGCTTTAAGACTTTAAACCTGTGGGTAACATATAAAGCACAGGACCTATACAGTCTTCCCAGTCTCTGGACAAAATGTCCCTCATGGGAGTTTTCTCAGTCTGTGCTGATAAGGAATTCAGACCGTTCCACTTTTGTATCCTCCTTTTGTAGAAAGAAATACCCATTGCACAGGCTCAAAGGAGACCCATGCTGGGCCGATCTTCAGTCAGGCTGACTGGGAGACCAGGAGTCAACAGCTCCTGTTGTACACCTCAGTGAAAACCTAACTGGCTCCAATTTTCATTTTTATTCCTCTTTTAATCACTGTTAAAATATAATGGAGACACTGTATTCTTAGAGGGCCGAAACATCTGCTGTTACCAAGCTATATCAGTTTCAGAATTTCTCTGCCTTCTATAACACAGTAATACCAAACTAAGAAAAAGTTAATTAATGCCAAACCAAGAAGTAGAGTGTACTTCAGAATGCCCTTCCTCTAGCATGTCATGCAAATACTCTACAAGAACAGGAATGGTCTAAAGCTAATCAGCCCTATGCCTGGCTCAGAAATCACCTCTAGAAGAAGGTCTTTTCAAGGAGCACTGCCCATTCCCTTTAAGGACCCTTAATGTTTTCAGGGAATCGGCTCTGCCTGGTTATGTTTGACCTTGTTAAAATGACTGCATTCAAACAAAGGGGAACTGATCTAGATTTCTCAATGAGAATAAAAATGAAAGCAATCACTGGCTTTTCAAAACTTGGAATGGTCTTGGCTGGATATGCTCACCTTGTAATTGTATTTTCCCAAGAGCCTTTCTCCCAAACAAGAGGTTGGGATGCTATCGTAATGTCAAATCTGACTCACTGTTACAGTTGCTATTAAAAGTTAGCAGCTGTAATTAGGGGAGAATTTTGAAGCTGCAGTGTTGTATTGTCAGTTGTAACAGCTTTTCATTATCTTATATTTTTCTTTAAAGTGATCAGCTTTGCAGAAGTTGAATGTGCTTTTATCATTTTTACTCTGGAAATGAGCTGACACATTTAATATAATTTAGATAGAAATACTGTTACTGCAGAAAACAATTGGAATCTGTGAACTTTTTAAAGGATTTTGAACACAGGAGACAGCCATAGTGCTTAGAGGGATTTTGCCATCATCCAATTAAAATAGTCCTCCATTCTCTCTAATACCATTCTATCTGGTCTTAAAATGCGTAAGACTAATTACATTAGCCCACAGAGGCTTGCATGGCTAATACTATTGGCCACTTCCTCAAATAGAAGAATTATGAACGATTAACAACTTTGCAAAGAATACCAGCATTCCTGCTGCAGGACTAGATGTGATACCTAGATATCCTATCATTTTTACACTCATCTTGCAGCAGTGTATGGTAGTTGAGCTTAGAACAGATGCCAGTGTTGAAATTGCAGCAGCCAATTCCATTGTCCCTCCAGCCTACTTTACTCCGTCAGGAAACCAGAACCTTTTGTTGCCGTTTTTAATCTGGTCTTTTACTGAGGATAGGAAGAATAAAGACAGAGCCTTACAGATTAGCCTTATAATAGGACAAGCTTTGTTATGTGTGACTTCACTCCCTTAAAGTCCCTTCACTCATATCAGAAAAATAATTTAGTTTTCCGGGGGTGGACCCTCTTTCTTAAAGACCTGGAAGAATGCAGTTGGTGTAGGATCTAATTGTGAAAAAGACTGTGTTAGCAGACTATCCTGTGGCATGCAGCAGCCTAGGAGTCGAGATACAGCTAAAAGAATACGGTACAATTGTCATTTTTGGCAGGCAGCATCCTTGTCAATATGCATGAGCACTCAGATGAATGAGAGAACCTGTCACCCAAGGGGTGTTACACATTGATGACAACAACCAGTCACAGGTCCTCTACTCTAACATGTAGTTAGATTATGTTCTCTTATAGTTGTCACTCTGAAAGAAGGAAAACTGCTAGGCAGGAAAGGACAAGCAGCACTGGTAGTGCAGCCATTCTTGCAGCCTGTATTGATGTTTTCACTTTTTGGATCCTGCTTTATCATTGAATCCTCAAGACAGGAAAAAGTGAAAGTTCTGTCAGCGTCAGGAGACCCAGCAAATGTTAAAATTAATGCTTCTAATACTGTCCACTGTATCCCGATTAGAGACCAGTTTAGCCCATGATTCTTAGTTCTGGGAATGCTATCTCACCCCAGCATGCTGGTATTAGATTGTATTGTTTTGATAAATTTTAATTTCAGGTATTGTAACATTCACATCCAGCTAAAAATCCCTCAAGGTTGAGATTCATGGTCATGTCATGACGTGGTTCGTATACTCTTATTTTAATTGGCCCAGATGTTACTGGCTCTATCATACAGTCCCCAGATTTTTTGAGGCAGTATCTAAATAATGGTTCAATTTGGGATGTTTTGCTATTATTAATGTTTGGATAGGGATGATGCCTTTCAGGTCACAAAAGCAGAAGTAATCAAGCAGGTATGGATGGGCATCCTTTATATTTCTAACACATGACTAGTACATATCAAGAGATGGGTAACAAGGCTATAATGTTTCAGAAAGGATAATTCCTCCTGCCTGTGAAACTCCAAAAAGCTCATGAAATGCTACATGGGAATTTTATTGTTGTGAATCTAAATTTTAGATTTGAAATTTGGCAAATGGGAGCTTTAACCACAGCAGGAAAGATTCTTTTCTTTCAAACGCATTAAGAGTTCACTTCCTGTTCTAGGCAGGTCTAACACATTGGAGTGTGTGTTTGGTTGGGTTTTTTTCTTTCTTTTTGTAAATCTTAATGCCCATCAAAGTAAATCTCATGAGTAGTAAATGCAGTGCAATCTAAATGATGTTGGATAGTATTGGACCATTGTATGGTCACAGTCACCTACAGAATGTTCAGTATTTTGGGGAAAGTAAATCTCTATTCCCTTGAGGTAGTGGGCATGTTCTCCTAAATTTTACTTTAATGCTCAGAAGAAGTTTATGTCATTGAATGCTTTTCATTATTTCTTCCCCATATAAGCAGTGTATATATACACACACACATAAATCCTAAATAAGTTTATAAATTGAACCAGAAGATTAGGGTATTATGCTTTCCAGACTAAACAGGTCTTTGAAAAAATATTTAACTTGGACTTCGAGAGCACTGGATGACATATCCAGCACTGGATATACATTTCCCAGTGCTGTGGGAACCTCAGTTCCGCAAGAACTAAAGCATTGGTTCTGACTAAACCATTTGTGATCTGACTTACTTTCACAGGGACATGTCAAATTGGAATATTTGAAAATTAGTCTGTAGAATCTGAATAAGAAAATACTTCAGTATCTTTTGATACCTTTGAACATAGCCTTTCCATAGGCTTAAAATCTCACTACTCCAAGGAAAGCACTAAGGGCAATTTAAAACTGACTAAAGAAAGAAGTAGTCTTTTTTCTACTTTGAGGTCCTATTGCCTGCTTCTTGAGATTATTGAACTTTCATTCCAGTATACAGGAAAGCAGCATATCACCAAGATGAAACAGAAAGCTTAATAGGCACTGTATCTCTTGATGTTTATGGAAACTTTGCCAACAATCTTAAAAGAAGCTGAACTGGACTCTAAAATACTGACACAAATGAAATTGGGAGGAAGTGGTACTACCAGATGTGTCATTCACCCTATTAAAATACTGCATTATTCTTCATTTTATTAAATTACATTAGAAATTACATGTGTCCAAGAATAATGGGAAATCTTACTTGTAGGAAAAGTGGCATTTATTTTTTTCAGCAACAGATTGAAATAATTGAAATCTTACGAGTAGATTGATTACTTACAAAATTAGCTTTTAAAGAAAAGACATTTACCTTTCCTAACAAGAACAAGGTGTGTATCTATTCCATATTTAAAATTTTATTTAATCCTACTCTAGGGTGAGGGGTGAAAGTTAATTCTCTATTTTTGCAGAGTTGTAACATGGCAACGTGATTTTGATATGCCGTCAGCTAGGTGTACTGTTACTTCTTGCAGAACGCTTAAGGTCATTATAGAGTACTTGTTATTGTTAGGCACTAGGTGGCCTGCTTGCTAAAACATAGTAATGGAGACTTGCACAAAGACAATTTGCAAAGCACTGAGTGAAAAATAAGTACATAAAATTGCATCTTTAATTTGTAGTAGAGGATGATGCATTTAAACTATCTGATGCACAGTTACGTATGCGTGGAAATCTGCAGGTAGTACAACCTACCTAGAACCAACTTAGCACACAATTATTTTGTTCCTGTTTTGCAGACGATATTTAGTTCCTCTCCGTATGTTTGCTTAAGGAAGACCAGTGACTCATTCATACTTCTAGTGAAAACATTCTTCTCTTACCCACCAATGTCTTAACAGTGCTGGCATCAAAAGCTATTTAACTATATGTGTGTCTTTTTTCCTTCCCACTACCATAAAAGATCAGTTTCCCACTGAAAGATGGGATACTAACCTGGATATTCTTTAAATTGTAAGCTCTTAGTTCTCTTGAGGGAAGTTAAAAACTAGCAAGTACCACGTAGTAGTAGCATTTGTTTTAGAAACCTAATGGGTTGTTGTATTATGCTCAGAAACATGAAAAGAGTCAGTATTATTTATTGTTTCTAAGCAGCAAATGTAACAAATAATGTTTTAGGAGTTGAGTGTATGTGTACAACTAATCTGATCTCAGGTATCAATCTATAGAAAACAATAAAGAACAGTAAGCAAAGCGACTCCTTGCTGCCTTTTTTTTGTTGTTGTTTTGGTTTGGTTTTTAGTAACTGAAAGCTAGATGTGACCTGTGGTCTTTGAGTGTTACGACTTGAATCTGTGCTAGAACAAATTGTGATAAACTATATTTTTGAGCATTTTTCATTTGTTAGTCTGTGACTCCTGTTAGTGTCAGTAGGAGATACATGGTGACTTGAGGTAGAGTTTACTTTGAACTTTTGGACATCGATTTAAAAAAAAAGTATTGATTTTATTTATTTAAAATGTAATGAAATAATCATTTCAATAACAAGCCTTCATTAAAAGTAGTTTCACTGTTCAATTGAATGACTAAATAATTAACACAGATTTATTTCAATATGATTATCACCTCCTTAATTTCAGGTCAAATGCAAGACTAATGAGATGGCTGAAATTCTAATGATTATTTTATCTGTCATTGATAGAATTCTAAAATATTAGCAGTCAAGGAGAGTTCAAAGCTTTTACCATTCTGCAGAGACCACGTGAGAATTATATATCTGAACAAAGGAATGAAACATAATCTGCATTCCAGGCCACCTATTTTGGTCGTCATCTTGGAAATTAATCTTGCAGCTGTTTTTCAACTGAATTCCCCTAATGTGTCTGTTATAAAACAAATAAATGAACAAACAACAGAAAGCCCCATTGCACTGATTTCTAATTGTATAAGAAAGGGCATTGTGTGGCTACTGTAATTACTTGTTTTGTTTTGTTCTGAAATCATATGAATTTAAACAATGGATTCAGATGACTGATCATACTTTTCTAGGACAGAAAAGACATTTCGACCTGTTATTTGTGTGCTTTAATCTCAGTAAAAGTAGATCACACCAGCAAACATATGGCAGAATATGGTGTGTTCCTGATAACGGTTAACTATGTATTTTTTTTCCTACAAGAAATTCCCAGTAGAAGAGGAACTACAAGAACTTGTATTTTTGTGGTTTGATGAAAAAGTGTATGCCTCCCTATTCCAACCAGATCTGAGCATGAATCTCTTGATTTTAAAGAAATCAGACTTAGCAGTATCCCTCAGGTTATAGAGGATGACTCCCCATTTAAAATAATGCAGCATCCGTCCACACTGTGCACTGAGGAATAATATACCTCTTCAAACTCTGTCAAAAAAAAAGGAAGAAAATCTGTGATATGTGGCTCACAGTAAAAAAAAATTAAAAAAATAAAATAAAAAAATCCCATCACTAATGCTGGTGGTAGCAGTAGAGAACGAGCTACTAATGATACACATAGAGAGTCATCACTGTGAGACATTAGATTGCCTCTAGGAATTCATCTCTGGATATCAGAAAATGGGTGTGATATACTGTATCCCATAAAATACAATATGATTTTATTAGGCAAAGAGACCTGCAAACTTAGGACACCATATCACACTTCTTATACGCTGGCATGTTTGAAAATACTTAAAATATCACATAATATCTTTACAGTATACGTGAGACTAACATCAAGTTCCAGGAAATATTACAGTAGTCCTGTTAAACCTTCCCATATTTTGTTCCCAATGATTATGTTGCCATAGAATTTGTGGCTACGTTTCAATACCACAATACTTTAATACTTCCAGTTCCTATACCAGACTAGAACATTTTCTTTGGGAAATTTGGTCTAGTGCACTTAATATATATCGCGTGTAATGCGACACTGGAATTCTCATAGATTTTAGTAACAGAACACCAAGGTTTCTTTACTAAACACTCAGGATTTGAATTTTCTAAGTTCTGAGCATCTATTTTACTGGAAATCATTAGGAATTCTGACTGACAGTTATATTGTCAGAGGTTAAAGATTTGAAATGTTACTACTTATTCATTTAATCACAAATCGATACTACTACTTCTTATACCAGTAATTGATAGAACAGTTAATCTTATTGTTGTTCTTGTCTTGTGAAGCAACATGTAATTATGTCCTTGTGTCACTTGTTTTGAATGACTTAAGCAAGATCAACACAACTTCTGTAAAAGAAAAACATCCATTTTCTTGGTAGTCTTGGGTTTGGAGGCATAATTAGCTGATCTAAAGGAACAGTCTATCTGATGTGTTTTCATGACATTTCTATTACAACCCTAATACAAATGTCTAACTTCCAGAAATAACCAAAAAGCCTTTGGTCATTTCTAGTTTACTGAAACAGGCAAAGCCACCAAAATGTGAAGCATGATAAAACTTACAACGATACGGTATTTAATATAATCCCATGTTATTCAAAGATTCTCTGTGTTGTGATTACTTCAGCTAATAGGTTGGCATGTGTTTTGTGGTATTTTTTGTGCGCTTTTCTGTCTGTCTTACATTTAAATAATAAGCTGTTATCAAGTGGTGAATATGCTCCATTTATATGTAAAATTAGTTTTTTCACTTGGGTTTATGGAGTAGGGACATGACTTTTATTCAAAGCAGAGGAAGAAGAATATACATCTATTTGAAACTTTAATTTAATCGTTGTTCACATTATTTCTTTAAGATTTTTCCTCATTTAGTTCCTACTTTCAAGAACTAATATCCTATTTTCTTCAAAAATGTTCTGTGCAGTGTACCAGTAATGATAAAATGCATAATGGGCCCATGATATTGTGTGAGAAAATGCGCTTCAATATGATTTTTAAAAGCTTTTTCATGAACACCAATGACCTACAGGACTCTGATATACAGATGAATACTGTTTGTTCTCATTATTCATGTAGTTATGACCCCACCACACACAAAAGCCTTTTGAAGCTGTTCATCCTGTTGCAGTGTGTCAGAAGAAGGAGGAAATAATATCCCAAACTTTTCTGTTCTACATTACAAGCCTGAGTCTGTGCCACATCATTGACAGTAGACTGGCCACACAAAGTCAATGAGCATGCAGATTTCTAGCTAGAAATATTTTGTCCACATTACAAAACCCCTTTTATTTCATCCTAATTGTTGACAGGTTTCAGTGAGGAGGCAGTGAAAAAATGCAGACCGCACATTTTCCGTTATTTGAGTGCAGTCTATGAAGGAGCTATAGTATTTTTATAAAGTTTATGGATCTAGGAAAAACTTTAAGAATCAAATTTTCTGAGATTCTGTTAAGCATCAGCTTTACAATGGCAGGCTTCAGTCAAGAGCATAGCTTGTTTTGATCTGGCCTGACATTTGTAATAATCTAAGTGTTCAACGCTAACAAATAACAGTCTATGTAAGTATTTAATAAAGTTCTGTTGGTGAGATACATGGGCTCTCTTATTTTACACTTAAGTTGAGGTGTTTGATTTCCAGAGCTATAGTTCGACCAAATTTTGTAAACCTACAGAAGGCACCACTGATTTCTGTGGGCTTTCAATCAAATCAATAGAAAATTGTTGACCAAATCCTCTACTTTTTACACCATATTTACTATACAAGTAAAACAAAATTTGAAGTACAGAATCAGGCCCTGCACATCAGGCCCTGTAACACATTTTAAAGTATTGTTAAAATTCTGTTTCATCCAATTCTGCGACTTTCTTTGCTGAGTGTTTTTTGTACAAGTAGTCCAACTGACTTTTGGTAGCTGCTTTCTCCCAAGTCTAAACAGCTATGCTCCATCATTTCCACTGGATAATTTAGTTTTCAATCTCCCTTCCAGAATCACTTCAGTGTAGTGCTCCTGGCACAGAATTTCAGTGCTTTGAGAAGCAATCCATGTGTTTGCAATCTCTGCAGCACTTTGGGGATCTGTCAGGATGTGAGGTGCTATGTGCTATAAAGTATTTTACTAGAACAGTTAGGTGATTCCAGTGTTGTTTTTAAAGTAAGGGAGAAATATGTTTTTGTCTATATAAACTTTAGAATTAAAGTATTTTCTTATATGTAAGAGAAATTACTTAAAAATTTACATGAGTTCACCTTTCAAAAGTTGGTGTATCTTTAAAAGTCATGCATATGCTAATATTGACTTATTAAAAGTTCATTAGTATATAAATGATTTAAGTTAAATTTTGTTACAATTCATGCATAACTATACATCTTTTGTTTGAAAGCTACATCAAATAATGTGAAAAAAATGCAGAAAGCACAGTATAAAATAATGATTGTAGTTATTTCTGTCTCTACTTGCATTCTATCCACATGTTGAAGCAAAAGTCACTTCAAGCTAAAAATGTAGTAAGGAGAGAATTCCTCCTTAGGAGGACTGGAAGAACAACGGGTAATTAAAGACAGATTTGTGTCACAAGGAAATAATCAAATGAGTTTGAATTTTAAAAATATAGTTACTATGTATTACAATATCATAAGGGATAAATTCATGCCCTTAACAATATGTTTATTAGTAAGGCTTGCTCTTAATCCATTTAACTGTAACGACCTGGGATCAAGCTAGGATGCTTTTGGTCTCCTGCTTAATAAATAACAAGAAATCTTTTATCGAACTGTGTTTCATTTTCTTTTATATGTGTTTATTTCCTGTAGTTAGTAGAGGAAAAAGGGCAATTCACTTCTTCCTCAGAGAAGATTTTTCTAAAGCCACACTATGCTACAGCTGCTGTTGCTAACACCTTTTATCTATACACCACCTTTTGCTCTGAGTGATCCCCAAAGTGCTTCATAGACTAAATCGTTTTTTTTTTTTCCTTGTGCCACTGAAAGTGTGTGCCAACAGTGTTGCACTGAAGTGGCTTTGGGAGAGGGATTGTGGAACAGCCCCTCCACCCAAACCTATGAAACACTGGCTTTTGTGTAGGCCGGCCTGGGGTAACTCGGGACAGAGTCTGCAGAGAATTTATAAGTGCTTATTCATGTAAAAGTTCACCAAAAATTACAGCCTCTCTTTGCCCCAGTTTTCTTCATTTGCACATGTAATTCAAAAGGCAATACACACACCTGTGCCACAGCTCCTGCCGAGCAGGTTTGCTGTTTCCTGCTTATTCGGGCTGGTTAGGCCATGGTACTTGATGGGGTACCTTGTTGGAGGGTGCTGCGTCACCAGGCAGCGAGGGGAAAGCGGCGGAGGGAGGCACTGCCTGCGGAGGGGATGGCAGCAGCCCGCCCACCCGCCTGCGGGAAGCTTCCAGAAGGAGGCCGGGAAGGGCCATGTGGGGCGGTGCCCCGCGCGGAGGCGGGCGGCGAGTGGGAGCCGTGGTCCGGTGCTCTCCGCGGTCCCGCCTGGCCGAGTGCGGCTTTGGGGGCATGAGACTGGAGCTGGTAACCTGTGGGTGTTCCCCAGACTTCCCGCAGCGTCGGCCACAAGACATTCGAGAGCTAAAGATGGTGGTTCGGTCTTTGCGTTCAGGTAATGAAAAAGAAAGGGTTTCCCTAGAAGATTTCTGAGGCTCTGTGGGGGGGAGTGATGAGCCTTTAGGCCAGCCGGGGTCAGGGCAAGCCTGTCTGGAAGGAACTGGCCTGCCAGGACAGTGAGTGGAGAGACTTTTACTTATAATATTATTTTTCTATTGTGTCTCTATCTGCTTGGGTTTTTTTTTCCCATAAAAGGACTATGGTTTTGGTTCTCATTGAAGTTATCTTGAGGTGGTTTTGTTATGCCTTTGGGAAAGCCTTGTTCTCAAGTTGTGTTTTCTTAGGAGAGTCTTTTATTACATACTGTGATGTTTTATTCATATAGTGGATTAGATAGGGTCAGTTAGCTAAAAAAGGTGTTGATGGCTTCCCTGCCATTTGGGCCTATACATAAATTATGAGAAAATTCCTTCCAACATGTGCCCTCATGTTCATAGTACTCTTAGAGATTCTAGAGCTGAGTTTATAAATATGTGTTCTTATGTATTGTATCTATATGTTACATGTGCCAGCTTCGGATAAACATGGTCATTAGATTGTTAATTGGTGACATATATGCTAAGGTATAGAAAACCTCTTTTATGATGTATTGTATGTTTTAAACTCTTGACCAGTACCTTCTAGTTTCAATCTCATTTGCATTTAAGCTATATTTAAGAAGAACAAGAAATCCCATATGAAAATAAGAATCTGTGCTGCCACTGGATGAAGAACATACTGTTTCTTATTTAAAGACTTCCATGGAGACTATGCTGCTGTTAAAATTTTGCTTTTTGCTGTACTGTATAAATTTTTGCTTGAAGGAAATAGATCGAATAGGAAACATTTTGCTGCTGTGGAGTGTTTGCAAGGATGAATGTAAAATTACCTGAACTATTTTCTTCCCATTTTACTGAGGAAGAAGAAAATAAGTTGTTTAATGCTTAGCTAGTTATTAATTCTAATAATAAGTAATGAAATACATTAGTTAAGGACCGCGTAAGTGTATGAATTTTGTATGTTTTAACATGATCCTTCGTGAGCCTTGCAGCATCAGAAATAGAACCGTGTCTAATTCCAGACAGCCTGATGGGAGGCTGGAATAAACAAATACTAAAATAAATTTTATACGTGCTTTGTTGCTGTAACCTGCTGGTCCTATTTTATGTAGGCATGCTGATAATTTGCTGAGCAGGAGTTACAGTGAAAGTTAAGCTACTCATTTCCTTTCAGGCTTGGAGTACTGTAAGAACTCGTTACAAAAATCTGTGAGCATAATTTCACAGGACATTCAGCCTTTTCTGGGTATGTTATGCTAAGGCAGAGGAAAGCTGATGGAAATAAAAATTTGAAGCGATTGAGGAAGAAATGTAAAGAAAAAGTAAGGTTCTGGTGTCATCTGAAGTCTAATGTATGAATCCTGATACCCAGTAGAACTTTTTTTTCCTTCAGGTTTTGATGCAACTAGTGCAACATTCCGGATATTCTGGGTTTAACAAGAATTACAAAATGTAAATAGAAGATTTTATTTTTTTTAAATGCAGGACAAAAGAAAAAATGGCTATATAGAGTTTTTTGTTGTTTGTTTTCTTGTAAGTTTTGGGAACAGCGTTCTCACAAATGGAACTTTTGGTTAAATGACAAATGTAAGTTAGTGTAGTTACCTCATCTCTGTGTTTTGAACTGGTGGGGAATGGAAGAAGGCAACTGATTTCTGCTACTCTAGAATGTTGTTATGTATGTGACTGGACTCTAGGCAGAATTGTATCAGGTATAAGTAGGTAATAGACAATATAGCATTCAGCTGTGAGCAGTACTCCTATCATACACTAGTACTTGAATTGTTTAGTAGACACTGTGACTTATCTTTCTGCTATTCAGTAATTAAAGTGATTGTTTGGCAACGAGGCAGTAAAGCAAAATGCATTATGTATGAAACAGGTGATCTTGACAATTGCCATTTCAAAGGATTTGACAGAAGTGACTAAAATAAGATTTACTTACATTTTTAAATAAATAAAAATGTATTTTAACTTGAAACACATCCAGCGATCACATATGTGGTTTCACATAATTGCTTATTGTGATATGCTGTTCTCTTGGCAGTGGTTCATGGATGACTTTTCTCTTGTTTGCTTTATCAGAGATTTAATTTTCAGATTTGAGGCATGAACAGATTTTCCAGGACTAAAACTAGAGCAATTTTCACTTGATTTGCAAAATGTATTCTTGTGTACAAACACACAAATAAAACACTAAGAAAATGACATTATGAAACATACCAATAATAACTTGATTTTTTGTATTGTTCTTGAAAGTCGGTAATTGAATTTTAGTGAATACATATTTGAATTCGTAGAGCAGGGTCACGTTAGCTTTGGAGGTGTAACATTCAGCAGCTTTATAGAGGGTTTGTGTCTGGGTTTTTTTTGTTTGCTTGTTTTTGCTGTTGTGTGTGGTTTTTTTTCCTCCCCTTGTTCAAGTTTCCCAGTGTTTCTTTCCTAAGAAAATGGAAATAGCTGTGCTTATCAGGGAGATCTTCACCTTTTTTCCAAGGTTTCTGTTTTTAACCTTTAGCTTTCTATACAGCTCTGGTGCACAACTATTTCACTGCTTATAGCAGGACTATCTATTTCCTAGTGTTACTGGTATATAAATAAATTTGATGCTGCATATTCTCACATTTTTCTGAAAGAAGTTACAGGATATTTTTAAAATACTTGCTGAGTGGTTGCTAGATGAATTTTCCCAAACATGGATTGTACTTACTATTTTAGTAAAAGAGAGACTTCAGCTTTACAGGGATTTGAAGCAATTAAAATAAATTGTTCTTTATGCCGTATATCAATGTGCTTGAGTTCAATTGGTCCATTCAGCGTGCTCACTGCCTGTTGTGTATTTATAGTTCTTTTCACTGTTTCCAGCATCTTGATACAGGTTTTAATGAGCACTCTTCCTATTACTTGCAGATTAATATCAGGAATATAGAATTCTGTTTCAGTAAGAATTTATCAATTGCTTGTTTTCCACACCTTGGCTGCTTATTCATGTGGCTGCAAGAATCTGCCTTTTGGTCATTAATGTTTTATTTCTTCAAGTGAAGAGCATTTCTTATCCCCTGTGATGGAGAAGTAAAAAACCCAACAAACTAAAAATACTTTATTTCTAAAGCAGTGAAGACTGAATCAGGAGAGCATGCAACTGTAAGCAAGTCATGGCTCACACTTAATTCTTTTCTTGACTTAAATGGATATGGGGTGATGTTTTCTCCTGGTGATAAGAATTTCCAGTTTCATTTTGTTCATCACTGGAAAAACAATCAAATTAAAGAAACCTCATTGAAGTCAGTACCATCACGCTAATAAAAAATAGATCAAAGAAAATTGGTCCCTTAGTGGATTTAGAGTAAAATCATATGAATTTGAAAGCCTTGATAATAACAAATTGTCTGTTTCTGTTTGAGGTAGGTCTTTTTCTTTGAATATAATAATGCAATATACTATGTAGGGAGTGGATCCTGTGGATAAATATTGATGGCTGCAAAATAATTTGTTTGAAGCATTATAGAATGTGGAATAGAGTTCAGGTTCTTTGTTACCATTTGTGTCTGGTCTTAAAAAAATGAAGGGGATTCCTGCCAGGCAACAGCTTTGTAGTGTTTCTTATTGCCATCAAAAATGGTAAGAAATACTAGTAAAGTCTCTAACTTCTTTTAAAAGTTAACCACCATCAAAACCAACCAGTTCTTTAAATGAAACGTGGTACATGTTGTGACAAAGAATAGACTGTATTCAGCTATATGAGTGGCTTACAGCAAAGAAAACCTCCAACAACCAAAAACCTAAATACTAAAAACCTGCAGCACCAGAAAAGATCCTATCTCATAATCCAGCAGCTGAAGTCTACAGGATAAAGTTGAAATCCGTATCAACATGATTTAGAAATCCAAAAGCTCTGGCATATAGCATAGGACTGCTTAATTATCCATGGACACTTTAGAGGGAGCCTTTGTGAACTGGTATTGTTGTAAATAGCTCACTCTTCAGTCAAATAATGTAATAATTGTGCTATTGACTGACAAATAGAGACCATGTCATGGAGATCTTTTGCTTGAGAAACACTTTTTTAACACAGGGATTTAAATACTCATATTTAAGGAGTCCACAGTGGATTAGCAGCAAATGAAAAGGATATTATATTGAAAAAGTGTGGTATCCTAGTGAAATTTGTCCATGTAATTAAGATAGGTTCAGGAGTATGAAGATAAGAATGGGAGTGAAATTTTCAGGATTTCTTTCTCATATGATTTCAGTATGTGGATATTGCTGTAGTTTTGGACTTCAATGTAGTATTCCTAAATTTTTTAAATACTCTCAGATGCTTTTTTTCTTAAAACTTGATTTAGCAGTTACAAAATATTACCACAGCTTGCTTATTCCTACTCTTAAGTCAAATCTGAACCCAGGTATCAAGAAATAGTGCTGCCTTTTCGTCCAAAGTGGACACCTGAACTCTTTACTACATTTACAACTTTTCTGTGATCTTCTTAATTAAGAAATAGCAGTTGAGTCCTGTAATAAGTTACAGAGATTCTGACTCAAGTGGGACCAGATAGAGCCTTGTGTATAAAGAAGAGATTTAGATTCTTCCTTCACGTCATACGCCATTAAGTAGTTAAAGTTTTTGTATTCTGTCTACTTTTCAGGGTATGATTTGACAGCTGCTAAAGGAAGATAATAATGAACAATGTTAATATTTAAATTGTGTCATTAATATTTAGTATAGTGGGCAAAAAAGGCGAGTATACTCAAGTGCATAGATACACAGATGAAAGACAGCAAACCTCAAATTGTTTTTTTTCCCCTCCTACCCTCCATCCTGTCCATCTGGGCCATTTGCCTAACTAGTTACAGAAGTCAGCAGTACAGACATCAATGCATTCTTTTGAAAGCTGGAAAAATAGCTTGGCAAGCTTAATGTTACCTTCTGTTAAACAATTTTATTTGTTCTTAATTTTTTTTTACCGCCTTAAAAGCGTTAGTGAGTGCTGGAGCTTACGAAAGGTTCTTTAGAGCTGGACTACTCTATTTAGCCTTCTGTACTTTTTTTTTGTTTGCCTCTATACTCCAGTCATCAAGAAAGCCTGTTTTCCCACACTGTACTGTGACTGTCTTTCTGTCCAGTTCCTTTCTTTTTCCTTTTTGTATTTTTATCTTGTCTGTCTGTCTTAGTTCATCTCTGCCTTTTTCCACCATCTGTTACCATTCATATGCTCTATTTTGACAGTTTCTCTTACTGTCCTGTTTCGTCTGACTCTGCTATTTCCATTTGCAGTTTCTTTAGCCTTTCCTTTCGCTTTCAGATTTATATTGTTTTCCCATTTTGTGGTATGTATATTTATGATATGTAGTCAAATATGAGAGAGTGTATGTCATCAGAAATAGCATATGTCATTATAAAGCCTCTGATTTCATAAATGTCTTTCAGGACAATGCTTCGTTGCTAGAAAGTACCTCATGCTCTTTTTCCTTGCATTGCTGTTGCTATAGTGTTCCTGTCAATTCTATGGCACAAATGACAGGCAACATACAGCTATGACTATATAAACAGGTTGTTTTAAGAACAACGCTTTCCCCATGGCATGAGATGTTCCACTGTATATCTAAGCAGAAAACTTGAGTCATGTTTGTAAAACACAAGCTTTTGTTTTGAGTGTGACTAAAAGTCCTTGTATCTTCGTAACTAGAAAGAAAGGAGCAATGTAACATTGAAAACCTTGATAATAATGGAAAGATTTTTTTTAGTGTAACGTTATTTATTTGGAAGATGTATGCACATGACTATACAATACTTTCACATTATTATAATTTGTAGGCAATCCTTACGTCAATATTGTCACAGAAGAATTTGGGACAGGGACTGGAATTTGGTTTATAGTTATGGTGTGGGTTTGTTTTTTTTTTTTTTTTTATTTTATTATTTCCTTCCCTCAGAAATGAACTTTAAGTTTAAAATACTACTCTAAGCATAAGGATGTGAAGGTTTTACTACGCTGTTTTGTTGTTTTTCAGTTTAACTTTTAGTAGAGAAGAAAAAGTGGCGGAACAGTGCTATCCAGTATGCATGGAACATGATACCATTCTGAAATTTTGTTTTGAGTGGAACATTTAAAGATGAACTCTTCGTTGTAACCCATACATTTTTACTGGTGGTTTTTTGCATGCAAACAATGTAAATACATTTATTTTAATAATAGTGGCTACAAAAATGTACTTTCCTGAAATAAGAGCTTTCTGCAGGTTGAATGTTCATGAGCGATTACTTTAGTGGGCTGACAATTGCTGATGTGTTTACAGAAATCTAAGACAGTTAACAAATAAAATCATGATAGTCAAACTAATCTATTTGTACAATATCACCACAGTTCTTTCATTAAACTCATGCTGCTACCATAGTGTTAGCATTAATGATAATCAGTATCTGCTGATTACTTCCTTATTAACATATTTAGAGGTTAATATTATAATGGATTTATAAAATGGCTGTTTATAGTACACTGCTTCTTCACTCCTGAATGCCTGTTCAGTGTTGTGTTGTGCCTTATACTGAATTACTAAAGTACTGCAAATAAGTCAGTGAATTACTAACATACTGCAGGTAATGTAGTAACTATGCCATGTAAACTGCATGTTCAGTTCTCACCCATGTCGGCGATCTCATTCAGGTTAATTGAATTACTCCAGTGAGCAATGCCTTTTTTCATAAGTGAAGACTTGCAGAACTGGATTTTTATTTCACGTTGCTCCTTTTGTATAATCGTAACGCCAGAAAATGCTTTACAGTTTAAATCATGCTGACATGGAAAGATACACCTTGTAGATCATGTTGGAATGTTCTTTATATGTTACTCCCAATCAAAACCAGGTTGCTGAGTTTAAATGGAATAGCAATATTAATCGTTCCTAATGTGTTTCACTGCAAAGTCAAATGTTTTAATTTACATTGCCCTGAAAGTGGTACTGCTGAAAGGCAGTAACTAACAGGTGAAGAAAATTACTGGC
This sequence comes from Leptosomus discolor, assembly GCF_034619465.1. Lineage (NCBI taxonomy): Eukaryota > Metazoa > Chordata > Aves > Leptosomiformes > Leptosomidae > Leptosomus > Leptosomus discolor. Next base: position 33,650,290 of record NC_141399.1, on the reverse strand, counting down.
TTCAGTAATTTCTTCAACCACTGCAACTTCATCTGCAGGAGTAAATCGATCTATGCTATGACAGGGAGAATAAAATCAGACAAGGCAGGAAAAAAATACATTCTTACCTGCCCAATGAAAAGAGTGTAGATGAGTTAGTACAGGTATATTTCAAACAGATGCTAAGCTGGTAGAAGCTGGAATTTCATTAACTAAAAAAATCATTCTAGATGGAACTGTTGGAACATCTACCTTACAGAAGCGCTATCCTAGATTATACTAAATTCTGGAAGGGCAGAATTATGGGAAGATTAGACAAAGCAGTATATTCTATACATGGAGTTCAATAATCTGTTTTTTCTCTAAAAGTTCTCAGCTGAAGGCTGTAGGTACATAGATGCTTGCATGTATCTGTAAATTACTTCCATCTTTCTTGAGGTTGTTAGCTACCTTGAGAGGAGAATGTATTGTTTGTTATTCAGAAACTAGGTTGAAAAGTACAGAATTTTATTTTCTTCATCTGAGAACAAAACTGTATCTCATTTTAAAGGTATTGGTGTCTCAGAGTACATAGGATCAGACATCACCAGATTTAAAATTATATGAAATTTCTTACAGTTCATTCTCCAGGATATGCATTAAATGTTGTTGCAGATCAGAAGGGAAATTATTGCTGCATAGTCTCTTTCTTTTTTTTTCTTTTCTTTTCTTTTTTTCTTCCCTAAAATTGAAGAAAGCAAAAGAAATTTTAGCTGTCTTGGAAGTTAACGGTAACTATCCAAATGGAGAATATCTGGCAATATGGTGGGCAGTTGGGACACTAAGAGGGTTACAATTTTACCCTTCCTGCCAGGGAAAGGCTTTTAGCTTTAGTTCTATGTTGAAAACTTTTGATGTTTTGTTGTTTTCCTTTTGTATTGGGATTTGCACTGCTTTTTAAACACCTAATCCAAATTTCAATAAATTGAATACTTGTATTTATCTTTACTTCTGAAGACCAAATTGAATCTTGTCATCTTAAAGGAACTACTGTATTAGTGTCTCTGTGCTAGATTCCACCCATTGTTGGCTGAAGTTTACCAAACTCCACCTAGGTAACATTTTCTTGTTAGTTTAAGTTCCTGTATTAAAACCAGTCAGGTTTCTTTTCTGTTAACAAATATTACATAATTTTGTCAGTGCAGAACTTGGGGGAAAATTAAGACAAGTGTTCTTAGTTTTCCAACTCTGAGAAAAAGGTATGAAAAGATCTGGTTCTCAGCAGATGGTTGCTTGCAAACTTCTTACCTATTTTTTTTCTTTGGAAACAAAAAAAATGAGGACAATGTGGCAGAAGGTTCAAAGGAAGAGGTTTTCTTAAGCAAAGGGAAACCTTCCGCTGGAAATAGGGATTTGTTTATTTGTTCGTTCACTCTGATTCAGTTCCAAGATTCCTACCTCAGTGTTTAGTAAACAGTTTTAAGTAACAAATTGTGCAAGAAATTTTATACATTTTATGAAGGATTGTTAAGTCAAATGTCACTTTACTAGTAAGGTTTTCAAACAGTTCAGGTTATTTGCCATAAGAAAGCTATTCTGTTCATGTCTCAATCACTTTAAGAACACGATATTCTGTAACTTTTAAAGAATTTTTCTTTCTTTCTTTTCCTTTTTCCAGCTTTTGGTGTTCTACACAAATACGCATTAGTCATTCTGGAGATGGACTTGCTGTCTGGAACCTACCTCTTGGCAGTCTTATTAGCCTGTATTGTATTTCAATCTGGCGCACAGGAGAAGAATTATACCGTGCGGGAAGAACTGCCTGAAAATGTCCTCATTGGCAATTTGCTCAAGGATCTTAACCTAACGCTGGACCCAGATGTGCCCCTTTCCTCACCGCTACAGTTCAAGCTTGTCTATAAGACTGGGGATGTACCACTAGTACGGGTGGAGGAGAACACTGGTGAGATATTCACAACTGCAAACCGCATCGATCGAGAGAAGCTGTGCTCTGGCATCTTCAGTGAGAATCGCTGCTTTTATGAAGTGGAGGTTGCTGTTTTGCCTGATGAAGTTTTCAGACTGGTCAAGATCAGATTCCTAATAGAGGATATAAATGACAATGCTCCCCTCTTCCCCTCAACAGTTATTAACATCTCTATCCCTGAAAACACAGCAATTAATTCTCGCTATTCTGTCCCATCTGCCATCGATCCGGACATTGGTGTGAATGGTATTCAACATTATGAACTCCTTAAGGTGGGTTTCTTCCATTCTTCTATGTTACTGTCCATGTTACTGTCTTCCCACAAATGTTAACAGTTCTCATCAACTCATTAGAAATATGAAGCCGTGTACCACAGTAGTGGTACGCAGCAGATGCCCATCTTGAAATGTTGTTCTATACCCCTGAGTGCATTCTAGTGCATCATATCTTCACTTTATGGAAAGCTGCTTATGTATGTGTGTGTTCATCTGTGTAACAGTAGGACAAAACCTGTGTCTTCATGAACTCTCTACCAGCCTTCAAAGTCTTTCTACACTTTGGCTGACAGTTGTCTTGGACCATTAAAGATGTGTTCTTACTGCCACCAAGATGATAGCGCCAAGTGCCACAACATCTTGCATCGGGTTTATGTCTCCCTCTTGCATGACGGTTACATTTGAGAGGTAGAACTTAGCCCAGGAGCTTATTGATGTGATGCTTATCTGTGTACTGATGAGCTATTCCAGAGTGAAAATCAGTCGATTTGTCAAAACAGCTTTGTAGTGTTTGGGTGGGCATAACGTCTGGGCAGGAGAATGTCCAAGATATTCATGAATGCAAGGATAGCAGTGCCAAGAGCCATGTAAGAACAGAGATTTCATATTCTTGCTTCTTTTTCCAGCAAATAACAGGAGAACTGCAAATAGGGAACAAAACAGTAACATGTAAACATGTGGCGTGTAAGAGCGTGTGATTGCTAAATAAATGATTACTTTCATTTGAATTTGCTTCAGTAGAGAGTTTAAAACAGCAAAGGAGCTTACTCTAAAACTGTTGGGTTGTCATGGGAAGCTGAAAATGTCTTCATGTTCCTTGATTTGGAACAGGGAACTGTTGGGTAGTTTGCTCAGCAACCAATCGGACACCTTCATTACTGACTGGAAGAATATAGACTATATAGACCAATATATTGATTGACTTGATAGCTAATATTCACTCATATCAGTACTTACTATCAATTTAATAAAGTGCTGCCTTATTTTAGCTCTTTTAAATTGCTTACAGTCTGAAGTAGTTGTGGCAATGTGGGTACTAACTAGTGACAAAGGCATAAAAATCTCTTTCAGAAAACTGCATCCCACTGGACACTTCTGGTTAGCTTAAAAAAACCCCAACCAAGCCACGTATGTCTGCCTGCTCTCAGTGTAGCTTAGGAATTTAGAACTTTTTCAAGAACTTTCTACAAAGTTTGAAGTCTTTGTAGTAAGTTTCTGAAATTTTTAAGTTCCTAAGTTATACTGAGAGCAAACACATGTACATATGTATTTGGTTCTTTTTTGGGTAGCTGACCAGAAGTGTCCAGTAGGATGCTGTTTTCTTTATATGGCATTTTAAATAAGAATCTGGGGAATGAATAACAGCATATAAAATATATAAATAAATAACAGTAGGAGTAGAAAATAATAGAAAAACCATGGCTACAGAGAAAATGTGGCAAAATAATACATGGTCTGAACAGAGAAATGTTAGTTAATGTATCTGAGAGAAATGTGCTACCATTCTAGGAAAAGGGAGAAAAAGAGAAAACAGCAGAACTGGAAGTCCCTGGGATTGAGTGAGCAACAGCTCGGATTACCACGCTAGCAATCTTGTTTTGTGAGTTTATTTTTGGACTGTGTGTTCAGAAACAAGAATGTAACAAATCAGCAGAATGATAGCATATTTGTATCACACAAGTGGGAGCTCATCTGAAATACAAGCTACAGCTCTGTACCAAAAGTAGCACAGGGCGTAAGGCCTTGTCTAAAGATCTCATGTGAGATGAGATGGTCTGCCAGAGAGCCAGGTTTCACCAAGAGAAGTGCAAATAGTTTTAACAAAAAAAATAATAATTATTTGGTGTTTGAATTAGGGGAGAAAAAAAAAGAAATAAAAAGAAAACCATGTTTATTCAAGTGTGTCTGAAAAAATGCTTTTGCTACATAAGGGAAAGAAAAGTGTTGAGGATGAACACACACTGGTATGGACTGAAAGTTCTGAATTCTTGTGCTAGATGTGCCACAAGCAAAATAATTTGTAAAGTCACCTAAATGAACTAATTGCATTTTTCTCTTGCATGCCTGTTGGTCACGTACTTTTTGAGTTATGGATCCGCTGCCTTGGGAGGCAGGGTGACAGGTGCACAAGGATGATGTTCCTTGCCTTTTCTCCCCAAATGCTCTTCTCATGTCTGTTATCCTATGCTGTTTTTTGAGGTACGCTCTGAAGATACTGATGTCTTCTGGCTTCTGATGTGTGTTGACCTTTTCCTTCCTTTTATAACCAGCATATAGAAAAGTGGGGAAACTGGAGCACATGAAACCGTTGTGCCTTCTGAACAGGATGAAACTGGCAGGGCTTATATGACAGTGTCATGGGGAAGCATCAGATATGAAGATGATGGTCAGGGCAGCATACTTGCAGGATGGCAGAGGAGTGGGAGACGATAAGATATGCCAGTCACTTTGCAGAAGCACAAAGGCTGATGCTTTAATATGCATGCAGCAGCAGAGTGAAATGTGTTGCTCTATATTTTAGTGAAAGTAATAGCAAATTGACAAGCTGTGCAATGAAGAGAGTTCTTCAACTGTATTTGGCTTTTTAAAAAAAGTTTAACTAAAAGGTGCTTATTGTCTGTATGAAGCCAGGCCTCTTTTGCCAGAAGATAAAGAGATTTTTGCCATAACAATTTCTAAAAAAGAATGAACTTCTCCCTACAAACTCAGCTGAATAGTTTATAGGGTTTTACTCTGTATCTCGTTGGGAAGGTAACATTCATGTGTTACAATCTTTCTTCACTTTGTAACAATTTCCTACTGCCCCTTTCAAAGTCTGAGTAGAAGGTTGTATATAAGTGTTGGATTCATTTTCTTTTGCAAAGTAGATAATTAATGATAAAGTCTTTTAACTATATGACAGACTTTCATGTTATTTTAATCTCCTGCCTCTTTCTAAAATTAATTTTAAAATAGAAGAAAACAAAACATTGTAAAAAAGATATTCTTGTATTTTGGGTTCAGCATTATTTGGAAGTTTCATAGCATAGGATTTGATTTATTTAATACAAGAGAGCACTTTAATTATCACACGAATTAGCATTCAGGCATATTTTTTACCCATTTGCTTTTTCTCAAAATGGACCTCAATAGAAAATAACTTCTTTATGTGTAACTGATTCATGGTACTGCAACTTCAAAACCTTCCAGGTGTCTGATTCAACTATACACTGTCTGAAATGCATGAGAAAAGAGGGTTTCCAGGAAACAGTCATGTGTTACCCAAAGAAATTGTTGTGCATAGCATTATAAAAGATTGCGTTTCTTTCTGAGATGACCAAAGCTGACCATGGACAGGATGACATTAAGGGTTCAAATGGCAAATGGTAAACAGTGTTTACTGTGAACAAGGCTAGGGAGGGATAACTTAATTAGATATGATTTAAAAATAAAAGAAAAAATATATAGAATGAGAAATAGCTCCAAGACCGGATTGGGCAGAAAGATGGTGTAACAGTAATAGTAGGAGGTGGTAGAAGGGCAGCTAAGACAGATAGTGAGGTTGTTCAGAGAAATAAAGGGCCAAATGGAAAAACAATGATTTTGTCTCGGTTGAGATAACTACTTAAAGTGTAAACTGGGAATGACAGGTAAAAAGAGATGGGCATTCATAAACAGAAGCAGTATGTTAAAACTGCAGGATGCGAGAGCAAATTTTAAATTGAAATGTTAATAAGCAGTGTTTTGTGATTAAGGATGAACCTGCAAATACTATGTTCTGGTTTAACCCTGGTAGGCAGCTAACCCTACAGGTCTGTTGTGATTTAACCCCAGTCGGCAACTAAGCCCCACATGGCCTCTTGCTCACTCCTTCCGCCTCTGGTGGGATGGAGAAAGAACTGGAAGAATAAAAGTGAGAAAACCCTCAGACTGAGATAAAGACAGTTTAATAAGTAAAGCAAAAACCACATGCACATACAAGGCAAAACCAGGAATTCATTCCCCACTTCCCATCAGCAGGCAGGCGTGCACCCATCTCCAGGAGAGCAGGGCTCCATCACACACAACCATTACTTGGGAAGACAAATGCCATCACTCCCAACATCCCCCTTTTCTTCTTCCCCCAGCTTTATATGCCGAGTGTGACGTCATACGGTCTGGGATATCCCTTTGGTCAGCTGGGGTCAGCTGTCCTGGCTGTGTCCCCTCCCAGCTCCTTGTGCACCCCCAGCCTGCTCACAGGTGGGCTGGGGTGAGGAGCAGAAAGGGCCTTGACTCTGTGTCAGCACTGCTCAGCTATAACTAAACCATCCCTATGGGATCAACACTGTTTTCAGCACAAATCCAAAACACAGCCCCATACCAGCTACTGTGAAGAAAATTAACGCTCTCCCACTCAAAACCAGCTCGAGGTTTGTTCATCTCTTCAGGGCATTCACATTGCCTATATGCTGATGTAAAATATACGTTATATCTGGCAATACTATCACGGTGTTAAAAATACTTACATGCTGTTGTTGATTACACTATTTCCATATGCCTATATTTGAGTTCAAGGCAAGCTAATAATATTTAGCATAACCTGATTAATGCACTTAAAATTTCCAGGTATCGTAGGCCTCTGCTTTGATTATGAAGATTTTGGTGTGAAGCATTTCTTTATTCTTTTCGGTATTAAAAAGGAGAGCTGTTTCAGAGCAGGTTTTGAATAGAATTCCAGCTTGGAGCACTGTAATGGAGAGTCACATGTGTACTTCCGAAGGGATTTATATAACAGCATGTTTTAAATTAAATACTTTTTATTGATTACTTGGCATTTCTTGTCAAGTAGGTATTCCATATACAGTAAATGTTGCATAGACACAGTACCAGTTAGCAGCGGACTAGAGTGAAAGCATAACTGCTCTTACAGGAGCAGAGCATTTTCGTCTGTGAGCTAATCCTGTGTGCTAATAGTTTGTTGCTTTAATCTGTCGCAGTTTGGGGGGAAATTAGATTGGTGTTACTATTATAGTTCCATTACTCTTACCTATTACAGTAATTTTCCTGTATTTACTTATCATCAGAAGCAGCTGGTACATTCCTTCTAGAATAATATAATAATCTTTTTTGTAGCTGTCATTTCATACCTCTGTAATCTGACAAAATAGATTCATACTTAGTCTTACAACACGTCAGTCTTGCCTCTGATGAGGAGAGTTACCTCTTGCTACTGTAGATCATCTCTTGTGATGTCTTTTCAATAGAAGCTTTCCCCTTCTTTCTGATACAGTTTATCAATTCCATGACCCATGGAAGATGGAGATCACAAATCATCATATTTCAAGCCTGCTCTTGCAACTAGGTTACTTCTGAGCCTCACAGTAGTTCTGGATCAAGTAACTAATGTCACTGTGTGTGAAAATCAAGAATGGAAGGAGATGTGTTTTATGTAAAATGAAAGCTAGGAAGTTAAATCAAAATTACAGAGTGAGACTAGATTTGTAGTTAAATCAGAACCAGAAAGTCAGATGAATGAAATAATTGTTGATGATCATATTGTAAGCAATGATACAAATTTCATGGTCAAAAACATTAACCGTGGAGGAAGAGAAGCAAAACTTTTCTGTGGCATGTTTGTGTTTTGTTGTTGCACCGATACTGAGTGGTTCAGTACATAGTGAGAAAGGAAGAAAGCATGGTTAACATCCCTGCAAACTCAGTGCACAGTGACGCAGACTTACATTTTCTTAATACAGATCATCTTCACTGTCCCAAGCACCAGGTGTGTGAACCTCTCATTTCCATCCTTTTTCAAGCTTTCATTCCTTTAAGGGGAACCTGAAGCAGCAACCCTCACTTTTACTATCAAACCATGTTTGAATGAGGGAGCATCCCACAGCTAATCATGCTGAAATTAATGTGGGTAATTCTTCTGTGTAGGCTTCAGCAACATGAGAGGACAATGAAATAGTATATTGGCCCTTTAAATAGGTCACAGAAAGCCTGGGGTGGTTGTTATCAACATCTGCCTTCTGTGAAAAAACTGCCAAGATACAGCTTTTTCTACATGTAAACAGACATTTATTAATACTGTCAGGTCTTAGTGATTATTGCAGTTAGACACTAATAAGATTAGGTAAATTCCAGCCTCCATTACTGTCCTGCTACCAAAATTATTTGTAGAGTTTTTGTACTAGTAGCAAGGTATTTTTGTACTTTCTAATTTCTTTTTTATTGTCAACACTTTCTGGTAATTGCATGAGGGACATATGGCTGAATTATAAAAGGTGGCTATTCAAGATCCCAAGAATTTTCATTTTACAGACTTACATATACTCGGGAAAATACATGATTCAGATAGGAAATTTCCTGACTTCCTGATAAGAGAATGACAATAACTTTTCAGTATTTCTTTCTTGTCATTGGGGAAAGGCTAGTTGGTCAGCGATATTTCAAGATTCACTGAGAGTAAAACAAAAAAATTGATTACACACATATTGGTGTCCCAGATAACAAAAGTAAACCTAAAATCTAAAAGTAAACTTAGAACCTAAAAGTGAACCTAAACCTGAAAAATAATGGTGTTGTTAAAACAAATCCTAGATTTGACAGTGCTTGTGTACAAGGTGGAATTAAAACACATGTTAAAAAAGCATTTGAGTGTTGGGGGTTTTGTTTTGTGGGTTTTGTTTGTTTGTTTGTTTGTTTTCCCCTCCCACTGACATGTAGCTTAGATTAAGATTTTCAGTTTCTGCTTGGATGTGGGGATGGCGTGTTTTTCTTCCTTCACAGTCCCTTAATTGAATTAGCACAGGGATTTCATTCAGCATAACTTTGCAGGATAGGTTAACTTCCATCTTCATTGTGATGGCTATTATGGATTATACTTCATGTATTTGCAGAACAGTACTGTGTCTTCTTTCCCATTTCATGTGCCAGCATAGATGGGGAAGGTAATAGATTTAGGGAGTTCAAAAATAGATTTAGGAATTTTTTGCTCCAGTCAAGCTCTAAGGTCACCCTCTAGTGCCTGTAATTTAATAACTATGGAGAGTTGGACATGTTGTCTTTCAGAGGTACCTTTTAGCTGCCCTTTAGAAGAGAGAGGTTTTCTAGGACAGACAGGCTGTCTTTTGAATGATGCAGAGTACTTTTTTTCCTAAGTCCACAGTGTCAGTGGGGAATAGGTCAGAACTGAAACAGCTTTCCCTTTCTCTGTTACTGCTAGAAGATCAGTGTACTTGTTCAATGTTATAATAAAGCTTCATTTTTTTTCACATGGGTGGTTCCCTCTCCTTGTCTTTTCCACTGAGACATGGAATTTCAGCAATCTCTTGAAGAGTTACAAATACTACTTGCTGAGATGTCCAACTTTACAAATAGATGTTGTTCTTAACACTTATTTCCTCTAATACATATTTGTAGAGGTTGAAGTGCCACTGCAGATTTCTGTTGAATGTTGATGCACCTGCCTTCCAAGTAATTTAGGAATCTTTATTCTGTTTGATTTATTATACTCATGAAGTAGTAATGTGTTGCACAACAGGGCTAGATTTGAAAATTAGTCTTCAGCTATAGGGAAGTTCAGGTGTTAGTAAAAAGGTTCAGTTCTTTGAAAGATTAAGCCTCACAGAGTCTAAAACTATTCACAGATACATAACACTTCCCACATACATAACACTTCCCACCATTTATATGGTTCAGTTAACTTTGTCCTTAGTACTCTTTTGTAGAGTTTCAGATGCTGACTCTGTAAAACTCTGATTGCGGAAAGAGCCTTTTTGTTCCAGAAACCTGAGATCAGCTGGTTTTAGGTGAAGTACTAACTTTGACAAAACAGTTGTAGAGTTAACTTCATAAGTAAGTGTCCTTTACTCCAGAAATCTGTTCTTGAAAAGTAAATATATTTTCGGAAGTTAATGATTTTCCTTTCACTCAGGCTTTTGTCTGATATGTAAAATTAGGCCTGATAATAACTTTGTTTCTGAACTTGTTTTATGCAACAATCCTCTCCCCCTGCATTTCTGTCTTGTTTTCACATGTATACCAACCTAACTTACCCAGCATAACTTTTACCCCAGTACCTTCCCATAAAAGAAACCTGTATTGAGACTATTCAATGAAGATCTAAAAGTGTGCACAGCAAGTGTTGCATAAATGCTTTAAAAGGACGCATTAAATGGCTTAGGACAGGATATATTTAGGTAACCCCTTATGTTGTAATTGAGAGGAGGGAGAAAAATCTGTTAGTATTGCAAATTGTAAAAGTTCTCAATGTTAAATAAATCCTAATATCAAAGATAGGCGGAGTTTTTTTGTGACCAGTTTCCTGATGATACAAAAGATATGTTGAAGTAATGAGGAATAGTTCAAATAGGATAGAACAGGGAGTTTACCCAGCTTTCAGTTTAGGTGAAAAGTAACTGGCTCCCTACCACCATTTCATCAAAGAGTCCAGAGCAGAGCGGCAAAGATGATGAAGGGGGTGGAACATCTCCCTTATGATGAAAGACTGAGGGAGCTGGGTCTCTCTAGCTTGGAGGAGACTGAGGGGTGACCTCATTAATGTTTGTAAATACGTAAAGGGCGAGTGTCAGGAGGATGGAGCCGGGCTCTTCTTGGTGATGGCCAATGACAGGACAAGAGGCAATGGGTACAAGCTGGAGCACAGGAGGTTCCACATGAACATAAGGAAAAACTTTTTCACTGGGAGGGTGACAGAGCCCTGGAACAGGCTGCCCAGAGAGGTTGTGGAGTCTCCTTCTCTGGAGACATTCAAAACCTGCCTGGACGCGTTCCTGTGTAACCTACTCTAGGTGATTCTGCTCTGGCAGGGGGTTGGACTAGATGATCTTTCGAGGTCCTTTCCAACCCCTGACATTCTGTGACTGTGATCTCTCTTGTCTGGGTCAGGTCGTTTTGGGGTTGTAGATAACACGACATGAACTGAAATAAGCGATAAAATGAAATACAGAAACTTGAGGGATGTGTATGAGTGCTAAGTGACATCCTAAAATCTTGAAAAGCTCCCCTGCAAATATATGACAAGGACAAGTAACTTTCATTTTGATCCTTTTTTATATTAGTAGTTACAGGAGAACTTGGAAGGTGGACCCAGGGAGAAAGTATAAATATTTGTAGGTAGAATTCTTATCTTGCGTTTGTCATTATCCTTGGACATCTAGTGAAATAGATTTGCTTCTTACTGTTTTCCAATTGCTTAATTTCACGAACATAAGGTATTTTTTAAAAAAAAACCCTTCCCTTTACATAGCTCCCTTACCTCTAAATATTTTTACATCCTCTTTGCATCGTAAGACTATTTTCATTATTTTATGATGTAGTTCAATATCCACCTTCTTACGGAGTGCCCCCCCCCCCCCCCCCCCCCCCCCCCTATCCCATTTTTCTTACTATCCAGAATATCAAAGTGTATTATCCTTATGAGGAGGTTTTGTAGTAGAATAAAAATACAAAAATACTGCTCAATAGTAATTTTACTGGAGAGACCTGGACAGATAAGTGGTCATCTATGAACACTGGTTTGAAAAAGTCACTGAGTCTGATTTTTAAAAGGGAAAATGTCTGATTTGCATTTTTACAGCTGTTAGTGTCTCTAAGTAGATAAAACTCTACTACTGACTGGTGGTAGTGAGTCAAGAGTCAAGGTAATTGCTTCTTGTTGGTTGATACAAGGCTCCTTTAGGGTGGTTTATGGCATTATTACTGTAAAACTGTCAGGTTCCGTTATCCTGACATCCCTTTGGGGGATTGACTGAAGACTGGAGGAGAAAGTCTTGCTTCCAGGCACAATAAGTTCAGTGAGTTAGGGTGAGGGACAAGTTGGTGTATCTTTTTGCATTCAACGCTCTGATTTTCACACTAGCTGTCATGAAACAATAATATATAACTTAGCATGTCTCTGTGTGGGAAGGATGATAGACTCAAGCTGGAAGGCACAAATCTGTCAAAAGGAGATCTTCACTTCATCTATCTTATATGAATATTAGCTTTTGCTGATGTCCAGACAGATCAGTATGCTAGTTAACACAGATGTGGTGATGCTTTCTGAGAATAATAGACTAAGGATTTGTTTACATAGTCCTCTTGAAACCAAGTATGTAGACAATGCTTAGAAATCAATATTTTCCCAAAATACATTGAGTAAAAACTTCAGTTTCATTTATATGGAAAGCGGTCGCCAATTATGCAATCTATAATGCTGTCAACAGTAAGCCCCAGTAAAAACAGTAACACAAAACTAATGCATCTCAATAAAATTATCATTTGGTTTGCATATATGTATGGTGTTGTAACTGAAGTATGTAATGTCAGGAAAAGTTACAAAAAGGGTGTTGTATTCTTAAGCAGTTACTCTGAAGTATCCTCATGTGAATGGTGAATTTTTATGTCTGCTATAGAATGACCATGTAATGCACCTCTGAGGCAAATTTATAGAAAAATATTAAAAGCCATGTTCAAAATCAGTTAACTCATATTTCATTTTTCCAAACTTGACTTAGTTTTGGTTTTTTTTATGAATACTTTAAAAATCTTTACAGGTTGCCAAAATTCTAATGTCTGTAGTATCTGGATTGACTACAGGTGTAAAATGTACAGCAGAAATAGTGTTTTCCATGTGAAATTTGTATGTTGTAAGTGTTAAGGTCAGCTTGCTCATTAACTGAACTCTCTGAAGGTCTTCGAAGGTTTCATGTAAGCAGCAGGATACTGAAAACTTCTTTTTGCCATTTTCTGTAGGTTTAGATGCTGGTGCTGGTTACCTGGAGGACAAGTGTTTTTTAATGTGCTTGTTTGGTTTCGGATAGCTGTATCTTATGAGCTACTTGGAGGAAAGAAACAAAACAGTGTTACTAGATCAAAATAAGTCTGCCTTAGGAGAATTTGAGACTCGGGAGGATTTTTGAAGCATGTGAACATAAACAGTTTAAAATATTTTAAAACGTGCTGAAGGATCATTGAAGATGGGAATATTTTTCCACCAGGTAAATGTAAAAAATATTGCTAAACATTTTATAAGTGCAGGCAAAGAATAAAATTGTCTCTGAGAGTTGAACTGAAGCCATGATTGAGTTTTACTCATCACTTGATCAAGACTTCGTTTGATTTCAATAGAAGCTGCCTTGAGTCTTGAACTTTTCCTGTGTTGTGCTTGGCATAAAATCCTCCTCTGTTTCACAGGGTAAGAAATTGTTGGTCTTATTTGATTTGACTTTCTCAATTTTCTTCTTTCTAAAAGATGCAAGCATGAAGACAACAGATTTAATTGGATATCAGCACAGAGTATGCAGTTGTTACAGTTGCATGTAGATTTCTTGTGTATGTCACTACTTAGAAAATTAATTTGGATTAAGGTAGCAGAAATGTACACCGTGTCTCAACATATTTCACACTCTTCCTGGGGGCTGTATTTAAAAATATATGTAAGTAAAAAGCTCTAAATTGAATTTTTAATTTTTACAGTTATCATTTGCTTTCCTCATGACAATCTAACATTGAAATTCAGTCTTTGATAAGTCAATACCTTCACAGTCTGAAATGAAATCAATTTATCAGTGCTTTTGAGGAGTAAATGCTTTTATCAACTATAAAAGCAGTGCCTGGTAGTAGTACAATTTATATAAACAGTTTTTAAAATCAAACAATTTTGAAAAATGTATATAGAAATGAATGCCAAGTTTGCCACTGAAGTACTTGGGTGAAGAGGACAACATCACTGTGTGCTTTCCTAATGTATTAAGACATCCTTGATTTCGTCCTTGATTTCTTAGTGTAACGAAAAGTGCAAAGATAGGAAAGAGTGAGGAATTCAGCAGATCTCCGCTAAGTTTTCACGACTTGATGATTTTCAGACAACTTGCAAGAATTTCAGAGGCCTCACATTTCATCACGTTTCCATTTGACGTTGTTTTTATACTTCCCTAACCTGTGTGTAGTTCCAGCAAGGTAGCAGTTGTTTGCTACCAAACAGGGCTAGCAGGACACACACTGATCTTGCAGCCATCCAACGAGTGGTGTAAGCCTGTTCTTGACTCTGTGATGTCCCCTGATTTCTTTGTCTGCCTTTCCTGTTGAACATTTGTCTGTCCTGCCTGCTCTGCTTAGATCAGGGCCCCGCAAAATACTTAGGGATCAAATATGGCCTTCAGGTTCTGGCTGTTATCTTTCCCCAGGTCTGATGGGTGACGGCACTGCTAACAAATTACCTCTTCTGGGAACTTTTTCTGATATGCAGCAGAAGAAGTAATTGTGGCTTAGACTATGAATATATTTAGCAATTTTATATATGGGACATCTTTTACTCTGGCAGTTTGCTAACAGTGCATTTAGGACAAATTATACTGCATCTGTAATCTTTACTACTATCTCAAAATCTACAGTATTTTAAATCCTTCATGTTTTGTATGTCACAAAGAAAAGAGGTAGGAGCCTTTTCAAAACACCCTGAAGAGTTTACCACCATTGTGCTGGTGTATTATTTTTATATATTCAGTATCGGTGTCTATGAATAAAGATGTTTCTCTGTGGCCCCTATTTTCTCTTTACAGAATGACGAGTTTCTGAATTTCAGACCATTTATTTATTTATCAGGTTAGTGAAACCGAGTTCAGTTTTCTGCTTGATATAGTAGTCATCACCAATGTATCCAACAGGATTTTTAGTTATTTTGGTAATTTTCTTAGTTAAAAGTGCGTCACTAAACTTGTTTATTACTAAATAAGAACCTTATTGCTAAAGGCAGCATGAGCTATCACCATCCAAGCAGGAAACATATTAGGTTTAAGGGCCATTATTTTTTTGACCAAATTAAAACTAATTAGCGCAAGTTCTGGAAGAATATTAACTAATCGTACTCTGTATTGCTGAGTGGAATGTACAAGTTCTTTGGATCCATAGTAAATCTAGTTTCAGAATAATTTGTGAGGATTTTTTATTTTTGTGCTTCTTTTAGTTATTGTAATGGATGCGGAAATACGTATTTTACTTGTATTTTGAATTACTGTCATGAGAAACCTTGAATTAGGTTTCCAGCAGACTGCATGCAAATCCTAAAATTATTCCAATTATTATTAAAAATTCTGCATTATTCATGAACAGTTGTCTTTTTCACATATACATATGAGATGATTAAAAAAAATTACTATTTTCAAAATGTTCAGCAGAGAAAAAATAAAGGTAAATGATAATATTCACACAACTTCCAGATTTTTCATTTGTCCAATTTACTTTCTTTGACCTCTGTTTTTGGGAGGGATGAAGATTTCAAATTTTTAAGATATTTTTTGAAAATAGGAGAGGTAGTTTCATTTTTTTCCTGGTTTTAGTTGTCAAAAAATACACAATTAAAATATTAAAGCTTTTACAATAATTGTTACTGATTTTAGTTTTGCTTTTAGCTTTCTAGTACTGGATGTTAAATAATCCTAGGTGTTTTTCCCCCAAGTACACTGCATTTAATATTTTTCTTCCTTTCAAAAGGAAGTACAGGGAAGAGAAAATGTAAGTCCAAAATTATATTCTTTTAGCTGTGAAAGAATACATTTAAATTGAGTGTCAACCATGGATCGTGCCACTTGACTGCATTAGTATGGTTATTTTTATTCCTGAAAGAAAGGTTTATTATGAAGTAATTTACATTCTCTATTCCAGAAATATGATTGGTCTGAACACTGAAGTCCCGTAGAGCTTTTGAAGCTGGGACATGTAGCAAAGAGCATTTCAGACAATTTTAAAGAAACAAAAAGAAACATTGGTAGAAGGAATGAATTCTGAGTCATCAGCTGTCAGTATTGAAATACATTTTTCTCACATTGTGCTATAATTGCTGGCTCTATTAATATGATGTGTATTATTGCTTTGGTTATTGCTCATGTTCCGAAGTCAAATAATTGTATTTTTTTTTCTCTTTGCTTTATCAAGCAAATTGACATTTTCTATATTTTTTTTTCCCTTTCTCTTTCTTTTGAGTCAGGATGTTCCTCTGTACTTTTCAGAATGGGATATTATATGGCTTTTTCTCTTCAAGATTACTTTTTCCTCTTTGTTTTAACCCCAGCCGTGTAATTTTCATCCTCATTTCCATGAAGGTATTTTTAAACCTTTTTGTTGTAGCACATTTAAAGGTATAAAGAAAGTAGTAGCTTCTGATTTGTTCCCCATCCTGTTTCCCATGTAAGCTCAAAAATAGTATTCTGGCAGTTATATATTAGTGTTTTCTATTGGTGAAATGACCTCTGTATGTAAAGCCAACACAAAGTGTGAATACCATAATTTGAAAGTCAGTCTTACAAATAGACAATAAAAGATTGATAGAACTTTCCTGCTTCCCATCAGTGTTGCACACCTTTTATTGTTTCACATAAATATAATATTCATTCAAGATGAATGTCCAAGATACTTGCTATGCTTGTAAAATATTGGAACATGAATCAGTTCCTTGAAGTTTACAGATTACCTAGTTCTCTGTAAGGTTTTACATTAATTTTATGGGATTCTTTAACTTCTGAAGTGGTCCAGTAGTTGTCTCTTACTTGTCATTTGAATAATTTAAACCTTCAACTGCTGATATCATCCGGAGATCTTGGCAATTAAGTTACATGTTTAACTGGACCTCTGACAAAGTTAAAGAAAAAAATATTGTTAGTGCGTGTTTTAATATCTACTTCTGATGCTTTTATTTTTTTATTATTCAGATTTTGAAGTGCATTGTGTTAAGACTTTATGACCTTTGCTGTAAAGCTTCACATCTGAATCTTAGCTGGACTTTTGTCTTTTCAGTCTTTCCTTGTCTCTGTTTTCAAAGTCTCAAATAGTTATCTCTGTCAGCCCAATTGTTTCTGCTGAGTGCTAGACAATGACAGCCACAGACAGCATGGACAGCAGTAGAATCTATTTTGTTTCTGTGGTGGTTTTTACTTTCAAGGTTGCTTGTGTGAGTGGGGTCCTAGAAGGCAAAAGTATGTGCTTTTCAGCTGTAATGCAGGGAAAAGTAAATGTAAAACTTGTTCAAAAAGGCTGAATAAAAATTGGAAAGGACACACATCATTCCAATGGTTTCTGTGTAATACTGTGGTATATGGGTGACAGGATGTTTGTTTATAATGTCACCCATGTGAGGCTTCCAAATTTCTTGACCAGAAGTGATGGTTCTGATATTCTTATCTGGATTTTTTTCATATGCGCAGTTTCTCCAATTGGGTTTTGAACCTATTTTGTACAAACTGTAAATTTGAGCATTTGGACTATGGGCAAAGTTTTAGAAACTACATCGTGTGATGAGCACTTATTTTAGCTTCTGTTTTCATCAGTCCACTGATGACATTCTTATGCTATGAAAACAGCCATGTCTTTGAAATGTGTTTTGGGTACAGTGATGAAGGAATTGAACTTTATTATTTTACTTAAAAATGTATATAGTTTTTCATAGGCTGACGGAGGAAATCAGGAACTGTGCAAATACATTTTTCACAAATAAATATGACCATTGTATTAGCTTAAGTAGAAATAAAATTAATTTAGTTCGTACTTGAAATATATATATTCTTGAGCTAAGATGAGAAGTAAAGGCCAGAGATATAAGTGGAATTTATTCTGCTACACAGTGGCAGAATACTTTGTACTACTCAAGGAATAAGGTTTTCTCCTGTTTTCCTGTGTTAAGGAACTGGAAGAACAGTCAAGACTCTTTTAAGAAGTGAATTTTGTGGAATTAAAACCTGAGGGTTTTAGATGCTTCCATATTAATGGCAATTAGCTTTGATTTGATAAGTAAATATTATGATATATGAATTCATATGATATATGAAATCATAAAGCTTTGATAATGACTTTAAAATATTTTTATACATAAATATATAATTCAGTATTCCATCTGGTTGAAAATCTCACTCCCAGGCTTGAAGCCTTTCACAGTAAGTAATGTGTGTGCATGTGTAGAAATCATATTTAACATTCAAAGGTCTAGAACAAATGGTAAAACCACTAGTCTCCTCATTGCTATTGTAATGTTCAGGTACTATTAGAAGAGCTCTTATAAACAGGAGTGAGGTCTTTCAGAAAATGTCTTGAATATTGGTTTGAAGTTCAACTACACGTTTGTCACAGCATAGTATATGCCCCAGGCTACCGAGTTTCATGAGCAAAGTGACAAAGAAAATTGCTTTTTGTTACTCATTGGCTCTAACAAAGACCTGATTTAACAGTTACACACAGTGTTGGGGGTTTTTTTCCCCTCATATTTTTTGTTTTTAATTTTTGTACTAGTGGGCATCCTTTATCCATCAGAAAAGGTTTTAAGGTAGTAACTTACATTGTGAAGATCAGGAATTTCTGACACTGTTTGCATTTAAAATATTGAGTATCACTATAAATCAAAAGATACAAGCTCATGCTATAGTGCTGTGTGCTATCTGGCTCTGAAATCACTGAAAACTAAAGAGATCGGTTAATATGCGTATACTGTGGAATGATTGGTTGGCTTTTCCTGCCGGGCAGCTGTTGGAACTGATCAGATTGTGCCTAAGAGCAAAATAAGAAAAAAATTTAATAATTCTCAGCCCTCTTGGAGGCTCTGTTGTTTCAGCTGTCATACTCACTTTCACTAATTTAGTCTAGGTTTGCTGTTTGTTTAAAAGCCATAATGCTGAATTTCAGAACAGGATTAGTTTAACTTTACAT
Source organism: Leptosomus discolor (assembly GCF_034619465.1). NCBI lineage: Eukaryota > Metazoa > Chordata > Aves > Leptosomiformes > Leptosomidae > Leptosomus > Leptosomus discolor. The sequence goes on along the minus strand of NC_141399.1, from coordinate 33,631,411 downwards.
TTTACAGTGGGTCCTTCCACATATATCCACAGTAGGCCTCTTCTTATGGTAACAGTAAAGTTAATAGAGGGTGGAAGTAGAGTTTTGACTCTGTAGGTAGAATGCATAACGAATTTAGCAGCTAGTTTTATAGTGTCACCTTAGGATTTTGAGATAGTGCTCTAAATTGTGAACCTATGTAACAACTAGAAACAATTTTGTTTTAGCGAGCAGTCCTGCACATTTCTGTAAACAAATTGACTCAATCCCTTCTTGGAGAGTACTTGTTTTGTCTTATTTCAGTATCTATGAATTTGATGTCTAATGACAGATGAGTTGTTGGTAGAATATCCTAGGCATGTTTTAAAAACAGTGACGTGCCTAACAAATTTTGAATTCAGAATCAACTGTTGATTTAACTTAATGCTTCATAAACATAAGAAATTGAATTCCTGTTTGTAGCCTCATACCTTAATATGCAGGAATCCTAACAATACATTAAACCCTTTAAAATTAAGTATTAGAAATTAATTAAGTGTAAAAATCAAGGTATAGGCTAAGTTTTTGTCTCTAAGGTAAAAATTGTTTAAGGAGTGTTTAGGTTAAATTGTTTGAGGTGTGTTTTGTTTTCCATGATGATGTTCAGTTTCCCAGTTGGTGGACATATGTTAACACGTTTCTGCTGGGTTTTAGGTTGATTTATTTTAGTAGTTTTGGTTTGGTAGATTTAGTTGTTTACACCACGTTTTTAGCAGATGAAGGCTAAACTTCGCATTGAATTTTTCAGAGCATATTATCATCCCCAGAGGGTGCTTTCTTACAACCATTTTCCTAATTCTAACCTGTATGTGGCTGAGAGATGCTGCCTTTGTTAGCAAGTGTTATTTCTATGGGCATTGTGATGGCTCTTTAGCCTGAGGTTGTTATCATAGTGGAATAGTTATGAAAAATCTAGGGAAAGTTCTCAGTTCTTCTTTGCCACACTGACACCTAGGTGGTTGAAATCATGTTGATTGCCCAAAAGCTGTTGATATTTTCCACTAAAGAAATGGCCACAGGTCCAATTTCTGTGTGCATATTACAAAGTTTTATTGTACCACAAACAACATGTGTACTGTTGTTTGGAAACATCTGTTTTAGAACAGTGATTGAATTAACCTCAGGAAAGAACTTTTGAGTGGATCCAGACCTGGGAAAGGTTTTTATACTTTTCCTCTGACTTGAATTACAGAAATTGTTACTGGGCAGAAATGGCTTCAACTATCTTTGCTTAATTCGATTTTTCTGGAACAGTACCGTTTATGTAAGGTCAGTCATATTGCTAAATAACACTTCAGCTATTTTGTTTATTCTGGTGTTAGCTTTCCTGTGGAGATACACCAAACCATTTGCTTTGCTGCTAAGATTAACCACTCTGTGCAGTTTTTCCCATGAATTGTGGGAGAACCTGTCTCAGCCTCAGATGATAGATAGTTCACAATTTATTGGAGGGCTCACGTTAGCTGGTGAGACTAATCTATATCTTTGCAATGGGAGATGGCTATTTATTTAACTTCTGAAGCTGCTGTTCTTTATGCTTAAATGTTGCTTTATTGTGTCCTCTGGTTCTCTTTTCTCTTTTTTTTTTTTCAAGTTTTTTTCCTGTTGGAGGAAAAACCCCTGCCCATTAGCCAAAATTTATAGTGTATATTCAAGACTGAACTGCTACTGGAGAATATAAACAGTGAACAAAAACTGAGCAGAAAAGCTGGAATGGAATGACGAGTATTTGGTGTTTCCCCTGTAAAGATGCCGTTCTAATATCCTTAAATTTTTTTTTTCTGTCTTGCAAATCATTTGTATCAATTTTGTCACTCATTTTAAGTCTGAGAAATATCACAACTGTGTTCAATTAGAGTAAAATTGGAATTTTGGTTTTGGTTTTAAAAAGGAATATATTCTTGAGTTTAACTACTTATAAAAGTATGTATCAAATAGGCTTTTAAGATTTTTGATCCCAAACAACTCACAGGGAAGCTCTTTTTAGGAATGTGACTTGTTAACTAGAAAGTCATGACAGTTTATATGCTAAAACTTTGAATACACACAGGCACCACAAGATTTCTTTTCAAAATAGACTTTCAAAGTCAAGTTACTACCTTACAGCAAGGAAATGTTTCTTCCTTTTTACCTTGCTTTTGTTCTACTGATTCAGATAAATAGGAGTCAGTGACACTGGAGGAGGAAGACAACAAGTTCTCTTCCTGATAAATCCAGCATCAGAAAATATGTTTTTGGTTTATCCCCTACATTTCATGGTCAATGTGGTGAAAAGACTTTCATTTAATGAGTTTTATAATTCAGTCTCTCTGGAACTGTTTTTAGTCCTTACTGTCACTCTACATATTCTAAGCAACCGACTCTGAATTATTACTCTGAAGTTACAGTATTTATTATTTTCCAACGTGTAGTGAAGTGGCATCTTGCACTTACATATGTGACGTACTTTTACAGTTTAATATGGTAGTTCCACTGTTATTTTCTCAGAATAATACAAAAAGGGTAAGTTTTCATTATTTGGAAAAGCATAGCTTCGTTTCTTTCAAAAGCGAAAATGATCCTGTGGTAATTAAAGGTCCCACACAAACTTTGTCTTCCTTTGGGTTTTACAAAACTCTGCAAAGAGCAGAGGTCTTGAGAAAGGCTTATGGTCATGTTAATTTCAACAGTATTTGTGATACACCTATGATTCCTAAAGCCTGTTTGTGAAAGCTAGGGGAAGTCTACTCAAAATGAAAGAAGTGCACTCTATTATATTAGGTTTTTTCTTGTTCTGTTATATTTTTTCCCAGATGAATTATGAATTTTCTGCATTAAGACTGTGTATTTTCTAATGTCAAAATTCGTAAAGCAGCAATACACGCATATTAAAGTATGGTCTCTGCATATGAAAGAAAGTCTTTGTGATGTAAATTCAGGAACTTATTGTCTTATTCATTTTTTTTCTTTGTGTTTCTAAATGGTAGGATCCCTGAAGAGAAGGGGTGAGGGGTGTGTGTGATAGTCCTGCCATTCAGATTAAAGTTTTGTCAACATTTTTTCCTGAAAGTGTAAACATAAAAGGAAGATATAGTGGTTTTACTTACAGCTGAACTGTAGTTTAAAAGGGCCTCAGATCAAATAAGATAACCTTGCTAAATAATTTCTTGGAAAAACTACTAGCATCCGAGGTTAGGTATGAATTTATCTTAATGAAGATGCCATGTATTTAAAGAAATCATGCACCTTAGCTGAAATTCTTAGGTGAGGGAATGAGATATACTAAGAACACATTAATTTAGTAAAGGTTGATTTACAAATATTAGTACTCCTTTTTAACAAAGGACAGAGGTTTTCTGTAGTGTTTTGGTTTTTTTTTTTGTTGTTGTTGCTTTTTAATTTCTCGTGAGCCAAATCCATATGTATCCATCACCCCCAGTTCCCACTGAAATTACTGGAGACTGAGGATACTGGACAGTCTCTGCTTTACGGTAAAGGAGTTTTCAGAAACGTCTCAGTTGTTTCTGTTTTCTTGTATAGAAGTGGCTGTCAGTTTTAATCTCCTTCTGCCTGAAAGTACTGATCTGATTATAAAGCAGGTAGCAAATAGGAGGGCATTACAGGTTCACACTGCTCCAACACCCAGTCAGTGTTTGTCTGAGAGCTCTAAAATGTGCCATTAGGAGCCTAAGATACCTTGTTTGTCTGTTGAAGCAAAATGAGGTTGTGATTTAGGAGCTGTTCTGAACAGCAATAGAGAACTGTTAGTTGTTACCTCCAAAGCAGAGTGATGCATTAGAGAATTACATCACTAAAACATGTACTCATTTATTTCTCTTTTTTTAGAGATACTCGATTCTGTTCCTCCTGCTGTTCTCAACTAGGAAATTAAGCAAATATGTAGTTGTCACACATATATAATGCAAATATCAAAATTCACTTGTTGTTGCCTAATACAAATCCTAATTGTTTTCTTCATTATATATCTATAGTGTGACTCCAAAGATGGAGAACATATTGAAGAACAAGTCAGGCATCTGGAGCTTTAGCTGTGGAAACACAGGAATTCTGAGTAAAGCCCAAACATATTAATAACTTAATCTGAACACCTTCAGGTGTGTTAAAAATGTAGTTTCCTGTTCAATCGGGTGTCTGTGAATGTTTCTGAACAAGAATAATGGAGGAGGTTAAGATGGGAGGTTACTTCCCTAACTGCCTTACCTGCAGCTATTGACCTTTCTTGTTTTGGGAAACATGTCTGTAAATGAAAGAACTTTTGTTTAAGGTTTAAAGTTATAAAGTTTAGTTTCTAAAGTTTAAAGTGCTGAAGTGTAGTTTAAAACATGATTGTTAATTCAGAAGTGGCTGGCTCTTTCAGACAAGCTGCAAACCTTGGACAACTGATAAAATGTCTATATCCTTTAGTTTACCATTTTTCAATAGCGGTACACTATTTATATAGCAAGAGCATTGTGAAGGTAAATTCCTTGAAGTTTTGTGGTGCAGCTGCATATTTGGCTCAAATATGTAATCGTATGTCTCCAGTGCATTGTGCAAGACTATTCAAGTGACAGCCCAGTTCCTGCTGCCACTTTTTTGTAAGGAATTATCTTGGTAATTTTTTATCATGCTAATGCAGTGATGTGGATACCACATTACTCCTACCCTAGTTTGTAGAAGTATGTGAAGTGTATTTTTATTAAAAGAAAAATTTTTGGGTTTTGTTTTGTTTTATTGTAATCCATGGTTCAAAAGAGAAGTTAGATTTCATAAAAAGTAGTTGAACCAGCATTTCACAGACCAAAGATGTTATATGGGAAGCGAGTTACTCTTAAAACCTGGTGCAATCATGAAAATGTGAAGTGTGTGTACTGCTACTTTCCATCTCTCCATGTTCTCTCCCATGTAAATCTTGTAGATTAAAAATATTAACACATTTTAGGTATGGAGTTCCAGGCTTGCTTTAAGTGTAGACTGGAGACATTAGGGCAGCAAAAAAGTAAGTTAAAAATGTTGTATTCACTGTCTGTAATTGTTTCTCCTTATTGGAGGTGAACATCATCTAATGAATACTTTCTAAGAACTGGATGCCAAGAGTTTAAGAGGATGCAAAAATACTCTGTCTTAGAAAAAATTGTCTGTCTGTCTACCTATCTTAAAGTTATCTTAGACAATGTTCACAATGTGACAAGAATGAAAGGAAGTCTTTACAGAAAGGAACAACGCATCCAAAAGAATTAAGGAGGCTCAAGCAATGTAATAGAACTGTTTCATTCTTTTTGTAGGAACATTAAATTCAGATTTCCAAGGAAATAATTTTGTGTTTATGTATACCTCCTACCCTTTTTTTTTCTTCTTCTTCAGAAAATGAGTAGTTAATGCGTTGATTGTCTGCTTCTTCATTTCATATTATACTTTTTACTGCTCCTTTCCAGAATGAAATGATTCATTATTATCCATATGTTCTCTTGATCCTATCTACAGCATTTTGTTTTCTGTCTGCTTCATAAGATGAGTAAGGATTTGTGCGTGGTTGTCTATATGGAGAGGAAATCTTTGGCAGTGCTTTACATTTATAGAAGCTCTTTTGTAATTGGAGGTGGAAAAATAGCAAGTTATGATATAGACTTTGCTAATAAATTATGTCCTTAACTTTTATATAGGGATGGGGCTAGTTAGGATTCTGAATACACAAAATTCACTTTAGGTTGATGCGTGATTGGAAGCTTCCAAGTCCTACTTTTACTGTGGATTTGAGCCTGTAAGTTCTGTTTATTCAGAGCTAAGCTTTGGCTTGCTTCGGAGGAAATCATGTGAAACATTGTGGGATACTGACAGTAAGCCATAAGATGAAAGAAACTCATGGGAATCGTAGAGTGGTTTGAGTTGGAAGGGACCTCAAAGATCATCTAGTTCCAACCCCCTGCCATGGCAGGGACATCTCCCACTAGACCAGGTTGCTCAAGACTCCATCCAACCTGGTCATGAGCACTTCCGGGGATGGAGCATCCACAACTTCAACGTCTTGAATCTTGGCCTACAAATTAAAATTAGTTGTTTTGACAAAGAGCTATTTGCATCTGCTGAGTTTTGCGTTATAAAAATTCCTTACTTTTATAATTTTATTTTCTCCTTTGAGGTACTGTCACTCAGTTCATAAGGTAACCGTCAGTATTAATAACACATATTTCAAGTAACTTTGGGTTGTAAGCTGTGTAATGTGATGAGGGTAGTGACTCTGCAGTCTTTAAACAGGACAGCTGTCGAACACATTTTAATCTTCTAGAATGCAGGAGCATGTGAATTGCACACTGTGTAATAGCAGACAAGGGACCTTTATTAGAACTACAACACTTACGGTATTATAGATCTGAGTGTACTGACATGCACCTATTATAGGCACTTACACCCATCATTGCCTATCATGTAGAATTCTTTGCATTTAAGGCTTTAGCTTGGCTCTGGGAATTCACATTTTCACATCCAAAGTATCACCTTTGAAAGAAAAATGTAAGTTTAATTTTCAGCTTTTATTGAAAATGCTCTCCACTGTGTAACTGTTGTCCAGTTTTCTGCATTAGGAGTTGAAATTGTGCTACTATACTCTTTTCTTTGCTAATATAACACTATAGTTATAGAGCAGTTCCATATGTATTGACAAAACCAGACAAGGAAACAGTGGCTGGGACCTATCTTGTAATTTTGCAAAGGCTTTCTGTGTTGCTATGTGTGAAATAACTAGCAGTTAGCAAAAGTGTTACTTTCTGGACTTTCTGAAAAGATTTTAGAGTCCTTTGGACACAAGATTGCTTTTCAGCCAAAAGTTTTATTATTAAGTAATTACTTTAATGAATTAATTACTTTCTAATGGGAAGCTGATATTTTAATCTTTTGTTCCCCTTTTTTCTCTTTTTGTTCATTTTATTTTCCACTATTGCTGTATTTGGCCTGCTAGAATATAGCCACTATAAATCTGTTTATTTTAGATTTCAGGTAGAGTAAGATTTTTAGAAATAATAAAACTAGCTGATTTTAAGAGGATTGTTGACATATAATAAATAAATGTGCACTTCTAGCTTGTTGCAGTATTCGTTGAAAATTAATTACTGTAGAATATTAGTAAAAGTTTATTATATACATGTTGTCTAGCCTTTAGGATTCAGTTGAACTGAAGACATACATCCCGTAATGTGTTTGTCATTTACAGTGCATGAAGTTAAGTATTGATAATAAGTACAAGGCGAAGTTGTAGACACAAAACAATGAACTGTCTTTGCTCCCGTGTCTTTCTCTAAAGGTTCGGAATACTCTTCTTGAATGAAGATACAGGACAGTGTTGATCTACTCCTTGTCAGTTAACCATGTATAGTTATTGTATACAATTATATAATTGGTAGTGTTTTAAGAAATAATCACTAATAGACTGTCTTAATTTCAGGGTACTTTGTGTCACAAGGAGTCACTTTTATACAGTTATTTAGCACAATATGTTTTCCCTTCCCTATTTCTTGGAGAAATTACTGTGTTCTGTCAACTTACTTGTCCACAACTATAGTTCATGAGATGTTTTGAACACAACAGACTGTGCCACTGTTACGAGCATCAGCCAGAAGCTGATCTTTTTTCCCATTGCTCTTGACACTGTCTGGGTAGTCAATACCCCATGGATTTAATGAAATACTGTGATGAAATACTGTGATACTGCAATATGTCTAGAAGCAAGTTTTATGTAGACTTAGGTGCACTTTGTCACATGCAGTCCTGTCCATAATACTAGAAGCTCTTCTAACTTACCACATTAAGTGTCCATGTGTCATTGATTGTGTATTTATTAATCTGCCTCAAAGTTACAATTTTTAAAAAAACTCTCTAATTTTTTATTTACATGACAGCCCAAAACAGCTCCGAAAAGGACATTTGGATCCATTACAAACGATCAGGTAAATATACAGTAGGAAGAATTCAACAAGAATACTAGTTCCATTATTTCAGAGACTACTGTGTGCATGAACCCACTGCAAAGGGTGTTATGAAAATTGAATAAAGTAACAGAGTTGCTTATTGCCCTGATAAAGAGTCTTGTGATCAGGGCTAGAGCCTCTTAAAGCTAATCCTGACTCTAAGATGGGCGTTGCCTTGTTTTGCCTCAAATAGTTAGGTTACATTGCTTAAACTGTCTTTTTCGATTAAAAAAATTTCTCACTCCCATCTTTCTGTAGGGGTGGAGAATAAATGTAGCAGATTATTTTTACCAGTCAGTCATTTCGCTGGGGAAAGATACTATATAAATGTTAATTATCTATTATGCTTTTCCTATGGACTCATACCCTTCCTGGTGTGAACGAAACCTTCAGATCACTGGAATAATGTGGTGACTGAAATACAGTGACTGAAAAACGATCTGACCCAAAGGGAAATTTTCACTTTACTGAAGTTTTAATGACGATAAAGCCATTTACTTCAACATCAAGAATTTAATCCTGAAGATTTTTATTAACGTTTCTCTCAGAATTTTTAGCTTTCAATTTCTTTGCTCATAAGGGAGAGAATTAGATATTTATTATCTTAAAAATATGTTTCTTGAATGTTTCATCATTTTTTGGAGTGTTTAGAAAGGCAGAACTGTCTGTTCTTGGAAAATGCGTTTATTAAAATGCAGCATAATGTCGCACCTAACAATGTGAAACAGGCTTGTTTGAATTAGGAGAAATTATAAATTTGTGTAACTTTTTTTTTGGTGGTGTGTAAACCTGTAATGAAAAACAAGAAATACTCTTGGATAATATTTTTCCATAGAAAATTACTGAAATGTTAATTATTAACTTGGAAGAGATCTCTGCATTCTTTTCTGTTTCTTTAGTAATTTACTGCTAGTGATGGGGAACTGAAGCTGAATGTTTGATATCAAGCTCATATACTATAATCAAAAATACCTTTTTTTACTTGATAAAGAAAAGCAGAAATGAGTATTCATATGTATAACTGCATGTATTCAAAGTCTATATGAAAGTGTTTGTTGTAGTTGTGGGATCTAATGACAGAATAATCAGTGCCCATCTGTCAACTTGTGTACAAATAAAGAAGTAAAAGATAGCTGACAGGATTTTTTCCCTCTAACTTCTGTTACTTTTTTTTCCTGGAAATCTATGTTAAAGCATAGAATATATAATTCATCATTTCCTAGTAATTGTGAAATTTATTGCAAATAACTGCTAGCGAGATTGAAGATGAAAAGTCACAGTCTGCCTTCATGAAGAGATCGTCATTCTAAAATTTAACCGAATTGGTTCAAATGTATATCTGGATTTAGAAACGATTTGCAAGGCTTGTATTTTCATGTGACTTCTGCTAAAGAAACCAAAGCTGGATTTGTTTTATTGTTTCAAAATGTGTTCCAGTTCACTTTAGACAGTCCCTAGTTGCAACTTAATGTTGTCACAAAAGTGACACAGTAATTTTTGAAATGTGGATGAATAGTTCTTTTCTGTTAGATAAATCATTACTTACATAGGGTCAAATTCTGGCTTTGAGAAAACAAATCATTGCGAGTCCAGCCTTACACAGTAGACCCACAAATGCGTTCACCTAACGGTGGGTTGCAAGATATAGTGAATACATGTCTTACAAGTAATGAGAAATAAGGAACCTTGCACACTGGAAACATTTTCTTTCCCCTTGGTCTGAAGTGTCTCAAACCAGTTTATAACATACATATGATTACATGAGTAAAGGAGAAGGACAAGCACAACAAACAGAGAAAGAACCAGGCTTGGATGCAGTTGTTCACAATTACAAGTGTGACACATAAAAAGAAAATCCTAATTAGTCAGCATCTTTATTGATGCCTTCTTTATCTGGTCATCCTACACATTAAGCTTTAGTGACCGGCATTCTAGCTCTGCTCCTATGGAAGATCTGGCTGGAAAATGGCTTTTACATCCTTTCTTCCTCTGAATGGTGATAGATGTGAGAAGATAAAGAGGATAATTGTGATTTTCTTAATTCTTGCTTGTCTGAAGAGACAGCAGAAGAGGGAATCTAGTTCTAAATTCCAATCTTTGTTTTAGCAGGCTACTTTGTCAATACTAGTGTTTTAAAAGAAGTTACATTTGTGCAATATGTTATATTTCTTCACAATTCCAGAGGTGTTAGATGTTCAACAAACCCCATGAAAAAAATTGTTTTTTTTCAAATTGGTCTTGTAGTTCTGTGATTTGTATTTTTTTAAAATGAAAATAGATCTTTTCTCACTTGGATTGTAATTTTCACTATAAATATAAAATACATAACAAGGAAGAAAGCAATAGCTTTAATGAGTTTTTAAATATATTTCTAATATACTGTTATGACTTAGTTTTTTCTGTACCATCTAATGCCTGAATTATGTAGTAAGCCCCTTTTCAATGATGATGTTGGGTTTTTGTGCTAATGGTTTCAGATCATATCCAGAGTTGCTCCATGAACAGAGAAACAGTCCCTTTCTCTTTCTTCTTTTCCTTGAAATTGAATGTTGGTTCAGGTCCTCCAGTGTATGCATACTGTCTTGCTTGCCTTTGGATGTTGCTGAACTGTAGCTTCATTCTTCTTTTTCACACTCGCTCAGACAATAGAGAAAACAAATTATGTCTGTCCAGGAATTTAGTAACTTTTCTGTAGAAATAGAGAAACTGGTTAAAAAACCAAAACCCACCCACCTATTTTTCTAAAGTATTCCTTTCTTCCCATGTTTGCTGTGAAGCTTTCATAAGGCCCCAGTGCTTAAAGCAAAATTGGATGTTGCAAAATAACAGTAAATATATAAATGTATATGTCTGTATACAGTATATATATAAATATGTATTCCATGACAATTTCAGAATGTTAATGAGATGTTTTTCTATTCAAATATACTGTCATGCTAAAGTATGTTCTTTCTGTGTCTTGTAGGGGCAAAATGTGTTTGGTCTTGATATAATTGAAACACCTGAGGGAGATAAGTGGCCTCAACTGATTGTCCAACAGATCCTGGATAGGGAGCAGAAGGATACCTATGTGATGAAAATTAAAGTTGAAGATGGTGGAAGCCCTCCAAGATCTAGCACTGCCATCCTGCAAGTCACAGTGACTGATGTGAATGATAATCGCCCAGTCTTCAAAGAGAATGACGTTGAAGTTAGTGTTCCAGAAAATGCTCCAGTGGGCACCTCTGTTTCTCAGCTCCATGCCACTGATGCAGACCTGGGTTCAAATGCACAAATCCGCTTCTACTTCAGCAATCAGATCTCCAGTTTGGCCAAAAGGCTGTTTGCCATTGATAACACCACTGGCCTCATCACTATAAGAGAACCACTAGACAGGGAGGAATCTCCTGTACACAAATTAACTGTTTTGGCAAGTGATGGCAGTTCAACTCCATCAAGAGCAACAGTGACTGTTAATGTCACAGATATTAACGACAATGTGCCATCAATAGACACAAGATACATCATCAATCCAGTGAATGGGACAGTGCTTTTGTCTGAGAAGGCTCCACTTAATACAAAAATTGCGTTGATAACAGTAATGGACAAGGATGCTGATCTGAATGGCAAAGTTACTTGTTTTACAGATCATGATGTCCCTTTTAGGCTAAAGCCAGTGTTTGATAATCAGTTTCTTCTGGAGACAGCCACATTTCTAGATTATGAAGCCACACGGGAATATGCCATTAAAATAGTGGCTTCAGATTCAGGGAAACCTCCCTTAAACCAGTCTGCAATGCTCCTGATCAAAATTAAAGATGAAAATGACAATGCCCCAGTTTTTACACAGCCTATCATAGGTCTTTCCATACCTGAAAACAATGCTCCTGGTACTCAGCTAACCAAGATAAGTGCTACAGATGCTGACAGTGGGCGCAACGCTGAGATCAGCTATATCCTGGGTTCTGATGCACCCCCTATTTTTAACCTTGACCGCCGCACAGGCATTCTAACAGCAGTGAGAAAGCTGGACAGAGAGAAGCAAGACAGGTACTCCTTCACTGTGCTGGCTAAGGATAATGGGATGCCACCCTTGCAGACCAATGCGACTGTGACAGTGTCAGTCCTGGACCAAAATGATAATAGCCCTGCTTTCACACATAATGAATATAATTTCTATGTGCCAGAAAATTTACCCATGTATGGCACAGTGGGGCTTATCACAGTTACAGATGCTGACTCGGGAGAGAATGCTGCGGTCACTCTCTCTATATTAAATGGTAGAGATAATTTCATCATAGATCCACTTACTGGTGTAATAAGACCTAATATTACATTTGATAGGGAACAGCAGGGGTCATACACTTTCCAGGTGAAAGCTGTGGATGGAGGAAGACTGCAGCGTTCCTCAACTGCCAAAGTGACCATCAATGTTGTTGATGTAAATGACAACAGGCCCGTTTTTGTTATTCCTTCATCTAATTATTCATATGAGTTGGTTCCAACATCAGCCAATCCAGGGTCTGTAGTTACTAAAGTCTTTGCAGTTGATAATGACACAGGAATGAATGCAGAGCTCCGCTATAGCATCATAGGTGGGAACTCAAGGGGCTTGTTTACAATTGACCAATTAACAGGCAATATTACTTTGAAAGAGAAGGTAATTACATCAGATCATGGCTTGCACAGACTGGTGATAAAAGTCAATGACCTAGGACAGCCAGAGTCTCTTTATACTATAGCTCTTGTGCATTTGTTTGTGAATGAGACAGTCACCAACAGTTCCTATGTACAAGAGCTAGTGCGCAGGAATATGGAAACTCCAGTTGGCCAAAATGTTGGGGATGGTGAGATAACCCCACAAACCAATGATTATGTCAAGATCATCATTGCTATTATTGCAGGCACTATGACAGTTATTCTGGTAATTTTTGTTACTGCTTTAGTACGGTGCCGCCAGACGCCTAGGCACAAGGTTGTCCAAAAAAACAAGCAGAGTGGTGAATGGGTTTCCCCAAACCAAGAGAATAGGCAGATCAAGAAAAAGAAGAAGAAGAAGAAGCGCTCTCCAAAAAGTCTCCTCCTCAACTTTGTGACTATTGAAGAATCTAAGCCTGATGATCCTGGCCACGAGCACATAAATGGCACTTTAGACATTCCTGTAGAGCTAGAAGAACAGACTATGGGAAAATACAACTGGGCCACCACACCAACCACATTTAAGCCTGATAGCCCAGATTTAGCAAAACACTACAAGTCTGCTTCTCCACAGCCTACCTTTCAAATTAAACCTGAGACTCCTGTACCCCCCAAGAAGCACCATGTCATTCAGGAACTGCCTCTAGATAACACCTTTGTGGTGGGCTGTGACTCACTTTCCAAGTGCTCATCAAGCAGCTCGGACCCTTACAGTGTTTCTGAATGCAGCTGTCAAGGAGGCTTCAAGACCCCAGGCCCCATACACACCAGACAGGTAATGGAAATTTTAAGGTGCTCTCTTTCTCCTTCCCTTATTACTTTGCTATTACTATAACTCTAGCTCTAAGCACTGCAAAATAATTTTTTCTGCAAGGATTAAAAACTGAAAGGTCATGCTTGATCGAGGCATTGAAAAGTAAACAATTTGAGATTCATCAGTGTTAAGGGAGAAAAGTAAAAGAAAATGACTGTTGGCTGTAAGGAAATTGAGCAGAGAATTATGACACTGGTGGGCGTTCCTGACTGCAGATGGCAGTATGGCACTTCCCGCATTGCTGTGGTACCTAGTGCAGCTCTGTATGGCAGAGAGGGGGTATGGGACTGTCCTCTGTAGTATTGTATGCTCAAGAATTGAAGTAATCTAGGCCAGGTGGAAAGCAGTAAAGCTTTACAGGATCTGATAAGTGGTTCTTAATATTAATGGAGTCTGGAACAGCAGCCTTCGTTTGGGCATAGCTTTACTTAAAGCTCTCTCAAAAGGAGGTAAAGATTTTCCTCTGAGGGTTTCAGTGCCATTTTCAGACTAGAAGCATACTGGACTACTTAAATCTTGTGGAATGACACAGTCTACAGGCACAGTTACGGGAAAATTAGAAGCATCAGTATAATTGCTCTCACTTATTTGCTGCTCTGCCTGATAAACCAGATATTAACTACTCAGAAATTCAGTACAGCAAAGGAAATGTCGAAAGAATCCTCAGCTTAAAAGGAAAAATAACTTGAGAACCAAACTATCTTTTATTCTTCAAGGCACTACAAGAAAGGCTTTAAGACTCTGGAAATTGAATCTAATGTCTGCCATAATCTGGATAGATTAATTAATAATAAAGCTTTGCTGTTTGTCTGTTTACTTCTCTTTCTTCACAAATATCACAAAGTTATCAGTGAAAATACTTTTCCAGTTAAGCTTTAATTGCTCAAGGAATTAATCAGTAAAGAAACAAATATTTTAAGAGAATTTATTATATTATTGATAATATATTTTAATGCCATTGCTCGGGAACAAATTCCCAGCATGACTAAGTCAGAGTTTTTGCTCCAGCCGAGGTTTTGAATTTTTTTCTGTGGACTTTGTTTTATTAACACTATAGTGATAACAAAATGTGCCTTAAAAAAAAAGCCACTTATTTAAAGTAGTCATTATGTTTTTTTAAAATTACAGGATGGGTTGTTTATTTTATTCTATTTTATTCCCCTTACCAACACAAATCTGTGTGGTAGTCTATATCACTATGCTCTATAAAACTTTCTTCATTTTCTGAATTGCATTAGCAGAAAAATTGAAGGGAAAAAAATAATTTCTTATTTTGAAGACATGACAGCACTGAAAAATGTATAGCTTTTTAGTTTTTTTGAGATTCGAGTATTTTCTATGAAAGGTATTTGAATGTCTTAAATTACACCTTAGAAAAGCTTCTTGCTAACTTATTCATCTGTTTGAACTCTCATAACTGAGGAGGGTGGTGTTGTTTTCAGCACTTCTGTAGGCCTGATCCAAGTGATTTTTCAATTGGGTTCTGGTGTAGTTCCTCTGAGCCAAAAAGGTGCTTCCACTATCTCCTTAAATACACTTTGTCATGCAGCAGTGCTGCTAACGACTCTCTAGGTTTTTACTAACATAGTTCTTCCATCAGAAAGGGCTTTTAAAGTAGAATGGAAAGCAGTTCCCTTCTACAGAAGCTGATTGGGGAAAAGAGCATTCTCTTTTATCTTTACCTTGAAGGTCAATGGCAGGGGCTTCCATTCTGGAAGAGCAGAATAAAACCTTTTTTTTTTAGTACTCATTACCTGATATTAACTTACTTTCATATAGCTGTACCTGAAATTATGTTAGTATGATGCACTGAGTATATCAAGAAGAGATTAACGTTACTATTTGCATTGATTTTGTTAAACCTAGAGCTGTGCTTCTTTTAGGTATATTTTTCTGTATGAAAGTGATCACATTGCTGGAGAGAGTATAACTACTCACTTTCAGTGGCCCTTTACACTAGTTTTAAAACAGTATTTACATTTAAATGTGTGAATTCACATTTTTGTTACTTAAATAAAATATAAGTAATTTCACTGATGTATTTATTTACGTAAATTGGGCAAGAAAGGCCATTACAGTTAAAACCTTTGTGTTGGATCGTGGTCACAAAGGCAAAATTGTATTGCATGGTAAGTAAAAACAAGCAAAGTATTTCTTAAACCTCAACAGATCTTTGAAAAGTCAGTCTTACTCCTAACCTGTTTTTCTATGTTGTAGTCTGTATAGTTTTATCTCTTGTGGAGCTACAGAAGGTGACTCAGGACAGACTAACTTTGAGATGTCACTATTAGCCAGTAAAGAAATGAAACAAACAAAAATCAGCTTCGGCCACAGTGCTTCAGATGTCATGCTGTCCTGCCATCCTCCAGCCTCAGAGACTAACAGAATGTTTGTGGTTGATGATGCATTTGTGTTTTGCACTCTGAATTTTCAGAAAACTGTAGGATAGCCTGGAGAATTGAAGGATAATAAGTTCAGTTAAAAAGGGAGATGAGCTAGTTTGAAAAATGAAAATAAGATGTCAAATGTGAAAAAAAAATGTTTTACTTTATCACTAACAATTATGGTAATGCATCCCTCTTACAAGCCAAAAGCTCTCTGAAAGAGACTAAAGAAGATTACATTCACTGTGAACATATCTCTTCAGTTTCTAATGGGTGCTGATATTAATTGGTCACACATCTCAACTTTTACTTTTGTCCATGCAAGATTTTCTGCTCAGATTTTGAAATAATATTGAGTTAAAGCTAAAAATATATGATTTATTTTGAAGCTCTGAATTTTGTATGTGTCCAAATGGTATTGATTCAAGTCTTTAAAGTAAGGAAGTTACATCTTTGCTTTACTGATAAATTTGTCTAAGTGATCTGTAAAATGACAGAAAGTCATTATAACAGTTGTACTCAAAAAGCATGCAACAGAAGATGTGAAGGTTTTTCTACTCAAAACCAAAAATATCTCTTTAGTGGTCATGTGGGCAAATACATACAGCAGTGTAACAGCTGAAATTTTTATGGGGAAGGAATCGCAGACTCCTGAAGCAGCTGAGGAGACATTAAATCATGAAGTACAGGAAATTGAAGAGGGGGAAAATATGGTCCTAATGTAATTTCCCCTAAAAGAGAGATCAAGCTTCTGTTGTACTTGTGTGTGAGAAAGGGCGAGGGAGAAAGATATTAGTATGTATTGAAGTTTCACAGTAGGAATTAATAAATACTAGTGACAGTAGACCTTCAGAATAGCACACTTTATTTTGGGATATAGTAGAGATAATTCTTTTAAAGAAGTTTTGCCAAGTGATAAATTGTGAAGGGGCTTCTTTTTCATAATAAGGTTTTTCAAACTAGGATGTTCGGAGGCTTATGAAAGCAAACTGACTTACAGTGTCACCAGGTTTTCATTGTTTTGGTAGTCGTGGGCTTCACAGAAAGATGCCTGTGTTTGGTAGAAAAACATAAAGTACCTTTACAGTTTATCTGACTGCAACCTTTGTAAAAGCTCAATTGCTTTTGACATTTACCTTAGTGAGAGCAGACTGTGAAATATTCCGTTCTGACAGAAATCTTCTAATTGTTTTTGCATTTGTGTTGGAATGATGAAAAGAGAGTTTTTTCCAGTCTAGTTTTCACGTAGTATGTAATGCAATTTTAAAATCTGAAATCTTTGCTCAAGTACTTTAAACAATGATGATAGAATTCAAATGCCTGTCTAGGTATCAACCTGTTTATTCAAAACATGCATAATTACAGAATGTGGTGTTATCTGTGGCAGCTTGATTCGATGAAGCTACTGCCACAAAGGTTCATTAGAACTTCTCATGCATTTGCCTTCTTCTCATCCCTTTCTTTTAATTTGAAAATAGTATAATATATACTACAGGAACAGTAGAAGTCTTTGAAAATAAAACACCCAATCACTCAGGAAGGGTCCTGTGACCTTTTGTATTGTCATTTTAAACTTTAACTTAAGAACAAGTTTTTTTTTCTGACTGTTACTGAAGAAGTATGAGTGTTCGTGAAAGCAGGACCTCTTCCACTGATAGAGCTGGAAGGTGCAATCATGCTCTGAATCTACGATTACATGCTTTTTGGTGATTCCCCCTGCTTCATAGTGGACTCTCGTCTCTATGTTGATTTAGCTCCACTGCTAGCACACTATCCCATCTTCAGGAAGTTGTTGAGGGAGTGAACAGGCATGCAGATTGATTTTTCTCATATTTACTAATGAGAAATATTCATTAGTGAGTTTTAGTTGCCAGGATTCTATCATCTGTGAACATATCCATACTTATGAATACAAATTTCAGATGACATAGTGATCTCTGCTGAACTTGTTTGTTAGAAACTGTTTGGAGATAGACATTACATTCCTTATAGAAATCTGAATGGGAGCTAGACCTCATTTAAAATCCATTGCATTTTGGGGCCTGACTGTCTCAATTCTGTGATTCTATGATTCTATTAGTGACTGCTTAGACCTGCTTACATTTATGGTATATTTGGTTTTCTGATTTGAAATGGCATTATAGCTTCCCACTCACTATGAGAACAGTGTGCTTAGAATGTGCATTGAAAGAATATTGCACTGTTCCTGAAACTAATAGCTTTGAAAACTCACCTGTTAGGTAACTCTTTAGCTGCTGGATTCACTGTTTTGTCTAATAGCAGTGAGACTAGTGAGTTTAATCTAGTATGCTGTAATCATCAGTAGGCAGTGCTGATGCTTGTGGTATGTAAAAGGGTATAGAGATAACACTGGTACTTTGTGTTGACAGATACAGAGTAAATTACACTCAAAGAACATTTTCTTCTAAATATCAGCTAAATAGCTATTGGTAAAGGCCCGTCCTAAAAGCCATTTCAAAATTGATTATTATGATTCTAAATATTCTTGGTATTTTATCATAATTTTCTGACTGATAATTCTGCTGGTAGTTCTGGTATGCTGCCATGTATTTACATTTCAGAAGAAAACTGAAATTTGCATCTGGAGAAAAGATTTCTAACTGGAGAATAAGTGAAAGTCTGCAACTCAGAAGTTAGTGAGCAGTTACTTAAATGTGCAGTACTACTGAAGTGAAGCTGGTCAAGAAAATGATTTTCCTCTCTGGAACACTTTGAAGAAAAACTTCTTCAGAATTGTTCTTTTAATATATATCTTTCACTGGAAAAGCTTGGAGGAAGATATCTGGAAGGTGCCTCGTAGTAGAAGACAAAAACAGAGCACAAATAGAAAAGAAGAAAGAAATTCATGTTTTGTGTGAGGAAAAAATGAAACACTTTGAATATGACACTTAAGTAAAAACTGATTCAAGGAAAACAAAAGCACTTTTTTTTTTCCAGTAAGAACTCGTTGACTGAGTTTATACTGAAGTTCGTAGATGAAGGTACAGCATTAATAACTGATGATTTTTTATGCAAGATAGAATGATATGCAACTCTCTCCAGTAGCAGCTTGCCTTGGGGTAGTAGCAGCATGAATTGGCCTAAAAACGTTAAGTGCATTTCACCTTCATTTTTCAGTGGGATAACTGAAAAGTTTACTCTTTTTCTCCTCATGACCCAACTTTGTTTTTCTTAAATGACCTGTAGCTATAAACCATTGCTAACAATGAAGTCTGATTTAACCGTGGTTTAATTTTCACACTTCTTTCTTTTCCTATTTTCTCCCAGACAGTATTGCACTCAATAATCTGCAGTTGATAGCAATTTCCTGACCAGTGAGTGGCTAGTGTCTTGGTGACTGTGGTATTGATAGTTCTTTCTTTCCTGTGAAATAATTGATCAAAATGGCTTCATTTCTTTGAGTTTTTAGAACTCTCGCTCTGTTGATGATAAATATAAAGATGCAAAATAACACTTAAAATCAAAATATTTTATGCTTTTTAGGAACGATGCTCTTGAATGAAGTCTGCTATACCCTGTACAGCATGTTCTAGGTAGTATGGTAGTCTTCTGATAACTGTAATCCTGCAATAACACTTGGGCTTTCGAGCTGATAAAGCAAAAAAAAAAAAAGTAAGAAGCCTAGAATAACATACATAAAAGTAATTTCTGTGGCTCCTTCTGTTTCAGCATTTTTGCTATGTGTGTATAGATGTGTACAGATCATTACTTGTGTATAGAAACCTGAAAAAACACACAACCATAAAAAATGGTTGGTTACTTAGAACTGCAATAGTTCAGTACTTCTCAAACCATACTGTGATTGACGTGGTAGAAATTTGGAAACAAACTTTACAATATATGGGGAAAATTATGCAGGAAAGGGCTTTTCTCATGCTGTTTCTCTGTTTGCCAGCTCTGAACGTCATCGCATCTGATGTTATATACTGAAGTCGTACGTACACAATGATGTTAAGCCAGCAAACATGAAAACAAGGAAATAGCACGAGAAAGCCCTTTGTCCTGTCTCTGATTGCCGAAGAAATTTATCGTCTCATCTCCAGAGGGGTTTGGAAGTGACGATGAACTGTTCAAGCTGCCCTACTGAAAGGTATCAAGGGCAAGAATTTTTTAAAAAGAAAAGACAAAGAAGTTTTAGTACGTTGTGCTATAGTGTTCTATAACGTAGTTTTGCTAAGAAAAAAGTAATGTGACCCATCCTTCTTCACAGTTGGTGATTATGGTAAATCTATTTTGCTTGTAATCATCTTCTTGTCCCAGGTTTTTTCCTTATTTATTTTAGTTGAAACAATTAGGAATTTTGGTTTCTATAAATATATATTAAAAGGGAGCAATAAATTTTATTCATACATTAAAAAGAGAATGTAAAGTTCTTTATACTCCCTGCATTTAAAACAAATGAATTGTTGTCACTTATAGCACCATTATACATGTTAAGAATTAAATGTTATTTATATCTATTCCATGATATTTTTAATGATGGTATTGCTGCTATGGATCATAAATAGAATAGATGAAATCACTGCTTTCTCATTTTATCGGCACAATAGTAGTAGTGAAAAATGAGTACTTCCTGCTTTCTTATCCACAACATTTTGTAATGATCACATTTAAATAACTGGAAAGTATTCATTTAACTTTTAAAAATTAAATTTAATTTGCATTTTGCTTGCTGAAGTCTAGATGTCTGTGTAACAGATGCCATACATTTAGCGTTCTGAAGTACTTTTATTTTTAAAAAAGTCATAAATTCAGTGGCTTGGTTTTCAGTGTGATAAAATAGGAAATAGCATACATAATTTTTTCACTGTTAGCCAGCACACAGGGAAAAGAAATGGCCTACTCTTGGGTTTTTTTCCTAAATGTTTTCTCTAGAGTTAACTTTTTTTTAATTTCAATTTTTTACATTATATATATATGTTTTTTTTAAGCAGGACTAATTTAAAAAATAAAATTTGAATATCATAGCTTCATTTGAAGGTTGGTTGCAAGTTCTTGTATATTGCCTCACATTAGGGAGTATTGCTTTTACTATGTATCATCTATAATATTAGAATTTCATATACAATGCAAAATCTCTTAGGAAGCAAAGGAGTATAAAGAACCCTGTTTTCTGCACTTATATGAAGACATGTAATATTAGTTTACTAGAATAAGATGAAATACAGACACTACTTTTAACTGGGATGTATACAGTATATATAACTTTCTTTTAAAGAAAAAAGTTAATAATACATGAATTAGACTACAACATGGAATTCTTACACATTATTGTATGTTTGATGTAAAGATATTTATAGACTTGTACTTAATAATCACGTTGCCTCAGTTCTTGGACTGCAGATTGTCTACCATGACTGTTACCTATAGTTTCCTTCACATTTGCTATCTGGCTCTTTTAAAAATGTGTATTTGGCTATTTGATCTGTAAAATAAATTCTATTAATAATGAAGTACGTATTGTAATTAAGCATATTGTATTGCATAATTATAGCTATGACTGTTACAGAAAATTTTTCATTTCCAGTAATGAAATCATTTTCTTGGGAAGAAGTTTGTGTATCTGTAGGACAGTTCTGCTATTCCTACTTATCATACCCTTGTAGCATTTATGCTTCAAACTAAAAACCCAACACTTTCAGTGGTTAGATATACAGTAATGATATCTATTGACTCAATGCCACAATTCAGCCAGTTGCTTTTGGTAGAAAGTTCATTCCTTACATAGCAAGGAATTTATTCGAGAATTATTGTTTAGTGTAACAAAGATTGATCCTGCCTATTGGTTTTAAAATTGTTTGCTTAGGTGCTTTATAGGTGGGTGATGGGAAGCATTAAAAGATACTTGTTAAGAGTAATAACGGTTTGGCCTAGTAGAGTTGTTAGTCAGGAAGATAGTAAGATTTCACAGACTGTCAGTTTCTGTTTTTTCTTTGCTTTTTGAGACTTCAGATTTCTGTTCTTACGATAAGTAAGTTGGATTTCCTTGCTGAAAAAACTCATATACATAAAATTAATGTTTGGTTAAGAAAAGCACCAAGTAATTTCAATGCTTATACTTAATTTTTTTATTATTTTTTTTTTTATTCAAGGTATACTGAGTTGAAATACTGGACTAAGTTAATCTAGTCTAACCTCTAGCATGTAATTTAGTCATCTGAAGTGGACATATAGTTGCTTTCAGTTTTTAATCTGGTGGTGAGAAGGCGTAGCTATACTATAGCAGGTTATTTTTTTTAGGACTGCATACCCTCTAGAAGTGCCTACCTTCTTATGCTGAGTATGAAGAGAACCTTTGATAAGTACCTTTCTAGAGAAAAATTTTTTTTGCGAAATTCCTAATCTTTTGCTTGTAACCTGGCTGAAGGTCTACTCTTCTCCTAGTATTTCACTGGTCATATCATTCTAGTCTATCAAGAAATAATTCTAAAAGAATCTAGGGTGATTTTAAACTTCTAAAAAGTTGCATATATGAAGTAAAAGATACATGAAGTGGTTGGATTATTGATCCAAACCAGTAACATCTCTCTTCTAGTTCTCTTATCAGTCAGTGCAGCCAAATATAATAACCCTCCAAATGCACTATGGGAAATGCCAGCAACTTCTTAAGTGGTTCAGTTTCATGTGTTTCCTCTGTTTCAATTTTTGTTTTCTTAGATGTGAATATCACTTTTTAAAAAGTAATTATTTCATAGACTGGCATAAGACCTGTACAGAGAGCTCATTTCCTTCTGATGGTTAAATGAGTTCATGAAAGTCTTGTGAAAACCTAATGTGTACTGCCCAAATGTGGATGTGTGCCAACTATCAATTTCTACTTTTCAATGATGCAAAGGCTAAATGAAGGCCAGTCAAAAAAGTCTATATTTAGTTTTTTGTTTGTTTTTTTTTTTAAATGATTATTAGCATCCTGAGTCAAAGCTAGGTGTACGTGTGTCAGAATCAACTCTGTTTCTGAAATGTTTTCATGTACAGAAATGCTATTTTCTGACTGCATAGAAGTCAGAGTGAATTAAGAGCAAAAATCACTGAGTTGACTAAATGCTGCTTTTGAAATTGAAAACTCATTATATTTTCTTTGGAATATCAATCGTACTTTCTAAGTTATTTTATTGTACTTTAGACTTCAATTATTATTGCTCACTATCATCTCAGTAGACATCTCAAGAGATTCATCCTTTTATCTGGTGCATATTGCCACCTCTGTCACCAGTACAGACAGGTCTGTGTCTATAGATAAAGTCCTAGAGTCTGGTTTCGGTTAGTTAGAGTGCTATGTGTGGCTCAGCAAAAAGAATAGTTTTTTCTTTGTTGCCAGTTTTACAGAGTAAATTTATCACCTCACTGCTTTTAGCCCTACAATACCAGCAGCCAAAGGTGTCTCTCAGATTTGCTGTTCTGCATCCTGTGTCATACTGTCAGTGCCTGGATTTCATATGGGTGTGTGTCTACCAAAGCTGAATGCCACTCGATCTCAAACATGCTCTGATATCAAGCGAATCACTGCAAGGAAAAGCTATGGCACAGAATCTGCAGTTTGTATGAAAACTGCCTATCATATCAGAGAATATATTGGACTGTGGAGGATTTAAATCCTTCTGAATTTAATTCAGTGGAGGACTGCTGAAGGGCAGCAGGGTGCTGTCAGTAACAAAGATGGTTTGTGATGTAAATAGAATTATTTTTTTAACAAACTGTAATGCTGTGGGGTTTTTTTGTTACACATTTTCAGTGGTTTCCCATTTTACCATCAACCATATATTTATGCTATATCTTAGTCTTAAGTATTATTTGTAAAATCTTTTTAACAGATATTTTTTAATATATATATTTGCTTTCATATTGAATTACCGAGCACTGTTGCTTTTATGTCTTATTTATCTATTTCTAAAATAAATTTTGTTTGAAGATTATATTTGTATACTTTCCCGAGAAGCTCTGTTTTTAAACACATCTCCAGTGTGTTTGCTTAACGCATACACACCGTCAAATCTATACATATACTGATATTTTCTACAGTGATTAAGAGCTATAATTATTAACTTTACCACACATAAAGTACCATAAATCTTACTAGTAATCTAGCTGAAGAAATATGTTTCTTTCAAAATCTCATACTCCTTAGCAGTACATTTCTTTTGTCTACATTTTCTTCAAAGAAATCTGGTCTAAGCAGGAATTCCAAGAGTTGCACATCTTCTAACAATGTTTACATGTATGCGTGAGTGTTTATACAGTGTTTGGATCTAGAGAGAGAGAGAGGTAGTGCTTACATGTATCTCTGTGTATGTATGTATTTTGTGTGCATGTGTATATAAAGAGCATGAGGGTGTGTATCTGCTTTTATCACATATTAAGTTAGCAACGTTTATAGGCAGTATATATTACATAGAATATAACTGTAGATATGTGCCTATCTCGGTACCCAATAAATCTTTCTATCAAAGATAGCCAAGCACTATGATTTTCACCTTACCACATTATTCTGAGATTTTGAAAGGTTGATCTTCCCCTCTGAGAATGCACTGGGTGCTCAATATGTTAGAAAGTAACTCTAGATAACTTGGAGGTTAGGATACGGTGTGATAAGTAGAGTTTTGCATTTCAGTTGTTTTTCTTTCACTATTTCACTTTTACTCATTCTGATACTGGCTCCCACTATTCTAAAATATTTTTATTTTCTATTATATAGACTCGTTCTCTTAAATCTTGCCACTGAAAATGTCATGAAGATGACGTTTCTGTATTTCCTCCAAATTATGCGCCTCTGTTTCTTTCATAAATAGACACATGTAAATCAAAATCAGATGTTTATATTCTCACAGAGGGATATTAAGTAAGTATGTTATCAGGAGTTTTTGAAGGGTACCACTGACTTTCTGCAATCTCTTAAATAGCTTTTATTCATTTGTATTTAGTATGTTTTTGTTTCTGTGGAAAGTGTTTATTAAAGCTTAAATAACATTTCCAATAAAAACTAAATGATGACATCAAAGATATGAGCTTTGATTTCCCATCACTGAATTGCAGCTAAGAATTATGAGCTGAATTTCAGTCTCTTTTCTCAGCATAGTTTTCATCCTTTCTCTAAGAGAAGATGTCCACGGCTGTCAGATGGATGAGCTGCCCTCTGCTTATGTTCTCTGTTTCCTTCTGGGCTGTGATGTTTGACTTTGTTCTTGATATGATTACCAGAGTCTGACATGAAATTTGAATCTAAGACTTTTCCTCAAAAGAACTTCCTCCTTTTTATTGTCTGGGCAGTACAGAAACTTCCCTGTTATCTGTGTGCACCAATAGCAAACAAGTTGCAGGCGTGTAGACACACCGACACTTAATACGGATCAGAAAGACTTGTCGACTTTTCCTAGATCTGTATCTAAACCATTGACGGGCTGATCCATCCTTCTTCCCTCCCTCCCGGGGACAAATTCTGGTCTTAGCCAGATACTGGTGCATGTGTGTTTCTGATAAGCAAATGACCTATAGACAGTAGTACTTCAAACGGGTGAAAGGAATTTGGAACCTCCTTTCCTTTGATCTTTTAGAGTATTTGAGTAATTGGAAATATTCAGGAAAGCACATGTGTTCCATGACTTAGACATACTGTATGGTGAGAAGCAATTCAGAAAAATCCTCTTTTTCTTATCAAATAATATCACAATCTTTTTAACTGTTATTGTGTATTAAATAACACTTTAGCTGTTTTAAATTTTAAAATAGAAATTAATTACAATTAAATACAAAATAACAGCTCAATATTTTGTGACAGAAATAGGACCTATAAAATCAGAATAAATCTGTTGTTAGTTTTAGAGAATTTTGTTATGTTATGTCATGTATGGTGTACCAAAGTTTTTGTCTATTTAGGAGCATGCCATTGGTGGATTTGGTATAGAAGATCTGACTTGAAGTTAAGGGGACATTTTGGCTTATGTACACGTGTTATGGTGGTTTTATTTTGTGGGGGATGAACACTCAAATTATTTATATTTTCAATTCAACTTGTTGATAAGGTGATTTGTAGGGTCTTAATCACTAAGACAGAAGAAAGCATCTTAAAGTATTTGAAAGAAACTAATGGAGTACAACAGCAGTATTCATTCTTGCCCCTCATCTAAATGAAAAATATCTGTGCCTCGGCTATTCAGTGCTGTGTATCTTTCATGATTACATATTAACCAAAGTTACCAGGTCAAGGTCATGATCGTGGGCAGAACCTAGGTGGTATTAGGGTAGAAAGGGATGAGAGAAAAGAAGATCTTGTTAGTGTATGATATTTATTATGGTGAGATAGCTCTATCAAAATCTAAAGTGCCACATCAGAGATCTTTGCAGATGTAGTTTTAAGGCACATTCTGACACATTCTGATGTACTTTCATATTTGGATTAGTGTGGATTTATTATTATTGATATAAGTAGCAGAATGTTGCCTGCTAACTTTGAATATAAGTGAACACATGCTATGTGTTCATCTCCGAGTTGAAAAGTCTGGTTCATATCAGATTTGTCATGATTGTAAGGTAAGATGTCTTAATTGTATTGTTGATTGACTTTTATTGATTGTTAGAAATTTTGTTTCCCTCCCTTTGAAAACTAATGCATTTTGAACTGCAAAAAATAAATACAACTTAGACTTGAAAGCATATGGTACAGTTTTCTCTGCTATTTTAACTGGATGAAACTATTTCATTTCATAAGGATGGTACAAAAAATTTACATTATGATTTACCTTTTTTCTATTTTTAAACTTACCTGGGGTAAATTATAGTTTTTATATAACAATAAACTGCCTTCTAGCTTTGTTGCATTTTATGTCTTGAAATATATTTACAAAAAAAAAGGCGAGTACATTTGCTTGCAAGTACCCAGTTATTATAATTACATAAACATACGGCTATAGATATTTAGAACTATACACTATGAAAGCATAAACGTTTTCTACCTCCTATCTTCTGTTTTCATAGGCATCTGGTTTTGGGGGAGTTCACATAAAACTATCTGTAGCAAACATACCAATGAATCAAACTGAAGCTGGGAAAGTGCTTTTCTATTTTGTATATTTGTAAACAAAACTTCAAGAGAGGTGGAAAACATTGGATTATGTTCTCAAGCTTAGCAGAAAGGAGGCAGTAGCTTCTGAAGCCTGCTGAGATTTTGATTGCTGTTGTTTTCAAAGTTAGGAGCCAAACCCACTAGAATTTATAGAAGAAATGTTTCTCGCAACTTGTATTAAACTCAGAACTCAGTGAGATCGGCAACTAAAACTAGTGCTGCTTGTAAAGGTATGTCTGATGATGTTGTTAGCAGCACTAATCAGCAATGTTGTACTCACTGCTCTACAGTCCATGCTAAGTCAGCTTGCTCTATAAGATTTTTAGAACTGTGTGGGAACAAAAGATTTACCAAAAATCCTATAAGAAAATCCCTTTTTTTCTCCCTCAAAATAACAATGAGCTATTCTTCCAAATATAGATATCTAATACTTTTCAGCAGTGTGTCCTAGTAGACACATTGAAGCAAGATAATAGCTTCTAGGTGAATCTTTGTTCTTCACACTAAATATTTACCTTTTTAGCTCTTTATTTATACATTGCAGGACTGTAGAAGCTTAAACATAGATATACACACAAAAAGAAGATTATTTTCTAATACTTTTCAAATTCCTATTTTCTCTACGAGGGAGTATTCTAAGATATTTCTTGCTTTTTAGTAGCATGGTTGAATGCATTTGTGAATGGCTCGAAGCAGATTTTTGTTTTAATCGAGCAAAATGACCTTGTGACTAATTAAAAAACATGGATAAACAGATTGGTGTTTATTTACACATGGGGTGATACCAAACCTACTAATTTTGAAAACATTAGGCTTGAGGATTCCCTCAGACCTACTAATGCAAAGATAATAGCTTCTGTGATTAATACATTTTAAGAAAGCAGTAACGTTCTTTGGCTGTTGTATGGCCAAAGTTGTGAACTAATACCTGATAAGTGACTTTTGTTGATTCAATTCCCTTTCTTCATCAGGTTTATTGTAAGACCACCTCTGTGTATTATTCCTTTGGCCAGCTTCCTAACTCAAGTTACTTCATATTCTGTTCAGCAAATATTATCTTCGTTCTTTCATAGTTTAAAAGAATACTTGTATGGTCTAACACCATGAGATTCTTGTTCTCTTGTCTCTAATAGAGGGCTTAGGATTGTCTTATTTAAGTTCACCTATTTTCATATTAATGTATTGAAATTATGGTGGGATTTTTGTTTAACAGTCCAGACACATGTAAGTTCTTGCATGTGGAATTGTCAGCTTGATGTTTGACTTAATCACTGTGATAATAACCAAAGGAATTAGTATCAGATGTATAAATCTCCTTTGACAATATATTATAACCATTTAGGATATGTTGGTGGGTCACAGAATATACATCTATTTGTTCTGTCAGAGTTCTTCAAGATTACAAATCACAGTGCTCAAAACTAGACTAATTTAGATCAGTTTGCTCTGGACTTTGTTCAGTTGGCTTCTGAGTATCTCTAAGGGTGGAGATTCCAAAACCTTTCTCAAACACTAGTTCCTATCAGACTCTTCCCCATGGTGAAAAGTTTTTCCTTGTCTTAATTGGAATTTCCATTGTTGTGTTTAATCGAAAGCCTGTGTATATACTTTACAGGTTGATATGAAGTACGTACCAGTGAAGCCTTTTCTAGGGCCTTACAGAAAATCCAGCAAAGTCCATTTTGAACAGAAGTCATTAAAGCAGATCACAGTCATTCATTTTCTTTCAATAATATCTCTTTGTTTCTTTGGCAAAAGTGTGCATTGTATCCCAGACAGCATATATGCTCAGTCATACTTAAAGTGACTGTGTTGCTCTCAAACAAGAAGCTTGTTCCCAGTCATGATGGGGTAAGGGGAAAATTTCCATCCAGCTCTACTGAGGCCCTCACGTGTTCAGGTGGTCTGTCTTCATTCTTTCCTTCCTATCTTGAAATTTAAATGAGAAAACAGAACCACTTCATGTGAGGAAGCTGCAGCATAAATTTTTTCCTTACTTGCAGTCTCACTTTGGTCTGTATCTCCATCTTCCTCTTGTCTTCTAGATATTGAACAGTCTTCAGCTGTCTTGTCATCCCTCACCAAACATGTCTTTGTAATTTTCAGTCTTCATCTCTTTTGCACTCTTTCTGTTTTAATGCATACAGAAGTATGTTGCATCATCACACTATTTCTTTTGTGTCCCTCCATATTATTGCTAATGCAGAATCTGTGAACAGTGATACGAATGAATTTTAAACTCATGCTGTAAACCCAGCATGTTTGGTAGAATTTGACTCTTTGGCACGTCAATACTTTCAAGAAAGTACTTTTTCTATTCGACCTATTTTTGGGATCCTCTCAGAATTCTCTGAGATTAATACATTCCTGTGTCGATACAAATGTTAAATATTTCTGGATCCTCAAGTGTATGTAGGCATCTCAGTGGAAATCAAAATATTAATTGTTTTTATGGATCCACTACTTATATGCAGCAATATCCAAATGAAATCAATTTACTTATAGATGTAAATATTTTAAATATATCTATTCATATGCATTTTCAGGTAAAGCCCAAAAGAACAGTTCTCTGCTCACTTGTATGGCTCATCAACTTTTGTATTCATCTTTATTTTATAAATATGTTGTGAGTTTCCATTTGGATTCCCTGTAGTTCTTCTAGTGCAGACACCAATAAGTTGACATAGTCACGATTGTTTCAGTCACAAAGTGATGAGTGAATCAAACCTTTTCAGAATCTTATCATTAAGGTTGGGTATTAAAAACAGATAGAAATGACAGAATAATTCTGTCAATAGCAATTAAAAAGGAAAACATAATTGGAGGAAAAAATACTCTTTTTATGTTTTCTGTATACAAGATACACAATGGTGCAATTATCTGTTCACTTTTCAGCTACCAAGCATGATTTATTAGTTACAGTATTTTAGCTTTGAAACACTGAACGTGGATAAGACAGCATGTGCTCAGTTGTGTAAGGGTTCCAACATCTGTCCTGACAATCCTCTTACAGAAAGTCTTTTTGGAATTAGGAAATGGCAACATGAGTTCTGAAATGGATATGAAAGAAACAGAGTAAATGGGGTGGGGGAGTGGGGGACTGGAAGAGAATATTTCATTATTTCATTGCCCCTTTTTAACACATTAACTGCTTGAACTGTTTGTTTTTATGATTCCAGATGGTAGCAAAATGCATATAAATGAATAAAAAGAAATAGAACAAATCAAATGCTTGGCTGCTGTTCAAGAGCAGCTAAGGCTAAGCTTTATTAAATTCACATGAGGATATGATAACTGTGGAATTTCATAGAATGAACTGCAATAATCCTACTCATGAAGAACATCATTCTTCTTGAGCTAGATGGAGGAATCTAAAATTTTCTCATGGAAAAAACAAAGCCCCTTTGGAGCTTTATTTTCAGAGGGCATTCACTACTGAAGTGGAATCTGTACAAGTGCAGAAACAGAATCAACATGCACAATCCATTTTTACACATTGAAAGTTTTAAAGGTTTGCTCTTTCTCAGTGGCAAAGTAGAGAATACTTCAAAGAAAGTTGGTATATTTTGTTAAACCTTTTCCCTGCGTCATATAAAGTCCCTTTAGGAATAAGCATATTAATATTTTAAAAAAGGGAAAAGTATTAAACTTTAAAATTACATTAGTCATTTGATTTATATTTATATAGGAAAAAATATGAAGCTGAGTAAACCAAATTTTTTTTATGATTATTTGCAGGACATAAGGCGCATTGTTGATGCCTTTTTTGTGACTATAGACAATTTTTTATACTTCTGCAGTTGAATGGATGTCTCTAATTTGTTTTTTGAACATCTCTTTTGTCACTTAATGAAATTAACTTTAAGCAAAAATGACTTTTTTTTAATATGCTATTTATCTCTTATTTTTTTCATTGAAAGTCCAAAATTACTGTTCAAAATTTCTGATTAAAGAGTAAAATGTTTTCCTCAAAACCCCTGAAATATATTTCCTACCAATACATACAGGATATATTTTGTTACATTTTCATTTTTCCTATAATTTAGATTGAATTTCTTTCCTAAAGCTGCCTTCATAAACTGCATCCCTGTATCTAAAATGAAGGAAAAAGAAAGTGCTAAGACTCAGGGCTAAATGACTCTGAGCACCCAAATCTATTGAGGAGCTGGTCAGGGAAAAGCAAAGGAATGAATAAATTGAAAGCTGGTTTTATAGTCTCTTTATATCTCCTTTGGCTCTATTAGTGCAGCATGGTCCCCATGCAATACCTTTTATACCATACGAAAAAAAGTCATTGCATGGGTGGAGGTGGATGAATGGAGAAATCTACATAGCACTTCATAGTATCTGGAGAGCCTCCAAGGAGGTTTTCTTCAGTGGACAGCTAAGATTATTTAGTGGGCTTTATATCTATAGAATGATGTGTAGTCTGGCTCAATGTTGACTTAGTCTCTAGCTGTGTATTTATAAGGTATTTACATTCCCCAGTAACTTACTGTTTTTCCCATTTACCTGCATAGAAAAGTGAAGAAAATAAGCAACAGCGTAGAGATCTCTGAAAGTATATCCCATGAAGAGATAATTGTTGCAACCAGAATTTAGTCTCTGGAGTAAAAGTTTCAAAATGCAAAAGTGAAAAAGGCGAAAAAGAGAAATTGAGTCAACCTTGTGGTAAGAAATACACTATCAACATGGCTCAGTTAATTACAAGCGCTCTGGTTTCACTGGGATAGAATCATAGAATCAGTTTTCTGATTTCATCAGTATTCATGAAGGCTGTACGTAACTTGTTGAGAACAAGGCTGATAAGACACTTTGGTTTAGTTTGTGGCCAGCCTGGTATGAGGGTCTCCATAGTGGTCCAGGTCTTTAGCAGTTTCAAGTAAACCAGGTGCTAAAGCTAGGAGGATCAAAAGCCAGGGCAGCTGACCTAAGCTGACTGATAGAAGTATTCCATACCATAGTCATGCTAGCTATAAACTGGAGAGTTTGCTGTGGGTGGGCCCTCTTTCTCAGTGGCTGCCATCCCTGGAGGCCTACTCTCACATTTGTTGTGACTGTTGTGCTTTCACTGGAGCTGTGGTGCTCACAGTGCTTGATATCTAGCACCCACTGCGGGGAGCGTGTAGCTCATGACCACTGTATGGGCTGAGTATGAGTTTGTGTACTTCATGTGAGTGTTAGTATAGTATTAGTTTTTTATTACTGTTTTATTAAATCTCTTTCCATTTCAACACAAGGGTCTCCTTTCCTTTTCCTGATTCTCCTCCTCAGGTCGGGGGGTGGGCATTGGGTGTTAGAACAACTAACTAAAGACAGACATCAAGGTTTTCTCATAAATGAAATGAAAACTCTTATTTGTGAACCCTGCACAGGGAAAATGTGCGGGGAAAATCATTCCTAGGTGTGCTGTCCACTGGATAGTAACAATCTACTATGACTACTGAACTTTCAAGGAATTACTAAATTTCATAGTCATAGGTAGAGAAATTAAGTAACAGGTGACATAATTTGTCAAGTCCTGCAAATCCTGGTATTTACACATAACTGATAGCTCATGTAAAATAATTTACTCCTTCTCAGTGGACATACTGCATGGATCAGAAGAAGAGGTGAAATGGAATTCCCTTTAAGGAAAATTCCACAAACATGGGAAAGGACACAATTCTTGCTTGCAAATATGCCTTGATAAAAGTTCTGTTTGAAAGGTCAAGAAGATTTTGAACCATTGAGATAGCCTGAAAGGTAACTCTGATATGAAGACTTGAATAGTTGCAGTTATAAACATTTTTTTTTTCTCTTTTTCTTGATGTTTTTTTGGGGGGTGGTTGTTGTTGTTTTGGTTTTTTTTAATGACTGAGGGTTTTTCCCAAGTACAGAATATGTTATGCAGTAGCCTACAATATATTTTTTTCTTCTTCCTGGACACTATATATATACCTTTGTACTGCTCTTTGCTCATTTGATGGAAAGTATGAAGAAAGCTAGATCCTCAAATTCAGCATAATATTTTCAAATTATTCAGTGCTGGGGGCAGGACCAGTGCAAATATGTGTGTTATATATATTGGAATTTTTGGTAACAAAAATATTTTCTATGACAGGCACTTGTATCCTGTTCTGTGACTCGTAAGTCAATTTGAAAGCTTAGACTAGTGACATCTTTTGATCTTGTCTTTAAAACCTGTTTCTGTGGATTTTAATCCTGCAGTGAAATGATTCAAAATTAATATTTTAGAATAAAGAAAGGGAAAACTGTACTAAGAGAGAACAGTGAACTATTTTGTATAGTTTATTAATAAAAAGTCCAAAATATAAACATTAGCCGTAACAGAAACTTCATCAGATTATTGATTGTTTATTACTTATGAGTGATACTTGCCTTATACTGTGTTTGTACTAAAGTTCTTTTTGAGCAATGCACAAACTCAGAGCATAGTTTGCAATAATATAGGGAGATATTGTAGCACAGTAATTACAGTTTTTTCAATAGGTGCAACAGACTGCCATTTATCCATTTTGTAACAGGAAAAAAAAATGCTGAAAGAGAATGGGAAATTGGTATAGGAACTGTTGAATAATTACCTTCCAAAAGTTAGGCATAATTACAGTGGACATCACATGGAAATAAAAATAAAATCTGTAGAATGCAACTGCTGTTTTAGTGTTTTGATGAAATCCCTTGTAGTTGGTTTGGGTAATGTCAAACATGTCGATTTTGTTTTGGGGGCCTGAATAACTAGTTTACTGTTGTCCCCTTTGAAAATAAAGTGAAAGACAGAATCTGGCTGCTTGATAAACTGAAGGTATTCATCAAACCTACAAATGCAGAACTTACTTGAAGGCTACCTACACCTGTTCCTGAAAATAATAGCCTAGTGGTCTATATGAAAAATAATGTCCAGAAAAAGTCTGACATATGTCATAACAAATAGATAACCTTTTCTCCTTGTGAAATCAGCCCAAATAAAAACTCCCAGATTTAATCAGAACTCTTTTTCCTTTCTCTCCGTCAATCAAACCTTTCCTACTGATAATCTGAACAAAATAGGGTTGAGAACACAAAGTCTACTTTTGTATTATTAAGAAAAGATTCTGCCAGTGTTTGATAACATTTGAGATGCTGAGGCTCTTACAGAAACATAATGAGTATCAAATATATCTGCAAAAAGGACTTTTTATCAAGATAAAATCCTGATGAAAAATGCCACTTATTCTTTATTTTCCATCAGGCAGGTTTAGAAGTAGGCTAGAATGTAGATCTGTATTTAATGGAGGTATTTGGTTTAGTACTCTGATGAAATGTGAATCTTGAATTCAGTTGCTTCTCATCTGATCCAAAATAAGAAATTAAAAATTAGACTCAGTTCTTTCATGCTCAAATACAGCATATTCTATTAATAAATCAGAACTTACAAATGGATATCACAACCTTATGGGTAAATCTGTATAACCTGTTATTCCAAAGGACTTGTGTAGTATTTGGAATGGTTTCAATGTAGCTGTTTCTTTTGTGAATTATTTCCAGAGGAAACAGTATCTGACCAGTCACTTCTAATTTATATACCTCCTAAGTTTCATGAGTGGTGAAATCAGAATTGGGGACAATGAGCCCAAAGTTGCCATGTTCTAATTTCATATGATAGTTCATGACTGTCATCACTTTTTTTTTTTTTTTTTGAAGACAGAAATGGGTTATTAGTCTGTTGTTAAATGCTTAATTGGTTGCTGTTTCTTTCTGGTTTTGTCTGGCAGTACACCACAGCTGATACTGACTGTTAAGGGTGCTCTTCAGGACCGGGAATGTCCAGAGGAGCTGGAACAGGATGTTCCACTACTGGCCAAAAAATGTTATGCGATGGGAATTCACAAGTGAGTGTATTGTAATCTTCCCCAGGGATTGTGGAAGATTGTCGTACGTTGTTTCTGTTCCATGACTTGTGCGTGGCTGTAGGCTTTGTACGGATTTTCTTTTTTGTAATAGTTTTTGCCTTAGCTATACTACGGCTGGAGATTGGAAGAAACAGTAAAAAGGTCAGAAAAGCTTCATAGCAATTTTGGTTTTGAAAGGGAGAGACTAGTTGATCCAGCTGGATCAACCGATAATTATTGAATTACAGAGACAAGGCACACTGCAAAGCCTTACAGGTCAGCACTACACCAGTTATAACTGGAAGAGAACAGTGAGAAGGAAAGGTGAATCAATAGGACATATTGTAGAATGTTGAGAGGATATCAAAAACATGGAACATGCTTCTTTAGTAAGTAAATTACAGAGAAAGTCAAAGAAAAGTGAATTTCATAGCCCTGCCATTTGGAGCATTGTTGAGGATGACTGGCGTTCTAATTCATGACTGCATTGGTTGTACACCATGGTGTTTATGTGAAGTACGTGGAGCATATTCAGGTGTAGGTATGATCTCACTGAGGCAATGATCATACTGAATCCCTTAGATTGATACAAGTGAACATTTTGTACATATTTTAGTAGGAAAAGTGCTGAGGTAATGTTTTACTTTTCACTGTCTTTGGGTTACTTAATTCTCTTTTGCAAATTTAGAACAGATTGGCTGACATACTGGATCAGTAAATAGCGTTGTATCAGGCCTAGATACCCAGCTGTCAGTGGGCTGAAGGACAAGCTAGGCGGGGGAGAATAAGCAGAGCACATACAGCCTTATTATTCACTTTGTCTTATATGATGCTTGATGTTGAAGACAGTCATCAGAATCTTATAGTGATTTCTTCGAAGTGTTAATAGTTTTCATTTTGAATGGCTATAAAGGTAGCAGAAATATTTTTTTAAGAAGGATTTAGGTTGGAATTAATTTCTTCAGTAGGAGGTGAAGGAAGAGAGACACACCTAGAGAATCATCTGCTATAGCTTTCTCAAATACCTAGCATAAGCTGGAATGAATCACTCTCTGTAGCCATCTTTCCTCTCTGTACTGTAGGAGGAAACTATATGAATACTTAGCTTTTAGATAGCTAAAGCTGAGCGAGATGATTTCTGAAATCTAATACAAAAATAATTTTAAAAACTAGGGCTCCCACAGCTGAGAACATTTGGAAGCTATGACCTTCCGTACTATGGGCACATGTACTCCCAAAAGAACTGAGGTAATTAAATGAAGGGTAATGCAGGGAGGAGTTTTCAGAGCAAATGGAAGTATTGTACTCAGGTATTTTCACCTTCATTGACTCTAATGTTAGGGTGCTTATTCCATGTATGTTGCCAGAAGTTGTTTGGAATAGTAAATTTTACTGTGTAAAGAGAAGTGAAATTCTCTTGATATTTTCCTTTCCTATTTCCTTTTTTTTTTTTTTTAGAATAAACAATTTATACGCTATGTTGTAATGATAGTATTTCTTACCTTTGAAGTAATTTCTCTTCATTACATCATTTCTGTATGTGTATTTCCATCAGTTTGATTCACCTCATTTACTCTTTGCCATAAGCTCCTAAAGATTCAAGTGCATTTGTTCTGCTTGTTTATTTGGGCATATAACTTATTACCAGTATATTTACAAAGAAAAAAAGAGCAAAGATTTTGGAGAACATGAATTTAGTATATCAGCACATGCTTCCATATTGCCAACAAACAACCTGCAGTGGATCCTGGTACATTCCAGTAGTCCAAAAACCATGCCTGAGGAGAAAGCGAGATATGTTGTCTTCAGGCAGTGTGGAAAGTGTAATCACTCGCTTGTTTGCAAAGTTCACAGGTGTCAGCATGCATGTTTTTGTTTCCTTTGATAACATCTGACCTTTGCCATTCACTTTGCATTCTGACGGTAGTCACTGTTGAGCTCAGTCAGTGAAGCACCAGTCGGTTTAGTAAGTCTCTTTGGCAACACATCATTACAGGATAAAGTTCATGTCGTGTTGTAAGAGAAGTTGGTCAGCCTCTCCTTGAGCTGTATTCCTATACTGCTACTTTGGAACTTGCAGCAAAACATTTTGGGAGAAACAGTCCAATAGGGAACTTGTTTTCAGAAAACACAAGATATTTTGCCATGTAAGTAATACTATCAAAGCCTAAATTGAATTGGTGGTTTTAAAGAGTTTGTGTTCCTTTTGGATCATGCAGCCAGGACTTCTTTTGGGAAAAAATGAACTAGGAATGATAATTTGTCAGTATAATACTAAGATGGGATGTAAGTGGAGAACTTTGTATTCAGTTGCCTATTTACTCTTCCCAGAAGCCTTTGGAAGACTGAGCAGCACAGTTACATCTGTATGCAAAAGTGTAGGAGCAGAAGTTGGAAATAGGGTGATAAGAAGATAGGAAGTGGACACATCGAGGGGGAGGATTTAATCCAAATTAAATCTAGAAACTCCTGAAATGTCACAGAAATTTCTGAAGCAGAAGAAACTTGTTGCTTTGCACAGCGTTTGAAGTCCAGAAATGTTGATGTATGTTAAGCAGATTTTACTTTATCCTTCCTTTGGAAGGAATACTGTGTGGGGTGAGAGGAACCTTATGATGTGGGAAAACTGAAATTAAACTCCGCTGTAATACAGCTTTGCCATTTATCAAAACAGCCTATTGTTCTTTTACTGTTACTGGAGGTAGACATCCCAAATCTCATCAACTTCCATCCCATGTGATATTAATTAACACATTTATTGTGATGTCCAGAAGGATTTAAAAGTCTAATTAGCATCTGACAGCTGAACTATATGCTGTTAGGGCTTACATGTGTTAGAGTGGTATGGTAAAGTTGCTCTTACACTGTGATGTGTTTTCAGACCAGAGAGGTTTCAAACCTGCACCTTCCTGAGTAGTCCTGGTACTCACATGTGAGATTTAAGGAGTGGGGGGAAATAACCAACAAACAAAACTATATTTTAATCTAGTTTCTATTAAGATAATAAAAAAATTACTTCTGATAGGCTGCGTTTTGACAAACCTTAAAAAAGAACTTCTATTGTTACTGTTTATTATTTGGCTAATCTTTTATTTCTTCAAGGACACACCCTGAGTTTATTTTAATGGAAAATCAAAGGTACATTTTTTATTTGATACTTCATCTCATTTGCTTTCTTCTAGTTTGGACAGGTAACAAGCTTTTTTTTTGTGTGTGTGTGAATAAAAGGCCAAGTAGTATAATAATGAAGAAGTAAAATGATATTCTGTAGACATGTTTGCGACATCTTTGCGATACTGTATGTTGTATTGCATTATATTTGTTCACAGCTTTGCGCTGTAAGAAAGCTACAAGGAGATGAAACCTCAAAAGAGAAAGCCCTATGAAATGAGAACAAACAGTATCAGAGCATAAGGTGTCTTGCTAACCTTTAAAAATGCAGTACAGTCCCACAGTTTTCTTCACTCAGAAGCAATCTGCAGCTCTTCAACAGCAAACCAAGCAGTTGAGTATGATTTTAAATTTAATACAAAAAGAAGAAAATATCTTTTGGAAAATCATATTAATGGAGATTGATTTTCATTATGTCCAGGTTTCTTTCGTTATTGGGTAGTTACAGGGATACCTCTTTTTCTCCCAGTGCCCTTCTGTAGATTTTTTTTTTTTTGGGGGGTGTGTGTATGTTTCTTTACATGCCTTGAAATTGGTTTGATAGTCTCTGCTAGTGGTTTCTTCCATCCTACCTTGCTGTATTAATTTTACCTACAAAATTTTATAGGTTAAAATTTTAGAGTCATGTTTCCTTCACTGTGTTCTGACATATTTTATATATATATATGAATATTTTATTTCTTTGTTCAGAGGCAAAAGGCTGCTATTGCTTTATAGGAAATGATTTGTTTGGAGTTTTGTGTGAAACCAAGCATCT
This sequence comes from Leptosomus discolor, assembly GCF_034619465.1. NCBI lineage: Eukaryota > Metazoa > Chordata > Aves > Leptosomiformes > Leptosomidae > Leptosomus > Leptosomus discolor. Next base: position 33,592,702 of record NC_141399.1, on the reverse strand, counting down.
TTGCACAATAAACAAAAAGTGAAGATACAGTAATAGAAGTATTTTAGTAAATTGTTGAAGTTCCAGATCAAGGGTCATTATCTGCTTTTAGCTCACACTATTACCTGCTTTCAGTGACTTAAAGCACTGGAACTTGATTATTGCAGTGAATGAGTACTCATATTTTACAGTGAATTCAGAGGAGACTGCGTATGCTCAGAAGTTGAAGCTGCTGAGTGTCACTAGTAGAGCATGAAGTCATTCGTGTTCTTCAGAAATTCTTCCTTCTGTATATGCTTAAGATGGGCTTTTCAAAACTATGCAGGCTAACTCTGCTTTCAGTACAGAAGGTAACCATTGACTTCTGGGGAAGCAGTGTAAGGTCAGTGCACAAAGCTTTACAAAACACCATTTATCTGGTTTTCATTCCAGGTTCTCATTATGAAGGTAACCAATATGAAACAGGGAAGTTAACTCTGAATGCAAGTGTCATTGAAATGGCTGGAGTTACAGATGGCTCCATTACTGTCACTTCTATCTAATATCATATTAATTTATTTTAAAGTACTTAATTTTTCACTGTTCTGTACAGTTTAGAGATCCATCGTTTTAGCCACATGCCAAACTGGTATGGAGTACACTCAGAATTATACCATTTACGACTTTACATCAAATCAGATAATTCTCTGTGTGTCTGTATAAAGCAGCATTACATTAAGCTAAACCTAGCATTAAATTAAACTATACTTTCATTCTTAAATTTGAAGCAGAAATTACTTTGTTTTGAATAATTGGAGAGGTGTGTGTGTACACATATATTTATTTATTTGGTTGTTTACAGATGTCTACAGGAATAAAAAGTTTAAATAATTAGGAGATTTTAAACATTTGAGAGTAAAGAAGGCCTATGCTTAGAGCCATTAAAATCAAGGCTTCTCTTTGTTAATCCACTGCTACATCTATTCGCTGGGGTTTCTTTCTTACCAACTTGTTAAATTAGGACTGGATGAATCTAAGTTTTAACAAGACCTCCCTCGTTTGATAGAACTAGGACAGTGGACTGATCCAAGTGAGGTGTAGTGAATCAATTACCTTGCCACTTGGAGAGGGAGAGAATGACGATCCAAATGCTCTTTTCATGAAAGGGAGATTACTAGGCAATAGTGGAAGGGAAGGCAAAAAGTTGTCTTCCCTTTTAGCGATGGAAGTTACAAGGTGTATACATTTGAATGATAAAGACAGATTATTAATGTTTTGCTAAATTGTGCTGGTCACTCTCACCAGTCACCTCAAAAAAGGACAGATAGGATCTAATGAACATTTTGTGGGAAATGTTAAATTTAACTAAAATAAAATGTTGCTCAAGCAAACAAAATGAGCAAGGTTTCACTCAAGACATTGCCCATTATTATATATACTGGAAAAATATAAGAGCGAGATTTAGGTACTGTGGATGGTGAGAGAGTTTTAAATATGAGATTTCTTGATCTGTTTTTGAAGAGAACTCCTGTGTTGCATTCTTGAAGTACATTGCTGTACACTGTCCTGCATCCCTTTTCACTTTGGAGGCCTAAATGCAAGGACATGCGTGAAACTTCTACTGGGCACCTAATCTGTTTATCTGCAATGCTATGCACGAACATAGAGCAACATTCACTTGTAGTACTATCTGCTTGGTCTCACCCAAAATTTGTTGAAAAAAAGAGATTTTTATCATGAATGTTAACCAGCCTATTCACAGTATAACGTAGTAACATTTTATTTGAAACAGTGTGAATCCTTGCAGTCTGATAAATACATTCACAGATTTTCTTCGTTTGGATGGCATAGGAACTCACCATTTGGAAACCATTGGTATTAGTCTGACTACACTTAGAACAGATGTTGTGGCTTAATAGTCTTCAGTCTCCATCAGCTATATTTCCATATCAAGGACACTGCAAGCTTTTTGAAAGAAATTTCAGAGTAATTACTATGGCAAATTATTGACCATTTGTTCCACATAGTAGGCACTAACCTTAGCTGTTATCTGTTATTTAGAGGAACTATATCACTTCAGAAAACTGAGTATTCTTAGGTGGACAGCAAAAAATTTTATTAGTTGAAAAAATTTTCTTTAATTATCCTGCAACAATTCACAGTTTAAGAAAAACTACGCTTTTAGCAAAATGAATACAATGAACTACTCCGGAGAACTGGGAGTATGTACTGTATAGGAATCTCTTTTAAAAAAAAAAAAAAAAAATCCCCAAATAAATATCATTAAAACTTTCTCTTTTAAGGTTTTTTTTTGGTTTTTTTGTTTGTTTGTTTTTTTTTTTTTAATATTGTGCAATGGTTAATAAAACCCCATAAACCCAGCCTAGTGGTGTGTGATGGAACCTCTTAAAAAGAGAAATATTTATTGATGAGTGTTGGTATTTAGTAGTAGGAGAATTTTCCTGGCAGATGGAACCCCTTAATTAGAGGGAAATCAAGAGCAAAACCTAGAAAGGATCTGAGACTGGATTAGATATTTACAAATTCACTATGCCTAAAGAGAACCTTCTCAATTAACTGTATAGTGTAAATGGTGCTCCATTACATGTTGGATTTCACTGAGTGTCTTTGTTTTGGTTTGACTTGGAAGTAATGGTAACTGGAGAATGGGCAAGATATCTTTGTGCAGGTTATTTTCTGATACAGACATTCAAAACAGACTTTTTTCTTCCTGGAAAGAAAAGGGTATAAGCTTTGGAAATATGACTGATTAGACTTCTTGCTCATACAGCTGTACTGGTAATTCATTATATTCACAAGTTGAAAGACTATTGAAATCTAGCTTAGAAGATTTGGACTAGGAGTTAACACATCAGACAAACTACCGTTTTGCCCTTACCTGTTGTTGTTACATACTTCCTGAAGTTCCACTCAGCTAAATAAGTGAAGTTTAGCAAGTTTGAAGGTGTCTGTTACAGTGGAAGCTGCTTCACTTACATTCTGCTTGATAGATCTGTAATCCCTCATTTCCATATGATAGCACTCTGCATCGAAATGCCTACAAAGAAAGAACTTGGAGTATCCTGCAGTTCTGTATTCTTTAAAGTTTTGTTTGAATAATGATTAGGCTAACCTGGCATAGACTAGAAAGAGCCCGTTTAAAATGGCAGTATCCTTAAATCCATACAAATAGATCCTGATAAAGGATAAGCTGAAGAATGTGAAACTGTTTCTGAGTTTGTACAAGCCCTTTGACACAACCATCTAGAAGTCAAATTAAAGTCCTTCTCTTTGTTGCTAAATGTTTCTTGCTTGAGTTAACTTACATAAAGAAGCTGTCCTGAGGTAAAAGCACAGTAAAAGGGCGTATTAGTTTCACCACAATGAAAGCTAGGTGAGGTCAGCCATATGCTGAGGCGCGTTGCTGACTAGGCCTAATTTGTCTCACAATAACATGGAAGAATATTGTCATCTCATTTGTGTTATTTTGCTGTTGTTATGTTGTTAAGTTTTTTTTCCTTTAGAGCTGGAATTTCTCGTACAAATCAACTGCTCAGCAGTAATAATTTTTTTAGCAATGAAATTACTTTAGAAGTCTACCTTCGTTTCATGATTACTGTAATTTATCAGCAGGAAGAGGCTTTTGCTAAACACTTTGCTTGGCCTCGTTGGTCAATATAAAATTCCAATCAAACAGATATTTCCTCTAATTTTTAAGCTTTAAAAGATTATAACATTAATGAGTTCAGTAATGGTAATTATATGCATTTCTCTCACCTTCCTAACAGAGTCAAATGTAGCAACTTTTTGCTGTCTGGCAAGAAGCTTCTTAACTCTTCTAATTCTCTTAACTCTGATTCATACTTAGGATAGGGATTTTATGTGGTATAGTTTTCATTTTACATCAGTCAAAATAGAGAGCCATAAGAAATAAATCCAATTCAATGTTATATAGCTTATCTAGGCAGTTGAGTAGCCTAAGTTTAGTAAAATGCAAAAGCAGTTTCCACAAATATTTCTGATACTCTTCTAAAACACTCCAAACTTACATTTATGTGTTTGTATGCCAGGGTTCTTCATTCCTTCTGCTGTAGTATAAACTAATTCAAAAGAAAACAAATGCTGATTTGACACTTTATGGACATTAAAGAACATTTTCTCTCTTTAGACTGTAGACAGTGGTGTAAAAATAGAAATATAGCAAATTATTTCATACGTAAAATATAACTAAAGTATAAAAAATTCAAATGTGATACTTAGTTCTAATTTGAGAACAAAGACCAAGGAACTGTGGAAGGTATTTGCTATGTAACAGCCTTTTACACTAGGCAGAGGCAGCTGGGGCTTCTTTGGTGAACAGAGTCGGGGGAAAAAAAGTGATCTGACAAAGAAAGTAAGGATAAGTTTTAATTTTATGGCTTGAAGAACCTATGATAAACTCCATTCCAAAAAAGGGGGACAGAATTTTCAGATATGATAATCATAAATTGCACTCAAATCCTGTTGAATATATTAAAAAAAATTTACTTTTTTTGCCACAAATATTTAGGCTTGGTATTTGTTGAATTCTGCCATTATTTAGAGTGAAATAGCAATGAAAGAGAACAGAATCTGAATCTGTTTGCCTTTGCATTTTCTAAATATTTCATATTCCTACAGATAATAGAAATGCACGTGAAGCAACAATGCAAAAGTTGGCTGTTTGACTCTGAGAAGCCCGAGTCTTCACTCAGAGAAGTCTATCACTTGCATTTCCAGTCTTACTTGGGCTTATTGTACGATAGTATCTGTCAAGTTTTCATAATGAAGATGAATCTAAAGGGTTCAGTCTCAGCTGAGTGATGTTTTCCAAGTTCTGGTTTGCTGTACCTGCTTTTAAAATAAAGGTGATGAACAGATACCATCCACGTATTTATAAGATGTACACCATGGCAGCTGGATGGATTTGTCTTCATCTTTGTTTTTATTTAGTGAAGTCCATCCACTCTTGTCCTGATAGCATGAATAGTATCTCTGAATTCAGTTTGAGTTTTTATATTCTAGGAAAACTGCAGCTATAAATTTAAAATCTTTAATTAAAAATAGGGAAAAAAAGCCTTTTCTTTGTGCATTTGTGTACAAATAGTCACACAAAATCAAGAATATCAGGAACATCTTTCAAGGTTGCGTCTCAGTGATGTCAGATAATCTAATTACTGAAAGCACAGTCTGTAAGTGTTAAAGCATGATGGAAAGCTGTTTATGACCCTTGAGTCATGAACTCCATAAACATGCTGTATCCTAGAAAACATTGAGTTTCACCAGAAGGCATTCTGTGCTTCCATTGCCTCTCATGATCCCAGTCTTTCACCTAGCTTGAAACCTGAAGCGAAGGCCTACTCTTATGCTTTGGGTGAAGTGGAGGATGGTTTGGCATTCTAGCAGCTATGTTAAGATGCTTGAGGGTCCTGGCTTATATATTCCTTACAGGTCTGTGTCTTAAAATACACTTAAGGTAGAAAAAAATAAATGTAAATGCACAACCATTTTTTAATAACATTCAGAACAGGCAACACGATTGCAGCCGTTCCTCGAGACAGAGCAGAAAGTCAAATCTATGTCTGATCTACTTGTACAATGGTTGCCACAAGTTTCTTTCTCTGCATTCAGTAGAACACAGGGAACGCATGATTGGAGTGATGGACTGAAATGATCCACCAGCATAAATTAACACAGCTGAACAGTTATTTTAATTCAAAGTGAGTAGCAGTGTAGTGACATTACACGGTGATTACAAAAGCGAGAACATCTCTTAAACTGGCCTTGTATTCTGCCAACCCAGGAAAATATGTCTCAACCACTCAAGTGAGAAATCTCTAGATCAGTTTTTATTTCAGCTACAAAGAAAAGAACAGTTCAGCCATACACAATGAGCAAATTCCCCTCTCCCTGCTCCATGACTCACATTCAGATTAGGCAGACATACACTGGAGCTCTTCGAGGGTACTGATCTCTGTCTCTTAGTGGACACTGTAGCTGAGGCCTTATGGTACTTGCAGGAATATTGCTGGGTTGGGAAACCTGACAAATTTTTTGCCACCATATGTTCTTCAAAATGGAAGCTATAATTGATACCTGATTACGTCAGTTATAAGTATGCTCTCTAGGGATATATGATGCAAACCGCATGTCCGTGACCAGGCCAATGGTCCTTAATTTTCATACAGCATCTTAAAGATGAAGCATGATAGCTAACATCATCTAATATTGTCATTTATATTCAGAAATATATTCTGTTTCTTATATTTTCTTCCATGGAAATCGTCCAGCAAGTTTCAAAATGCTAATGTGCATATAACTGACATAAACATAGATGTAACTTGTCATGATATCAACAAAACAACACATTACCAATATAACAGTGTGATTTAGCTATGTTCAGAAATGAGTAACATACTTGGTCATGATATCTATAGTCAAGAAAATATATTGGGAATTTAGCTCCTGATGTCAGGAAAATAATAAATGAGGTGATTGTATTCTGTACCAAGGTTAAAAATAACCTAATGGAGTTTTAATGATCTTACTAAAACCAGAAAGCAACGACTAGTTTTTCTTTCAAACTGGGTCATTTAACCAAAACTTGATTGGGCAATGGAGTTAACTCCATATTTTCTGACTTTGAAACTAGTTTACCTATCAGTTTTATTTTGCTTATTCAACTGTCTGAATTTTGTGAACACATTTTCCTTTAATGGTTGTTGAGGCATCCTTAATTAAGCATGCAAGTGTAATGCGTATGTCATAAAGCAGTCAAGATAGAAAAGGAGGGAGGAAAAATTTTTGGCACCAAAAATCAATGTGCTCAAAGATACTGACACTGTATATTCTGTTGTAAATTCCCCCTCTGCTTTCTTATTACTGCTGTCTATGGCTATGGCTTAGACAATGAGTGGATTTCAATTCACAACATGAAAAAGACTCGAAATTCTTGTCTGGCACTGATTGTTCTAAAAGCAGGAATCAGAATTCCGCCTGTACGTTGTCTTCATGGCCAGAAATGAAGCTTGTGTGCAGTGTTATTTCATACTTTAGACGTGGCAAACACACATTGCAATGACCCAATTCAAGTTAGATGCGTGAAAAAATGGAAATGACGTGGCCATCCGCAAAAGTGAGAGGTGGTTAATTAGAGTGAAGCTTTTGGTTATAGAAATAAAGTGCATTTTCAGTCAAGCATGTGGCATATTATGTTGCCTATAAAGAACAAGTTTTCTTACCTGTAGGCATTGACTGTAACAGGACTGAGTTATAAACTGTAGTATGGTGTAATGATATGTATTTCTACCTCACAGTGGACTATGCTTTAAATTTACTTCAACTAACTACTTTAACTATAGCTCTCAGTATAGCTATACTGCTGTGCTTCAGGTAAAAATCTCGCTTAGGCTGTTTTTTAATGTTTTGTTCCTAAGTTGTCAAAAGAATTTTCTTAAGAGCGTAGTGCCTCAGTGCAATCTACATTTAAAACTTTTTTTAAATGTGAAGACAAAAAAATTTTAGGTTTTCTTGTATTTCCTCAGTAACGGATTGCAGTAGTCACCTTGGCTTACCCTGCATTCCTTCCTCAGGCTAAGTTCCCACAGAAGCGTGACTTTGATGGAAGTCATGAGTAAAGAGTGCTGAACAGGACCCGTTGTGATTAGATACGTATTTTCAAAAAGCTTTAGGAATGATAAACTGCACAGTTGCAGTATTGCTATTTTATTTTATATTTAAGAAAGACCAATGAGATTTGGGGTCTTCTAAATGAGCAAAATGATAATAAGAAGTATGTTCTCTTGGAGTTTTCCTGAAGGCACTTTCTTGTCTACTTCTGTCATGCTCCAAAAAGTGCAAAATGTGTTGTTAGAAACTAAATGAAAACTTCTACAAGGAGAAGCTTTTTTTGTCAGTGTAATGTAGGATGAAGTCTTCTGAGAATTTCACAGGAAATATAGTGGATTTAAGATTAAAAAGCTAGCAATGTTACAAACAAGCAGAAGGTCAAATGGGGCCATCACATACACGGACATTGAGTAATTCAGGGTTTTGCTGTACACATCACCTGCAGAGCTCAAATAGTTGAAGAGGTGCGTAATCATGACTTGCTGAACCATGGTAATAGCACAGATTATGAAAGACCAATATTGCCACTGCGTTAATTAATTAGCACCAAGAAAGGGAGCTCAGTGCTTATGACTTTTCAAAAGAGTTAAGCTGGTAGAAGGAAGAATGAAATACATAGTTTAGTGCGCCACTCGACAGTCCAGCCTTAGCTACACATCCTACGCTGGAGTGTATGGTCGGGTTTGTAAACCTAAATCAGATGCTTAATACTTATTTTACTTTGTTTGTATGATAATTGGTTTTCTCTGTGGAGGATGAGGTGGAGGACATTAAATAGCAGTTGGGAGTGAAACTTAGCACTAGGCAGCCACTGGATAAGTAGTTAGGAGTGACAATGATTCTCTCTAGGGAATCATGTACAATGTGTCACCTGCTGGCTGCAGCACAAAGGAGCCCCACAAGGAGACTGATAGGAAATAAAAAGCATACAATTAGGAAATACGAAAGCGAAAATTACTTTGAAACTCAGTAGGGGAGCACCACAATCCACTGCTCAGAAGCAGATGAAAACTACCTAGGTCAGAACAGAGTCGGCCAAGTGCCACATAGCACTACAGATAATGAGTCCGTTGCCGGTGAATCAGTCAGTGCAAAAACAACTATTTAAAGTGTCAGAACTGTCAAGGACAGTTTGACTCATCTGATGACAGTGTTGAACCCATGTCACTTAGAGACAATCAGATAATTAAGTTTGAAATCTCAAAAAGATTATCTCAATTTAAGAGGTGATGTTTGAATCAATACACTTTTGGATCTTCCAGTAAAAGAAGGTTGTATGTTGATTCAAGTTTACAAGCTGTAGATAATGGTCTGTTAAAGCAATTATAGTCACACGTCAAGCTGGTTTGAAATCAATATCTGCAAATGTGAGATATTTGCGTTTTTTCTCTGCACAAGCCTATTTAAAATCAACTAATAATTTTCACTCTCCAGACTTTGAGTTACTGCTGCTTAAATTGCACTTTATATTCTATGTTCAGGATTCTTAAAATCAGGTAATATTATTAAAAATAGTCTAGGAAAAAATGAATGCCAGACCTCGATTAAAATTACTGCCATGTACACCATGGGAAAGAACTTGAATATTCTGTGAAATGAACTTGATTTACTGTCACTCACTTGTCTTCACTTAGCTTTAAGGTGGGTTTCAAGTGCATCAGTACAGTGACACTCATTTATTGTAGGTTTACTTTAGCCACATTTTGAACAATTTTGATGGACTATTTTGATTCCTTTAGTCCTTTCTTGGAGTAATTTTAAAGAAACACTAATTAAAGCTTTTATATTGAATAATACATGTGCTTCACCCTCCAAAGTTTAGCTTGAGGGACTCACATTGACAAAAAAGCATTATATTCCTTTCACTTAATTTCATTAGTGGGACTTCTCTTACTTTGTGGGAACATACAGATTTTCCTCCAGAGCATGTTAGAGCACAGAACGATTAGCAGAGCATTAGAAGTAACCACAGCCCAGGAATAATGTCAGCTAGCCCTATGGCAATATGTGAGTTGCAGGGCAATTTGTAGATGTTCTGTTCAATGGTGTATAAAATAGGGATGCGCTGCATTGTACTTAAGGCACTTTCTCTAGAAACTCCAGCCAAGTCTGGTACACTCAGTAATTCAGACTTATATTTTCCCATTTACCAAGTAGTGTGCTTTATGTACTGTGTTGACAACAGAGCTGCAACTTAAAAAGCAATTATTTTTTTTTTTTTTGGTATGCAAACCTAGAAAAGATGGTTTGATTCTTGTGTTTATGCTACTGAAAATCAAAGAAATTCTACTGAAATCAAGAGGGTTTTACGGGTGTAAAATTAGGTTAAGGAAGAGGCGAATCATGCCCTCACAAAACACTCAAGAGGCAAGGGGTGACAGTAGAAAAGCATTGGTATTCTGCTGTGAAGCTAAGCTTCCTGCAATAATGAGTGCATAGCGGAGGCCAAACAGAAAGCAATACATTTGGGTTCAACATCACATTCACCTTTTGTGGTCTGAGAGCACATGGGAACAAAAGGATATACGAGCAGTGATTTCAAATATTTCTTGTTATCCTTTTTTTTTTACTTTACTGCTTTCTATTCCTTTCTGTCAGTTATCAGTGATCATCATTTTAAAAACACTTGGAGTTCTGGGAACAGTTCGTACTCCTTTGCTGAAGCATTTATGATTGTCAGTAAAACTTTTCAGGCTATCATTTTATTTAATATAAGCCAGTCTTATTCTCTTTCAGGCTACTAGAAGCATTTTCCTTTTTCATCAGCCAGTCAAGTTGTATGGCTGTGCTCTATGTGTGAAGTTTTGAATTAATGTTCTGAATTACATTGCACTCAATCTCATCTTGGGGTCTTGCAGAACCCTGGTGTTGCATATCTACTCAGTATATGCAGGCAATTTGCCAGTGTTGATAGGAGTTTATAGGCATGTGCTATTATTAATACTTTTTTTTTTTCTAAGTGCCAGGTCTAATAAAGTGAACAAGTACAAAAAGCTGTTTAGGACTCCCGATTTTAATGTTTGTTCTATCTAGTGCAATTCACAAAATTCACATTACACAGATATGAACTAACGATAATGCAGATTCTTTTCAAACAACAGGGAATTATCGAGCTAAATAAACTTTCAGTTTAAAATGTTAATGCAAATTATTTGATAAAATAAAAGGCAAAATTGACTGAAATTCTGCCACTACTTAGTTACTTCACTGAATATCTGTAGTTACGTCTGCTATTTTACAGATTTGAAAAGACAGCTTCAAAATCTTTGCAGTAGTGTCATAACTTTCCTTACTAGGTCACACACTCATCCTCCTGTTTCTCTGATCATTCCTTTATTGTGTTATCTAACAGAATATCATCTCCTATCTTGTGCTACTCTTTCAGTCCATTTTCATCATTGGCCTGTCCTTATTTCCTTTTCTGTCTCCCTGTAGATAATATATCTGAATATTACGACTTTAAAGGCCATCATGGTACTGATGATTCATAATTCTACATCCTTACTCTCCATCAGTTATCTCCTGTAGACATTGAACTGAAATGTAATGGTCAGAATTATGCTTCTGATTTTTTTTCTAGCCTTGACTGCTAGCTTTCACTGTGTTGCATCCAAATTAGCAAGCTTTGAGGATGGGATACCAGACTAAGTACAAACAGTGAAGTATTAATCCAAATGCAAGATAATGCTTTCTGTTTAAAGTAAACAAAGAACTTGCATATGTAGCAACATAGGCTACTAGAGAGATCGATTTTTCGTATCTTAATGTGAAATAAGGCAGCAGGAGAACTAGTGGGTTTTTTGTTTCAGGCTTGCATACAAAATTTAAAGACAAGGCTGCCTATGTTCCCCAGTTGTTACGTGGGCAGTTGAGTGTGACCCCTACACAACAGCTAGTCAATGTTTCACAATAGATTCCTTTTTTTCTTGCCATCCTTCAAGACAAGAAATTTCTCCCAACAGGAGAATTTTGTTTTTACCAATACTCTTTTGGATACAGCTTTCTGATAGCATGATTAATGGCTTCATTAAGACAATTAAGCCATACATGCAACCTTGTTTTTGTCATTGCTTTTGTTACGTATGCCTTGAAGCAAATTTCTTTCCAGGTTGCATTCCATGTTTCTCCACAAGTGGTCATCTACATTTACATTTCTGTGGCTTCTGGTTTCATCCTGTGGCTGCATCTTCTGCTCTCAGCCTGGGGTTCACTCAATATGCAGTATTAAAGAGTCATTGGCAGTTCACTCTTCAAAATAATGGTTTCTTAAAAGCTTATATATTTGTATGTATGTGATACTTCTTCAGCAATTTTATTGTTAATATCTGATTATGGCAATGTTACTGATAGTTTTCAAATGTGTTTTCTTTATATTTGTTTGATTCACTTAAGGTTACAGCACCTATAAACAAACTACTTCCCACCAGATACTCCATTCAGAAGCTTTTTGTACATTTCCTAGTATGCTTTAATGCCCGCATATTTCCTCATTGCTAGATTGTTATTGTGATTTTCTTAGCTTTTGCTCTGTCTTGGATATTACACTTATCCATTTGGTTCAAATCTGAGAATGTCCTGAAAGGGAAGAATGACCTTTCACTTTCAAAACTGGAAAATATTAGTATTTACCATGCAGCGGATGTGGCATTTTAAAAGCACATTACTGTAAATAATGGGTAGTACAATTTTGATAAAATTTGATTTTTTTGTGCATATCAATTTAGACACACAGGATACTGGAGACAACAGAACTGTCCCGTCTCTTATAAAGTTCTTCCCACTTTTCCCTCAAATTATTCAAATTGGAAAAAAATAATTGGTAGGTCACTACATACAAATGCAAGAAACATTTTACATTATCTTACGTTCAGACAAGTTCTCACTTAAAATGCGAGATTGATAATAAAACTAAAGCCCAGAAGTAATGCTATCCTCGTGTTTATTTCACTTCTGTGTTGAGCAGTGAAAGCTTTTTTAGTTTCTTACTGAACCACAGACCTGTCTGTTTTTTATTTTGCATTGTCACATTTAGACAATGAGTCTACACACCATAGCTCGACTTCAAGTGATTGATTTTTTTCTGTGCATCTCTTTCATGTGCAATACTCTAGTCTGCTACACATGTATAGCCAATTTACTTTGTGGGCTTGACTTCACAAGGGGATTTCCATTTCTTTTCTCATTGTGAATGTGGGATAGTACATAGATGTTTTATTTTATTCCCAGAAGTTTCTTGTGGTACACAACATTGTATATCCTCAGACTCTTGCTTCCTTTGCAGCTAGGTGTTTTTTATTTTTTTTAAAAACTCCCTTCTAGTTTAGTAGTCATTGAAACTATAGAATAATATTCTGACTTTTTAAAGGCAGAGGCTCAAAGTAAAGGGGTGCTACAGGCACTGCCCAGATTTCAATGACAGCAGTATAAGCATATAGATGATATTACAGCTTTGCAAGAAAAATAACACTCAGCATTTATAAAACCTCTTAGTATTATTGATATATGTGTATTACACATTTTGTATTATAAGATTTGTACAGCTTTTTAAAGTTGCTCTATTATTTGTAGTCATAGAAATAGGGCTATCCTCTATGCATTTGAACAAGAAATGCCGCTGATTGCCTGATAATATAATTCAACATATTTAGCCTGCCTACCCTCAGTGATCTTTTCCTGTGGTTTGTCACAGTTCTTGTTCCAAATCCTGTCTCTGTAATCTGACAGAGCAGTGATCCTGATAACAGAAAAAACAATTCAGATTCGTTCAGAGACAATTCAGTAAGAAGATTTTAATTTTTAGTGGCTCTGCTGGTTGATGTAATATTGAGAGGAGTTACACAAACCCCCTTGATTCATTGTTTTAGCCAAAATTAGCAAGTAGAACAATTTGAAGAAGTGGTTATCTGAGTGAAATTTAAGAACCAACAATTTTGATGAAGGTTTCAATAGGAATACGTAGGTGAATTGTAAGATGATAATGTACCCAAACTTGCAGTTACTCTATTATAGTTGTCATAACAGAATTGCTGTTACTCTGTGATCTTTCTTTTGATGGTTATAGGCTAGTCAGAAGAGTTATTCTGAGCTTCCTCATCTGGAAAAACAACTAAAAAGGAGATGTTTCCCATCCAGTCTGTCTAGTAGGTCTCTCCTCCTCCCTCTCCCTGAAATCTGTCCATTTAAAACTGCAAAATCTCTTTAATCAGTATCTTAATCGTCATGAACTTGACTGAAATGTCTTTGTTTACTTGCCAAAAAAGAAACTGTTAAAACATAAAATGTATGGACCATTGGAAATATATCATCTTAAAAGGGCTATTTTTATTGGATTCTTGCCCACCCTTTTCATCTTCACCCAAATCCATTCTTCTGTTGAATTAAAAATAAAAACCCAACCCCAAAACAGATGTCTCAGGATTAGAATGCTGACTTTTTTGGCTTTATTTCTTGATTTTAAAAAAAGAACAGTAGATTATAATCAACATTGTTTATTTCACTGCTTGACTTCCTAAATACTAGCGACTGGATTATGAGCTTGTCTGTGGATAATCAGAAAAGGCCAAGAATTGCCTATTTTGAAAATCCTTTCTAACCAGAGGTAGGAATCTGTGTCTAGCAAAGCTGATGGCAGCTTTTAATTCCTGATTAGTGCCAGCTGAAAAGCTGCAGAAATTAACTGACCAGACAGTAATCAGAAAGCAGAGGCAGACAGAGGCTGGGAATCCTTAATGGATAAACTATGATTATTAGCCTGACAGTGGAAACCTCATTGCAATACTCAAAGAAAAACAAGAATTTTGACTTTAAAGTGGAGTGATACTTACAACTAGAAAAATAGTTGAAGCAACTTGGATATAACACTTCTTTGTGCTACTTGTGTAACTTCGTATAGTGGAATGAACAGTCGCAGCACTGGAATTGTCAGTTCTTACTTATAGAGCCATTAGGATACTTAACAAGTGTGTGTTTTACTGCTTCCCTTGGTTACCCTTTGTGTCTCAGATAAGCACCTAAATCCTACAAAATGTGAATGCCCTCTGCTTGTTTGCGCTGCATACCCACAAAGGAGAAGAGTAGACACCTGGAGGTGTCCTTAGAACAAGAGCTGTTTTCTCCTTCCTTTCGTGGAGGACTGAGCCCTGCCCATAAAGTGCAGGAGATACGAAATTCTATCAATTATTTTTCCCTTTACATTTTCTGTGTTTGTTTATGCTTCCACGTGCCAAGCAGGTTCCCACCAGGCTGAATTTCATTGCCATATATGGTATAGATAAGTGGTTAATGCTAGGATCCTTTGTATAAGTCATGTCTGGAAAAAATAATTCATGACATCCTTAGAGATGTTCCAAAATGCATTTTTTTAATCTCTGAACTGGAATAACATTCACATCTGATAAGTGCTATGTGTGGTTTCAGTGGTTTTGTTTGTTCATTTGTTTTGTTAGGTCCAATTACACCTGCTCACTATGTGTAGGAATGAAGGAACTCATAGTTGGGAAGCTTAGAGGTTTTACAAGAATTAGTTTGCCATGTGTCACATGGTTCATGGTTGTCTGTATTAAGTATGATTCACTACTGCTAATTAATCTGAAATGCCACAATTCACCATTGCATGTAGGAATCCATTAACTATCTTAACGTGTAATCTTTATGTTTCAATGTCCTCTGACTCTGTGACACAGAAACCCATTGGGTGTCATGAATCCAGATACGCAGTAAGAAAATCAAATTGTGACTCCAAATTATTCAGAAACTTCGATATCTTTAAATGTCCCAAACAGTGGTTTTCCAGCTTACAGTGTTTCAGATGTTTTGATGACTTTCACCTGCACTTCTCCCATTACTGAATTTCTTGATCTAGTTTTCAGAAGGCTCTATTTTATTCACCCTTTTTAAGTCATAGTGACCCAATGGCCTCGTGCTAGTCACACATTTATCTTCTTCTTATGATGTGAAAAGAATTGTCACCAGCATCACCTTTCTCTTTTGAATAACCTTGAACATTAATAGAAAATAACGCAGAATGAGCACTCTGAAATTCTTCATTGTGAGTGTGTGTCCTCAACACTGCAATTCCATAGTGTCTTTTAACAGTGAGACTAGTTCTTTGTAATGGCACTGTGGATATATTTTACTTGCAGTAATGTAACACTATTTCCTCTCCTTAAAAGTTGCTTTATTTTCTTGGAACTGAATATAATACAGTGTACATCTTCCCTATAATGCTAATATGACTCATTCCTAGTATCATTAGTCTATCACATTATTATTATTGGATCTTCAATATAATGTAGCTGGAAGTAGTTGGAATTTTTAGTGGATTACTTGACCAGCTACGTTACTGCCCTAGAAAGTGTGAATTCGCGTCCTCTGTGGCATTTCTGGTGTTTGGGATTCAAAGAGCAACAAGTAGCAACATTAGTACTAGTCACCCTAATTTGTCTTTTTTTTTTGAGATTAGTTATCATGACTAGTAACGTCTCATTCTGCCTGTCATTCTGTACATCACAAAAATATTGCACAACTGTATTTCTTAGTAAAAATGATTCAACAGCCGAAGGTATCATACAGTCTTGGTAAACAAATGTGTCTGTTAGACTGGTAAAATGCATTAAGTTGTTACAACTGACATAATGCATGTTCTTTCTGTATTTGCCAGTGATTTTTTAAAAGAATCCCAGTATTTGAAACATTACTAACAGATGCAGCTCAGCAAGCTGTAAATTAGTGGAATGCAAGAGACTCAGAAGAGAGAGAAATGATATTTTGGAGTACATATCAATTGCAAGAGAAAGTATTTTTATGTGATGCATAATTAAAAGTGCATATTATGTCCAAGACACCAAAAGTGAAGAAAATAGTCAAATAAAAGCATTTAAATTTCTCAGATATTAACTATTTTAATTTCACCTCTGGGACAGAGATGAAAAATCTTCCAAGAGCCAAAACCGAAGAGGTATTTGTGTGTGTCATCCAAAACGAACGTGATTCTTAACATCAGAAGCACTCAGAACTGATGGCATTGAAGTGTGTGTGGAAATAGATAGTACATGGTGCACGGAGGGCAGAAATACTGAACGTAAGACAGGTTTGAGTCTTGGTAAGAGTGAGAGTAAAAGACAAAAGCAGAAGACTGAAACATTATGTAGAATATAATGAGCTGAATCAACAGAATAGTCTACAGTGGAGATGTGAGAAGTTATGGTTACTGTTGAGTTAGAAGATGGGTTAAAGGTACAGAAGCAATGAGCAGATTAGATGGTGCAGCTGCAGGCAGAACAAGAATTAGTTACAGGGAATTATGTGAGCACTACTCATTGTGAGTTAATTTAAGCAAATAAGCATTTCACTTCATGCAAAGGATTGGTGCCAATTTGAAAAACAATGAGAAGAGAAATAGTTAAAGTCTACGAAGCTGCCAGAAACATCATCAGAAATATCTCTGTGGAACCTAAGACTCGTGTATTATATGCTGTAAAACAAATCACATTCCGTATCTTGCTTTGCAAAAGTCCTCTCCTAGTACTGGGAATATGGTCAGAGTTTGACACTTTGAAAAATATCCAAATGACAAGAGATCCAAAGGAGGTGTTCTTCTCTAATTTTTGTCATGCACAGTTAGAAGCTTCTGGGAATGCAGGAAAGGAGAAGTAGCCAGCATGCTGTATTTGTGATCTTGTGCTAGCATTCAACACTTGTGTTCCTGAGAAGAATTATAGAATGATGAATAGCACAGTATCTTTTAGTACTATAGCTATGAATTATGCTAATATAATCATGATTTTATGAATGTTAACTAGTAAATAAATTTCAACAAATTAATTACTGAAAAAATACATTGTAGAAATGGAGAGCCTATTTTGATAAAGTTGAGGCATTTTGTGAGGCTGCAGTTGGAAACAACACATGAGATGATCAGAGCACTTCTGAGGTATTTTAGCGGTCCTGTTGTTAAGAAGTTGGTCATTCTTTGTGGTTTAATATGAGGGGACTGTTGTTTTTCATTAAATGGTCCATCCATCTGCAGGCTGAGAGATAAGAGGATCACAGAAATAACTCTAATATCTATCAAACTCTATGGGGTTTACATTTTTTTTCATTCTTCCTTTGAATGAGGAGAGGTATATTTCTGTTTTAGAATTTTTCTTGTTAGTATGAGAGGATTTTCTCATTATTAACAAGTAAATTAAATAAATAATTGGCAGGACTTGATCACTTACAGCCTAATTTTCCTGTGCAATTTGGGACATGAATGTGTCCAGGGTAAAGCGTAATTTGTCCACTGGATCAGTCCATAAGTACTAATGTTAATATGGTCATGGAGGGATTTGTTAAATGTGAAAAATGAATTCATTATAAGCTAGATGTGAAATCATTTGCTTTTGATTAATATAGTTCAGTTTGAGAAGTTGCAAACAGGATGCTTTTTTTACTAATTTTGTTTTGCATCTGTATTCCAAGGGCTTCTAAAAGGAAAATGGAAAAATAAAAATAAACTTTGTTTGGAAACAGTAATGATGTGTGTAGAAGATAATCTTTTTTCTAATGTGAATTTTGACAGACGTTTGACACAGTTTCTCTATAAAAACATACTTTTAAAAAGTAATTATATTTGAAGTAATTTTAGCTGCTGTTTGTGGTGATTTTTTGAAATGAGAAAACTCCCGTTTATTACCCTACCTGTAGGTTTTAGGTGCAGATGTAGTACTTTATTTCTTCTGATGGCTCATCTCGCCTAACTATTTTCCCACGTAAATATGACCTTTCTCTCATTTAATGGAATTAAATTCAATTATGGTATTGCCTGGCTTGGCAAATACTTCAGGAAAGGCGAAAAGGTCATCTGAGGAGAAGTGGACTCTTCTACTGCTTGTTGCTTCACTTTTTGAAGAAGGCAGTATTTTTTTTCTTGTTAATTTCTTCTGTCTTCATTCAGCAGATGGTACACCTCTAGTGTCCAAAAGCAGATTGTAAAGTTACCTTCAGCCGTTCTAGGGCTTGCAGTTAATTTGCGTTATTTTGTGTTTCTGAATAAACTTGAAGACACAATATTGCTTCCTAGATTTTTTTGTTATAATTCAATAAATTCTCAAGAAAGACTAATAGACACTCTGGGAGTAACGTAATGCGGACTATTAATAAAAGAATGACAACTGTGCACTTTGCCCACTTCAACGTGCTCTCACTTTTTCCTCATTACATGCAGTCCACTGCCATATCAAAAAAGACCAGCTTTAACATCCTGGCAACATGTTTTGTCATGGAGCATGACCACTATTGATGGTATACTAAATAAATTGAAATAAAGATAAATTTCCAGGCAAAGCATGCAATTGAAGCAAACAGGAGCACAAATAGCAAAAAAGGGAGCAAGCAGAAGTTTACTGTATTTTGCATAGTAAATGATATTTCAGATGCTATTTTATTCTTCAGTTACCATGGAAGACAAACAGAAAAGGTCATTAATAGTACCATTTATGCTAATGAGTGCTATTATTAACCGAAGGGCTATTGAAGAAGTCCTTGCAGTTGCAGTGCCCATAGTTTGGGGTTTTTTTTCCCTTCTTTTTTTGATAGAAAATTATATTTTTATCTCTGTGATGATGCTTGATATGATGGAGTAGACTAGATATGATTTCTGGTTTACTTGGTGCCATCATTTTGGATTATATTATTATGATTTTTTTTTAAGCTCCTTACTTGTAAAATTAAGATCAAAGCTGTTGGCTTTATCCATCACTTTTTTTTCTCCAAAGCCAGATAAATCACTGAAGTTCAAGTCACTCAAAACCACTTAATACAAGTCTGTTCATGGTTGGATTGAAAACTGCGGATAGACTTTGCAATTTTTAAAAAGTAAGAATTGCAAAGTTTCAATATTGTATTCTAAATAGATTGTAAAGGATTTGAAAGTAGAGGGGGTTTTATGGCCAGTGTTCATTGCTGTTGCTAAATACATATGATCTCAGAAACTCTGGTTTACAGTGAAACCCTCTTATATTGTACACTCACAGACATAGAGGTGGAGACAAATTTGTAATTTTATGCTTGAAGTTGTTCTGTGCCAGTATGGAGCTCTAAGTCACTCTTGTCCAATATTTATCATATCTAGCTGAAACTGTGACTGTGTCATGCTTTACAAGATTGCTTATCAATTCCCCTAATGAGGTGTAGTGGAGAGAAAGGGAGGTCTGTTTCTACTAGGCACTATTTTCCATGCTTGATTCAGTTTAGTGAATAGCTGTTCATGCTGATATACACTTTAGAAAGATTTAAAAAAATACCTCTAATAATGTGTTGCTATTTCATCATTTATCTTAATGTAGTATCGATGTTTTACTAATCTGATTTAATATGTGGGGGCACAAAGCTTTGGCTGGTATTTTAGTGTGGACATTCCTTTGTTATTTTGTTTTCCTTATTGTAAAAGTAGACAATTTCAATTAGTGCGTGCATAATTCACAAAATTCTGTAAGAGTTTGTGTATCACTCTGCTAGCATCCTGATTGCTTATGCATTTTGACTGTGCAGTTTGGAATTTGGCATTGATTATTCTAGTGGGTCTTTCTGCTTGCGGTGACTATGCTTGTCCAGTTCTGTATTACCCATGCAGCATGTGCTTAAAGCACTTGTGCAATCTCCACTGCAAATTAACAGGTAGTGATTTTTTTTTTTTTAAATTCTAGGTGTAGTGTTCATTTGCTTTGTAAACTTGTCACTATCCTCTGTCTAGAAATAAGCCTAAAAAGGACCTTAGCTTACATCTCTGATTGTGGCTTTTGCATAGGAAGACATAAATAGGAGAAAAGCATCTCTGTGGAAATACATTCAGGGCATATGTTTCTGAGATAACATGCTAAATGATTTGTGTGTGTGTGTGTGTTTAGAAGAGGTTAAACTTATTTATATAAGGTATATCTGACTAAACTGTTTTATTCACCTGAGCATAGTTAGACAGCTCTGTTCTCTGACATCCACAAGAGGTATTCTCCCCCATTGTTCAGAAAGTTGTGGCTCATGGATATCCAAGTTGGTACCCTGCGTAACATTTACAGCAGTTTACAGCCAGACGTTAGAGCACTTAGTTATAAGAGGAGAAAGAGAATGCTGTTGTTCCTTTGCTTTTGAGTTCAGAATAATTTTATTTATGATGAGGCTATTAGTCAAAATTACAAATATCAATAAATTAATAAAGTCTGTTCCTAATTTCCAATACATAATGTGTGGAATCTATTCAAAACTGATTCTTTCCAAGTTTTTTTAGAGCTGTTCCTGTTAGGATATTGGTGAAAAGGAAGTGCAAGTTCATCTTCCTTTTCTAAAGCCTATTTATTTTGCTGTTCAGAATATTGCTAAAAGCTAAATATTCTCAAGCCCTTGCTCAAACACAATCAGAGTTGAAAAAAACCCAGTGCTCGGTGAGAGCTCCACTTCTTTTGGTATGTTGTTGCTGCAGTCTCTTCCAAGGCAGTAGGATCAGCTATCTAGAGTTGTTTTAATTCAATCAAGTTATCACAATCCAATCTCATTTTTCTCATCCACTCTACATGTGAGAGGATGCACCGTATTTTATTTTGACTATATGTACTGGCGGTTCATGTGGCAGACTTTCAGTAGTTTATCTTCATTACAGCAGTAGTCTTCCATTTTTTTTTTCATTGAGACCTTTTAAACTGGCTGCAAAAGAAAAAAATGTGGTCCACTAATTTGAGGATCAGTGTTTGGAATTTGTAAAAAATTCGGTTAAGAAATTAGTGTAGCAACAGTGGTGAGCTTAAAATGTCAGCAGGTTAATGTACCAAAAACTAAACCCGTCTTTTGCCAAGCTTTTGTATCACTTTTGCTATTAAAGCTAATGAAATGCTGTTTGTTAGGGAAGTGGTTTTCACTTTCCATTCCTCACATTACAAGTACACTATATATCACAGTTATGACATAAGGCTGTAGAGTGCATGTTGTGTATTTCTACAGTGTACTGCTCTGCTGTTGGAATAATCGTTTTCAAGTTATACAGCCCCAAAGAAAATGAATCTTTGTCAGGTTGGTTGAAGAAAAAAAACCTGGGCAGATGGTAAAGCAAAATAACGTATGATGTTTTATTTTACAAATTATGATTAATTTCAATTTCATTTTATAATCCTTGAGGAGTAAAGATTTTAAAGTTGCAAACCTGACTTGAGTAAGTATGTTGACACTTAAAATCTAAATTGAATACAGAATCAGATGATTTACTCTGCCATGTACATACATTTAGAATTAATTTGGAAGACTGTAATTAGCACTGTAAGAGGACGTAAAATAATATGAAGGAAGAACTTTATTGATTAGTGGAAATTAGACTATTGTTTTCAAACTTTCAGTCTGGATTTAAATCTTGAGAATGAATTGGAAAATCAGCATTAGTTAGCAGTTTTGAAAAACTAGTTCCATTCTCCTGCAAATGATAATCCTAGCAAATGTTAGCTAGCTCCCAGCGTCTTTCTCCTGGCTCTTTGATCTTCCACAACTACAAATATTCATCACAGTGGGAGACTAGAGATACTGCAAAAACTGGAGATTTACCAGTTTGAAACCTCAGCCTAGGCTGGGTATTTGATTTTTAAATAGATATACAAAATCTCTATTGCATAGTTTTCCCTAGGAAGGGCAGCTCCAACAGAAACACATGCTTCAAAAATTGCACTTGTATTTGTTCTGCAAACTGGGAAGTAGCAGGGTTTTCATTTGTCCTTTAAAACTGAGGGACACTGTTATAATGGCTTCCTAGACTTAACCGTTGCTTTTTAAGGCTTGATTTTATTTTTACAATTATTTCCCCTTATAAATGAGAAATAAAATGTAGAAGATAAGATTAGTAGAGTATGATAATAAATGTAAGAAATTATATGTGAAATCTGCTATTTGGCCATATAATAACATGCACATGATGAAAATAGTGCATGCTAAAGTGTCTGTTAGAAAAAGACTCAAAAGAACTGAGCTGCAGGTTAAATGAATACATTTTTCTATGAGATGGTCTGGCAGGAAGCTGCTTTACAGTTTCTTTTAAGGCACTATTTTATTAATGGATATTGGTGGGTGTGGTGAATGCTGGATTTAAAAAAAAATTAATTCTTCTTATAATTGCCTACTTTTCTTACAAATTGTCATGATAGCTATCCTAGCTTGTGCTTGGCCCTTCTTACTTAATTTTTTACTTTCCATGAAATTCCCACTATTTAGTCAGAAGAAAATTAAATTTCCTTGAATCACAAAACTCAAGAACTTTGATAGATGGTTTCTTTCATTGCACTTTCCTGTAAGTCTTGTTTTGCCTTTTGTGTAGAACTTTTATACATCTGCCATCAATAGCTCACTTGGATTATTACTTCCTAAGAAAGCTTTTATTTTGACCTTGAAGATTGCATTTCATTTCTGAACTGCAAGCAGATATCTCTGCTCATCTGGTATCCTTTTAGAATGAAACCTGAAAGCAAGCAGACATTTGCCGAGAAATATTACTTTTATAGAAAAAAAGTTGTGTTTTATCAGCCACAATTAGGTTTAAACTAAAAAGTTTAACTAATTTATGACCTTCATTTGGAAATTTAAAAAAAAACCAAAACTTCATGAATTTGTAAGGCTCATTTTATTGTTTTTAGCACTCCCGTGGATCACAGCAGTGACACAGCAGTAAGAAAAAATGAGTCCTTCCTTTTGAAGAGTGTTCATAAACTTAGATTAGGCATACAGATACTTAATACTTGAAACTTTAGCATATACCGAAATTTTAGATAGCGTGCAAAATCTTAACATGTACGTTTCAACTGCTGCTGATCCTCATTTCATATATTCCTAATAAAGTACATACTCTATCAGCTAATTTTTAATAATAATTTTATATTTGTAATCTTTTATTTTCTCTTAGGATAAAAATAATGGTGCTCTTTCAGTGTTTAGTCAGCTACTGCTAAGTCTACTGTATTTTTTCTTACTTGTGTTACATAGAAACACAGGAAAGGACATTAAAGGATGCCAGGATTAGAGAGAGACAGAGGCTGAATGCATGAACGAATGACTGAATGTTACATTGAATACTGTATAGAGATCCAAGAGGCTGGTTTTAGGGAAAAAATCAAACTGCAAAGAAGCTGTAATTATGTTAGATCAGTGTCTTTCAACTTCTTAGCCCCTGAATCACTTAAAGGAGCTTTGGCACCCTGTAGTAGTAGTCCATGGCGTGTGAGTGCTGTTCATTCCCAGTGAGGGGCAACACCCACTGACACTGCTAAGTAACGTGTTAACCAAATGCCACTTACAATTTATCAGAGACAAAGGAGTAGTTTCTTTGCAAGAGTTATATCAGTGTATTATTCTGAGGAAGTCGGTGTTCCTGTAGATAATTTCTGGGAGTGAGAAACCAGTAATTCTCTCGCTGGCCACAGCCATCACCTGTATCCAGGAGCCATGCCTTCTCTCATGTGGAGCAGGGCATGAGCATACTGGGCTAATGAGTTTTTTGAGTTCCGAATTCAGTATAAGGTAACTAACCTTTTGAATTCAATGTAAGCCCTTAAGGACCCATGTTATTTCACTGAGGGTTGTTTGGGGTTTGTTGTTGTTTTGGTTTTGTGTTTTTTTTTCTTTTTCTACTGTCTGAGAATCAAGTTTGGAGCAAAGCCTGTTGTAGCCCAGCTTATTACATGAGACAGAGTCCTAAGCCCGAAGACAGTAAGATATTAAAAAAAAACCCATCAACAAAACAAAACCAACCAACCAAATAAAACACCCCCAAAAATCCACAATGATACCATGTGATGGTAAAATCCAAAACGTTTAAATATTACTGTATGTTTGGCACAGTATTCACTTAAGTAGATTAGTTAATGATTGCTGAGTATAATTTCTCATTGAATGTTCAACTGTGAATAGAAACAGAACTGCATGAATACTTTGTAGATACATCAATGAATAAAATTAAAAGTTTGGAAATCTGAGATGCGTTTGAGCAAGGTTTGGATATCCTTAAATGATTTATTTCTTGTGGTACAAAATAAGAACTCTTCAGTGGTTTACTGAAAAGTTTTAAAATATTTTGTGACTATTCTACTTCAGTGAAAAGCTGAGGAAATCTGAAATCATGTGATGAAGTTAAATACAGAAAGTTATATAGACAGAAACTGCTGATTTTCATAAATATTTATTAAATATGCTGTTTATGTTTGTGGAAGTCAAAGTGCTACCCACCTGCAGTCGGTTAGGCAGCTTTCAGAAAAGAGGTCGTATATCTTCTCTGTGTTGTTATACTTTTCCATAAAACTTCCCGTGGATTCAGTAGTTCTTTCCTAGAGCTATGATGCAAAACCTGAATGCTTTTTAAAAGCAAAAGCATCTGTTTTGCTTACACCTGTGTTGTAATACTGTAGAAGAAAAATAATCGTAACCTCCATAATGATGAAAGGTTTAACAAAGGATGTACATCTGTTATCATGTCTGCCAAATGAATATAGGAAATTAAAATTTTATTTCAAGTGCGCAGTTTCTCCTGTAGTATTCACATGTGTTTCCTTGCTAAGACTCTCTATATAGCTTGCATTTTTCTCCCTAAAGTAGTAACAGAAATACTGGAGGATGTTTCGTAATTCTGCAATATACCTAGTACAGTAATAGATGAGAATATATGACTTCTCAAAAAGAAAAAAAAAGGAAAAGTACATTCATGCATCAAGTAATAACTTATTAGTGTTATGAGTGTTGAGTAAAAGTCAGTACAGAATTGTCAATTACAAAAGAATTTAAAAATACTTTCATACTCACTTTGTGTATAAATACCAACTGGATCTCTGTAATGAAATTAAATTCTGCATCTATCTTAAATGGCATTTTGTGTAGAAACCTCATAAAGTATATTAAAATAGAAGTCATTTAAATGAAATGGGTAATGCTGAAAAAACTGACTGTCATGAGAGTACTCGGCTTTATTAGGAAATGTCTTCAAAGTTAACTTTACCATGTTAATAATATAAATCTCTTAAATAATTATAAATCTTATTCACGGGGGTGTTTAGCAGGCTTTAACAGCAATTAAGTACTTTGCAAATTTAGCAGAGCTTTTAAGTAATATGTATTGAGAGAATCTCGTAGTATATTCATATGACATCTGAAAACAGATTTTAAAGTATCTTTGAAAGCATAGCATGCGAGTATACGCCTAGCTCCTCTATCTGAATTACAGTGATACAGTGTCAGTTACTCTCAACACTTACTATTTTGACAAGCTGAACTGCACAAATTTAAGAACCATATTATTTGGTAGCATTTGTGCTGTGTAAAAGCTTACATATGTGCAAATGTTCATCTTTGTTAGTATTATGAAATTACAGTTAATGCCAGTATATGCAGTAATGAAGATATAAACATAGAAGCCTGATTAAAAAACCTGTTTCTCATATTGAAAGTGGATAAACAGAGCTAATGTGGTATGCGTGTTGGCATATTGAGGTTCAATGTCTGAATTAATAGATATACTGATAGTAATACAGTAATAGTAATTTGCCCCTGAGAATGCAGGATGAGGACTGTCACTCAAGGAAACTAAACTTCTATCAAGCGTGTTGGGAGTTTTCAGTTTCCCTAAATCATTGCTGTCACTTATAAAATAACCTGTATTATGAATGCCTGTGACCATACAACTGTGAGCTTTGCCTTTCCTAAGAGGACCGCTCTACAGCAGCCTTATTTCAATATCTAGGGCTGGATTATTTGTGTTGAAAATTATCAACCGTAAATTTACTTGATTATTTTATTTAGATATTAACCATTTCGAATCAAATAGGCACAATTAAGGGAACAAATATTCAAGAAGTGTCATGGAAATACTCTGAAGATTTAATAGCCTCAGTATCTCATGGTGTACCTTTGGGCAGGGATGGCTTTTTGTGCCTTTCTTTTGTGAGTATGCATGTGCATATGTATGTTTCTGTGTGTGAATAATACTGTCTGAGATGTGACTTATTTCATTTTTTAAGAATGTTGAAAAAGAGTAAATGGCTGATAAATTTATGCTCTGAGTTGCGTCCTTCTAAATCAAACACATTATGATGCTTCCATCTTGACATCTGAAGTTACATTAAAGTTATAGAAATAAACTTTATTTAATATGCAAGTTTTTGGGTTATTGTGTGTAGAAAATGTCCAAGCCTCAAAACCAAATTTTGTGGCAAATGTTTAAGTGCTGATAATGTCAAAGATCAGAGCTATCATCTATTGTACAGAGGTTAACTATTTTCGTGAGAGTCAGTATCAATACATTAGAGGGTGTTTTTGACTCGTCATAAAATCGGAATGAAAAGGAAGATGCTTCCATTTGAAGAAGTCTTCTTCTACTCTGATTAATTTTATTTTTCCCTTGAGATAGATAAGCTGCTAGAGAGCTAAATGCCAAATGTCTCGCACTACAGTCCTGTATAACTGGTGCCTCTCCCACTCTATGATGCACAGCACTTAATTGCTTACTTAGTCTCAGTGTATGTTGGTCCATTTTATCACCTAATTAGATTGTGTTTGAAACACCATTTGGTAGTAACAATCCAATCTGCTTTGCCATTTGGTTCTTCATTAATTTACTTCCAAGGGTTTGTTTTTACTAGGGGAAAAAAGAAAAAGAAAAGTAAGTTTTATTGCGACAAGGTATCTAACATATCAGAAATCTGGTATTAAAGAAAACACACTGAAGAAAGCACACAAGATGTTAGTAGATCAGCTCTAAACTCCACTTGGATTTCAACTTTACTGCATTTTTAGCTCAAGAGGACTGACATATACATATTAAAAGCTGCAGGGGAAGATTGGCAGGTAGTGAAGACAAACCCCAAATGAATTTTCATTGTATGTTATAATTCAGCGCTATTAC
Organism: Leptosomus discolor; assembly: GCF_034619465.1. Lineage (NCBI taxonomy): Eukaryota > Metazoa > Chordata > Aves > Leptosomiformes > Leptosomidae > Leptosomus > Leptosomus discolor. The sequence continues at coordinate 33,565,206 of NC_141399.1, read as the reverse complement.
ACGCTTTTACCCATTCAAACCTCTTTGCCCATTTCAGCTGTGTGTGTGAGTGTGCTGCTGGTCTCGCAAGGAATTGCTTTGTTCTTTTAAGTGTGTGCAAAGACATGTCATTCCAAGCTTTCAGAGCAGTAGATATTTTCAATATGTGATCACTCCTGAAATGTTTAGTAGCTGAAGATGCTCTTTGATGAAAGGAACTGCCTCCTTCAACCATTTGTTTTCCAAAGCTGATTGCCTGTGGCATGATTGTTTTACTTGTGTCTAAACAAGGGAATATACAATTTACTTGGTGCTTTAAATCAGGGAAACATCCTTGAATGAAGAATAAAAGGTTGTCCTCACTCTCAAAGCAGCATTTTGGACTGTACGATAATGTAAATTTAGCACCTATAAACTTTTTTTCTTGAGATAGGTAATATGTAGTGAGACTTCATGTCATCTAGAATGTAGCTAGATGAGGAATTGCTGTAGGCAGAGGTCAAAGATGCCCTTGCAGAGTAGGCAGTGGATATGGAGAAACAAATTCTTAGAATTCTTTTACTGTACAGTAATATTTTTTTATTATTATGTGGTAGTATGATGCACAATTAGGCCAGGAAAACAGAACCTTGGTAATGAACTTACTATTCATTGACGTGATTTTGTTAGCCACTGTTAGTTATCCTGTGTAAGTAGTAATGGTTCTTTGAATAACTGTCATTTCTCACCCTCCACCCCACCCATCCCAGCACACATTTATCACCAACTCTTTGAGTTTGAAAACTAGACTGATGCATAATAGTAAAAGGGAAACGTAAAAGAAAGCTATAGGTGCTGCATTTCAGGCATTGCAAACTACAAGAACTCATCTTATGATAGTATGTGTCTTAAGTTATGACTTTGATTCTTATAACATTTAATTCACAAATTAGTCCAGGTTTTTATGAACCCACACATCCATAACATTCTGCATCAATGAACTCCCCAGTTTAACTACAGGGTGACTGGGCAAGCAACTTGTTTTGTTTTTTGCTTGTTACTTAGTAGTTTCCCTTGATACCCCATATGAGTTTTTCTACTCTTATTCCAGTACGAAGAAAACATAGTAAACAGGTAATTTTTGCCTTCTTTATGCCACTCAGTTTAAAAGTTTTATGTCACACACCCTGAAGTCAACTCTTCTGACAGAAGAGTTGCTTCTTAGCTGTCCCCGGTACTGAAAGTGTTCTGTGTCTTTGATTATGCTGTCTCTGGGTCTTTTGAAGTACCTCACGTATTTTTTGATGGGTGGAACCAAGCTTACACACAGTTTTGAAATATCAGTTAATGCTTTAGATGGTGTTTCATGCTTAACTGCCAGAAAATTATAGCTACAGACTGTGGTTGAGGAGTAAAGTCATCTTTAATATTTAGATTGATATTACCTGACAACTAGATGAATCTGAGGTGAACGTTTGACATGCTTTTCAAATATCTGACTTGAAGTGAGAAATACTTGGATTTGTTCTTGCTCTAAAGTATTTACACCTCAGACTTGAAATCACAATGTCAACAGGACAATTAAGGATCATAATATCTCTTACATACACTAAATCAATGTCATCAGTGTGACATATGCTAATGAGTATTATAAAGAGCTCCAGAATAAAAGGGAACTTAATGTTGACTTAAGAGGATCAAATGAGAGATTGAATTACATATGTGCTTCTTTTATACAGCCATAGAATGACTTGTATAGGCATAACAGCAGATAAATGATGACACTCTTCAAGAGTTTCTATAACTTTTGGAGATCTTTGTTCCAATGTAACCTATTTCTGTAGCCAGAATACGTCTTACTGTTTGGAATAGGGTACTAGTCATCTATGGTTTATGTTCTTTCTATGTGTCTGCTGAATTTGCTGTAACTGACTCTCCAACTTTAAAACAGAGGAACAGAAAACTAACAGCAAAAACACCTAGAACAAAAAGCATTTGAAACTCATCAAAGTGCAGCAGCTATTTTCCATGGACTACTGTGCAACAATCCTGTTGCAAATAGATTAAAACAGCAGGGCAGCAATTGTACTGATAGTACCAATATCTGTCAGTATTATTTTTCCCCAGGCATGGAGAGGAAGTCTTTGTTCAGTTTCATCTTTTGTATATAACCATCTCCAAGATTAAAACATTTTTGATATCTTAGACCAGGTGAATATTAAGAAAATAAAAAAAAATCCAAATACCTGATTGCCAAAACTCTTATTTTTCTTAATATATTTAGAAGGTTTCTATTGATACTGTGGCTGCAAATCTGAAATTTTCCTGCATGGAATTGGCACATCTCAGACTTTGCAAGGTTTACAGATAGTGGTCCTAGTTTCACCAATAAATATAGTTGAAGTTGATCGATGGAGGGTAATGAAAAACAGTAATTGTTCTGAGGAAATGACCTCAAATTTATGAAGACCTTTTTTTCAATCCATGGTTAGATATGCATAACTTATTTACCTTGAACAGACCAATATTAACCTCTCCTTTCATGGATGGATGGTCAAATGGATTTTCTGTTTTTCCCAGCTCTTCATTCTTTTGGGACCAGAAAAGTAACAACTGGTGACAACCGATTACTTTAAACAACATCTGTATTTCGGAGGAAAAGGTGGAGATTTGGATCCGTGGGCTATCCATACATGGAAATGTACACATATCCATCTTTGTTCAGAGGTCTGCAAGGTTAAGCAAGAAACAGATTAAGACTACATAGAACAGGATACTTTTACCACTTCAAGCTAGTGAGACTTGAGTTTTGCAATCTGTAATCTAGCCTTACCGTTCTTCCAGTTACTTAGCTGGCAGTGACTAACGTTGTGAGGGAGTTTTTGTACTTGGAAGTCAAAATCTGATAAAGGAAAGTTTGTTTTCAGTTGGTTTGATATGTTTTTCTTGTCCTGTTTTGAGCCTCTTTCTTCTCGATGAGGCTTTCATGCAAATATATCTATTATTATTTATGCTGGAGAGGAAAATTCCAGGTACCTATGATCGAATTTTCACATGCACTGTAAATAGACTTACTATGTTGGGATCTGAATTTATAGGGAGGGATAAATTCAAAGCACATTGTGTTGGTTGTCTGCAGAAGTCTTTCACAATAATCAGAGGGGGGATGAATCTTTCTGCTTTATTTATTTTTAATCACGCTTCCTTCCCACAAACTGTTCAAACACACAGGCACAATTTTCTTTCTTCAGTTTGAAGATTGTTGATTTTGCCAGAAGGCATGTTAGCATTCATCCCCCTTGAAGTGTTTTTACATTACCATGAAAATAAGTACAAGTTGTGTTTGTCTTCTGAAGAACTATGCTATTGGGATATTCTGTCACAGTCCTGATATAGATCTGAAAAACTGGATGAACATAAAATCCAAAGAAATTCTTTTCTCATAATCAACATATATAGAATCAAATCACAGTATGCACTAAGGAGATGGAATGGAAACTGACAGTACACAAATCCTTGCATTTCTGTGATTTTGTGTGTGTGTGTGTGGTTATGCTCAACACTGTCTAATGAAAAAAGCTGAAAAATAAATAACAATTGCTCTTTATCCTGGAGTTTATGAAACATGCAAGAATGGTGCTTTGAGTCAACACTAGACTTTTTCTCAAATAAATCTACATATGGAGAATGGAAAAAAAAAAAAAAAAAAAAAAAGCTTTCTGCAAACATAACAGCTAAAACACATGCTTGTCTTGAAAGGGAAAGAAATTTGGGAATAGGCAACCAAAGATAGATTTTCAGCATCTAGTTTGTACACTGCAAGTTGCTTTTCAACTCCTAGGAATACCTGAGCGCTGCTTCCTGTAAAAAGCATATCAGTCTTCTCGCTCCTTTCCCAGAACAAATAATTCTCTTGTTGAGCTCTCCGAAGGATGGGGACACTAACCGCTACTCCAGGCTCCAGTACAACTTACCTCCTTCTGACTTGTTAACAACAAGGGTGAAACAAGAGCTGGTGTTGGTTGAGCAGCCTGAACTGAGGGAAAGAGAAGTGATGGTTGGGAAGAAGCATGAACAGGGAATTGCTGTATGTGAGATGCAGGGCTACTTTAAACTCCACTTTATCTCCAGTAAGGGACCTCCAAATAGCTGTGTATCTCAACCAAACTCTAATTCACAAACAAGTTAAAAGATTGTGTTAAATTTTGTGTTTGTTTAGCACATGAGAGGCTAATCTAGGATTTTATGCCAGTTAATATATTTATATACAACTATTTTAGAGACATATTTCCTATTGTTTCAGATTTTTTGAAGACAATAGGAAAATTTTCTCAGGATGTTGAAAGCCTGAAAGTTTTCTCAGGGTACATAGTCTGGTGGTGAAAGCTTGAAGGTTGACTCTTTCACCTTTTGAAGTGTGTGTTGTAGTGTGAGTTTCCCATCAACTTGGCTGCTGGTAGAAGTGAGCTGTTGCTGTTTGTAGGTAGAGCGGGGAAGAGTTTTGACTAAGGATTGTTAATTGAAATAACTTAACCATATATTTATTATTGTGCAGACTAGTATAAGCTCTGAAATATGGCAGTGTTCATAATACAGTGGTCTAAAGCAATAAACTTAATACATATTAGTTAATTATTGATACTTTCTGCCACTGTACAAAGCAAATGTTCTTCCTAAGTGAACGTTTACATTCTTCGATGTCCAAACACATAATATTGAATAACCGTAAATGCAAGAAGTAGTTGATAGATTGGCTCGGTTATTTGTGGATTGACATAAAATCATCCAAGTTCCTGCAAACAGCCTGTTTATTTATAGACATGTCAAGGTCTTACTAAAAGCTTTAGTCAAGCAAAATTAGTATTGCAAATTATATTAATTAGAGAATATCAAGCTGTATTAACCATCATAATTTATTTTTGTATTAGAAAGCTCTAAATGATTGCACCAACACTGACGAAAAGAAGTGTACAGAAATTCTTTTTTATTACCAGTCTGCCTTTCTTATTTTACAGGTGTCAAACCATGCAAATAGCTAAAAAACAGATTTTAGAAAAACTACTAAAGTTTAAATAGTGCTGAATACTGCTATATTTTATGGCTCATTAAATAGACTCTTACAGCAAACTTCATTGTTTCCTGGAGGTTTTTGAGTATAATGTCAGATACTGAGCTCAAAATAGAATGGGAATTTTCTGAGCTTTGCTTTAAAATATGCAAAAAAGAGCATTTAATTGAATTTACTTCTAGGTGTAGTAGCTCAAAGCTCTCACATCCAGTTTAAAAACAATATAGCAAGATTTTGAATATTGGAAAGACTGTAAAATCACAAGTTATTCCTTGTTGATAGATAAAAATGGTTTTTAGAACTTTTGGTGTGTAATGAGATAAGAAGTAAAAGTACTGTTCACAATTTTTACTGATTTCTGGAGCTTAAAATGCAACCACCTGTCTCTCAGAGTCTCGGTTGCAAATTTCTGGGGTGGGTACCCTGACCCTCTTTCCCATTATAAGGTAAGGAAATACCTCTGCGTCCTTGCTGTGTTCTTTTGTTAAGGTGTTCTCTAGCATCTGCATTTGATGCTGGGGATCTGGCTCAGACACTGTCAACCTTCAGTTTAACCCTGTGTGAGCTTTTGTCATGTTATTTAAGGCTCCACTTGTATATATATGTAGGTGGAATTTTTATTTTTCATCTAATTAATGATCACTGGTTTTGTTTATGCCTTCTAATTGTGTTCATTAGCACAGCACGTTTGTGTTGTTCTCCAGGGAGTGGAAAGCTTTGTGTTTTAAGAGATTAAAACATTTATTGGGTGGTTGCCTACTATCCACTCAGACTTTCAGTTGTTTTAAAATAGTTCAGATACGTCTCACAACAGCCCACTGCTCTTTCTTTTGGTATCATACAGTTTTATAATGCCTTTGCTAAGGCTTTAAACAGTGCATGTTTCCCCTTGTTTCCTCTTCTCCACCCGGCTCCCGCCCAAAGAATTGAAACTTGAAAATATTTCGTACATAAATCGGTGTTAATGTTCAAGTTTAAATATTTGCCATTGTCTTTATACTGCAGAGAGCATTCCTTGCCTTGCCTGCTGTTCTCAGGATAAACTGTGACAAGGTTACTGAGAGGTATACAACATCAATATAGTATTCTGTAATTTTCTAGCCTTTTCTAGGGAAGAGGTATTTTTTTCCCCAGTGTTTTCTTCAAGAAGCTTTCAGCTGAGAACTTCTGTCCTCGTTGTGATGTAGAAATACACTCAGTTTTGGTGAACAGTGGAGCAGAACTGGGAAGAGGGCAAGGCAGGCGTGGGGATGGAGAGGGGGTTGTGTGTGTCTTTAGAGTTATTATTTTACTTAAATTTCTGATAAATAGAACATAGTGCTGTTTTTGCTGCCTGAGGATATCCAAAACATGAGCGTGGGGATAACAGGTCTTACATGGGATCCACAGAAGATCTGTCCCCTTCTTGGTTGGTATTTGCGGTCCATCCAAGAAAACTTAGGGCATCTATAATGGTGTTCCAGACTGATGTTTCAGCAACCATTTCCCACTTTGTGTACTGGTGAATCTTCTAATAATGATAAAGCTGGACTTAGGGGCCCTATGGTGTAGTTAACATTGCTACCAACTTCGGGTGCATTGTAGTCTCACATGGAAACTTTTGACTGTAAACTCTTAATATTTGTTTTCTGAACAGAAGCACAAAAGGATTCTTCCTATTTAAAAAAAAAAAAAAAAAATCAGTCTGGTCCTGAGTTTTCAAGTATGTATTTCTTAATTAGTGAACTTCACCTCTTAACTTGTAAATTATCAGATCTCTCATTGTAACCTAAAGGAATATATGTTCTTATTTTTTCCAGATGGTTTGTGCTGGGCTTTGGAGGGGTGGGGGTGTTTAGAGTTGACTAGAAAGTGGCTACTGTTAAAAAGAGCTGTTTGATTGCCTGAGATTTAGTTTGATCTGGGGAGGAAGTCTTTGGAAGCCTGTGAGCATTTGCAAGTGTTTCCCCATGTCAAGGCAGTTTAAGTGGTGGAACAGTTTTGAGCTGTGAAATGAGTGACTAAGTGCAGAGACCTGGTTTGTTTTTGCGTTCGTCAGATAATGATGCATTGGCAATTTAAAAATCATTCTTCATTAGTCTCAACTGAATGCCATTCAGACTGCATAGCTTAAGAAAAAAAAAAAAAAATCCATTATCAACAAACTAACCACAGGAGGCTCTTGCTTCATAGCAGTGCTCAAAAATGCGTTAAAGTGTAAGGAGAGTGTGGGAAGCCAAAGAAGAAGACCTACTCTTGTCTGATCTGACACATAAATAAGTGGATTGATCTGATGTAAACAAGTGAATTAATCTGAGTTACAATGGTTTGCAGTCATCAATATGCTTTTTTGGTACTTGTAGGAGGGGGAGAAAAAACCCTCTACCTGCCCTTCACTGATTCTTATCATAAAAGAAAACATTAAAGGAACAGCAGGACAAGATGTATATTTCAAGCAAACCAGAAGAGGCTTTCTTTTCTGTTTGATTTTGCACTTGGGGAATTTTACTTCATCTCTCCCTTCAAAGGTAGCAGAGAATTCATTTACTGTAGCCTGAGGTTATGATAGCAAAACAAAGACTTGCAACTTAACATACTTCAGAAAAAACAAAATAATTCAATTAGATTAACTCACTAGGTTGTTCTTGGACAGTTGTGAAGTTGGGAAGGACGAGTAACTTCTGTTTTAAAGGAGGTACTCTGTAAACTGGAAAGAAAATGAGAGTCTGGGAAAAGGAAAGGAGGAAGATTGAAAGGAAGCACTTGGACTAAAAAAAGTCACTCAGCTTTACCTTCTTCCCCAGGTGAACAGGGTTTTAAAGTGAAAGACCAAGAGGTCAGACCAAGAGGACTTGTCAGTTCTAAGGATAATGAGTTTAGTCTAGAAGATAAAATGTTCATTACAGTTGAAGTAGCTGAATATTTTATACAGGTAGCCATGTGATCATGAGAACTTTGTCCTAATGATAACACGGCTGTTTCTTCTCTGAAGCAAGTTACCTAACCTTAAGTGAGTAATTTGTCTTCAAGACTTGATGCATTATCTTTTGAAGTGAATTTTTACACTGTTCTCAAATTTCATTCGCTGAATTTTGAAAGTGAACAGATGTCAGACAAGCCTTTATTATTTCTAGGATATTTTGGTTTGTTGTAGTGGAGGTACTTAAGGCCTTAATATGGTTGAATGTGTTGATGTAAGTCCTATCATATTCCTCAACTTAGTGGCTCAAGCTTTTTGACCTTCATGATGTCATAGATGAGCTTGTAAATTATTTTGCGATTTTTTTTTTAACAACTAGAAATCAGATAGATCCAACTGATTTTGCAATAAACTGGGTTCTTACCGCTGTGTATTAAATCCCATTGATGTACATTTAACTTGTAAAGCAATTTGTCTGTTATGCGGAAATGTGTCAAACCAATTGCCATAGGTAATCTTACATAGTCTTAAGTTGTACTACATAAAGAATGTGATTTTAGTATCACAAATCAAGATACTTTGTGTCTACATAACCTATGAAGGCCTAATGGGGAGTCTTTTCATAGATTGGATGAATTTATGCTGTACTAGTCAGTTGATGCAGTTTGTACAACAGCGTGTCCTTTCAGAACTAGTTTACATCAGAGAAAGCTTGTCTTATGTTCTCTCTCCTATTTCTGCACTATACTTCCAAGGCCTCTCTAGCCAAAATAAGTGCAGCCATTTCTGCCATCTGCTTCTAGTCAGCATCCTATTGTAAAATGCAAATCACAAATTTAATTTCTTGGCAGCCCGGTCTGCTCAAATGACTTACATTTTCTGATCTGCCATTGTAATTTTTTTTCCTCTGTTACAGGGGGAAAAAAAAAGTCAATAAATGGAAACCTGAACCCTGAATAGGGAATATACGTAACAAGTCTATGCAAATATAATGCATGTTACTTATATTCTTTATCATGGGTTTTGCAGTCACAGAGAAAGAGTATTGGCAGCCCTCTGCACGGTGTACTACCCAGTCCTCTTGGGGGTTGCTTCCCTGAAAAGGGAAGAAAGCTTATGTAGGCCTGGGCTTAAGTATGATCACTCAAACTAGGATTTATGTGTGTACAGTGTACTCCTTAGAATGCTTGTGCAAGGGGACAATTCATTCTACCTTCTTTGCCCAGCCTTCTTGATCTCACTGGATATCTCCACTGCTACTCTACTTGCAAGCGTCACCTTTATAAGACTAAGCTTACATATCCTTTGAAAGGTGAAGTTTTAAGCTCTGCTCCCCTCAAACCCTATACTCTGCTACTTTGACTTCAGAGGAGGAGGAATATCGGCTGATCTTTGGCTCATCTTCCTGTCTTCCCTATTTTTCAAGCTAACAATTTGAGTAGGCTTGAGTCGCCCTTAACTTACATAAAAATAAATGTTAGTGGGAAAAATATTTTCCCCCTCTTTCCATAATATTTCAGTTGGTCTTTCATACTCAGTCACTCTGGTGATATAAGTCATCCTTTTCAAACCAAAACCAGATATAAGTGCTCCTGGTTTTCCCTTTTTTGTACCTAGCAGTTCCCATGGTGCTGAAAATCAGTTTTTAATCTCCCCAGTTAAAAGTAGATTTAAGTTCAATGAACAAGAAGATGAAATCAAATTTCTTTTTTTTCTCTGGGACAGGTGAGTACATCTCTCCCTCATTTTCTATGTGTTCAATTCCTTTCCAAATCCTCATAAGTAATCCTACTTTTACAAACATATTTAGTTTCGTGTTTGGATAGAAGAGTTGCAGATGGTGAGATTTTTATAAAAATATTTAACCTGGAAATAAACCAAAGAGGATTTAAAAATATGATGGGAAAAAACAGATGAAGAAAGCAATCTTGAAGTGATCCAGGAAATTCAAGACAGCTCAAATCCATTATATTTAGTATGTTAGTGCCTGTTTGAGCTGTATTTTTCTTCCGTACAGAGTTGCAAGCATAAGTTTTAGAACTTCTTGCAATGACATCATATTCTGTGCCAGCAAGGACCATATGTATTTGTAAGAAGTTGTTTCTAACATGATAGAATAAGTTTGAAGATTTTTGTTCCTCTCTACTTTTCAACATCTTTCTTCAAGTCCAAAACTTGTATTTTCATTTTTATTAGTGGGTTAATATTTTTAATATGTTAAATTTTAATAAAGGAAAGAAATTGTAAAAATGTGAATTGAAACAGTGGAAGACACCTCTGTGAGATTTCTGTCAGTGGAAGGGCTATAACACATAGCACATGCCTTTGTTGGCAAGCGTAAGAACGGGAGGCATGACTGGTCCGCTGCAAGTGCTAAAACAGAGAGTAGGCATAGTGCTGATTTTACAACATTAAAAAAAGGAATTGAGCTTTGTCCTGCCTGTGGAAGAAATTCTGGCATTTTGGAGAGACAGAAATGTATGCTTGTCTCTAAAATGTTAACAATCACTGAGCCAGCATAGCTTAGTGAATATTATTTTGGGAAAGAAACTTCTAGAAGACCTCCTTTAAAAATGCTCGAGATGTGAATGTGTTCTGAAAATAAGTGGATAGTCTTAAGGACATCATTCACGACTTCTTCAAAACCAGCTTTGTAGGTAAGTGGCTGCTGGGAGAAATGCATCTTCCTACTTTAAGAAATTATTCCTTTTCACATTTTATTGAAATACCCAACCAGAGGGAGGGATATGGACCACAGTTAGAGGATTACAATGTTATGCATATCACTTAGTGTTTGATTTTCCAAGGAAGTATTCTGCTTAAGGAGGAAACAGAGAGGAAAATGGGCTTATGTGTGGTTTTGATTTTATGTTAATTTATAGGCTTCTTTTATAAGCTACTAAGAAGAAAAAAGGAGTTGTAAGCGGATCTTTTCGCAGCTGGGATTGCCACTATAAGTTACATTTTTCTTCTGTCCTCACAGCATTCCAGTCATTCCAAAATAACCTTTGTCTTGGAATCTACATTCGTTCTGTGAGAGTCTGCAGCTATACTAGGTCTAAATTTAGCTATAACAGTGCAACCTACAATATAATGTGAACAACCAGAAAACACTGAAGGTGAATTTTTTTAGTTTTTGCTAAACAATCGTGCCATCTAGAAAATTCTTATTCACATATCTTCCCATGCTGCAGTTCCCTGAGAAGGCAGCAAGTCCTGAACAAAGGCAGATAGCCAGATCTGCCCTCCAGCACATTAGCTGCTGCCTCCAATTTTGTGTCATTTGCAAACTTGCTGAAGGTGCACTCCATCCATTCCTCCAGGTTGTTGATGAAGATGTCAAATGGTGTTAACCCCAGTATTAACCACTGAGTAACACCACATGTAACTGGCTGCCAGTTATAGTTTGAATCATTGGCCAAGCTTTTGAGCCCAGTGCTACAGGTATTTTTTTGTCCACCTTGTACTCTGCTTGTCTAATCCCTAACACCTCAATTTACCAGTATTGTATGGTAGACTCTCAAAAACCTTCCTAAACCCAAGATAAATTATATCCACTGCTCTCCATTATCCAAAGAGTCATCCATTTCATTGTAAAAGGATTGATCGGGTTGGTCAAGTGTGGTGGCCTAATGTTAGTTCCATTATGGCTCTTTCTTCCTGTGCTTTTTGTTTAGATGTGACTTCTGTGTAGACTTGCTCCATAATCACCACTGAGATTGAGGTCACGCTGACTATCCTAAATTTTTTCTTGCCTTTTTGAAGGTGAGCATAGTATTTGCCTTTTCCTAGTCATGGAGCGTCCTTCAACCCTCACAGTCTTTGAAATGACAGCTCTTTGCACACCCTTGGATGCTGCCCATCTGATCTTGTGCTTGGGTTTGTATGTGTGCTTATCCAAGCAGTCCCTAACTTGATCCTCCTCTATCATGAATAAGTTTTCGTGCCTACATAAACTTTGCTGCTAGATACAGGTCTGTACAATGACTGAGAGAAGTAATGCTAGTGATGACTGAGGCAAAGGCAGTACCAAACACCTCAGGTGTAGGTACCAGTAAGAGTACCCCAACACAGTAAAACAGTTACACTACTACTAAAGATTTTAAGAAAATGCAGGCTGAGATAGGTTGATCAGGTTAGTAGAAGATACGATCAAACAAGAATACTTTCATTCAGGTTTTCAGCAAAAATTCTGAAAAGCAAATATAAGCTATAGTGCCTTGTACCGTCCTGCTGAACTGTAGTACCACTGAACCCACTGAGATCATGCAGGCACTTTAATTAGACATAGGAGCAAATATCTTGTTGAATCAGAACACTGATGGTTAAGATATAACATACAATAGCCTAGTTCAGTAGCTGCTTCTTATTTCTCTGAAAATACAGCTGAACTTTTTATGCAAATATTATCTTGTCTCTCATAAGATTTATCCTTTGTATAGTTTGCTAGATAAGTTTTTGAGTTGGACTACAGTCAAGTACATGCCTTATATGCTTCTGCAAACAGAAATATTGTAAAATGGAGCTAAGCTTAGAAATAACTTTTCTTTGAGTTATCTGGACATGTATTTGAAGTAGCAGTGGCTGTTGCTTTTACGTTGTTCAATCTGATGAATGTAGATGAACATTGCTACTGGAAAGGGAAGGGATACCTTGTGGTATAAGATCTGTGCATTCATTAAAGGTAATGAGTATCCCAAACATGCAGCCCTGTCAATTTTAATGATAATGAATCAGGAGAGTTGAATTTTCCATAGATCTGAATGTATTATTGTGAAAACAGCTTTAATGACTTCCTGACAAAATTTACAATGAAAACATAGTTCAGCTAATTAGTTTTGTTTAAATTCCTTTGACAAGAGGGCTATGGCATGCGTTTGTAATTCCCCTTGGAGTGCAATGTTAGGTTTTAAGATGTACATTTTATTTTCCAGCATTTAGTTTATAAAATAAGAATGAGCTTTCTGCTTCAATCCCTTCTTTCTCTGCTGCCTGTATCAATTGTATTAAAGAGACACGCAGCAAATACAGTTTCTTAGAAAAGTATAATTTTTTTCCTCAGAAAATTTGCATTTCATATCTGGACATTTTTCTACTTTCTTTATTCTCTACATATTTCCCTTTGTCCTTTAAGTTTAGCACCCTTACACTTAAATAAACCAGGTTTTCCTGTAAGATCATGTATTTCGCCTTCTGTACAGAGGAATAGCTAAAAAAGAGATAAGAGGAGGAAATGCTTTTCCTTTATTGTACATTGATTTAGAAATGAAAGATTATAATGGAAACGGTAATATAACTTTATCTGAAGCAGTAGTAAAACTTCAGGGCTATGAGTGAGCAGGCTAACAATCATTCTTCAAGAATTACCTCTATATTTTTTTACAGAAGTTGCAATGGAAATAAAGTTCCTGTGCTGAGGCGGAAACACAGCACCTACATTGGGTGAAAGTCTTCATACTTTTTAGGCTACTTTTCTCTTTTGTCCTTGTTTTGATTCTGATAAACTTGCAGTAAGAGTAAAGAAAGTTGAAAAATGTTGAGATAATAAATGCAAGTTTTCTGGGGGAAAAAAATAAATCTTTGGTTGAAGTCTTCTGTCCTCTAAAAATAGAACTGTAGTCTGTGGAGTCAAAGAAAAAGTCTAAGCTCCTAGGAGATTTATGTCTTGCTATATTATTCAGTCAATAACTGTAGTTATTTGGAAACATTTAGTGGTTCTCTAATAATATTAGAAGTATGTTAATATTTCATTGTTTTTTCCTAAGGTTTCCTGCTAATCATTTATATGAGTGACTATTAAAAATTCAGGGAGTGGATCAGCTGCAGTTGTTTTGGAAGTTCAGAGTCACATCACTTAGTTCTTGTTGCTGTATATGAAAACAGTCAGTGGCACAGTTGGAAAAAAAACATGAACTAGTTTTCAGTTCCTAGTTTGATGTAATTTTTTTATTCATTATAGTTTCATAGAATCATAAAATACTAGGTTGGAAGGGACCTCAAGGGTTATCTAGTCCCACCAGCTTATTTATGATTGGATATTATCAGTATTATGGAAGCATTGAGAAGCTCTGAGTGTTTAATTATATCAGACACTATAGACATGCAAAGCAAGCAAAAGAAAGACTGTTCTCCAGGTACCTTACAAGGTAAAGATATGGTGGGAGAAAGGAGGCTGCTTTGTCGTCACTTTACAGATCGAGCTCTAACACAGACTGAGTCTTTTCTCTTTTTCTGTCCCTCCCTCACGCATTGTCCCTCTCATTTAAAATAATTTAATACATACACAGCCAGCTTCATATAACTGTAAAACTTTTTCCTGGGTGCCTAAATTGGATTGGTTACTATAAACCTAAGGCGAGCACTTCCCAGAATACATAAAAGTAATGAGCAAATTTTTCAGCCCAATGGAGCTATTCGTCATTTTGCCAAGTCAAGTAGTTAGTGATTGAGGGCAGTTTTCAACACCCTGATTGTGGGAGTGTTCCTGCCCGTAGAATGAGCAATGAATAGTGTAATAAAATCTCTATTACTCTTGCAATTTTTCACAATGCTCCGCAAAGCTTGTTGTTTGATAAATTGCATGGAATTAAAAAATACTGCATGTAAAATGCTTATGGGGCACTAGCTTATCTTCGGGGCATATGTAGGAGTATGTCCCAAGGAAATCTGTTTTATATCCAGTTCCATTCTTAGTGAAATATGGTGTGTAAAACTTCGTAAGTCAGATCCTTGGTACTGATTCTTCAGTAATAACATTTAAAAAGTATCAATCGCATCTTTATAAAAAGCAAGGTGTAGCACTATTAAAGATGTTTGAGGTTTATCCAAGACATTAAAACAGAGTATTCAGGAGTGATTTAAGGGATAGGATCTGTTGGAAGAGGCAAGTTATTTATGCCGATATTTTAGAAAGATATCTTAGTCAATGTCATTTATAGGAAAGCTATATAGAGAGAATTTTTTTCCATTTCTTTAATATTTTGTTCCTAACAGTATGTTACTGAATATTATTTCTTTAGAAAACAATATTTTAACTTTGTGCAGAGAATAGATTTCTTGACATTTAATACAGGACTGTGTAATTACAACTACAGAGGTTTTTTTGTCTTTTTGTTGTTGTTTTTCCTTAAAACCTGCAAGGCAATTTACTTTTCCTTTTAATACAAAAAAAACACTTCCTAATTACACTAATCAGTTTGCATGCAGTAATTGCATTAGCTGTGGTAATTATTATATGCATCACCTGGACCACTGTTTGGGTTAATAGACAAAATCAATAATTCTCAAGTAGGCATAAGTGTGAGGGTGATTATGTGTTCAAGTGATTAGAGATCAGATTGCATTTGATTAAATGAATTGGTTAGAGATTTTAGTAATTAATGTTCTTTGTTAAAATACAAAGAACTAAACAATTGCATATGCTCCGCCCTTGCTGATAAATGGTCATGCATGCTGAATGCTATGATTTGAAATGGAAAAACAGAGTGACATCATGACACCCAGGATCTAAAACTGAGCTGTAAGTTTTTTAAAAAAATCTTCAGTATTTCTGTTACTTACCTATTCTTTCTGAAAATGTAAATTCACAAAGTCATTTAATCTTGCTTTTCGTACTGTCTTGTCTATCAGATAAGCAGTCTTGTATGATTTTTTTCCCAAAAAATATTAGAATAGAAATGTGTTTGCAGCACTGCTGATTACTTATCTAACCAGAAGAGAGTAATACCCAGCTGAGGTGAAAAAGTTACTATCTTGCAGTCTCCTTTGTGTTTAATGCTTCAGGATACAACATTTCATGGATGATGACTGATCACAGTAGTGGACAAGAGATTAAGTGTTATTGTAAATACAATATATAGCAAGATAATTGCTAGCACTTATATGTAGAGAAAACTTAAATTTTATTCAGGACAAAAATCTTGAATGGGATTACATAGCTGCATGCACCAGTTTTCAGACTTATTTTACCCAATCGCCTAATTTTTTTGACAGCAACAACAAAAAATCCACAGGCCATATCATGCAGTATTCCCACAGTGGATGTTTTATATAATCTGTGTGATACATACACCCAAGATTGTCTAAATTTAAAGTTCAATCAATACTTTTATTTTCCTGGATTTCTGATACCTGCAGACTACTGATAGTCCATGGACTGTAAGAAAACGTTTTTCTGGTGTCACGCACACAGCAGCTATTTGGTTTCTTAGGCTTTGTCTTTTAATACTGCACTACCTAGATGAATTTGGATCTTTACCAGCTGAAAACTTCTGTATATCTGTATTATCCTGGGTTTATAGGTATAATCCCTTGTTTTGAGATCGTTCAGCAAAACTGATGGTTGTTCGGCACTCTCAACTTGCTAAATATGTGTAGTTTCAGAATTTATTAAAAATAACCTTGACATTTAGAATATTTTAGATAGCCTTAGCACATAATTCAGTATGTATTAGCATATTGTTATTTATTATATTTAAAATTCTAGTATATAATAAAAGAAATCTTAGTGCAATACAAAATTCTAACTAAAGACTTCACAGCTACAGTGCAGGACTACTACTGAAGTATTGTGTTTTGTGTGGTACCTGAGCAGAAGGTATGAGGTGGGATGATGACTACATTCCTCTTCCATCTCTGTTTACTGTAGGTAATTGTGGATTGTTCTAAACAGTGATAGAATGACATCTTAAAATACTATAAAGTAGGGTAAGTTTTTTAAGAAATTGTAGTTGCAAATGTGAGCTGGCTAAGCAGCAGGGACTCCTGGCTTTTCTCTGCCTTGTCACTGAACACACACAAAAAGGGACATCTTTTCAGGATAAATATGTGTAGAATTTCTGGCTTTACAGTAGCCATTCTGCGTCAGTGATATTCTTCTGTTTCTCTTTGGCCACGTTGTATGGACAATGTTCACGTCAGCTCTGTCTTGGAGGGAGCATGGAAACAAAGGAAAAACGGTTTGTTCTCATGACACAAGAACACAAGTTGGAAAAAAAGTGAACACCAGCATTAATTATGCCACATATTGATTAATATGTCTATGAAATGTCAGCTGTGTATGTGATAGACAGTTCAGAGTAGTGCGAGCAAAAAACTCAACAAACATAAAATTCTCTCACCGCTGCAGTAAAAGCAGGACCAGTTACTGCAGAGCATTGCTGAAGGTCTAGCTCTGCAACCCTGAAAGAAAGTTTCTGTGGTCAAAGGAGGCATGTTGTACTGGTCTTGAAACACTTGGGAGCAATTAGATCTAGAAACACTCAGTTATGTCTATGACCAAAGAGAATCAGATCCAGTTGCAGAGTGAAGAAGCATCTCAAAATACAGGGTTAGAATGAGACTGAGAAAATGACAGGCAAAGTGTTTGGTACATCAAGATATGCCATTTCTGCAGAAGTAACTTTGCAGAAATTTACACGTACTCCCCTCAGCAAGGCTGGACTGTGTGAATGTGCTGCTCTACGCAGTACAAATCATTCTACAACACCACTAACTTAAGCTGCCTGAGGTGCTTGTTACTGGTTTTACTGCAGGCTCAAAAAGGGTGGTGGAATGAGAAGTTGCAGGCAAGTAGAAAGAATGACTAGAGCCATGGAGCTGCTTCTGTCTGAGGGGCAACTGCGTGAAGTGGAACTCTTCAGACTGAAGAAGGGGCACCTGAATAGAGCTGTGATGTGACAGAACTCTGTAAACCCACCTGTGCAATGGAGAAAGAGGCTAGGGAGCAACTAATCGCTGTTTTCCAAGAGAAGAACCAGAAGGTGTCAAGTTAAGCTAGCATCTGGAAAGTTCATAATAATAAAAATTCCCAATTATAGTTAAGCTCTAGATTTTGTTTGCCATACAGCATTGTTGATAGCATGAGTTGAAGTTATTAAACATTCCACTGGCAACTTTAATACAAAATACAATCTTTTGTTCAGGAGACAGTTGAGTCAGAAGCTGAGGAAGCTGAGGGAAAAATCTAGGGCCATATGTTGTGGGGTTCATCTCCTGTTGGTCACTATTAGGGACATATACGGAGTTTGATGGCTCTTTTCTCTGTATGGCTGTTCTTTACCATGTAGTTTTTAAAAGATAAGACTAAGTATATTTTGAAATAGCAAAGAAATCTGAGTTTTAGATTGCAAGGTTGAGAGACTAGTAATTGAATGAAGTGCCTTTTCACAAGTCTAGCACACAGCCACAAGATCACTGAACCACAGCAGCTGTTGGGGATGGAACTCAGCCAGGTGCTGGTAAAATTCAAGAGCTGGAAGCAGAATTATAGGGCAAGAATTTCTTAAAATAGATTGGACAGCAAAGAAAATGTTATGTAAATACCCGTATACTTTTTTTTTTCTTTGATGTGTCTCACAAATAGTGTTTCATAAGGTTTTTTGAAGGACATACATTAACTGTAATACTGAATAAACTGTAAGCTGAACTGTATTACAAAAGTTACATTGCAGTATATTCCAGGAAAACTTCTTTACTCTTTTTGGCACATGGTAGGAATACTGAAGGGGAAAAAGAAAAAAAAAAAAAAAAAAAAGGAAGACCTTTAAAACCATTAATGGAAGTCTTTCAATGGCCTTAACTTTTATACAAACAGGTTGTGTCAGCAGGTGACAAGTGGTGTTAAAGATGTTACCCTTCTTTCAGGGATGTGATTTGGCCCTTTTGGAGCCTGATTTTTTTTAAACAGGTGAAGATATTTTAGGGGATCACCAAGCATCTTTGAGAAAGGATAGGGGCAGGGAATCTAATATATAACCGTGTAAGTTTAAGTTTGCACTAAAAGAGCACGGAGAGATCTTGTATAGGCATGGTGAAGCTCAGCTGGTTTTTCATGAAGGATATGGCACCCTTGGGTGCAGGGCAGCACAGGGGACTGCTGGTTCCAGCGCTGTAGCTGTCACAGCGCCAGCCTGCAAGGACTGCTTTTGTAATTGATCGAAGGTGTACTTGCTCCCAAGTAGACTGCCACTGTCCTTGCTTTTCTCTTTGCACTTCTACTTGCAATCCCTTTTCTTTCCTTCTAATTTTTACCTCCCCACCCCAACCCCCAATGCTGGAGAAGTTTACAAAAGCAAGCAAAGAGAAAGTTTAATTTGTGCATTCCTTAGCTTAAAAGATGCTCAAAATTTACAGTTTTTTAAATTTCCTTAGAAAGTCGGCTGTACAGATTGTGAACTGTATGTAAGTTTGCAAGAGAAATTACGATTTGCTTCTTGTTTAAAATAAAATGAGTTCTCCTGTTTACCAGAAGCAGGGGAGTTCTTTGGATTCACTTAACAAATATTCCCTTTCGTCGTTCCCTGTTGGAAAAGCTTTTGAGGACACTACCTTTAGCCTATTAAACCTGAAAGACAAAGTACTCTTGGAAAGCTACTTCTTATTACGAATTTTATAGGATAAATCCCTAAGAGTTGTCTTGTTTGTCCACGTTTTTATCTGTAAGTAGCAGTTTTCAGGAAGGCATTTATTAATCTCAAAAATATCCTTGCTCCAACTTTTAGTGCTACATCTGGAAACTTTTCGTAAGCTCTAGCTGTATCTTTCATGGAGTTCACTAGACCTCAAAGGACCTTTAAAGATTGTAACAATAGTCCCTAATGCTGTAAACATGCTGCTTACAGGCAGTTGAGTTATGCTGAGAAACACTGAGCAAAGTAATTGTGATCTAGGAAATCAGATCAAAGCACCAATTTGGTGGCTGTGTATACTTAGTAACTATTTCTGTACCTAGTGATTGAAACATCTCTCCCTGACACAGGACCTGTAAGTGAACAGGGAACAGAGAAATTATGCTGATGCACAGGGACTAATAAATTAGTTTGAAACTTGAACAGGTAAGATTCAGCACCCTAGCTGCTGGAGAAAAGTGCAGGTAGATTTTGGGTATAAATATGTATTATTAACCGTAATCTATGCATTTTGATATTTTCAGTATCAGTCTCCCTTTTTAACTTTGTATCTATTATCTGATGTCATCAGAAGTATGTATTGCAACCTGACTAAATCTTAGACACCATTTATAAGAGTCTGTCCATGTGCTGGGTTATTTGTGTTTTCATGGCAACGGGGTTTTGAGAGAACTTTAATCACTGTCCTTAGCAGTGTTCCTAGAACTCTGCTCCTCTTCTTGGGCTGCAACACTTCAGTGTAGCCACCTGATGCTTGCAGTTCTATCTCTTAGCATCTCAGCAATGACCTCGTAAACAGAAGTGATGTCCAGTAAATAAATGTTTGGCTGGTAGGTAGTACAGGTTTTAAAAAATTCCTTGTCAGCTGGGGTTCTCATTCTTAAGAGTACTTGCAGGTCTTTGTTAAAGATATGAGTAAAATGGAATAAACCAGGAATTATTTATACAGTAAATGAGACACCTTCTATCATCCTTAGTTGGAATCTCAGCCCCTCTGTGGAGGCATCTTTGTCAGCATTTCAGTCATAGTATATCTCTGTTCTTCAATCTCTTCTTCGATAGCATAGACTTGAGCATATGATGATCAGTGTCTCTGCCCCACGCTTGCTGAAAAACTATGTCTTCTTAAGTATCGTTTCTGATTTCTTTTTGGCATGCACCCTTTTGGTGACCCCCTTTCCTGGGGTCTAGTATGGTTCAGTGCTAGAGGCTTTGATACTTTCCTGTGACAACTTCTTTGCAAGTAATTATGTAGTAGAAAATGGAGTATCATTTAAAGGACAGGACTGATCTTAATCTCTCCTACTACATACTGCTGCATTTCTTATAGGCCCTGCTGCAAAATACCTGGTATATGAATGTGGTAATGTGAAAAACATAGTGCTTATTCCTTTCTTGTTTTGTGTGTTACATCTGTACATCGTTAACCTAGAGTTATGTTCTTTGAAAGAACATTTAAATGCAACCATTCTACGGCAATAAAGGAGAAAAATACAAAGACCAAAATAAAAAGAATAAATCAGGATCTAATAGCTGATGCTGGGAAAGAAATAGGTAACCAACTTGGCAAAACTTGCCAAAGTTGGCCATTCAATTGCTGGTTTTGGCTGCATGTTGAAGAAGGTGGGCAATAGGTTTTTTGCATGTGATATAAAAGAGGTGGAAGGGCCAAGGTATCTCTTGACACTCTTCTAGGTACACTCTTGTAGGTGTGCTGTGTTTCCAGATTTTCCAGGAGTTTTGTATAATTTTTTTTTTAGCCACATGTATGAGAAGATTGAGTTTCTTGGAAGTATTGTGAAAACTTGGTAGAAAAATAATGACCTTTTCAGATCATAAAGTGAAAGGAATTATTTGAACCATTCCAGACATTTCCATTTGCAGTTTTATTGAGAGTCCTTGGTAGTGAACAATGATGGGTATTTTAGACAGGACCAACAGTTGTTGAGGATCTTCTGCCTTTTCTCTTTTTATTCTTTTTTTCTGTATTTAAGCAGTCTGCCTCTTACTATCTGCTTCTTTGAATACATGCTTCTTATATAGGCTAAGAAGTTTCTGCATGTGCAGATTGACTTTGCACCTTCTCACCTTTGCAGGAATCTAGTTCAGCTACAATTAACACATATAAAATTTTTCTCACATTTTTAAACACCAAAGAGAAAAAGAAAATCTGATATACAATCAGTGAATTATCTTGGATAACCTTGTAGATATCGAGCCACTTAGGCACTGTAAATACTTCAAGTTATTTCCTATTGAATATGTAGGAAAACATTAAAGGAGTATGAACAGATATCTACACCAAACTGGTGGTATGATATGTTGAGCTGCATGAAGGAAGGAACAGATTGCTGAGCTGGAGTTAAAGGACAAAATCTTTTAGTGTATCTCATGCAGTCCTATGTGGTTCACTTAGAGGGAACCGGTCTTTTTTTGTGACCCTGATTTGATTCAGCCTATTGATAGAATAATCTAATACAGAACCAAAGGGCATCTGTAAGAAATGTTTTAAAAGGAAGGGGTAAAAAATGTATCTTGATTGTCTGCAACCCTCCTGCTTTGGATTAGTTTTTTAGGCACATTTCATAAAAGCAGACTCTACGACAGAATATTCTCAGCGTATTAAGTCCATACTTACTCGTTAATGCACACACAACAGAGCTAAAGGTAACAAGCCACTAGGTTAAGTGTTAATATGCTCACTGGTCTCAAAACCACATGCAATGAGGCTTTACTGGCCCAGCAGTCATCAGTTGGATTGGGGAAGGCTGGCCACCTTTGCTCCTTGGGACAAGCTAAAGTGCAGTGATACTGAGCTGCTGTCTTTCAAGTTTATTACACCTTTGTCTCACTTCCCCCACCCCCTGGCCCTACAGATTTTATACCTTTTCATGTCAGTGTTTTTCCTCTTATATCCTTGAGCCAGTAGCTATTACTGTCTCACTCTGTTTTTACTCTTCTTTTCTTTGCTCTAGCTTATTTTCTAACACTTTCTTTCTAACAACTTATCAATTTTCTCAGTAACCTGAGCCAAGGTCAGCCAGCTATGCTGCATCAAAGCTAAGCCTTAGACCACAGACAGCTGAACCCGTAGGTTGAGAGTTACACCTCCAGGATAAGTGAAGTGCAACAGGTTTGGGAAATATATTTCCTGGACAGATCAGCCTGGATTTGTGATTGGCACTTAAGTGAATATTTAAACATTTCCTTTGGCTTTACAAAATAGACATAGAATTGGCATAATCTTGAGGTTTTCCTAAATAGAGGTATTAGTTATAGAGTTTGAGGAGTAAAGTTTGAAATTCAAAATTATCTTTGCAGCAGACAGATCTTTAATACTCTAAGTAAGTCTTCTTGCATCAAGCAGCATTAAAGGTTAGTAGCGGATTTCTTGTTGAAAATTTTCCAAGAGACTATATTTTTCAGAGATTCCAGTAATATGGAATACTTCCAAAGCTTAGGTATATTGCATAAAGTAACAACCAAGCATCCTGCATTTGGATAATTCTCAATGGATGTACTTAAATCAAATCAAATTTCATATAAACTCAAGTATTAGATCCTGTAAGATCTTTGGAGAGATTTCAATGATTTCAGTGGCTAATGAAAAGGAAAACTCCATTCTTGTCTGGTTACATTCTGCCTAATCAGGCAAATGTTACGTACTGAATTTAAAGGTAAAATTTAAAAAACTGTTAAATAGTGGGGACTGACTTCTCTCTAAATTCCTGTACGTTGTGCAAAGTTGTCAGAGTTAATTTTAAAACTTTCTGAAAGATTTTTTAAGGGACTAGGGTTTTCTTGGTCTTGTGTAGTGAATCCCTGCTCCAACAAGTGATTTCACTGAAATCAGTGACTATTCAGAAAGCTGACGGTAAGGACTGACTCACAGTGCATGAGTAGCTTAACTTCACTGCTGTTGTTTCTGTTCAAAGTAGTCTACTCCTCTTCTCTGTTGTTTCATTTGGCACTCCCATCTTTGTGGATCAGCAGCTTAACCACTACATTTTATCCCATATTATGTTAAACAGGCATGGATTTTTTACTTTCAGTAATACATTTCCTTGTAGTTTACAATGATTCAGTGAGTGTTGTATGAGTGTTAGAGCCTACAATATGAAGCTTTTATGGAAGTCACAGGATTAGCCATCTCCATTTGTAAATCAAGGCCCAAGAAATGCTACAAACTGGGTATATTTGTCATACAGTGATACCCAAAGCTTTGCATAAACATTTCCTAGCTAGTCCTGGGTGATAAATGATGAGAACAGTCCTTGACCAGAACAAAATGATGGCCTGATAAGGTTCACATGGACGATGACAGGAGAGCGATGCAATCAAGCATATACAATTTTTGCATGCAAGTATGTTCATGCTTCTATTATTACAAATAGTTAGAGTGAGTGTAAGTGCTAAAGCATTAGATCCTCATTTTTGCGATGGAATTATACTTAGTGTTCTCTGCTTATCTGAAAGGGAAGCGATAGTTCTTTGTTTCCATTTGATCTATTTTTTTCTCTCAGCATAATGAAGAATGATGATACTTTTAGATGTTGACATTTTAGAAGGCTGAGATGGTGTGTAGTAGACTACAAATGATGAAAGCTTAATGAAAGTTATTTTCTCATAATAGCTCTAAATTGGCTATTTTCTCAGAGTGGAGTGGGTCCAGTGGATTGAGCTTGAACTTTTTACCCCTCTGTAATCCTGTAGTTACCAAAAGTAATGTGGAATGACTTTAACTGTTTAGCTTTTTAAAATCCGGAGTTAAGAGAACGTCTTCAATTTGAATTTTCACTTTATTCCTATATGTAGGAATTTGTTACTGTAAAGAGCTGAAGGGTTGTTATTTCCTGATGTACTCCCTTGCAGCCTGCAGTCAAACCCAGAAACTATGTTTTACAAATAGTAAAGATCATAGTTTAAATCAGTAGGAAATGGGGATTTTAAACATCTGTATTATACAAACTGGAAGCCAAAATATGAAAACTTTCAGTAAATCAGCCTATGAATTAAAATTAATTAAAATTCATTTAATACATGTAGGGCTGGAAGGCACCTGAATCTCACCTCTCTAGAGAGTTAGGAAGAGTGTTCACAAACACATACTAAAATGAAAACTTTCCAAAATTTTCTCTTAAAAAAAAATAAAATAAAAAAATAATCCAAAAACCTTATTTCAGCAGCACCCTTTTTTCAATGCTTAAAACTGTTGGAAATTTTGTCATCCTGATTCATGCAGACGTTCTCAGAGTGCAATGATTTCTCATGTTCATGCTACAGTGGGTCAAAGATCCAAGATAATACTGAGACATGCTAATTCATTTCTAAAAAGAAGCTGTAACTTTTTTTCTGTCCTCAAATATAATTTTTTAGGTACAGCTCTGTATTATATTAACAGTTTTTCAGGATGTATGCATTTGTAAGAAAGGTTGACTTTAATTCTTGTAGTTGTCTCAGGCTAAAGATAGGGTTGTAATAGTTCAACAGTTTTAGAATGTCATCATCATCCTGGGCAAACACATTATCAGAAATACAAATGTTTTCAAACCTAATGTGATTCTATCAATTTAGTAAGCATAACCTTCTATTTGTAGGTGATTGATAGAATTAATGAGGAAAACTCTTCTTTTGTAAATCTTCATTTTGCAAGCTGAAGTTCCCAGTAAACTGTTTGTTCACCGTACCAATTAAATAGAAGTATGTTGTTGAACTTCATAAGTTGCTTGACAATGGATTGTGGAACAATTCATTTAAAGTTCAATGAACACAGAACTAGAGTAATTTATTTAAATCCACTACTTACTAAATCGGGATTTGACTGGTTTTTTTCTTTTTTTTTTTTTTTTCTTTTTTTCCCCCCAGACTAATAAATTAGACTTGAAAAGAATTAGCTAAACCTCTGTGGAATTGTGACAAAGTAATTCTGATGACTATGTTGTCTATTAGTTTCTACTGCGGGTAAGGAAGGCAAATGGAGATGAATACATTTCCCATTGTTTTGTGGATTGTCAGAAAGGGATTTATTTTCAAACAGTTTATTGTCTCAACATCATCCTCCTTTCAAGATAAGTAACATGAAGATAATATACCTGCATTTTTATTAGGCATCTGAAGTATCTGAATATTTCAGAAGAAGGGGTGTTTTCTTTCTCTATCACTAGTAAACTGAATGTAAAAAAACCCAGAGACTGCAGGGGTTGAATCTGGATAGTTTTCTGATGGGCATGAGTAATTTAATTGCTTGAATTTAAAATGTTACAACAATAAATACCTTTTATTTCAAGTATCAGTTTTGGCCCAATTTTACTAATGTGTGTATTTCCAGTTGGATAGTTGCTGCTTCTTTAATCTAAACACAGAAAGACAAAAATAACATGACATATTCTTGAAATGTCAAGCTCACCTGTACTCACTGGATGTTACCGTGGAACTCTATGAGCTTTTGATCAGAGCCATAAAGCATGTTTTATTATGCATTAGGACCTGAAAGAAGTAAATATGGGATTCTGAGGGTTGTATTGTTGTTATAACATTATCCTCACTACCTGTAAATCATATTTAGATCAGGGCACCAGAGCCCTATGTCCTCTAGGAGAAAACAATGCAAGACAGACCCAGGAGCCTACAGACTTAGTAGAAAACAAGATATAACTGACAAAAAAAAAACGCATTTCCTTGTCTCCCCAGTGAGGTAATATGGAATATTTATCCTAAACACCAGTTAAGTCTATGGGATCTACAGCTGTATGCAACTCCAAGACAATTCATTTTATTTTTTCCTACCCTTCCTCTATTTTGAAGGGATCTCAGACATGGCCCGGGTGCAGACTGCAGCTGAGACGACATGAGCTGGCAGTGTCTGCTTGTGTCTGCCTGCCAGTTTTCCCACAGGCAGCCTCTCTGACTCAGGCAGGACCAGGCAAGCCCATGTAGCCCACAGCACAGCAGCAGTGTGTTCTGTGCTTCCTAACCAGTTGGCTTCATCACAGGGCAAAGCGTACAAAGATGAGGCACACTTACGGTGTTGCTCTTATGATTTAAGGGTATAACCAAGACAATGCTTATTGCAGAGGAGATTTTAGGCACATAAGCCCTTCTTCTGAAGGATTTTGATGTGTTCAGTCAGGATTTTGACAAAAATCTTTGTGATGCCATCCTAAATAGGAACCACCAGAGTAGGACTGCATTTATGAAGAAGGAAGGATATATTCCTGAGATTCTTTCAAAAGACTAAATGTGAAAATAATTACATAGGATTACAAAATAAAACGTCAAGTTGATGAAATCTAGGCATTATCTCTTTCCAAGTAAACTTTGTCTGACAAACTTGACAAATACTCATGATCTGCGTTCTAGATTGCCATGAAGAAAAGTAATGAGAATGAATTAAAGGAATAAAACCACAAGAAAAGGAATGGACTTCAGAGATTGAACAGGAGGAAGCCATATGTAAAACTGCCTCTGGTGACTTACAAGCATCATCTTAAAGGAAGCTCAGGATTTTTCTGAGGGAGCAAGACATATTTGCTTATATGTGAATGTTTTTGACAGAACTAAATCTGTCAAGGTTAACTCGTATTTTCTTAAAGAAACCTGAGCACGTGTGTGTCTGTGTGTGTGTGTATTCACTTACATGATGCACGGGTGTCTGAAATAGATTTGAAATAGT
This sequence comes from Leptosomus discolor, assembly GCF_034619465.1. NCBI lineage: Eukaryota > Metazoa > Chordata > Aves > Leptosomiformes > Leptosomidae > Leptosomus > Leptosomus discolor. Next base: position 33,538,201 of record NC_141399.1, on the reverse strand, counting down.
CTGAAAAGACTTCCTACTATTGCTCTGCCTATTACATCTCACCTTTTGGCATTTTCCAGCAGAATACCTTGGTTCAAATGCCACAAAATGGTTTACATTATTGTTTCTGTTGGGTTCCTCTGCTACATTATCACAGCTAACTTGGGAAGAATGTCTTTAGTTCTGAGTTAATTAGCATTCCATGACAAAAGCATCACTGAGTGTAGAATTCACTCTGCCCAATTGCACACCTGCCTATAGGATCCTCAGCATAACGAAAGATTCCATATGCTTTTCTTTTCATAATGAGTGTCTCAAGAAAAAATATAAGTATACAGCAGAAAACACTAGCGACCAGTTCTTGAGAAGAATTCTATAAATTCTAAGTACTTCGTGTCTTGTTTAATTGAGTAATTTATTTATTAGCCATCATTTAACTCAGTGTTTGACTTCACCCCACTAAGTGGAAAAAAAAAAACCCTTGTAGAAAATGAGCTAAAGGGACTTAGACTTTATGTTTCTTCATTCTTATTTTTTTTCTTGTCCAATCTCAAAATCCATAGAAAAGAACAGTATTTGGGGAAAATGTGCTAAAGCAAACGATTAATAACTCTTCTTTTATGTTTGTATACTTTTTTTTTCAATTTGTGTGTGTGCTTGCCGAGATAATAGACTTGAAGCACTAAAAGCATAGATGCTTTAACAAAGGGATTCAGCAAGGAAGCATGATCTAAAAATGAAAAGTTAAGAGCAACAGTGAACCTGACAGTGCCTTATCATATTTATCAGGGGTGAGAAGAGGCTTCAAGAATATTAATGGATGCAGAAGTAGCCAGAAGTGCCTCTGAAAATGGAGCTGTATTGGAGGATGTGTCTTCTGCGCCACTGACAAATGGGTGTGCAACAGCAATAGCTACAAGAGATCAGACATTTGTGAAGAAATGTGACATTCTAAATAATACAATTTTAGCAGACCCTAATGTTTAGTAGAGAACCTGTTGTTTGTAAAGCTCTTATGAATTAGGAAATTAATCCCCACAGCTTCCTTAAAAAGGTAAATTATTTCAGATGAAAAGGGAGAAAAAAGGCAACAAGAAAAGATATGGAATGTACTTAGAATTACAGAGGGGTTTTTGGTTTGTGTGTGTGTTTTGTGGTGGGGTGTTTTGTGTGTGTGTGTGATTTTGTTGGTTTTTTGTTTGTTTTGGACTTTTTTTAGGAGTGGAGTGAATTCAGGAGTTCTTTACTTTCATTTACATTCATATAAGTAGCTGCTAATCCTTCCTTCAGTCTATTCACTTTGCTTCCATAATAGTTTGGCCCATTCAGTACCACTTATAATGTAGTTACGTAGTGAAAACTTCCTAGAAAGGAAAAATGAAAGAGAATTTTATCCACTTGCTCTTTTACGAGTGAATTCAGAACCAATATAAAATATTAGAAGAATCAAATCTGTTTTGTTTCTTACTCAGACATACACTGAGATCCTGATCAGAAGAGCTGCTGACAATTTTTACTGCTTAACACTTTTAAGGTTTTTAAATGCCTGATTTTTTTAAACAATATTATTGCTTCCAGAAGTCATTGATGCATGCACACTCTCCTTCTTTCCTACAAAATTTCTGTTAATTCTGGGTTCACTATATTATGAAGGTATATTTATGTTATGAGACAGGACTTAAAATTCTTTAAAAGTTGAATACAAGAGCTTGGTTATTGCTTTGGCACTGTTTCACTGTCACTGATAAGGAGAGTATCTTCATGACAAGAAGATATTATCTCTAGTAGCTCAGTGTTGAAAGTCACGTGTGTGCTGCTTTACATGAGCTCCTTCAGTTGTGACCAGATGCCAAAAGTGTGTTAGGTAATCATAATTATATTTTGTGTGGCAAAATATGACGCCAGCAATACTCATGTGAGTACCATTCAATTTTCTTTTCTTACAGTCATCAATAATTTATTTCTTTATCTTCCTATCTTATATTTCTAAGAAATCAATGATTAAACTGTTGGTTTTACTCTCTCAATTTTATTTCTAGAAAAGAATTCAAAGTATAAATTTCACTGAGACTGGGGTTGTAACGGTCAGCTTTGGGAATCCCATGAAAAAATATTTACAAGAAAGTCCATTCTAAAACCAAGGGAGAGTATGATGGCTGAAACCTAAAAATGGAGTCAATGTGCATGTTCTGTGTTTTTTTTCATCTACCTGGACTAAAGTAATTCTGATATGAGCTGCCTTAAAAACAACAACAAAAAAGCCCCTTACACATTCCCTAGTGAAGTATTTAAAATTCATGTTAATAGCAAAATTTAATAGCATCTTGGAAAAAAATCACTGAGATGAATCAGACTGGAATAACTCAGTATGCGTTGGAAAAAAGTGACTAGAACTGGATGTTGAAGTGGTGGCTGTTTCATAATTGCATCATGTCTCATCTCGTACTCATTTTTTGAACTGACGAAGTACAGTAATTTGTACTTTCTAGTGACATTGGAAGAACAGGAGAATCATTTTCTGTATATATGGCTTCTGACTTATGCTTGAGAGAGAAGAATGATGTTAACGTGAATTTTAGGGGAATGGTAAGGCAGCAATGCACTGTGTGTGTCTGACAAACTAGGAATGAGGGGGTTTCTGAATTTCAGAGGCAATTCAAGTGCTGCTCTCTTTAATTACCTAGTGACACCACCACACATTGTGGTACTGATTTCAGAAGTATGCTATTCTCTTTCCACATACATTCTGCTATTCATTAGCACTTTCTATTTCCAGAAACAAACAAAAACTCTTGAGTAAACATACCTGCAGGGCAGATGCTCATCTTTGGGAAGACAGAGAGTAAGAATCTGACAGGAATGAAAGAATCCACGCAAATACTGACAAAATGTTGTTTCTGAGGGGAAAAATAACGAACAAAACCCACATCAGCTTCAGGACATTCAGTGAGAGAAAGGAAAATACAAGAAAACCAAACCGTCTGTTATTATGCAAAAAAACTCAACAACAACAACAAAAAAACCTAACAAGAAAATCTCTGTCCTACCTGCAGATCCAGAGTCTCTCTGACTGGCTCTGCTGTAGCTGTAGGGAGTGCCAATGAACACTGATCAAACTGAAGTACAACAAAAAAAAATCTCTGTTCTAGATCTAGTGTAAGTTACTATTAGTAAGTGTCTAGGCAATGGTGTAATTCTCTGACTATTCAGATAATTGGGGCACAACATTAACCAGCAATTTACAAATCCCTTGGACTGATAGCAAAAAGAAAAAAATGCAAGGGTATATTGTGATTTTGTGTGAAGCTTAACGGAGTTCTGGATGCTATAAATTCATGTTCTGCTTAGAATGGAATGAGGAATCTTTTGGAGGAAATATCATTGGTTTTCTTCATTATAATATGTTGTAAAGTGGATCTGTTATGTTGAATGGACTGGGAATAGAAAAGGAATAGTTCCTTTTCCTATTTATTGTATAGTGCCGTTAGTTCTCAAGGTGACCTTAGCTGGTGGTTGGGGCTCTTCCAAGGATACACATAAAATATAGATGATTCTGTAGTTATTCAAATTGACAGTTTTTATTAGATGAGTGCATTACATTGATAACAATCATAGCGTAGTTCTAGCTTAAGAAAAAGTTTATTTTAATATAACAAATTAAAGTTAACATTTGTAGGTCTATCAGTCCTAGTAACAAGTCAATGTAATACTTCTCAGTGTTTGTGTATAACTTATATTCATAAACCCTATATGCATACTCATCAGGTAGAAAATTATCTGCTATTTTTCCTTCCTGTTAAAACTGGCTAATGGTCTCTCATATAGAGAGCATACATACCTCTCTTTTTGCCGAAATTTACTTACCTGTAATATAAAAGAGCCTCCCCAAGTAAACTGGCTTGCCTTGTTTTCCTGAGTAGTCCTACTGGCTTAGCAGCTCTGTCTGTCAGACTGCACCGAACACTTGTCAATTCCAGAGTTCAGACTCTCCAGCTTTTCTAGAAGCTGGTCAAAAAGTATCAGCCAATCTATCTCGAACAGGCAAAGTGCATATCCTCCTGTCTTTGCACAGCTGCTCTTTCCAAACTTGAACAATATCTTGTGGTTTGTAACGTTCCTAGTGCCTAGTTTTGAGTGGCAGAAACCACTGGCAGAAAGGGGTTGCAAAATATGGGAAGGAGCATCAGTGGGCTTGTTCACCTTGCATACATCAGCTGGAGTTTTAAAATCTCCCTTCTAAAAGTCTTTATAAGTGTGTGACTTCTATAAGTGTTACCTTAGAAGTATAAGCTCAGATTGGTTTTTTGGTCACAGTTACACTGCCTTGTGCTGTGTATAATTTAGATACTTAAATAATGGAAAAGACATTTTCTGACTTAAAAGGAATGTTTAAAGTGTATGTGATTATATTTATAGCATAATAGGAATAACTACTTCTAAAGCTTAATGACAGAGGTGTGCCAATTAAGAAGCTGATTTAACTTTCCATAGCAATGAGAATATGGATAGGTTTCCTTTAAAAGAATTGTGTAGGGTATTTAAAGAGCTTAAAAGGAAGAACTATGTTTTGTTGTTGTATTTCTGCAGATGGTTTTATTAGATCGTTAAAAAGTTATATACAAAGGGCAGTATTTCTTACCAAGAAAATGAGATTTTAAAATAACTCACATTAGTGGTCAATCCTTGTTATGTATGTTTGAATTCTAACAGCTGTAATGGTTTGTTTTAAAGGAGCCATATCAACCTGTGCTGATTTTTAAGCCTTTGCTGATTGATTTGACTTGTTTGATGTATTATAAATCACACAGCTATAAAGTCACAGGAAAAATTCCATTAAACTTGTGAGGTAAAAAAAAAAAATCCATAAATAAAACAGTACGAAACGCAAGACAGCAGTAAATGTGCTATTTCTTTTCTTTTTTTTAAATTTAAGTTTACATCCAAGGCCATTTTTATGTGAAGAAATACAATGGCAACAAACAGGAATCTACCAGGAGCCCACTATGTAGGTGTATTTTATTTGCTATACTTGAACTTGAAATGCAACAATATTTCTGTTTCTTTCACTGTGCCACTATAAAGCTGATTTTTGTTATTTCATTGATCAGAACTGGTATTACTTGTTTTCAAATTAATACTCTTCACCAGGAAAACTATTGTTAAAAATACCTAAATATAGCTAGAAGAGATAAAGACTTCTAAATATGATCCCTCTTGCTTCTAATACTTTCATTGTTACATTTGCATAGTCTTATACCATTTAGACTATCTAACCAGCAACTGTGCTGAACACCAAACCAGACTCTGTTTTGGTTTCTTGTTGCTGTATATTTTGTCTTGTCAGTGGTCCTTTTTCACTTCCACATTTAGGCTGAGTTGACAAATACTGAAGTAATTCTTTAGAAGTGACAGAATTTTTGTGATTGAGATCTCAGAAAGGGATAAGACTTGAATTCAGTGTCTCAAAGTTGAGTGAGTTGTTCTAACTTACACAGTTTTATCAGAATTCTTGCTGTTTTCTTCACAAATTAAACTTAGCCTAAATGTAAATTAAAATGGATATTTTTTTTTAATTGAAGTAGGGAAATACTGCTAGAATTTACTGTGAATTCTTTGATTTTTATTTTTTTTCTATATCCGTAAATTCAGGGTACGCTCATATTATTTCATTGTACCTCAGTGTCTTCATAGACACAAGGTATAATATTCAAGACACAACATTCACATTTTGGGCTCTCTCATAACAGCAAAATATGACAGGGCATATTCTGCTGGTTAGTTAAGGTAGACTTTGGTTGTACCGCTGAAGGTGACGTAGTGGGTTATGTGTGAGATGTGTGTTAACTGGATACTAAAACATGTCCTGACATATCTTAAAGCGAATGACTACCTCTTTCACCTGAGGCTGCGTTTTTGTAAATAGTGATACTGATGATGATGATCCATATACCTGTTTCTTATCAGTGAGATGTGGCTGAAGAGCTGCTGATTTTCTGAGGTGATGAAGAACATGTAATAAATTGCATCATGCTTTATCTACATTTCGGTACCATCACAGAGACAGCAATCCTTGATCCATACTGCTGGGACTGACTCCTGCAACTTGCATTACTGGTACTCCACTGTCAATGCAGTAGGCTGTGTTTGCCTGACTCTCTGCCCTGGTCCAATTTGTTATTGTCAGGGGAATGGGGTAATCGCTGAGAAATGACAAACCAGCTTTTGTTAAGCATTAAGTGCTGGAAAGTCTGTGACCAGTGAGGTTTATGAGACTATTCATGCTGTGTTGTCTCCTGAGTTGCCAACAACAAAAATATTCCCATAATTATTATAGGAATGGAATAGATTAAATTACCAAGCTCTTCAGGCAGATATATAAATACATGCATACTATTTCAAGCAAATAAGTTTGGGAAAGAATACTTTCCCTATTACATAGATCTTTAGGGGCAAGTCTGTAAAATCCTGAAACATATTCATTGGTACATAGTAGGACCATTATAATGAGACAAGATACAAAGATGTCCCATGGGCCTGTTCATTGCTGTTAACCACAATGGTGGAGTTGTAGAGAAATGTGCATTACACTGGAAAGGCCAGCATTCATTCATTCTGTTCCCTTTCTGAGTAATCCTCATGCTGGGAGATGTATGCCAGCAGGTAAACAGGCAGTTTAAATGTACACTGAGCAAGTAAGAGTTGGCATTGGTCTTAGGTACTACTCAGTGCATTGCAGCACTCAGTTGTGGCACACATGAATGGCAGCTAAAGAGAAATGAAGGGGGAGTACCAAAAGAACGTGGTCACAGAGCCATTATTATTGTTCTGAGTCAGAATGGGCTTGTTAAATCAACAAATCTAACTTACAGTTATACTACCTGCCAAATGGGGATTCCTCTTCAGCTGGTTGGCAAATATATGAAAATGTGCAATTGCTTGCATATTTGGACTGTTGCTTTCTGTAGAAGTGTACATGATGATAGTTTTTTAAATGGTGAAATTATTGCTGCCTTTAATTAGTGTCAGTCCAAACAAATACAGTGAGTGCCCAAAGTGTGACATAATGAGTGTTGTAGCTCACGAGTATGTGAAGGGGCAAAATACATATTCAGTGTGCATTCCAGTTCACTCCTTTGGCTCTTGATGCAGAGTTTCTGAAATTTCTCTATAAAGTCTGTGTCACATTTTTCACAGGATCACAACAGAAAGCTCAGAAAGCAGCTCTTTTCTCTCCACTGTTGTTTCTCTCTCTTTTTTCCTATTTCCTTGTTTCTTATTTCAAATACTTTTATGACTGCATGGAGCAAATCTCATTAATCTGTTATCAGATTCCTTCTGCTCGTCTCTCATTTCATCCACAACTTCAGAATCCTGACATCAAGTGCTGTTGTTGACATGTCGAATATTTGTTCCAGAAAGCACACTTGATTTTTATGTTTTTCTTGCATATGCAGGCACAATTACAATTAAATAGTAAAGGATTGGTTTGGTTGTTTTACTCAAAAGAATGACATTCTTTTGTTTTACATCTACATACACATTGAGATTATTACAGGAGAAGGAATAGTTGGATAATTCTAACTTTTGACCATTCAAATCTTCTTTGCAGCCACTGCAACTTTACAAGATATGATATTTCAGACACTACAATGTAAGAAAGGCGTGTTATTTCATGCATTGTGTCTAAGACCATCTGTTTTTGCTAAAGAAATTTTTGTATGTCTTTTGACAGTTAAACTGATAAATAACCAAATGGGAATTGCAAGTAGCAGTGGTAGCAGTGTGAATTTTGTCATGCCAAGAAATCTCAGAGACCACCTGGAATCACTACTGAATGAAAAAAAGAGAACTATGTTTTATTACTCCTGAGTACCTTTCCTTTAATCGCTTTATCTTTCCTGTACACTGATGTCTAGCCTCCTTATCTCATGTTCTTCCTGCAGCTTCTTAAAAACACTTCGGTCTGTTCAATGTTCTTCTTTGTTAAAGTCATGGGTTTTGCTCATGTCAGCCACAAACTGCTGCAAGATTATTGCTTCAAGATTACCATGAGTCTGTACAAACTTCTTGACAGGATTAGTAGGGGCCATTGCTGCTTCAGATAATGAAGATAGTCTAGACTGGTGGAACTGCAAGCAGAATGGAGGTGTGAACACTAATCAGAGAGATGTCAAGATAGCCTTTTTATTGTCTGAAAGCAGAGCACAGGAATGGTCAAAGAGAGGACATGAAAATGTATTCAGTATGCTTGTTGAAAGGTGGGAGGGAACCATGATACCTGAATTTATTCCAGCTACCTTGGCTGCCTGTGTTCACTTCAATATACATTTGCAGTACGAAGACAAGTTAAAAAGTCCTTGGTGCCCACAGCAGTGCTTACTTCTCTCTGTGTTGGATAATTACATGTGGGTAGATATTCACATGCGTGCCAAAGTAATGCAGAAGAGAAGATTCCGCTTAAAGAATCTCTGGTGAAATCACGGCCATTGCCAGAATAGCTGCTGCGTGTCAAAAGTACAGAGTGTTTTCTCCAGAAGAGCTCCCTAGTAGCCATGGGGCTGTTGGCTTTCCAGAGAGATGTGCAGAATATAGGAAAACCTTTTGCATTTGCTTTTCTTGTACATTTCTGATGCTAGAATAGCCAGAGCTTTAGAAAAGTGAAGCCTGGGTGGGTGAATACTTCTTGCTGAGCTGAGCAGAGAATGGCAGGCAGCATTTTCTCTTTGATGTCTGCTGCATTTGACAGAGATTCCCGGGTGGCTAGGCTTCTTTCAGGATGGTGTTCCTGTTAGAAATAACTAATTCAGGAGGCATCAAATAGTTCCCAATTTAGCTTATTTTAAAGGAACTCAATATTGAAAGTGAAGCAGATACCGATGAGATACTAGGGAGAGCAGCGGGTAAATGTACGTGGGGTAAGTAAGCAAAGGAGCCATTTCAGAGTACTAAAAAAAAAATAATCCATTTGCCTTATGCTGGTTTCAGATACATGTCTTCTGAAAGTGTCACTGACATATTTCCACACTGTTGTTACATACAAATAGGAGTGTATCTACTTGCTACTTGCATGTAAGGAATAAAGTTGGGGAGGCTGAGATCCTTCATTCAGACACAATAAATACAGGTATGAAAATGGCAATCAAAGGAGATGACACATGGAGATGTGAAGGAATACAAAGTCGGGTTTTGAGCTAGTGCATGGACATGTGCACCTCTCCTGGTCAAAAGAAAGTCCTGAAGACAGGTCCAGTCTCTGAGGGTTTTTTCCCACCTTGTGATACACAGCCTGCATCAGGGCCATGGATACAATCTTACCTGCAGCCTTCTTCTTTCCTAACATCCTTGAATATTATTCAAACATCTAATTTTAGAATGCCAGCTGGTTGCTGTCAGCTTTTTATCCTTTCCTGCATAACGTGATGGTTTGTCTGTGGTCACAACACCAGTGGTGACCTTGAAAGAACACGATTCCAGATCTATTAATCCAATTCACAGTTGCTGCCTTGGGCAGCCAGCAGCAGACAATAGATGACTTGGCCTAGTAGCGGTGTCTTACAGTTGCCCTGTCTTCCCAGCTCCCATTGAACGCTCAAAGAGAGCAAGTGCCCATTGCACATGCAGAGTGAAGATGATTTATTCATATGTCAAGCTGATATTTTCATTACAAACCTAATTAGCTGCAGATCTATGTTACCTGTATTCTGCATGAAGGCAAGTGGCTTGCTACAGTGTGAAGGTGCTTGACACATCCAGCACATCCAAGAGCTTGGAACATTTACTTCATTGCACTCTCTATCCTGTATATCTCCTTCAACAGACTTCCCAAAAAGTTAAACATTCAGGGTCTTTAACATATTTTAGTATTGCAAAATCTGCTTGCTGGACAGAGAGCAGTTAATCCAAATTTACTGTGACACTTGGAAGAAGATCCTCTTACCTTAATTATTTTGCAGATACTTAAGGATATCTTTTAGCATAATACCAAGATTTGGCTTTACTCTTGAATTGAGTTTGAGTATACTGGAAACACAAAGAGGCTAAACATCACTGTTAGCAAAGTAGCGGCACAATGCAGTTTATGCAATGCAAAATGGTTTGTTTTTTTTTTTCATTCTGAATGTTTGTAATGATTTTTCATATTTTCATCATCACAACTTCCACAAGTAGTTGGAAAATGTTTCTTTTCATAATAGTCAAACATCCAGTATGAGATTATAATATCACGTCTCTCTGATTACTATTTTGCCTTTTTCCCTTCACTAGTGGATTGTCAAATGGGTGTAGTTGATGATACTTCACAAGCTAACTGAACAAAAAACAAGCTAGTTCTTTCAGCACTGAAAATATTTGCATTATATACATATTATATAGAAATAAATTTACTTGCAATCTCACATAGAAGTTTACAATCTGGGGCACTGCAATTAAAGAAAAAACTGAATCCAAATACAAATTAGAAGAATCAGATATAGATACGTATTTGTGCAATCAAAAGGAGGGACTTTTCATTTTTTGCATTTGGCTCACATGTTTGAGGAAGGAAATAATATCTTTATAATGTTTTTCAATGGCAATAATACTGAGATTTTTACTATGACTCTTTCTGCTGAAATACCCATACCAACAAATTTCTGCTGAAATACCCATACCAAATGCTTTATTCCTTGCTCACACTGGCATCTCTATAACATAAGCACATCAACTGAATGCATTATACACAGAGAAAAAACACTTCTCAGTGCACAAGAATCAATTATTTTTATAGTTTCAATATCCGCTGCCACGCTCAAGAAATGAAACAGAAAAAATTAAACACATGGTAGCTATTTCTAAGAATACGTTCAGATAGTGCTTTCAAGATATATTCTGTCTTTAAATTACCTTTTGAAGAGGTGCTAGAAACCCTATCCTTCTCATGTATGATGTTCGGAAACATTTTTCTGGAAAAGTACCTGATTAAATTCAAGGTAAGAAGTTACAAGTTGTTTGCTGAACATTCTATTATCAAAATCTCTGTCATATAAACTCCTGTACTGCATTCAGCAGAGTAGAATTTCTAGGTACGGTAATAATTTGTGAAATAATCGATGAGCTCTTCAATTATGTTTAGACTTCTTTCTTTCTCCGGAGGGGAATGGCATTTTCATAGGCTATTTCTGCATGCCATCAGTTTTGCAGAAAAGGAGAAATACTGATAGCTTATGGCAGACTTTACACCCTCAAAAAGAAGTGTGCAGCACACTGCTCAGATACACTTCTGTATATTAGATGTTTATTAATACTCTCCAGATAAATCTAGTATTTTTTAAATAACATCACCGTTTTAAAGTTTAATGTGTCAGCACAGCTGCTACTCTATAAGAATGTATTTCATTTTTCTTTTTTCTCTTTGTTTTCATTTGTGCTGGTGTGATCTAACAATTTGCATTTAGAGCTTTGTCTTCATTTTGGAAGAATCGCTTTATTGCAAGGAGATTGGATCAGATTTTTTGGCTTGTGTAAAACTACTATCCCCTTGATTTCCCTGTTTGTACTTCACTATTCCTAAGTGATGCCATGGGAATTATGTAAGTTCTCCAGAAGAAAGTCTCCCTTTCTCAGTTACATTTATAAGGGAGTGAAAAATGAAGAACAGAAATACAGGTTCTACTCTCAAACTTGTAGCCTTGGTCTGTTTTCTTTAGGAGGCTTGCTTATGCATACTGAAGGTAACTGGTATTTTGCCATTCAATTCAATAAAGTGTAATCTTCTACATTCGTTTTAGAAGTTAGGAGTTCTGTTTGTCCTGGGAGTCCCTGTTGAAAAAGACAGGTACTGTCAGATCCACTGGCTAATGAAATGGAGTCCAGCTTATTTGATTTATTACTAGTATTGTCAGCTGTAGCTGTGAAATAAAAAACCCACTTAAATGGGCTGGTGAAAGGTGCATATACAGACTTGGAACAAAGTTGTTGGTTTTTTTTTTATTTGTAACATTTTATTTTATGTGGTTTGCATTTTTTACAGTCCTTGTTCCATGAAAACCTCTGCCATAATTGAGTTTGGCTTCATAAGAATAGCAGGATTATATCACAATTTTATCCTGCCTCCAATTTGTAATCACTGTGTTTGACTTCACACTGGCATGATAACAATAACAAAATTACTTTGAGGTGTAAGTCTCTTTTCCTGATGCAACGTTGTCTTCGTAGTCCATGGAGCAGCAAGCTTTCAGCTGGGAAAGCACCCGACTGTCTGTCAGATTTTGGTTTTCTCTGTATCTCTGCTAAAGCTTTGTAGTTGGTTTGCAGAGAGGCTGGACAATAGATAGAATGAATGGACAAATATACAATTGCATTTTAATGGCTTCTTTCATTCATACTTGGTTAAATGTAAGATCATAAAAATACAGAGGTAAATTTTTGCAGTCCAGTCAGCGTATAAATTAAGACTTTCTGGTTGGAGCTATTTAATGTCAGTCTAGGCAATTTGTCCTTTTTCTGACATAATTGGCTTGGCTTTGGATAATTACAGATGTAATAAACTGATCAGGAAACCTTCATATTTTTAGCAATATAATATCTTCACAGATTAAGTGACCTATAGATTCTACTTTGCAAATGTGGCTTTAAGTTAGCAGCTTTATTGAGTGGTGCTATTGAAGTCAAACCTGTAAAAATAGAGAACCACAGGAAGACTTTATCAAAGCAATCTGTAATATTTAAGCTGAATGAAATTAGCTGGGTAAGAATGAGATCAAAGCCTTAAGTGAGGTTCCGAGGGTAAAGAAAAGGCTGCAATGCTGAATAGTGATTACTTGTAGTTAATTTAAACTTACTGAAAGATTTTAAGGATCAAAGTTGGGTCTTTTGAGGAAGGGGATTCATCCAATTTCCTCTACTTTATTTTTCCAGCAGAAATTAATCCTGATATATTTTACTAGCTTTTTACTTTTCTTGTAGGAGCAGGAACACTGTGACCACCATCTGCTGAAACTCCAGCTTTTATTTATGGAAAACACACAGAAGTTTCTCTGGGGCTGTCTCTGGGTTTCAACCCCTATGGGCTGGCTCTGGTCCTTCCCCTTGGCAGGACACAGTAGCACAGATCAGTGCTCTGCTGGGGAGGCGAAATGCTGCTTTTGCAAAGCTCTCTCGGGTCCAGTCAAACATGGGTGCTCATGGTTTATACGTGTCCTCGTAGGCATCCCTTTGGTACCCATATGAAGTCAGCAAAAATATTTCCTTTGTGTAGTTTACAAAATTGAAAATCTTTTACAAATAAAATTACATTCTAAAAATTATATTTTGGGATATTTATTTCTTTAGCCTACATTTTGAGAAATGACGCACAATGAAAAAGAGTCATCCACTGGAGCACTGTTTGTAGTTTAGGGTAGCAGAGAGAAAAGCTGACAGTATCTCAGCTCAGAATATGCAGTGAAAAATGTTTTCCAGTGTATTTCTTACTTATAGAAACATAAGTAATTTGATTTTGAGTATGTGGCATGGCCAAAGATTTTAATACTGTATTTTCTTGGATGATTCCATTAATATGCTATTTAGCAAACATGTTGACAAGTTTTTGTTTGTTTTCTGTTTGGCTTTTAATGCTTCAGAAAGTGATTGTGGCCATTGTGTTTATTATATTTGTTAAAAGTATTTGCATAATAGTGATAACAACAGGTCTTAAACAATTTGGCTGCTACTAATTGGATAATCTATTGGAAAGCACATTTTAATGACAGAATGATAAATATAGTTCCTTATTTGAAACTTAATAGCTAATAATACACCTTCAACACTAGTATGTTGGTTTACAATTAATTATGGCTGCCTGTACTCCATTCAGTTACTGTGCTTCAGTGGTAAATCTGTAATGAAACATGAATGCAATGTTTGGCTAATAATGCGTTTTAACATAATGGCAATATCCCTTTAGGATAACCTTTCAAATTCTACTTTCTTACCTAACTGTCATTTGTGAAGGTATACCGTCAGATAATGTTGTCCAATGACTTCTTTATCTTTTCTACAAGTGTCAAAAGCCTCCAAAAATATTTCCTTTTTTATTTTATGTTAGTGTCTGACAGCTGTGGCAGTACTAGTGTATAGCTGAATGACATTTTAAATAAAATATATTACAAATTGTCCTGCTCTAAGTAATAAAATTAATAACTGTGTAGCAAAATAATAAAGAAATGGTGAATCAGGTATTGCATGGGAATAAAAAGTCTTTTGAAAATTATATTTCAAGAAGTATTTAGCAGTAATTTTGGTTTCCTTAAAAATTTATTCTGATAATTAAACATATATGTTACAATTTTACATTAGAAAAATGTTCACCTCAGACAGCTTTAGTAGGTTTTCTTGCTGGTAGTCAAGTATCCCTCCACTGAGTATAAGTTAAGAACTATGGAGTTTGTTACATTCCTTTATATACCTGTATGAATCTGAAATCCAGAAAGAGAGCTTAAAGTAAGAATAGATTTTGTTTCAGGTTGTAATCATTTTATATACCTGGTGGATAGTTTTTAGGCTCAGACTCTCACAATTTCATGATGTTTCACCTGGTGGTTGACACTGTGAAGTGCTGGTGAAAGCGGGGACTCCCCTTTTCTCTGAATCTACCTGCACACTTGAACTGGATGCAGTGATCTCTTAGGGATCAGGGCTATTCTGTTTATGATCAGAAAGGGAACATGAAAAAAGCCAAATGAGAAATGCAGCTTCCTTCAGCTCGGGTCGCTGAAGCAACTCTTTGCAGTTGAACCATCATAGTTCTGATGCAAGGGCAAGATGCAAGATCACTCCTTCGACAGTAGTTTGCTGCAGACAGTCATGGTCCTGAGTGGTCACCCTGTACCTGCTCTCCTCTGGGGGGCCTCTGCTGCTGCTAAGGACAAGGGCCTAGATTTGACCCACCAGCCTGTGCTGTTAGCAGTGTGTATGCCACAGACTGACAATGTTGTCCATACAGCAAGGCAATTGTTTCCACTCTTCTGGACAAACTTTTAGGTATCATGAAGCGTTAACGTTGTTGATCTCAGTAAAGCTGTCTCCAGTTTGAACCAGGTAAGAATGTGGCACTCTGAGTTTAGAATTTTCATACTTAAAAGCCTTCTTACAGCCTTGCAAGTACCTGCTGCTGTCACTGACATTTACAGGCACACTTCGTCTTGCTGTTCTGTGACAAGTTGAGGAAAAGCAGAGTTGCAATTCAGTTGATCTCCTGCGAACAAAGATGGGCATATTGGGGATTTTCCTTCCTTCAGATCATGTTATGAGCACAATTTATATCCCTCAGTTTTGAAACAGCAATATCTTTAAACAGTCTTCCAAGTCATGGCACCTCTTCTGATGACATTCTGTATACAAAGGCATACTTGCTAGGTGTACTGACTAGAATTGTGTGAGAAAATATCTTTTCAACTTGGCTTTTCTTACCTCTTTAATTTTTAAACATTATATCTCTTAAACTATGTTTTTTATCCCCTAAAGTGAATGACAGAGCTTCAATACAACATTGGTATAAGGATTATGAAAGTCTTAGTTCTGAAATCTTTTTAGTCTAACCTTAATTTTCTTCTTCCTTTAGATCTGAACCATGTTTAAAATTTTATCTTTAATTATGAAAATCACAATTGTTATATCTTCAATTCATGAGCTTCTTCCAGTTACTAGTAATTACAGCCTGGGGGAATAAAAATTTGATAGTCTTAAGACTGAAACAGAAAGCTAGGAGTTTGTAAAATACTCTGTTCTTTCTCAATTAATTCTTGACTGCTGGCAGCAGTGTATCACCTTCCATTTGGTTCATGAGGCTCCTAGTCTTTGTCATGAAACAAGTCATAATTTTAAGCTTGTGCAACTGAAATGCTCCATAAGAATTCTGCTAAAATACTTCAACCTTCATACATTAGTCTGAGTATTCAGTTGCATGCAGTGATCTTCACAAGGAATTTTAAAAACTTGCTTCTGGTAAACATGTATAAAATGTGTGTTTCTGCACTTACCTACTAATAATCTAAATGTTGCAAAATTAATCCCACTGCTTAATAAAAAGAATCTGCATCACAAATTCATATGAAAGCCTGGGATAATGTGAGTGTATCTAGTTAACCTAAACCCACTGATACCTTCTTGCACTGTGTTATGGGAGGTTTAGATTCTGGAAGGGATGCAGGGAGTTGCCTCTCTGAGTTGATAATATTTGATGTCTTTAAAGACATGAAAGTGTTCATCTCCACAGAAGACTTTTTGATGATATTACAATATTGCTTGAAGAGATTTAAATTCCAAAACTACTGACACTTGAAAGTGACTTATTATCTCTATATCTAGTTTCAGTGAAGAGACACATGGCATAAGATATACTTAGTCTTATTTGGAGGTTATCTAAAGGACAATATGTATGGGTTGATGAAAAATAAAAGTTCAGTGGATACAAACACTTTTCACTATCAATTTGTTGCAAAATGTGTCTACCTGCAGGTCTTTGATTACTAGATGAGTAAGGGAGAAGAGTTTAAAAGCATAACTTCTCACAGGGCCAGCAGATCACTAACTCGCTTCTCAGTCAGATAAAGAGACGTGCCTGACCAGGGAAAATAACATTTGCATCTCAAAGAACAAACAGAAGGAATAAAATAAGCAACATATTTCGTTTATTTTGATACATTTAATAACTTTTTCTTACGGCAATTAAAAATAAACATGTTTAGGATATGAGAACAAATGTGGGGAGAGGAAGGTATTATCTTCTCAGCTCCTTCAAAAAATCAAAATGAAGATTAACTCTAAAAGCTAACAGGCTCCATTTTCAAATTGACTTCTCTGACTAAAGAAACCTGAGGAAGACAGGGTCCCTGAGGAGGTTTTGTCAGGAAATCATCTAAAGCAAGCCAGCTGGATACAGGAAGAGAGAGGCCTTCAAAATGTAATCCTAGTTTGATAGGTTAAGTGTGGTTTCTCTGTTGTTTCTTATTCTTGTAGCTAGGTGAAACAGTGATGTCTGTTTTGGATGGTGCATAAAGTACTTCTTTTTTCTGTTTACTTTTAAGTAAGTTTGTGTTAAAGTATAAGGTTTTCCTCATCAACAATGAACTGTCCACTAAAAGGTGTCATCTGTAATTCAGGATACTGAAATCTGAATAATATTAAGCTCTCATTAATGCTTTACTCTGCAGTATTTAAAGAGTAATGGTGTGTAGCCCCCTAGAAATTTCATAGGCCATTTAGTGTTGTGGTTTTGAGATGTGGAAGAAATGTCGTCTAGCGAGCAGTTTTAACTAGGATGGGTCTCTGGAAAGCAAAAAGGTACTAATAGCTGCAGTCAGCAAGGTATCATGATGTTCTTCCAAATCTAAGGGTATGGTTGGATAGGAAATTTAATATCCATGAACACTAAAATATGATACAAAAATCTAGAGACCCATGGCAAGAATTTCCCGAGTGGTTTTTGGCTTGTGGATAGAGTACATTTTAAATAGATTAGTGTTCTCTGCACATGCTGATGTTTAGAAAGATGTGTTTCATGAAAACAAATAAGATTCCTTCAGTTTGAAAATGCCAGAGTATTTACTTGCTAAATAAAATATAAAGAAAGCTGTAAATATGCTTCATTACAACACAGCCTGGTCTTTAGAGGATTTTGAATAGCTGTTGTGCACAGTGGAAGACAAATTAATCTCTCTGAATCTCTCTCAGCTGAAACATTCTAATGTTAACTAACAGTTTCTAGTGATCAAAGTGATTTAGTTAAATTATTTATTTGCATATGCATTTAAAAGTTTTTATTGTTGTAGCTCAAGGGAAGAGAAGTGAAGGGGGAAGAAGACGAAGAAGGTCTTAAGATAATTACCTGAGATTTAAGAGCAGCTGGCCCTGCCTTGTCCTACTTTCAAAGCTAGATCAGGCATCTTTGGCTGCCTAAGATCTGATTGCCACGAGGTCTTTGCTATGGCTTCTCACAATTAGAATTGAGTCCTATCTGCCTTTTCTCCTTTTATTTTTGATCATTTTAATTACTAGTTAAACATTTTCATCCATTAAAAAATATGTTGTGTTGTATTCTACTTGTGGTGATTTGACCCTAGCTGGATGCCAGGTGCCCACCAAAGCCACTCTGTCACTCCCCCTCCTCAACTGGACAGGGGAGAGAAAAACTAGAACAACAGGCTTGTGGGGTCGAGATAAGGGCAGGGAGATCACTCAACATTTACCATCACAGGCAAAACAGACTCAACTTGGGAAAAATGTAATTTATTACCAATTCACTCAGAGAGGAGTAATGAGAAATAAAACCAAATCTTAAAACACCTTCCCTCCACCCCTCCCTTTTTTCCCGGGCATAACTTTGATCCCGATTTTATGCCCTACTCCCCCCTCAGCGGCACAGGGGGGAAAACAGGGAATGGGGGTTGGGGTCAGTTCATCACACTGTTGTTTTCTGCCGCTTCTTCCTCCTCAGGGGGAGGACTCCTCACATGTTTCCCCTGCTCCAATGTGGGGTCCCCCGAAATGGGAGAAAGTCCTCCATGACTTCTCCAGCATGAGTCTTCCCACAGGTTCAGTTCTTTATGAACTGCTCCAACGTGGGTCTTCTCCATGGTGTGCAGTCCTTCAGGAACTGACTGCTCCAGCGTGAGCCCCCCTCACAGGGTCCCCAGCAGCAAACCTGCTCCAGCGTGGGCTTCTCTCTCTCCATGGGCCACAGGCTTCCCACGGGGTCACAGCTTCCTTCAGGTATCCACCTACTCCGGCGTGGGGGCCCTCCACGGGGTGTAGGCAGTCATCTGCTCCACCGCCCATGGGCTGCAGGGGCACAGCCTGCCTCACCATGGTCTTCACCACAGGCCGCAGGGGAATCGCTGCTCTGGAGCCTGGAGCATCTCCTCCCCCTCCTTCTTCACTGACCTCGGTGTCTGCAGGATGTTTCCCTCACACATTCTCACCCCTCTCACTCGCTGCAATTACTGATGCGCAATAAAAAACTTCTTTTTTTTCCTCTCTTCAATACATTATCCCAGAGGCGCTACCACCATCACTGGTGGGCTTAGCCTTGGCCAGCGGCAGGTCCATCTTAAAGCTGGCTGCCACTGACTGTGTCGGACATAGGGGAAGCTTCTAGCAGCTTGTCGCAGAAGCCACCCCTGTAACCCCCCCGCTACCAAAACCTTGCTAAGCAAACCCATTACACAATTCTAGTCAAAATGCTTACTTAAAGGGTAAATCTCTCAATTTTCCAGCAGACTCTGTTGCAGTTGGATGTATTTTATTTTCTCTTTTCTGTTATTCTGCATATGGATCTCTTTAATAGGAAAATTCTCACCTGAAAAATCAGAAGCAGATTTTGTTTGGCAAACAAGAGAAATTAGTGGAAGGCTAGGGTTATAACATTGCATTTTTTCTTCCCCCCCCCCCCCCCCGTCTTCAAGTTATTTGGTTACAATTGCATATTGCTGCTTTCACTGAGTAGTTTAGCCAGTGTCTGCTATGTAGTAGTCTATAGCCCTAGGAAACAAACTGATTAATGAAAGTTAATTGGGGTGCAAATTTGTTTGTATTGGCGTTTGAAGGCTGAAATCAATACTGTATAACAAACAAAGCAACTAAACTATCAAATCTTGTATAGCTCAGCTTCAAAATGAAAAAGGCAGCAATTTTTGGTTTTTAAAAATATCTGTTAGCAAAATGATGTAGGGAGAAAATTCTTAGTATTTTGAGTATCATTCCTCTTCCGTTGTTAGTTCTAATGCCTTCGAAACTTTAAAAAAAAAACACAATAAAACAAAACCTGCAGAAAACCATTTAGAAAGGTTAAGGCAAATCACTTTTTGGCTTACCGCCTTTACATCTGTGGAGACATTAATTCTGAGAGCTCATAGGAGGAATATTCTATTGTGGCTTTCAAAAATGACATAAATGTAAACAGAATACCATTCTGCATCAAACTGTATGTTTTGGCCGTCTTGCCTTTACTTTTGTTGTCTTCAGGGCTGCATTTTAATGATTATCTTGCCATACCTGTATAATGAAAAAGATATGAAAAAGGGTCCAAAATTATAATTAATCTATTTGTGATTTTTTTCTCTTGTAGAATAAAAGTTCTTTATTAAAAGATTGGTCCAACTTCCAGCCCAGAAATCAGCATGTGTGTTCATATATCCACATATAGATTTTTTTATATATATATTATATGTATATATGTATACATATGTGTATACATGTATATAGGATTCTGTAGTAGGAAGCTTGAGAACAGAGTGCCTTTGTATGATTATTTATTTCTTTTGATATTTTTGTAACAAAAACACCCAATAAACTCAGTATTCTATAATACAGCAATGTGGTGAAGACAGATAAAATGTTATTTCAGATGGCAAGTTATAAATATCAGTTATGGCTCAAAAGACAGCTTTAATAAGAAGTATAACTTGTTAATTAGATTACCTCAGATCAGCTTTATGCTCTTATCAAATGAGAACAAGAATGAAAATGTATTAAATTGCCAATTGTTGCAGGTACTTTTTCTGGAAGAATCAGTAAGTGGTGTGTTCTAAGATTAGTTACATATCTATCCTCTATTACCGTGTTCTGCAGACAGGACATCATTATATTAAAAATAGACCATTTTATTTGAGTCATTTGCACATTGCTGTAATTTTTAGAGGTTTGACCTAACTCTGCTCTCATTGGATCTGGCCATTTTCAATGAATCTATGATTTTATACTTAAATTGCTTTTCATTTTGTTGGGGTTTTTTGTTTGTTTGTTTCTTTGTTTGACTGCAGCCTAGAGAAAAAGATGATGCATTAAAGTAAATAGCACTGATAAAATATAGAGATTAAAAAACTTTGGAAGACTTGTAAAGGTCTGTCTTTGCACATCTGTAAATTAATCTTATTTCTGACTTAATTTACACCTTTTTTTCCAGTTCTCACTATAGACTGCTTTTGTGGTGTTGTCAATTATTTGTATGGGCTAGTGATGACTTTTAAACACCTTTTCACTACTAGTTAACTTCAAAAGAAGGATTAGAGTCAAGGTATCCTGAGCACACAAGTTAGTGTATCAGTTCATGAAGTTATCTTATTTCTCACAATAAAATTTAATGGGAGATAAATCAGATTTTTGTAGTCATTAGCTATTTCAGTGGCATTTTTTCTTCCAGTTTTTGTGGTAACTTGTGGTTGTATCCATAAACACTCTGAAATCAAATCCTCACACTTAGTGTGGTTTGATGTGTATATCTGATTGTACTTATGCATCCATCTTCAGCACAGTGTAAAAAAACAGCAGGAAAAAAAAACAAAGGAAAAAACCCACACTTATTTGCACCTCTGGATCTTACATTTTACATAGCATTACATCTTTCCTGTGTGTCATTCAGATTTCAGATTCTTTTTTCTGTGTAAATAATCCTACTCCTATGCTTTTCTTCTCTACCTTGGATATATTAATTTAATATCTTAATGTCAGATATACTTACCATTTTCAATTTTTCAAGCATTCTTCTGGTTCACTATTTTTAGTATTTTGATTTGTACATGTTCTCATTTTCCTGCTGTTTGCATTGAGTCTGGACAGCATATATGAGACAGATTATTTTTCTCCTTTTTGCCAAATTTTAAAAATTTTTTATTTGAATAGCTGCATAATGATAACCGTAGCAGTTCTCTAATTCAAGTCATCTGCAAAAGGAAGATCTCCTTCGAAATATGTTAACCTGATCTAGTGGAAGTAAAGGAATGTTTAATTTTTTCAGGAAGACTGACTTGAAAGAAAAAAATCTAGTGTCTGCATACTTAGGCTTTGATTTAAATAGCAATCCTGAACCTTGAAGTTTTAAGGGTGGGGTTTGAGAATGTAAATTGTTAAAATGGAAAGACTATGGCTTCTGATTCCTTTAACAACGATTTCAAGGTATATGCAAGCAAGTCCTGAAGAGAGATCCAACTCAGCTGATTTTCCACTAGTATAAGATTTTAATTACTATGAAGATTATTGAGACTGCTATCCTATAACTCAATAGTTTTCTGTGGGTCTTGTCTATGTGAGCACACATACCATCTTTGTACAAACATTTATAATTATGCTGGTCTGTCAGTTACCAGCACAGATCACTACTGATAAACAAAATCAAGAATACAGTTACAGTAAATATATGCTAATGCTTATTAGTAAAAATGTGTAATTGCATACCTAAGAGACTTAAAGGCTGCGGTAAGTTGTACTCTTTGTAATGTTAAAGCTCATAGCAGGTGATACTGGTTTTCCTAAGGGCTTGCAGTATTATCTTGAAAAATGGCTGTTAAAAGGCCTCTCTTCTCATTGTGTCAGATCTAACTTAACTTGAAAAATTATTCTGGGATACCAACGTCATAATGCATTCTAATATTGCTTTTAATTAATGATCTCTAATAAAGATAATGAGTCAGTTTTCATTCTACCGGATTAGTTTAAAAATGAACTTCAAGCTACAGTTTAAGGGACTAAGTCAGGCAGAAACTGGAGGAAAGGGTCTGACTGTATTAAATCGTTGATTGGAGACAGAATGATCTTAACTGACTTGCAGCTTTCAGGATGTTTTCCGTCAGGACAGGACCATTCTCCTGCCCTTTGGACTTCTCATCGTTTTCCATTCTTACAGACTTAAGAATAGAAGGTTGATGTATTTTGTGATCATTTTTTTTTATTCTTTGTTTGTGACCCATTTCTTGCAGTGCTTTCTCCTTACCTCACAAAAAAAGTGTCTATGTTCAGCAGAACGTGCACCTGCTTTTCCTTTTTATCTGACTCTCTTCCCTGGCTTTCTTCTGTATGCAATTAATTCCATATCTATATATTATGTATTTGATCTAGATGTACATATTCATTCTACTGAATTGAAACTCTGAAGTACCCTAGCATGTGAGATCTATAAAATATTCAAAATTCCAGTCATAAATTTTAATTTGATTCTGAACAACATACTAATCTAAGGAGATGTTAAGTAACCTTTGCAATATATGTTGATATATAAATAGTGGCATTAATGCCTCTGAACATTTCGATAAGTGTTTCATGGTATCATACACTCTCCATCTCAGTTCTAAAAGCCATTTTTAGCATATATAATTTTCTTAGTGAATTCTCAGTGTCTGATCCCATATAAAGCTGCTCTGTAACTTAAACTTTTCTATTTGTTTTGCTCATGTGAAATGTAGGATTGTGTGTGGAGGGTTTAGGAACCTAGTTTTGCCAGTTATCATCAAAGAATCAGAATGATCTAGGCCATGCAGGATATCTGGATGTTTGCTTGTCCAAACCCCAGTCAAAGCTGGTCAAACTTTGGTGTTTGCATTAGGTAACTCAGGGCCTTTTCCAGTTATTTTTTAATATCTCTAAGAAGGGTGATTCCACAAACTCTGGGCAACTTATTCCAAACTATATTTATGAATGTTACAGGGTCAAAACCAAAGAAAAATGGGTTTGAAGTATTATGACTAACACATCATAGTTGTCCTGTATCATCAGGAGAAGCTGTTAATTAGCATAAGAATGAGATCCTCCAAGTAACGTGATAACATTCAATAAATAAATCTTGTCTCTGTTTTTACCAGTGGAATTTTAGTATTAATTATTATTAATTTGTAGTCATATTTGAGTTATCATTTAAGAGTAACAGCTCTCACAGGTATCCATCAGCAGAATGCTGCACAGGAATGCAGAAGTATTTTGTCTTTTAGTTATAAGTATGAATGGTCTCATTTCAATTAAAAATCAAACAAAACTTGCTTGTGAATTGCTTTGAACTAAAAAGTTTTTGATATTTGCAGTACAATTTGGTGTAAAAGGATTAAATAAACCACAGAAAAGAGTCCATGGCAGGAAGAAGAGATAACTTGAAAGTTTTATATTTTGGATATTTCCTAAAGTAATTGTTAACTATGATAAGTAGAGGCAGATTTTATAGCACTGCAGTATACCTGCCAGGAAGTACGTAACAAACTGTTTCAATTGCTAATGCACTGATATTAACAGTGCAAGCCATGACAATTGTTCTATCAATAATTACTGAGACATGGTAAAAAATAGTGTACATTTCTTGATGTAGCCAGCCAAATGGAGACCCAATAATTGTCTGCTGCATCAAACTGTAAAATATAATGACTTTTGAAGGTTGAAGTTTATGAGAGCAGTTCATTATGAGTTCCAAACAGTGCTTTATTTTGCTATTGTTTCTTCATTATGTGGATAGGAAGTACTGTAGCAGAAATTGGGCTCAAGGGAAACAGTGTCTACCAGTAGTTTAACCTTGTGACATTCCACTAAAAAGCACAGATTCTTCTGAAATACATAATACATGAACTTCTCTGATTGTTCAGCATTGATCAGTACTCAAGTAAATTGAGTTACTATCTTATTAGCATAAACAGCAAGGCTTTAGTGATCCTCTTCACCCTCCCATGGTATATCAAGTGGCTTAGGGATTTCTGCTTCTTTAAAACTGAAAGTCAGTTTAAAGAAACCTACATAGCTAGAAAGCTCTTTAACAAAGGCAGAACGGTATTTTGGAGCGGCATCCTTCTGATTGCAGATGCATCCATTTTGGCTTCAGTATTCAGGTTCCAGCATAGATTAGTTCTCAGACTTCTTGTCTTCTCTTCTCAGGTCTATCTATCATTACATTTTTCTCTCTCTCCATAAGTGTAGATATACATTATATATGACTGTATATATACAACATATGTTGTAGATTTCTGACATAACATAATCAGGCTGTGTTTCAATGGCAAAGTTAATAAAACTTCTCCTCTTTAGGACCTGCAACGCAGCACGTTAAATACATACGCCTTCCTTAGAGAAGAGACAATGAAAGCATGTTTTAGAAGCACGTTTTCCTTTTCTTTATAAAAACATGTGCTCACACGGGTGATATCTCTTAAAAGCTGATAGTTTGTCATTGATGTTTTCTGTTTGCCATATTAACTTTTTATCTTTCCTTCTTTTCACCCTTCTGTTTGCAGAAAACAAACTGGCCAAAATAGGTGGAATGTTTCTACTATAAAGTAGACTGATTGAGTCTACTTTTATCTTCAGTTGTACATAATTATAATTGTCAGCGTTTATTTTTAACTCTCAGCAAAAGGTCAGGATAAAATATGATGTTGAATCAGGGGAACATGCAAGATTAAGGCTAACCATGTATTAAGAGCATTTCAACTCTGAGGGAGGCTTTTCTGTCTAAATTAAAGTTTGATGTTGTGGGAACTAACTTTGATTTTATAATGTTCTGAGCCAGTCATCCAGATTATCAAAGGTAGTTTGTCTATAAGACAGGCAGAAAACATCAAAAAGAACCCTTTCCAAGACTAACTCCTAGAGCCTTAATTGTTCAGCATCCCCGACAGTTTTGAATCCCTCTTCACATGTCAAACACATCCTCAGCTGTATCAGGTGGTGCTTGGATACCTAGAATCTCAGAAGCATAGGAATTATAGGAGTATGCCAGGCAGCAAAACCCTGGAATAGGTATATGCTATCATTTGTGCATAATTTAAATTTAAATTCTGCATGAAAAATTATTACCAGAATTTAAGAGACATTAAGTGTGTGTACATATTTGACAGAAGATGTTACATGGTATCAGATCAGGGAGTTTGGTGTTTTAATCATTGTTTGCGTATCATTTTGGTCCTTTTCTCATTCAGTTCTTCTGTTCATGCACAGACAATCCAGAGGTGGGATAACCAGCAGTGAGATACTGATTTCTGGATGCACAAAACCTCCTTTATGGTTCTGTGAGATGACCTGGTATCTGTAATTCTTTTGGGGGCTTTCTGAAATTAAAGTTCATTTAGAGTACATGTAAATTCAAGCTGTCATCTTGGCCAACAGCAAAGCACATGACCTTGAGAAAAAAATGTAAACTTGGAAACTACTTCTTTTAGTCTCCACTCCAGAGCAAATAGAGAAACAAATAATGCCCCTTCAGGACTTAAGATTTGTCCATAGAAGCCATGTAAACAGAGCTGTTAGTCTTCATATCCTTGGTCTAGAGCTTCAACTTCACCTTGGCTGTTTATCTGGGTACTAAAAAAGGAATGTTAAGGTCTCTGAGCTTCTTGTGGATCTTCCCTGCTCTTCCTTTCAAAACATGATCTTACTGTTCTACTATTTCTGGATCACCCAGAGGAATCTATAACCATTTGAGAAGTTGTTGTAGGTGGTTGACCCCCAGCAGGTACTAGTGACACTTCGTTTCTGTGGGCATAAAAACTTGAGGTACTGGTTAGGGGCGTATTGCTTGTAGACTTCAGCTGGGCAGAAGCTTACTGATTGTAATATGTCTCAGGAGATAGTTCCCCAGGTAGAGGTGCAGCTGTAAGCAAAGGATTGTCTGCTCTAGAGGGTAGTGGCAGACACCTGTAGATTTGGAGAGATGGTGAGGTAAGGACACTCTTATTAC
Organism: Leptosomus discolor; assembly: GCF_034619465.1. NCBI lineage: Eukaryota > Metazoa > Chordata > Aves > Leptosomiformes > Leptosomidae > Leptosomus > Leptosomus discolor. Next base: position 33,511,788 of record NC_141399.1, on the reverse strand, counting down.
TGTAGTAATAACTATTACTACAGTAATTGCTAAACCCTATATCTATACTATAGGTGAATTTTGAGAGCTCCTAAACAGCTGGATATACATACTGAAGGTTTTCACACCCTTTGTATGCCAAGGGTACATGTTTATGCAAACTCTGTGTTTAGCAGTTTCAATCTCAAGTCAGGCAGTGGCATTCCTGCAGGAGGCAGTTGTGTGAACATGAATTCCTACTCAGGAGAAACTTTACTAGAGTGGTTGAACTGGTGAGATATAGTAAGGGATTTAAACATACGTGTATGAACTCTTCTGTAATTAGTGTTCACACAGATAATGATCCTTGTTGGGCCAGAGTTTCAGGAGTTAAATTTCCATTCTAACACATACAAATTTTTATTTTCCTTTCCAAATGATGAAACAGCAGTTACATTTTTCTATAATATCTCTTTTCTCTAGCATGCAATCTCTTACTTAGCTGTCTGGCATCAATATATTCTATCCACAAGTTCCATTTGTCTTGTTTCAGCCTAGAACCTCTATTTTTCACTATCCAGCATCATGTATTGTAATATCATGTAGTTCAAACTTCTGCCTAATATTTATTGCTCTGAATATACTAGAGTGTGTTATGTCACAGGATAATGGCACCGATTTCTGTAATTCATTCATTTTGATTTGGGGTGAAAGGTTAAGTTACCGCTTCTATTGTTTTCAGACCTGCTGAAACATCTCAAGTCTGCAGATACAATTTGTTTAAATATTTTTCTTACTCAATTTTTAAAGAAACTGTCAGAGCAAGTTCAGATATCACTGAGCTTAGGTTGTTGGTCACCTGTCTTTCGACACGCGACTGAATTGAGCATGGGTAAAATTATTGCTAACGATGCGTGGGAGATCTAGATATAATTAAAAAATAATTGCCAAATCCCTTTCCATATGGATTTTTTTTTTCATAAACCAAAACTGTGCATTACGTGCAAAATTCAGCTTTCCCATTTAAATTATGTGTTTATATAACCATTCATTTAGATTTTGGTCTAATAACTGGCCTGTAATTAGATGGTCACAACAGAAATGCATTGCATTTCCTTTTAAATAGATTAATTGCAGGACTCTTGTTTTCTCTCTGGAATGGCCAATATGTAGTCAGAATGAAGAAAAATCAAATGCTTATGGTATTTTTACTCTCTAAAGTAAGCAGTTTCTTCACAAGAGGTTAATTTCAACAGACTTAGTATGAATGCACTTCGAAGTGGCAGACTCTTAGCAAGGGGAAGTTACCGATCTCATTATGTCTGTGTAAATCCTATGAGATTTATAGATGGGTTCTGTCAGATGAGTCAGAAAATAAAAACATGAGTTACTGGGAATGTGCTAGTAACAGAATACTGCCTATATGCCAATATTCTCCTCATCTGTACAGAGGAAATAATCAACCTCATTAACATGGTAAGATATATCAGAGCAGCTGACACCTTTGCAATCTGTACATGACTTTTCATAGGAAAAGCTGAGAAATGCTGCCAAATATTGATTTATTAGGGGCTCAAAAAAACTTCCCAAAGAATCATATTTTTGTTATTTGTTTACTTGAGATCTCAGGTAGCCTATTCTGTAAAACTTTTTTTAGAAAGGCTAGTATCTTACCAAAGATTTTAACTTTACCTAAGTACTTTGAAAGAGTAAATGATCTGAATTAACTGTCACAGTATTTCAGAACTAAATTATTCTTAGTACTTGCATTTGAAAAGAATTCTAAAACTGCAAGTGTTTTAAAATACTATTTTAAACAACTGATCATTAATCTAATTTCAGGTTCAGTTCCATTTTGTAAAGGTGGACTGAAACAGATTCTGAAGATTTTTTTTTACTCATCAAATGAGAATGCATTTTTTTAAAAAATGTTAAACTAAATCAAGAACATATGCTTTTGATAGACTGAAATCAAGATATGTGATCCACATTGTGCACTAGCTCCTTCCTACTGTAATTGCTACTGACAGTGTTTCTGTCCTCCCTTTAGTAGATTACAAGGTCTGATGTCACAATATCTTTAAAAGCAGACACAGGAAATATTTTCTATCTTCCCTTTAAAAGAATTTGACAAAAATCTTGATCTTGGAATTCATCCTTTTTCTCCAAGTCACATAAGGTGTTTTAACTTTTTTAACTGCTGCAAGCAAGATTTAAAAAAAAAATAAAATTCCTAACTTGGGGGTTTAGGGTGGGTGGTGTTTGGGATTTTTTTTTTTTTTTTTGACTGTACAAGTGGAAGTAGCTTAATAGGACCTTGTGCTTGGTAACCATCAAGATCTTTCAATCTTGAAAAAAATTTCCTTCCAACTGTCAAAAGTGGATTCTCAGGAAAGCAGTAATCTCGTTCTGAAAAGTGTGGTCATACTGCCATTATGCTTTAAAGAGAATCAGTGGGGCAGTTTTCCAAAAATCTAGTGCCTGCGCAGAGCTCTGTAGGTAGATCCATCATAGCTTCTTGAACAGCTTCTGTGACATTCAGATTAATTCTGCAGCAGTGCAGTAATAAGAGACTAAAATCTAAACCAGTGAATTCCCCTTTATGCTTGACATAAAGTTGCTCCTTAATCTGTGCTGAGGGGTAATGTAATCAAAGTACCCACATCAGATAACTGCGTAGAGGCAGCCACTTGCCCTTTGGCATGTATAGAGTCTAAGAGGCAAATTGCCTGACTTACAACATAACAACTGCCATTAATATTTATAAAAGCATAGCATATGCTGGTATACCATGAACTCAAAGTGTAGGAGAGCTGGACTATAAGAGCTGTCACTGGCCATATTTATCTCTCTTTATAAAAGTAAGAGATTGCAAGAATTAATTGATCACCAAATTCATCCTGGCAATACGGTCTACCAAAATCTAATAAGCTCAACCATTCAGCTAATTTGATTGAAGATTTTAAATCTTCTAACTAAATAAAAATCATGCATTTTAAAAAGGAATCCAATCAAAGTACCGATATACACCTGCATGCATCTCTGTACATCAGGTGTATACATCTAGATACACAATCACAACCGTTAGGAGCACTGCTCTAATAAACCTCAAAGAGAAATATAGGAGTTTGAAGCCTAATTAACAGTAATGTGAGCAGAGAATTGATTGGAAGATAGGTGTTAAGACGAAGTTGCTCATACTAAAGAAGAAAATATATGCTAGAGAAATGCTTGCGACCTTTTTTACAGGGATTGTGAGTGGTTCTTGCCAGCAAAAGGGCAATAGCTTAATTCTTTTAAAATGAGAACAGCTGAAATTTTGTAAGAGTTTATTTGTCTTGCTAGATTGAAAGATAGATGAACAGCATATAAAAGTTTATGGAAATATAATCAAAACCTCATTCTGAGATATTTATATTTTTATGGCAACTTTCATGGCAGAGAATATAAGTCAATTTACCTCCATGATTATTAGCTAAAGGACAGTGATGAGTCTGAAATACCACCTGTCTCAAGGAGCTATTGCTGATATTCTCAAGAAGATATTTGCCCATTACAAATCATAACAGTGACCCTGTAGAGGCCATATTTAAATGACTAATAATTTGTCATTTCTTACATCGTAACATTGAAGGAAGGATTATCCTTAGCTATTTGGTATTTATCCCCAAACAAGAATTATTAATATCCCTTAGACATTTCAAAATATTCAAGATGGATCTATATTTTCCTCTTATATATTTGCCCTGTTCATCTACCAATTTTTGTCTTGCTGTCTTTCAGATACCAAAAAAATAGTCCTTTATAGTCTTAATAGTTGTTTAATGTGGCATTTTATTCAATGTCTACCAATCCCGAGTATTACAGCTTTCAGCTTTCTTCGACTGAAAGGGCTGATTTCAGGCTTTTATTTGTTTAATTATCTGCAATATTTTATTATAGATGAGTTTCACGGATTTAGGCTATGTAATACTTCAGTTCACAGTACAAACATGCAAACAGTCTGAGCTGGTTTTGGAACAATTAATAGATTCATTTTCTGTTAATTATCTTTTTGCTTGAACTGCTGAAGTCAACAGTCTTTCACCAGCACAAGGATGTTTTTCAAAAAAAAATACTAATAAAAAATAAACTGTCAAAACCATATTCATATCCGAAGTCCACATTTATCTGGCAGTTTGCAAACAAATACCCTTAGAGTGGAATAGAATTATTATTACATGCTCTACTGATAAACTTCTCATCAAAGCCATACAAATTAAATTCAAGTGTCTCTTCCAAAGCTCTTCCTCTTCATTACTTGGACCATATTTATTTATAGTTCTCACCTAACTTCTGCAAAAGAACATCTTCAGTGTTTTTATATTCTTAGGCCTGATTAGTACTGTGTTTTCAATGGATGAATTTTCATCAAAGTGTCTCCTATCTTTGTCTCCCTTCCCCCTTCTTAAAAAGACACATTTTTTTTCCTGAATATGCCTACCACATCATTATATTCTTTTTAAAAGTGCATCTTCCTCATAATTGATTGGTTTGGCATTTACCTATTGTAAGTATTTTAAGTAGAATGAGAATTTACCTGGCCTTGGTAAAAAATGAACCATTTCTTTTGCTACACTTTTGACAAGAACAGTTAATTCTGGACTGGAAGTTAGAAGAGCTGACCTAAACTCCTGGCTGTGCCACAAGTCTTAATTTTGGGAGTATAAACAAATCATTGAATTTTCTCTTTGCCTCAAGTCTCTATTTTATTAATGAGGATATTAATACTTTCCATTTTTTGGACAGTTTTAATAGATCAAATATTCAGGACACATTTAGGTACTGTAGTTGTACAGATCATATATATGTACACATAGAATTATTTAAGCAACTCTACATATGCTTAATGTGTTTCATAGACAATAATTTAGTGTTTATTACAAGAGAAGACTGAAAAAGAATTTGAAGAATGCAAAATATGTAGTGTGGTTCTAAATGAGATTTTGATATTTCGTGCTCTGTAACCTTGCACTAAATAATATGCCAAATTTCAGGGGTTTTTCTAACTTTAAGTTGGATTATTTTATTGATTTATTCAACACATTGTCTAGGATGTAGGTTACATTTCTGGTATATGTAAAGGATATAGTCATCCAGGTTTTCTAGGTTAAACCCAAAGATTTTAAAACCTAGCAAAATTTAACTTAATTGCAATGACCACAAAGTGTTGGCAAAGTAAACATGTGTCCAAAACTGTTAAAATTCTGCTCTCCACTCAGTCATTAAAATCTTTGTAAAGAGCATTACTAAATGATCTCCTGGTTCTCCTAATAAATTTTCCATAAATTGCTTGCATATGAAGGAAAATATTTTGTAAGATTTCTGTAATATTTATTGGAAATGGATTCATTCAGTAATGAATGTGTTTATTAATTTAACAACAAACCAATTAAATACAGAAAGTTCTGAATTTCACCAGTGAATAAGAAGAGTCCTCTTAAGTGAGCCATTTGTATTCCAGTAGAAAAAAATCAAAACTGGGTGCTGTAACATGGGTAATTATTTGTTTCCAATATAAATTCAGAGTCATTCTAGTGATAACTTCACTGATAGAGAAGCAGAATTTATTTATTGGCTAAAGTGGTATGTTACTTTGGCTACCAAGTAATTACCAGAGGTCGCTCTTTGTCTGCAGGGAAACATATGCTCAAATGGAAACCACCAGACATCTGTTTAGTTTACTAAGCTCTACTCTGTGTACGGAAATGTTTCTGTGCAAATATGTGGGTATAAACGAGCCTATGTTGTGTGTATTCAGCCAGTGTGATGATCTGAAATAATTCCTGCTGGTTTTGTGTTCCATAATAAATAAATTTATGATTCATATAGTACCCCATAACTCACTGATTTCAGGTTTGCATTGCAAATATGGGAGGTGTCTCACTGAAAAATAACGTTGATTTCTTATAATGAAGTAAGCCTAAATTTTCCTGGTGCAGTTTGTTCCCTCTAGGCTAGTTTTTTCTCTTTAAACTTCTTACTCTAAGCTTGCTGATAATTTTCATTATCAAAATTTCTCTATACCTATTTTGTATGTCCCTTTTCAGTTTGTGAGTTCAACCCAGATATACATCTGAAACTTATACTCCGTAATGAGCAGTGATGCTGTTCCCAGACTCCTGCTAAAAACCCTGACACCTTTGGAAGACTGCCTTTAAATCAGAGCTCTCCTCTGGATGCTGAGGGTAGAGCTTTCTAGGGGAGGGTGACAGATCTGCTCCTCTTTTCTTCTCACAGAATAGAATTGGTTAGTTTATAGCGTTAATGAAGAAAAGGCACTTAGTGCTTTTTTCACTTCTGAAAAAGTACACAGGTACATGGAATATGACATGCCTGATCAGTTCAGTACTGCATTCAGTAAATCAAGCGTTGTAACTTTTCGGGCACAACATTTCATGACTTTAAAAAACAAGTATTTTCTCAGGCTTTTTGCTTGTAGGGGATGAAGGTATCTCTAGTAAAGACTACAAGTCAGAATGAATGTCAAGAGGGAATGCTTAATAGCTGTTTCCTATATTATATGTCCAAGCCACTCCATTCACGCAGAGTATTTGATTGCCAGGCAAAAGACTTACACAGCTCTTTAAATTATAAATTAATGTGATGATATATGTATATATATAAAACAATGTGATTTCTGTACATTTAATATATTTACTTTCATGGGAATTAAATAAGGCATAGAATTTTATGGTTTGGTAGTGTGACAAGCAAAGCTTATAGTAAACGTAAGTTAAGGAACTATGGTACTTTAATTGGTGGCACCAATTTATATAATTATCTCAAAAACATAGTCTTGACATGCTGGAACTGATATCAAAAACCATACCAAAATGTTGGGTTGCTTTTTAAGAACTTGCCCCGCCTGCAAGATTGCTCCTTATGAAAGGATGAATAATGGGGGGAAAAAAAAAAAAAGAAAATGAACATACATTAATAAATAGCAAGAACAGAGAAAATGTTTTCATCAGTGTCTGTTACTCAAAATAGAAATATTTGTCTGCCTCTGCCCAGAGGCTTAATAAAATACTTGAAGAAAAGATGTATTTGCCTACTGTTGAAAGAATAAAATTCAGGTAACTGGTGCAACTAAATTGCCTGTCTTCACAAGCAGTTCCTTATTCCTTTGCTCCTACAGTGTGAGTGTCTCTCATAAGTCTTGGAACTGTTACGGCAAGATCATTGACCCATGAATTTATTTCACTTTAAACCCTAAGAGAAACAAAGAGCAGGGCTTGTATTGAAAAGCTAAATTGGCAGTTCTTCCTGACCTGAAGACTGACCCTACCTCATTTGTCTCATCATGAAGCAGACATACTTAACTCCATTAGGATTTTACAGCACAGTAGGTAACTTAATCACATAATGGAGAAGCACACCTTTTTCTTTCTTTCCCCCTCCCCTGGTAGTAAGGTTAGCCGCTCTTACGGAGATAACTTCTATGTGGGTAGTAACTTGTTGGTGATGCAACCAAAGTCAGTTCAGCTGGAGTGAGTACTGCAGCAGGAGCAGTGCTGAGCAGAGAGGCTCAGGTAGTAAAAAGAATGTTTTGTTCTTGCTTTAAATTCAAAATTAAGCTGTTTTAAAAAGAAATGTATGTGTCAAAGAAGCTGGAGAAAAGTGTTAGCAAGTGACTTCTTGTAGGCCTTTTCAATCCCGGTGTCAGTTTATTCGAGTGTACATCTGTCGATAGACTTGTGTAAGACTGAATAAAATTCTTAAATGTCTCATTATTTTAACAGCTGAAGGAGATACTTTTTACTGTAACTGTCATGATTTTTAAATTTTGTTAGTGACATCTTTTAAGTATTTTCACTTAGCTAAATGCTACATTGTAGGTAGGCCGATGGCCCACATTTTAAGGTTCTAATCTATTATACAGCCATTAGGACTAAATTGATTGAATAGCTAACTTGAATTGTGTTAGCGAATTGTTCATTTTGTCTAACAGTACACAGAATTAGTTGGACTAAGCATTTATATTTGGTGGAATTTGTTGTAATGCCACCTGAAACTTAAATTTATTTGAACTTGAAATGACTCAAAGGGCTCATACCCTGACTGTAAGATCATCTTATTAGTTGCTGGTGACTTTATAAGGAAAGGTAGATTTTTCTTTGTGCTTTTGCAAACCTTGAGAGGAAAAATTAAAAAAAAGAAATTAAATACTCAGTAGCACAGGATATGCTAGTGTCAGACTTACCTGACCGATTTAGAAGGAATTTATGGTGAATCCCAAGGACTCTCTCCCATGATACTGTAAAGTTCTTCAGTATTTAAGAGTATTGTGGTTCCTTGATATGTTTTTATATCCTCCTTAAAGTCTGGCTCTATTACGAGTCACTGAAGTTCTGGAAGTAATTTTATAGTTCATACAAACCATGAAAGTTTTATAATTAGCTTCAGAGAAGAGCAAGACTGGAAACCCACAGATAATTAGCTATAAAGAATGAGTCCCCATTAGCAGCTGAAGAATTTGGTAGAGTTTCGCTTGGAAACCACATTGGCAGCTGTATGCCAGTTCTGATGCACATTATGCTTCTGAAAAGGGAAACTCTGGCAAGTGACTTCCATAAAACAGCCAACTTCAGAGCCAGCTTGGTCCAGCTGGGCCATATGGAACCAGCAGCAGTGGCAGCCCTACCCCACTCTCCCTGTCCTTCTCAATCCATATGGATTAGGAAGAAGCCAAGCTCCCGCAGAATTGGCATGTTAATTTTGGTATCTAGCAAAGCTGTGCCTAGGCAAAAGAACACTACCTGGGGCATCACTGTATCTTATGAGCTCTTCTACAAGTTGTTGTAATGGTTCTCTGGAGAACAGTGCTTTTCAAGGGGCTGGAGTTACATTCTCAGTTTGACAAATTCCAGAATAGAGTAACAGCCAAACAGTGCAATCACGCATTCCTCTACCTGTTAAAAATAATGCAACGTTCTGTTCCTACCAGGGTGTCCATGGTTTGCATACAAGTTATCATTCTTATGTCAGTTATGTAATGGATTTTCTGAGAAATTTTATCCAAAAAATTGGAAGATACTGGTGTGCTCATTGAACGGTTATGTGTTCTGGGAGGGAAATGTGAGTTATTTTACATTATTTTAGGATCAAAATTACATGCTGATAAGGCTTAAAATTGCTACTCTGAAGTCTGAAGTCACATGATAACAGTATGAGATTTTATGAAATGAGAAAGCATTTGTCTCATCTCAGATGGAACATAATTGTGCAATATATGTCCGATAAAGGGGTTGTATGCTGTCTTAGGCAATACTGCTTTTAATGAATAAATATGCTATTTTTTGTTTCTGCTGCTTATATTTTACACTGTAGGAAACAATATTGTATCTCTTCTCTTAAAAAATAATGCTGCCTAATTAAAGAAACACATTGCTGTAATGGACAAAAGATCAGATATGTTCTTTCCAAATTTCCAATTCATCTCTTTTGCAGAAAGTAGCCTAACAGAAGTGACATTTTTAAGGGTATTACTTCTTAGTAGCTGCATCTATGCTGTTCTATATTGAGGTCTTCCAGGAAAACATGAATCTAAATTATATTTGAAATGTATTTGCTGTCTGAAGGCAGCTTTTGGAGTTGGATTTAGAATGCTCATGCGGGTATTTCTAAAAAGAAACCTCATTATTACACCCTGCTATGGAGACCAGTCAAGGATAGGATACCCGCTAGTCCATCTGTCCTTGCAGAAATAATGCTGGAAAAGATGAAGGAGAACATGTGGGAGTATTTCCTAGGTGGGCCCTGGCATCGGCAATGTGCGCAGTTTCCAAGTAGGAATTTGCATGCTTGTGAAAGAGAGGAGGGAGTTTTGTTTCCCTCAGCTGAAGGGGAATCTGGAACAGCAGAAATCTTGTCAAACAGAAAAGGCAACAATGAGTTCCTATCAACTGCGGGAGTTCGGGGTTAAATGGCCAATACATCGGTTTTGCATCCAAAGGCGGTTCCTCAATAAAGCTTGCTGGTTTAGGCTGATCTGCACTGCAATGTTATTAGCCATTTTACCAGTATGAGCTTTTATTTATGGTTCAGGAACCAGAATTTCTTTCTTAAGAAATATATGGTCTGAAAATCTGTGTCAATTCTAGAAAAATATAAAGATCAGGGAAACTTTAGTGTCCAAAAATTAGTCTAATTAGAATATCAGTAGCTGCTTTTCCAGTGAAACTGCAATAAGCATCATGGGAAATTAGCAAGATAATTATGGGAATTGTGGCTCAATGAACTTGACTGCTTATTTGGCAAATAGTCCATTTGTATTGAAATGCTTTGTGCTATGTTCTACCATTCTCTTCAAAAATACTCTCATAGATTCTGTTTCCCAGTTCCCCAAATACTTTAACCCATTTAAACTCTTACGTAAAGGCGGGGGGTGGGGGGGTGGGGGGTGTGTGTGTGTAAGGAATCTATGAAGTTTGGTTTTAAGCAAGTAATTCTTCTTAGTGAGGTACTACCAAAGAAAATTAAGATTTGGGCTTTTCTATTTTATTTTTTTGTCATCAGTACATGATCTTTTTTCACAGATTTTTAACAGAAGACACTAATGAAAAATGATGATGCATGCACATATTGCATAAAGAATCTTTTTAGTTATCATCACTTTTTATTCATTTGGTGGTGAAAGATGGATTGGTTTAGAAATAGACATTGCAAGTACACAAACTACAATTTCAAAAAAAGTACTTGGCAGAAATAACTCAAGACATAAGCTTTCTGTAAAAAGAAATGAAAGCAAGGGATGAGATTTGGCCAAAACTTGTCCTCATATGCATCTATTTTTTTTTCCTGCCTTTTTTGTGTAGGGCAGGCATGAGATTGAGTACAATATTGTAAACTCTGATTTTGTCATAACCAAGTAAATACATTTTGTTTATGTTTTTCTTCTATCTGTGTGCTTTTAGAGTACTTTTGATTTTGCAGTTACTGTCAATATAATTCTTACTGCTTTCTCTCTCATGCTAAGATTAATAGTTTATGTAAGCAAAAAAAAGAGGTACTGTATGAAGTTTGACTCTCAAAAGTAGTCTTATAAACCATGGGCTCTATTTTAACACTTGCTGTTACTGTTTTGTATTTATTTAAAAGCTGCCAGTCTGCCAGTGAGGTTGGTACTATCCCTGGAGAAGCTTTATGCCATTGCCAAGTAGCATCTCTTTGATTAAATGCATCAATTAATTCTGCTGTAATCTAACAAAATGAGGTCCTTTTGACTTTAACCTTTCTTAATGTGGCATGTCTGTTGCAGACAAGAATGTTTTTAATTGAGAAAGTAATGCTGTGCACACCAAAGAATAATACTTTTTCTAGTACAGATGGAGCAAACTAACCCCCTAAAATATCCGTCAGTGTGTTCTGGAGTGGGTTTAGGTAGCACCGTTAGCCAATAACTTATTTATGGCTGATAGCCAGTATTGTTGGAAAAGTTGGAGGACTCAAGTTGTGCTGCTTTTGGAGCTTTTAAAGACTCACAGTAAATCTGAAAGAACTGTGGGTGCTCCAGCCCCGTTCAGTTATGTTCTACCAAGCTAAAATTTTCTTACACTCTAATCCTCAGAGTGTCAGTTTGTGTAATCTGTCCTTGCACCACTGACGGCAGGGAAGCCACGCCAATTTATTCTGCGTGCCGAAGCTGTGTTATATGGCATTTCTTTCTCCATATTATTGAGTGCGTGTGATGGACTGAATTGCTAAAAAGTTACTGCGCCTGTCTAGGTGTGTGATACCTGAAGCAATCTTAATGAAATGACACATGACAAAGTTCTGGGATCCTTCGCAATGTAAAATGTGTTATGCCCAGATTATCATTGGAAATCTGTAATTAAGAGGTAGGAAAATACTATGCCATTTCCCTTTTTTCATCTATTTCTAATAGAATACAATAATTACTTGAAAGCAGAGAGAATTAATGACTGAAACAAGTCGATGTGGAATTTATAAACCTACATTACCTGGTGTGGTGAGGCATGAATCAGAGTTTACAAGGAGAAGCAATCTTCATGTTTCTATCCTGATATAGGACAAAGTTGGAGGTTTTTGTCTGGTTGGTTTTTTAACTAGGCTTCCCTGCAGACTAACAGTGGCTTGAGAAATGCTTAAGTAGTGTTTTAAGTAAATATACAAAGTAACAAGTTAAATTAAAATAAATTAAATTAATAAAAAAACCAAACTCAAATTCTTCAGTATTTCTGTTCATGAAGTGCTACAGTGATAAATTAAGTGAAACTTGAAGTGACAGAGGAGAATGTACCCTAAAATTGCCTTTTTCACTGTAATCTAAGAAAAGAATCAGTGAAGAAGAAAAAATGTAAAAGTATGGCAATCTTTTAGTTTTAATTAATATTGAATATCAGCAATATTTAACAATTCTTTAAGTATTGCAGAAGTCTGTGGTGTGCTAATATGTGCTGAGTATAAAAATGTTTGTAGAGGCCCAGAAATACACAGTGCTGTGACTTGTCTATTTTAGATTACTGCAGATAGTTCACTGCTTCCATCTGAACTTGTGCTAGTCTCTGTGATGAAATAACACAGAAAAATGCACATGACTTCTGGTTTCGCTGAAATGATGCTCAGGAAAAACATTTAGCTGGCTTCATTTTCTTTTTTTTTTTTTTCTCCTTGTAAAGCCACTCAAAATCCTACATTTATAAATCAGTGAACAATGTCATGTAATGAAAAGTATGTAATCCCATTAAGTAAAATTGAGATATTTTATAAATTGTGATGATTGGTTTATGAAGATACCTACTGTTCTCCCACCCCCCTTCTGATTTGGGCATGATTATACATGCTAGCTCTGAGTTTTAACCACGAATTCATGCTGATTATTTTACTTTAGCCATTCATGTAGGTTAAGCTCCTCACGCATGAGTCTTACTGAGGTTTTTCCCTTTTAAATAAATGCTGCGGTGCATCCAGGTTTATTACAAACTGGTTTTTAATAATTGTGAAACACTGTGTGAAGACTTTTTCTGTAGAAGCCTAGATGTACTTTTTATGGTACATGCAAGGAAGATGTGCCAACAAGAGACACCAAGTTGTCTGTTACTTTTTTGTGTGGTATTTGTTGTAAAGGGCCATACCCGCATTTGGAGTGAAAAGTTCATCATTAAATTGCTAGAGAATGGGATCTGGTTTGGACTGAGTAAGAAAGGCTCTTTATTTCTGCTGGAACTGACAAAATAATGAATTAAATGCTGATAGTGCACTGACTTGGCAGGCGGATGGTACAAATACAGTACGCTGAAGAATAATTCGCTTACAGCCTTGGACATTAACTATAGACTACTCTGTTAAGAAACAATATGGTTAACTGGTGGGATTCTCCTTCGTGTCTTAGCCCAGACACCAAAATATGATTTGTGTGTGTATGAGGAAATGAGTACACAGCTTGAGCAGATTTGGGTCTGTATATACAGATTAGAAGCCAGGTACAAAATAGAAAAAAAAAAAATTCTTCTTCTTTTTTCTCGTTTCATTATTTATCTTTGAGTTTTCTATTTTCTTTCAAATCGATTAAGCCTGTAACGCTGAAGGTCCTCAGCTGCTGTGTGGTAATAGGACCATAGGGCTCAATCCAGGAAGATGCTGAGCACTCTGAACCGAGTGCAATAAAGCACCTAGGCGTATACTTAGACTTACGAATGTGATTGGTTGCAGTGGGGATTTCCGTTTAACTGCATGCTTTCTGGGTTTGAGGGAAAAACAATGTAGCACCTTCTAGAGGTGAGCTCCTATTAAGAATACATTTGTTTAACTGTTACTGTTGATATAGTTCTGGGGTTCTGCCTGCAGAAGTCATTGCTATTTCATGTTGATTCATAGTGGCTCATCTAAGGCATACTTGAAATACTTTTATGCCAAGTTACTCTATTTCTTATTAGCCTTTTTTAGTTTTTGTCTAAATTTCTCTAAGTTGGCACAGGTTTTTCAGTAGTCTAATAGGATGCATGATAGTCTTGTAATCCTCTGTTACATAAAATTGAACAAATTTGGTCAAATGAGCATAAAACTGAAAAATTTGATGGCGTAAGTAGAGGTTCAATTAAGTAAGTCATGTTGCTGCTTCTCCTACTCTATCCTGTGATCCTTGCGTGAGCAGTATCCAGATGTGTAATGACTGCTTTTAAAAATTAATGACCAGTTCTGGGAGATCAACTCATCATGTTCCTTGGGTTTGGTATTTCCAGTGGATCCTTTTAGGAGAAGGAATATTTCCCTGTTTCTCCTTTGAGAGAATAGAGATAGACTTGTCCCCAATGCCTAGCACATAATTTTAACAAGGCACATAATCATGAACCATCACCAATAAGATGCCATGACTCAAGTGCTGTAAACACTGAGAAAGCAGGCTTGTTCAGTGTGTTGTAGATTGAGTACCTAGAATTGGTGACTGTGATATCTATGGTAACCATAACACATCTGTGGAATATTTTGTACGAAGAAAAGCAAAAATCTGTGAAACATGACAGAGGGAATAGTGTTGAGATTAGCAGTAAGGATGACTTTATGAATTCTTCTTAAGAACTGTCTCAATGCTCATTCCAAAGTAGAATAAATGTGTTCCGACATTTTATGCTTAACTACTGTTGGGAATAGCAAGGAATTTCTGATGGTATCAAAAATCATGGGTAGTACAACTAACCTCAGTACCCAAAAAAAGTAAACTCTGACCAAACGTAAAGCAATTAAAGGTTCCTTCTATCTTATAGTGAGGTTAAAACAGTGAAATGCTGGGAAAGACAGTCCAGTTCTAACTCTGTCACAGGAAGAGTTAGCCCATAAGCCTAGACTTTTCCATTATACCATCTCCATTTTCTGTTTGCAGAGAATCACATGCAACTTCCACAAGCTTGCAGTTGAACTCTCCTAGCCTACTGCAATTTCTCTGAATTGCTGCCTGATTTATGATTAAAATGGTATTATGGAGAAGTCCTGTTCATAACTTTGAGGAAAATTTTGACATTTGACCTTGTATTTATTGAAGACAATAGCCAGCTAGCTGCTTCTACCTTTCTATGAACTTGACATCTCGAGGCTTTATTATACATTTTACTTGAGGCATTGGTGCTTTAATTTTACTTGATTTAGAATAACAGAAATGTTTTGATTAAAAGGACCAGCCAAAGCTAACTTCAGTATTTACCCTGAAGCATGATCCCTGTGAACACATGGGTTTATTCATCCAACCATTACAGAAAATAGCTTTAAAAAAATTACTCTTACATTCACTGATTTCATTGTAAATGAAGGCCCACAGCCTTCCCTGTGGGCCTGCCGTTACAAAGAAAGGTATAGTTTGAAGAAGAGGGGAAGACTTGTATGTCTAACTCAGACATGTCAAGCATTTACTTCTTTACTGAAGAAGAATAATGCATTTAATTATACTATCATTGTGACAAATCGGTTGTGATGAGGCCGTCTATCTCAGGAGAGTGATGCTAATCTTTCATGTAGTTTAATGGCTCTCCTGTGTTGGCATGTGATAGATAACTAATCTTTTTGAGACCATGGGAAAACAAGAAATTATTCCTATCAGAAATGATTGGATACTTCAGTTACCTTATATATAATTTTTTTTTTTTTTAAATGAGGAATGATTTTGAGGACATAACAATTTTGAAGGACTAAATCCCATTAATGCTTTAAGCAATGCAGAACTCAAAGGTGTCTGACCTCTGTCCCTGTAGTGGAATCCTAAACCTACAGTTTAACCCTCTTGTGCAGTAAGGAGAGGGCTATGCACCTGAGAAAGCTGGTCCAGAAAGTTACTACTTGCTGACTAAAGGATCATCTTGAACAAGCTGAAAGGAATTGCAGAGCAACGTGACACATGCTTTGCAACTGAGAGAGTTTTTGAGCCTCTGAGTGGAAGTATTGCTGCTTTTGCTCTTCAAAACCAAGAATCCTCCCCTGAGAAAAGTTACTGACAAATTTGTTTCTCGGTATTCAGCATGCCTGTTTCATTCCAGAGCGTGGCTTGTGCTGCATCACCTCCAAAAATTGAGCAATATAGCAATTAGCAAAGTCTTCACTAATCTCTATAATCATGTTTTCTGCTTGGGATAAAAAGAAATAAGGTATTATTCTGCAGTACTTGAAGGAAATTTGGAATGCTTCTTTTAACCTGACAAGAGTGGTCCTTTAGGATCTGGTGAAGTTCAGTAAAGATAAACACTGCTGCCAAGACTATTGTAGATAGTGCTGAATTGATACAGTTTGTCATAAAAGGCAGAAGACCAAAGGTCATCAGCCTTTGATGAAACACATACACACGCCTGACACATCACTGTTTCCTAAAGACAAATATTTTACCATTTCCATTAGCCTTTTCAAAAGGATAGCTGCACTCTTAACTACACAAACCCACCCCGTTTCCTAAACTTTTGACCATTTTGTTAGTCTCTGGTCTGTCTCTGTTTTCTGCTCCTCCCAAGGCCTCACTGGAGCTGAATGAAGGCATGGTCTTTTGTCTTTCACATACAGCTTTGTTAGTATTTCCAAAAAGAATTGGTAGTTTTGAGCCTCCATGTTATAAATAATCATAACTTAAATTTTAGGCAGCTATATTAATCTCTTTTTCATTGAATTTATGTAGTTTTCAAAAACTTCACTGTCAGTTCCTTATGTCCTGTGTTATGTCCACCCATAGCAAGGTTCTCTGGGCAGACAGCTGTGTAACATCAACTAGGAGATTGAAACAGTAGAAGCATGTGAAAGATAGCATTGATTCCCTTGGGAGTCGGTCTTGAAGGGCAAAGGAGTCCAGGAAGGCTGGACATTTTTCAAGAAAGAAAGTCTTAAAGGCACAGGAGCAGGCTGTCCCAATGTGCCGTAAGATAAACTAGTGGTGAAAACGACCAGCCTGGCTGAACAGGGAGCTTTTGCTGGGACTTAGGAGAAAGAGAAGAGTCTACTAACTTTGGAAGAAGGGGCAGGCTACTCAAGAAGAGTACAGGGATTTAGTTAGGTCATGTAGGAAGAACATTAGGAAGGCAAAAGCTCAGCTAGAACTCAGTCTAGCCACTGTTGCAAGAGATCATAAAAAGTGTTTTTACAAATACATTAACAGCAAAAAAAGAGCCAGGTAGAATCTCCATCCTTTATTGGATATGAGGGGGAACATTGTAACCAAGGATGAGGAGAAGGCTGAGGTACTTAATGCCTTCTTTGCCTCAGTCTTTAATAGTCAGACCAGTTATCCTCAAGGTAATCAGCCCCCTGAGCTGGAGGACAGGGATGGACACCAGGATTCCCTCATAATCCAGGAAGTAGTAGATAACGAGCTGCTATGCCGACTGGATACTCACAAGTCTATGAGGCCGGAAGAGATCTACCCAAGAATACTGAGGGAGCTGGCGGAGGAACTTGTGAAGCTACTCTCCATCATTTATCAGCAATCCTGGTTAATGGGAGAGGTCCTGGAAGACTAGAGGCTTACCAATGTGATGCCCATCTAGAAGAAGGCCCGGAAGGAGGATCTGGGGAACTAGAGGCCTGTCAGCCTGACCTCAGTACTGGGCAAGATTATGGAATGGTTCATCTTGGGTGCGCTCACATGGCAAGTGCAGGACATCCAGGGACTCAGGTCCAGCCAGCATTGGTTCATGAAAGGCAGGTCCTGTTTGACCAACCTGATCTCCTTCTATGATCAGGTGACCCTCCTAGTGGATGGGGGAAAAGCTGTGGATGTTGTCCACCTGGACTTCAGTAAGGCATTTGACACAGTCTCTCACAGCATCCTATTGGACAAGCTGGTGGCTCATGGCTTAGACAGGTGTACTCCACTGGCTGGACGGCTGAGCCCAGAGAGTCGTGGTAAATGGAGTTAAATTCAGTTGGCGACCGGCCACAAGCGGTGTTCCCCAGGGCTCAGTATTGGGGCTGGTCTTGTTTAATATCTTTATCAATGACCTGGATGAAAGGATCAAATGCTCCCTCAGTAAGTTTGCAGATGACATGAAATTAAGCGAGAGTGTTGATCTGCTTGAGGGTAAGGAGGCTCTGCAGAGGGATCTGGGCAGGCTGGATCAATGAGCTGAGGCCAGTTGTATGAAGTTTAACAAGTCCAAGTGCCAGGTCCTGCTCTTGGGTCACAACAACCCCATGCAACGCTACAGGCTTGGGGAAGAGTGGCTGGAAAGATGGCCGGCAGAAAAGGACCTGAGGGTGCTGGTTGGCAGCCCGCTGAACATGGGCCAGCAGTGTGCCCAGGTGGCCAGAAGGCAAACAGCATTCTGGCCTGTATCAGAAATAGTGTGACCAGCAGGAGTAGGGAGGTGATTGTGCCCCTGTACTCAGCACTGGTGAGACCACACCTTGAGTACTGTGTCCAGTTTTGGGCACCACAGTATAAGAAAGACATTGAGGTACTGGAGCACGTCCAGAGAAGGGCAACAAAGCTGGTGAGGGATCTGGAGAACATGTCTTATGAGAAGCACCTGAGGGAACTGGGGTTGTTTAGCCTAGAGAAGAGGAGGCTGAGAGGAGACCTTATTGCTGTCTACAGCTACCTAAAAGGAAGATGTAGTAAGGCCAGTGTTGGCCTCTTCTCCCAAGTAACTAATGACAAGACAAGAGATAATGGCCTCAAGTTGCGCCAGGGGAGATTTAGATTGGATATTAGGAAAAAATTCTTTACTGAATAAGTGGTTAGGCATTGGAACAAGGCTGCCCAGGGAGGTGGTGAAGTCACCATCCCTGGAGGTGTTCAAAAGACGTATAGATGTGGTACTTAGGGACACGGTTTAGTGGTGGGCTTAGTAGTGTTAGGTCAATGGTTGGACTTGGTGATCTTAAAGGTCTTTTCCAACCAAAATGATTCTATGATTCTATGACTAGTGAGTGTTAGCCTAGGTTACTCTGTTGATCTAAAGTGACCAAATATACTACAAAGAGACTGGGGGTAGGGAAATAGCTTATTGCTAGCTACTTAGAAAGCATGTCATGGGCACTTCTCTCTGAAAGCAATGCCTGAACTTACTTTTCAAAGTGGCCCAAGTGGCAACCAGCCAGTACGTACCTTTCATTTATTTATTACGAGCACAAGATGCAAACACCTGTATGGTACAGCTGGGGTGTGTGAAGATGAGTGTACTTTGCTGGAATGTTAATTAGCTCTTGTAAGTACCTAAACTCTGTTAAACTGACAACCACAGTGCAAAAAGCATTAAAGGTCATGGGGGACTGTTGGATGTGTGATAATAATTTCCTATTGTTACATACTGAAGTGTCAGCTGTACCTATAGAAATCGGTGAGATTATGTTTCTAGAAAGAGCTGTTCCCCCTCTTCCTGCAAGTTTACCCTCAACAGCATTGTAACAAACAATCCGAATGCAAGGACTTTCACATGTTTACAGGGTGACTATATAATATATTAAGTTAACTCTCTTATCCCAACCAGTTAAAAATTAGTCTTATAAAGCTGAAATTTATATTGATGAACAATTAATCAGATGAGTAGTCCTGTTGAATAAAAGCTTAAGCAAGAGACTTATTGGGAAAATTGTTACATATCTAGACAGTTGATATCTCAGAAGGGATCTGTTTATTTATTTTGACTGTAATTGAAATAGACCCCAGAACATGGTGAAGATAAGAATGCTTATGTGAGCTGATCTTTGTATAGCCACTTAAATATCACGTGATTTCTTCCTATATTAAGTTGCAAATGTGGAAGCTCAAGTGCAAGTCTTCCACACTGTTGGCCCTTCCAGTGTGCTGCTGGGACAGATAAGCAATTGGAGCTGCCATATGCTTGCAGGATCACTGATTAACCTTGCCTAGGTTGTACCTAACAGCGAAATGGTGTCATCTTGCTTCAACCTGTTTGTTAAATACAGCATCTGGTAAAATAAAGAGAGTGAGTGTGCATGTGAAAATAATCAGCTTGAAACACCTTGTTATTCAGACAGAAGGATATCTGTTTTCTCCCAAAGATCAGATTCAGGGCTTGAATAGCCCTGCTGGTTGCCTCACACAATGCTGTCATTACCTCTAGCAGCAAATGAAGCATATGTGCCTATGAGATAACTTTAAGCTAAGAAAATTCCATTTTCTGATGGTGGTTTCAGAAATCATGATGTGTTTATATGTAATATGTTAAAAGGAATTTTGCTGTATTGTTTCTTAGGATGTGTTGTTTCCCTCAATACATGTTGGGATTTTGTACAGTCACAAACCGATCTCATTTGCTGGAGTCAGTTTAGTTGATATTCCAGAATATGTAAACGTCTGCTTAATGAGATCTGATTATTATGATGCTATTTAAATGACTGGACCTTGGCAACAATTTTTATGCTGTGGTGTATCTTGATACTAATCTAGTTATGTCTGAAGGCACAATTCGGTTTTTCTAGGAGACAGAATCACTAAAAAAGCTGTCTCTTCCCTCTGCCCTTCCGCTTTCCCAGATCTCTAGCCTTCCTGCTGCATCCAAGCAGAAGGAAATGCGAGTGTTAACAGAAAGATAGGAACCGTGTTTTAAAGGAAATACTGAGAAAACAAATGTTTACTCAGAGACTGATCTGTAACTTAAGATGTATTTTATTAAAAAAAAAATATAATTGAGAGGACACCTATCACAAATTTTTCTTTACAGAAGGAACATGACCATCAAACAGTAGAGAAACAAGAGCCATACTAGGAGTAATGTAATGGGCATAGCAAGTGGGGAAACATGGTGGAGTTTTGCAAAAGCTAAAAAAAAAGAACAACCAAAAAAATCCACCCTAAAAAAACCCAAAGAAAATGTGCTTTTGGGACTTGGTCCAAGAGGTGAACCAAAACAGACTTCGGCAGTTGCAAACAACAGCTCTCCTCCCTTTCATATACATACTGTAAACGTGATGTTTGTGTCTGGTATTCGCTGATAACTGCCCTTATTCTTCCCTTGTTGTCGTATTCCCTGATAAAGCGTCAGTGCCATTTCTGGATATGCTGGTTTATATCGGAGCTCATGACAAAGTCTACTTGACAGCATTCAGGTGAGATGGCTACTTATCCATCCTACCACAAAAACACAGCAGATGACATGTTTTAGTGTCCAGTATGTATGAAGTGTAATGCTTCCCTCGGAGTTACTCATGTTTGCAGGTAGACCCTATGAATATCCGTAAATCGCTGGCTGTAATGTCCTGCTGCAGATATGACTGACTGGGCAGCAGAGGACTACTTTCTCTTCAGTTTCTGCACAGTTCTTTCTGTGACACAGTTTGAGATACCTTATAACGATTTTTTTCCCCAGTAAACTGCAGTACTTGTCTTAACAGAAGACAATATAGATAGATGTGCAGAACCGTGATCCTAAATATTTAAAGCAGTTTCATGATGTCTTGTCTATTTTTTTCAATTTAAGCTGAATAATTGAAGTTGCATGTGGAACTAATCTTTGTCTTTTTTGAGAGGAATTTTTGAGGACTGTCTTCAGAATGGCACTGGAAATGCATACACTGGGTGTCACAACAGCAAACAAATGGTGTAGATTGGTATGTTAAAGAGTAAGCTGCTAAGTTTTTTCTCTTTGTTGTTCTACAGTTTTAGAAGACTAGTCTTTCAGGCTGTTTGCTGTGTGCACAGTGAATTTCAGTCAATTATTTCTCATAGGGCTGTTTTTTTTCACATTTACAACTAAACGCTGCAGGAAATACTCTTTGTATAGAAAGTGGTATGCATGGTATTTTATACCAGGAGAGAAGTATCATCCCCTACTAATAAAAGAATAGATGAGAACCATATGTATGTTCCTACATGCAAAGAAGAAATTGTTTTAATGCATGGATAGAATTTGATATACATGGACTAAGAGCAAAGTCTAGTCTTCTGCCTGAGTTAGAACTGCTCCCAGAGGTATTTCCTGGATCGTCCCTATCTGACCAATAATGTAGAATTGCATTTTAATGCAAAGTGACCCTATAGATTAGTTCAATAAATATGTTTCAGATTGCCACATTACTAGGACTTTTGGGGTCACTATTTAAAAAAATAAATAAATATAGTCTTTAAAGTGGTAAGCACTTCACAAACGAATTCATCTAGCCATAGCCTGCAGCTCATCAGTTACAATTCCTTTGGTTTTCTGTCTTTTACCTACCCCTGACCCTTTCTGCCAAGGGTCATGCAGTGCTTTACCACCATGTGGGAAGAGTAGGGAAACTGGACATATTTTCTCTGCAGTCTTGAATGATTTATATCAGGAATAGCACAACAGCTTTAATGAAAAAGATTCTGTGTTGCTGACTTGAGTGGTTTGCATTAACTTCCATGGGTTTTCACAAGTGCTGCTAGCCTTACCTTAAGCATACAATTCAAATGACAGAATTTTTTAGGTGGTATTGTTCTATAACGCTTACTACTGCGAATGGCTAGTTTCTCACACACGGTTGAAGTCCATACTATAGATATTCTTCTACCAGGAGGAACTGCTGCAAATCAAATTATTGATGACTCAGAAGCTTACTGGTTAGCTCAGCTGTGCTTGGCTCTGGTAAAAATTTCAATCATTCATTCTTGGTTTGCTTCTTTTAAAATTAGTCTTGGGAGCCCATAGAAATTCAGCAGTAAGCCACTTCCCTGCAGCCAGGAGAGACACTTCAGAAGAGCTTTCCTGATAGTTTATAAGCACTGCCATGATGCAACGCCACACAGTTATTTTTTAAGAGCTCCTTGTATAAACCTAATGTACAAACAAGTATTGTATATGGCATTACTTTGTTAGCATTGCTGCCTCTACAGTGCTTAAGAGCTGTTGTAAGATTGAGGTTTAAAGTACTTTGTTTTGTGTCTGGTTGATGGATTCTGCAGAAGAATGGGGCTGTTGTTATAGGAGCATTAGCTGTGTTCAACTGAGTTACAATGTGACAGAGCACTACTGCCAAAATTATGCATTAGGAATTCTGAAGCAGAAAGTCAAAGGTTGTCCTTTAACAAGTACCTATAGGATTTAGCAGTAAAGTGTGGAGTTATTTTGTTTGGGTTTGTTTTAGTCTATTGGCTGAGCATCTATTATGTTAGAGCCAAATTTGTGCTTTAGGAATATAACAGATGGATTTTTTTTTTTTTTCTGCTCTCTGCTGGCTTTTTGCTATTGATCATGGGCAAGACGATTTTATTACTATTTCTTGGTTTCAGAACCTCTTTTTGTCAATATTTTATTTGGTGGAGATTTCCTGACCAATTTGCTTACATGCTAAGTTTCTCACCACTGAAACATGAAAGTAGGTGCTACATAGCTATATTAAACATTTCTTAAATGAGTTTGAAATATTGAGCAAACCTTGACAAATCTGAGCTGTTTTTTCAGCTTTTTTCTTCTACATCCTGATCAGCTGTCTATAGGCATGTATATGCAGCTTTTCTGTCTAGGGGCTGGATTTGACTTATCCAGGAGGAAAACTGCAGTCCTGGATACACCATGAATATGTGCTGGAAGTAGAAAGAGATAAGGAGAAAATGCAGAACAAAGTGGTTTTTATACTTTTCTGTCCTTGTATTTGAGTTAGATGCGAGGAAGACTGTTGTCTTACTTGGCTCAATTGTGATCCTGTGCTTTAAATGTGCCTCTTACCCCTGTAAGGATGGATGAAACCCCCAACTGATGAGAGACCATACATTACTTTTTCAGAGTTCTGCTTTTTAGTTTTACCTCAACAGTCCCTTTTTTGTTTTCTTTTCTTTTTTTTTCTTTCTCTTTGCTTTCTGCTTATTACTGGGCCATCCTTTACCTGGGTCTTTCCAGCACTGACCTTTCTTGCTGGCAAAGTGGACTTCTTATGTTCCCTAGCAAGTCTAGGAGTTTTATCTAAGGAGGAGATATGGTGAACTGAGTTATTTGTTCTGAAGTCTCCAGACAATTAAAGGTTAATTGATGAGAAACGGGCCAAAGCTGCGGTGAAAGAATGAATGCACACAGCATTGCTGGTCTACAAGAGTTGATGAAGGGACTTGGAAAGATTAGTGCTACTACTGATCTATATTAAAAACATTTCATGATTTTAAGATTGTGCTGGAGCATTTCAGAATCCAAGGCATGGTAATTGTTGGCAAATGGTGGACTTTGAAAAGATAGCTGTTCATTAAGTAGATCATCTAGAGAAAAAAATACTATAATTTCCTTGACCTGCAGCAGGTCAATGTCTGGCAGAGAAGTTGTCAAAGGTTTAGTTTGTTTGTTAGAAGGTTCATTAGAGTTTGTTACAAGACTGTTTGCTTTGTTGCAGAGGGAAATGCAAAGGAAGCATTGCAATAAAAGCTGGTTAAAGCCATCGTTGTGCTTCTGTGCTAGTGGATAATGCAACTTCTACTTTTTCCCTTTCTTTCTCTTGTTTTCCCTTTTCTTTTTAATGAATGCTGATCACCTGGCTGGCAAATAAGTGACCTTATCAAACCATGTGCTTTTCATCAGTTGCATTCATCTGGTCTGGAACACTTAATTTAAATAGGTAGAAGTTATTTTTCAATTGGTTTGAAATTTTTAGGAGAATTTCTTTTTTCCTAATTAATTTCAGTGTGAAGTCATCTTTACAATGTTTGATATAATCGCAATAGACACATAAATCTCCCTTCTTTCTTTTCTTTAATTTTTGTGCGTTGTCTTGCCAAGTAGGTTATCATGAATTAAGTTAGACTTGCTTTCAGACTTCTGTAGTGCTGTTGTATAGTCCATTCTGTACTTGTATCTCATGTTTTGGTTGCACTTTCGCATGCAGATTTAGATTCTAAACTTTTACCTGACCTTTAACTAAATAAATAAATAATTAAAAAGTCCAAAGATTGGACTGTCAATCTACAGAAACACTAGGCCAGTGATAAAATTTGGTCTTTCCAGCATGCTAAAAAAAACATTGTTAGTATTCAAATTCTGAGGAAAACTGACAGATGAATGTGTCACATGAATATTCATTTCACAAGGTAAGTAGATGAAGTATGTCACCAATACTTTTTTTTTTGGAAAAGGCTCACCTTTTTCTACATATCAGAAGTAGAACTTAAAAATGCAAAGTTACCCACTTATAAGAACTTATCTTCTTGGGTGAAAGAAAAAGAGGACAAACAGCTCATCATTCCTTAGGAGAAACAGCTCATCATTCTTTCTTGTTCCTCTGACAGTTCACCAGTGTGAGCTGAGAAAGCTAGAGATTGTTAGTCTCATATTTTCCAGATTATCTACTGGAATAAGCATGCATCTGTACATCATCAATAAAATAATCAGAGAATCCATTAGTCAGCACAAGAATCAGAAAAAGAAGAATTTTATTTTACTAGAAAATTCTCTGAATTTTTCAAGAAAGCTACCAGAATACAGTAGCTGTGCAGACTTTTTTTCTCTTATCTTTCACAACAGATGATATGGGTTGTCCAGTCAGGATACAGCACCAAGAGAGTTTTTTCGTTGTGCAAAGAAAGCTGCCTTGCATGACTGCATGACTGAAATGGGAAGGAAAGTTAAAGCATTTTGGTATGTCTGTGTAGCCCAGACCTTAATTTGTATTTCATTTCTGTTCTACCTGTAAACTTACTGGAAGGTCAGTGATCAAAATACTAAGGTTGATTTTCCTATGGTAATTAATTTTCTTTGTTAACTTGTACATTGCCAAGATAAAATATCATATATTTTTATACCTGTATTTTCTTTGTATTGATGATCTTACTGTTGTATTGGTGGAATTAGTTGACGTGAAAATGACTATTGCTACGAGGTGCTTTCTTATTTTTCTGCTTTATCTACATATACTTTAAGCCTAGTATTAATTGTATCCCTAATAAACAAAGAAACCCTGCACATAATTAAAAGCCACCATTAAATTCAAATGGACAAACCACTACTATTAATTTGAAGGGAGTGGTTTGCTGAATTGAGGCCATTGGCTTGAGGCCAAATGAGTGGTTATACAAGTGTGAAACAACTAGGCAGATTGAAATCACTGTCAGTCCTTATTGACTGGTAGAAAATGCAGTGCTTCTTGCTCGCATGTCTGGTCATGCGGTTGTCGGGAACATGTGGATGGGAGCCCTAGCACGTTCTCTGGTGTAATTCATGCCACTGTTGGATGCAACAATGACATTTCCAAATCAATATTTTGTAATTAAATGTATAGCATTTAAAAGCAGTGACACTGAACAAAGCAGAGAATGTCTTTTTTTTTTTTTTTTTTTTTGTATGAGCTCTGGCTTGACAGAATGCTGTCAAGGTACTTTTCTTCCCGCTTTTAATAAGGTGAGATGCTATCAAGACCTCATTTGACCTGGAGGATGGTGTTTTAATTGAGTAAAAATGAGTCTGTCAGCGATATTTAAAAACAAATCTTTACTCTGAACTAATGAAATTGTCTGGATTTATTATTATTTTTGCACTGTAACTTCAGAAGTGAAGTTAGCATTTACAGTCAAATGCTCTAGAACAGTTTATACAGCTGCTGTGTCCAGCTGTCAGCAGGCTTGATAACAGAATTTCAAGATTATTCATGTGCTTTGCTTAAATATTGCAAATTGGAAAATGCTAATGTTTCAGTGAAATCTTGTATTTTCATTCTATCCTCTTTATCCTCTAGATACTCATTTTATCTTCTTTATCCTTTCACATCTCATAAATTATCATTTCAGGGTGTAGAAGTAGTATCTTCTTGCTTCTAATGTATGCAGACTACTGCTTGTCTTTTTTCCTACTTCCTGGCTAATCAGCTCTTGTGATCAGATACTGCAAACCATGGTTTAATGGGCGTTCTCTGAGCTGTGGTGCACCTATGGGAAGTCCAAATCTTTCTATAAATGTTACCCACTGACTGTGAGTCAGGTTACACACATTCAAAAAGAAGCACTTTCAGGCACTTGCTCTTGAGGTCTCCATGCAGAAGTGAGAACCAAATAGTGTGGAACAAACATTTAGCCCTAGGTTTACACTGGTTCTGTAAGTGCCTTACCCTCCATTTATTTGTTTTGTTCTTCTTTGTAGGGAGGTGTTTTAACTTTCTTCAAAGTTAATGCTGTCTATTCTGTTGATAAAATGCTTTCCTAAATAGCAAAGTGCAGCTAAGGTATGTTTTCTCATCTTAAAGAGCACATCCCAGACTAGCCACTTTCCCATCACCTCCATACTGAGCTCACCACAGGTATGTATATAGTAAGAAGGAAGCTTCAGTGAAGATGCATGCCAACCAAATCACACCTTAGTTACAGATTTATATACACAGACATCTTGAGAAATCTGGAGAGTACATATTTTGTCGTGTTGGAGATACCGCAGTTTGTTATGCCGCATTCTGGTTTATTTCCTTATGATAGTAAAAGAATGTTCGTTCTGGGGTGGAGATATATGGGAGAGAAATTTACTTTCTAATTAAATGAATTATAGGTAATATTACAAAATAGGTAATTTTACAAAAATATATTTATTTATTTGCTTGGCTTTTTACTTCCTCCTCCCCCAGTCTTTGTGGCTTGGCAAGGCAGTGTGATTTGAACTTTGGATAACTCTTCTTCCTTCGTTTCCTCCTAGATTTTTCTCTGTGCACTTCAGTCATATTGCAGGAGTTGACATGTATATAAATCCCACTCAAATCAAATAGAAATTAAACGTTGATAAGATTATGCCATAGCTTAGTAAATGTAAGTCCTGATATTTCAGGTAAATGGTGAATAAAGGAACACACAGCTTCACGCAAGGGAGGATTTCTCTGTGAAAATGTGTTTAAACTTGGTGGGGATTTTTCTATGCTCGTGTTAAGCTGCTAGAATCACTTAGCAGATGCTCTTGAGCCTGATTTATCTACAACTATATTTGTTTTGGTGTTGTTTGGGGGTTTTAGATCTTATTACATTTATCTGAGTTTCCATGTTGTTTGAGGAAGGAGCTAAAAGTCAGAAAGCAGTACTCCACAAGTGAGCCTGACGTTACAGGAGCAGCACTGTTCTCGGGAGACCTAGCGAAAGCCCCACCACAGCTCCCACGTCAAACAAAGAAGATGCTGGTGTGCAAGAAGAAAATAGGCCGAGTACTAACAACACACTGACTGAGACAGGAAAGCTGGGGTGTTGTAAAACATCCCATTATGTTTGTGGAGCTCATAAGCTCTTATATAAGAGCATTTCTTCACCTAAACTTTGTTAAATTGCACACAATTATGTATAGGTAATGTGAAAAAATAAAGCATTCATTACAGTTCTGTACTACAGAATAACAAAACCCAGAATATAATTTTAATGTTGAGTTTCTATCCATTTAATCACATGCACTTCAAAGACATGAAGTAAAATTTGATAATATGTTATAAGCAGAGTTTTTATTGATAGATTTTGTGATTATTTCTTAGTTTGGCATTTTGAAACTGCTTTTTAGTTTTCAATACCTGGAAAAGCCCTGCACACATACGTTTAATGCATTAACTTGCTAAAGTTTGGGGTTGGACTGAGTTTTGCTATTTAAAAGTCAAACATCTCAAAGTTTCATAGTATGGATTTCATTTGGCAGGGATTTTTTGTGTTTAAATGTGTAGTATCACTAGAAGTGTTTCTAGCTTCACCTGTGTGTCCCTGAAGGTAAAGGCTAGATACTTTGCTTATGCTGTTCTCGTTACTGGGTAAATTTGCATCGAAACAAGATAATTACAATACCTTCTGCTTACAGTAGATTCCCCATGTACTTTTAATTAGATACAACCTCCTTGATTTCAGTTTGTGAACAATTATGTAGCTTGCTATGCAACGTTAAATAGTTTGCATTTTCACCCCAGAAGTGTGTGAAGCGATTCAAAAATATGATAGGATCATAAAATCACTTTGTTGGTATAAAATTTCAGATGGTGAAAAGCAATCCAGAAACTCCATGACCGGGGATATATGGTAGAGGAGATAGGTGCTCCCAGAAGAGGGAGGGAGACTTGGAGCTGCACGGGGCAGAGGAAAGCAGAGAGAGGATTCATCTATTGCAGATCTTGCTCCCTCTCCCTCCCTGCCTCTGTCCCCCACCCATCATGGCACTGAGAGCAGCTTCCCTGGTAACTGCAGAATATCATTTGCAGATTTCATAGGAGGCTGATAATGCTGTTCGGAGCTAGTGGTTATCAGTGGCAAGAGGAAGAAATGTCTTTTTAATGCTGTGTATCTGTAGACCTGCGGTATCCCAAATGTCTGAAGGTTCTGTTGGTGTCTTGCAGAAAGACAGACAAGTGCATTGTGCCACTCTTCTGTTGCTTTCTCCTGCTATAGCTGCTGTGTCTTTGCTCGTGGGGAGCTTAGAATTAGCTTGTTAAATGCTCTCGGTACCTTAAACAGGGCACTCTGCAAACGCTTTTGAAATGCTCACTGGGTTAGCAAAGCCTTTGGGGGTTTTTGCCCCCATTCTTTTGAGCATTTTCTGTGCATCTCGCCTATCTCAAGTGTCATTCTGCATTTTCCCCACTGGATTTGTGGCTACTTTTTTGTGTGTTTCACTTTAACCACTGTGGGTTTGTTTTGGGTTTTTTAAGCTTATTTCTTTCAGCAGTCAGTTACAAGTAGTATGCAGTAGGAAAGAAACTTGTCCAAAACCAATTATTTTAACACAATAGTCAATTTCTGTGCGTGTCAAAAGACTTACTTTCATGTTAAGCCTGGTCAAGTGATGGCTCAAATCCCTCTAGTCTGTTTTGCCCACTCTTTTTTCTTTGGTGCAGCTTCCATCTCTCTTGAGAGCATGACTGTTTTAAATGTAGCAATCATGTGATGATCACAGCTTGCATTCATATACTTTGTCAAAGAAAATGAAGGTAAATAAAGGATTTGTTTCCCATACATGTACACTGTACTTAACAGCATTCGGAACAATGTACACCTTTGAACAGAGGTGTTGGCCTAAGGGGATCTGAAAAAGTACTTGTGAGCAGCACCCAACCTGCTTAATGTAAATCCTTTCCAGGATAGCCACGCTAGTTTAAAATTACTTTCTGATAATTTTCCATTTCAGGGCAAGCTTTGTGGTGCTATGGTCATCTTGTCAGCAGGAGGCAGAGCCCTTGCTATTTCACCAGATGTTCCATGGCAACCCTTCTCCTTTCCTTGTGCCGCAGTGCAGTACCAGGCAGCCCACCCCTGGGGTTGCAGGCACTTGAGAATGTTTGGGAAACTCTTAAAACCAGGGAGTTTTCCCATTTACTTTGCAGCTAGCATAGGATAGTGTTCTGAAGGAAGCCTTAATTAGAGCTAAAGAAGCTAAGCCTGCATCTGAATCCAGACATTTGTTTTCTTTGATAGTAGCCAGTTTTAGCTGTATCAGCAGAAAGTTCATTGAGGTTATTCTGCTTTCGTTCCCAGACAAGTTTGGCTGTTTTTCATCAGATCCTAAAGAGCAGAAGCAGCCTTCGAATCCAGTGGCTTTGTGATGTTACCTCACTGCATAGTTTTAACAGCTTTTTCATGCATTTTGATGTTTGGGTTTTTAATTTTTAAACCAGGTTCTCTATTACTGATGAAAAGTCAACATCAAAGATACTAATTTGGAGGCAGGTCTTCTCCTTGTCTGAAAAAGAAACAGAAACATTATAGGTATCTGATTTCCAAGGGAATGCTTAATTTTATTATGCCAAATGCAGGTGCTACATATTAAATGATGAAACTTAGCTAGCAACAGTCACTCAGAGTTAGAAGGCCACAGTATAATGTAATTTTAAAATGGGAATGTGTGGTTTATGCATATGGAAAAGGATAATAAAAATTCTTGATTTTTGTACTACCATTTGCATAGTTCAGAAACAGAATATCCCCTGTCTGTAGTTGACTGGAAGGTCAGAAGGTTTCTGGTTTTAATGAATGGAAAATCTCTTTGTTATGACAAATCCTACTTTCTTGAGCAAATGTATTTTTATTTTGCCCTTGCTACAGTCATTCACGTTTAATATAAAATGACACATACTCCTTCAATAGATGTAATGCCGCAATGTGGTTGGGCTTCATGTCCTTCTATATCGTGTTCTGTTCCCAGGCGTGGTAACCATGCCCGATCTATCATAGAGACACCAATATAAGTATGGCAGTAGCTCAGATAA
This sequence comes from Leptosomus discolor, assembly GCF_034619465.1. Classification (NCBI taxonomy): domain Eukaryota; kingdom Metazoa; phylum Chordata; class Aves; order Leptosomiformes; family Leptosomidae; genus Leptosomus; species Leptosomus discolor. The sequence continues at coordinate 33,480,759 of NC_141399.1, read as the reverse complement.
AAGCAGTTGCCATGTCTACATCTGAATGTTGCACCTGTTTCACCAATGATGCTGTTTCCCAGGCCTCCGCATCCAGCCTCATCCTGGAAAGCATTGTGGGTGACTATGGAGTCCGCATCTGGCAAGAATAACTTGGCAGATGTAGAGAGTGGTGTCCTCTTCACAAGCTGTAAGTAGCATGTTGGGTATTCCAGAGGGCTCAGGTACCCTGAGATGTTTCACTGCACAGCTTTTGCAAGAGAATGTCAAAGCATTATTTCTTGGGCTCTGTCTCATGATGGGCTTTTCCTGTGACTTCTGTGCTTTGCACCCAGCATAAATAAGCAAATCCTTAGTTTCACTTCACCTGTTGTTGTTCTCTGTGCTGCATGGTGAACATAAGCATTTATCGTACCTCAGGCTCCAAGCACCAAATACTTCTCAATCATCATATATGTTATTTTGAAAACTTTGTTTCTGTGTCAGAAATACAAATGCTCCAAAGCAAATTGCAAATGCCCCTCAATTCCCCCTTTTCAAGAAATAGTGTCTTCTTCTACTTCATCTCATCTGCAGAACTGACAATTGACATTGAGCTTGAGTGCGAAAGACATCTGCTAAATTGCCAACTTAATCATCTCAGAAGATGGGCCAAACTCTAGAGCTTTTCTCGATACTTCATTTATCAGTTGCCAGACAGGGTACCATATCTTACCCAGTTTGACAGACTGCCAGAAGGTGGGAAACTGAGGGAAAGAAGATGGCAAGAGAAGGGAAAGGTGAGTGTCATAAATTACCTGCATTATTAAGGTGAAGTGAGTGTTCTCTGTGAAGAAAAAATAGTGGTACAAGGATTTCATTGATCTGTCGGTACAGTGAGTGCTTCTCATGGTTTTGTGAGTAGGAAGGAGGCTGTTTAAGCTAGAAACGGCTCACCAAGTTTGTAAACCTAAAGAAAAAAGATACAGAATCAGAAACTGCTTTCCAGGGGAGAAGTTCTGTGAAAGGTGGGAGGGAGCCTGTGTTTGTTTTAAAGCTGCAACAACTATGGTCGGTATGGAGTCTGAGTCTTAGTTGTTATCTAGACATGTTTTACTTCACTTTATTTTTTTTTATTATTTGTTTCCAATTTTTATAATTTTAAAATCACCAACATACTTGGTGAGAATAAGCTCAAGTTTGGGAGGGTTTTTGCTTCAAACTTGGCTGTTGGCAAGACTGATTTCTGACAGGGAAGCCCAGCACACATTCCTTTTCAAGATAAAGTAGTTCAGTGGGTGTACTTTCAGGGTGTTTGCAACCAGGAAAATTCAGGAATTTCCAAAATTAGAAGAAGGCAGCAGTGAGGTTGCTGTGCAGGATATTGGGGAAGGTATTCATTGACCTTGAGCCCTGTGGTGAGGGGAGGGGGACAAATAGACACCCCCGGTCACAGCTAGTAAACGTTGTCCCCCCAAAACATGTTTTAACAAACTGACCAGAGAGTAATTTTTTCTTTAATACTTTAGTAGGAGTACCATGATAGGAACTAGTACTGTTTAGTTTTGTGTGAACTGCTCTTTGACTGTTTCAAATATTGTACACGAAGAGTTTCAAGCAGAAGAACTTATTTTTTCCCTAAGGTTGTTAAACGATATAGCAGATTTATGTTTGCTTCTGCACCTTCTGTTACGCTTCATGAACACTTCATGAATGCTTTGAACGCTCGAAATGTCTCGATCAGCTTAGAGAAAGCTTAAACCACAATCTCTAGTGCTTTGGCTTTGTTGTTTGTTGTTTTTTTTTTCTTCTTCTTTTTTTCCCACACCCCACCTGCCCCCCTGTAATGTTTTGTTTCAGGTTGTTTACTTACCTAAAATGAAACTGCCACTGTTCTCCTCAATCTTGCAATTGTTATTCATCAATCTAAATGTGCAATGCCTAAATAGAGGACTAAAATGCTTTAGACAACGTTTGATAATTTTGCTGTTGTTAAAATTTGTTCTAATTCAAGCCTACAAAGTAGATTTCTAAGTCATGGTTGTCTTTTCAGCAGCAATTGTCGTTTCTGGTTTTTTCAGTAGCGGTTTTCATTTGTTCCAGTACATGGAAAATAGGTGTGCACTGAGAACTAATTATACATTTGATAACACTATGAGATGATGTTTCAGGGTTGCTAGTGGGAATCATCTCTCTGGAGAAGGGGCCTGGGAGCTCTTGGGCCACCCAGGGAATCCATGAGCTGAGTGCTCTGGGTGTGCTTGGAGATGTTGCCCTGATACCTGGCTGTACCACTGCTGTAACTCAGGGACAAAGTGGACTTTGATACATACAGATTCACACCTTAAATCTCACATCTGTTGCAGCAAGAATTAAAGACTTCCCGAGTAGATGTGACTAGTTTTCAGAGCTGATGAAGTATGCCTTTGGTGGTTTTTTATGAGTTAGATTTTATCTGTTTCTTTGGAGACTTTGATCAATGTGATATGTATTACAGTATCCGTATTATGTAAATAAGTACAGATTTTTCTTTTATGACTGTACAGTGCAAATGTAATTATCTTTGAGGAGGTGCAGAATATGGAATCAGTTAAAGTGTGAAGTTCCTTACACCATGAAGATCAGTAGCAAAATTTAAGTACTAGCTCAAAAAGGTTATTAATTAAATCTTGATTTAGATGCAGATAAAAATACGTCTATTAAATGCATACATTTTAATTAGCTCTTCCTTTTAAAGTCAGGGAAAACGAAAACTTACGTAAATTATTGTATTAAGTATTATATGCTTGGACAATAGAAATAGTGAAGTTTATATTTAACGTTCATTAACGTTAGTAAGTCAAGTAAGCTGTTTAGCAACACTAAACCCCAAGAATGTTGTCATACTTGCAAACCACCCGATTATGTGAACAAAACAATTTACACACACCTTGTTCTGTGAAACAGAGAAAAGTATCCTTTCCATCTTCTGAGCTATCCAGTTCACAGCTATTTGTAAACTGTATCAATTTTTAAGGTCTTTCACAGTGTTTTCGATATTTTATCCTTCTGATTTACTATTTGCAATTAAATCACCCTTGTATGACTGTATCACCTATGTCAGAATATTGCCATATTAATTTTGTCTTGGAAAACATGGCCTAAAGGCTAAAATGTTAATCCTAAAACAGACAGAGCATGTTATTTGGTTTATTTAGTTTTGCGTTAATGTGATACAGGATAAATTGCTTTTATTATTTTACTATTACAGCATTTTGTAGACTTACATTCAGATGTATCCTTATATATTTATGCTTTACCAATATTCTTTCTCGTACTAGGCACAACACTTTCTTGCTGAGCTTTCAAACAGCTTTCTGGCTTCTACTTGTGTACCCTCATAACTATTATTTCTGGGAGCTTTGTAACAAATACCTTATTGTCCAGAGTCAATACATATTTGACTCCTGTAAATAATTTAGAACATTTCAAGGTAGCTCCATTAGTTAAGTAGGGGGTTTTGTAACACCTAGCATATCTGCCGAGAAACTGTTTTTAGCACTTTGATCGTAATCAGTATCCATTCAGGAGCTTAATCAGTGTTCCTCTTATAAACTGCTTCAGTCATGCCAGTTCCTGTATTTTCATCACAGCCGATTTATGTCTCTTTTTTTTTTTTTTTTTTCCTGTCTTAAAATACCAAATTTTTAATGATAAAAATGTGTCTGTGTCCTGGTGGGATACTGATGATTAATTATGGTTAATGAAGGAGAAGACTTTTCGCACTTTGGTGACTGGGATGTCATAAAGACATTTATACGTATTTTATACATATTATGAGAATGTTAAAGTAGTCCTGTTGAAATATAGTATAATGTGGGTGATTCATCAAAAACTGAAGGTGTTTTTAACCAGAAAGGCAGTGATATCCCTAAGGGAGCCCATGAGAGGTATCATGTTAGCCTTGTTTGGGATGTACCTTATCAGCATCAAGCCATAAAAAGTTTATTTTGAAAGTAATCGCAAGTGGCAGCTAGATGAAGTTCTTACGATAAAATTCTATAGGGAATATTTCGTTGAAAAGAAATTGCATACAGATGTCTCAACCTAAATTTAATTCTTCCAAATACCCATAGGTATGTGCTAACATGGAGATCCTAAACCTTGTATTTTTAGAATAAATCATTTTTCATGGGGGGGAAAAAAGCATAAAAGATACTTTTTAATTTAGGTTCCTCTGCTAGATTTTTGTAGCTTCAAAAATGCAGATAAAATTGTTAAATTGCCAGTTGTTACAGAAGGAAAGGTATGGGCAATGGCAGTGAGTTACTAAGACTAAATCTGTGTTTGTTCAATTAACAGCCACTCGAATCTGAAAACTTTGCAATCTTATGAGTAGAGCTCAGTGAGTGTTTACCCTTTATGTGGCTTATGTTCAAGACCATGATGTTTTAAGGGTCAGCATTTGATTTGTGAAAATCACTGGATGAATTTTATCTATCTTAAAGGCTGAATTGAGTGCTAACATCCCCAACACTGTACCAGCTTAGAAATGTTCTCTTAATGCAGCTGTAGTTAGACATCTAACTTTTATTTCAGATTGTTGTTACTAAATCATGACTTGCGGTCATCCTAGCACCAGAGGCTTTTTGAAAGAAAGGAGGATGGTTTTCAAATAAAATTAATTTTAAGCCAATCGGTGGTAACTGAAGACGGACTCAAATGTTATTGTTATCCCCACTTCATGTTGTCCACTCATTTTCAGTGTCCAGTTTTGCACTTGGACTACTGGAGAGATGTTTTAAGACACTTGTGCTTTTTTGGCACATTGTTTGGCAGCATATATTCTGTACAATCATGTGTCTGTGTGCACTGTGCAGTGTTACATCACAGAATATTATTTGATAGGACATATCACTATAGATAGCTTCATTGCTTTTAAGAGACTTGCACAGTGGCTCAGGTCACGGTTCTGATCTTCCAATTAACTGTCATTACTGGTAATGGCACATAAGCCTTGTGAATAGAAGGGATAACCACTAATGTGCTCAGCCACTTTGCCTTCTGGCCTCTCTTCTTCTGAAAAGATAACGTGACATGGAAATTGTGTTTAAAACTTTCTCTTGTTTTAAACCATTATGTATGTGATGTCACACGTGTTTAAACTAATAGAAAGGCGTTTTGTGCACAGGACAGGTTTTGTTTGTATGTTTTTTTCCAATAGATGTGTATGCTATAGGTGTGTAAAGCCCTGTATCTCTGCTTCTGTTCTGTAAGGATGATATATTATTGATTTTAAAGTGAATAAGAAAAGGAAAATGGCTGCGTCTTTGGCAGCAATGCAGACTGCAAGTGCTTTACTGAGGTAAATGTTAAATTATTGAGAAAAGGGTTTTTTTGGCAAATGGAAGTCACTAATGTTAGGAGCTCTGTTTGATATGAGTGCATCAGCTGTTGTAAGTAAAAACTCTTTGATTTGGTATGATTCTTGTTTACAGGCTGGTAATTTGAAGCACAGCCTGATAATACAAAAGGAGTAAATCCTGACCAATGTGAATGATTTTATTGAGCTTGATCATTCAGGATTGACAGCAGAAAGTGCTTCTGTGTGTGCCTACAAAGAGGAGAGCAAAAATTCAGGAAGACAGAAACAGGCTTCCCCAGAACTGTTTGAATCTTCTAAAGGTGGGCTGCTAGAGTTAAGAAGGTGACACGTTAATTATTTTATAACTTTTTTTAAACAGAGCAATATTACTCAGCAAAAATTTTACTCATAAGGTAGGCATTGCGAAATTAGAGGAGTCTGCAGAATTTAGCATAGTAATAGGATGTGTGTGTTTGCTAACATTTCCATTCATTGCAATAGAAGCTTTATTTCTGGAAATACAAAATAGTTTTTCTTTGTGATTTATAGCCAGATGTTTAAAGTAATTCAGTTTGATAAGTAGGTCTTTCAGAAATGATTAAATGCTTCCTGTCTCTAAAGAAGAAATAGATACATGCTTTAAGTTATTATATACAGGCTGGCTAATTGCTTCATAATGCTTTTTGTCTTATTTCTATCCCGTGCTCTGAAAAGGAAGAACCCAACAGCTCCTCAGACATCAGCATAAATGACAAACAAACTTGAAAAGGAACTTTAGGAAATGGGAGAAGCCTTTAAGAATCAGAGTATCTTCTTGGCCAGGCACCATTGCCTTTAATATCTCTGTTAAAAGGAATTCATACCTGACAAAAGAGGCAATTAGTTTGCTGAATGACAACAAGAAATGTCACCACTGGTAGTAAGCTGATGACTCTATTCCTTATTCTGTTGGCAGGTCTTATTATTATGAACATTAAAGCAATCAGTTCCCTGTCACTTAAAATCCGTACCTACCTCGTCCTTTCCTCAAATACCCTGATTTCAGCTGCACGCTGTATTATTTATGTACTGTTTTTACTAATCCTTGTCGGCCTAAAACAATGATCTTGCAATCTAGGTAGAAATATGACTCATAATAAGCATGAGGAAGAAATGACAATCCTAGCATATAATCATTGCTGAAGTGCTCTTTATAGCTTTGTAATGACATAGGGGTCCTCCACTGATTTAAAGAAGAAAGCAAAACATAATTTGAGTAAAAATTTATTTTCTACTGAAATGGAAATGAGGCAGCTTTTTTCTTTTATTCCCCAACTGTCTACAACATCTCAGACCCTCCTTGGTGTCCTGGCGCAGTCTTTACATAAGTGGCATCCTGGCAGCATGCTATTTACCAAATGTACCCATCTTGAGACTGCTTTTGCTCCTTGTTCTACTTACGTGTTTCTGGGATTGCTTAACTGAAACCAGTACTTATGAAATAGCAAACAGATTATTTTAACTGATCTTAAATTAAAACCCTGTTGACTATAACTTAGAAGATATTAGGTAGAATAAAATAAGCTTCCCGAAATTTGGGTAGCCTTATTGAATATTTGGAAAATGATCCTGAGTTTGCCACTTGGGTGCAGAAGGTGCGTCTGCACTTGAGTTCAATTAGAGATCTCTACTTCATGTGCCTATTTTCATTTTGTGAAATGGTTTGGGACTATGCAAACTGGATTTATTTTTAGATAAAATAAAGTGAAGATTACATTTCAAGAGGACACCTTCTGTGCTTCAGTTGTTGTTATATATATTGCTTGTTAACAATGGGGCCAAACTGAAACTAGATTGAAACTCTCGAAGCACATACAGGGCAAACTGCTTATGTTGGTCACCAACCATTTCACTATACTCCAGTCACAGATCATTTCACAGATTCTTCTGGCATTTGAGCTTTCTCCTCCATGTTGATATTGTGGTTTAAACTTTGTCTCTTCCAACCGTTAATTTGAAATACTATGCTCAGTTGAAACTTATCAATGTAAGTGATCAGAATAAGTCGGTTGGTCTTTTGCTATGGATGTTGCATAATGTCTGTCTTTGGCCATTGAGTTGGGTCAGAGCAATGGCTGCCTCCTCTGATGCTTATTGAACTCCAGGCAATTACTCCCACTGCATAAGGTTAAGGCTGTGCCATAGTTGTTGGGTTTTTTTTTAAGTAGATTTAGGGAAGAGTGTAAAAATAAGCGAATAAATAGTCTAGGAAAATCCTATAAAGAAAAAGAAATAAAGATTGCTCCTTGTAAACCTTTAAACCTGTTTGCCTAAACTGTGCATTTAAAGAAAGAGAACCCTTCATTTCACCTCTTGAGTTCTGTGGGAAGCACTTCTCTGGCTCTTCTGCTGCAAGACACGTTAGTATGGAGAGAGAATCTTAAGTTAGTGACATGATTCGTGGCAGTTTCAGTTCTGAAATCCATCACTGGTATAGCACACTAATGACTTACCATAACATCACTTATCCAGTGAGCATGCAGTGCTGTTGTTTGGTCTTGTATATGTGAATGGCTGCTGTCCATACAGCTTGGGAGACAAACAGGGTCTGAAGTGCGATTAGCTAAATACTTCGATGGTAACTTTCAAAAAACAGCCACAAGGTAAATGGTGTAACTCGTTTTGGCAGTTGGTGATTTACAGGAACATTAACTTTCAAGCTCAATTGACAGCCTCGGAGCTATGTTTCACATAAAGTACGTGCAGTTTGGAAAGAAAGTCACAGAGGCAAAGAAGTCATCTATTCCATTAAAGGAAGTACACTTTTAAAGATAACTTCAGCATTGTGAAAGGAGGCATTAATAAAATATTACTCTTACAGTTTCCTTGATTCTAAATAAAAGAAGCAGGTCTCTTGCTATAGACACCTGCAAAATGTTTTTCGAACTGTCATGACAAATTATATGAGATTGGCAATTTGGGAGGTCTTGTGGAGGAGAATCAAAGGTAAAAAAAAAAAAAAAAGAAGAAAAAAAAAAGAAAAAATAAACCCACAAAAACTTGGAAACTTTGGTAACTTAAAAACAGTGTTCAAAATAGAAGACGACCATTCTGAAACTGTGTATGATACGCAAGAGATCTTCAACAGAGTGGAAAATGTTCTTCTAAGTTTAAATATATCTTCTTAAATGCATCAGAAACTTTCTAAACTTTTAATTTAGAATGAATTTTTTACTTAAGAGATTCTAACTTCTTTTCTGATTGGATTGATATTTCCAGGATGAGTACTTCCTATTTCCTAGGCTCCATCCTATTTGTTTCTTCTCTCTTTCTAGTTTGGTCTGTGTTTTGTCCTTTGAGTGGAGGAGAGGTTGTGTTTTTTCTGACTTCTTACTACTTTGGTGAAATTCAGTAGTGTTTAATAGGTTGAATAATTCTCTGTGTCAAATGAATAGAGTTGCTATTGTTAAAATTGTGTGTTTGCTATTGAATGAGCTAATTTGGAAGACCTGTGACACAAATCAGAGATACAGAAACTGAGATATAGCATACTTATTTAACTTTTGCTGTAGTCTGTGTTGTGTCTAGAACTGGCATAAAAAATTAATGTAACAGTTGTGACTAATTTTTATATAGTCTGAATTTGCTTTATTACTGTAAGCATTTTCAGATGTATCTCTTCAAGAATGTAATCTAAGACCCAAATGCTAAAGCGTCTGCTTTGGAAATATATATTCCTGTCTGAACAAAATAATTCGTGGGAATGAACAACATGGTTTCGTCCTACTGCTCCATTGTGCAGTAGCTGGCTTTGTCCACTGAAGAGTGGTCATTAGCACTTGTTGCAGTTTTACTTGATGTCTGAAATAAAAAATGCACATGATATTGTGCAAAAGGCCCATCATATCTTTCATCTAGAACATTACTAGTCTGCTAGACTAAACGTTTTGGTGTTAGGAGATGTTGCTTCCATTAAGTCTGTTTCTATGAATTTCTCAACATACCAAGTTGGACAATTAATTTGATCTCTCAATTTATCTTTCTGTTGTTGAAAAAAAAACACAACAGCATAATAGTACCTATGTAGAGGGAGAATTATTTGATTCATTGATATCTCTATAGTCTTTGTGCTTTGAAGAATTAATTACTTTTAGTTGCATTTGAAAGACCTATAAAATATTGCCAAGCGTATTTAATTTGTAAAAAAATCATCCAACCCAGAAAGAACAAAAAAAGTTGATTCAATAGATAGACAGAAGTTATCTGCTCTAGGTCTGGCCAGTTAATATTGCAGATGCCATCCTTTCACTCTAACTGAGCACACAGTTCAGGATAGCTTATGTGTACGTAAAGCTCAGACTTAAATATTGCTCACAGCACTTACTAAGAGATTTGAGATGACTATTTTATTTCGAGGAATAACAAGACTCAGAATGAGGCTAGCTTCTGTGGCAATGCATGTAACGTGATGGATACATCACACATAAGGTAGCACTCGCCACTTCCCACAGTGATACTTGTATAAGAACATTAACAGAAATATCTCTCCTTCACCCTTAGAGTACCTGTTGACCTCTCTAGTTTAGAATAGTCATATCTCTTTTATTAGCATCTGTTGGGAGAAATGAAGTGAAAAGATTGCTGCCTTATTCTACTCAACAGCCTAGTTAAATTAAAATGGTAATATGCACAGGCATATTTTGTCCTAATTTGATGTCTCTGCATTTTTTCCAAACAAAGCATTTTGTGTTTAAGAGAAAAGCAGGCATTATTTGTCTATAAGGATGAATTAGCTCTATGCCTAAAGTGTATAAAGAAAAAGCAAAGATGAAAAAAGAGATTCGACATAAAAGCAGATCCGTAAGGAAATCAAGCTAAGTCTGTGACTTCCACAGTTCTGTGCTTTTGAGTCTATGGAGTCTTTGTATTTTGGAGGCATCAGCAGGGGGATGGGGAAGAGGATATAAGACAAAGCTTTCCAGACAAAAGAGAAATTCAGATCTTTATCTTCCAGCTTCTAAAATGTATTTATTGGAGCCATTCATCCTGGCCGTCACTAAAGGTGCTTTCTGAAGGTTTCCAGTTGCCTTAAAAGACTTCAGGGCAGAAATGTTGTATTAGTTTAGTAATCGTGTTGTGTTCTTACCAGTAAGGTTTCAGAAGTTTCTCACTGGTTACTTTATCTGAAAATCCAGGAGATTTTTGCTTTAGAATTCAATTGTGTTGTGAATTGTCCTCCTCAGCATCTGATTTGTGGGATGGACGAAATACAGCCCTACCTCACTGGGGGGGTGAAATCTGGCATTAAATCTTCTGCCATGCAGACTAAACATGACTGTAGACAAGCAGCAACAGTGAGAGTAGCTCCGAGGTGCTCCGAGGGAGTGCGTGGAGGCCAGCCCAGGTGGGAGCCCTTGTGTGACAGAGTGAGGAGCTGTGACTCTGCTCTGTCTTCCATGTATTAGCGCCCTGTTGAAGGGTGCCATTTTATGGTTTAGTCTAGGTTTTGGGATGTGCATCTCCTCAGGTTTTGTGACAGCATGAGTGGATCCTGCAACACTTATCTCAAAGGAACAGAGTACATTCTCAGTTGTAATTGTTTCAGTATAGGCTATAAGTTATAGCTTTTACATGTGGATGTTAAATGTTCTGCACTGTTGTAATTGTAAATCTGTATAATTAGATGGTGAGTCTTTTCAAGATGCTGACCCCTGTCTAACAGCACAAAACAACTTTTATTGATGGAGGTAATCCAGATGGCTAGTAATAGATAACTAGAAGGATAGAAGAGTAAGTGAAATTAAATAAACATTTGAAGTTCAGCTCTTACTGCAAGAAAGGTTAGTTTAGTAATTTAAACATTGGCAGTTCAGTAGAAGGCCTACTTGCTCTATTGTATCTGAAATGGTGAAGAACTTCAGCTTAGAAAAGAGGAAGAAAAGCTGTGAGGAAAGTACTAGAACACGTTTTTAAAAAAGAAACCCACAACAATGCAATTTCTGACAAAAAGCCAGAAAACAAAAAGTTTTCATCCTTTCTTAAAATAAAGGTACACCCACAAGGACTATTACTGCCATGTCAGTCATAATGGATCTTTGTAGTTCTGCAATTATGTTGTACCTATGATGTTTAAAAATATTTTTGAGAGGCTGGAGAAGGTGGCCTGATTGAAAAACAACAAAAAAAAAACTATCAAAATTAGACACTTTGAGATGTTAAAATTCACAATAGGGGCATAATTAAAACAAGTGAAAATATTATTGTTCATTTAAGTACTTCAGTAAATTCTATTAATTGGCTTATTTACCTTTAAAAGATACTGCAGTGTTTATTACCTAAGTTGGTACATATGTATATATCTAAAGAGTAAAAAAGAGAGATAAATGTTAATTATAAGTAACATTTTTATTCATATACAAAAACTAACTATAAAAATTGATAAAATAGTTGTAAATTGATATGCAGCCTGTATTATATTCTGTAGGAAAATAAGCATACTCTTTTAATCACTATTAATATTTCATGGTATGCTGAAACCCAGTAAAAACTTGCATAATATAAATAAACAGCAGCACAGACACCTCTGGTTGTTTTATTCTTCATAAAGATACTGGGCACAAAAGACAAGCTTTGAGAGTTCCTTGAGAAAGCGGATCTGAGCTGAGAGTTTTGGTTTTATTCCAATGTAAACAAAACAGTAGACTAGGGAATTTTTAAGAATTTCAGTTATGTTGAAAATATTCTTACTTTCTGACCGCAGTTGTTATGGCGTATGGACAAAGCATGCCTTTTCATACTGGTGGGATATACCTGCACATACCAGTTTTTGGTAAGCAAATTTATTCTGGCCAGAACAAGTCTCTTGGTGACAACTTGTATAAAATGTGGTTGTTGTCCTGCCAGATATCACACAGTGAGAGTTCCATACAAATGGGCATCTATTCCTGGTTTTCTGTAAAAACAGGTATTTATAGGTATGGGATTTCATAGTATTGTTTTATGTTGGTAGGTAACTAACAAAAAACCAAAATCCCTTTATACAGCCTTAATGAAAAGAGTTTAATAAAAATCAGATTCCAGAAGACTCTTTTTCTCACACATGGCTTTTTATCATGAACTGATAACTTTAAGGGACTAGTGATCTTTACATGAGAGAAACCTAAACATGTATGTCTCTGTATATATGTATGTAAGCTACAAACTCCAACAAACCTCCAGACTGGGAAAATGGGACCAAAGAATCAAAGGAAGGATGGATGTAGGCATAGACTTACTGTGCTGGAGAAACATCTTCTGGAAATGAGAATGACTATGAACTACAGTTGAATCTGTTCTCTCACTTTTACAGTCATATACAGTAGGAAAGAGAAAAGCTTTCAGCTTTGGAAGAATCTTTGGAAACATGTAATCAATTTGGTTTTATCACCAGTAGCAGGGATTGGGGAGGTTATTAGTAGGGTATAAATACATGAATTTGTAGTTTTCTCCTGGCTCTGTGGTGGCAGTTGTGGAGGGCAGCTAGCTGGCAACAGTCATGGCAAGCCTTTTTGCTACATTGCCTTTGTTTCTTCTGTGGTATGTAGCAGTGAATGATTCTGATTAAGAACTTGTCTATAACTTTTAACATTGGGTTGACAAGGCCAAGGTGCTTGCATTTTAGTTTGGTTTTTTTTTTTTTGTCCCTGCTGCATTCATAACAGCTTGTATTTGTTGCACCTCTCAGCAAGGTGATCTCCTCCGCACGTTTGGCACAGAGGGGAATCTCAGAAATACAAGTTTCAAATTCAGCACAGCGTGCTGCGCCAGGGATGTCATGTTTGTCTGTTAACTTCTCTAGATTTACTCACACAGCCGATCGGCACTGGCTGATACCGAAGCGGATGATTTATGAATGCTAAGGGCATGGTTAGGATGAACCTGTTGACATCTTAAAGCAGAAAAGAGCGCATTGAGCCTCGGGAAACCATAAAAGCTTTTTACGCTAGTGAATGCGTACTGCACATTAGGGAGCTGACCTTAACGCCCCAGCATATTTAATTTTTTTTTTTTCTTTTAAATTCCCTGAAATATTTTTTTATTATTTTTTACTTCTGCATGTTAAAACTATTACAAGCTACAACTTTCTCTCATAAAACTTGTAGTTCATTGATTTCTCTGAGAGTCAGAAACTAATTTTCCTCTATTAACACGCAGCATTGGAAGCCAACTATCACAACATGCTTTAACAAATACAGAACAACAGATCTCTTCTTACTGCCTAATAATTTCTTAAATGAACTATTTTTATTGTTGCTGAAACACAGTTTGCCACACTGTGTAACTTACTGAAATGGTAACTGTTGAATGATTCAGTGATTCTGCAGGTTTTGCTGGTGCTGTGGTCATGCCATCTATAGCAGTTTGGACGTGGGTTGTGATGAGAACCATGAAATGCTGTGTTGTGCCCTGCCTACACTGGGAAAGTCATATCCTCAGAGCTCTGACTTTCAGTTACTGAAATGAAGTCACTGGAGCACACACGTAGTGACATCTTGGCATAGCCTGCTTGTCAGCAGGAGATCTTGTGTTGTTCAGGGGGTTGTTTCACTCTGGAGTTGAGCTATGGTTTGCCAGCTTACATCAAACGTGTGTGGACAAATGCAAATCTGTAGGAACAAGAAACACTGTGTTGCTAAAACTGTAAAGTACACCAGAACTAACACGGGCAAATGTGAGTTGTTTATGAAAAATGTGTTAGAAGTGCCATAGGGTGGAATTATCACTTACAAAGATCTCACTCCCACAGTTTAGAATAGCTTAAAGGTGCTGGAAAATAAGGTTCTGCACTGCTCTCTGGAGATCGTGTCTATTTTGTCTTAATTATTATAGCTCTGAATATTGTTACTCCTTAGTGCCATGTTGTGAAATCCATGATGTGCTCAGCACTCCAACCATACAGCACACAAGATATTTTTTATTCCCTTAAACCCCAAGATATTAATTTGATTCCCCCCTTCTTGAATTAGAATTTTGTAAGCAGTCACCATATAATTTATTTGACCTACAAATACACCTGTGTGTGTCAGTACATGTATCCTCTTATGTCATGCTTTTCTTCTAAGATGAACAATGCTGTTCATTTTAATATTTCTGTAGGAGAGGTATGTTTACCATATCTGTATGCATTTTCTTCCTGCCTCTCTGACCTATCTAATGATGTGGTGGTCTTTCTAAGATACAAAACCATCTCATGTGAAGTTATTGACTTGCTCCAGAATGTCTGAACAGCTTGGTCTTTAATTATACTTTGGATTGTTGAGGTACAGCAGTCACTCACCGTAGAGCTTCTTAATAGATTTCTTTGCATGGCTGAGTCTACTCATTAGTTAGTTGAGATCAAGTCCTAGATCCTGATATTCCCCCCCCTGCCTCCCCACCCTCAATAATTTTTTCTGCTACCGTCTGTAACAGTGAGGCAAATGGAAAGAAATGAAAGAAGTATTCCATAACTGTAAGGTGGAAAGGGATATCCTAAGAGAAGTTCTGACTGAGGTGCATGTCAGTGTCTCTAAGTGGGTGGAGAACCTCTACTGGTTCAAGTAACTCCTTTGTGTGTGGCAGCGTATTCACAGTGGTCCCACTATCTTCCAGCTCTGATAGACAGTGATGGCAGTGAGACTGGGAGCACTGACCGGTCCATTGGGTCTGCCTGAACCCAGTTGTGATGGCAAATGCTTAATATAAAATGAATCTTTCTCCACTGCCACAGAAAAAGGCAAAAAAAGGAGAAGGATGATTACAACTTTCCTCTTGCAGGCAAGAGGTAAGCCTTCAGAAAAGTTGGAGGAGTCAAAGGATTGATTTGTCGTGAAGGGTAGTTAGAGGAGACAGCAAATCAATTTACTGAAGGAAGAAGTTTGTGGGAGGGTCTACTAGGACTTGTGGCTAGGGAGGACTAAGTTAAACGATGCCCCAAAGTAAAACGATGTAGATAAAGGTGGACGTTTCTGAAATGAAAGGAAGGAATGTAGAATTAAATGCAGAACTCAAAGCTGCAAAGAACCTACTCTTGTGCCTGGGAATTTAAGATAGAGGTAAAATAAAGAAGCCAATTGTTGGCAGAAAATTGCTTGAAGAAATTTTATAAACTAGAGATAGATTCATAAGAACTGAGAAAGAAAGAAAACAGAAAAAAAAAAATCCCAATATGTTTCTGGGAGAGAAATGTCACAATTTTTTAAAGTGAAGCTGATTTCTGGTTGGGATATAATATTAAATTTTTGTAAGGAGGTAACTATTTAAGACTTTGCTTGAGTTGTGTAATTTCTTTTATAGCCATTTTAGCCTTTTATGATAAGATTCTTCCATGCTAATTTTTGCTGAAACAAACCATTTTCCTTAAAGTGAATGAGTGGTATTTTATGCTACAGTAGAGTATTTCTCTAAAATAAGAGGTAAATGCAGAAAAAAAATGTAAATAGAGGAGTAAATAAATTATTTCCACAGTGGATTTTTTCTATAGATCTTGTGTTTTTGTAATAGTTCATGTATTTATAGATGTAATCTGAAGGGAACTTTAAATATTAATTCTGTATTAATTGTATTTCATCTAGTGAAGAGTGATTCTAGATTCTCTGTGTGGTGAGTTGGGTACTAGAGGAGGGACATGTAATTTAAATCTTTAGTGTGATTCATTGATGTGTTAAGAATAGAAGTATAGTATGTCATGATACTTTGCTATCTTCTATTTCCTGCTGTTGGCCTTTCTAAGATTGTTCAAAAAGTCTGAAAATTCACTAATGTAACATAGTTCTTTTAAATTTTCCGTGAAACAGAGATGTGAGGTTATGTAAAATTCCTCACTCACGGGATTCAGGACAATGCAGGATTACGTCTGTTGTCTTTAAGTTTATATTTATCATACATATTTAACACATAAAATAGTTTTGCATTTTTTATTTGATCTTCAGCTCTCCAGAAGTCTTCCTCCATCTCTGTTGAGCCATCTTTTGCCTACCATCACTTGTGTGACACATGCTCATTTTGCTATGAATCAAAAGCACCTGGTTTTGAGGGAAGTCTTTTATGTCATTCTCTTTGTATGTCATTGTCGTGGTTTAACCCCAGCTGGCAACTAAGCACCATGCAGCCCCTCACTCATTCCTACCCCCCTGATGGTGGGATGGGGAAGAGAATTGAAAATAAAGTAAAACTCGTGGGTTGAGATAAGAACGGTTTAATAATTGAAATAAAATGTAATGATAATAATAGTAGTAGTAGTAGTAGTAATGAAAAGGAAGATAGCAAAAAGAGAGAGAAATAAAACCCAAGAAAGAGAAGTGATGCCCAATGCAATAGCTCACCACCCGCTGAGCGATGCCCAACCAGTCACCGATCAGTGATCTGCCCCTCCCAGTCAACTCCCCCCAGCTTATATACTGGGCACGATGTCCTATGGTATGAAATATCCCTTTGGCTAGTTTGGGTCGGTTGTCCTGGCCATGCTCCCTCCCAGCTTCTTGTGCACCTCCTCACCTGCAGAGCATGGGAAACAGAAATATCCTTGACTTAGGATAAGCACTACTTAGCAACAACTAAAACATCAGTGTGTTATCAACAGTATTCTCAAACTAAATCCAAAAGCCAGCGCTGTACCAGCTACTAGGAAGGAAATTAACTCTGTCCCAGCCAAAACCAGGACAGTGATTTACCATTTTTATTAATTATGTTAGCTGATTTTTGTGTTTGCAGTGGCTAGATTTTCTTAGTATAATCAGTGAATGTCTACAAAGGAGAACAAATGTTTTTTCAATCCCTGTTTCAAAAGGGTTGTCTTTTCTGGCTTTTCAGTTAATATCATAATCAGCGGTGTCTCTTAGCACCCAGTGACTGAGCAGCAGTGACAGTTTTGTTCTCATTTTCATTTTGATTCCAACTTTTTGTTTGCTAAGTGGGATGATTGTTTTAGGATGTTGTCAGCGTAGGTTCCCTGGGCTGGCCGATACAAATCTTGCCAAGTGTATTCGTGCCAGGTACACTGCTGCACCAGAATTGAACACAGAAATTTTGAAGGACATGAAAAGTTTATAATGTTTGGTTTTTGAGTTCCACTTCACTAATATTGAACAGAAGTGTATGTGCTCAACTGTGTAGAGAAGGAAAGGGAAGAAAATCTGGTGTGTTTGTGTAGCCAGCCTAGTTGTACTGCGTGTGATTGCCTAGAAAATTCCATTTGGTTCAGTCAACAAGTTTTACGCGGCCTCTTCTTTCTTTCCAACTGCTCCCTTTGAGATAAGTCTGGAATAGCAAAGAAAGGAAAAATATTATTTTTACCTTTGAATGCTGAGGCTTTATACATGTATAGATAGATCATAACAGCTTGACATTCTTGTAATAAAGGCATTTTATTTTTCTTTGTTTATGATACAATGGGACTGACAAGAATATTTAAAACATTGTGGAAGAAAGTGATTTCCGTTTCCCTGTGTCAGAAAGAGATCATTTAAATAAGTTTTCTTTTATTGCTCTTGTTGATAAAGTTTCAATTTACACATAATATTAACCTATACTTGCATTTAGAAAAACAAATAAACGTAAAAATAAAAAGTACAGAGTCAGGATCTTTTTTATTAATTTGTAGGGGTTTTTTGTAGTGAGCCTTGGACAAGTATTTCCCCATAAATGCTGTTTGTGGCGAGTTCAGATTTTTCATTTCAGTAATACTTTATGCGATGAAGGAATTGGAATAATAAAGAACATAATCTGAAAAGGTCTAAGGGCCACCATCATGTAAATTGTGGGAGTGTTTCATATTCCTTAAGATTTTGAATTTACACCAGCAGATTCAGTGCAATAATCCTGAGATAACACAATATTTTTTTATGGAATACATAAATCATATGTATTGGAGAAGATCATACAAGACTTGCGTAACCCTTTAGAAAATTATCGCAATCTTTATAAGTGAAATTATTCCCAGTCTATTGCATATGGAGAGAATAATGTGCTTTATAATAAATTAATGAGAGTGGCTACTGTGTATGATTTCACTGCCATATATTATTTCACTGAAAGTGTGCTTAAGACAACTAGCAATTCACTGATGGCCATTTTCTGTGGTTTTGCCGTTATTTTCACATGCTCCAAATGTTTATTTGCAAATCTCTTATGCTAAGTGAGATATGCAAAGCCCTCAACTTCCATCAGAATGGTGCTTCAAAAGCTCAAGTTATTCCTGGAATACATCATCTGGAAGAATTAAAGCAATTCCTGCTAATAAGCAAACTGCCGTTTTCTTTAGCTCTGTGTACAAAATACTATCTCCTTTGATATTCTTTTCCTTAATCCACTAGGATGTTTTGGGTTTTTTTCTACAAAATAGCGTGAGTTAGAGATCTTTGTTTTTGTGAGTTCATATCTATGACCTTATCTACCTGAAATTAGAAAATCTATTTTTTGCACTTTTCTCTAACAACATGTGGAGGTTTTGGTGAAAAAAACTGGAGTTCTAAGCCTTGCAAAGCTTCCTGTATTTCTTTGTAACCTGTCCCATATTCAAGTGCCTGCTGTCACGTCTTCACTGTTTTTGGCATTCAAACTAGCTGGAATTAAACCAGACCAGGTATGTGTACACAGTACCATGTTTTGGATTCAGCATTAAAAATCGTTTGCTAACATTTTTGCTGAAATTTCAAGAGTCACATTCATCTGCTTAGGGCCAGAACTTGTAACTGAGGTATCGGATCATCTAGTTTGTCCCCTCAGGTTTCATGGGTCCCAGATGCGTAAAGTACTGCTGGGAAGTCAGATGCAGAAAAAGAATTATTTGCAGTGATTTAGAAAAAGAACCTTGATTTAGACAAGGCATTGCTTAATAAGAGTATCCTCTACAATGTAACAGTCTGTTTTATAAAAATGCATAACAAAACTAAAATATATTTTCATGTAGCACATCTGAAATATTTGAATTCTGGAGTGGCCCTGGAAATCGGAGAGCAAGAGAGCGTGTGTGTAAAAATATGCAGCTGTTTGGAAAAGTGTCTTCCAAATTCTGATCTTCTGTATTATGAAATCTACTTCCAATGTTCTAATGTATTACTTTATGACAGTAGTTTTTTTTCCCAGTCTTATCAAAGAGAGGACAATTTGTCTCTCATCTTGACATTAGGAATAAAAGTTGTCTGTTGCTTTAAAAATTACTGTATGAGTGACTGCTATTTAGCTTACCATTTCTAAAATTAGGAAAATAATGCTTCCAGAGAAGCAATATTAATATCAGTTCATTGTTATTTTTCTAAAACAGAAGGAGTGTGTTTGAAAAGTTTTCCACTGCAGGCATTATAAGCAGAAGCGGACCTGCATAAACTAATTTAATCATATATTTATGGAAGATTTAGATTTCAGATACTATGTTCTGAGTTTTCTTTTTCTTTTTCCCCCACCCTGCCCCAAAGGGGAGAAACAATCTCTCATTCAATAATTCATGAATAATGGAAAATAAAATAGAAAACATGGAGTGTCAGGAAATGTATTTGAGAAACAGTGTCAGGATTAAAATAAGCTTTAAAATCGAAGGTAAGAATGCACTTGGACTTAGGTACAATACAGTTGCTAGAAGACAGTCAGAAACTGATTTTATCTTAAGTGAAGATACCTTGCAAGATTAAGTTTAGGCACCCTTAACACCAATGTAGCACCTGCCTGTCAGCATTCTTCACTACTTCAGAAATACTCTTCCTGCCTTGCCCATTATTTAAAGACTCAGATCTCCCCCGATCCCTTTGCATTCTTAATTCTCCCCTCGTTTATAAAACCTATGGAGAGCATGAAGTTTATTTCTTCTTCTGTTCATTATTTTACCTTCTAAACTTTACCTAACTAGATAATAATGAGAGCACACCTATGTTATGATAACTTCCCTGAATCTTCTGGGTGGGCCTGTTACTTGTACCTATGTAGGTAAAAAACATCAAAACCCCAAACCCAAACAAACAAAAAAACCCCACAAACCAAAAAACCCTTCAAAATAAAAAACCTCAAAAACCACTGGAATGCGTCTGAGCCTGCCTGATTTTCACTCCTGCCACCATGACCCAAGCACACAAATCTACCGTAAGTATGGAGATAGTTAAGTATCAGTGAAATTCTGGCATTGGTGTCTTGGCCTCAGTCCCTCAGGACTTCCAAAATCTCTTTCTTCAGTGCAGCCCCCCTCGGTGATGTCCCCGGCCCTCCGGGGCTTCTGATGAGCTGTATGTTCCCTCCTTCCAGAAAGGGAGTGTAGCAGATGGATTTATATAGGTCAGCAAGAGAAGTAAATTCATAATGTTGTTATTTATTATGTTTAGCTGAAAAAAAATAAAGGTTAGAATTTTATAAATCATCCTGAAATAGAATTACTATTCTCTTGACAGCAAAACCTATTAGCACAGCTCAATGTATGATACCAAGGTAGGATTAGTCCTGTAACTTTAGAAGGGATTCCTGACATAGAGTGACGATGGGGTTGGTATGACGTATGAGTATTAGGGGAAATGCGATGGGACTTTGTGGATGTCTGTGGATAGCAGTTTCCCATTGGAACATGGTAATATTTTCATATTGTTCTTCTTGATGGAAAGCTGATGTGCATAGTTGTCCGAGGAAAGGGAAGGAGCTGCAGAAAAGCAGACAGGCACCAGTTTCGTTCGGTTAAGAAGAATACAGTACAAATTTAAATGGATTTTACTATAATAATATTGTGATTTCAGACTCTATCCTGACCATATTTAAAGTAACAAATGACAGGAGTATGTGATTACATATATCTACGCTTATAAAAAGACTCACGTAGTTTTCACCAGTTGTGCTGCTATAGCCCACAGACATTCCTCAGCTTAAGCATGGCAATGGATCTCCCTTGGATTGACCTGCTGTAGCACAGATGCAGCTGCTCTTACCAATACTTACCCTTGCTGACTTCTACATGCATTTCCCTGTTCCTCCCTATTACAAGTTACACTGTTTGCATTCAGTCTGAATTCTGTGCCATAGGTTAGGATACATGCTGAATACTTTACTCACAGACTTGATACGAAAAAAAAGTTATTTCCAAACATACTCCTTTATCTCTTGAGGGATTATTTGTGGTACAAGCGACTGTTCTGGACATCCTCTTGATACCTGAAGAACAACCTGACTTTTTAGTTTACTTCATATACTAAAAACTACAATATGCACTAGCAAAATCAAACATACTTTATAAGACAAATAGTCACAGCTGGGGATAAGGAATATAAATAGGATGACATCAAATGAAAAAAAGCTGATGATCCAACAAGGCTTCTATAGATCATGTTGTCTCTAATGTCAGGAGAATTGCAGATTAGTCTTGCTGCTCTTTATAAGTAAGCCTATTTATCAACTTTCTGGAAAAATCTAATTTAAGGTGGCACATTTTCCTTAGTTCTGCCACACTTCAAAGCTTAAAGTATTGGGGTTTGTCAGCCATTCTCTCCTGGCTATAATCGGCGTGTGAGATTCCTGTTCAGGCCTTTCTCCACCAGCCGCGTCCAGGCTACTCCTGGCTGACTCTGATAATTTTAGTTTGCTTGATTAGTAGAGTAAAAAAAACTGGGAAGCCTTAGCTTTTAACAAATTTATCCAATTCAGACTTAAGTTCAGAGAGAAAGAGCAATTTAAATTGCAAATGTTCGTTATATGAAGCTGGATTTCTATAAATTATAACTTAGTCACACCATAGAGAAAGATGATGACAAGCTCTAGGAAAAAAAAACATTTGGACAAGGTGGATGCTGGCAGAGGCTATGCTGTTTTTCCTGAATAACCTACAGAAACTGAAACTATTTTTATGAAGGGATGTAACAAGAAATGTGAATTTTAACAACTCTGGAGAAAATATGCAGGAATATAAAAATTCGTAGTTCTGCTACCATGTACTATATTTTTAACATGATGCTCTATATCCGAGTCACAAAACGGATTTGTGTACATTTATATTCGTTCCTTAAAAGCTAAGTAGAGCTCACGCAGCTAAAACAAGCTGTTTGATATTATGTTCTTTTCTTCCCTTTTCACTTGATGTAAGAATACCTTAGCATATAATGTCACATTAGTTTTATATATGTAAATACTTTCAAGTCAGAACATGTAGTGTGAGCATATTTTATCAGCTATTACCACTGAGATTTTTTACATATACGAAGCAAAAAAAAAGTTCTGTGTTTATCAGAATTTAAAATAATTTTGCTCCTTTAGGATTATCTGAATTTGTGGAAATGCCTCTGTTCTGATATCACAAAGAATTTAACTATGCATTGATGAACAAGTTTTTATCATTTCTGAAATCTGGGAAACTTGTTTAAGTATGTTAGCAATGATGTGCAAGATAAAACAGAAGTGTAACACAGTACCTCATTGTTACTTCAATGTAATAAAATCAGTTAAACAACAAAGTCTTTAGTAGCATATTCTCACAGATAGACATTTTCTTAGGCACTCCAAAATGCTGATATTCTTACAGAGAGCTTTAGGATAAATCCGTATAATTCCTGTGCATGACATTTTGAAAAGACCAGTGCCGTGAATATCACACCTGCTTGCTTTTAAGTCAAAAGCTTTCATGTGCAAGAAATAATGTTTCAATTAAAAAGAGGGAGAAAGTGGAGGTCATTTGACATTACTACATTATATTCAAAATCCTCTACAGAAAAAGAAAATTAGACCAAATTCAATAGGCTGCGGACTCAAAGCTGAACAGACTTAAACGTTTATGTCACCTGATAGGCCACAATTTCAGTGTCAAATTACTGTATCAAGTCTTAGAACTTGGTGGTCTTATTCTCTTGATTTTTGAAATTGTGCTATTGCTAGTTACCAAGTGCTTGAGTTTTTTCTCCATTGTTCCCACTTCAACTTTGTCATCATTTAGAGTCTGAAATCTACACATTTCCTCTACTATAATTTCAACTGTGAAGATACTGTGTAAAGTTACAAATACTGACAGCAGGTGCAAGGAATTTCTACACCTTAGTATACTGACTGCTTTGTGCTTTTCATGTGAACTGTATTTGATTTACAATGAAAAGTGTATATACTATATACATATATGCACTTGTAAGATCAGTGAGAGTTTTAATTTTTAATACTACATACAATGTCTGTCATTTCACTGGGGATTCGGAGGAAATCCTTTCTCCTTGCATAAAACCAATAGGATGCAATTACCTTAAAATTGCCCTTGAAATAGATACTTTTTCTAGTAATATTTGGAATCATTTCTCTCAAATGACATCTCCTTTCCTGTAAGATGCTTGATCACTGAATCCTGAAATACAGATTTGGGTTTTGCTGGTAGTCGGGTTTCTTCACAGAACCATTAAGAAAAGGAATTTGCCACGTGAAGATTCACCGTGTAGATATGGATTTGCTAGCTGTATAAAAAGTATTGTTCTTCTATGGATGACCTCCTTGCACAGAATGATAGTTTTATCCTTCTCTACATCATTATGTTTGCTGTACAAAAATCCTGCTGTGCTACATCATAATAACATGTAATCTTCTTGCTTAGTTTAGCTGAGATTTAAGGAGCCGCTGTTCATGGAAGCAGTTTTCTAAAGTCTGATCTATAATTTACCAGAATCAACCAGGCAAAAGAGCAAGAGGCTTTATAAGAGGGATACAGCCCTTAAAACTCTTAAATGAAGATTAGTTTAAAGTTTTACAATCCAGTACAGAACCATCTGGCAAATCTCATGTCAGGCTTTGTTAAACCTCTGAGCTTTCCTAGTATGCTGTAGTCATTCAACCCCCACCCCACACCCTGCCTTTATCTTCCATTCCTCTGTCTCCTGCCAGGCACCCACTTTACTCATAGATACCTTGAAACAAAAGAAGGAAATAAGTAAGCCAAGGGCTGATTTTTCTACAGGAATAGTGTAACAGCTGTAAATGATGGAGGCTGTGGGTGTGCTGCACCTCTGGAAATCATGCCCTTATAATTGCTGGGTGGCTGGATATGCACTAGGTGATTTATTGCATCTTTGAAGAGGTAATTGCAAGATAAAAGCTGCCTGTTGGCAGAACCATTAGAGACTTGCTGGGTTAAATTGTGGCTTTTGAGGCCAAGGAATCACTGGGAGGACGTATAGCAACATCATGAGACATTTTGATACTTTCAGAAATGGAGCCACAGTTGTTACAGCCAAGACAGTGTAGAAGTGTGTCAGTGGTGATTCCTGGTTGCCTCTTGGTGTGGAAAGCCGATTTTTCCCATCGTTCCTAAATCACATTTCAGGGCTCTAGACTGTGGGTTCCTTGCTGATACCTCCACAAAGAGGTTTTTATCTAAGAGTTCCAAATTGTATTTTTGTTCTTTGACAAAAGGCAGATCTAGTGTGTTTCTTGAACAGAAAGCAAAAACCCTCCCATATGAATCCTTACTAACGTCTTGATTTCAACAGTCCTATGGCTTTCCCATACACTTCTGTGTCATACAGATTTCTTTCGTATTTATATAAAGCTTGGAAATGTGGAACAAAATAATTTGTTCTAGCAATCTGTTACATGAAATTATACTTCACTTAAATTAACCCTTCTGTTCACCTTTCATATGAAGGATCTTAGGAGGCTGAAGGAGAGGACTGCAGGAATCCAATTACCTGAAATCAATTTACAGGCAAGAAGGAGGCATTGTTAATGGAGATAATCTCCTTCTTAGGCTTACAGCATTTCTCTGTCTCAGTGTGATAATAAAGATGTTCTGCCTGGACAGTGAAATTAGTGTAGGTGATTTCCTGGTTATAATGTGGGACAGAAAAATAGTAAACTCTGCAGTTCCTGTCTAAAAATGTAGCTTTTGGCCATATACTTTAAACATGAGTAGAAAAGACAAAATCTGCCCAAATAAACATATGCCTTCCCAACCAGACTTCGATAATATAAGATAGCTAATAAACTGCTTACAAAATGTCTTTAGCTGTTTGTTTCCTAAATCTCGCTTCAAGCCATACAGGATTTCAGCTTGAAAGACAATTTCATAAAGCACTTTGCTTTTTTCTTTCCTGTAAAGTGCAGGAATGGAACACTTTCAGCCAGACAGTCTTAATGCTGCTGTAGCAATTTTGTAAGGCACCAGAGAAAAATGCATAGTATTATCTTTGAACTTCAGTCTGCTTTTGCTTCTCACAGCAATCAATAACCATTAGAATTATTGGTGGTAGTATCTGTATAGATAATTTTAGGGCTTTTCCAGAAACCAAAATACATAAATCAAAATTGTCATGTTGTAACTTTTTCTTTTCTTTTTAATTCTAATAAATACAGATTTGTTTTGAAGAAAAGCAAAAAACTGTCAATAGGGAAGTGGGATGAAAAGGACATGACACCTAGCTGAACAGATCCAGGATCTAGTATTAGAATAAAAACTTTGAGGGCGAGAACAAATTCCCTTTGCAGCCTGGAAAAGTGATTGTCATTCAAAAGTTAGTCCTATCCGTGGGTTGTTACTAGAAATATTTATGATTATTTTAAAACCCCAGCTCATGAAGCTGAGGCCAACCAACTAAACATAATTTAACTTCTGTCCAGCAAAAAGGGAAGGACTTTCCCCCAATTTTAGCATATGTATTTTGTGTTACAGACAGCTGCCTGGCAGCTCAGGAGTCCTGGCTGTAGGAAGCGAAGGGCTACAGCAGGCCCTGTGGCCAGGAGCCGCTCGAACTGGGTTTGGCAGGGGCAGAAAGCAGGCAGCTGCCTGCTTCTGATGGCTCCCGAGGAGCAGGGTGCCGTTGGCACATGCAGCTGGACGTGGCAGCTTCCTCTGGTTGCTGCTGCAAGTGTGATGCACTGTGGAGAGCATAAGGGGAGGATGCCATCAGAACGGAGATCTGTGTACGAGCAGTTTTAAGATTAGTTTGAGCTACCTCAGGTGCACAAGAGATTTCCTCCCTTTGGAGTTTTGGAGTGAGGACCACCAGTGTGACATCTTAAAGATAAAAACAAGATCTGACTTAAAATGATTGCTTTTATAACCTTTAAAATCTATTTTACAATTTATTTTCTCTGGTAGATTTTGGAAGCCTGGATATTGACTGTCAAACAGTCACAAGTAATTATATGTTTCTTAACTTATTTTTCCTAATAAACAACAGGAAATATTAATGAATTTCATTTTTCCCTAAAAATATATTTAGTAAATACTTTGATTAAATATTAAAGCTTTCTTTTGCTGTTACAACTAGACAGAATATTCCAAATATCAGCAAAATATTTTGTGCACCATCTTTTTACTCCCTGACCATTACGCTGGACTTTATTGATTGCTAACGTAATTGATCAGGGTAATTTCTAGGGGATCAGGTGGAAGACTCATGAGACTGGCTGTATGATGACTCAGCAACCTAAAATGTCTTTCATACTGAAAGTACCTGAGAGCTAGACATTCTGTGGGTAGAAAGGATTGCCTGGCCTTGGGGAACAGTTGACGGTATTGCATTTCCCACTGCAAAGCGATTACTGTGATAAAGGAAACTTTTATAACCAGCAAGACCTTATGTGGTCTCCTGTCTTTTTTAGCCTTCCCCAGTCCTTGTACCAGGGCAGCGATGCGGGGTGTCAGGTAATCATTTAGAGCAAAATGAATCTCCCTCAACTCTGGTGGAGGAGGGAGATCTCAGAAGGTGTTGGATGAATGGTAGGAACTGAGTCAGTTGTCCGGATATGCCCTGTGCTTGTGGAACGGTAGTTGGCTGTAACAGAAGTGACAGGTTGTTCATCAAACATGAAAAGAACCTAATTTATTCCAAAAGTCAAGCCTGCCTTCTAGAGAAATTGTAATCGGTGTGTGTACAAGAGCTAAGGGAGCTTTAATGGCACTGCTGAAACCATAATGTAATATCCAGGTTGAAATCATTCCATCTTTATCTCATTATGAGTACAATTTTCTTCTATGTGTGAAACTTAAATGTCAAATTGAGGAAGTGGAGGGAACATAAACAAAAGACTGTGGGCATATTCTGTTGTTTCTTTAGAGGAATTGTAGAGGCTGCAGAAGGCTGTGGGAAGATGCTCCAAGCAAAATGAGGGGATAAAGGCTTCCAAAAACTTCCCACATTTAGTAAAAGCTTCTTTATCTCTACTGGAAGAAAGAAGCTCCCGGGAGGATTGTCTGTCATTACCACACTCTTTAAAAAAGGGAAAAGAGAACCTGTGAATAAGTGCTGCTTATGTGATCCATTAAGAATATGTGTATATCTCGGCAAGCGGTAAGTAGGGAGCTTGTATACTAGACGTACAATTGCTATAGTAGCAGGTAGTTCAGGTATTTGAACAATTTGAGTTTTGCAGCATGCTGAGTTGGAAGCTGCAGCAGATGTGCCACTAGTTAGCGGGACAAGTGCTGGTTGATTGTAAGCTCTCGTCTGTAGTCACAGCTCACATATAAGATGTTTTTCCACACGGAAAAGTGGCAATGCAAATACACTTCCAGGTTCTTCGCGGCAAACCAGATTTGTGCTGTGTGTCAGGGCCTTTAATTTCTAGAGCTCAGTCCCTTTAGTTCTGAAATGGCATTGTAAAAACAGAATGAGAGCTAGAAAGGAGATGTGTACCGTGTGTGGAAAGCCTTTAGGGGCTGAAAGCAATTACTGCTTGTTTTTTTCTTTCTTCCGTGTGCTCCACGATGCAGGCTAGTAGTTGCCCCAGAATCTGCTCTATTTTCACTCTTGCTGTGTTTTGTCACTACTTTCTGATGGTTGTCTTTGGGGGCAGGGAGTGCTGTGGTGGTGGTGGTGGTGAAAGGGTCTCTTTGGGTGCTGGGTAGCAGTAACAGCAGGAAGTAAATGAAGAACACAAGGTGCTAGTCTATAATAAATTCAGCGTTAAGGGGTGTGTGAGTCTTCATTAAGTCATATCTAAGATTTAGAGCATGGATTTCAAGTGTTACTCAAACATTTTAAGTATTGTCTCACCTGATGTGCTTTTGCATCAGTTTTCTTCATGTACTCATACACTTGCTTTTTTTCTTTTTCTCTCTGCTGACTGGACAAATGTTGTTTAAAAAAATGGTGTGAAATTCCAAAGAAAACTGTTGATCAAGAAATAGTGCTATTTTTCCTGTCAGTTCCTGGCAGGTTATTCCATATGGAATTATTATGGTATCTCGGCACCACAATTGAGATGTTTAATAATTTTCATTATGTGTTTGGGTCCTTTTGATGCTTGATTATTACATTTAAAGAAAGATTATAAGGTAGAATACATTTGCTTTTGAACACAGGAAAAACACAACCTTTCCTTTCCCGATGCATTCATTTTAACTCTGTTTAGCATTCGCCAAATCTGTGGTTATTTCTTTTTCCTTTTGAAATGCACTTATTGTTCTGTTTCAGAATGAATCCTGTTCTGTTGCTACCCCAAAATATAACATAACAAAAATGGTAAAAATGATTTCCTGTAATCTATTATTACAGGCAATCCAACCTGCCAAAACAAAATTGCCATTTAATAAGGTGTTTTTTTAAGTGAGCCCTGTGAATGCTCTGTGCTAACTGAAGTTGCCCACAAATTCTGTATTTAAAAAAATGTTTCCTTTTAAATGGCCTTATTTACTATCTGTGACAGAAAATCCAATTGCATATCTCTCGCTTTCTTTGTCAGTCCTTGCAGCCTCCATGGGCATTTAGATCACTCTAATGTGAGACCCAGGTAAGATGCTGTTTGTATTACATATGGTCAAAGGGTAGTACATTAGAGATGTTGTATTTCAGGAGGAGGAAAATCCTGGCACTACTTAAATAGTGTATTTCAGCAGAGGACCTTTTTTTGTGAGTGTCATTGTTTCCATTTTAAGATAGAAAGAATTTAGGGAGAAAAAAAAATATTAGAGACTTGTCAATAATTTTGCAGCAATGTGTGAAGTTCCTTCCCTGGGAAATCTGTATGGAGAAAATTAAAAGAAGCCAACATCCTATTCAGTGCTCAGCCCCAGTGCTTAAAAATCTTACATATTTATTATTGAAGCAAAGCCATTAAAGACATTACAAGTAATTGCAGAATGTTTTTGTAATATTAAAAAAAGGAAGTGTGAAGGGCCAGCAAGTCTACTTCTTTGAAGAGTACTTTAATCTATTTGATTATATGGACTTTTGATTGGGGGTGGTCGATCTTGAATTCTTCCAAGGTAGTGGAAAGTCAAGGAGACTAGAAGCTTTTAGCTGCTCAGTCTTCTGGCTCCAGCTCTGGAGAGCATTAAGGAAAGGCAACCGCTCTCATCTAAAGACATGTCTCCCCTGCCCAAATAATACAGACTTTAATTTTTTTTTTTCCATAGTATTTCTTTTAATTTACCTATTAAAGTTAGTTCCACTGCAGTCTATGTCCTTCTTTCAGGGTGTCCATTGAACATAGCTGCTGGTTTTGCTGAGGTAGAATCTGGGGCCAGCCACAGTGTGCAGACCCTTAGCAGTTGCAAGCCAGGCAGATGCTTAATCTGGGAGGGATGGCTGACCCAAGATGGCTCACAGAGGTACCCACACCTTAAACAGCATGGTCACTATAAAAGGGGAAGTTTGCTGAGGGTGAAGTGATTCTCCATTTTCCTGCCCCCCCTCTGGCTTCTCCCTGCTCCTTAGGACTCTATCCTGTTGCTTA
Organism: Leptosomus discolor; assembly: GCF_034619465.1. Classification (NCBI taxonomy): domain Eukaryota; kingdom Metazoa; phylum Chordata; class Aves; order Leptosomiformes; family Leptosomidae; genus Leptosomus; species Leptosomus discolor. The sequence goes on along the minus strand of NC_141399.1, from coordinate 33,450,851 downwards.
TGGCCACCATATATTGACTGGGCTAAGTATAACTTTGTATGTTTTATATTGGCATTAGGGCTGTTTCATTAAATTTATTTTCACTTTGACCCACATGTTTTCTCTCCTTTTCCCACTTCCCGTTCTTGGCTGAGGGGGTCATCAGGTGATAGGGCAGCTGCCATAGTTCAGCCCTGGATACAGGCTAAATGTAGCACAGCCTAGGGAGGTTATGGCAGAGAAACTGAAATTCTGCTGCTGAACCTTACTCTGTTGGCAAATAATTTCATATTTTTTGTCCGAGTTTTTCCATCTGTATGCACAGATGAAGTTGTGTACCTGCACACCTTGAAACTTAAAGCTCTATAAAAATTAAGTTACTTGGCTGTGAAAATATCAAACCTATAGTCTACTCCAAATGTATGCAGTCACGATATATTACCATTATTTTGTGTGAATTTTGTACCTGACTGTTTTATTCTCTCAAGGGAAATTAATGCTGAATGTTGACAGAGTGGTTGAACGCATAACTGATGCATACTTTTCTCTCCTAAAAGCACACAAAAGAAATGGGAAGGCCACAAACTCCTTTGAAGGAAACAACCCTGGAGCCTTGGACTCAGCCCCAGGTAGGCTGGAACAACTTTTCTGATAATGTATTTTCTGTAATGACGGTTTTTGTAAGTCTTAATAGAATTAATCTGGGGCTCTAAAGAAATGCTGCAATACATAGCTCTGTGGTTCTTGGCATCGTATGTCAAAATGATTCGGTCTGGTGTTTGGCTGCTCAGATTATTGGTAGTATCCTTCTAGTTGAAGTCTCAGCTTTTTTTTTTTTTTTTCCTGAGGGAGGAATGCCAGGATTATCTTGCTTCAGTTTGTGTTCCTTATGTACTTAAAAAACATTGCAGAACTTTACAAAACAAAGTGGCTTTCTGAATGGTGTGTCAACAAACTGAGTGTTACCTGGTGTAGAAATGAAGCTTATGGAAGTTTGTTATTTTGAGAGGGAGGTTTGAAAGTTCAGCCTTTTGCATCATAAGGATTTAACCAAAAATTAAGTAATACTTAATCATGCAAAAAAGAGATAAAGAAACGGGGATATTAATATGCAATCTTCATTAACACAAAGTGGTTTTGGATGTTTTGGCCATGCAGTTGTGTACTTACTTGAGCTAATTGGTTATTATAAATTTCTTACATTCAGGAGTTCAGAGCCATTTTTGCTATTTGTTCCCAGTGTATCAGTGCACTGTACTGCACATAGAAATATGTGGCTTTGGAAGTGATAGGAGGGAAGTAAAGAGCTAGTTCATAGTGTAGGTGAAACTGGATATCGCTGCTCCAAGGACAAGGGTTTGGGCTGTACAAGAGAAGGCACTGGGGTGGAGGTGAATTAGGGTGCTGGGAAGACCAGCCTGGAGAGTCAGGCCGCTTCTGCAAATTCCCAGCGGAAGTTTGCTGTTTTTTATGGATGTGGGGGCAATCTTCCTTTAGCAGCTACCACATCTGTAATTCATATGGCACAATGCCTCTTCCTGATAGAAACACCTACCTCTAACACTCAAGGTGAGAGTTTCCTGGTAAAGACAGAGAACCAGGGAGAGGTAGCAACCGCTGGTCTGTAATTACAGTGCGACTGTGGTCTAAGTAGGTTCTGCCTTGTATTTTCAGGCTGTGAGCACTCTGCCCAAACAAATATTGTCCTATTTAGTCTCCCGTTTTTACAAACCATGTAGATGAAATCTTAAAGCTTAGGCTTGTTCTAGATGCATGTTTACTCCGAAAGCACGTGGCAAACATCAGCGTAGGAATTTGGAAGTAGAAATTAAAAAACCCCACATCTTTGTTACTGCTACCTTTGTTCATGCTTGAGTGCATTTCTTTTATTACTTGCAATACTAACTGTGCAGGCTTTCATGGTATACAGCTGATTAAAATATAGTGGCTTTTAAATGATGAATTCTTCACTGTAGTCAGACTTATGTGATATTCATGTTTGCGCACCTCTACATACAGAAAGAAGATAGTTATCTGTAAACATGCAAGCCTCGTAGGGAAATCCCTCAACTGTTACTCTCCAAAACACAGGATCTTCCCTCCTTCCTAAGTAAAAGACTCCCAGGTGCAGCATGTGCCCTGATTGTTTTCAGCTACTGCATGGCCAAGTCTCCAAATGCCTCTATCCAGGCAGGTGCTAATCACAACAGTTAAGTGTGCATTGATCTGTGTCTACAATCAATAATGTTTATGTGCAGGACCACAGGAGCCTGCTATGGTCCATAGTTACTAATAGATGGTAACTCTTTATGTGCAGGAACAACAGTGTTGAGGAAAGTGTTTTGTTCCAGAAGTTATGCTAAACAGCTGATGAATCATTAAGAGAGGGCTAACAGGCTCCTCCTGTTTCCTTGCCTACAGCATGTGTTGCAGAGCAGGCAGGTAGAGAGTTTGGAGTTAGGGCTGGGCTTTGATTTTTTGCCACAGAGGAGGTAAATTTGGCTTCTGAGTTTTGAGAGGAGTCGTTGAAGCAGCTTGATCCTGTGATTGTCATTTAGGGGAGCCCTGGTGCATGAACATGGGTGTCAGAGGTGAGCTTTTGCAAGAGGTAGTTTCTGTGATTGCTGCCAGAAGTGTTGTCAAAGAAATGCTCTGTTGGGCTATCCCAGTGCTGGTGAGAATTGGTGTTCTTCCTGAGTATACAGACCATCACCATGTTATCTGATCACTTCTGAAAGCTGCGTTTGCCACTGCTTTGTTTAGTAATTGCATGGATTAAAACATGGGAAATGTTTTTTGTCATTTCTGTTCATTTTTTGAAAAAAAACAAAACAACGTGCTTTTTAAAAAAAATACATACAGAGAAGCTAACACCAATATGCTTTTTTTATTTCATGGAGAGAAGAAATGTAATCAACAAAATCAAAAGCTGCTGGAACCATTATTGTAGCAGAAAATTAAATTAGTTGTTAATTCTTTTATGCATGTAATTCTGGCCCCTGCAAATCCCTCCTTAGATATTTTGTATAAAGTGAGTAAAAATTCATTGCATGGATAAAAGCTTTGTCTATTTTATGAGCAACAGGCAAATGATCCAAATGATGCTCATAAAGCAAATGATTCCCAACTCTAAAAGGAGGAGGAATATATTTAAAAGCCACTAGAATGAACCATGAGTAAAACCAGCTCCTATTTACAAGAAGGTGTTATTTACATGAAGTTTTTGAGTCCCATCCATCCCTCATCATCTGTCCTCCCTCCCCCCGCTACCCCCCCAAAGGGAGAGACTAGCTACTTTTATCTACTTAACACTAACAATAATAAAAAAAAATCATTACACTTTCTTGGGCTACTTACTGCCGTTCAATGTTGAGAGCTGCTGTGGAAAGTGTTTTATCAACAGAGAGAGTAAATGAAATCGCTGCGAGCACAGTTTCAGTGTGCAGGGCCAAACAGCCAGTGAAGCAGAAAGCACCACATCTGGCCCCTCATATCACGAGGTGAGAAGCTGGTACCTATTAGTGGGCAATTTCACACAGAGGTTAGTCTGGGGGAAACAAGAACTGGTGCTTTTTGTGCAGAGGGAGGGAAGGCGTTATTGCCTATACTCTCATGGCTCTCATTTGCCTTATTTGTTCAAGGTTTCATCTTAGAAGCAGCCAGGTAGCTGAAAATTTTGAAACTGATCTCCTTAATTAGACAAAAAATTAAGAACTGTAATGCTTTGTCAGGTTCATTTCTTATTCTGTGGTGGGGTTTTTGTTCTTGGTTTTACAATTTTCTGTCTTGAGTTTTTTGGCTGTGATTTAGTAAGTTCTTGGAGCAATATGACATTGACAATGTGGGAATTCTTTTTCATGCCCATGCCTTTTAACTTGCAGTTTTTGGTATCTTTTTCTGTGAACTCAGTGAATGGAAACTGATGTTACTACCTGGAAAATAAAATATGAGAGACTCATTCTGATAAATTCAGGACAAGACCTTTGCAGATAAGGAACACATGTGGTAGCGGTTGCCCAAATAGACTTGTCATTGGTTTACAAGGTTTCTTTAAAAGCTAAATACCATGTATTCCTGTGGTTATGTTTTTTTGCTGCTTTGCCTGATTAAACATTTAGCTGATAAACACTGTCAAGGCTGTTCAGAGCTACTGCAGTTAAGATTATGTATTTATAGCCTCTATTTTTATGGTCAGTTAGAAACAGGACCATTTAAAATCAAAGTAATCTGTTGTTGTTTAAGTTTTTGAAGTTGCTGACACTATTTTAAAAATCTGAGTTTTGTGTGGTAATGGCATGAAATAGTACTGATCACGGTGATTCTGATTCAGAAACAAATTGCTTTATTCTTCCAAACTACTTGGAAGATAAATATAGAAAGAGAGAATAAGGATTTCCCAAAATGAGGAAAAAAAGCAATGATTAAGGTTATATAGCTTAAAACTGCAGTAGTGACAAATAATGAGGTTTGCCAGCATGGCAGATACAGCAAAACACCTACTCTTCAGTTACAGAGTATTTCCAATTTAAAATGTTTTTCTTGACTCTTACATCACTATTTATTTATGTCTATCTGAAATACTTCATAAAAGTGATTCCTAGAGGTCTTCAACAGGATAAAATGTGAGAAGGTGGTGTTATTAGTGCTGTAGCTTTTTATTTGTTTACTAATTGTAAGAACTCAAAGTGCTCTCACTCACATAAGAATGCAACTGTGCCCTGGCTTTTTAGCCATTAATTTTCCTGGACCAAATGCGACATAATTACTTTAATGAACACATTAACTTATCCCCTTTCCTCATGCTTTTCCTCCTTCACAGTCCACGTTGTCACTGGAAACCCAGACAATGATGACCCTCAAGGTTTATAGCATTTCTCAAAATTCTCTGAGGGTTAAATATCCAAGGACTAAGATTTGTCAGGCTCAGGTAGCGCACATTCACGTGTGTCTTACAAATAAGCACCTCGAACCAACACAGCTTTATTACCACCTGGTGTAGCGGTGGTGCATTGCCACAGCAGTGGCCATGGCAAGCAGGAGCAGTAAGATACAGACCAAGTGCAACCATTTGTCTCTGAAAAGCAGAACAGGAAGATAATTTGTTCCATCTTTTACATCTATAGTTTTATTTTCTTTGTATGTGTGCACAGCACAGTCCTTTTTTTCTTTTTCTTTTTCTTTTTTTTTAAGCAGAATTACTTTTTGTGGAAAGGCAAAAACACTCAGACCAAAATCTAATTACAAATGATAGAATGTAGTATTTTTCTGCTCAGTTTTAAAGAATCACTTTATAATCTTGGAACAGTGGATAACAACATCGCTAATCCAATATTTTAACAGTAAATACGTTTGATGATGGGAATTGCTACACTAATCTTATATCCCTCCACAGCGTAGTTAAGAAATCCACAGGGGGTTTTACTAATCAGTTTTTGTAAAGTCATGTAATTCTCGTTCCCTCTAAATGCCCGGCAACTGCAGGCAGAACCATGTGCAGTACTTTTTGTTCTTTTCATCAGTTTTGTACCCTAATCTGCAGCCATGCTTTCCCCTTCAATATGCAAGAAAGACTTCTGGAGAGAAAAGTCTCCAAGGACCCTCTGATGGAGATGTCTTACTAGGTGAGCTGGCAATTCACCTTGTTCCCCTCACCTGCCATACTGGGAAGGGATGGTGCGAGTACACACCTCCTGCACATAGGTGAAGAGCAGCTAGTAATAAATATAACCTGACCATGTTTGCTACTACACTTCTAATACATATAGTTTAACCCACTTAGCTTAGACCCCAATTTTACTGACCAGTGAGATATATTGCAATATGACTTGTATTTGTTGACTTGTTTAAAAAACTGTCAAAAGTCAAGTAGGGTTTTTTAAATTCTAAACAGTGTTTTACGTTAGGAAGAGATATTGACAACCATGGTTAAATATTTGAAGAGAAGCAACTAATAAAGATTCTGTGCATATTTTGTTCCCACAGTTCATGGGAAGTGAATTATTTCTCATGAAGTCCTGGTGTGCTCTGTTTACTTAGTTCACAGCTTCAGTCTTTAGGATTCAAAATCAGTGGAAGCCAGAATGAAAGTGAAGGAATATTTCTAGACTTGATATCTTCAGCTTAGTTACAAACCAGTCACCTTAATAGACTTATACAGTCTAGTTATACCCTGGTTATATTTAGCATTTAGAATCTGTGTGCTCAAAATATTCCTATCTGGTGCCTTAATAAATTTACATATGTGTCAAGTATATTTCTTATTTAATGGAACTTCAATTGTAATCCTGAGTTCTAACATTAACGACTTGGTAAATTAGAAAAAAAAAAAAAATTGAAAATCCAGATCAGTGTAGAAGTGGGGATTCTAAATGCAATTAGAATTGCCTATATAAATGTCTGAACTGTTTTTGAACACTCCAATCTTAAAACCTGATTCTTTTTGTCTCTTAAAATGGAGGCCTCTCAAGCTGGAAGCCAACTGGAAGCAGACTGTTGTTTTTGTCTGATCTGAGTACCAGCAGGAATGAAATAGTATTTTATTAAGAAACTTAAGAGAAAAACATGCTAATTATTGCACTTTGTAAATAATTACAGTGGATACTCTTATAAACACTTAATCTTTCCAGCAGCAGCTATTGCAGTACCTGTCTGCCAAAAGGAACAAACCTGGCTTCTCACAGATAGCAACACTATTTCATTTTAGCTGTGTTTCTATGTTATAATCTGAAGGATATTCCTGACGTTCTAAACAAATAAGGTATCCAGAAATCAGAGTACAATTCTGGAGCATAACTTAATGGAAAGGCAATTTAGTAAGTGGAAAAGGGCATCAACCATTTCCTGTCTAGCAATAATTTCCCCTAATTGTTCCAGTTAATACAGAATAGAAGACTAGCAATATGCCATATATAAACCAGTATATCAACCTGTATTAGGCCACTGGGAGTATTCAACTGTAAATTTAAAAAGTGAAGTTTAATTACAAGGTGTTTGCAAATAAAGACTTAATTATAATTAAATAAAGACTTAAATAAACCCTGCAGCAGAGCAGGGTTGCTAAGATATCCTGGCCGACAGGAGAAACTCTGTGTTTATTAATCTAGTAACATTTTGGTACATTTGACAGGCTTTATATATATATATATATATATATATATATATATATATATATATACAACAAAATACATGTTTTTCAAGATCTAGTTTTGACATAGTGCATGAACATTGGAAGTTAGTAGCTGATGTAGCTGAAAAGTCACTCAAATAAAATAAAGATATCAGAGTTAGGAGCATTGGATTTACTATTGATTTCAGCAGGGGAGACCATTACAAAGGCAAAAAAAAATCACATTTCATTTAAGGTTATCTGTCTGTTTTCCAGACCAGCTCATGATTCTATGATTAAAAACTCTCAATTGGAGCTAAGCTACAGTCCTCTTATGAGTTAATTAAAATGGATGAGAACTCTGCAGACAGTTTCCGTACAGTTTACTCAGTGTATTTTCAGGCATTTAGCTGTAAGCCGTACGCCAGTCGCTTTGGGGTTTGTATCTCTGAGGACAGGCACTTGTGTGTTCGTCTCTGTCAGGTTGTTCCATGTATTTTCAGAACCCAAATGTCAAAGCAGCTGAGTGGAAAATTGGAGGATAGTAAAGGTTTCAGGTCCTTACTACCTTGAAATCTTTTCTAAGTCATTCACTGAGACTTTGAAGAACATATTTTCTTTTTTTGTCTACCATGACAGTGATGTTGTCTGCCTAATTCTTTCGCTCACACTGTTAAATCTTTTCCTTCCTCTTGCTTCTGACATATCAGAGCTGTTATTACAGACCTGAACAGTGGTGTAAATGAGGAAGGAATTATTAACAGGAGCAGAGAGCTCAGCTGTAGAGCATCACCTGGAAATTCAGCCCAGTGTGCATGAAAACGAGTAACCCCAGAAAGCATCTTGTCTGTGTGCATCATACTGAAGCTACAGGAGGGAGCTGTACTACTCAACACAGGCAGTTGATTTATTCAACATTGCCAAACACTGAGTTGGAGGAAATGGGGTACTCAGTGGTGAAAAGGTGTTTAAAAGGGCAGGTAGACAGCCACTCCTTCATCTTGTGACATGCAGAAAGCCGTGTCAATGTGCAAGTAAATCACCACAGACTTGCTTTCAGAAAATGTAGATGAGATCTGCGAGGTACTTAGTTATCTATGGGGATGCTCAGAACGGCTTTCCTCCCCACCGTATTTCTTCTGCCATCATCCCCGCTTGGCAAGGAAGTGGAGACATCCCCGTTATTTAGGAGAAAGCACCAAGTAGCAAAATCATTAAGTTGCATTGGACTGTAACATACTTGCTCTGAGCTGTGCTCAACATGCATAAATCTTAAAACAGAAAACATAAATGAGGTATGATTCATCAAGGGGTCCATTTTTCCAGTGTCCAGTTCACTGTCACTCGCAGAGCAGTTTAGCTGTAATGTGAGGCGGGAGCTGTGCACAGGAGCAGATCCATCCTCTTGCTACTGCAGCCGGTGGATGTATTTATGCATCTCAGAGTAAGAGGAGTGGTCTGAAAAGCTTTTGAAAAGCACGAACATAATAAAAGATTTCTGGTCTTGTGTTTTAAAACTTAAAAATGGTATTGGTGGACCTGTGTATGAAGAGTGAGTGTTTGAGGGAAAGCTTTTGGAAGTGTTGGGCTTTCAAGTGTCTTCCTCAGGGGTTTCTTTCCCACACTAGGCTTTTAGGAAACTTTTGACCACTTTTTGACCACTTTTGACCACTTTAACAATGTTTAATAATTGTCTTCCCTCCTGATGAATTAGCGATGCAAGTTTTATCTTCCTGGATAACAAACAGGCACTGCCATAGAGTCTTGTCACAGGGAAAAACAGAAGTAGGCACTGGATGCATCGTGTGAGCTTTCACCTGGAGATCTCTATCATGCTTCTGTAACACAATGTTTACTGTTGATCATGATGGAAGATGTCTGAAACTCAGTGTTAGCTTTCAGGTAACAGGGACAAATTATTCACATAAGTTGTTTGGGCCCCCAGTGCACACTGTCTAAACCATAGTTCGTATATCTTCAATGTTGAAAATAGTTTTTGACTCAATTTAGTTAACTGGAATGAGGTATTTCACCAGTCCATTAAGTTATATGATTATTGCTGTGTATCTGTAGTGGAGACAGTGGCTCTGGGTTGCTGTAGCCAGGTCACTTACCCTCTCAGTCAGTTTCTCAGCTATGAAATGGGTTGTTTTTCTTAAAGGATATTTTATGGGCTGATTAATTTTTTGGCTGCAAATGATTGCATATAAAGCAGATACATTCCGACTTGGTGCCCCAATGGCTATACGGTAATGGATATTATGGGTCCGTTCAAAGCCCAGATGAGATTAACACCACTGTTCTCTCCATCTGCCTTTGAGAAAGAATCCAGTAAATAACAAGGCATGTAAGGGAAGATTATCACATTATATTCAGCACTTAGTGCCTGCGTTAGTTATTGCAAGGAGACAGGCGACTGCTCAGAGTGGGTAGGCACTGCTGTGCCGCTGAGAATGCCTGTGCTGAGCTCTTTTAACTCTGAGCCACGCTGGCCTTGAATTGAAGATAGACGCTTGTCACTTCTCGGGCTGTGCCTCATGGGCTTGCTGTCAAGCAAAGCTGCGTGGTCCTTCTTGTTAAGTTTTTATTTGTTGTCTTAATCTAAAAGGGATTGCAAAATAGGGAGGGGTTAAAAAAAAAAAAGTGCTGTGGAGGTTTTGCCTATTTTGATAGTTTTGATTGCAGATTCTGATGCTGAGCTGGGAGCGTCAGAGTCCAGCCTGGCCACATGGCTCCCTTGTATGTGCCCCCTGGTCTACCTTCGAGTGTCTGTGTGATGTGTAGGGAAGCAAGTGTGTCCTCTCATAATTAGTTCAACAAATAAGACCACCTTCCAGATCTCTTTCTTCTGTGTTGCATGATCTCCCATCTTACATTCCTGCAAAGCAGGAGCAGTTACTGAATTTTCAAGCTGTATGATTCCAAGCCATTTCTGTCCATCTGACTGAGTGTGCCTCTGTCATCTTCCAGCAGCACAACTTCTTCTAACAGTTGGAGACAAATTACAGGGGGTCTCAAAAAGATGGTGGCCTGGAATCAATTGCCACTGAAATGATGTATCCAGCCTGCAGTCTGCTTGCTTGTAACTGAAGGACACAGAGGAACCACATAGTGTATGTGCTAACTCTGAAGATGCTTAAAATAGATTTGTATAATAGAGTTTTTGTCTTCTCTTAAAAATTAAAATATTTTTGTTTAGCAACTAACTCTGCTTTGATAATGGAAGGTAGTTTTTTGGTGTATATCATTCTTCCGATGTACAAACTTCTTCGTGCTTTCCCAAATACCGTGTGAGGATAGTAAAACTATTTGTTTTGCATTTCGATGTTTTTCTGACTCTAACAGAGATTAGAAGTAGCTCAGACCTGGAAAGGAATTAGTGTTGCAAACACTGTGACGGGACTTGGTGTTTGTAGTAGAATTCATCATCCCTGAAAACGTGCATATTCTACTGCTTTGTTTTAAATCCATAAATTTTCACCTGTAGCATAGTACTTTAATGTGATGAATGTCACTATATGGCTGCAATATGGACGGTGTACACTGTGAACTGAGGGAGAAATTGCTCTTTATGTTTTATTTGTCATGCCTTCTCTTGGTGTTAGACATTTTTAGTACTGCGTGTTTATCTGGTAATATTTTATACTTATACATAAGTGTTGCTATATAAGCCTTACTTTTTACTCTCCAGATTGTTGTAGTTTTGGGTCTGTGGTTCAGATAACATAAGACCATCCTCTATATTCTCTATGTTTAATACAGTATGTATGTTTGCTAGAGGATCTTGAACAGCTTTCCAGATATTTCTGTGCAACCCGACTGTTGCCCAGCCCCTGGTTTTGCTGAGGAAAAAAACCTGGGTTGCACCTGTAGTAGCACTGACCAAGTGAGGAGTGGGAAGTGTAAGGAGCATGTTGTCTGCCCTGCAGCTGAGATGATGTACATCTTGCACTTATGTTGGTTGTGATGGCTTTTCATCAGAATAATAGCCAGTACTGCTGGATCAACATTGCAGTACAGAGTACTTTTAAAATGGATTCAGCCTTTTTGTAAATCTTGCAGTCTCTCACTTCACACATATGTCAATGCCTAGCCAGCCTTCCACAGACCGAAGGGTAGTTTTAGCAGGTATGTCAGTGGTGGGCCGTGCCCGTAATCGGTGTAAGCATACTGATGGAAATGCATAGAGTAAACCTAGTAGTTCTTTTGCTTGCTAACTTTATACAAATACATCAAAGTACGGAAGTATTACTTATGACTTTGTATCTCATTGTTTTGTAGAAAGAACTGTGGTCTGCAACTGGTGGCTTGTTTTGTTTTGAGAATGGTATTACTTAAGGCTTTTAGAAAATTTTGTCCTTTTTTTCGTTTTCTGAAAAGTGCTCTCTATAATCAAAGATGAATGACAAAGTTACTTGCCCATTCACATGTATTTCATTGGCTTTTCCTTGCTCTTTTCTTCCCCTTTTCCCTGTAGGAAAACCTGGTCTTTACAGTGATCCTCTGTCATGTGCATGTTACGGTCTTCTCCTTGCAGATTTTGGTTTTGTGCATTAAGGATCATTTCTCAAGATCCATAAAACCTTTGCTCTCCACAGTGGATTCCTAAGATTTATATCTGCCAATTTTATTTTCCTGTTCATCAGCCTGCCTGTGAGGTGATGGGACAAGGCAGGCAGGTCTCAGCGAGAACAAGGCTCTTGGTGCTTTTGAATTCTGATTGTTTTTTTCTTTAACTGCATTTGTATACATGTCAAACACACAGATACTTGTCTGTTTAAATAAAAGGAATGATGCTTTGTGATCTGTTTCATTCTTGCTATTTCAGGATTTACAAATCTTGTGACTCAGAAGCATCTGAACCTTTTTTTTTTTTTTTTTTTAAGAGAAGCAATGAGAGGGACTAGCTTGCTTGCTTTATTTCTTTTTCAGAACACAGCTAAAATTGTAGGCTTCTGGGCTTGGCAGTTTTACAGCAACTTGATAAAATAAAAATAATCGTGCCATCACTATTTTATCTTGCCTCTTTCAGATGTGCTTCCTTCAGAATCGGTTCTTTCTTTCCTATTTGTGGAACTGTGCTCGGCAGAGTGGCAGTCTGTTCGCAAGCTCTGCCAAGTTGAGGATTTGAGAGAAAGTAAACAACTCAGTTGGAAACATGGGTAGCAAGCATTGCGTAGATTCTAAGAAGCAGAGATATGCTGCTCTATTACACAAGAGTTCACTTAATGGAAAAATGCTGTTTTTCCCTTAGAAGGAATGAATCTCTCTTGCTAGCCATTGTAAAGTAAAGCCAGTTGTGCCTGACAACTGCACTCTGTTTGCGCTGCTTCTCTATCAAGTTCTTTTATAGCACTTTTCCTGAATGAGAAACTGGTATTTGGCCCTTGGAACATAAACCAGTATTTATAAGGAACAAATCTGCATGCTAGAACTACCCAGAGAGAGCTGACAGAAGGAGCTGGGAAATACCTGTGAGAGCTGCAGTTATTGAAGATGGGCAGTAATTGAAGAAGTCTTTTTCTCCATATGAAATAGTTGCTCCTCACATAATCCTCAAATACTAGTTTACTTGCTAGTCATGTTTATTGTGGGCTACAAATCCATTAATGATACTTTACAGAACAGTACTGGGACACTGACAGATTTTAGTTTTTGCACAGGCATGATTTAACTCAGCTGCTTCTCAAGCAATTTGAGCAAGTTCTGAATTATCTTCCTGAAGAGGAGGTGGGGTTTTGCTTAAGAAGCATCTTAAAACTGCCTATTGCAGTTTTCCTGAAGCAGAAAGATTGCTGTTAGGTTCCCCCCCCCCCATCTTCTGCACTGTTCCTATATAGGCTTTAACTCCCTCTTTTGTATCTCCATGCTCAGAAGAAACCCCAGAATTATTACTTTTTTTTATAAGTCAGTCCCGTAGCTTTGTGAAGCTGTGTGACATCTGCATTTAAGGCATTGTAGGTAACTCATGCTGTGTATTTTGCTGAATTACTTCACTGATCATGGGAGAATACTTTTGGTCTTCAGAAATAAGTTTTACCTATAGCTGTGCTTCACTGAAACAACTTAGCAGAAGTTGTTCTCGTTAACTTTTTTTGTTGATGTTGCTTTGCTTTAGAAACCTGGGAATGTGACTGACACCGTACATTTAAAACAATGTATATCAATTGTACTCTGATATCAGACTTCTTTGAGGCCATGATTTAAGTTGTTGGAAAGTATAACAACTAACTTTTGGATACAAAAGTTCCCATTCCACTTGAGTAGTGTCTATTTCTAAATGAGGTGAGCATAGAAATATTTTAAATGGTTTTTAATAACTACTGAGATACTTATACTGGTCCTTACTCAGTGATTGTCATTCTCCAAGTAAGCTAAGCTCCCTTGGAAGGCAAGGGTGGCAGTCGTGATGATGAGGACAGAGACAAAAAATGAGGAGGAGGTATGAAACAGCTTATGTGATATCGTAAGCTTTGACAATGTAAACCTGTGTTGGTATATGAGAACATACGTGTATACAGAAGACCAAACACACATAGCTGCAGAAAATAAATGTCTCTGAATAAGATTGCTTAGCTATGATAGATGCGTTGTCAACCTGCTGCAGCAAAAAGCTAAATACATGAGTTGGAGAGGAAAAAAAAAGTCCAATTGAACAAAATCAATCATTGGGGTATAGGCTATTAAATGTTGACAAGTGGTAAAGGCTGGTTATACTGCTCTAAAACTTTGGGGGATAGCAAAGCACCTTTGAGTAAACTTACACTCTTTAGATCAAAAATGAAAGTTCGTTGTTTTGTTTCATGGCATTATGTGTCAGGGGCCAGTATTCTCGGAGACTGTTACACAGTGTGAAATTACTGTTTTACTTGGTTCTTTATATTTCTGACCTTGATCTCAATCATTACAGTTTATCCACCTAACAGAACTGCAGAGTTCAGAGAGAGTTTAGCTAAATAATGAGCAATGCTGTTTATGCAAAGCAGAAGTCAGGTAACTGTGATTCATTTCATTCTGTAGGGAACATTGCACAGAAAGTCCGCACAGGTCCTTTATTTACTTTTCTCCTACAGTCAAAGAATTCACCACACAATTGCATGAAAATGCAAACTGAAGTCTTAAGGAGACAATATTTCAAGCTCTTTAGAATTGCTTTCTTAAAATAACAAAGCTTCCATTGATTTCTACTTCCCCAATATGTTTCAGACTATAAGGTTTAATTTGTTGAGATTTATATAGAATATAGGGAGAAAAGACAGGGTGTGTTAACAGTGTGGAGACAGGGCTTCAATTGCATGTTTCCTTATGCATTAATCTGGGTTGTTTGGTGGCTCTGCCACTTTCTGAGGGCTGAGGACTAATGATCAGCACTCACTGGAAGAATGAAAAGCAAGTGGTAACCGAATTTTAACTGTGACAACCTTCTCTTACCAGTGCCTAGGAAATGCACTTCTTAAGCCACTCAATGCTAGAATAAACTGAGGGGTACTAAGTGATGAACAGCAGTCATAACTTAAAGGTTTCACTTTATAGAGCTACAAGGGAGAAACAGTAAAACAAAGAACAAAAAACTGATGTGTCTACTCCTACTGTTGGTGAGTTTTTCAAGATGATGATTTAATCTCTGTTGTAATTTGTGTCCTCTTGCTGGTTTTCTTCTGAGATAGTGTCGGGGTATCATGACACATATAGTATATGAGCTTTTGATGCACACATGCTTGTGGTTGTGTTGTATGGAATAAAATAGCAGGTCTAGGATCGGGCAGGGGAACTGCCTTTGGTCACTTCTAAGCCTGTCCTGATCTTTTTAGTCAGCTTTTGAGGAGTGAGGACAGGTGGGTGTAAAAAGTACTTCCTTAAATCATTATTTTAGTGTTGTTCTGTCAGGGCGTTTGTGTAGCGTTAGTGACAGTTTCCTCACAAAGAAGAAATTGTCTCTGGATAAAAGCATTCTGGAAACGATCCATCTTCCAAAGCTGCAGTAAGCTATTGGAACAGAAAGCAAAAAGTAGTATTGTATGTTGTATGGCCTATTATTGACTTCTAGGCATTGCTGCAGAGCAGTCAAATCTTCTCTGTGCAGTGGAAGGAACTGAATGTGTAACTGTTAATTACACCTAGACCAAATAAATGTTATGGTGTTTCCTATACGTAACATCATATGGCTGTGGCAGACTTTATGGGGAAATGAAAGCCAAATGACGAAATGGCACTGCTGCTGTGCATGTGGTAGTTTTCCTTAGGAAAAAATAACAAGAAATATTCTGTGATGACCTTATCTACTGGAATAGGGTGTGAGGTACAAGGAATTTTTCAAATGCTAGTTGTGCTTTTAAGGATTTTCCAATTTAATTGAAGTTTATCAAGGAGATACAGAAATACAGGTATCTTTTGCCTCTATCACCTACGAGAGTGGTAACAGCCCCTTTTATGTCATATTAGCCATACAGAAGACATATGAGAATGGAATAATGTGTATAGATTTTTTTTTTTTTTTTTTTTTTTTTTCACCTAAAGAAAGCTTTAAATGCTCCTGCAGCAAATATGCTGACCCCTACATCTTGGAGGTGGGTGACAAATTTCTCAGTGGCATAAGAAATATCAAGTCAGGACAATGACAAAGTTGGTTTTGACATGAAAAGATAACAAAATTAAGAAATATACACTGTTATTAGCATGTTAGTGAAGTTGTAGTTAAAAAGGCAACTTCAAAGCACCAAGTGGGAAGAGTGGCAAGCCAGGAGGTGGCCTAGGAGAGCACCTCATGGCAGGAGAACTGTATCTGTCAGGTATCCAGATATCCTTTCCTGAAGATGTTACTGTGTGTTACCCAGAAATATTTGCAATCCCTGTGTGATGAACAGAACCTAGGATAATTTACAAGACTACTTAGAAATCCCTCATTTTAAAAATTTTAATTTAATTTTGTATTTGTTTAAATTCTTTTTCTTCTGTCAGTTGCCTTGTTGATGAAATTTTGTTTTCTTATGCTAATCTTTGTTCAAGAAACCCATGTTAGGTTTTCCTCTTATAATGAGTTTAGATATGCAAAAGGAGACTCAAACATTCCTGAAAGTGAAAGACAACTGGAAGTCTACAAATTCCTTAAGTTCCTCCAAAAATTTTAGCTTACATTCTTTAAGTTAAGGGAAGTGTGAAAGCTTAAGGGCTTGTTTTTCTGGTAAAATCTTTACTTTAAAATAGATATTCGATGTCATGCATGAGGTAAATCATAGCAGTGGTTGTTTTGACACTCTGGAGTGTAGTTATATTATGCACTGGTTTCCCAAGAGGTCTTAAAATTTAACAAGCAGAGGCCGGTGTGAGTGATGAAATGAGGCAGCAGTAGAGCCATTTCAATTATACTTTTATTACACAGCCATTCTTCCTAGAACGCTTCATACTTTTTGTAATGCTTACTAGAGTATGAAGTGCTTCGTGTGAAGGAAGGTAACTCTGATTTTATGACTAAGTGGACAGCGTGATTTCAACTTGCTTTGACAGCAGTGCTGGGGTTGTAGCAGCATGAGTAACACAGGAGAGCGCAGGGAAAAAAGAATGCTCTGCTTGATGTCAATGGCTGAGGCCCTCCTCGGGGAATGATAAGATTTGATAATTCAGTAATACTGTTAGGAGCAGAGGTACTTGCAAACAGGTTAGGTTTCTCTGTTTAGTTTTGAAGATGATTTACAGTTTCAAATCTGTGGTTAATAGTGGTGTTTTGGTGTTTTTTTTTTCTCCCCAATAGGCAAGTACAACAGCTTTAATAATTATGTTCCTTATCTTTTCCACTGCTAATCTCATAGTTATCTACTTGTACTATACATTTTTCCTGAATATTTATTTCTAATATAGGCTGTCAATTTATTATGAATGCAAGTTCCCTTTTCATGCAAAGACAGTAACAAGTGTGTTACACAGGTTACATTTTAAAATACATAGTTAAAGATCCGAAAGTTTAAACCATCTTTCTCATTTGTTACATTTTAAGGAGCAATTTGTGGTTATCGTAAGGGATCATAATAAAATAACTTTCCATTTAAGACTGCAATATCAACACCAGGCACTGGAACTCCTCTTGGGTTACACAGGACATTAAACAGCTTTTTTTTTTTCTATAGTAAATTTATCATGTGGCCTCTACTTGCTTTAGAGTATGTACATTTCTGTGTTATTTCATGTGCCCCTCGAACCCTCAGCATGGTCAAATGGCCTCCACTAAATGCATAAACAATGCAGCTAGCACCCAAAGAGAGGGGTTCACTGGGTGTGTTTAGGACACTGCTTTGGGGAAGACAGGAATTGTGGCTGCTTCTTTGGTAATCAGACTGCTGCGCATATTCTGGTCAGGCTGCAGCTGATTGTGGTTATCAAATTCCCATCAGAATATAACAACTTTCATTCTAATACAGTGTTAATAGAAATCTCCCTCAATGTCTGAGGTAATTGTTAATTTAGACCACTTGTGTCTTTCTGAGATTAGTGAGGAGGGAATCTATTTTTTCTCCTTTTACAAGCAGGCCTGTTAAATCCTTTAGCTGAATGGATAACGATTACAGGTCTCAACTGACAAGCTACACTTTTTTCAATTCCTGAAAGGTCGTTTGTAATAACAGAAATGACTAGCACAGCACACCTACAATATCTATGTTGTGAGGGAACTCTGATTAGAATTTCAGCTGGTACCAAGCAGCATGCTTTTTGTATGCAGAGGGAGGCTGTTAGACTGCTATTCCTGTCCACGGCTACTCTGGCCAGCAACAAATATTCACACTCCTTTCTTATTAAAAAAAAAAAAAAAAAAAAGTGGTATAAATGAAAACTGCCTCTATTGATGGAATATTATTAAATTCTTTTGATTAGGAACAGATGTGCAACATTTCCCGTTACAGAAAGTGTTGTCGGACTGTAATGCTGCAATGCAATGTAAGCATATGAGGAAAAGAGGGAAAATTCAATTTTCGGAAATGCTCAGGAAAACAATTCTTTTTTCCTATTTGCTTCTGAGCTTGAAAAGGAGCATTTTGTTGGACAAAATTAAGTGAATATCTTGATGCAAAATTCAATCAAAATTGCTTTTTGGCAATTTAGCCAGCCCTTCTGTTCAACTCTGGATGAATTACATACTTTTCCATTTCCTTTTACTTTTTTTAATCCTTCCCATATAAAAGACCACCACAGTATAAAGAATGTTCCATCTGACAATATGAATAGGTATTTTTTCCAGGAATAAATTAGGACATTTCCCAGTGCTCCAGCACATCACTGTTTAATAAAGGCCAGTAGATCAAAGACAACTACTGTAGTTTCCCTCCTGGGTCCGTTAAAGCCAGTATCAATGTGACCCTCTGTAATATGTGCTGTATTATTTAGAAAGCCACTGTTTCCCTAGAGTTAATCTATTCCAGAAGTTACCGAATTTGGGCTGCTTTAACTACATCTTTCTATGGTATGTCCGAATACATATATAGCTAGCTTATTGTATGTAACCACCTCGTTATCTACCACCTGCACCTACTACACTGTTGCATTTGGACTATGAACCAGCAGCCACAAATTATTTATCCAACTTCTCATTTTGTGTGTAGAGCCCTCAAATGGTTAATGATTCCGACAATTATCAATTTGCTGAGGAGTATATGGAGGATCATATTTTTATATATGTGATTAACCTATGCAAAGTAACTTCTACTTCTGAAGAGTAAATTATATTTTATGATCATATCTGTAAAATAGCTCTGCTGTTCTTGTGGATGAAATCAGTGTGAACTCCTTTACAGTCTAAAATAAGTAAAATTGCTGTGTGCATGTAGACGTAAGAAACCAAGAAGTGCTGCGTATGTTTGGGAAAAGTTTGACTGGAGTATATACATGAATCTCTGCGAGACTCTTGTGTAGTACATTTGCTAGCACATTAAACACTCACAGGATCTTTTCCAAAGCATGAAAAATTGTGAGCTTTACTAGAAAAGAAATTCATTAAAAAGCTGCATTGCTAAACTAAATATTAGCACTATAAATATCATCTCGCCACTAGAAATGTGTTATCAGAACCTTAACATAACTTTAAACTCTTTCCTAGCTTTTAGGTGATGCGCTCATACTTTATTGTGAAATTATTATTAAACCACAACTTGGGGGGGTGGGGGGAGAGCAGAATATTTTATTCTGCTATGGAAATCAGAATGAAAAAAAAAAAAAAAAACTCCTTGTTTTTTAGCAGTTCTCCAGGTTTAGAAAGTCAAAAGCTTTCTAGTATCCTATATATAGCTGTCAGATTAAGAAATGATGGAAATGCAACTCTGTTGTAACTTGCAGTAGGAGAAATCTGGAATAGCCACAGTACTTTGCCAAATTTGTAACCCACTTTACAGATATATCTGTTAGCTTCCAGAGAGAAACTAGAGATATTAGTATCAAATTTCATGATGATATCCCATCCAATATTTGTAATAATCCTTACTGGTTATCCAATCCAATATTTGTAATAATATTTACTGGTATATAGGTAATAAATAGGGTAAAGTGATTAATAATATTGCTTATTTCTGTAAATTTCTGCAATGCCCATCCCCATCCAACTGAGGAACTATGAGTTTCTTGGTGTCCGTGTTAATGAGCTCATGCATTAACTGACCCAACCGTCTGATGGAACGGTGCAATACAACTCCATAGTGCTTTATTCCTACTTTGTCATCCACTGTAGTTATTATTCTGTCTTACACACTTTAGTGCACTTTGGCATATGCTGAGATGAATTATATCAAAGATTAGTGAAGTCTTTTATTTTCCTAAGGAGACTGAAATTTAGTGTTCTGAAAATTAATGAGCATTGCTGTCCCTACCCACCTCCTGTTTTAAAACTTGCAGGATATAAGTTGATCAGTGTTTGTTTAAATTGGCACTGGAAAAAAAAAAAAAGCACTTGCAATCAGAGTTTCAGACATACCTAGAAATGGCTGATCACAGAAATTTCTTTCTGCTGATAAACACAGTAAAGTGGCTGTACGCTTTGGGTGTTAATACAGAGGCGGTGTGTGTGGCAGACTTGCTGTTTCTGACTTAGCTAGGCATGGTCTTACAAGTGATTTCTTATTTAATGAAATTTCAAGTAGCTGAGGTAAAGCATCAAGTTTCGTATAAACAAATCATTTATTATATAAACAAATGAGATATAAATTATAGGGATTTTTCACCTGATACAGATCAGAGCAAAGTAAATAGTCATTTACATTATACCATGTAGCTGTGAGTGTATGCAACACACTGCAGTGTTGAAGAGCAGAGGCTGCACAGTGGGAAAGGGTGGAGTCCTGTATCTTTCTCTGCCCATTTTCTGCTTGAGGGCAAAGACATGTCTGTGGCAGCAGAGGAAACCTTCTATCTTCCATTTGCAGTCTCTCTTGGGGGGGTGATGGCTGTTGGGCCCTTAAATTTTGAGAGTGGTTCATGCCAAAGGAGATAAAGGGGCCTCAGTCTTTCTCTTCAGTTGCATTTCTTTCTCCTTCGTAGTTTTTTTTCATCTGTGAAAAGGTAATTACTCTTTCTGTAAAATCTGATTAGTCAAGAAGGAAAAAAAAAAAAGTCTTGGATCTGACATTTTCTGACATTAACGCTACAGGGCTAAAGCAGTTCTAAATGTTTTTCTCAAATGTATATTTTATAGACAAAAGAATTATTCACTGAGTTCCTAATTGTTGGAACAATGTTGGCCACTTTGAGTTGTCTGGGAAATAATCAGGCTTGGAAAACGTGACCTATAAAATTTCAGTGAGTAAAGGCACTGGGGAGTGGGGATGGAAGGAAGCATTAGCAGTGACCCAGCTGCTTTGTCAACTGTTTGACACTATGGGGTAGGTAGGTGGTGTCCAGAGGATATGTCCAATGGTACACGACTGTCTGTGCAGACAGGCACATACAATGTATATATACGATCGCTATATTGCATGATTTAAAAAGAAACATTCTTAAAACTCTGAAGGGAATCCTATTATTGTGGTTGATCACTCCATTAATTGACAAGGCTGCTAAAATGTGTTTCTTCTACCTTGATGGCCATCTGATCTGTATCTGTCTCAAGTGCTGGATAAGATGGTAGCTGTTGTTGCTATCAGACAGAAAATGATTCCTGCTAGCAAGTTTGACCTCCATTTGAACTGTCAGTGCTGTTAAGATGTTGGTAGTGCTCCAGCCTGGTGCATTGGAGGATATTTTCATTACCCAGTTATGCTTCTCCTATGTATCCATTGCATAGCGCTTGTAAAATAAATTTTTCCCCGTACTTTACCCCTAATGATCAATAGTAAACCTAGTGAATGTGAACGGAAGGTGGCAATTATAATTTCATTAATCACCTAATAATTGGGGTCCAGGGCTCAACTGTGACTTTAGACTTCTACATCCTAAGGAATTAAAGAGAAATTTCTATTAATCACCATGTCCCAGCTGCTGACAAGGCCTGTTCTAACAATAGATCTAATAATTTCAAGATGTGCTACAATTAGCATGAGGATGATAAAGGAGTTCATCATCTGAGCCAGCCTTCTGGTCCCAGGAGGGTGCATGAAGGAGGCCCTCTCTATTAAGCCAATGATTTACCTCTAAATGCTATGCATTAAAGTCACGCTTCCCTGGAGATTTATAAATGTTTAAAGCTTTTTAATAAACTTAACCTGACTTATGGAGTCTGTTTAAAGCTGGGTGGTTTGTTACTGTGGATCTCTCTGGTGATTTGGCTTTCTAGTTGCTGGGTGGTGCACAACCCCAGCTGGAAAAAAATATGGTGACATCAAGGATATAGTATGTTTATTAGTTTATGCATGGAAAAACATCTGGTTGCTGTTCCCTCATTGTGCCTCAGCTTATTGATAAGGTTTGAGCAGATGTGTGGTTAAATGGTAAATTAGAGAAGAGTGCTGTGCCTGATTTTGTGTGACCAAAGAGCAACTTTTAACAGCATTACCAGTCAGCATGTCCAGATATATCCAAAATGGGGAAATGCATCTTCTGCTGCTGCTTCAGACCTCCAGCTGGTAGGAGCATTTTGTTGTAAATCTTCCAGAGAAATTCTTCGAGTTCGTTGACTCTCTCTTATCCACCCTAAGTACAGAAATAAATGAAGCCACCAATGTATGAGCAACATTCTGAAAATAAAAGACTCCATGCATAGAGAAATAATGAATTTTCTAAAACCTATCTGTGGAGATAAGCCACAGGTATCCGTGTTTGAGATTCTGAAATGATGTAACTAAGGCAACTGGAATAATAATTTGACATCGGAAGGAAGCTGGTATAAATGGGATTTCAGGGAGTTGTATACATTTTCCAGAGGTTTATTTAAACTCTTTTCAGCAAAAGTGAAACTTGTTAAAAACATGAAAATCTGATGAAGTTATCAACACTTAATGTTTATGCTTATCAATCATTCATGTTTATGGAAAATATCTGCAAAGGTTTTTGGTTTTGAATAGAAGATTACTTATCATCTTCTAAAAACAAATAGAGCATTTTAAAGGTTCCCATATTAAACCTTCTAAGCCATGAGTTGTGCATGATTTTTATAAGTGATTCTGCACTGCAGTATTCATAGGATATCACTCAGACCTATTAGGTGCCAGGCTATAAACCAGCCTTCCCCATGGTTAGAAAAACTTGGCTGTCAGCTGTTCTGAAACAAGATTATTGAACTGAATGTGCTGAAACTGAGGGGACAATTAAAAGCAAATGAATTTTGGATGTCTCTTTGATGTTTGAAGCTGGCTGATCATACATGGGATAATTAATCTTGTAGAAAAATGTAATTCTTTTATACATACACGTGAAGTACCACCTGAATCATTATTTCAAAATTGTTAATTTGAAGGAATAGTACTAGAGCTGTGCTCTTTCTATGTCACTCCTTGATTCAGAAGAGTGGGTGGCTTTACTGTTCCTAGGTAGCCATCCTAAACAAGGGCGTAGGGTCTTGTCATACAACATCAGGTAATTCCTAATAAGTAGTAGAAGTAAATGGAAAAACTGCTTTGCAAGGTGTGCCTGAACTAATAGGTGGTTTAGAAAAGCTGAATTTAAAACTTGACCCAGTGACTAGGTGAATAGCTTTTGATTGAGGTGGGTCTGAGTAGTTTAAAGTAATGATCTGAGGTGAAGCCAGCACAAATAAAATACTTTGTCATGGAAATTGAGATTTGCAAATGATTTAATTGTAAGTAATTCAGTCAGTGAATTTAGCTTCCTTTTCAGTTCAGAGGCTGTTTGACACCAAATTTTGGGTTCCTCCGTGGCATTCCTAAAACAATATCCCTATTGTTTTTTGTTTAACTCTGTGAGGCACTGAACTGTTTGCTTTAGTCATTTGCTTCATTACAATCAAATCTGAGCCATTCAGCTCAGTTGGTGTTGCTGTTTGCACTGCTTGACAAAGCGTGCACGTTAAAGCTTCAGAAGCTGTGTCAGGTCCTCCGTTTAAGTGTCTAGGATAAAGAAACAGAAACTATCTTTAGTAACTAGGTTCAGTGAGGCTACAAGGAGCTATGCCTCTTTGTGAGACTCAGTTAAATCCTGGTTCTCTTGGGTGGGTTTTAAGACTTTTGCCCTCTTCCTGTGCGTAAGCAAGCACCTCTTCCATAAATTATGTCTGTGCCGGTGGGAGAATTTGGAGGCTGTTTACTATGAGAATTTGTACACACAAAAGTTGTTGCTTGGCAGTGTGGCAAAGGGAACTGGTGTGAAGACTGGAGTAGTGGTCTTCTGAATTCAGATGAATTGGATTTTATTGGATGTTCACTCAACTTTTATGGTATTTTTTCGTGTTTCTGAGCAACACTCATTGTTCCCTACAAACTATTGAAATTAGAGGGGAAAGTAGTGCCAGGATGTTTTAAGAGCAAATGGACCAAGCTTCCAGGGTATGTTGTGTTTAACGTTCACAAATTAAGTTATATGGCTTTATTATTACAGGTGGAAGAGGTGACTGCCAACCTCTTTAATACAGGTGTGTTATGATGTGTAAGAACAGAAATAATTTGAAGATCATAAATTTAAAACTCAATTTCTGATATTACATCTCCCTTTTTCCTTTCTTTATGAAGAGATGTTTCAGTCTTTCCGCTATCTTGCATGACACTGCACAGACAATAATACAAGGAAAATGTATGGTCTGTGAAGAAATGTTGTCTGAAAATTCTTTTAGCTTCAATAGATGAAAGATTACTGGTCCTGAAAGATTACTGGGATGATCTGTTCATTTTGAATAATATTATAAACAACAGAAATCTTAGCATAGACCAAATGAAGGAAGAAAGCTGAGTTTATATAACAGCATGGAAACAGAACCTGAAGAACATGAATACTGAGAAGAAACGTTTCCAGAAAACAAACTGCTTTTTAAACTGTTTGCTTACTATTACTGTTAGATTTTTGGCAAGTGATACAGGTTCTTGAAAGGCTCATCTAACACTTTTTTACAAATTTTGTTATTTTTTGTATTCTCCTTGATAATGTTGATAGCACCCTTGTCACGCAGAAGTAACAAACCCCAGCAACTAGTTTTGAGACTTAAAATAATCACCATCTTCATACTTGCTACTGAATTACTACATTTTGTCTTTGCTTAGGCATGTTCCCTTTTTCAACTTCTGTCTAAAGTTTGGCACAACTAAGGATGGTGTAGAAACAGGTTTTGTCTGTACATGTTTTGATGCAGTCCAATTTGTTAGACACAAATAGGCATATACTGGTTTTCTGTTAATAAGGGCTTATATTCAGTAGTAAGTGAAGGTGTGTGCTTTACGTACCATAGTTATTTAATACTCATGACAGGTTTTTGGTTTTTTAATACATTTGTACTCTATTTCAATATATTTGGGTATGTAAAGAATTTATAATATTATAGAAAACTTATATGAGGCTTAAGGCAGTTGTCTTGCTTTGCTGATCATATGGAAGACCAGATCATGGAAAGAAAGAAATGAAAACTATTTATTTGTTCATATAATACTTGCTTCCTTCCCTCACCTAATACCGTTTTCTTCATGCTTTCTTTCATACTCATACAGATTTTTGTATTTGCTGTATTAAAAAATAAAGCAATATGATATTACACCTTCAAATAAGGATACTGCAGATCAACATACTTTATAATTACTCTGGAATTAAGTTTCTCTATAAGCAATGCTGTATATTGTAGTGAGTGAGTGTGTAAGTGTTTTTATTGGTGTGCATTTGAGAGTGTCCTTCTCAGGGCAGCCAATTTCTTGTCCTCTCTGGGTCATGAAAAAGACTCCTTGTGCTTTCTTCTATGAGTAATACAAATAATAAAATTTCCTTGTTTGTCCCTTTCTTGTGAGGACTAAGAATAGCAGCAGCAGCAGCCGTGTTATGGCAAGTATTGCCATTTGGGATCCTGCTGGCAAATAGATATACTGTAGCAAAAAGGTGTCATTACCAGGAGTCATTTCCCCCAGGTTGTGAGAGGCTGTGATTCATTAGTACCAAATATATGGTACAGAACATAACTACTGCAGCCTGAAGTTTTACAATAATGGAAAGGCAAGAATAAAATGGATTTTAAGAAGAGGGAGAGGAGAAAAAGTCCCTCTACCATCAGTTGAAGGTACTAGTTTTCACTTGACATTGATAAAATGACTATGCAACAAAAATTAATATGCAATAAAGAGAAGTTAGTTAAAATCACTATACAGATGAATATTAGGAACAGCCAATATTCATAGACCTTTGCCTAGGATCCTTTTATGTCCTTTATTGTTGTTCTTTCACTGTATCTTCCAGTCATAGGAACCTCAGCTTAGAAAACAGACCTGTCATACAATTTATATGACAGATTTATGGTAATCAAGAGACTTATATGTTTATTTCTTTATTTTTTTTTCTTTCTATGAAAATATTTTACTTTAAAACCTGTGCCCTGAAAAGAGTATAGATGCTTTAGCTTGATCCAGTAAAGGCAGTCTCATAAGTCTTGTGGCACAAATAGGATATGAAATTTTCCTTATAAATGATGCGTGGAAGCTTTCTTCTCACTGACATCAATCCTTCAGATCCCTAAAGCTTCTCTTAACAAAGGACAGAAGGACAATAATTACTAGTTACATGGAGGCTTTGTTTAGACAAACAGGAGAGTATGTTTTTATATCTTGCATCTTACTTAACTTTAGATTCTAGAGCTTTCTCATTTTTTCAGCATATTTAATTTGCTCTCAGTAAATTCTGTTGACACTTTTTGCTTTGTGTAATTTAGGCTTTCAAGTTCACCTTGAACTACACCTGCGTACCAACTGAGGGGATCTTTCCATTTCTTAGTTTTGATTTTTGGCAGAAGATGTACTTGCAAGTAGGTGTAGTGTCCTTGTATATGATATCAGCTGTACAGCATTGTGCAGGTAGTGTTTTGTTATAATAATTTTTAGCAGGAAATGTTTGCTTTTTCACTTATTTTCTGTTGGTGCTTTGCTCTAATGTAGAAGCTGTCTTATGTTTGCTAGAGTTTGTTTTCATTATAGATGCCATCTGTGGAACAACTTGGCTTCAAACTATGTTGGAGAATATACAACATTTTCAATAAAAGTAATTCTGATGTCAAGACACGGGCATGTTATGGATTGTAAATTTTGACTTTACTGCCAACTTCTGCCTCTCTGTGCAACCCCCTGAGCAAAATATTGTCATTGTTGTTACTTAAGCAGTTAAGGACATCGTTTCAGTATTAGAAGGGAAAAAATTACTCAGAATATTTTCCATATTACAGTTTTTTACTTGTTCTATGCTGCAGTGTTTGTTTTACTCACTGTGTAACAAAGATGGCACTGCCTTGTAAATGTAGTATCTTATTAATAACCTCATTAGCATTCTTTTTTAATGTGTACTGCAATTCAAGTATCAGAGGGGAGCTCCCTTGCCCAATTACTGTCATTGCTAACCTGAAGACTATTATGATAAAGAGTGTTTTTATTTATTTGGTCATAAATGCAGTGGCAGCTGGGAGCCCCAGCCCTGTGCTAGGCATGAGAATCTTTCTATTACTGAAGCTTTCATAACAATTTTTATTTACTTCCACTTTCCCCAACCCCAGTGTAGCAGTTCCCATAAGATAAAGGTGATGTAGCTATAATGCTGGATAATACCTTTGCTGTTAGGGTCTAGTGGAGATCCTCTGGGGCACAGGGGAGGCTGTATGGCACAGCTCCGACCTCACCAGTGGGACACATCCTGTGGAAGAGACTGACATTTTTTGCATGAAACTCAACAGGTCTGTCATATGGGACCTCTAACTGTTTTTGTGAAATGAAAGTTCTTCACAGATCAGGACAATCGCATATCTGAATCTGAGAGTCTCGTACCAAAATGTTTCCGGGGCAAAAATGTGTGTTCTAGACGTATGAAGCTGAGGGTGAAGAGGGATAATTAATTCACGGACTGGAGTTTTGACTGCCTCTGTTACCACAGAGGTGGACTTGGGCTGGATTTGCATCTCTGTCCAGCAGCCACCTGGCAAGGGCAGGCTCTCTTCACTCACATTTTCCTGCATTTGTATGTAGATTTGGATTATAGCAGTGCAATTCAAGCACGGTGGAGGGCTGCAGCATGTGAACCACCCTTGAAGCACCCGAGGTTCAAGGTTATATCTGCCACCTTTAGTATGTTATTTCTTTAGATGCTCTTGCATCCTCTGTTAAGTCCTACAGGCAGTGGAAGAGATGTGGCCAGATGGTAATGCTTTATTGGTGGTGTGTGGCACTTCATCTGCATTAGGCTGTGAAATGATGGTTAGGTGACCTCCTCAGTACAGGGAATGCTTCAGCTGCCTGAAGTCTATTCAGACTGACCCAGGTGATAGAAATCTATTTTCTAACTTCTGTCACTAATTTCGAGTAGCTTTATATAGGGAGCAGCACAAAAATGGTTCTGCTGGGTCTTGCCCCATTTAATATTTTGCTGACCAACGGTAAATGTGAATGACAAACTTGGTGCCTTGGGTTCCTTGTGTCAGTGTAGCACTTCTCCGTTGATGGTGAAGTATTTTATCTCCTGATTGTTATCAACATTTTAAATCCTATAAAAGCAAAGGTTTTAGAAATTTACTTTCAGTTACGGTGTTCAGATAATAGTCTATATGCATTGTGTGTATCTGTTTTACTGAACAATGGCATAGTAAATAGAAATATTTAGTCTATGAATTGTTAACACGTTGCCTGTGAGTTTTTGGAGAATTACTGGTTTGTGTCTTGATTTATCAAATTTGCTCAGTGAAAGTTTTGCAGACTTCATATAATAACATTTTATACTAAATATGAAGTCTGTAAAATTATTATTGTGACCTAATCTTTTTAATGCTTGTCCTTCAAATGACTTCATACTGTAGATCTACGTAATAATGTGATATTTTGGATTGAAAGGCAGGCTTCCGGATTTTTCTGCTGATCATCCTTCCTGTTGTAACTGAGGTCAAATTGCTGAACGAGCAAACCTTTCTAACAGTGTCTATGCAAGAAATTCACTCAGCTGGTTTTTTGATGAATCAGATTAACCATAACCAAACATTTTTGATCTGCAGTTTGTTTCTTAAACCACTAGTTATCATGACTAAGCTCACTGTGGCTGTGGCAGCCAAAGAACCTGTTCTGGCAAGTTGCCATACAGTGACACAGTTTATGTTCCTTTGTTCCATCAGAAAATGATAATTTCTTAAAGTATCATCCATGTTTCAATCTTCATTTTCCTTACTTTTGGGAATGGCTGCTGTTCTATGAAGGAGAGAGTGATCTTATATGTGATAAATATATAATATTATATATAAAGTATACATTAAAAATCAGTTGATAATTAGTTGATGTATGGGAGTTTTCTTGTGAGGCTTAACGAGCTGGTATTTTTAAGTCCTATGCCATCCTTAGGTTAAAAGTGAAATGCAAAGTGTTATGATGAGAACAATAAATTTCATATGTCGGGAACATAAATGCACAATATGCATTGCACAAGATCTGAAAGTGTGGCCCAAAGCAGTCTATAATCTTCTGTTCTGTGAACAGAGGATCGTTTGACTCAACCATGTACAAAGGCAAATTGTTAACAAAAAGTTTTGGTATGAACAGGTGAGACTTAGGGAAAGTCCTAAGGATTGTTTTTTTCCTCCAACAGCATAAAACCCATCTGGGATGTAGTTCTTCAGGTTTCAGTTCTATCTCCTTATAAAACATATTGAAAACTGTACTTCTGTGGTTTAAAAAAGACTGACCATTGGTGTGATAATTTAATTTTTACTGTAGAAACTGAAGAATATCAAACTGATAACTCAATTTTATAAAATTATTAGCTTAATGTAATCAGTAGCAAACGAAGCTGCACATACCTTTTCCATTCACTGAAGACTCTAGGCAAAGTGCAAAAGATTATGGGAGGATGAGGATAAGCTTTCCTCTTACCCACTAGCCTCACGAACAATGTTGTAAATATGTATTATGAGTGAAGTAGCTACTGAAGCCAAGAAGGTGATCTAATTCTAACTAGATATTCAAACCAGAATGTCAATCAGTATGATGGCTGCAACTCATCATGCTTCACTCCCAGCAGATGGTCTGATAACACACTTGTAATTTATTAGCTAATGTGTGACATCGTATTGATTTAATACTCTGTCTGTTATACTGGCTTGCTGCTATGTGGTGCAATTTTGCCTTGGAGCATGACCTCAATGAAATCAGCTCTAGGTCTATAACAGCACTAATATAAATTATGTGTCTTACCAAAACACTCCTAAATGTTGACTAATAATTAAAATTTGCATGGAGGTGGGTCTATCTAGCCATCCACATGAGCTGTTTTATAGTTTTTTATGTTTAGTATATTTGCATTAGTTAAAATTTAAGCTCTTCATCTAGTTTTGTAAGGGTGTGTGCAGCCCTCACTTAAATTGGTAAGAATCCATATTTCAGACACGTTTTAAGAATTGCACAACTCCTAATTTTACAAGACTTCAGCAGAGAGGTAAATGTCTAAATACCTTTGAGGATCTGAGAAGATTTTTTTTTTTGCTAAACGTCTTTTAATGCTTATATGAAAATTCAAAACTTGCTGGAATTTTTCTCTTGAGCTAAGAAAGTCTCAAGTGTTTTAAAATGGAAGGAAAAGTTAGGAAGGCACTTTTTCTGTTACTGTAGAGTTAATATTTTATTTATATTACTTGCATGAAGTGTACCTCCATCAGTCTGAGGCCTATGGTCCAGTCTTTCCACTTAAATGCAAGTTTTCAAGATTCTCTGGGGATGTGGTATCCAATATTTCTATTAAAAGAGAGCGCACGCAATAGAGTTTGACTTCCCTAAGGAAAACAGAATGAAGTTTGCACAGATTGCTCTCTAGATTCATAAGCAAAAGGGGCAGGAGGAGGGAGAAGTAAGATTTATGTTCAGTTAGCAGCAGGACTTGGTCATGCAGGTGACCTTCAACATGAGGTCACTAGCCTTAGAAAGGTCATCTCTATAGGTGAATGATTTCACAATTTGTAGCAATGAAGAGTCATGTAGGTATCTGGAATTCCAGGCTGCGGAGACTGGAACTTTTATGACTACACTGTGGCTAGTGCACTTCTTTGTACTCTTGCAAAGCATCTAGTTTCTCTTAACCACACCTGAATTGCTGTGTGTGTAGTTAGAACATTCTCTGAGGGGTTTGTTTGATAGATAGCTGCCTCTGACTTGTGCTCCATATAGGTACAACTGTTAAATTTAACGGGATGTAAAAGTTGACAGACATAAAGACAAACCTTATGATTAAAAGCCAATAATCAATATAAAATAGTAAACTACCCCCCAGCACTTTGATATGTATCTTTGTACTGCATCAGAACTTAAGTTGCCAGCTTTTAGATGGGAATAAGCAACATGTGTTTATATGAAATTGCACACCAAATTCCTCCTTCACTAAGAGAAGGAAAAAGAAAATTACTTATAGCAGTCTTCACTGGCTTTACTATTGCTAATTAGTTTCTAGTAGTTAATGGAACAGATGAGATTATGGTATTAAACCAATGCAGCTAGCAGTGTTTTGCCAGACAGTTAGGATTTAGTGGTATGCTGAGAAAAGTTAGTAAACAGTAATGAATAAATGACAGCTTAAATTAAGTTCAGAATGGAATGATCTTTCTTGCAGGTATGATAGTTTCTGAATATTAAGTGGACATTTCCTAGACTGTGAATTCTGAAGAGCTAGTTAAATTAGACTGTAAGAGTGTTTAAAAGGCAAGATTATGGATTTTTTTTTAACAAGAATTTCCCTCCCCTCCGTATTGTCATTATCATTCTAGTATTTTCACAGAATCACAGAATGTCAGGGGTTGGAAGGGACCTTGAAAGATCATCTAGTCCAACCCCCTGCCAGAGCAGAACCACCTAGAGTAGGTCACACAGGAACACATCCAGGCGGGTTTTGAATGTCTCCAGAAAAGGAGACTCCACAACCTCTCTGGGCAGCCTGTTCCAGGGCTCTGTTACCCTCACACTGAAAAAGTTTTTCCTTATGTTCATGTGGAACCTCCTGTGCTCCAGCTTGCAGCTGTTGCCCTTTGCCCTATCATTGGTCATCACTGAGAAGAGCCCGGCTCCATCCTCCTGACACTCACCCTTTACGTATTTGTAAACATTAATGAGGTCACCCCTCAGTCTGCTCTTCTTCAAGCTAGAGAGACCCAGCTCCCTCAGCCTTTCATCATAAGGGAGATGCTCCATCCCCTTCGTCATCGTTGTGGCTCTGCACTGGACTCTTTCAAGCAGTTCCCTGTCCTTCTTGACCTGAGGGGCCCAGAACTGGACACGCTATTCCAGATGTGGTCTCACCAGGGCAGAGTAGAGGGGCAGGAGAGCCTCTCTCAACCTACTGACCACACCCCTTCTAATACACCCCAGGTTGCCATTGGCCTTCTTAGCCATGCGGGCACATTGCTGGCTCATGGTCATCCTGCTGTCCACCAGGACCCCCAGGTCCCTTTCCCCTATGCTACTCTTTAACAGCTCAGTCCCCAACCTATACTGGTACATGATGGGGTTGTTCTTTCCCAGATGCAAGACTCTACACTTGCCCTTGTTTACTCTATACTTGCCCTTGTTGGGCAAGTATTTTGAAACTGTGGTGAATAATGGAACCCAAGTGACACTGGAAAATTTACTGTGCTTAACACCTGTGCAAAAGTAAGGAACAGGAAAGCAATGTAAACGTGTTTTGTGCTACATTACACTTGTATCTAATAGGTCAAGTATGGAATGATGTCTCGTGCTAATAAAGTCACTGTATCTGTGAGCAGAGAAGTGTAAACTTAGGAAAATCTAATTGTTATAAGTTGCACGTATCAGTGGTAGAATCATTAGGTGGGAAGAGACCTTTAAGGTCATCAAGTCCAACCATCGACCCAATAGTACCACGCCCACTAAACCACCTCCTGAAGTGCCACATCTATGCGTTTTTTGAACACCTCCAAGGACGGTGACTCCACTATTGCCTTGGGCAGCCTGTTCCTGGTGTTTGACCGCTCTTTCAATGAAGAAATTTTTCCTAATATTTAATCTAAACCTCCCATGGCACAACTTGAGATCACTTCCTCTTGTCCTGTTGCTAGTTACTTGGGAGAAGAGAGATGTGGATTGGGCTTGATTTGTGTTCTGGCCTGATATGTGAGCATATCCAAGAAAATCTTAATTATGATTAAACAGCTTATAATGACTTCCCTTGTAAAATTATAGAGAAAATTTACCAGTTCAAGAATATTCATCCTTGTAATATTACAGAGAAAATTTACCAGTTCAAGAATATTACTTTGTCTGTAAGCTTTGGGGCATATGCAGTGCTTTTTAATCAGGTCTGAATTGGGTAATGTCTAGCAGTGATATTAATCAAAAAGTCCAGATGGCCAGTTTTGGATTATTTTGGATTATTTCCTTTTTTTTTTTTTTCTGCTGTGTCATGGTGACCATTGGGTCTTTGTGTCCCCTGGGATGAAAAAGCCAAACACAGACATTCGCCTCTGACTATCTCAGTCTAGTCCTAACAGAGTAAATAAGACACGAAGGTGCTAATTTAAAGATATTTATAAACTACTTGTAAAAAGAAACAAAGAAAACATCCAAACATAACAGTATTGGGTAATTACATGTCTACCTATCAACAGTTAAAAAATTAATACAATTAACTGTCAGTTATTTCTTGTGCTGATCAGGCAGTTACAATTACCTCTTTTTTTTGAAAATGAGTTGGTGATTCTTCTGAAATTGGGATCTTGCGAAAGATTATAGAAGCTCTTCAGAATGAAACTCATTTGAAACAGAAAATTAAATGTTAGTTACATGTGATTGAAGACCAGAATTTTTTTCCCAAGATCCTTTTGTTTGATATAAATGTGCTGATCTCTGTGAAACAAGTATTTGAAAATGCTAACTCTTTGATACCCATCTTGTGAGCGATTTTCAATCTGACTTTATTTTCCCACCAATAATCCATTTCCTGCCGTTTAGAAACTACATGCAGCTGGCAACATTGCTTTGAAATATTCTTATATTAAAATGTAACACACAGTGATAAGGGGAACTACACTGATGTTAATTCTGTTTCTCTGTGACAAAAATTAGTGACTATGAGTTGTCAAGTAATGAGAGGGGCTCTGAAACAAATGTGGTGATAAAATGATGATGTGTTTGGCCTTTGCTGCAAGGGCACCTGGTAGATCTGTGTCAATGTTGCCACTGAAAGGACTTGATCAATCCTAAATTAGGCTTGTCTTGCCTAAGTCCACAGGCAGTTGCCCTTATTTTTTTATGAAGAACAAAGGTTTTACAGTATAGTTGGCTCTTCACATGCATGAGAAATTGCAGATCACTGTCACAAGCTCCATGTCCTTAATTATGGAACTGAGAAAATTTCAAATAAAATATCACTATAAGATTTTGATACAGTCAAATTCTACTTTTCATGTGAATTTTTTTTTTTTTTTAGTAATGAACAAAATTGAATTGCCGTAAAAAAGATCAGCTGGAACTATTAACATCTAGTGGAGTCTTTATAAACAAATATAAATAAGATACCCTAGGGACCTAAGTTAAATAAGATACCTAGGCTGTTAGGCAGCCTCAGTAGTTACCACCCTGACTGCCTCGACATGCTGTAGCTTTATTGGGACTACCTACAGCTAGAAAGAACAGACCAAAATGTGGCTGACACCATCACAGCCTCAGGTGTGCCCTGGCAGGTAAAATGAAGTAGTTTGGTAAAGAAGGGATAGGTAAAAACTGAGCTTGAAATAAACGAACTCATTTGGCTGACAGTGATTAAGAAATGCAGATCTGGAGGGGGTTTATCAGTGGGGACTAGGCTAATTTGGTGAAAAGACAGCTTCTTCAGCAGGCACTGCTGGAGTCAGAGGAGGGCATAACCTAATACTCCCAAATTAATAATGTCAGAAAACAGAGTTGAAATCCCAGGTGATTTCTTAAATTGGTCTTATGTTTAAATAAGATTAAAAAAAATATATTTTTTGTAAGAGTTGACCGTTAGGGAATTATAGTAAGAAATAAGTATTGCCAAAATGATGTATGCTTGTTTTATGCACATCTATATTGAAAAATATTTTTAAAAAATAATATACAGGGAGATATTGTGACTTTATTTCAGGAAGTTGATTAATTTGGTGCTCAGTGTACATTTCTCAAAAAAGGTTAATGAATCTGTTGAACTAATGAACTTTTCTTAATTAATACAAGTTTCAACTTTCTTGGAGCAAGGGCATTAGAGAAGAGAGCAATATCACACAAATAAGCACATATTCACCACTTTTTTTTTCAAGTAAAAATACATAGAGTATTGAGTTATATTGCTGCATTTATACAAGACACTTAAGGAGTGGATCTGTAATGTGTATGTAAATATAGGTAGATATTTCAGAACTCTCTCTGGAGTATTTTTGTAGGTAGAGTTCAGGTTTTGTGCCTCTGAGACTTTTTTTTCTTTGTGTAGCTACTTCACAGAGGTGAGATTCCTATGAGGAAAAAGTCATCGTTCTTTCAGTTAAATTGGCCTATTGATCCTAAGGTGGAAGGGCTCCCGCTCAGCGCAGAGGCTTTTTTCCCTCACTAATGTCTAACACTAAATCGCCCTCAGGCCTTGAGCAAATGGCCAGCCCTGAAAAAGAGTGTGTTCACCAAAGTGCTAAACGAGAGGTGGCAGAAGCTGAATGGAGGAGGATTCTCAGAGGAGCACAGTACCTACTGCTCTATGTTTGCCTGAGGTGAAGTTACAAAGTGGTTCCTATCACCCAGCGAGCAGGTAACTGAAATGGGAGCTCAGTAACTGGGAATGTAAAAGTCGCTGCCTGCCCATGGCTGCTTGTCTTCAGTGTGCTGCTGTCAGCAGTGTGGCCAGTGTACTTGTGCTGACATGAAGGCGTGCAGAACCCTCAGAGGGCTTCAGGGAACAGATGTTCGAATGTGAACTTCCCTGTTTGCCTGCCAGTGTCATACTGCACCTTTTCATCCCCAGGTATCCCACTAACCATGTCATGGCTTTGCGATACACTGCAAAATAACTTCCTTCAACAATTTTCTTCCGATTTTGACTCAGTTCCACCTTTCACTCTGTATTTTGGAAAGTGCTTCGTCCATTTGCTTTTCAGAGTCTAGACTTCCTTGTGAAATTATAAGGCTCAGCTCGAGTCAAGAGGCTGGAGTACAGCTTGTGGTTATCAGAGGGCAGATCCTTCAGGTCCCTTTTGTATTTCGTAGTCTAAGTGAAGCATACTTTTCAAGAGTGCAAGCTGCATGTATAGCTTCAAACCAGGGAAATTTTATTTCCTCTATAATTATATTGAATGCCTTAAGAAAAAGGTATTAAATAGATCTTTCCTATTTATAAAAGTAATATTTATACTGTTATTCTGCTAAGCAGCTATTAAGGATTGTCAAAGATGATTTGTAAAATAGGAAGCTAGAGCTTAATTATATAGACTCCTGTGGTTAGCAGGGCTCCATGTTACATCCTTTTTCTGAAGCAGGAAATTTATTGAGCTCATACACCAAAGTGAAGTAACTGGATGTGAGGGAGAGCGGGAGGAAATACAGCTGTTGTGAGGGGTCATTCAGATGGATGTTCTGCTCTACAGACTTTCTTTTGAAATGTAGTCCAAGCCACCCTGTGTTTGGGTAGCACTGGCTACCTTTTGAGAACCCTCTATACAGTTTCAATTCTTTTTTATTTTAGCTCAAGGTTGCAGCAGCTGAACGTTCCCTCTCGTTTTTTCTTAAATTGTCTTCCAGTTTCTCAGAATAAGCTTTGAAGTAAGTCTGTGATGCTTATGACACTCTTGTGTCAGTATGCAGTCCAGAACCAGAGTTACCCCTACTGATGTGTAGGATTATGATGAATATGGAAAGAAATCGCTGTCTCTTTGAACTTGCTTGCTTGTGTGGTCAGAGCTGATGGTCTGTAGGAGAGGAGGTAAACTGCTGCAAACACAGGGCTTAGAAAGGGCTTGCAAGGAGTAACAGGGAGCTGTGAAACTACACCTGTTTCTAGTCCAAGGGTGGGCAGGTTCCTGTGCCTTGGTTGGTATTGAATTAATTTTACACAACCTTCTAAATTCTTCAATTTCTTTTAATAGAGAAGGTCCCTTCTTGCTTCTAGTGTAATGCGTATAGTTTATGAATGCTTTTATATGTTTTAAAATTTCAGTACTAAATAAAACAAATCTAATAAATTATTTTGTAATCAAACTACCTCTTAGTTTTCAAACATAATGTTAAGTGATTATTAAACTTACACAAAAAGTGTAAGGCAAACATCAGTTTTGTGTTTGTGCTCTCTTTTAAACTAGTTTTGTTATTTACTGTCTACAGTATTGATGGAGCTACTCTATGAATCCAACTTTTAAGTAACAGCTTAAAATAAAGCTTCTATATTCTTCTATCCTTCTCACTATTACATATGGCTTTCAAAGCCCCTTTTGGAGAGTTTATATAAAGTTGAAATATGTTTGGAGAAAAGCTCAAGTTGTAAGTATGGTCTAAAGAGCAATGAATAAGAGTGGCCTCTTACTGAAAATACCCTACTCTCAAACTTTATATGTGTATTTAAAATCACAAACATTATTTTAACAAGATAATGTTGTAGTACTCAACAATGTGCTAGCAACAAGGTATAGAAAATGGAATTGACTGCTTTGCTTTGCACTTGTCGGCATTGTTGTGCTTCTATTTCCAGTTCCAGGAATTGTATTATTGATGAGGTCACATGTCTCAGATTAACCTTAAAAAGGTACACAGAACGAAGAGGAAAACCATTATGTTTGTGCATTTTTAGTAATTCACACTTCAACAGATGAAGATCTTAATGTATGTTGCTTTAATGTACAGCCATTTGCGTAATCACTATTCCTACTGAAGCACTGGAAGCACAGATCTATCTGCATTGCTGTTCAGTTACCAGTATGGATTGAACAGCTGCTAGAGGAGCAGTATAGACATGTACCAAGTAATCAAATGCTTCCTTTGAGTGAGAAGCTGTAAAATAAAGCATTTTCAGAATAAGAGTGCTTTGAAAAGGGGAGTGTGTGTTTGTAACATGCACAATGAACATAAGAAAAATTAATGCCAGGAAGCAGGTTAGTGTCCCAGCTCCTTTCATACTGCTTTCAGGATACTTAGGTGGATGCCAACCAGTAAAAAGATGAGGTGTTTTCTACTCCATTGAAGGCCCAAGTATACCTGGAGGTTGAAAAACACACAGCTCCTGTGAGAGCTGAAAGGTTTCCTCTTGCAAACTCCTGTTTTTCTCCCCAGCATTTATGGGAAATCAGGCATATGATGACTAATCCTTATGTTACATTACATTGTTTGTACAAAACCAACTCTGTTAATATATACCTCCATCTGTAGAGAATACAGAATATTCAGGGATTATAACAGAATAATCAAGAAAAGCAGTTCACATCCTTCCTGGGAGAGTACTATGAGAACACAGTACAAAAGTAAGCAAATGAAAATGTTACCTAAATACCAAGTGACAATATTCCTTTAGTGCTCTTGTAAGAATTTGTTCAAAAATCCGTTCTCTAATATGCAGCAGACTTATCTGTGTTTTGAAAATAAAATTTGGTTTGCTATGCTCATTTTTAACTTGTGTAAATATTTGCTTGTATTTTCATATTTAAGTACATTGTATTTCTTCTTTCCACTGTCACAGATGTAGGCAATTTTCTATCCCTTTCCCCCAGCATTTTTTTGGCAGCTAATGAATGCAGTCCTTTGGATCTCATCTGATCTTTGGCAGGGTATCTGGAATTGATGTCCTAGGATGTGAGTAGCTAGCTCAGTAATGATGGTACAGGAAAACTAAACGCTCCAAGCTACAAAGCCCTATTCAGAAATTTTATCTCTGATCCAGAGGCAAACTGAAAACTGATGTAGTCCTGTGAATCACAAAATGAATATTCAGTAATGCACACAGATAGCCAAGGGAATGAGAGGATGATCCTCCCAGGAAAACATAATACCAGCAAGTCAGAGTGCTCAGACTCCTTGTAAGGGGATTGTTATATATTCTTGAACAAGTTGCTTAATTGTTTCTCCATTGTCCTGAGAAAGAAGTGTAATGATGTAATACAAAGTATTGTCAGTATATTGGTTTACATCCATATTCAGTATCAAGATCCCACTGTGAGGGACTGTGCAGTCAGTTTGCATTTCACCTGCTTTAATTCCTGCTTCTATGGGAGTGATAAAGCAATCCCATCTAGGATTTACCCAGGATGCTACCAGGTGTCAAGAGCTATCAAACAGTGCCGAGCTGATGTGAGACAGGTGGAGGACTCTGTCACTTTCCTCATCTCTTTAGAATAATTCATTAAATACTTCTACCTGTGTCAGTTGCAGGTAAACCTATGGTGGAATTACTTGTCTCTATTCTTGTTAATCCTTTGCCTGTCAGCTCTCATCAGGCATTACATTCTGCCTGCCTTAGCAATTTTGAACATGCAAATTCTTTGCCTGATGAAGCACTGCTAGACAGTCTCATATAGATGTATGTTATGGATTTGAGTGTCGTATTAATCTTATAGTAGTATTTCTCTTTGTAGTTTGGACACTTTCTAGCACAGTTTTTAACAGCAAATAATTGAAAACCTTTAAATTTTTTTGTGGAACTAGACATTTATATATTGGTTTCTACTGAAACATCAAATAGTCAAAATTCCATTTTTCAATGGATGAAAGTGTGCTTCAGCACAACTTTTTAGGTGTATAATGCTGTAATAGATCTTACATGATGGTGACTGCATTGACAGTAGCAGCCCTACTAGCTGGAGGCTGGGCATCAGCAGTCATTTAAATGTTAAATCTTTGTGTAAAACAGCAAGTGAAAAAGATGAAATATTGCCTGTCTCCATCTACCTTCTGAAAGAGGAAATAGAAACTGTAGTTATGTCTTTAAGTTTCAGCTAGGGCACATCAATTTTTTTAAGAAGCGTTTTGTTCAAGATCATGTTAAAACGTTTAATTTACATGATATTTTAGGCTACTGCACTAGTTTAATTCTGACTTGGTATATTGTGCTGTCTTAGGAAAAAGACCAAATCATTAACTTAATTTTATTATGTCATATAAATAACAAAGTACTGATAAAAGTGTGCTGTGTATATTGTAATGTTTTTTTGTGAAGATAGGATAATTCAGCTGTCCGTGGATTTTAATGCGGTTAAAATAACTTCTCCATCTTGAGCAGTGAAATGAAGGTACCATCTGAACTATTACCTTTACTTATACTGATCGCTACTCTCCTTCCAAATAGTCCTCTTGAACTGGAGGCAAAGTCTGACTCAAAAGACAAAAACCACAGATTGCTGAGGGACCTACATATTCCGCAGCAACTGGAATCTGTACTTCTAAACTGATTAGATTAGTATGTTCCCTATCTGGAAATAGTTCAAATATTTACAGTCAAGGGAGGTTTTTATCCAGCACCATTTGTTTCATATGTCTGGCTGTTAATGTTTAAACACTTTATGCTGTATTTGGAAAACCATAGATCTTGACTAAGCACTGTAACTTCGCTCCTCCATATGACTATTATCTGCATGGTTTATGTAGGGCTTGATGTGTTTCACTCTGTTTCCAGCCACAAATATCCTTCCTGTAATTTCCATTGCATATACAAATCTTTCAACAGCTGAAGGCTTAGAGACTGTTCATTTCAGGAAGTATGGGGTTTCATCCCTAGTGACAACCAATATTTCACATATATGTATGAAGAAGAGCTTATTCCTGTCTCTGTGAGATTGAATTGCTGTATAGATGCATGGTTACTACACACATATAAATGCACATACGCACACATCTGGATAGTAAAGGGAAGAAGTCACTGTGAAGTAGTGTTTACCACAGCTTCAGGGAATTAGGGGTGATTCTTGGTTCAGTAACATGTTAGCTAGAAATGTAGTGGTGGAGAGGAGCCAGTAATCAGTGCCCTCATACCTTACCTGTACTCAGTCATAGATTTAATAACAGAAAAATTGGAAGTGTGATACTGCATCCCAAAGTACAACTTGGAGAGGGGGACAGAGAAGAATGTAATATGAAGTGTGATGAACAGAATAGGCAATGAACAGAATACTTTGAGAAATAATGCAGAAAAATCCTCTCCCCGCAAAAGACATGTAAGCCCAAGACATACCTCACCCTCAACAACCAAAATCAAATTATTTATCACTGGAAAAGGATGTAATGTATTTCTGAGTGGAATAATGAATTCTGAAGCTGTCGGTTTGTTCTAGTACTTTTAGTACTGGAAGCCCACAGTGCTTTCCAAAAGTAGTTTTGTCCACATAATTAGGCTTTTAATGTAAAATCAGATTTTTTGTTGATTTCTTTCTTTTGTAGGACTGCAACTGTGTGTAAGGAGAGTATTTTGATAAGCATGAGTGAACAGCAGCATATGTTTTCAGTACTCTTAATAGGCTGGGACCAGTGTCAAAGAGAACATATGTATCTCTTCTTCCAGACACCTCTTTTGGCTGCTCTTTGGGCATTGATGCCAAATAAATGAATAATCTTGTCAGTCCTTTCAGGCCATTCGTTAACTTCATTTCTTTTTGTTAAACAATTTCTTATTACTCTAGGGGTACCAATGTTGGTTTTTGGATGAGTTTGATTTTAAGATTTGTACAATTTTTCCCTGTGTGTTAAGCAAAGCCCTTTTCCTTTTTAATTGGATTCCGTGTGTATACTTAATTAAAAGTAGAATACTCAATTTTTGTTATTTTTTTAGGGTGTAGGATTCCTTTCAATTCTGAGAGATTCCAGTAACCAATACAAGCCTATGCTGCTGCTTGAAAAGTAAAACCTCTGCAGTTTCACTTTTCTAGTTATAATATTTAAATGCTGGCTAGGAGGTGGTTGCTGCTTTTATCTTTTTTCCAGTGAGAGAACATGGGTAATTGGGTTCACTACAATGCTGTTCTGTATACTGATGTAATGACTGAGTTAATGCTAGTGAAAAAAAAATTCAGGACCAGCGGACCACACTAGACTTTCTACTGTTGAAAAGGCTTAGGAAAGGGTCAGATGATCAGAACTAGCACAAGAGATGAGCAGCACTGTGTAGCTTGAGATACAGGAGGTAAAGGTGGATCTGCAGTAGCCAGCAATAAGGTGGACAAGGCTTTTCTAGGTCCACAGGCTCAGCTTGCTCTTTGGCCTTGTTTTCCTCTGATGAACATTAGAGCTCTTGGATATATTGGAATACCTATTGAGTAACTGGAGTACCAGCTGGAAAACTTCCCTTCTCACATCCTCTCATAGCTTATCCATCTCAGACCAGCAATAGTATGGCGGGAGTAAAATATAGATGTGTTTTGGAAGCATTAAAATTACAAGTTATGTAGGCTTATTAGTTTTATTTCTGCTCTTAATAAGAGCTATTTGAAATGATAAAGCTCTATCTTTTCATGCAATTGTGTGTATTCCAGAGGGAAGGCTGTCTCCGGGAGGAAGAGTATGAATACTGCTGAATGATTCATTTATAAGTTTCTTTATTTTGTTAGGAGATTTTCTGTTGTACTTTCCTCTATAATACCTGAATTTTTCCATGCTGTAATAGGCTCATATTCTTAA
This sequence comes from Leptosomus discolor, assembly GCF_034619465.1. Taxonomy (NCBI): domain Eukaryota; kingdom Metazoa; phylum Chordata; class Aves; order Leptosomiformes; family Leptosomidae; genus Leptosomus; species Leptosomus discolor. Next base: position 33,408,614 of record NC_141399.1, on the reverse strand, counting down.
AACCTTTGAGAAGTTTTGATGTTACTTTGATCTCACAGGTTGGACAGCATAGCAAATGAAGCATAGCAGACTTCCTTGAGTAGCCTTAAGGTTCATCTGGAAATGGGGCATGTATATCCCTATTTATTCCGTGTTGTTACCAAAAGATACCCTTTTCTGGGTGCAGAACATAGCACAGAGAAAGAAAACTCCTAGTTAAGGCAAATGATTTAACAGGGAATCTGGATTTTTCTTTTTCTGGTGTGCATGAGCGTGTGTGCATTGAACATTAAGACGACCGCTTAAATTCTTTAGAGAGGCTGAGGAACAGTAAGCAATAAATGGGATTATTGACCCACTTTAATAAATGGCATGTTGAAAGAAATCATTTATGTGTATATAGTATTTCTTCTATGCTACCTAAAAATCTCTGACACGGGCTTGACAGATTAGTTCAAAGAAAATGTTTATTGTACCCTGAACTATGTGACACGTCTTGATTATTGATGTTTCTTGGTTTTGCTGGCAGAGAATGATATTATTGTTTTTTTTTCTTTTTTTGGCATTATTCTTAACAGTAAAGAACTAGGAGTTCCACACCTTTATTGCAGTGCTTTGCACAGTACTGACTGTCTGTAATGTGTGTCTGTGTTATGAGCTACTGAATATTGATATTCTTCTTTTTACTCTCAAGATTATATATACTTTTTTCCACTTCTTTCTTGGAGGGAAGAAAAATATGCTTAAACTTCTGTCTTAAATGCTATTCAACTTAGTCTTCTATTGTTATAACTTAAATGGAGCTTAGATGGCTTAACAAACAACTTTTTTTTTTTTGGGTCTGCTAGATGATGCTGAGGCAGCATAACACACTTTTCTGCAGCAGTTACCTTAATTAATAGGGCTCTTGCATGCTTTCTGTGAGGTCTTCCATACCAGCTTTAAAAAAGCCTCCTGGTTTTTTAACCTTTCTTATCAAAAGGGTGTTACTGCAGGCAAACAACTGCTTAAAAGGAAAGACAGTCAAAATGGCTTTAAAAAACCTTTTGGAATATGAATGTCTACATTATTATAGAACTGGAAATACAGGGAGAGAAGGAATCTCAGTATCCAGTCTGTTCTAGGGGTATAAGCTGGAAGACAAACAAGACAGTTCATTGACATTTTCTTGTGTTTTCCAAAGAAACAAATACATTGTCTGTGTCATCGTCTATTAAGAAAATGATAGTGTGAGTAATATTTGATGCAATATATTCCTATTTGTTTGTATCTGTATGACATTTTGTAAACATAAAAGCAAATGGGAAAATAAGGTGCATCGGGGGATGTTATGGCTGAGAGGGAAATTTATCACTGAGCTGTCATTGACAACTGAAAGAATTTATAGGCTCAAGTGGCACACGATAACACGTTGCTAACAGCAACTTATTTAAGTATATCATTCTGAATTTAATGTATGTGCTACCTTCAAGGTTAGTAGCTAGAGGATCAAAGAAGGCAGAGTGTGAAGGAATCTATTAGAGTCTAAACTAAGTGCTTAACTCAATGTTGAAATGGGTTTATCACCTGAATCCAGATCAATGAATCTGTGTTTAGCACAGAGTCTGTTGTAGTGTTTCGGTTGTCCAGAAAATAGTCCAGTTCTTGAGGACAAGGCATCATGTGTAACCTCATCGTCCAGAAAACGATGCATGGAATCAGCTGAGTTTTGTCTTCAGGAAAAACTGAATCCCAAGAACCCTTGTCTGTGGTAACTTGGTCTGTAAGATTAGGTCAGGTATTTTAAAGAGAAATTAATTTCTAGCAAGTTGAAACAGAGCTTTGGTATTGAAAAATTAAGGAAGAAAGCAAAATACTAGGAAACTGTTCCATTGCAAATTATGTTTTGCTTAATATTTTAATTTAAATATGGAGACGCTTTTTGCTATCATTATATTTTTATTTTCTCCAAAGGAACTGGGTAGTCCACGAAGATAATATTGGTTTCATTTCTTTTTTCCTTATCTGGTTGCTGCTTGTAGGGTTAATTTGGCAACAAATACATATTTGAACGTTGTGAGTACATGAGCAAGTTCCTATTGACACAAGTGTTCAGTAGCATTTTCCAGGATCAGTTCAGATTTAAGTGTCCATATTAATTGAATAGAATTAAAAGAGATCCACGAAGGTACGCTTGAATATATGTATGGCTGCTGAATATGCCTGTATAAACTCTCTTGTAGAATAGAGACCTCAGGTAACAGTTTTAAATTAATCATCGTATTCATTACAAGTTCCAAATATCTGTAAAGCAAACATTTAGATCTTCACTTTCTGTAGGGAGGAACAAGCTGTATAGCATGTAGCTACTAAAATCTAAGACATGTATTTCAGCAAGCAACTTTATAGAACTGATGCAGCTGGTGGGGGCGGGGGTGTTACCCTACCCATGATCATCTTAGAAAATATTTTTATTTGTCCTTATAAGAACCTTGCTGACAAAGAAAAACATGCCTAGTGATTCCAGGTATGGGTTGAAACGTACTATGTGGTCAAAGAAGGTTTGTAAAGAGCATTTCCCTTTAGAAGAGTCTTGTGAATGTTCTGGAAAGGAACAAGTGGGGATGTGGAAGAACCTGAGAGAAAGTTTGTGTTTGGATGTTGAATTGTGATCTGGAGTAAGAAGTAAAATTTCCATATTTGCATTAGTAGCTTAAAATAATTGGGATAATTGAACTAGTCAGTTGATTGTGGATCGAATGTCAGTGGTGGTGAGTGGATGGAATTCTCTGAAGGAGAGAGGAGAACGTGCTAATGGCAAATCTCAGCCACAGTGAGGAGGTGATCTTGTCCTGTGACTTCAAATAACCATAGCATTCTTCAGTCTTTGTTTGGAGATGACTTTTAGCTGCCTCTCCTGAAATAAAGATGTCTAAATTGAAAGACTGATGTCAAAAGCATGGAATCATTCAGTTAACACACTTTCCTCTCGCCTAAAATACCGTGTCCTTAATATGGGACTTGTTTCATATTACTGCCCAGCAAGATGGAACCTTGCTTCCAAATACAGTTTTCACTATTGACAGCTTTTGATGCAGTGCCTAAAGCTTGATTTGTCACTTTGGGAAGTTTCCGTATCAAGTGCCATGAATCATATTATTTTCTAACACAATGAGGTTAACACCTTTCCTGATGTGATGAATGGTTTTGCAGAGGTACCAAAATAAATGCTCCACAGCAGCAAGGTTTATCCCACATTTCAAATAAAATCTGCTCACTTGTCCACTCTTGTTAGTTAGTGAGCAGTACAGAAATGTGTACTGAAGTAAATCCACATCAGTATACATTGTGGGCTCTTTGGAATTAGTTGTTGCGGGGAGACAAATTTCACTGACTATGTGGGGCAGCTAGCTACAGGAAGGTACCTGAGAACTAGTACTCCATTCCAGTGTCCTTGGCAGTGTGAATGAAAACCGAACTACAAAACCTGAAAAGTCTGCTGGTCTTGATATCATCTTTTTTTTTTTTTTTTTTTTTTTTTTTAAGTCTGTGTGCGTATCACTCCTTATGTGTTTTTGTAATTCTTTCAAAGGGAAACAATATATATGGGGAGTTTAGGCCTTTCAAACTCATTCTGTGTTTTGAGCAAGAGTGCAAGTCAACTTCCAGCAACTTTGCTGATGTGAATATTCTGGCTCTCCAGTGAAAGAATTAACCTATCCATATTTTTTTGCTTTAGCTATGTAAAGATTAGAGAAATAAGAACACTTTGACTTTCTGTAAGGCCTTGCAATTGAATATCTTAATTCATGTTTTATAATATGCTTCATTTTATCTTTTCATCTATTATAGTGCTAACAGAACACTATAATCTCCATTTATTGATGAATTTATTGAGTCACATTGCAGTATTAGGAGAATTTAGATCATGATGGAGAAAAAAAAAACCTGAGACATAAGTGGGACACTTTAGGGACAGAGACATCCTACATTTTGTGAATGACACACACGTATGAATACAGACATGTATAAGCAAATTTTAAAATACTTGTACGCATGTTAGCTTCCAGAGTCTTTGATAGTCTTTCCCCAAATCGAAAGCTTTGACATTCAAATGGTGGTTTTGACCTCATAAAATGTTAGAATAAAAAACCCAGGGCTATGTTTGCAGTAAACTAGGGTTGCTTTCGAAGTGCTTGTTCGACTGCAGCAAACACTAGCTTATTATTGACAGAACAGTTTTTCTTCAGGTGAAGGTTCACCTTCATCTAGAAGTTTATAGGACATATGTATATGTATGGAAACTTTCCTTTTTTACAAATATAGTTTGATATTTTACATGGGATATTTTCTAGACTACCAATTTTATACTTTTTTTTTTTAATTGCATGTTACTAATGCAATGTAATTTCTCCAAAATGCTGTGCAAGAGATCTATTGCTTGGTGGTTTTGTGTACAAAATACTAGTCTCCTACGTCAGGTACTGTATTTCACGCTTAGTTTGAAATCCCTAGGAGGTATACTGAACTGCTGAAAACAATTTGAGTAGCTGGTGAAGTACAATATCAAGGCTCATAGATAGTGTAAGAGATGTCTTAGTGTTTTTACTTTGAAAAATACTGTATCAGAGCTAAGGTACCTCCTATTTAACTGGATCAGAAATGTTTTGATTCTGTAAATTGCAAACTGTAATGAAATTGCTGCATAGGAAAAGGTGACACCTACCCTTAATTAACTTCAGGTTTTTCATATATCTCATATACCCACATTATGAAGTCATTTAACATAAACTTGAGATTTTAGTCTACATGTCTGTAAACATCTATAAATAAATATCTGTATAGATGGGAAGAATAGTTACATGAATGCTAACTGATTGGTTTCTGATATAAAGGTGTTTGCACCATTTGTGGACTAGCTCTCCTCAATGCATTTGATTGTACTCTGATCAGCCGAGGGAGGCTCAAAGACTAAAGTACTAAGTTATTTCTGAACAATTATAGGATATGTAGTCTTTCCAGGTCTTCCTAGTGAGTGGGGAAGGATACTGGTTTCAGTCCATGGCATAAACTGTTTTCTTAGATATGAAATTGGATTATCCCATAGCTAGATATATTTTGAAGTAACCCTTTGGAATCATTTTGCATCTGATGCCCTTTCAGTAATGTCAATTCTCTCAGCTTTTCTGCCAGGCTTTTCATTTAGTTAAGGATCTTTCTCCCAAGTATATATTTAAAATGCTTAAACTAATCTCAGTCTAATGTAACTTTAAACTCTTCTATTACAGAGTTTTAAAACTTTCTTCTATCTCATTTAATAATAAACAGGAACAAGCGCACACACCGTCAGTGTTAGGATATGAAGATGAGGTTCAGATAATAGAAACAGACAGGTGTTGAAAGATATATGGGAATTAGATGTAATATTGTATCATTTATCACAGAATTTCTGATATTAATGAATAAAGTGTGGCAGCCTAAATGGTATCTAAGGCTGAACAAGGGTCAGACAGACAGTCCAGTGAGTTAGCCGATATGAAGTGTTGTGTTCACCAGGGACATCTGCAACTGAAACAATAGCTAGTGTTAAAGCAAACCCAAAATTTTGATTTAATCAAAATAGAAATTAAAATTGTTGGGTGGTGCAACAAATTTTTCGAGGCAAAGCCTATGCCTAGTCTTATTTCAACATTGCTACTGTATGTATGAGGGAATGGCGTGCACGCACTTGCTGAAGAAATACTACAATAGAAATTTTGGATTGAATAAATGTCTCTTGAGAAAAATCATACTCACTTCATCATGTAGCATTTATTAGCACTGCTGCTTTACTGGAGACAAATTAAGGGGATGAGTTATTACAAAAAAATTGCTTGCACACACTATAATTGCAGTAAGTTAAGAACCCATAAGTGCTATCCCAAATAATGGAAAGAAAATGTAATCACTTAACCTCATGAGCTCTTGTACATATTTGGTGTTTGAATATCTACCGGAATTATCAATTACAAAGTTTTGTTGTTGATTTGTGTTGGGCTTTTTGGTAGACCCTTCCCAAAATTTCAGTGAAGTCTAAGACATACACATTTGTCTTGGTTTGAAAGACAGGTGTCTGCGGAGGAAGGCAGGAGCCTCCCTTGAAATGGAAAGTGCAACCCCCTTCCCTCCAAATTATTATAATTTTGAAATTAACGGGCCTTCAGGCAAAGATATGGGGAATAGGACCAACCGTTCTTTACTAATATATATATATATATATATAACACAAGGCAGGGAAAAACAAATAACCCACTGGTTTACACTGACAGAGTCAGAAATACAACCTGACACCCTGGTAGGGTGGCAGTAGCAGTCCGATAAGATGGTGGCTGCAGTCCTCCTGAAGTGATGGTTGTAGTTCTGTTGAAGCAGCGATCAGGTAAAAGAGTCTGGTCTTCCTCCGAAGGTCCAGTGGTAAGTAGATAGCTCTTGTCCTCTGGAACTCCAGTGGGGGGAAAAACTCCTCTGGGAATCCAGTGGAAGAAGGCTGCTAGGGTGTTCGAGATCTCAGGTTTTATTCAGCATGGACTGCTTGGCTCCTTCCCCCCGGGCGGAGCATCTCACAATGGGATGGGGAGTCGTGAGGCAGTTCCTTGATGGGCCATTAACAGGAGATAGCCCAGGAGCGAGTTATCTCTGGGTCAGGCGATAAGGCGTTGTTGTGCCCATTAACAGAAGATAGTCCCGAGGGGGTAGGCAGGGAGCACCGCCCCACCTGGTCTCAACAGCTCCTGAAGATGGTAATAGAATACTTTTTTTTCCTTTTGGCACATTTTACACTGCAACCTAGCACAACGTTCTGTATGGAAACATGTAAGAACAGTTAAACAGGAATCTCAGTAAACAACTCTATAATATCAACTTTAGCATATGGCAGTTCACTCTTGTCCAAAGTAATGTGTACCATTTGCAGTCCATTTTAAGAGTCACATTAGGAGAGTGCAATTTGAGGTGCTCAGTGACATGCAGGGCTTCCCCGTACAGAGCTGAATTTCGCGTTGAAGTATTGAAACTATTTTGTAATTGTGAAATATAAATACATGTGAAATGTCTATCTTTTCTGATTTTTAAATGTGATTTGCTATATCCAAAAACATCTATTTAGTAAGAAACTTGGAAGTTTCTTACTAAAATCTCAAAATCCTTGTTCTTACTTTTGTGCCTCAATCACAAAACCAAGCCTATGCTTATGTGGTTTGATTTTTTCATAGTAAAAGCATGCTAATATTGATTTAACAAGGGCTCCAGATCTTACAGTTCAGTGAGTACCAGTAGCATTATGTTTTGCTCTCTGTGTTCCATGGAGGTGTTTTGTGGAGTTTTTGTTGTTGTTTGTTTTTTTTTTTTTTTAACAGTACCACTTGCAAAATATTAATTCTACCTCTGCAGCAATGTGAACAACTGCTGGAATGTAACTCCTATAAAAACAGTGGAATGTAACAATATTAATGAAGTCCTTAAAATGATGGTAATGATTAGAGTGATAATGAGAAAATCTCTTCTATGTTCATTAGTTGCAGAAGAGTATATTTTTATTACAGATTTGATTGCTGTAGGAGCAGCTCATAGTGTGATTGAAGTCTGAAGGATCGTTTGTATTAAATAGGACAAAATTATGTATAAAGCAGGTATATGAATCTCCATTCAAGTCTCTATAGCTTTTTGAATTCCAATCAAAACTGTATTGTGGCTGATAAATGATGGTGACTGACTTTTTCTGTTGTAGGACTCTTAGCAATGTGGCATTGTGTTTTCGTGCTTGTTGTTGAGTGAGAATGAGTGTATTTCAAATCGGGAAATAAAACCAACATTGATGCTTTTAGAGTAAACCAAATAGGAACATATTAATGATTAAAAAAAAAAATCAAAGACACTGCTTATGTAAGCTGAGTTCTGTGGGACTGAAAGCATACATAATTTTAAAAAATTGGTGTGTAAAAATCCATACTCTGAACAGGAGGACAAAGTTGGACTCGGTGAAAAATGTCAGTTTTGCTCTGTTTGACAAGTAAAACTTAGTACTTATTTTAAAAGTACTTTTTTGTATTTATGATCACTGTTTTCAGTACCATTTAATTTTTCTTCTTCTAACAAGAGACTATGCACCCTTATATTCTTATTCATTGAATCAGCAAAGTGGACAGAGAACTCTTGCCTTACCAGGAAAGATTTTAAGATAACAAACCCAAAACCCCCACAACTTCAATTGCTTTGATCTCATTATCACTGGAGGAAGACTCTGCTAAGAGCTGCCATGCACAGACCACTTATTTTGCAGTTCCCTTTTGAAATCAAGTCAGTACAATACTTAAAGCATGAGGGCTGATTGTTATTTGAAATCCTCGTCCTTTGCTGCTGCTGCAGGGAAGGGGACTGCTCCTCACCAGGGAACGAGTGCCTGCATTACGCATGCAAGTGAGCACCAGAATCCAGGAGGTACAGAATGAAAATCAAGCAAGGAGAGCTTTAACACCACGATGCGTGTGGGTAGAGACTCTCCAGAGTAGTCTGTGTGAACTGAGACTTCTTAGACATTTTAGAATCCTCTGGAAAGAGCTGAAGTGGCAAGTCAGACAATTTCTCTCATTTCTAGCTAAGGTAAATTTGTCTGGATGACTTGTAACTCTCTCTGCTTATGAATGAGAGCTTTTGAGTTAAATGTATCACTCCTGATAAGAAAATGAAGATTAGGAGACAATGACATCTGCTGGCTTTGGAAGGAGAAGACATCAAACCAGCATATCCTGACTAGGCAAGGACATTGCTTTTTAGCAGTCCTTTGTTTTGGCTTTTCCATGAAAATGGGAACCTACAAAACAATGTGAAAAAGGGTACATGGACAGGGTCCTGCTGTCAGGAGTACCAGGCAGCTCGGGAAGGAGAGTGGCTGCTGGCTTCTGCTGAATCCAAACTCAGCCTGTGCCAGAGGGATTTTCAGAGAGAGGAAAGGTCCTGACCAGCAACTCAATGGCAGGAGCTGCTTCTCTGCAGGCATCCTCAGAGAACATCCTGAGACACATGTCTGATGCACTTACTTCTTGATTTGGATAAGAACAATCACAGCTAACTAATCTTCAGGGAAGATAGTCTCCTAGAAAACCAGCATATAAGAAAAAAAGACTTTCTTTGTTTTATTCCTCCTTTGGGGTGATGGGATAGATCCCCTTTCAGGTATTTCTGCTGGAACTCTTAATTAGCCCTGTGCTACATGAAGTATATAGCATCTTCCATCTGGCCATGTCAGCAACCTTTTAAAAAATAAACTAATAAACTGTACCTGTCCTTTTTTCCAAAGTTAGGAAGTTTTTATCCAACATTTCCAGTCTCATTTGTTTGGGGATCATAAGACTGGATTGAAAATCATAACATTTGCGTTGAATATTTTAGGAAGATTTTTCTGCATTTGCTTTACAACTTTGGTTAAGATTCATATACTAAATCCTTTTGCAATCTCTTAAATCTCCGAGTGTCATGTAATTGCATCTCTCTAGAAGCAGAGATCTAAGGAAAATATTAAATAGGAGGTGTTTTGAATTAAAATTTGAGATTTCTTTTAGCATTTGGAAGCCTTCATAGCACAGTAGACACCTGGAGGAAATGGTGGCACTGTTTGTTTCAAAGATTTCTTCAGGGGCTGAAAAGCCAAATGAAAATACCAAAAATAAAGCCTAGGCTTCCAGCTGATCTGTGACTGCAGTGGGTCTTAATGCTTCTTTTGAATAGGGAGTTTGAGAGAGAGATGTTAAAACAGTTTGGCTGCAGTAAAATAATGTCCAAATGTCTGTGTGGCTTTTGATTTGATCACTCAGACTCAGAACGAAGGGAAAAGCTGATTACTATACAGGCAGGAGCTCAAAGTACTTATTATTTAGTCTATGTTGTCCATTTTCTGTTCATCTTTATTATAGCCTGTTTCTTGCCTTCTACCACTTACCCTCAAGCTCCAGAGTTTGACTTACTACCTGATAACTACTAAAAGTCAGCCTGCTGGTTTTCTGTTTGCTTTTGAAGTAGGAAAAAAGAATGAAAATGTTTTTGTCAATCTGCTTTTCCTGTGCTAAACTTTGTACTAAAAGGAAAAATGCATCTGTCTTCAACAGGGTATAATAGAATAGAGTTGAAGTCAAATGGATATATTAAGATTACAGTTTCACTTCACAAGCAATGGCACTGTGTCTTTGCGGTGCTTTTGTATGTGAAATATAATTTACTTATTTCCGAGTGGTGTAAAAGTATTTCTGTGATTCTCTGTCAGTCAGCTGTCACCTACCTCTCTCTGCAGTAGGTTTTGCTGTTGTTTTTGTTCTTCCTGGGGTTTCTGTTGTTTGGTTTTTTCTTTTGCTTTAAATCAAACCTGGTCATCTAGTCGGCACACTGTACCTGGATTTATACAAGAAATGTGTTGAAGTATCACAAAAGAGAAATTAAAAGGTGAAAGTACTCTGGGCCCCAATAGTTTAAAAGCTCCTCTGTATACAAGAAAAGTAATATTAGCATTCATAGCACGCCTCATAGAAATGCATTATATATTGTTATCACGTCAGCTTGTAATATTGGTACATGGCTTCAGTGCCTTACTTGTATTTGGAAGTACATTTAAATAATTTAACTCCATTATACTACAATGTCTAGCGGAAATGCATGATTCTTTAGGAAGACCTAATTATTTCAGAAAATGCTGCTGTTATTAAAGCTTGTTAACTATTGATATGAGAAAATCAAGTTATGAGTACGATGAAGACATTAATAAACATGTTCATTTTTGCAATGAGCTATTTGATAACTTATTAGTTGATTTGCCTTCTGTGTCAGATATCCTTAACAGCCTGAGTAGTTACATTTTGCAGATCATGGGTAACTTTTATCAAAATCAGGCTAAAAGGATTGCAATAGGATGAATGATTGAAGTGGTCCAGTGACGTACAGGATTTATTCTAGAATAATGCAATACCCATCTAAATTCTTGAATGGCAGCAAGATTTCTGGGGTTGCAACAAGGCTACGTTCACCTGAAGCTGGAAGAGATGGTAGAGTACACACAGTAGACTTTGTGTGTGTGTGTGTATGTTTAGTGAAGGATTTATGTTGGATGTGTAAAGGATAGTGTAGCTTCTTAATTGCTGAAATTATTGTCATATTTTGCTTTGAATTTGTACAAACACTTTAAAGATGTTTTTCAGTCTTCTGTTGGTTTGTTGGGTTTTTTTTCATCGTGGAAAATAGCCTACCACAAGTTTTCAGTATAAAATGCTGTATCTCTGTTGCAGAATGTGACATCATAGAAACTTCTAACATCATAAAAACTTCTAACATCATAAAAATGTACCTTGGTTGCAAAGTGCGCTTCCTTTTTTTTTTTTTCCCACATTAAACAAGCCTGTTTGCAGGCTCACAGTAGGAACTAAGTAGTAAATACTAGGATGAGCATGTTTTCCCTCCGTTTTCACAAGTGAGTCCTTCCTCAGCAGCATTGTGGAACAATGTATGGAGCTACAGTAATTTATCAAAGATGCTCAGTAAATCTGCTGCACCTTCTGGTCCTTGGGTTGCTGGTTCACTTCTTTGCTGTCAGTCCACAAAACAGGCACAAGTCTCTGTCTCTCTTCCTGTCTAGATCTCTGAGATTGAACTGATGTGTTTCTTTGGCTTTTTGCTTCTCCTTTTTCCAACTTGTTTGTTCATGTCTATCAAATCTGCCTGCCTTTTTCCAATCCTTTATTTTCCTTTAATCCTTCATTTCCTTTTCCTAATCTCTAAGGGCTTTTGAATGTCTTACACTCTTTTTGTTCATTTCCCATCATCAGATTCTTGTGGTGGATCCAAAGGTTTTCTCAGGTTTGCAGTGCTCAATGCATGTGATGTACTCTGGTACCGTAGCAGCAGTTTCCTGTACCCCCCAGCCCTCCCACCAACAGTTGCAGGCTTAAATTTGTGTAACTGTGGAAAAAAATCATGAAAGCATCTGGATCAGGTTTTCTGGTCAATTTATCATAAAACAGATTTCCTTCTTCTTAAGAAGCTTCTATGGAGCAGGGAGAAAAATCAGACATGTATGAAGCTATGTGATAAAGATCTGGGTGAAATGTCAGGACTGTTTTATTTGCCAAAAATGTTTTTTTTTCTATTTTTTTCTAGTTTTGCCACTAGTGGTGAAGTTAATGGATTAAAGTAAGTTTTTCTACGTGCTAATGGGCGTTTCTATGTAAACTACCTTGAGCTTTGGTTGGTTTTAAGCTAAATGGCAACTGTCTTAATTACTGACTTTGTATTTTCCTCCTGAACTACATGCTTTGATGTTCTTTAATATAATCAATAACAGAAATACACTCTTATTGGGAGAAAAACAGATGATTAAGTGTTTTTGCAAAATGAGGATAAATAGCCATCTCTTCCTGTTGTCAAACACATTTCTTTTTGTTTGATTGAAAGTACAGATGTTTTCATTGTATGTTAGCTGTGCTACTTAATGAAATGGACCTACCATTACAGCTCAAAACTATATATAAATTACATATTGTTATAGTTGCTATGGCAAATAATTACCATTATTTAATGGTAGCTTATGAAACCATTGAGTAGCAAGGCAAATGTAGTTGCTAAAATACAAAATGCTTTTTCTCTGGAGAAAATATTTAATACCAGATCTAGGTTATTTTTTCTTAATTGTTTGGCTTCATAGCTATTTTGAATTGTGTACCTCTGAAACATTAACAGGTATACAATAAGGCTGCTTGATTTTGGGCACAGAATTTACTTGTATGTACTCTGTGGTCCTGGTTCTTGTACTTCTAGTTTTAAGGGTGCTTCTCATTTGTACTCCAACCTTCTCTGTTTCCCATCCGTTGGTGTTAAGAAACTGCTATTACCTTCTCATAAACTAGTCCTAGACTGCTTCAGACTTCAGGCTTATCTAACTGTGGCTCACCTCAGCAGGGTATTACCTTTTAATATCAAAGGGATTTGGATAATTGTCATAAATGACATTCTGAATTACAGCCAAGAAGATATTACTGATATAAGTGCTTGATGCTGGCATCTTCAAAAAGGTGGATTTTCTATCATGCGTGAATCTTTCGGGATTGTTCATGGAAATCAACAAACATGCCACTTTGCAGCAGTTTTCTAGCTAAAAGGGAATCATTGTCATTTACTCAGGAGAGGAACAGATGCGACCACATAGGTAAGTGTAAGTAGAAACATTGCAACTCAATATATTCCAGGGAAAAAGAGATGGAAATAAGTCTTAGGTGTATATTATACTGTCAAACACAGTAGTAATTTTAAGATTAATTTGCCTCCCCATTATTGATACGTGTCGTGTTTCCCGTGAGCTGAGTCAAACCGTGTTTATTTCTTGCCTTTTCTCTTCCTCCATCAAAATTTGAAAGGTGTCTAATATATGCAGAGGTCTGGAGCTGAACATTATTTAAATAATGGATTGATCCAGGGCTTCGTATACAAATAAGTGGTACTGGGAATAATTGCAGATTTTGCACATAAAAAATGTATGGTAATTGAAATAAAAATTCAGCAGTTATTTGTGAGTGTGTTGTGCAGTGTTGTTCCTCCTTGACAACAGACTTATTTACAGGATCTTGCTGTGGTAAATACTTGGTCACTGATGGTTTTATTTATTACTGTTTGGTACATGACTTAACATATTGTAAGAGGCTGCTGTTACCAGTGGATGAACTCGTTCTAGACAATGAAGATGATCCAACTTTGCCCTAGAGACTATATAAACACCTGCTAGTTTGAAATCCACACTGTCACTAGCAGTGTCAATGCTGTGGCTTGTCCATATAGACTTCCGTTTTCAGGGAGCTGACAGAAATGGCATATGTATTTTTTCTCTTACAAAAGTGGTTCTGGCTCATTTCTCAGTAGTGCACTTTGTTCATATCTCAAATATTAGAAGGGAAGAAGAATGAAAACTGTGTTAAGAAATGTGGCGTGTAACACAACATAACCTCTCCATTAAAGAGCTTGTATTTGGCAAGGATTAGATATTTACAGCATGTAAATAAAATTATTAATTACATAAGATATTGTGTACTAAGATTCTTAATCCTCCTGCTTCAGGGTGTAAACTAATTAGTAGGCAGTTCTGAAAAATTGCATCATTTTATGGAAAAAACTATGGATGAACATGAAAGCTGCCACATTATATTCATAGACCAGCAGAGACATCATTGGCTCTTGGTAGGAGGTTGGTTGTACATGCAGAATACTGGGAGAAATAACCCTAATCAACTGGAGAACTGAAGTGGAGATGGCAGCAGCCCTTCAAGGGGAAAGGAAACATCTAATTCAACTTTCTTTAAAAATGGTGTCTGTAAGAATGGGCAATAATTAGATGTATACCTTAAATAGACCATTCTCAGCAAAGATCACACCATGAGTGTTTTAAGCACAGGCGGTGTGTTCGTTTTTCTGAAATGTGAAAATCTTTCTTGGTTTTTTAGTCAGCAGAATAATGGCTTACAAGAACCTTGTCCAACAGCGTGGTTAAATCAGGGCTGTCTCTGTGGCAGCGTTGTTATCCTGTGGCCCAGGAGCGCCTTGGCAGGCTTTGTGCTCCAGTGGGTAATGAGGGTTAGCAATGGGCAGCAGCTAGCAGAGGTCAGATCCCTGTAACGGTTCACCTTCTTCCTAAAAGCCTATAAAGGAAAAATAAACCACCATTTTATTCAGCAGCACAGTGCTGCTGCTTTGAGCAGGACATATTTCTCATGGGCTGACTCTCTGACACAGAACCCTGTGCTGCTTTTAGCTGCTGTCAATCCCTCCCCTTCCTCATCTGTTGCCTGAAGAATTCGCTGGCAGTTTCAGAAGTCCAGGCTCGTGACCCCACGACACTTACCTTCTCTGTCCTGTTCACAGAAACTTGTAATGGAGAGAAGCTCTGTTCTTTCACCAGGCTGTACTGGGAGCCCACCAGAGAGCCTCCATAGTTACCAGTGTTCCCAGAGCTTCATTAGGAGCTTGTGGATGCAATAGGAGCAAAGAGAAAGATTTGCCAGTGTTAAACTAATTAAAAATCTTATCTTCATTATTTCATTTTTGTGGTTGAATTCACAATGCTAGCAGGCTCCTACATATTTGTGTGTATATTTGTGTGCATTCATAGTGAGGTGTATATGTATTAATCATGAAGAGGAAAACTGGCATTGCAGAAACACAGCACTACAGTAGACAGAATAGTATCGTGGTTAAAGGTAATAAAAACAATGTAGGAATCAGCTTTTCCTTTCTTTACAGTCAAGGTCGGTGTAAAGAAGGACCTCTGGAGTTACAGGTAGTTCATATCAAGTATTTTCTTCAAATGGGACAGAATGTGAAACCTTTGGAGAACCTGTTTTTTCTGCCCACGTGGAAATAGTGACTTAAATATTATTTCTCTGCTTCTGTTTTTCTGACCCTGTAAGACCAGGGGAAACTCAGTAGACATCATAATTCACGAAGGTTAATGACTGCTGCATCTTTCTGACTGCAGAACTGTTTGGGATCAATCCTCCAAACAGAAGCAGGTTTCAGGATTTTGTACCACCTCAGGACTCTGAATATGATAGCAGGTGAATGTTCTCATTCCTGCCTTTGTCAAGCGTTATGAGACATTAGATAGTATGGTGGCGTAGTATGATGATCTGATATGTAGTTTGTGGATGACTTCATACCTAACTAGTAGTTGTGCAAGTATAAAAGTTACAAGCATACTGTGAAGTAACATAAAATTAGAGTAGCTTGCTATGATACAATACACAAAGGCTTTGAAGAGATCACAGGAGTGATAATGAAACAAGTAGAAAGATGGCAGGTTGCATCTCCATTTTTACAGCGCTATTCTTATAGCCCTTTTTCTTTCTAGTCTGTCTCACTAATTCTTTTTTTGAAGTGTAAGATCATTAAAAATTATGTTGAGTAATTTTTCTGTTTCTTCGTGTTGAAGTCATGGATTGATGATATTCTTGCTTATGTTTGAAACTTGCTCACCATTATTTTCATTTATTTTTCTAATTGCCTTGTTGTTTTATTAAATAATCAGTTTAATAAGGCTTTGCAAGGCTTTCCAAATAAGTAGGAAGCGTAGGATTGCATATTTGATATATGATTTTTGAAAGTTTCTGATCCAGACTTTCAGTAAATCTTAATTTTGTAAGTAGTGGATGAACACAGTCTTGAATTCAGAACTGCATGTTCATCTGTTTATGTAATTTGCTGTTAATTGGGATTGCCTGCTGTTGTCAATAGGCTGTTAGACCTTCAGCTCATGAAATGTTGCCTTGGATTCTGTTACTCTTCTCTCTTTCTGCCACTGGTTCGGACTGAGTTTTTCCTTTGGCAAATTGCTTGTAATCAATCAGTCAGTGACTTCTTATTTTGGTAAGAGTTTTCTGGCTGGCTACAATTTTTTGGCATTGTTGACACTAATGCAAGAAGTAGTAGAAAGAAAGTGGAAGAAAACTTGTAATTGCAATTTACACTGATTCATGAACCCTCAAACATAGGCTGCAGTTAAACCCCATCACATCTGCAGTCAGCAATAAAATCCTAATGAGGAATTAGAAGTGTTGAAGTGATTCCAAACATGGTATTCCTATGGAACTATGAACTGATGCTTCTCCAATATCCACAAGAAGGTACCAAGATAAGAAGTCAGTAAAGTTATGTTCATCTAAGTTAGCACTTAAATGCCCACTTAATTTTGGTTAACTAGATGCTCTAATTTCAGCTACTCATGTGCTTTCAGTTAAGTCCTTTGTAAGTGCTTTATTTAGATGTGGATGATGTTTTTTCCTTCTAGCATTACATAGTGGTCAAGCAGAATATGGACTATAACTTGTACAATTGCAGCAGATTTACAGCCTGTACTTCTTACTGAAGGGAACTAGTGGAAAGTAGAGTTATTTCCTTCATGTGTTACTAGTATGGATTAGCTTATGTTTGCTAATTAGTACCTTAATCTTCTAGTAATTAATTCTTTTTCTGCATGGCTTTTCATTCTTCAAGTGTTTTTTATTGGTACAGCATCTTTGTATTTTCTTGAGTTTTTCCAAATATAATGAAGACTTCAAATTCAGAGCAGGGGGAAGCATGAGTAACATCTGAAAGAGGAATTGAAGAGTGCTGCAGTAATGATAAATAAGTTCTTCCCAGAAGGACAGGAATATTCTTCAGGATTTGTATGGTGCCTTGTATTTGTAGAAAGCTGTACTAATGTTACTTAACGGTTGGCCCTGGACTGCTGACTGCTTGTGTCCCCTTTGGTTTATCCCACACACTGAAGTTCAATAAAGGTAACGCAGCAGTCAGAAAGAAGCGTTATAAAGTGTGACAAACCCAGTTTCCTCTGAAGAGTCCAGCTGCCACGATGCATATTTTACATCTTTCTCTGATGTAATGAGAGGTGTGATGTTACATTCCTTCCTGATGTTACATTTTGGAGCTGGCTATAGAGATTTAGAGTTGCCTGGAGCCAGAAGATGTCCATCAATATAAAATGTGTTATTTTGGGTGAAGGGGCAGCAAATCTTTTGCAACTCCAAAGGAGGGATAGGTTTCCTGATATACTCAGCCCCAATTTGTGAAGACGGGAAGGGTTTAATGAATACTCTACTAATATTGCAACATTCTATGGAGGTTGATAAATATGCAGACTTAACAAAATGTTGTAATGATAAAAATCATTACAATCAAAAGTTCCAGAAAATATTTCAGAAATTCAGAATAAAATAAAAAATCATCTGAAAATGTCTGCAGAGGTAAAATCAAATCCGAAAAAAGTATGCCTCTGCAGAAAGTTTAGCTAAACTGAGAATTACTTAGGAAAGGAAATGATGATACAAAATGAAAAACTTCCAAAGGATGAAGCAGAAATGCTTTGGGGCGGGGAAGAAAATCAAATCTTTCAGGTTAGATGGGCAACTTGGTGTAGAGAGAGACAAAATCATTTTAACTTTATTTTTTCCACTTAATCCTGCTACATATTAAAGCAAGACTCAAAGCTTCAGGACTGACACTATCTTTTTCCACTTATAAATCAGAAGAGATTCCAGTGTCAGCAAGTTCTTCTTTGCCAACATTTGGGCTGTTAGTTCATTCAGCAAAGTCACTGATTAATTTAAAAAAATAAATAAAAACCTACCCATGGATCTCTGCCCATGAAGAGAATATTTAGATTTCAGAGAAAAGCTGTGATATACCCCATTTTGAGTAAATAAGCCAAGAAAGTGATATTGCTGACCTTTCTTGGGTACGTGTAGCCTGTTCTGTGTGTCGAAGCATACACGTGTTCTTTATTTCTGTAAAGCTGTTATAGACCGAGGGACAAATGTACATAAGCTATAAAATATAAGTGTAAACACAGAACTATGAAATTGCCTTTTTAGGATTTTTTTTTTTTTTTCTTTTCAAGACATACATAAATACAGTTTTTAAAATGATCCCACAAGGACACCATTTGGGGAGAAGAAACTAGGCAAAATATTATTCCTTCTCACAATTGGACATAACTAGCTGAAATGTCTTCAGTAGTGAAATTTGATTGTAATAATAGAGGAAGACTGCTTTGAAAAGCTACTGTGATACAAGGTTCTGGGGATCTGGCAATGCCAAACTATGTACCTGGAAGACATTTCTGTACATAAAGCCTGAAGAGAAATTATTATAATCAATTGTATTGTTTTTCCTTGCATTTCAGAATGGAATGCAACATCCAAAATACAGCAAAAATCAAGTGAGGAGAAAGGGATGTCATGTTAATTCATCTAACTAAATTCTAATTTTCAGGCCCTTTGTTTGGCTGGGGAATAGCACTGGCAGGATAGTCGCTGCTGGCAGAGAAGTTAATTTCTTTCCCAGAAGAAAAGAAATCAAAACAGCTTTGCGCTGATCAGCTGGCACAGACTGCTGGATCAATGGTTGGCAATTTGCAGGGCTGTGCTGTAGATAAGGCTGTCACATTTTGGCAGTCTCATCACTACCAGTCAGCCACATAATAGCTGATAGGTCCCTTTCAGATAAAGATGAGTAGAAGATAGAAAACTGAAGAGAAAGGGGAGTGAAAGAGGGATTGAGGAGGAAGGAAAGATGACAAATCAGTATTTTCAGCCTCACTTTGTAGTTGTGCTCCTTTAGTCTTCAGTTCATTTAAACGTATGTTAATATTACCGTTAATTTGTGCAGCTTTCAACTGACCGTGATGCTTACTAGTGTAATTCTTGGGTTTTCTACTTTATCCTTCTGCAAATAGCAGAAGCTTACTGAAAACTAGAGTGCCTCCCCTAGCCCCCCAAAACCTAAATCCTAGGTTCAAGATAGTCACTATCTGCTTAAAAATGTGAAAAGTCTATCTGGTTTACATCTTAAGATTATTGCCTTTCACTTTTTTGTAGCGTAAATATGACATATAATGTGGTTATCTTGAAAAAAGAAAGTAGACTTTTACCCAGATCCCCTTCTGGTCCATTATTTACTGCAGTTTAGCTCTAGATGGTCTTGGGGTTTCTTGCAGCAAAGGTTCTGTCCTGGGGAGGCAACTTAGTAAAGTAGTGAAAAAATCAGGAAAAAAGGTACTTAAGCAGCAGCTGAATTATTTTCAGATGTTTCTGATTTTAGGAAAATTCTGAAAAATAACTGCTTCCTCTGAATTCTGCTTTCTATGTTTCTAGTGGTTCACTGCAGGTCATAAGGAAATCTGTTAGTGACTAGATGACAGTGCAATGAAGAGAGGTGTGGGAATCGTTACATTAATACTGATAAAGCTGCTAGATATGCTTAGGGAGATTTAGACATTTCCAGAGGCCTGAGAACACACAGAGTAAAGGATTCATTAGTAAAAAGTGCCCTGGCTATTCTTAACCATCTTGAATCTTGAGCTTATATGAGGTATTCCTGACAATAGGGAATGTTTTTTTAATCCGAAGTGTAATGTTCTATAGCCTTCCAAAATCATTTATATCCAGTGTAGGGAATAAATAAATTTTGTTTTACCCGTTGGGAGGAAAAACGCTGATTTTATTTGTGAAGGAAAATCAAAAGCAATTGTTTTTCTGCAAAACCAATTTGAAAATATTTTTATCAGAGCATTTTAATACCACTCAGTTTGGAAATCTGTATACAAATATTTTACTGTCCTTCACTCTTTGCCTTGTGAACAGAAGAAAACAACTCTTTTTTATCTGTTGCAGAGAAGCTGATGAAACTGCTTATATCTGCAGCGAGGTAGAAGAACTCTCCCTGAAGTCCAAAAGGATTTGGGTTGGAGTCAGCCAAGTCTTTCAGAATATTTTCCAATTTGGTTCAGTCAATTGTTATGGTGCATTGCACCACTTTGTTGTGACCTGATGTCAGAAATACGAGGCGGGGGGGGGGGAACCCACGAAAAAAAAACCCAACCCTTTCTTATTGGCATTCTGGGAAATTAAAGACCAGGAATGAGAACACCACAGTGGCAGCTGACATGGATTGTTTATTTAATTCTTCCAATTTGTTCACCTTAATGAAACACCAAAAGATTTGAGTGAGCGGTAATTAACAAGAGAGAGCCTGTCTAATGAAACCAGTACAGGATGATATTTGTTTCAAGGATCAATAAAAGACTGTGAGTAAGGATCATACCGGCATCATTCAGGAAAACAAATCACCTTGTGCCAATCAATTGTCATGCTGCACATGCATGAATCTGTGTGAAGCATTTTAAATATTGCATCAGTAGAAAGACAGGAAAGGAAAAGCTTGGTAAATTTGGAGCTATCTAGTACTTAATTTGTTGGTCTGTCAGGTACTATAATTATAGTTGTAGCATTCTTCTTCTGTGCCTTCAATAATCATTACTAAGCAAGTCTAGTGACATAATCTAATTAAAGTATGCTTCTCCTAGAGACCACTGAGTTCATTGTGTAGGGTTTCTTTGTATTCTATCACTGCTTGCGTCAAAATAGACTGCATTCACTGAAAGAAAGAAAGAAAACAGAGCAGCTGATAAAAACAACTACTTCTCTGGCAATCCTTTTGGCCCTCCAGAGACAGCAGTTGGATTGCCTGTTGCCACTGGTTGACTTGGCAATTAATAATGAAGGAATTAGCAGTGAGTTTCCAGATCTCAGTGCAGAAGGCATGATTTTATTTGTACAATGAAGTTACTGACAATAACAGAGTAAAAAGGAAACAGTGGTGGAAAAGTTGTATCTCAAAATACAGGGTCAATTTGATTATGGGAAGAATGGGGTTAGTGCTAAAAGTAGATTATTGAAAGCAATATTGAAGTTAATGTGAAATTGTTTTGCTTCATAAAAACCCATAGATTTGAAATTACATTCCTGAAAACAGAAATCATATTGTTTTTAACTGCATGGAAAGATGCAGATTATAGATAAAAGTTTAGAAACTTCATTATACTGCTGCCTGGAATTTAGAATGAGATTGATGAAGAGAAAATACAGACAACCTCCTTTGAACAGCAGCTGAAGGTAATTCAGAGAGCTGTAATAAGGTTAGAGTTGATTTTTTTTTTTTTTTTAATAAAAAAGAAGGTATAAACATAGTTCTTTGAAAAACAGAATACTACACTTAAGCTCAGTCTTTGCATTGAACAGCAGAGCAGTCCCAGAGCCAAGGCACTGCTGAAACTAAAAGAACCACCTTAGTGTAGATGTGTAGACTTGAGGTGTGGAGAATAGTGTGGAGGATTCAGGGAAATTAGCAACAAGATTCATTCAAGTGACTGGAGGAGGTTCAGAAGCTTTACTTTTTTGATCCTTGTAGATGCAAAGATGAGTAACAATTTCGCTGGAGCTGGTGTATTTCCAGAAATTTTATTCTAGAGCACTTTTTTCTTTCTATTGTTGTCTGTAAAACAATTAGAAAACTGATGTTACAACTCTGTCTAATGCATACTTTGTTAGGTATTCAGACAAATTCATTTTGAGAATGGGAATGCATTTTTAACACAAATTCAGAAATTTAAACTCTCATGTAAATCTTATGGGCCTCGTTGAGTCCAGCCACAAGACTTGTGTTCAGCAATTGCCTTTGCAACTGTCTGGCAGCTGGAGCTGAGCTGTAGTTCTGAAACTTCTCAAACCTTATGAAGTGACAAATAGCTCTGACTGGCTTTATTCCTGGGATGACATAGACTCCCAATCGAGAAAGTGGAATTTGTGTGGAATATCTAACCACCAGTAGCTACAAACAGGAGGGAATGCAGCAGGGAGATGGTGATTATGCTTTTTGTCAAAGTATCAAAGACAAGATGATCCACAAGGTGGCAAGATTTATAGGCTAGATGCTGCAACAGATTAACGGAGGAAATTGTCTTTAGCCGTTACAAATAATGGTTTTTATGTATCAGGATATTGCCCCGTCAAATTATTGGAAGATACATGGGATAGCATGAGCAGCTAGAGATTGCTTCAATGACTACTTAGAAACATTATTTCGTATTACTTCATCCATGTGTGTATATATAGATGGTATGTATGTATATATACATGATTATGTGGATAACTTCTGTCATCACAGCAAGCAAATGGGTTGTGGGAGGGTATGAGACCAGAATGTGTTCAGTTTGCAGCTTTTCATTTCTGTGGCAGGGTGAGTAAAATGGGGTAAGAGAAAGACCTTACCTAGCGAAACTGATTTACCATTCATTTAAATCCTTGAACAGATTTCAGCTGTAACAATAAAACAGCCACAATCACATTTGGAAGCAATAAAATATTGCAAAGAATAAGGTCTGTTTGTGAATATGTCAAAAATCTAGATTTCGTGGATCAAAATGAGGTGCAAGACATCACAGTCATTGAACTGTAGAGAGGGTAAATTAATACAGTTATTTAGCATCCAACCTAAGCTCTTCTACACTATTTGCTAGTTTGTTCTGCTTCTGTTGGGAATTCTTAAAATTCCAAAGTTAAACAATTGGGAAACTTGAGTTTTACAAGGAATGGCTGGTAAAAAAATGTGGTTTTTTGTAGTAGCCGGAATTTGAATCATGAGAAAGGAGGGCTGTTGACAGGAAGGAAATTGAAATCTTTGAGGTGCAGTGCTGGCAAAATTTCAGAAAAGTAGTCAAAGGCTTGCATAAGAAAAATTAACTGCAGGGACTTTTGTCCAAAGTAGGTTACAGCAAATTTATGTGTTTGATAATAACAGCCATTTGAATGATCATAACCTTAAAGATACAGTTATGTGAAAGCAGTGCTGGAAGGTCGTGCTAATAGAGGGCAAACATGGTCACATGGATAGAAGATATGCTGTGAGGTTGGATCCTGGTGCTCAAAGCTAGCAGTCGCTTAAGACCGCTTCTAAAAATTCTGTTATATGTAGGCTATGAATGAGTTATATTTTTTTTTTAGCTGTTTTGCTTTTATCATGTTTATTTTAACACAATAAATCTGATAAGGTAGTTATGCTGCTTCTGGAAGAGGAATTGATCCTCCTCCACATTTTACAAATGATACAGTTGTAAGGTTAATGGATGCTAAATTGCACAATATTACTCATGTACTAGTCTGCTTTTGAAATTGTGGGTTTGATTTAAAAAAAAAAAAAAAACCAACAAAAAACAAACCAACAAACCAAAACTTCTGATTAATACGTCTTAGAATAAACCTTTGCAAAGAACGCTAATTTTCTGCAAGCATGACCCTGCATGACTGATATTAACTATTTCTTTTTGATCAAGGCTGTCTTCTTTCTCAATGAGTTATTAGTACTGATCTACCATGACATGCCTCCCATCTGGGTACAAACTCGCTCTGTGTGAGGGAGCTCCAAGCTGGAGAGAACCATAAATTTTTGAGAAAAATCTCCGTGTTGCTTTTCTGTTTCCATTAGGAGACTGAGCTGGTTTTTGTGTAGGTGTCGGTCTGTCTATTAAAGTATGGGTTTTTTTTGTTTGTTACTGTGTATATAAGTTGCTAATTGCATGTCTCCTTTATCTGATTTTTACCCTGTTCTTGTTTTGATATTATTCTGATGACTTAATTTGTCTGTGAAATAATCAGCACATGTTTAGAATATGAGTAGGTATATTTTCAATATAGAGAAAAAATGGGTGGAAGAAAACACATTTAGTTTGCGAAGGAGTGGTAAAGTAACTCAGTGTTCAGGCTCTTGATTTCTGTTTCCGTGTCCAGTCATAACAAATAAAAGTATATGACTTATCAGTAGCAGTGATGTCACGGTTTGAGGCTGGGCCGGCCACTAACGAATGACAGACACTCTCTACTAACCCCTCTTCCCTCCCAAAAGGGAAAAGGAGAGAGAACAAGGGAGAGAGACTTTACGGTTTGGAAGAGAAAACTAAAACAGCTTTAATGGAACAATAACAATAAAAGAAAAGATAATAATAAGAATAAGGAAAAAAATGAAATATATACAGTATGTACAAATATATACAAAACCAATACCGAACCCAACTCCCCCCCACCCTGATGACAATACATCACCACCACACCGCAGGGCTGGCACTGGGGCAGTCCCAGGCTGGACTCGGCAGCAGACAGGGACGGGATGCAGGAGCTGGACTCAGGCACTGGATTCAGGGATGCACGGATCGGGATCAACGACAGAAGAACAGACAGAGTCCTTCACAGACGTCGGCCATCAAAGAAGAGAGGAAGAGACGAAGAGAGCGAGACCCTCGTGATCTCTCAGCTTTTATACTGAATATGACGTCTATGGGATGGAATACTCTGTTGGTCAGGTTTGGGTCACCTGTCCAGTTCGCTCCTCCCTGTAGGTGCAACCCTTTTCACTCCTGGCACCCCAACATGGAGTACAAGATTTAGCAGTGACCTTGGTCGCCATAAGAACAAGTATAAGCAAGGGCCTCTCTGCATCCCATTCCCTTAGTACGAACTATAAACACCAGGCCTTATCGCTGCTAGAAGCAGTCGCTGTCTGGAAAAACACGCTGCTGTTTCAGAAAGTGCCGTTAGTTAGAGGGGACTTAACTGAAAATTTAAAGCACTAAAACAGAACTAGTTCTGATTTAGCCCAAACCAGGACAAGTGAGAAGGTTGAATTAAAGTACATTGTGTTCTAAATTCTATTTCACTTGCATATTGGTCTGGAAATTTGTGCAAGGTGTAAATACTCTATATGAGAGTATGCATCAATATTTGACGTTCTGCTGGGAAGGTCAAGTTATTGGTTGATGCAAGTTGAAATTGAGAAGACACTCGGTTGTTTCTTAAATACAAATGTGCATTTCTGCTGCATGTTAATAAAATTCACTCAAATGTCACCTTATTTTTTTAATATTCCCTTCTTTCTTAATTTTATAGTGTGTACATGCTGGGCCATATTCATTACCCTGAAACAACATACATAAATCAAGCATCCCAACTGATTTCATCCCTAATGTACCTCAGAACACTAATTATTAGATGAAATTAAGAAAAGCTACACAGGAATAGGTATGCATTAATGTACCACATGAAAGAAAGCAAAGGAAGAGCTCTCACAGTCCTTGCAGTTCTCCTTGTAAGCTTCAAATGAGAAGTGTGTTCAGAGCTGGTGTGGTGCGTGTGTGCCTGAAAGTACTGCAATATCGCCACTGAAAATAATCTCACATTTACTTGACACTTGTGGATATATCTGGGTTTTTTCCTGAAGAAATCTGGTACATAGGTAGCTATGAAGTAATTTGTTTTTGTTTTCAGATGCTGAAAGAACAAGTTTTTATCTTCTATGTTCCATTCCCTGTAATATCACTCTCACTTTCCTGAGCTTCTCTCTTTTTTTTATCCTAAGAGTCTGTCCTTATTGTTGAGGACTTGTTATGCTTGACATTTCAGCTACCTCTTGTCCACAATCTTATCATATTGGTGAAATGTGTTATTCACAACACTAGTAGTGTCTAAATATCTATTACATATTTAAAAGCAGTGTGAGGAAAAAATGACTTGTTTTTATGTCATATCAATATTCATTGCACTTGTAATTGCTGTCACAGTTGTAAAGAGAAAAGAAATGAGGAACCTATTAAACAGATAAAATATCAAGTATCTGAATTGTGAAAATGATTTAACATGTAATCTAGTTCAATCTGTGCAGATGCTGCTGGAAAGGCTTGGGGCTATTTAATTCTAAAATTTTTGTAAATAGATACTGTTACTTGTATTTATTTATTTAGAACAAGTTGGGTTCCTTCCATTTGAAGGATACAGGCAATTAAAAATGTGTTCGTTCTTTTCTTCTTCATAAATAAAAAAGAACAAATGTCAGCACAAATTACTGTATCACACAAACGGGAGGATATGCCAGTGTGACTGTTTCCTTTTTAGCCCTAATACTTTGAAACTGTTACTCACTGTTGTATGGATTGGGTATGTGACAGGTAGACTGACATCTACTCATTTAGGATAGGAAAATATGACTGGAAAGTCTCCAGGTGTTAGGTTTGATTTAGACCCATTTGTAGTTGTGTAAGAGGGTGAATAAACCCTAAAAAAAGCTACAGACCTGTGATGTATTGCACTACAGGAACTGCATTAGAGCCCCTGTCTGGTAGTGTAAATAAAGACATATATTTTCATTTATTGAATGAAAGCTTTACATTGTCTGGTAGCAGTGGCTGAAAAATAATGTATGGAAAATCTATAGCAGACACAGGCATTTTAGAAAGTAGAGAACAATTAGTTTTATCATCAAGGACAAAAGCATTGTTATATACAGGCTGCTTTGATTCTCAAATAACCTATTGATATTTCCCTTTGTGTTGAGCTGCTAACAATACCTTCAGTAAAAAAAGGCAAAATCTCTTCTCACTAGAGGGAGGTGGGCCTTCATAGTCCATTTGTATTTTCTTGAATGACGATGTTTGCTGGAAAGAGTGGGTCTAAGCCCTCTGCCGCTGGGGTTATAGGATCTTTTTCTTTAGTTTCCGAATGACCAGACTGAGTTCTGGAAGTATAGGAGTACTGACCCGAGTGTGTCTGGGGACAAGGGCACACTGAAGACAGGACAACAAATTGAACCTGCAAACCACAACTCAGTCCCAGTTTTAACAAACGTATAAGAAAATGGTACATTGAAGACTACGAAAAAAATCACACGTTCCATTAAGTCTGTATTCATGTTTCTTTTTATAGGCTTTTGTGTCACTGAATGTGTAGGGGTTATGATATAGTATGTAGTATCTTCAATATTTTAGTAGAAATGAGTGATTAATGCTTCACAAAGCATTAAAATTCACGAGTCACTTCATTAGCTCATGAAAATTAGCTCTTTTCAGAGAGCATATATACATTGTCCTGCTTTCCTGCCTTCACTCTAGAATAAACATATATAATATATACAGTGGTGAATGTACTCCGAAGGCTTTTAACTGTCAAAATACGAGTGCTTGAGTAGGTTGGAAGCACTGGCCTGAGTTCTGCCAGTGTCACGATTCCTGGTGCCATGAATCATTCCTTGTGGCTCAGATATCACTGTTAAAATGAAAATGGACGTGAACAGAAAAAAGCCATGGAAGAGATCACAGCTCACATTAGTCAATCTAAAGCTGTCTTTGTAAAGTGTTCCCTTGCAATCACAATCTGGTTTTACTCACATAAATAACAAAGAAAAAAAACCAATGATCTTGATCTAAAAATTCCCCAGGTATGTCTGCAGAGATGTTTGTAGTCATCTCTTATTTATACTCATTTGATGAAAGAAGGAAGTAGGATCAGGATATAGAGTTTGTCACTTAGTCTTTGATCATCACCTATATAGGAAATGTTACAAAGACAGGAGAAATGTGCTCCATGATCGAGTTGCACTGTTTATGTGTCCTGAGCACCATCCAGCAGTGGGAAATGATAGTGTGAAGGGGAAGGAGCATTAGGGTTTAACTAGAGACTTCACTATATGCAAAAAATGCAAATTGTGCAAATCAAATATTTGTAATACTGCACTTATCAGTAAGACACAAGAGAACTAGTGTTTTGAATTTAGAGGAAGAGTTGAAGGGACTGAGCATAGAGCTGATCCAATGGCACAGAAACATGATCAATGGTTCTGCAGAAGCATTGAACAAAAGTGTATATTTATTTTTCTTTAAATACAAAGCAACTTGATTTCATTCCTGTTGCCCTGGTTTCACACAACTGGAACAGAGGAGACTCCTGTTTACCAGTATGTAAAGCTGTTCAGTACCTATTTACCTGTCCAGGATATTTTCATTTGTGCACCAACTACCAGCACTAGTAATTATTTATCTATTAAATTCCATAACTTGATTTTGCACCTTCCTAATCCTCACACTGAAATTTCAAATGCTTTGGAGGAAAGATATATGCCTGTTGTCTTTTCAAATTAGCATTTCTTACTATTTACTGTACATAGTGTTTAATTATGTTGTTTATGTTATAAATAATAAATAATTATGTTATAAATATATATTTAAATATATATAAAATATAACTATTATATAGTTTTAACTCCCTAAGTTTACTTTTCTCTGTTTATGATTTGCACACACACATACCCAGTTATATGACATACACTGCGGTGCATCTAACGTACCTATGCTACTTACAAAGGAACCTCTGCTACAAAGATAGCTCTTATTATAATTGAAGGTATGTATGTAACTAGAAATTATTCAGAGTGTTTGTCATCTGCAGTGTAGGAATCATGCAGGCAGTTGTCATTACTGCATGGCCCATCTTCCCTCTGGCTGCTCAGGTGCTGGGAATTGGGCAGCTGCAGGTTTCAAAAGCTGGAGAAGTTCCGTGTGCAAACCTGGAAGTTGTCTTTGAATAATTTAGTAAGTTTATAAACGAGTTGATACAAGACAAACATTGCTTTTTAAATCCTAAGGTTTAACAATTTATTGTCACATAAGCACAATACTAGTACTAAAAGGAAAGCAATGAGCTCATTTCTTTCTTTCCTTGAAGTGATTACAAAATACTAGTTTATCCCAGCACCCTGGTTTGCTAATAAGCTAGACACTTGCTTGAGCCAGCAAATAACATGGGCAGGATTGTGCCATTACCCTGCAAGTAAACAGAGTGACAGTAACTGCACTGCTAATTTTAGGCTAATATTTTTTTTTTCCTGTGGCACTGGTGAGTGGGTGATCTGGAACCTGGGAGACACAGGGAAACTGGTGTGACAGACTTGGAGGCCACGACTTCACCAAAACATCACCGAAGAGCTCTCAGGCTGCAGCTGTTAAAAGCAGCATGAGTTTCATAACTTCAGTGTTCCTGCTGCTTCTCTGCTTTAGTCCGTTTTTCTATTTTAGCTGGAGTCTCCCTAATTTCACAACTCCCCCCTGGTGTATAGGATTTTTTATAGCTGTAAGGATTGTGAGTAGTTGCCTTGGAAACACAGTTGTGCATGCAGCTGTTGTAACTATACTTGTTACTTTTGCTTTATCACAAAAGGTTTCAAAGCTTTGCTGTATTTGTCTGACACTTCTTGATTCTGTAACTCTTTATAACAATCTGTTTGACAAAGTACTGGAAGAGGAAATAAAACCTCCACCTCACAGTGTATAGCATGCCCCTGAGTCCTGACTGAATCACCTGCTTTCTTGCCCTCAGAAGCCTCCCAACCCCAATTCCCTGCCTCTCTATTTTGAAAAATATGAAAATGCAAGAAATCTTGAAAAAAACTTGCTGATACTCTCTATCAGGACTTCTATCTTCAGATGCTGGTTGAGCCTGAAACTGCAGCTCCTCCAGGTTTCTGTATGGGGCCAGGCAGCTGTAGGAAGTGCCCCTGCCAGGGCTCTTGCTCGTTAGGACAGCTCCAGCAGGAACAATCGGAGGCAGCAGATGATTCTTGAATGCTTCACCAAGGTAGGCACCTCTCCCATGAAAGCTGTTTTGGTAGTAGAGGAGGACTAATGTTCACACTTGCTGCCTTTGTTGTAAGGTTCCTTTGGGCCTCCTGCTCAAGATCAGGTCCTTGAGGTAAAAGGTGTTTCATCCCTTTCAGTAATGAGAAAGGGTGTTGTTATATTGGAGAGAAATGGCACAGGATCCCCTTCCAGGGAAGGTCCTCCTTACTTGCCAGCTGTGAACTAATGCCAAAGCTTTGAGGTGGCTGAAATGTATATACAGTAGTAGCATAGTTTTGAAAGTTGTATATGGTTGTTCTTATTTGGCCAAGGCTTCTAATTGCCAGCATATTTTCAATCCATATACCTGTCAACTACGCCAGTTTAGCTGGCATTGCACTGCCTTTATATTGTCTTCTGGTTTTATAGCAATATAAAAAGTGGCTCATTTTTTGTCTGTCACTCCCTCACTAAGCTTTTCCATTTCCCCCATCTGCAACATAAGCCATAATAGTTGGAGAGGAGAACAGGTGGGTACTATTTCTGCTATGCTATCCAAAAGAGGAAAGGAGTGCTGCATGAATAAATAGAAAAGCTGCTAACTGCAATTAGTTATTACAATGGTTTTGTCTCCTTGCATCTACTTGCTTTCCATGGGCCTCAGTCTATTGTAACACCTTGTGCTGCACATTGTTTGTAGCTAAAGATTAAAAGGATAGTGGACAGGTAGGGAGTTTCTTGAGCTCTGGTTGAGAAGTGCAGAGAATGTCCTGATGGTGATCATAATCAAAGGTGGGGTTTTTACCCTGTTCTCTTTGATGGGTCACTTTTTGGAATAAGAGGTGTTTCTGCAGAGAGGCATAAGCCATATCTTCAAGTCCCTTGATTATATTTGTTAAGCTGGCAGGGATGATACAGGATTTGCTATTTTACCCCAGTTTCTCACTGTATGGGGGGAGGATTTACAGAGCTTATCATCTTTTTGTCTGGGCAACTGCAACGAAGTGAATTCTTAAGTTCAGAATTAGGGCAATAATTTAAAATAGATCATAGTATCAGAGCAGCATCTCTGTAATAGTTTCAGAATATAATTAAATATTAGAATAAGTACAGTCTAGATTGTTAGAATGTTGACAGCCAAACTAATCTGTATTTTTACTGTTTTTATGACAGTATCTAAAATACTTACTTCTACTGTTTGTGTTGAGTATAGAAAAAAAATTCTATTTGACTCTACAAAGTTCATATGCTACCAGATGCAATATTCTGGAAGCTAGATATTAATAGTCTGTGAGCATCTGTAGTTTAAGCGTTTGTAAACTTATTAAGAATTTATTCAGGTTGTGTCCTTGGTTGCTGATTGGAGTGAGCTGTGAAAAGCATAGCACAGTATATTCTATTCTATTCTGAGATTTTCTTCCTCTGTCAGCCCTTCCTGGGAGGACACTCTGACATAATAACCTTTACAACAGAAGTTTCCAAAGCCTCAACTCTGAGACTAATATATTTCGGACTTGCATGGTTTTTTCATGACTTGGACGATCCTTTGGAGGGAAAGAGGTTTTTGATTGCAAGACACTGTATGTATAATAATCTAAACACACACAGTGCTGCATTAGCAAGAGTGCAGGCAATAGGTTCAAGGAAATTGTTGTTGCCCTCCATTCAGCTCCTGTAATACCAGGTCTGGAGTGCTGTGTCTGGGCTTGGGCTCCCTGCTCCAAGACAGACTTTGACTTACTGAAGCAAGTTAAGCAGAGGCCACCAAGATAGTCAGCAAGCTGGTGTACATGTCTTGTGAGGAAAGGCTTAAAGAACTGGGTATTTTCAGCTTGGAGAACAGGAGGTGAAGGGAAGACCTTATTGCAATCTGCAGGTGTCTTGGAAAAGAGCAGAGAAAAGATAGAGGCACTATAAGTGTGGTCGAACACGAGAAGCAATTTCCCAGAAGTGCTCTGGAATCTCCATCCTTGGAGATTTTCAGAACTGAACATGGTTCAGGGCAGCACCTTCTAGGTGGACATACTCTGAGCAGTAGGTTGGACTAGATGAGCTCCAGAGGTTGCTTTCAACCAAAATTATTCTCTCCCTCTCGTTTTTTTTTCTTTATCCTATCAACCTCATAAAAAATATATTCATCATCTACAAAAGCAGTTAAGGAAAAGAAAAATTACTTTTTATTTGAGGATTCCTTTTACTCTTTGTTCAAGCACAGAAATTAGTAGAAATCAACAAATACTTGCTATTGCGGAAAAAAGGAATGGGTAAGATAAGAGGCAAAACCCAGAAAATCCCCGATGAAGGTTGTTCAGATCTCAGAAATCTCTCAGAGAATCTCAAGAAATAAACTGTCTTAAATTATCCTCTCAGGAATGGGATGGCAGTGAAAATGAATGCTGCATTTGCCACAAATGATGGCATCCTAATCTATGCACTTTGTTTCCTCAACTGTCTTCCCTATTGTATTTCAGCTGTCGAGCTCCAAAGTCAAAAAGCTAACAGCTTTGCAGATGAAGTTCTGCTTTCCCATTCCTGACTGCAATTGATTCTGACAGCCTGTGTTTGCCTATCGCTGAGATTCACACAGATTAATTTCCATCTTGGCACTGAGGATTTGCATCAGGCTATTAAACGTACAAGGATGCAGTGAGTGAATACCTATCAATATCCTGAAGACACTTTGGGTGTTGAGAGCCTTTAGGGACTTTATAAACTGGCTTGTGCAAATAAGGAGATACCACCTTTGGCAGCTACTGCAACAGCCTTATGAATTGAAACAAGATTTAGGAGGGTTACTTACTTCTTTGTTCCTGGTTGATACCACCAATCCTGAAAATAACTGTAGAGAATTAGTGGTCAGTAAGGTATTATTTCTGTCGCTTTTCATACCACTGGGATCACAATACTTCTTTAACAGATGTCGAACTAAAAAAAGGATTTTTTTTGTTAATACCTTAAAGTTTGTGCGGTAAACATAGAAATGTAGACCATAAAGTGAGGAGTGGCACTGGAAGTTTGTAGCTATCAAGCTAAGTATCCTTTTTCTAGCTCCCTATTTTAGAAAGTGTCTTTTCTTGTTAGTAGATGTTATCTTTTGGTGTCATACATTCACCTCTTTACTACTTGACACATCAGCAGCCTTCTGATGGCTGGAAAAGTCAAAAGGGAAAGGACAGTAGGGTAATGAGGATTCATCTGCTCTCTTAAGATGATCACATGATGATAATTGCATAGAATCATAGAATAGTTTGGGTTGGAAGGGACTTTAAAGATCGTCTAGTTCCAACCGCCTTGCCTTATAGTTTAGTAATAACGTATAGATGTTTTCTGTCTCTCAGAACAGCTTTATTGACACTGCAACACATTCTTCAATGCTTTGCTTGTGAAAAGAAACTCCTATGGTTGGTGTGCAGCTCCTAAGTAAGAAAAAAGTAGTAAATTCTTTCCTCCAAACAGCAGAAGAAACACATGCCAAAATTCTGCGTAATATCTAAGTGGTGGCTTGGAGTCTCCCAGTTCTGCTGTACTTAACTATTTTGACAGGTTGTGCTAAGGGCACAGAGCACTGACAATAGGCTGTTACACAGGCAAAAGGTTAATTTGACTGGTCTTGAAAGTACTAACATAAAAATATGTGGCAAATCTGTTCTGCAGTCAAAGGAAGGGGAAATAACTTGCTGTTGCTGAAGCATATATTGTTATTTCAGAAAAGACCAGCATTGGTCACATAAATAGAAACAAGATGGTTGCTTTAAGGTACTTAATGTCTTGGAAGGGAAGTGTGGACATGGTGCAGAATAAAATTGGAAAGGTGTCACCTGTTGTTAGCTGCCATACCTACAGGTATAGTAACTAGCTATTGACCAAAGCAAGGCTTTAATGCAAAGACAGGCTTGCTTTAAAATACCCAGCACTGGCAAATGAGTTATTGAGTCAGCTGAAGTAGCTGAATGGTAAAAAGTACAGATCTGATGTTTGTTATTTAATAATCCAGATTACTTTGAGCATGAAAATCCAAAAGAAAAATAAAAATCTGTTAGTGGATATGTGTGTCATCCTGTAAACTACAACAGGAAAACTGTAGAAGCTGACAGTGTTTAGCAACTCTCTCTCACCATAGTTGGGCTTCTTGTCACAAGTGAGCACAGAGAGCTGATGGTAACTCGCTCTTCAATTCATCATTTTACATGAAAGAAAAGAACTGAGAGGATAACAATATCCTGTTCATTATCTTTAAGATAATCAGATTTCTGGACCTCACTAGTTTTATAGTTTTTGTATTCTCTGGAGCTCACTAGTTCTATGGGGTTTGTATTCTTGAAGTAAGGTTTGCCATTACAATGGAGTTTACCTTGTGGCTGGAAAGTCAAGCATCAGTTTTTTTAAAGTTTGGTGAAGCTTTTCAGTTTCAATAGATATTTTCTTCCATAATATGCCAACAAGGTGATTGGTACGTTGGAAGTATTCACATGTGTGTATCTACATGTACATCTGTGCACAGTGCATATAAATATATATTAAAAAAAGTGTCTTAAGAATTCAATCACAGCAGTAGCTATGCGACAGGTGAAAGGGTGAATTTTTAGGGCCATTGAACACTGTAAATGTGTTCATTGTATCAGTGCTTCAGAAATGCCCATTCTAAATGACTTTGTGTTGATCCACTGTGAAAATTCATTGTGCTCAATTGCCCTCAAAATTTCTCATTTCTCATCTGTGATGTTGCAGTCCGCTGACTGCACACCGGACTGCTGTAAAGCATGCAGGCATCCTGCCTCAGAGTGTCTTAAAAGACTTTATACTGCCTGCAAGGTTTCTGTGTGTTACTTAATAACAGAATAGATCTGTGTCTAGGGCTTGTATCTATGAGACTTTCAAAGATGGGAATAGACTTCTTGGAGTTAGTTTATGTTGAGGCATGCGCACACAATGAAGCAAAGTCTTGCGTATGTCATTTCATATGTATCTAACACAGAAATGTGGAAAATGGAACTTTAGCTTTAATTTTTAATGACGCCTTTGATTCAGAGAAATCAAAACCACTCTCACGTCCTTTCAATTCTATTCCATTTAGGAGAAAAAAAAACGAAATTACCAGTGCATAAATAACTTTCTTTTGGCATGTATGGCAAGAAGTTGAGCCATAAAATGACTAGGATTTTTTTGACATCTCCTTGGAAACAAGACTTAAGGAGGTGGAGTTTTTTTCAATTTTAAAGAGGGGCATTTATACCAGACTTTTAATATGGTTTTTATGTCCTTTAATTTACTGTATTGTCTTATTTCTTATAAAAGCCTATGCATATCAGCCTTTAAAGTGTGGGAGAAACAAACACCTGTTTTGGAACAAAGGACAGGTGACATTTAAAGACTTCTCCAGAATATTTCTAGAGCTGTCTTGGTTGGTCCTTACTGTTTTACAATACGTTGGTTATTGCCTATGGATGCTCTTAAGCGTTAAAATAACGATATCATTATAAAAGCCTGATGGTGTTGACAGAAGCAGGGGCTGAAGAAGGTGTGTCTAGGAAAATGAGAGCTTTGCATGCAAATTAGATGTGTCAGAAAGTGTGTTGAGGAGTCCAAAGTTGCAAATTTAAAAGAAATGTTGGTTTGGTTCACCTTGCAATTTTATGCTGTAAGTTTAGGAGACAAAATCTTCTCTGTAATTCAGAGAAGTTGGACACTGTGTTAAAAATTGGGGCAGGAGATACTTAATCATGTAAGAAGACTTTGATTTTTCTTCCAGTTAGTAGTAACTTTAATTATGTCCTTGCACTAACATAATGCCTGAGCAATGGTTCATTTCTGAGTTGCTGTAGTGGGGGAATACCTCCTTAAGCACCACACAAGCCACCACTCCAAGATTGCTTCAGTCTTACAATACTAAACCCGAGATTCAACTGGACAATGCCAAGGCCAGACTCTGCCTCACTCAGAGTCAGTTAAATATGTGAACTCCCTAGTGAGTGCTTCATTCATATTTCACTACAAATTCAAAAATGTGTATTATTTACAGTTTGTGGGGTTTTAATTTTGACACTGAACATCAGTAAAATATAAATAAATTCAATTTTTTTGTTTGGTTGGTTGGTTTGTGGTGTTTTTGTTATTACTATTCCATTTGCCTTCCATCCTCACTCTGCTCTGGTTTTTGTTTTTCAAATAGAATATTTGTAAGCGAGTGAAAGCTATCTTCTAGGGATATGAATATTAGTTTGTTGTTTTTTTAAAGAAAAACAGTATTTGCAAGCACATGGCATTTCTATTCTTGACTATTAAGCGTACAACAAATTATAAGCTTGGCAAACACTTAAAGCACTTTCATGTCTCTCTATGTTTCTACATTCATCTTTGGCACCTAGTAATAATACTCTGGATGGCAAAGTACTACTAATTCGTATAAACGATGGTATGACCTATCATAATTCATCTGTTCTTCAGGTTTAAGAAAAGACCGAGTATTCTCAACCAGAAAATATTGTCTGATTTGATTTTATATAATAGTTTTGTTCTTTTGGAAAGCAAAAGGGAAGATCTCCCTTGTGTTACTGCCACTTTTTTGGTACTTAAATGCATAAAATGAAAATAAAACATCAGAGAAACATTCTGACTAGGGTCTGACAGCTGGGTTTTGTCAAAATTATTTGCTGACTTCAGTCATCCATTTCTCAGAAAGAAAAAAAAAAAAGGTACTGCATCACAATCTCAGAAAGTCTCTCAAGAGAAGATAAAGGCCAGCTTGAGTCTGTTGTCTAGACTCAACTGTTCGATACTCATCATCTTTGTTCTTTTTATTCTTATGCCTCCAAGTAATTTTTGAAATGAGGAAAGGTAATAAGAATAGTTGTATGAGAGTGGTATCTTTGGTAAATATGGCCAATTCTGTAGAAAAGGAGCTGCTCTTGTTATAAAGCTTTAATTTTCTTTGACTTAATTTTACTGCAGGTCTTCGGCATTTCACTGCTGGTTTTATGGTATTTCAGAAAACATATACTTTCATAGTAAAATAGTATATTTATGTAGTCTGTAAATTTACACTTTTAGATAGTTATAATTGTACCTTTTGTTTCAATAAATTGCATTTGCATTGCAGTTACATTCTGTTTCATAATTAAATTGCTTTCAATCTAAGTAAGTACAGGAAATCTATGCTTCGATGTGCAAGTCTGCTGACAAAGTGAAGGGTAACCCAATTCTCATCCATGCAACTTTTTAATTAGTTGCTACACATCTGAGGATTAGGTTTGTTGGGTTGTCTTGCAGAAAATAACATTAATATTCAATTTGGTTAAGGACTTTCAGTAAACAAACAGAATTAATAAAGCTATTATACAAACGTCTCTGATGACCAGTTTCCATATGTATTGCAACTATTCTAAACCATTTCCAAATGCAGACAGTTGAGAAGGGCTTATCTTTCGGCGCTTTTGCTGAATCTTGAAAGTATCTGGGTATTTTCCATTATGAGCTAATACGCATTTGAATTTGCTGAATGTATTTTCTAGGGTCTGTAAAAGCCAGGTAGAAAATAATGCTTTGTTACAAGCTCTGTTATCAGCTTCTCAAAGTACATGATTTCATTTTCTTTTTGTCTAGGTTTAGATAGCTTTTTTTGCCAAGTTTGAAATTATTATTTTAGAGATGAAAGGTTTGTTAAATTATGCTCTTATCTGGAATATTTTTAAATGAATTGATACATGAGGAATAGTTTTGTGAAATATCCGGATAAGGCTCTACAGCTCTGAGTTAAATTACTGGTATTAAAAAACAGCTCATCCAAAGTAAACCTGGAAATAACTTTAGGCTTATATTATTATTATTTGAAAAATTTGGAATTTCAGTGAAAGAGAACTGGTATAGAAGTGAAATCTTATTTCCTGTGTCCCTTGGAAAATAAGCTCTACTATTTAAGTCCTGGCAAAATGGTGATGATTTTGTGTGGAGACTTTTGGCTGGTTTTATGGTGGCATAAATTCACTTTATGTTATAGCTTGCTAATGCATTCAGTGCTATAAATTGTAATACAACTTTTGAGAGCTATTCAGGTGGCAGTGGTGATGTAACTTATCCCAAAATACTATTTACTTTGTATTAAGATTTCTGTAGGGGCAGGCTGCATTTACATCAGAGCCATTCAGTTCCTACCCAATATATACTAATTGTATTTCTGTATTCCATGTATTTGCAAGTGTGTATGTGAAATTTATTTTACTTTCTGGTTTTTGCCAAGAAATTTAAAAAACATTTTAGATAGCACTAGAAGAAAGGCTGTTAAGAAACCCTGCGCCCAACAGGAGTACTAAACTCTTTGGACGTTGGTTCGTGAGGAGCTCTGCACTGAACTGCTACAGCAGAGCTGTTTACCAGCCTGGCAGAGGGTGACATCCCTGCAGGGGAATGGCTATGGTGGTCTCCATGCACTCCTGAAACATCTCTCTTCAAACCTAACCGGGTGAAGAAAACAGAAACTGGTTCCTTTACTCCACTGGCCTGTGAGCTGCATCAGCAGAGGCCGTCCAGCAGTCTTGTGGTGGGATTGCAGAGTAGCATCCTCCAGCAGAGTGTGTGGGCAAGCTGCTAAAGAGAGTTGTTCCCCCAGTTCAATTTGCTGCCAATTTGATTTAAGCCTCTAATAGTGAGCTAAATGTGCTAAAGCGCTGCAGGTGGTGGTTGTCTTGAAATTTCATCTTCTACTATATTGCAGAGGGTGACCAGCTACTCAAAAAGTGAGTGGGACCCTGAGCATTGTACTGACCCCACTGCCCTTCCCTGTGCTCCATGCTAAAGTTCAGGGCTTGAACTCTGGTGAGTAAATGAGGAATGTTCCATATTGTGACTGCCAAAAGGAGTAGGTAGTCAAAGGGTATTTCAAAGGGAGTTTTCTTGTGACTTTTTATAGTTTTGAATGTGCAGTTTGCTTTATAATTTGTCTAAACTTGGTAGAAATCTGAGCTCCTTCTTCAATGTGTCTATTGTAGTCTTACCTCTCTTTAAGGGTTGGTTTGTTTGTTTGTTTTTTCATAAAACATCTTCAGGAATCTGATTCAGTTATAAAGCAGTATTTAGGCTGTATTCTTGGTTGGTTTGTGGGTTGAGTTTTATGCAGTAAGGTACATGCATGTGGGCTATTTTTGTATAGACTTTTAAAAAAATCCTGATATATTTATTTTTGCTTTCTCTAAATCACTGAACTTTGTAGGTACAAAGTTTACAGAAACAACTGTCAGTGCATTTATTAAACATAAGTGTTGTGGATTAACCCCTGGTAGGCTGCTAAGCCAGACCCAATACAGTAAGGTTTATTTCTAAGGATCTTCTGTGTTGCAAGCAATGTGAAACAAACCTGAGAGGAGTGACATTAACTCATAGATGCAAAATTGTTTGTTCTGCTTCTTAATGGCCTGAACTGTCATTAATCTTTTTCACCATCATTTCACTGCCCTGTTGATGAAAAACAGAGTACTGATATTGGTCTGTGGTTTCTTCCCTGGCTCATGGTTGGTAGTAGATACCAACATCCCTTCACTTTATAAGCCAGGGCAACAGTCAGCAGAAGAGATAGCATTTCTTGTTGTAACAATGATGAAATTATTTATGGTAAAATGTTTTCTAATCATGCCTTGTTGTCCTGCGTATTTGAACACTGAGGATGCTGATATATGAACAGTTAATCCACTGAAATAACAGCACTTTCTACTGTCTGAGGCATTGCTCATTGTCAGCAGGCAGGATCCAGTGACTGCCTCCCCACCATCCACAGGGAGCTCGTTAAGCTCCATGATGTTTGTTGCTGTTAATTTAATATGGCATCGCATACAGGACTGGCCCAAAGTCCAGACCGTAGTTTAGGGAGAAGCAGTGAAATGATAAAATTCTTTCCTTGTTTGGTGGAGGTTTTCTTCTAGCCCTGAATTTCAAGTTATTTGAGCATTAAATGCAAAGTAGCTCTATAGGAACAGATTTGTAGTTGGCTTTCATTCCTTAAATTAGAATGCCATAAATTGCAGTTCCATGTGACACAACTTTCACATTTTCTGAATGTCTTGTGAATTAGATGGCCTTTTCCTAGGAGCAAGGGGGTTGATGCCTGGGTTTTATATAAAGGTTGGGAGCTGACCACGCTTTCCTCCTGCCTTTCCACCTTTCGTTCTGTAAGACAACTGGTTACTGCAATAGATACAAGGCTAATGCAGATCAAATACATCCATCCTTCCCTGTGGAGAGAAAGGTCAGATTTCTTATGCAACTTAGCACAAACATGGGGAAGTGAAAAAATCTTTCTGAAAAAGGATTCTCGTGCTCCAAAGGTTGTTATTGCGTAGTCGTAAAAATGTGACAACTTCTTAACTACTTTAATGGGACTTTTTCTATCAGAGGTAGATATTAGATATGAAAGTACCTAGGAGGAGCCTGTTCACACATTGATCTATTGAGTTATCAGGATAAATTAAATAAATAATAAATTGTACCAAGATATAAATTTGGAGGAAGCTTTTAATCAATTATTAATTGATTATTCACATGAGCACAACACTTGTAGAGATCAAAACCTAATTTTGACAACATATGCAAACTTTTCCTTTTGAATTCAATAATATATTCTCAATCTGTTGTTCATTAAGGTGAACATCTGTGAATTCATTAATTTTTCTCCAAGCTTGCTGCACCACGAACTTCATTTCTTTAACAAATTTTCCAAAGAATAATCCCATTACAAGCTTAGTTTATAATACATACAATGACAGCTTCGTTAGCATGCTTATCTTTTTTTTTTTTTTTTTTTTTTTTTTTGTGTCTAATAAGTGTTTGCAGCAAAATCTGTTGCAGGATAGTACAAGGCAGTCAGACCAGGGCAAGTATATAAATCTGGTTGAGAAAACTAGCTGCAGAGTTTGAAATCTTGTTATCTGAGCACATAAAAATGTGACACCATAGGTTTCCCAAAATATGGTGATTCTTAGCTGTAAGCTGTGACTTGCAAGTTACAGAAAATACAAATTTTATCCAGCTTGGTATTTGCCTTATTTTCTTTTCAAAACTGGAGTTTTAAAATAATACAGTTGTAAAAATCCCCTTTTTGCTAATTTACATTACTATTTAATTGAAATTATAACAGTCCTGTAGTCCTAAAGATTTTCAAAGCATACTGGGAAAGAGAATGAAATAGGTTAATGATTCCATCTGCAAACATTGATTTTGAACTTTTACATGGAAATATGTAAGTAAAACTGTACTCGGAGATAATAGACACTTTCTTTAGACAATTTCCAGACAACATAGATACTCTTCCCTCTTACATACTACAACTATAGCTAAAATCAGCCTGTCTAACCCTTTCAGGCGTTTAACTATAGACGGCTGCCTCTTCTTTCTTTGATGTTTTTCCATAAAGTTAATGGTAAATGAAATACTGATGTTTCAGAGAAGATGAGTTACATGCTGTATTAATCTGACCAGTCCACATTAGAACAGCATCGAGCAGAATTTGCAGCTACAGAAGATTGTCACTGTGTTCCTGTGTTTAATGGAATAATTTAGGCTTAGAGACAGAAAGAAGTCTATACCAAAATGAGTACAAGCCCTTTTAAGTAAAAAACCTGTAGCTAATTTTCAATCCTGTAATTGAATTTGCAGGATGGCACATAAAGCTAGGCTTTTTTAAAATTTGGATGCCTTCCACTGCATAATAGTGTTTTACTGCCTTGTAATGCTTTCGCATGTATTTTCCCACATACTGTGCAAGTGCATCGCAGTGCTGTATGCCTGAAAACTTCACCGTGATGCATTGGAGAAGCTTCAGACATACAGGCAGGTTGACTGTTGGCAAATGACAGCCTGCTAGATAGGACTTCTTAGTCTGTAATTTGCCATAGCATGCTCAGCCATCAGCACATGGTCTCTGCTGGGTTGTATTCTAAAATGAGGTGCAAAACTCTTTCCTTAAAGGCTTTTCAAAGATCTTTGTGTTTTGCTCCCACTAAAAGTCAGAGCCATTCTTAAGAGGTTTGATTCCAAGCCTGAGCTTTGAAGAGTTTTCCTGAAAAGAAATTCCAACAGATTAGTATTAAACTATGTCAACAAATATATAACATTCTTTATATCTTTTTTGACTTTATTGAATTACTTGCATTTAGTAATTAAGCAAAAGATTTTGCAGGTTAATAAGTAAAACATTGTTAAAAAGTTGCCATAATAACATCATCTTAAAACAGTCACGTCCTTTAACTCAATGCTACCTCACAAGTCTGTGTTAGATTACATTCATTTGAGATGCAATTTTACAAAGTCCTGAGTTCTCTCAACCTTTTTTGAAGTCAATGGAAGCCAAGGCCACCTGGGTAGAAGCAGAGGACATCAAGTTATTATAAGACTGTCTTCACTGTAACTTATGCTCTTAACATTTTCCATAATCCATTGATCTCTTTTGAACAGGTAATATCTGTAATAATACCACATTTCTACATCATCTGAAGTCAATTAAAAGGCATGTATTATAGCTATGTTTTAATCAAGACTTACTGGGAAATGGAAGTAAAGAATTCTGATTTTCTTAATAGTACCATTTGCAAAAAGAAAAGCTGACTGGAAAATCAAATGAGTTATCTGCTCTTTATGCACCCTTTACATGTCCACTTTCTTCCCAAAATGAATTTAAATTACCTCTGTCCTAAAGAAGAAGGTATTTCAAAATCATAAGAAAAAGTAGATGGATCTTTCCAGAGCATTCACATGGAGGATTCAAGCATAATTCATTAAACTTTGCTCTATATATAAGGACTCGGCAAAATACAGGTTGTCATTGAGAGATGCTAAGTGGACAGCTAAGTTTAATATCTTCCAGTCCCATCTACTTACCAGATTTAAATTAGAGGGAAGGCATTTCACTATAAAGTAGGATATGGAAGAAACAAATTGTCATATACAGAACTGCAGAATGGGCTTGAAGGCACTGCTATTTTTATTTTCACTCTTCCACTCTGAAAACTATGCTCAGATGTATATATTCTCTGTATGCCGCTATTCCAGGTCAGCAGCAAATACCTGCCTTCAGAAAATTGTCTGTTGTATTATTTCTGAACTGTTCAGTGTTAGTATGACTGCGCACTACACTGCTAAATTTTTAAGGGTTTCAGGACCACTGTCAAGAAGCATTTGCTACTGTTCAG
Organism: Leptosomus discolor; assembly: GCF_034619465.1. NCBI lineage: Eukaryota > Metazoa > Chordata > Aves > Leptosomiformes > Leptosomidae > Leptosomus > Leptosomus discolor. Next base: position 33,365,663 of record NC_141399.1, on the reverse strand, counting down.
TGTGTTCTAAAGTGAAAAATCAGTATCTTACGAATTAAATCATCTCATCGAAAACATGACCTCACATACTTGTTCAAAGAAAATGGTTTATTGCATGCATATAAGGGATTGTCGTGGACAGCTGAATTTATTTTTATAATCTAAATAAATAATTAAAAAGGGAATCTACAGTTCATCTAACATATTGCCATTTACATTCTGTACTTCTATGGAGGGTAAGCTCAAGAGAGGATGCAATTAGGAAAGCAAAGGCTGATTTGCTATTTTACCACATGTTAAGAATGTAAAAAAAAAGATACCGCATTGGCAATGAATCTATTGGTCCTGTGACAGATTTGAGATTAAGTTCTTACACTTCCATGACATTTTGAAGTAGACCATTTTTGTTGAGGAAAAGAGAGAGGAAAAGGAAAGGTCATGTCTCTCTTATCAGGCAGTCATAGTCTCCTGTAAAATAGAAATGTCTGTTTAATGTCAGTGAACAGCCCAGATGGAGATTCATGTTGGAGCAAAACATCTACACTTTATCTTATACCTCAAAGTTTATGCTACTTAAACCTTGTGATAACAGAATCTTAAGTCATTTTCAGATGGGATTCTTCTACCATTACACAGTGATTCTCCATTCATGCACTATCCACCTTTTTCCTCTTCTCCAAAATCAGCCTCTCTCCATTCCTGACAAAATAATCCTTGTATCAGGTATCTAACATCAGGAACGACTCAGAGAGCTCAGACTCATGCTGCTACATTAAAATATTTCATGGTTTTTGCTCAGAGTGGATTTTGCAAGTCCTTTTTCCTTCCTGGCTGAATGTACAGCCGGGGAAGCCAAGCAAATCATTGACCAAAGTGAGTAAGAGGAGTGGTGCTGCAGTGATGTTACAGGGCACAAAGGACGGAATGGTAAATAAAAGTGTATTACCTACATAAAGTTTGACTTCATAATTCCTTTGAGCTCTGCACCAGGAATGTTTCTGTACTGCCTTTTGTTTTATTCCATCTCTCTCCTCTGTCTTACAAATCTATTTCTTGCATGTTTATATTTCCCTAACTGATTTATTTCAAAAAATCACTGCCTTAAAACTTTCCTTTACTGATAAAACAAGATTCTGTTCTTCTTTTTAACCTTTAAAGGCTATATAAAAATTGAAAAAAATATTGTTGTCAGTTGTGATAGTTTAATTATAGTAATAAGAGCAATAGCTTTTACTTTATTACACTGTGGAGTTATGTTTCTGAACTACTACTTTTCCCCACCTTAAAATAAGAAGGATTTAAGTGCAGTCTACCTTGAGATTAAGTGTGAGTATGTGCACTTGACTGGTTTGTACTCCTGGGAGCTTGGCATAAAACTGGGTAATATTGGACCACCTGTAAATTAGTATGCTTGAAGGAAGTTTTGATACTACGAGAAACGCAGATCATTTTAGCAGATTAGTGTATTTTTTTGTGTGTGTGCACGTGTGATGTTTTTTAATTAGCTACATAGCTTTTTCTCACTGTGCCCTTCTACATAAGGAATATCCTTCAAAGAAAGATACACTTTTTAATAGCTAACACTTTCACGTTTCTTCTGGCAATAAGCGGTGAATATTATTTAATAAGTAATGATTGAAATAACTCTTTCACAGAAATTACCTATTAAGGAATTTCAGAAGTGATGGCAAATTATATTGTATTGCATATTCATGCAGTTTGATTTAATACAATATTTAATGTAAAATGACATTAATTGCTTATAAATAGTTTCTTATACTCAAGATGCAGTATTTTAAAATCCTGTACTACCAGAAATAATGACCTGGCAATGCACTTTAATCAGTTAATATCTTTGTTAATATTAGGTGTGTTGGCAAAGCAGTAGCCATCTGAAAATAAGGAAGTTTTGTTTGTTTAGTCAGACAGGTCTTCTGGAGACTGATACCATGAAGCAAGTAAGACAAATGTTTTGGCAGCTAAGTTTCTAGGAAAATTAAACATAAGTAATTAATTTGTTATATGTTCTGTTTTTCTTCCCCTGCCCCTTTCTCCTACATTCCCCTTTCCCTTTTCAATTTTCTCCTATTTCTTCTACTTTTCTCTAGTACCTTAATGTCACTGCTTACTCCAGCTTCTGCCTATAGTCATTATTATTTTTTTTCTTTCTTTTTCAGACTCGACTCTCCTCTGAGTCCCTTCCCTCTACCTTCTTCACTTGAGTTTCATTTTTCATCCTCAAAACATTATTTTTCTTGATTTTTCGTACGTTCTCATAACCCCTTGGAGGCTTTTTTGATAGAAACAGAGGACATGCATCAACTCACAGTCCTCATAAGCTGCAAAGCGAAACGGTCATGTCTGTTGAGCACAGGTTACAGCAGTAAAGTGAATTATGTATAGACAGGTAGCTTTGCAGTGGTTTGCCCTAGATTTCAGGAGTTACCTTTGATGGGTAGGGCTTTGTCTACCTTCTTCTCTCTATTATTCTGGAATTTTGCTTGCTTTCAACACCTTCTCATTAGGAGCAATGACTTGTTCATATATGGTGTGATTTGCTGTCATTAGTATTATTTTACATTCCTTTCCAGATCAAAACATGTAAATGTCTCTGGGTCTCTTGGGAAGCTTTAATCTTATAAAGTAGGTTTTATTGAGGAGTTGTTGGTTTTTGACATTTGTGATAACTTTGATAATTACATTAATAATTATTCTTTCATGTTTACTCTTTACAATCAACAAAGCATCTGATTTTGAAGCTCAAGAAGAAATCAAAATATTAGTAGTCAAAGCTGTAACATCAATTGAAAGCAAATACAGTTTATACTGTAAAGAAACAGTTGAGTTTTAAGAGGAAGGACGATTCTGGACAACTCTGCTGTTTCACTGCTGCACTGTAACAGTTTTACAAGGTGTGTTTCAGCTATGGCAGAGGAGAAACCCATGATTGGAGTGCGGCTGGATTCCCCGTTATCCTCAGTAACCATGTCATCTAACTTTGTTTCATAAACTAATCAATTTCTGCCCTAAATCCCTTGAGCAACCATTTAAACAATTGGGAGCTTAGGGTGTCTGTGTTTTCAATTTACAAAATTTGTCACTTCACCTCTGGGTTTATAGTGCGGATGTGCTGAATCCAAACACTTTAAAGGAAATTTAACAGTTGGAGTTCCTAATAAATCCTTAGCTCACTCACCTGCATAATTTGTATTAGCATGTCCATTAAAGGTTTGCTTACAACACATAGATTTCTTTAAGAAATGCTTCAGAAAATTGAAATGAAGGGAAAGCAGACAACAACCACATTCCGCAAATTTATCTATTAAAAGCTCAGACAACTTTTAAACAAAATTAAAATGTTATTTCTCTGCTCCCTTCATAATTAACCAAGTGCTTTTCAGCTCCCAAATCATTTTGCATCCCAGTCTCTCAAGCTGTGAAATATTGGAAATATTAGACTCTATCCTTGTCCTCTTCCTTTCAGTGAACTGTTTTGTAATTTTGTGCTCTTCTCATAATATCAGGTCTGCTCTGTTACTTCTCATTTTTAAGTATTCTAAAAATTTAGATCATGTGAAAATTTTGTTCTAGTACTGTAGTGAAATATAATTTAACTTACGTAACAGTTTACCTGTGACAGGCATGCATTGGGTGGATAGTAAAAGCTGTTCTTGAATGAGATTATATCTATCTCATGACCAAGTTTTTTCTTTAAAAAGAAAAAGAAAGTGGAAAACTTTGGTATAAAGTATTGTTTGGAAATTAAGAGTTTTAGACTCTTCTATATCATTGGTCCTCTGAGTTACAGTCTTTCAAATCCACAGAGTTTTTAATTCTGTTTTTCCTTATGAAGTTCATGACATACTGGAAAAAAAAAATCCCTATTCTGTTTTACTTCAGATGGCCACCAAAGTTAATGTTCAAACATTTGTTTCAACTTCTTTCATCCTTTATTTAAAGGGTTGGGGAGTGCAAAGTGAACATGGCACATCCCCTTGCTCTGTGCTAGAAAGCAGAAGGTGTTGAAAGATCTGTAGTTCCTCAGCACTTTGGGAGAAATATTAAGACATTTCCAATGGAAACGGGAAATGTAAGCTACATTCGACTGACAAAACTGCTTGCTTTTAGCATCAACAATCATCTAGAGCCAATCTGACTCACAGGTCAAGTATCTAGCCAGCCTGAGACTGTGCCTGTTTATCCTATCAGCTTCAGTGTCACTCCATACAAAGAAACCAAATGTGACTGTCTCTTGCTTAATGCAGTTACAGGAAGAGACTTTTGTAGAGTCTTCCATTGGAAAGCTCAAAATGTATTTAGGCATGTGAATTTTCTTCTACGCTTTATATTCCATCCTTTTACTGTGTTATTAAACAATTTTCCTTCTGCCCTACAACCGCCTTGATTATTTTCTGTTTTGTCATAAAATATTTGCTTAGTAACAGGCATAGGAAATTGGCAGTCATTTCTGCATTTCTGCCTTTGATTGTTAGGAGCTTTGAACCCGTACAGAACATTTCACAATTCAGAGGGGAAAAGTAAGCCTGGCAGTTGATTTCCAGCTTTTAACCAACATACAAAGCGAAATATTTATTTACAATGATCACAGTTCTATTGTTCTCCAGACTGTAGGAAACAATAATGCCTAATCAGATACTTCTGCAATTCAGAACCTAAAATTATCTTGACTTCTAAAAGATTGGCTTTAACCTTTATCTTATAGATTTTCTTTCTCCTGTTTTCCTCAGATTTTTAATGTCAGGAAAAATGAAAACACTTTTGCATTTTTCTGACTTCACCATGGAATGTTTTATTGCAAATCTATCTGGCTCAAGTTAATGAGAGTATATATCAAGCCTATGCTATATATGAACAATATTTATCAAAAAGTTCATTTTTCACATGAATCTAACATTATTCTTGAGCCATTTGGCATGCTTCCCTGAATTCAGCAACTTAAGGGGATGTACTAGAAATAGTGGTCCCTGTAGTGGTGTCAGTTGTGGGATAGCATGTGGGTAGCTTAAAATGGTGCTGGAATGCATCTTAGTCTCTCTTAACTGTGTAGCATCCTCGGTGATTTTGAGTAAAGACAGTTTATTCCTGAAGCAATTGTACATGCACATTATAGGGTATTTAGATGACCTTTTAATCTAGAAGGCACTGGCTTGAGGGGACAGCAGTAGAATCTAGTGAATTTACTCAGAGAATGTTGAATCATCTCATTCCTAACCATAAGGAAATAGATGTGACGTGCATGTTGTATCTCAGTCCATTTCTGGTTCTTATGGGGACAGGAACCTACTTCTGCTGTCAGTTATTTCATCAGGTCAATGAGCATAGATGTAAAGTGGCAAATAAAAGAGGTTAGAGTTTGTAATTATTTTGGTGGTATGAATGAGGTCAAAGTTGCTTTGAAAACTGGGAGATTACACAGAAAAATGAAATAAGAAAATTACAGAATCGTTCACTGAAAAATTAGGAAGTACTAGAAATACAGTTTCAGTGAAACTATCAGTTCTATTTTTTTGTATTCATTATGAAAAAATCACATTTTTTTAATTTGCCTAGGAAAGCATGAGTATGAATCAAGTTCCTGGTGTGAAGTTCCAGGTGCAACACCACTGAGGACAGAGGGGTAGGGGAAGCTCTATGTGCCCACTGTCTGCCATGGGAGAGTAAGAGATGGCAGGGGAATGGGTATGCATTTTCATTTTATAAAAACTGACTACAGGCCCCTTGAAACCTGTCCTTTCTCTAGATAAAACTACTACTACTGTAAAAAGGTATACTGAAAATCTTTTACTCTCACTGTTGTAATAGTAAAATAATTAAGTCTCTGAATTGCTAAGAAGCTACACTAATGGACAGTGTAGAAAATTATTAGGAAGATTAATAATGAAGTCATTATCTGAAGTAGGAGAAAAATCTTCAAAAAGTATATGGAAATACAGTATGCTTCTCTGCAATAACCAAGAACAAAACACTGAAAGTCTCCTTGTTTAGCGAGCAGAATCTACTTTCTTTTTTAAGTTTTGTTGAACTGGGAAATATATCTTTACAGGTGCATTGAGTCTCATCCTATGACAGTCTGTAAGATCAAATTCTAGATTTGGCAGCCATGTATTCCCATGAACGTCTTTAGTGTCCAGTTATGTTCAGCATATGCTTACATCCATTAAATAACAGATACTGTCTTCAATGGGATCTAGATCAATATTTTTATGAGCCCACTGCATTCATATTTTGAAATGTAGCGTCCCAACTAAAGGTGATTTGTCAAAGGTGAATAAGAGTGAGATCAGGATTAGCTGTTACTGGAAAATCCCAAAATACCTCTTTTTATTGAATTTTTAGTGCTGTTAATGAAATATATTTTTGTTTTTAAGGCAATAGTATAACTTTTGGTCTTTTAAAATTAATCTGATAATTACAAATTATTAGACCGTTTTCACTTTCTAGACAATGCTAATCATGGTTAACAATTTAGCCAAAGATATGGAAAGAGTGTTTGTCTTGTCTTGCATATCTAAAAGTAAGCATCAGGAATTGGACCCCTTTTGTATAAGAAGAAAATTAGGTGGCCATGCAAGTAATAATCAGCTAATACAAACAACTGGGTTTTGTATTTTCGGGCCATATCATGTAAGCATGTTTTTACAAACAGCCTTCAATTTTTGTGTGCTCCCCTTTTTCCATGGGTGTGCCAGATTTCTTTCTCTCTGAATACTTACCTCACGGGGCTGCCTGACATATGGCAGCCCCTGATAGTGGTTCAGACATGCTCAGAAAAAACAGTTCTTTTAGCAATGACCAATACAAATGATTGGAGCAGCTATGTATGTTCTGGGCAGTAATCTGTGCTTTCACAGTAAATCCAACAGGCCTTGAGCATATCCAAATTGCTGAGCTTCTCCTGGCTGTTCCATGAAGGTTTGAAGGTTGATGATTTGGCAATGGTGGACCCACAGTACATATATTGTAAATGATATAGTCCTATGATGTCGAATTTTCAGGGAATAAATTTGGTACCTTTGCATCATGTTTTCCCAGAGGTATATCTCAACCAAATGTTTTAAAAAATGTTTTTTCAAACTCTTGAGAACTTTGAAATAGAAGAGGTAGAAGTATCCTCTTTTTGTTGTGGAAATATGTTTAAAAGGTATGGGATAAATTACCCTTTTTTTTTTGCAGTTAGAAAGCGAACCATTATTTGTGCTAATAATGTCAAGATCAGTACCACAAATCTGGTTACTGAAAGTTAAAAGCAGGACGTAGTAGTTTCTCCTAACTTATTTACTTGGTTTCGTGCAACAGAATAACTTTGTCATCTAGTGTTTGAATAATTTTCTCCAAATGTAGATAGTCCAAAATTTTCTGCAAGATTATCCCTGAAAATATATATCCAGGAAGATAAAATGAAGAAAGTTAGGATGTTAAAATGCAGGAATGGTGGTGAATTTTGCATGATCACTGACAGGAAAACAAGCCTGCCCCATAGCCAATCCAGCCTCATAAATAAAGCACAGACATCACAAATCATTCACTTCTCTTTTCAGTATCTCTTCCCCTTTGTGTTCATATTTTTTCAGCAGCTGTATGTGCTATTAATCTGCATTTAGGTATGTGACTGAATGTGTGCTCTGTACTTGTTAACAGATGCAGTGTTCAATTTGCTAGTTGGGATTGAGGCCTTTTAAAATGTCATCCTGTGTTTTAGCGTTGTGTACAACATGTTTTTTCAATTTTGATTGAAAAGCTTACTTTAGTGATGGAAACATGAACCACCATGTTTGTGATTTTTTTTTTTTTTTTTTTTTTCCTTATTAGCACTCCTAAGCTTATTCCACATTTGCCAGCAGAGAAGCAGTTAGCATACAGTGAAACTCCCCCTGATTGCCTGCTAATCTGTAAGGATCTTTCTTACTTCATTACCGCGTCAGCAAATTACAGGCTGCTTGTTTGCTCCATGCTTGACTAGGTCTGGGGCACTGCCAATAAATTCTATCAAAAGAAATTGCATTGTTCTGCATTAAAGCCTCCGTCAGATGGAGTTTTGCAGGGATGAGATTGTGGCATGCTTGAAATCTGCGCTAGTTCTAACATAAGCAATTAGTGATACTGCTTGGTGGTGTGTACCACATGATAGTATGTGTGAGGTCCTGTTTATTACTTTCAGCAAGACTTAAAACAGATTGTGACTGTGCAATTATGGTGATAGGAGTCTTTCTCTTGAGAAGTACCTGTGGGTTTCCGACCAAGTTCTCCAGTGCAGTAATCTCAGATACCCAACTTCTGTGCAAATTCAACCCGTCGTCGTTATTCACTGCTCAGTTCTCAGGACAGCCTAAGTTTCAGACTAAAACATTCAGCTTGACTTGAAAGGGACCAAAGCACCGTTGGTTTTGCTGACCTTCTTTTCAAGCATCCTAGAAGAGCATTATGAAAAGTTCTGCCGTCTTATATGGTTGATGGTGTAGATGGTACAACTTCAAATTGTGCTCTGGGCATGAGGAGAGTCTATCTGTGCTCTGAGTTGATGGCACAGATTCAGAAGAGAGCAGGCCTCCACGTGTAAATGTATCCTGAGATAGTTTTCCATGTCAGTGCTCCTAGCAAACACTCAGCCTTTGATCCATGGGGGAAATAGTCCCTGGGAGATAATCTGAATAGCAAAGCAAAGCGAAAATCAAACTGCTCTTTCTGTGCATCTTTGATGCACTAGAACTTAATTTACTTTATGCATAGAACTGCTTTAACTTTACCTGGAGGCAAGGTGCAATTTAGATTAACTTTTTTTTTTTTTCCCAAGAAATCCCATTATCCATATTAAAGTGTTTCATACCTATAAAAACATAGGCTGTAGATTAACTGTTATCCCTTACTTTTTTTTTTTTTCACTCAATCAGTTTGAGGCATGGGCTTCTACAATTTGTTTAGTTTGGATTCGCCAAAATTAACAATTAATTTATTGCAAATTCTTTATTTATCAAGTTATTCTTTCAAATACTTTGCTAATATTAATATGGCTTATCCTATTCTGCAGGTAGATGTTAATGTTCTCATGTATTTCCATGGCAGAGACACAATAGACAAGTCCAAAGAAGAGCGTGGCTTAGTATAGAAGCCCATCTTGTTACACCATTGAGGCATCCTAAATTGTTTGAGTAGCAGTGATATATCTAATTTATCAGTGGGAACTCTGACTTATGAGTAAATGAAAGCCAGGGTATATACAAACAGGTACATCAAATTAGATGTGTGAATTAAATTGCAAGATCTAGATTCCTAAGTAAGTTGTGACCTAATTTTTCTAAATGTCAGTCAGTCATTTGCTATTCCCATCTGCCTCACCAAGACAGGTTTTGGTTTTCTGAAAATATAAGTGGGAATGTATCTTTAAACACCACATTCTGAAAAAGAAGCAAGATAAACAATTTAAGTCCTGGAAATAAGCTTGAATCTCTGATATTCTGATTTGCAATATATTGAATGAACTTATAAATAAAAGTCTGGCATAGTGACATTAATAGTGAGGGTTTAATTCTGAAACACAGCTTATTTTCACCTATAAACTATGTTCAGGTCAAGCTTTTTAAGTGGACTCCTGTAGGTTTAGATAAATTTTTGGTTCTGTGATACCTGTCTGAATTACAGTATACCCAACAGCACCTGCCCGTTAAGTTTTCACTCTGCCGAATGCTGGGTCGTGTCTGTGCTGAGATTCTTTTCTTTTCCCCAAATATGGTTTTCTAATAAGCAGAAGCTACATTCTATCACTCCAGATTTTAATTAGAGCATTTGCTTAATGGAGAATGCTATTCTTTCTTAACTGTAAATCCATACAGATTTTGTTAAATTCTGTTGCCCATGGGTCAGAGCTTAGAGTAAAGTAGCTCAAAAGGACTTAATACTTTAGACAGTGGGCACTCAGTAAAGCAAGTGCATTAATATTTTCATCAATTCCAGCCAACTTACAGTATTTCACTGGTCAGATCTAATTTGCTTGATGAGACATCACTAAAAGATGTTATCTATAGTGTAAGCTTAGAAATTGATTGTAACACATAATTCAAGGGCACTGTTTCATGCCTAGGGCAAGAAATACTATTTTTATCTTCATTTCATTTGCTCTTTTATAATAGATTACCTTTTCCAAACCGTATCCACCAGATTTGTTTGTATATTTACAGAGAAGCAAAAACCACAAAAACAAAACACTCTAAATTAGGTACTTTTTGGTTGGACCACACTGTAAAGTTGCATTTCTTTATTTTTGCCAAGGTATGTCAGAAGGCAGGAATATCTCAGCCTAATCAGATCTCGGGTTATATTTACATTCAAAACTACTGGGGTTAGTTTGGTTGTCTCATTCTTCAGTTGTCAAAAGAAAAGAGTTAGCCATCAGAGTTTTAACAATATTATGACATTCACATGTTAAACAGACTCCACTGATACGTTGTATATATACACACACAAAGACAGCAGTCACTTCTTTAGCTAGTATCCATTTAGTATGCATCTTAAAGTTGAATCTTCAGCTCTCAGACTGAAATTCTTAAGTTAATTGGATAAAAAATGACCCCTTTCTACCAATTCCATCTATGTAAGCCTAGAGACATCCTTCTGCTTTGAGAGTGCTGTAGGTTTTATTAAGCATGTCCCAAGGTGATGTGTATTTCAACTGTTTTGTTCATTTCATGGTGGGTTTTTCACCCCATGATAAGAGAGAATATACTGTGATGAGTCAGCTGAATACTTAAGGTACATGTGAAATTGACTGCTGTGTGCCTTTGCCCTTGTCACAGTAACTCCCCCAGGACTACAGACATAAATACTTTGCCTTTTCTACAGTTGTCATTCTGACAGTCTACGAAATGCTGACATTCAAAGTATTAAACCATCAGTAGTTTTCCATAGTGCCTGTGAAAATTTCAGTTTTCAGACAATTCGAGCATCATTGACCTTGAATGTGTGCGATTTGCTAAATTTCTTTATATTTTTTCAGAGAGATTGACTATTCACCTTTTTCATAGTTGCTATTAATTCGGATTTCTATGCTTTCAATAGGTTGTAAGCAATGTTAAAATATTCTCTTTTAGTACACACTTCATCTGATACTGGACACAGAAATAACTTGGATTGCATTGGGCGTGTTCTTTTCTGAATTTCTAGGATTTAGGTCATTAGCAAAGTCAGAATTTATTGGGGCAGAGTACTGACCAGAACAGCCAGTCTTCTAAGAAAATCAGATGCATATCCAGGATGGTAACCCATCTATCTTACTGCTTATAGTAGGGATTTATGTCTCCCTGACTTTTCGCTTTATTTTACAAGGAACAGATTTCCCTTTGTGTAGCCAATGTTGATGTTTTTTGTCCTCCTGCCTTGGTTTCGGAATATATTTAAGGCTTTTATGTGTGCAAATTTATTGTTACAATCATTGTGCTACTGATTGGTCTCTCACATTGCCAAACTCTTGGATGTGATTTAATATCTAATGAAGAAGTAGTAATGAATTTAGTACAAAGAACTCTTTTCCTGGTCTGACTTGTCAAAAGCTTGAGGTCAGTACTTTGGGAAGCCATGTTCCACCCATCTGTAGTCATACCAGTATCACTCCCAAAGTAAGGACTTGTGTTTGCTCAAGTGTTAGCTGGAGGTATTGCTTCTGCACAACATGAGGTGGGGCTCACTTTTTGCCTTAATGTCTGTGATCTCTTCTCCATCTTCCACCAACACATTACAGTTTGACATTTTTGGGCATTATTTTACTTTTTTTTTTTAATTGCAGCAATAGGGTCGGTTATTGGACATGAGGATATATTGAGTGGCCTCTTTGTGCAGTGGCTTGTTGAACAGTTGTTCTGCAGATCTGTCTATAGTGCCCATGTATTATCTGATAGCCTATAACCGTAAGGGACTTGAAGCATTCATTTCTTCAATGATTCCAGTGCTTTGATTGTGCTTTTTAATTCAATCACTGTGTAGATCCAGCATTGGTTTTCAGTGTTCGTTTCTCATTCAAGCAAAATTATCTTGACTATTCATGTGAGATTATGCACTGAAGATATCTGATGCTCCTCATTCTGAGCATTGTCTACTCAGGATTCAACACTTTACTTTGACTGAAATTACCATTATAGGTGCTGTTGTCATAGTTCAAATTAATTGCCTGTTTCACAGGGATACTAACGAGCTACAGTGACAAGAATAAGTGCAGTTGGACTCTGCTCAGCTGAAAGCTGAGAAGTGATTGGTTGTCTTTTCAGTTCTCAGTGTTATAATCAGCTTTCTTGTAGGGGAGACTCTATGATTCTCTCTCTTTTTTTATGATTTACCTTTTATTTAATAAACAACTTTACTTTCTTGAATGACATTTGTCTTGGATTGCATTCTGTCTTCTGCTGCTCAGCTGAACCAGTATGTATTTCGATGCTGAGCATCTGCATCCTTGAAGAAAATGGCTTAATTTCTAGAAATATTTGACCTGTCTGTATTTCAAATATTTTGGTGGGAGATACAGTTGATGCTTTTTAGTTATTAAAAAAACAAACAAAACCAAAAACCCAAAAAAACCCAAAACAAAACAAAAAACCCAGCAACAACAAAAAAATAAACAACCAAACAAAAAAAAAGCAGACTGCTTGGATCTGCTCCTAGATTTCCTAAATGTTAGGGCTTACGTGGCAGCTATAGTGGTCTGTGCCATGTATGAGAATTAGCAGCTCTGGAGGAATTGAAAGACGTTTTGGCCAGACATACATGACCACCATTCTGAGCTCTTTGTCTAACAAGAACAATTGCAAAACCATAATTTTGTTCCTTAGATGAACACCCACCCCAATATTGATCAGAAGAGGAAAGATATCCTCTTCATTATCACATCAGAGTTCAGAATCCATAAATAATATTATTTTTCAGAAAGGCTTTAATATATATGCCTGTTGCTATGTTAAGGAACTGGGTTTGTTGAGGTCTCCAGAAGCTTTCTGTCTTTGTTCAGGCTCTTGCATTTTAGTCATCTGTTCTTGCCATAATTCAGGTTGAATGAGGATAATACTAATTTCTCTTAATGAAGGAATATTATGATGATTCATTAGTAATAGTCGATGAAGTTTTTGGAAATTAATCCTGAAAGCAAGTTGCTTTTAAAAGAGTATTAAATTCAAGCATTTTAAAAAACCCACAGTAATATATAAGAAAATAATAGTAATGCATTTCTGCTTCTCGGGCATTACATTTTTAGTAAAAATTTACCATTACCTAAACCTCTTTCAAAATGGCATTCTGTAGATTCTGGCAGTTATTTTGAGGCTGAATTGAATATTTCAAGTTGATTTTGTCCCTTTCTTACATGGTATACCAGGGAGCTGCAACAAAGTACACTTTTCCAATTCTAGAGTGCTTTAACCAGGTTATTTGCTGCCATCATTTAAGAAAAGGATTTAAAATACTGTTCTAGAAAGGAAGGAAGGTCCCTGAACTGTTACAAGCAATCACTAGGACTATGTTTGTGTCCCTATGATCAGAGCTGGCTGAGGCCGTCAGACCTTTGGATCAGGTACTACAGAAGCAGCATATGCGTGTTTTGGTTTTTGCCTAAGTAATCTCATAATGCTTTCTCTTCCAAAATATGTCCCCTTTGAGATCAGTGTGTTCTGCTAGAGCTATAAGGACTGATTTTCTGTCTGCTTCTTTTGTAACCACTGGCGCCAATGCACACAGGTGGAGATAAGAGAGGAAACGTGTAAGTGAGCATAGCTGCGGGACAGAACCTGCTGGATCACGTAGGCATCTTTGAGCACGTGTCAGGCTATTTCCCCAAAGGCAGTTTATTACTTTGCCACCACCCTCACACAGACAATAAATAATGTGAAATTAGTCAAACAACAAACAGCTGAAAAAAAGGCAAACCGTACCGAGCACCTGCAAAGGCGGACGGTCATGCTTTGGCATATATTGAGGAAAAGAACATTCCAGAGTACATCTAGAAGGATTAGGCTTAATGAACAAATTGTCTTGACAAATTTCACCTCCTTTTCTGCTCATCTGCACGCTTTCATCATTATGAATTTCCTATTCTGAATTACCTGTTAAGTATTTCCTGCAGACGGATGTCAGCTTGTGAATTGCTCAGATGCTCAGTGTTTCTCATTAGTAGTGCTGTCTGGTTGTCCACTTAGTTAAATGCTCCAAGTTTCCTACCCCCCCAGGCAAAATACAGCTGCAAGGAGGTAAAGACCTCATACCAGATTTAAGTTTGTTTCCAGAATGTTTACTTCTGTTTACATAGAGAAATAAAAGTCCATGCCCAAAATGCTTACATTCATGTTTATCACTGAATAAAGGAATTAAGGAAGTGATGTCACAGTGGTTCCCTCATCAGGTTGATCCTGACTTGATGTTACACTTAAACACATGTTAGCATAATGTTACAGAAGATGTGCAGACATTTCATTCACATTATTACCGAATTTCCCCCCAGGCGTATGATTAGTATTAGGGTGCTGGTCCTGCTGGCACGACAGAATGTTATCCCTTTCAGTTGTATGTCAGTCCTGGTATTTACAGGGAAAATTTACAGGGATTCAGTTTCTATTAACCTCCTCTTATGAAGGTCATTTGTTAAAAGTAAAAAAAGAATGGACACGTGTGCAGACAGTTGTCCTGGTGACACCTGATAAGGCAGCTACAATGCCAGAAAAGTAGTGTCTCTGATGATGCTCTATTGTTTGTGTTGCTATTAAAAGAAATAATAAGCCAAGAATGGATATCTAATTATATCTCTGGTTTCCAGCTTTCTATCCCCCCTTTCATTATAGTTTATGATAGGTCCAGTAACATGAATTTTCTTTTTATTTTAGCTCAGAAATAATCTTTCCACGCTGTTTCTAAATGGTCATTATAAGAAAGTTTGTGTTTTGGAAAGGTAACTCTCCTGTATTAGGTATCAACACGTGCTGAAAGTTCGGAGTTGAGTCATCCACAACTGTGGATCACATCCTGATCAATTTTTCAAGGAAGATGGGACCTAGTGAGGGCATGCTGAGGTAGAATGGCATACATGGCGTTAGGATATTGACTGGGAAAGAAGCACATCTTTGTTCTTTCCATATCCTATAGCCCATCGTTATCTCTGCACCCTCCTGCTGGTTTTCTACAAACACTACTCCTGTTCACAAAGCAAATTAGGCTTTCAAGTAGATTTTCAACTTTTTGGGGGATTGGGGTTAAGCAATATAGAAGGTGAAGTAATGAAAACCCTAGACACTGATGCCTATTTACTTATTGCAGAAAGAAAAGAAATGAACTCAAGATTGCTCTGATGTGGTCTTAGCTATAGCTCAAAAGGTTGAAAAGATTCTCCCTTGATTGCTGCACAACGCTTTGTTGATGAACTCCTTCGGTGCTGGAGTTTCAGCTCATTAGTTATATCACCTCTTTTACTGTAGTCTGTCAGGACAGCTTGAAAGGGTATCGATTAAGGGCTTAACTCACTTTTTATCATTGCTAATTTTTTTTTTTTTTTTTGGCCAGGTGCTAGATTTCAAGACATTGGTTTTGGGGCAGCCTCTAAAAAATGGAGGGATGATTAGAACTTCAGTGAGCTGTTCACTGCAAGTTCTATCAGATATTAAAATTGGTATTCATGAAGAATTTGAAAAGGAAAACTTTCCAGTTTTATGAGATATTTGTTAAGAATTCAGACATTATCTTCATAATGAGTACATGCTGCTTTTCATCTTCCCTTACTTGCACTGTTACTTGTCAAAATTTTGAAGGGGGTTCTGAACAGTAAACCACAGTGGTTTTGCTGCAGCATGGGCTCT
The DNA here is from genome assembly GCF_034619465.1 of Leptosomus discolor. Classification (NCBI taxonomy): domain Eukaryota; kingdom Metazoa; phylum Chordata; class Aves; order Leptosomiformes; family Leptosomidae; genus Leptosomus; species Leptosomus discolor. The sequence goes on along the minus strand of NC_141399.1, from coordinate 33,349,851 downwards.
GAGGGAGGCATTGCATTTCTGAGATATTAAAAGCACACCTTTGAAAATTGGAGATGAAGAAATAACCAGGGTCAAAGGTCCTGATGTACTAATTAAATATAATGAAGTTTATACAAGCATCAGCACAACGACTTTTGCTTTTTTTAATAGAGTTTACGTGTTTATAGAGTATTCATGGTAGTAAGAGGCTAAATTTTTCTTGTTATTGCATGCTTATTTTTTCTTCCTGAAGCTAAACAGGTATTTGTAATTGCATTTTATCGTCTCAAATTACATAATATTTTACTCAACCTAGGAAGCATGCTAAAGCCAGGCTTTTTAGGAATAAAAACCAACACTAATTAACTTTGTAAGGAATGAGATCGATATTGTTCTTTTCCAGTTTCTCATGGAGAAATTGAATTGAGAAACTGGAAAAGAACAATGTCAGATGTTTAATGTGACAGTTTTCATAGTCACTCAAGTGCGTAAGCATCTATCCCAATTGCTTCCACAAACATAGTCTTGTATGCTGCCACTGTTACTGGTTTGTTGCATACAGTTTACAAAGGAGGTTGTTTGAATTCTCAATCATTTTGTGGTCAGAATCCTACTGCGGGCAAAAGAAAACACAGTTTCTGTGCAAAACCAAGAACTTTTGTTAGTCTATTTGAAGTCCTAGTGGTCTAAATTATTATTATTAGTCCAGTTACAATGATACTTATCATTCAAATTATAGACAGTTAACTTTAATATACGCAAACTTTCTATTATCTGCCCCTTTCTTAGGTGTTATGTTACTTTTCCGCTCTCTCACTGCTCAATAGCTTCATTCTGGAGGGAGATGAAAATACCTCAGTCACGAGCATTTGAATCCTTTGCCAGAAATGGGATGTTGATGATTTCTTCCTCCTCGCCCTTCGGTACAGTCGGGGTCATCTTTATATGCTTGGTTAACGTCCTACACCTTGTTCTTTCTTTGTAGGACTGCTTAGGTCCAATTTACAACATATAGTGTCTTTTACATATGTTGGATACTTGTTCTTTGTTCTCTTTATTAACCCTAAACCAAATTTTACCCAGCTTCCAGGGGTGCATTCACTCCTAATGTGGTGGTTTTATAGCTCTTGGTCCTTCAGTATCATCCCATGCCTGTACTTTTAAGGCCCCTACTGTCATCAGATGCCTGTACTTCTCTATGCTGCATTTTATCTGCAGTCATAGACAGTTCATTCTGCCTAGAATAGCTGCATGCATTGCTATTTATTAGTTTCGCACTCTTGTCTGTGTACATATAAAACAATAGCTACTTCCCCGTACCAGAAGCACAGAAACAATCGCACCTTTCTGAGAACAGCTGTTAGAAGCAAAGCAAACAAACAAGCAAAGCAAAGCACCCCTCGTCGCCTTGGCCAAGGCAAGTCCTGGCAAAGCCTGAGAACACCTGAGGTCTGCGCTGCAGCTTAGCACAAAGCCTCTGGCCTGTTCTGAGCAATGGTAACACTGTATTTATCAGGCTACTAGGCTACAGAACAAAGAAAAAGCCTGAGTTAGTTACAGTTTTATTCTCCACAAGCATATCACAAACTAACCTTTCTCTTTTCTCTTTCACTGCAGTAAGCTGAAACACTTAGCTTTTTGCAAACTTGACCTTGTTACACCAACAATCCTTCTTCCCCAGGCTTGTACCTCCATCTGCTACACTTCTTTCATTTATGCCCTCTGCCTGTGCTAATTTTCTTTAACTATGGATGAGTCCTGAAAGGTACCAAACAGTGAGATATCTGAATGCTGGCAGATGATAGTTGATCCCTCTTAACAATGAATAATGGTGATGAAATGTATGTCTATGTACCTTCCCTGCATTCTTAAATGTTGCGTTTCGGGCAGAGACAACAGAGCTGTGTCTGGTGCAGATGTTGAGCACTGAGCACGTAACGAGAAAAGTCTGGACTCCAAATAATTTGCAATAAGCATTTGTAATTCCAAGTATTAAGTGTAAAAGTGCTTGTTCCCCCTGTGATTTTCAGCACCCATTTTTCCTCTTCTTCCTTGATTGCTAATTAAATCACATACAGAAATGCTTTCCTGATGAATCTCACTCAATCTATGGGCAGTTTCTCATACGTACTTCACTACCAAAACATGTAATTTGATCACTGTATGCCTGTGTAATATAATTCATCTTTTCAGGATCTTAAGAGTCTCCCTCTGTGTCAAAAGGCTAAATATCCCAGAAGGCTGTTAAGTGGACGTGTCCCTCAGGCCTTAAGAAATAAATGGAATGCTGATTTGGTACAGATTTGAGCACAATTTAAATAACCACATATCCGATTTCATAAATGGTATGTTGTCTAAAGCTTCTCTTTATTGACTTTCATGTTTGGGAATGTTATTGTGAGGTTTTGTAATCTTACCAAAAAAAAAAAAATTAAGAGGAAGAGAGAAGGGAGAAAAAAATAATTCTTGCTATACCTTTGAAACATTTTCCTTTTTTCAGGTATTATAGGCTTTCATGCATTTGTCCAAGCTCTTGAGGATTTTGTATGATAGATTAGAATGGGTCAGTGATTCTGAGAAATAAGATTTGAGGGAATAATGAGAATGTACGTGTGAACAGGGTAGGGGACAAAAGCCAGCTGTTATTACATTGCCATGCCTGTACACTGACGACAATGCCTGTGATTACAGTAATGGACCCAAATGAATAATAAGCCTTTTTTTTGAGGAAGTTAGACTGTCAGCCTGTCCCTAAAATATTCTTCTGTCTGTCTTATTGACAGTTATTGAGTTAGCTGTAGCTCTTGAGAATCACCAGGTGCTATTTTTATGCTCTTACTTTGCAAGCAGAGATGTCACACCAGCTGGCTTTTCCCCCTGTTTGTAGCTCCTGTGCTTTGCCAAAGGTCAGTATGTGAAGATTTCAGCTTAACTTTGGAGTCTAATGTCTGGTGCTGTACTAAGGTAAATTATCCATTTAAGCACTGTCTGAAACGAGTTGTCTTTTATTCACAATGATCTGATTTGAGTCATAGTATATAATAAACAATGAATGCAAAAGAGAGGTTGCAGTTCAGTCAGAAATTATTATTTGCAAAATTACTGCTAGCCTCTCATTAGCACTTACAAGTGGCAGCTCTTAAAGGATTTAGGAAATTGCTTAATGAAGATTCATTTATTAAAATGTATGGCTGGCCAATATACTGGTCATTACATTGATCTTAGAATTGGATCAGAGTGTGAGCAACCTTTGTGTAATTGAGGAATGAAAAGGAGAAGAGCTAACTACTTTGAGCAACTTTGGAGCAATTATTTTTTGGATTTGTCTACTTTTTGTATTAAGAGGTAGCTCATTCTTTCTTTCAGTCTTCTTTAAAAGCTTTCCTTTCTTCTTTAAAGAAAATATACTTTCTTGTTTGAGATTTTTAAAAGCAGAATTTTGTATAATAGTGCAGTATGCTATTCCATAATTCAGCATTACGTTTTCATCGCTTATTGTAGAGCCCACTGTAATTTCATCTACACAGACGCATATAGTCTGCTCCAAGCTTTGTGGTTTTGACAGACAAATTATATAGGTATGTCAAAAGTATAAATACAGTGGAGAAACAGAATGTCTAAAATACATTTTATTCATAGACATGGACCATTGTGTCACCTAGTCAGGGAAGATAAATGTCTCTTTGAAATTAAGCAATTTATAAGTATAAATTAAGGTTCTGTTGTGCCCCACCCCATTTCTAATTCTTATCTGTTTCCTTACCAAAAAGCATCTAATTAGTAAGAGATAAATATGTACACATGTTTAGGAATGACATCTTTTTTTCTTTCTGCTACAGTCATTCTTGGTGTGCTGTCACCTTCTTTCACACCCTTTCTCCTCCTGGTAAAGACAGAGCAATACATGCTCAGTTTCGATGGAGCAACTTAAAAATATGTAACCCAGGTCTTGTAAGCAAAGGAACCCGGGGTCTCCTGTGTGACCCATGAAGGCCTTGGTACCCTCCTGATGCACTGCTGGAGCTCCAGCCTTATGGCTTCTTTTTTACGGTAGTGGCTTCTGCATTGTAGAGTTTGTATTGTGCATGGAAGAATCAATCTTTCTTGCACAATACCCGGGGGTGAGAGAATGTGCTTGTGTGGCAAACAGTGCTACATATGCCAGATTATAGCCACAATTCCAGCGCTGAAAGATTTTATGTGATCTGTCTGTAGTGATTTACTGGGTTTATATCTGGCTAAAATACTACTGGCAAAGTAGTGACTAAAAGCAGTGGGTCTGTGTTTAGCTGTCAAAGTCTGGAACACGACTTCAGAGGGATGGACATACATATTGACTTGAAGAATAACAAGCTTTGGATTTATTCTGATGGCAAAAAAATACTAAACAAATATGGTAATGTGGATTAAAAGTAGGGAGTGGTTTTGTGGGGTTTTTTTTTGTTGTTTTGGGTTTTTAAAAAAATCATTTAAATGGAATGATGTAAGGCCAAGGTAGAGCATGTTTTGCATTTCGGATTTTCAGGATTTCTTCTCTTCCTGAGTTTTACTTCAGTTTTATGCAGAAGTTCAGTATTGTTGTTCAGGGGCTTTGGACGTATCTTCCTAGGATCAGAAAATTGGATTTTACCTGAATTTCCATTCTGGTGAACTTAAATTAAAGACAAACAAACCAACCCACAAATAAAACAAAGAAACTAAAAGCCACCCCCAGAAAACCACATCTTCAATGCTTTGTTTTTGTGGATGGGAAAACAGCCATTGATTGCTTTACTCAAGTTTTAAGCTAGCTGGGATAACACAAATCATTACACTTAAAATAAAAGTTGCAATAAGTGAACCTTTTGCCTTTGGTGGGGGCATCTCAGTGGGAACCTTTGTCAGATGTTAACATGCACTGAGGAGACATTGACTGTTTTAACTTTCCATTTCTGAAGTGAATTATCTGGTCCTCTCACCTCTGTAAATCAATCAAGTTTTCAGCTTTTTTTGCAAACATGCACACTTACAGCACTGGTGGAAGTTAAGGCAGCACATTGTACAGTCTGTGGGCTTCCGAGCTGCAAAAGAGACTCATTAGAGAGAAAATCTACCTTACGCTTTCTTGTCGAGCGACAAGTGTCACAGGCATTTTAGTTGGACTCTTCTAATTTGACGGCATTCCTTTGTTTGAAGAAAGCTGAAGCTGGGAGGCGAATGCACGTTATCCCTGTCTGGATGGTGCGACATTCTGACCATAGGAGAATAACAGTCTGGAGGTGATAATCAGCCATCATTAACAGCAGAATTTGACCTTTTTATTTTTATTTTATTATTTTTAGTGATCTGAGCATTATGAAATTTAAAGCAAAATAACACTCACAAATTACCTTTCACCTGGAAAGAGATCCTTTTAAAAGAGAAAAAGAAAAGTCTATTTGCATGTTTGCGCTGAGGTACAAGTTCTCTGCCAACTATGATTGAAAATATGTCTAAAATCAATTTGCTTTTCAATGTTTTTAAGTCATTGAAACTATCAGAAAACCAAATTAATTATTTTTTCTCAAATGAATTATCAAGAGTATCCTCAAAATAGTTAAGAAGTCAAAGTCCATACAATAATATAATTATTTTGAATGAACAAGACAGTAAAAATCTCAAAGCTGTCTGGAAATTAGCTGGATCCATTCTGGTACCTGTTTTTGGACTTAACCACAGTATCACTAAATATTTCCAGTAATTGCCTCAGAACAAGCAAATTGCAAGCAAATTAAAAAAGATAGTTTCTTTTTTTTCCTGTTTGATCTCTTGGAGGGATTAGTTTTGGTTTTTAAAGGCTTTAAAATGGCTGAGCAAGTGGTTAATCCATGTGCTGCTTGTGGTGAGATGAACAAGAACATGGCATAAAAAAAAAATGCTGCTGTGTGAGCTAACGCAGTTTTCAAGAGTCGATTGAGTAACTCATACCCAGCAGCGGGACTCCCCGGTGGGTTCATCTGTGCCCTGGTGGGGAATAAGTCCTGTGCCACCGCACTCATACCTGGGAGGCAGCAAGGACTCTTGGCTGGCCTGTTGCAAAGGGAAGGTGAAGTGCAAGGTTTTAGTAGAAAGTTTTGCCCAGGCTGGTGTTTAAAATGAAGCAGAATGTTTGGGTACCTATGCAATAGTTCAATCTAAAGATTTAGTCTGTTAAGGTAATTTTGCTCTTACCACTTTCAGTGTTGCTGTGTTTTAATATTTCAGTTGCTTATTTGAGAGTATTTATGGCTGGAGCTGTAGCAGTGTACTTGTAAGAGATGTAAGCTCGGACAAAATCAAACCCTTACAGGCATGTGTTAGTTTGCAGTAGAATGCCTTTTGGCTGATTTGGATTTGCATCGATCTGCCTGTGGTTTTGTTTCATTACCTCTAGGCTGATGTTAGAAATGTAGGCTTTTCTGTTTGATCTGCCATTAGGCTTTTACCTCAGTGTCCTATTGATACATGCCACTCGCTTCTCCTCTGGCCTCCTTCTAAATACAACTCCCTGCCTGCCTGGCTTTGGAACTTGAAAAATTAAATGAAAAAAATGTGGAGTGGGCCTAGAGCTGAACAGACCTCTGGTGCTCTGTTTGAGTTTCTAAAATGAGTAACAATAAAATATTTCAGCATTCACTTAATATGATGAAGCTTCATGAAACTTCTGTGCTAGCATTCCTGAAGAAGCTCTCTAATGCTGCTTTATAGCTGGGCTTTGGTTAAACAGAGTCTTCTGGAAAAATATTATGGTTGTTTTCTGTAGAATGTTATTTCTTCTGATATTTCGATACAAGTTGCGTCAATGTTAAATTGCGAGATTGATGTAGGAAGATCACTGAATACTTCTCTACTAATGTTTCCTTTGTGAAGGGAAACTTAAAATTTTAAATAATGTCTGATTTTCCTCTGAGGAGGTCTAGTTTTGGCAGCAATAGCTTGTTGGGACTCGAGATTTAGCCCTGGTTTTGTGTGTTTTCAAACTGGTCACTGTTACCATGTCTTAGATTATGAAGCTGAATTTTATTGTGGCTTTTATCATTCACTTCACCCAACAGTTATTTGGAGGGAGGTAGGGCTGGGGGAGAAGTACTTCAGGGAGCTTTGGATCAAGTCTGCCATATGTAGGTGATGCAGCTGTCAGCAGTATGGTGGTACTACCTTGAAGCGTTTTAAAAGTCTGAGCAGATTGTAAGATTGACTTAAATGCTAAAAGGAAGACCCATACTTCTAATATGAATCTGCATTATATTGCAGAGCTGGTAAGTTGTCGGATGTGATGGATTTCAGGCTCCATGCTCGGAGCTCCTCCCAAAGCTTAGACTATTCTTAAGGAACAAGTGGCAAACGCTGGAAGGAGCACTGCTGTCTGTGAACTTCAGAACAAGAAAAAAAACACATATAAAAGTGGTAGCAGATAATAGTAATGACTCAATCTTAAACCTCATGAACCTGTAGGGCTTTTAAGCAGGAACTTTGCTTGTCAAGGCAGTCCTTTATTAGCCATGGGTTTCTCCACTCTAATTTGAAGATTTCCATTAATGAACTGGTCTGTTGCTCACAGATGGAATATCTGGCAGAATGCATCTTCTTCAGTCACCAGTTTTTCAGTCTTGTTAGAGCAGATAAGATCATTATTATTCTCTCACTTACTCACAGAGGTTTAGTATTAGATGATGTTGCTAATGGCTTTTTTTTTTAATCCATATGGTTCCATTGAAACAGACGGCATCAGCACTCACTTCAGTGAATATCTGCTAGTATTGTCCAAACTAGTCAGAAAACAGTTTTTATTCAGTCACTTTCTCTTTGGTTTTTGGTGTATTTTCTGGTGTTGATATCATTTTAAGTGATGCTATATGTGCTTGTATTTATTTACATTCTTATAAAATGCACATGCATAATTCCCTATTCGGGCAATCTCTGGTCATTTATTGGAATGTAGTATTTTTGGGGGGGTATATTTTGAGAGAGAAGAGCTTTTTCTCTGAGGACCCATGCTAGATGAACATAAAATGTAATTATGACTTGGCTAACAGTGTCCCTTCTGTCCAGGACTCTTGATTTCATTTTTGGATTCTGCCATTGACTTAGCCTAACCTTCAATAATGAGAATCAAGAGGGCATAGCCATTTGTGCTTTTGTTTGTTGATTTGTAAACTGTTTTAATAATTGTCTTTTCTGTTCTGTTATTCTGAAACTGAACTCATCTTTCTAAAGCCCATTCAAGTAAAGAATGATATATACGTGCAAAGTACTATTATGCTATAGGCTGTTTTTCAAATTTCTAACATCTATTGTTAGTCTGTGGCAGTTATTGTACATTTGTATTGCTGGGAGAAGGAGATTTACTGAAATGCAAAACCCATGGGATGCAAAAATGCTTAATGTCTACCTAGCAAGTGTAAGAGTACATCACTTGTAAGGAACTTTGCAGAGTTACGCGATAGGGCAATGCGTTTGTGGAGTGACAGGCGAATTATTGATTGTAGCTGGAGAGTCATCTTCTTGTAGTTGTTGTTTGTCTTCTGTTTCTTCTGTGAGTCCCTGGGGAGTCAGTGGGGAATTAGTCTGTAGTCTGTATCAAGCATGGATTTATAGTCTTTAACTGTGGGGGAAAAAATGGAGTGTATCTTTTGAGGCAAGGATGTAAACAATTACAGAAAGTGAATTTGTTGGCTAGGATTACAGTAAGCCAGCACAAGGGCACATAATACGAGAGGAAATTATTTCCTCCCAATGAGGGAAATTACTTCCAAAGATGCCTGACCTCTTTCATCAGAGACTCTCGTCATTAGTCATTATTTCTGTTATGAAATAAATAAGCATATCATGGTCCTGCATCTCAAAGTCAATTCTAGAGACATAGGTGAAAGGGACAAAGTGTTACTCTGGATTGCTTTTGTTTCACTGCTCGTGATGGCATTTAGTATCTTGCCACCTTGCTACACAAGCACCGGCTGAAATCTGTGTTGATTTTGATTGTGTTCGTTTGAGATGTGACAGTACATTTCTCTGGTAAATATATCCCTGTCTGTACTTCAGCTACCTACAGCAACACAGCCCAAGTCTTTTGAACTTCTGGGAAGAGTCGTCTGGTGTGCTTCAGGCTGCTGGTTCACTTCTGGTTTCCCAGTAAAATACTTTGAAACCAAAGCAATGCTGCCAGCCTTCTTTCAAGCAATGAGCCTGCCTCAACAATTTAATACTATTCCACTGGATCTCAGACAAGCATTGGTTTTCTTGGAGGGGGGGATGGTTGGTTTTTGTGAGAAATTTTTGTTTGTTTGTTTTCAACACGGAAGAATGAGATCTCAGTCACTTTAGTTTGTGTTTTGTGCAAAGGTCTGAATCCAGTGTTCTGGAAGTGAAGTTTCATGTCATTGTGGCTTTGATTTCCCCCTTACAAATACCATGTTTATGTGTTATCTTTGCTATGTATCTCAAAATGTTTAAATGTCTTACACACTACAGGTAGTATTTCTACTGTTGAATCGACTACAACCAGTTCTGCAGCCATTCCTCCCCTTCCCGCCACCCCTCCTGCATTCATCCATCTTCTGCATAAAGTGATTTTTAAAGTATGGGCAACTAGCTATAACAGTAGCTACAGAGATTTTTGATTCCTCAACACCATGTAAAACTGCCAGAAGACTGTAGAATTCACTCCATTGAAGGCGGTTGCTAAAGTTCATGATGTGTCTTGATTTTTGGCTACTAACAAAAATACATTTCAAAGTCTGTTGAAATGGAAGCTGTTTAACGATAAGCATTTACCTTCCTCTAGTTCTTCACCAAGAACTAATATGATTTTAAAGAAAGTAGGATTCTTTTAAAAGTGATGATTAGTCTCTGGTGTAAAGAAGAGTCTTGAAAGTGTTTAATTAGGCAACAACAAAAAGCACGAAATGAGCAAAGCTGATTCTGTAGATATCTGATGATCGTACTGAGATATAATTGAAGTAGAGAAGCCTGTTGCTTCTAATAGTTTAAGTGCCTTGCACACCCACTGCATGCACTGAGTACAATAAAATGTTCTATCACACATTCTCTTCGTCTTCCAATATGTGATCCATACTCCTGCAATAATAGCAGGGATAATTAATTCTGGCTTAAGTGTTTGGAAAATTGTTGAGTGCTGCAATTACAGGCTTTCCAAATGGCAGTATTTAGTAGCAAGAAGGTATGCTCTACAATCTCCCCCTCCCATATCTGAGTGCACTGAAAAACTTCAATTCAGCAACATAAGGAAAAAGCCGCTGCAGGAGTGCATCTTAATGTAGTGTTAATTGGGTAAAGGAAGAACATAGCTCGGGAACACAGAGGGTGCATTTGGAACAGGACAAATAATTTGAAATACGGGTTTGATGAATTCCCTCCGTCTCTGTGCTGCGGTTGCTGCAGCACTTCTGTTTATATTGATCTGAACGGCATGGAAATTTTCTTTCATCTGTCATTTACATTCATTTTACCTCTTGCAATTGCCTTTGCCGGCTTACATGCTTGTTTTCTAGTGAATCTATTAATAATATTTCCAGTACATCAAAAGAATTTCTTTTGTGCAAAGATAGAATATAATATGCCTAAGGTATAGGAGGGTTCCTAGCTTCAGTTTTACCTACTAAAAGTTATTAATGAGTTCTGTGAAGTAAAAAAAAAATAAAAAGGGTAATGCTAATTGCATGCTATAGATTTTCCTCCATTGCTTACTCATTTAGTTGGTGACTTGCAGAACAGAATATTTACACTGTAGCTTTCTTCTGATTGCAATATGCCTCCTGAATTGACAAAAATAGGACCAAAGGTCAAATTAATTAAAAACAGTAGGAGAAAGAATATAATTAATGCTGCAAGTTTGTATTTACACATTTTGCCTGGAAAATGTGTGAAGTGCATTTTGTTTTGTGCAAGGCACAGACACTGACAATGAAAATAAGAAAACACTAAGGCATATGTTAAAGAGTAGAATTAAATTGAATTCTTTAGTCAGGAAAATTTATGCTTAACAATGGTTTCAGGGTGAGCAACTGGGGCAGGTACCATGGGTATTCTATAGAGTAATTGATACAGGAATACAAGTCTACGTGCATGTACATGTAGCTGTGTGGAAGATACCCATGCCCATAGTGTCTCCCTGTTGCCCACATGCCTTGTGCCAGCTTTGCTGACACCAATGTTGCTACCCTTCCACACACACATTTTTCCTGTGGGTATATATCAGAGGTCCTTCCTCATTCTCAGGTATCTACAGCAATTTGCCTTCTCCTGAGCAGTAATAATATGGTGTAGACCCAAAACCCTGCATTTGTTTTTGTGCAACTGCATGTTTCAAGGGATTTCTGCATTGTCAGGCTTTTCTGGATCAACCAGACCAAGCAGTGGCTTTTCCTGATCATCTCCTTGGTGTCAGAGTTGCAAAAGTATTGCAGATTTATAGGTTGCGAGTTCAGTGTGACATGTATGGAGAATATTTACCTCTGGTTTAACTGAGCTTTACATGAAATTTGAATAATCCTGAAGTAAAGACGGTAGCAGTGTTAATCTTCTGGTGAGGAAACAGAGGTAGCCACTGAATGCACTCAGGGAGTTGCAGAAGTGGCATTCATTGTGCCTTTGGCCTTCTCTCCCCAGCCCCTTTTGTTTCTCAGCTTTTTGGGGCACTTTTACTTGGGCATCTTTCCAAAGATGCAGGGACTTGGACTCCAGGTTATGGTCTTTATGAGTATGCAATATAATGTTATTTTTGGTTTTATACAGTAAGTGGCTGGGACTAAGTTGCTCTTAAGCAAAACATTGGTATGCTCAGTGGTGCTGAGAGAGGCACTTGGTGGTCTGTGCGAGCTATGCAGCCGGCAGTCCCATGAGGAAGAGCTGGACTTCATGGCTCACTGGAAGTGCTCAGTCCTCACTTTTGCTGACTTCTCTACTATTTTCCCTTGGTGCTGTATATATTTTTGCATTAGTACCTTTCTCTTGACTTCTTGAGTTACTAAGTAAACAACTTCACTTCTGTCTCGGTTTCTACTTACTGTGCATGGCTTGAGTTCACCTGTTTTCTCACTTGCCTCAGTAACTGCTTGTCAGGAAAGCAACCCAAGGTCACAGGTCTGTGCTTTATAAAGCCAGGTCCCTGGTGACAGATGCCTGAAGCTCACAAAACTGGACCTTGACTTACAGCTCCCCTCCACAGCTTCACTCTCATTGTGAGTTCGGAGCACAAATCCCATGGTGGTAGGTCGTGGCTGGATTGGCGTCGAGGGCAGCTGCAGTCACAGGGTCTGATTGCAGGCACATCGCCTGCTCTCGGCTGCACATAGCAGCTCTCAGCTTTCTTTGGGAGCAAGCAACTTTCCTCATGCTTCGGCTGGAGTCCCTCAGTTCCCCTTGCCCAGAACTGCATTATTTCTGTATGCAAACTAACATATGCTGCATTGCTTCAGTAATTTGTATTGTATATTTTGCTCCGTGAAGAAAGAGGAGTAAGTAATCTTAATAGTCCCAAAGAATGGCTGCACTGAATATGAAAATGAGCTAGAAAGATTTAAGGAACAAGGGAAGGCTAATGGCTTTGTATTTTATACTTTACTGAAATTACACAAGTGGTGAATTCTGACAGACAGTTATATATTCTGATTATCTGAAAGGACAATTGTAGAGACATTGCTCTGTAGGAGCGAAGGATGGTATCAATGATACCATGCAGCACTTCAATTTGTAAAATTTTTCCCATTTACAAATACATTTTTCAGACATCCATTTAAGAATGCATTAGTAGCATGTAGCTCAACTCACTTTAGTAATTTTGAATATTTCATGTATTCTACTGTAAATAACAGCTAAAAACTTACTCGTTATCATCCTGCTAGTATACATTGTGAAACTAGTGATGCAAATGGGACATTTCTGACTTTAATCAAATAAAACGTAATACTTTTTCTTAAAACAGCTTGGGGAGAAAAATGGATATTTCAGATATTTTAAATAAAAACAAAGTATTGCAACAGTGTTCACAGTGGCATTTATCATGTAGCACCTTTCCTATTTACAATAACAGAAGATTGAAACAAAGCAAAGTGTGCCACTCAAAAATTCCTTTATTTCAGTAGATGGAATAACTTCTTATATTGAGAATAAAACTTTTATCTGACAGTTGGAAAGGCAATTTCAGGATACATGTTTTGACCCTGGAAGCTTTCCTGGATTCTTCTCAGTGGTACCTCTTCAGGTGAAAGTTTTCTTGATCCAGGGAAGATTGTCCTGCACCACTGAAGTCCACTAGAGTGTAATGGTGATAAAAGTCTCAACACTGAAATGCTGGAATTTTACTTGTACCAAGCAAATACAGCATGAACTGCATCACTGCTTGTAAATTTTGGCCTACAGCTTTACATTATATAGGCCAGTGTGTTTCCTTTCTATTCTCTTGCCTTTTCCTTAACCATTTCACCTAAAAGTGGACTAATTGTAGTTGCTATGAGAATGTACTTTAGATAGATGACCTTGGATGGCAAACACACTGTACATTTAAAATTAAGAATGGGTAATCTGGGTGGGTAAGGGAAATTTGCTAAAGGCCAAAAAGATAAATGGTGCAAGCAAATACTGATACAGGGAGCAGAAAAGAGAATGCTTTCACTGCACTCTTAAGTAAGTCTTGAGTTTCCCAAGAGCTCATTTTGGGTAAAAGGGTAACTTATTGTCTATTCTTTCTCATCTCCAGGAAGAGCAAGCTCCTTTTTCTGACAGCGCCATAAAATATATTAGTTTTATCCTTCCATTTTAACTATCATTGGTTCCTATTCTACCTAATCAAACACTTGACATCAAACATTAGATTAGCTTCTGTAACAAATACTGTTATAACAAAGGTGTGCTATCATAACAAATGTAGTGGGATAGTGACATGCCAAAGACCTGCTTTTCTACTCAAATTAAAAGGTCTTTTGCTTTTAATTTAATTTATTTTTAAAATGTTTGTGTTGACTCTTCTTAGGGAGATATTGCAGAAAATCTGCTGCTTTATTATGTCAGGGTGTAGCCAGGGCTGGCTGCTCTCTGGGGGCCAAGAGCAACGGGTGGTCCCCTTGGCTTTTGAGGGCCACTGTGCATGACATCAAAATTGGTGGAAATATAGTCTAGAAACCTTTGGATCCAAAATTATGGGACCTTTTTCTAGAAGAAAGTGAGGAGGTCAGTCTTTTTCTTTATTCAACTCACCCTCTTCAGATTCTAAGATTATACTGCAGACTTGCTCTGTGCCCTAATTTTGTACCTTTTTTTTTTTTTACCATAACAAGATGAGTTCACCTTCAATAGCCACATATATGACTATCAAATGTAAGGTTATTCCAGATCTGTATTACGCATTAACTGCTTGATAATCGTCCCACTCAGATATCCTATCCACACCTGCAAGAAAAATTTCTGTGGAGCCAAGATTTATTTTATAGAGTGAAATAAAACTACAGTGATACACAGCTACTTGTGCTAGAATATTTAAGAATAATCCTTGAGCATGTCTTACTAAAAGTACATGTCTATGTTTTTCTTCTAACTTCAGAACACTTTCAACCCAAAGAACCAAAATTAGATAAAAGTCCCTTTTTCTGGGAAATACTGATAAGAGTAACTCCATTTATTGGTTAGAAATGATGAAGGCACATTTTCAAGCCTCTTCAAGTGAATACTTGTATGGCTTGTGAAGTTATACGCATGTGTATTGCTTCAGAAAAATTTGACCTTTAAATGAAAAACTGAATAGAAAAAAAATAGCAAATGGAAATTGAATTGCGATCTTGAGATTTCTTCCAGGTCTCTATAGCTCTGATAACCTCATCATGCTTGAACTTAATGGTTAGCTTTGACTGGTGTGATGCAAAACTAGGGGCTGGAGGTCAGTGAGTAATTCACTGGAACAACATTTATTATTCCATAAATCTATACCTTACTCATGAAGAAGGATGAAATCTGTTTATCTGAGCCACAACCGAAATGTATAAATTAACGGAATTAAATTAGAGTTTGAGTGCTATGTACATATATGAAAATATAAATTCTGCTCTATTTCAGTACTAACCCAAAGAAAATAATAAGTAAGCAATAGTCTTGCTTTTAAAAGAAATATTCACAACTGTAATAACACCCAATCAATATTTCTGCTAAAAGGGATCTGTGTTGTTGGGCCAGCAGTCAGAAGTGATATGAAATATTAAGAAAATGTTTCTGTATTATTGTTTATGATTATGTTCTTTTAACTAAAATGGCTTTGCCTATCAGAAACCAAGCATTCAAGATAATAACATTGAAGGTGATAATCTGGAAAGTGAAGAGAAACTTAAAAAAAAAAACCTGGAATGGAGACTTTCCTATTTCTCAACCTTATCAACAGCTCAGCCATAGTGCAGCTTTCATGTGTAATTTTTATTTAATCACATGTCAAACTGAAGACTTCCATGAATTAAATTTTAAAAAGCATGCTTTCAGCTATCATTTTGACATCTAGTTAGCATACAATAACTGCCTTTCAAAAGCTAAATAAAATGTTTGACATGCTTTAAATGTTATTTTCATTTTTATTTGCTTTTTTATTTCAGTTCTTTGTTGTCATTTCAAGAAGCTCAGAAAATACAATTTAATTGTTAAATGTTGCTGGGAAATGTCATATGAGAGATACTATTTGGTACAGTGAGGGTTAGAGTCTGAAAATAAATACCCATTGAGGTTGTTATTCAGAAATTTGTGAACTTCCAGGTTTATAAAGATTTTGTTCATTGATGATTTGTCTGATGAGTTTGTTCCATGACCTCTGTGCTGCAAGAGGAAGGTGGGAGTATCGGCTTAGCTTCTAGTTATTTCAGTGGAAAATGGCATCAGTGAAAAATGTGCTCCTTAAATCAGGTGGTGTTAAAAAAATTTCAATTGCTTACCCACATGAAAAAGGGTTTCGTAGAATTATTCTTTTGCAATAGCCAGTAGCTAAATATATGACAATCTTGCTTATCAGTTCAGTGCAGTTTTGTATGCCTGCAAGAAATGCCTGTAGGGGCATGTAAGTATGATTTTAAAAAAGCACCCTGAGTAAGTGAGTGTGGTAGTGTTACGAGATTGTTTCTCATCACTTGAGCCCACCCTGTGTGTGAGTGATTCCAACTACAAGATCTGACAATTTAAAGTAATTTCCATGTGAGCAGGTAAAGGGGCACTGTCTGTTCCAGTGATTTGCTGTGGAGATAGTAATTCTTTCATTGAAAAACTACAAATCTGACTAGGATAGTCATCCATATTGAATTTGCATGTGTCTGGGCAGTCAACCAAGCCTTTACTTGCCTTTTTGAAACTAATAGATCATGCTTCCTGCATCTAACTAAATTAAGAAAGTGCGAGGAGTTACTTAAATCAACTGTAAGTGAAAGTCTAAAACTATTTAAATATCTCATACTACTGTGGAAGTTAGATTGTTAATCACAGGGAAAAAAAAAAAAAAATAGAAGTATTTATCAAAGCCTTCTCTATTTTAGAAGGAAGCCAGATGCTGTATTTTCCATTATTAATTACTGGGAACATAAGATACCAGTTATTAATGTTAATGATATTAAATCAGGAGGACTAGGTAAATTTATAACAGGAATGTCAAATGGAATATATTGGATTTCTGAAGTTTTGAATAGCTGAAAATGTAATGTTTTGCCAGTATTTAAAAGAGTAAATATGGTAAACTATTCGATTTGACAAACATAGAAAATCAGAAGCTGAATAGTATGCAAACAATAAAGATAAGACAGTAGCTGATACAGCTGAACTTCTTCAATAAAAAGAAGGCCTTGTTCAACAGACTTGTTCTGTATGAGACGACAGCTAAGGCTAATAGTATTGGCAGTAATTGGAGGTGTTGCTTTTTCATGTGATATGGGGAAAAGACAGATTTTGATGTCCATTAAGCTTGGACTTCTCAAGTCAGCTGAATGTTGTCACTTGGATGCACAGTAGCACTCCCGTTTTAAACAAGCCCTTCCTTTTGCTCTTTTGGGGAAAAAGAAAAAAAAAGTAATCCTGTACAGGATCACTGCAGGCCATATTGAAGCAATTATAAAAAAACCCTGGTAAATCATGAGAGGTGATTACAATAGTGATTTGTTATTAGTGAAGTGTTTCTAGATGTGTGTAATAATGGTGACCAAGAGTGTTCAGCATTTTTATAGGTGCTCCAAGAGAAAATACAGATCATTGTTGGTAAAAATTTAGTCAATCTAATCTGAGTGAAAAATTATAATGAGCTACATGATATATGTTTTGTCCATTACAACATACTGAGGATAACAAAGTAAGATCTTAGGTTTCAAGCTCTGAGCTGCAATAAGTATGTGAAATACAGACTTATAAAACAATTGATAGAAACTGTTTGGGCCATAGTAGCTATGCTGTACACTACTAAGTTCAGGGAAAGGAAAAATGAAAAATATTAGCTTGTTTTCCTTGAGTGTCAACACAAAGGCATGTTTCCCATTGGATTTGTAGTTGGATCCTTTCAAGCTGTTTGTTTTCATGTTATTCTGAGAATTTTACATTGATGGTGGCTGGGTCCTGTGTGTTTCAATCAAAGCATATGGAACAAAATATTGTTGTATTGGAACAAAAGGTGATAGTTGAGTAAAAAAAAGATTTGAGCTGGAAGTTATAGTTTGATTAGGGATTTTCATTAACAACTGACAAGTACTGGTCATAACTGAAGATAGTTGTCTGGTTATTTAAGGCCACGATTTCAAACTTTCCTAGCATTTGGAAGACATAAGCAATTGCAAAAATGAATATTAATATCAAAATGAGATTTTAAAGTTAAAAAATATTTTGGCTGCTTCTTTATTCACTGGTTGCTAATGGAGAAAAATGTTAAAGTAGTCCTGTTTTACTTTTATGCTATCTTACAGCATCTCCTAAAGAAGGTCTGTTTTAAAACAGAATTATCATCTAAATAATATAATTAATTAAACATAAATTAGACAGTAATATTTTTTCTTTATGATCTCCTTTTAAAATGATATTAATTTGCTTCAATGAATGAAGATAATAAGGTTAATAGTCTAATGTTCCTCAGTTGATATTTGCTGCTTTTTCTATTACCTTTTTTCAGTTTTTGATTATAAATTGGCTAATCCCTGGTGTATAATTCCAGAAATCATCCTTTCAATGTATCCAAAGCTATTTACTTAGAGTCCTTTTATTATTCCCACTGCCACAGTCTAATTATTATAGTGAAAGATTGAATGCAGAATAGGGTGGGGGCTTTGATCAGTCTTCATGTAAATTTCAATAATGAGAGTAAAAGGTTTGCGGTTTTCCGAGATAATTTGATCCCTCCAGACACATGCTGCTTTTACAAAATGCAGTGGATGCTGTATGAGACCTCTCACAGAATTTACATCTGGGTTCATGACATCTCTGGAATCAAAATTCTTTTTTCATACCCATAAAGAGTAATTTAATATTGTTAAATATGTCAGAGAAACTATATACTACTGTACATTTTTCCTTAAATTTTCTCTTCATTTTCCCCTATCAGTCTAATTGTCTGTATTACTAGTTCCTACATCAGCATTTTCAGAATCCATTAAGAATACATAGCGGGTTTGCTTGCATTTCTCTCTTTTTGAAAAAATGTACTAACTGTCAGTCAAATAAATAAAACAAACCATAATCCTTGTTATTCTATTACTATCAGCGCTAACTGCCTTTGGAGATAAATAGAAAAGCAGCTGGAGTCTGAGGATATTTTGTAATCTTATAAATTGAAATTTAAATGCCTCAGGGAGGAAATTTCTGAAATAATTGTGACAGAAGATAAGTCCCAGCTTTTGGCAAAATTTTATTAGAATTACTTGTTCCAGATCATTGTCTGATGCCTGCATGAATTAAGAAAATGGCAGCACTGGCATGTAGAGAAAGAGCTGGGGTTTTTTTCAACTTGAAAAAATTCTTCTGAAAGTGCTCTGTCATCAATGTTGTCAGGTGTGGCATATGCAGGGACACTATCAAATTAAAAATCATGAGCCTTAGCTGATGCCATTTTATTAAAATTGTGGGTTTTCTTTCCTACTAATAACATCTCAATTTGTGTAACTGAATAGTTACAGTTTTTTACTGAGCATGAAAGTTAGTTAGTGAGATTTTTAATTTTGTTTTCTCACTGGGCTAGGCAGATAAAAAAAAAGACTTGCTGACTTTCTGATCTTCTTTACTGCCTTCTCCTTAAACACTTCTGCTGTATTGTGATGGCAAACCATGAAAAGAAATAGTAATTTGTTTAAACTTAGTGAAACCCAGTTGCACAAAATAGTAATCGTTGTATTCCCAGCCATTTGCAAAAGCTAAGACCCGTATCTAATGCTAAAATTTGGGCTAATAATGTTTTAAGAATACTTCATTTTTAAGATTCACTGGTAGTTTGGAGACAAGAGGACACAACCTTCTGCGAGTACCTAACAGCATATGCACAACGTGAGACAGCACAAAGGCAATGTAAACCTCACAAAATACAGTTTTTACGAACAGTTTGTGCAATGAAGATTGATTTTTTCATAGCTACTGTGACTAGCAGACTCATTTAAGACCAAATAAATAGTATATTCCATTTCCACGTGCTGTAGCTATGTGTCTCTGCAAGCTTGGCGCAGTCTTGTATGCAGGGAGTAAATCAGAAACATTGCAGGAATGTTTTCACTGGATCAACTCCACAAAACTGTAGTTATTCAGACTTTCAGATAACAGTCAACTGAGACTGCTGGTATGAATAGGGCTCTGAGAGGCAATTGAGAGTTAAGAAGTAGAACAGGCTAAAGCGTATCAGTAATTTCTGTGGATCCATCTGTTTTTTCGGAGTGTGCAGTAGCTCTACCTGTCTGTGGTGGGAAAAGGATCAAACAGCCGGTGGGAGGAGCAGGACCATTGTCCCAGCCAGCCTTCCAGAGAACCCTGGGAGCAGCTGGAGCCAGCTCACTATGGAGTTAAATAATGAGATTCTTCTGGTGACACCAAAAATGCATGGAGGGGGATGTGGGGGTGTTAGATGTGGACCTTTCACCACTTGAATTTTTTTCCAGACTTCTCCTGCATTCACAGGAGGGATGCCTTCTCCCCTTTGCAACCTATGTGATGGGAAGTCATTCTGTGTTCAGGTTTTCAGAGTTTAGCTGATGTCTTGGCTTGCTCTATTCCAATTTTTCTTAAAGATCTGCCTAATGAGGGAGAGTCTAAAATCTGCAGATTTGGTAAACAGGAAGGCAGGACTGGAAGGCAAAGTGTACTCAATGTTAAACACGTGAAATCATCTGGAAAAACAGAATAGCAGGAAGAATGAATGCAAAGTGCCACGCTTAGGCTCCAGTAATCAATGGCAATAACCAGAAAGGGGACAACTAGCAAAAGATCATTAGAAAAGGAGCTGGGTATTATGGTGGTTGGCAAGGAAAATGTGTTACACTGCCATGAAAAAGGCACAGCAGTAGTGGAGCCTGCAGGAGATGCGAAATGATCCTTCTGCTCTACTCCACGCTTTAAAGATCTCAGCTGAAGCTCTATAATGAGTTTTGAGCAGTGCACAGAGAAGCATGTGTGAGCATGTGTGCAGGGGAGAGCGGTAAGAGGTATCAGAAGAGAAACCACAGATTGAAATAATAAGGTCTGTTTATTCTGAAGTAGACTAAAGTGCCAAATGCCAGAAAGATGAGTGGGAATAACCAGACTATGATGGATGGGACTGAAGAAGTGATTTATTTTGTAACAAGAAAGAGGCAGGTTAGACATTAGAAGAAAACCTCTGCATTAGCAATGGTAAAGCACTAGAACAGATTTTCTGAGAAAGCCATGAATTTCTTACTGGTAGCTTTTAAGAAGAGTTTTTGCTCACATCTGTCAAGAATTGCATAGGTAGAGTTGATCTTGCCATTTTCTTGGCTGTACCACACTGTACAGCAGCTGTCTGTGAACATATGTAATAATGTCACAGTGATAAAAAGAGATTTTGAAAAATAGAGGAACTTAACTTTTTAGCAAAAAACATAATATAACCGATGGTGTTCAACACCACTACCTGTTGGAACCAAGTATCCAGGGATCTCTGACAACATCTGCTGTATTATAAACACAGTATATACTTTTTTTTTTTGCATAATTGCATCAAAAATCTGATCTCCAGCTTTACTAATCCTAGCAGTTCTGGAACTGGAAAGTTTTGCATTGCTTTTCAAACAGAATTTTGAGAAACATCAAGCTAAGAACATTTAAAATAGTTATTTTGTGGTTTTTTGAATCTTCATGTTTCACGTTTCCATGGATAAGATGCATGGAAATAAGACACACGGAAATAAGCAGGAGAGCTGCTTATTTTTTTGTTCATGTTTTCTTTTAATACTGGGACAGATTTACATTTCAGTTATTACACTCCTAAATCATGCAGTCACTTAGGTAATGAAAATAATGTCCTATGCCTGATGCATCAGGTGCTTCATTCACGTGGCCCTTCCTTCAAATAGCTGTGCTCTGACACTTTCCTTCCTCAGCTCTCCATTTCCCAGCTTCCAGCCTTTGACAGTTAAGATACAGGTCTGTGGCATAACAGAAATCACAGGGGTTGTAATGAGATGCCTGAAGGAGAATAGTGGAATCTACCCTTAATTGATTAGTTTAATCAATGTGCAAAATCTATTAAAATTATTTTCAGTACATAAGGCTTGATATTGTTTGTTCTTTCTCTGCCTTAGAAGAATCCAACAACATTAGAAGTGTGTTGCATTTTTTAGACCCAAAAGTGTGGAACAGCTTTTAATGGGAAAGAAAATGTTTTTTGAAAACTAGAAAACTGAGCAGTGAAATAAATTGAGCCTCAAAAAGTGATTGAAATCTCCAAGTCAATATACAAAAGGCATCCAAAGACTTGTGAAGTCTGACAGAATCTTAGTTTGAGGTGTCTTTCATTTTGCATCAGTGCTTACATTTTTAAAAAATAGAAGAAAGCAGTGCTGTCAGGTGAAGCGGGTTTGAAAGCAGGCTGCCTGTTCATGAAAGCCTGAAATTGTGCACAACTCTAGATAATGCGTCTTCAGCAGATAACTGAAATAATACATTTCCTAAATTGCTTGCATTAAGCAATTACTGATACTGTAGTGGAAACCATATAATTTTCTTCCTTCCTTGTAGCCTCAGCGCCGTGTCACGTTTCACCTACCAGATGGTTCCCAGGAAAGCTGCAGTGACAGTGGGCTTGGAGACCATGAACCCACGAGCGGTGCTAGCACATCGCACCCTCTGCCCCTCGGCTTCCCCCAGGAGGAGTACTATGAGCAAGCTTCACCCAACAGCCGGACAGAAGGAGATGGCAACTCAGATCCGGAGTCCAGTAAGTGATGAACTCTGGTCATCGTAATTGTTAAATCATTTGAGTATCAAAAGTGGGCTTCTTTTTCAGGCCATTATTAAAGCTGAATATTGATTTTAATGTGGCCAAAGTCCTATACTTCTAAAAAATGCGAAGTCTGACCACTGGAAATAAAGCACTCTTGATCTCTAAGGAGTTTATGAATGACCTAGTATTTTTATAGATCTCCTGTGCTCTACACAGAGAAGCTTTCTGATGAGGTTAACACTGTTGCCCTTACGGTCATAAATACTGTGCTTGAGGGAGTTTAAGCTTTTTAATGTGTTTCCCTATCCAATGCTGCGGCACACTGTAGTTTAACAGGAAGAACTTTTGGATGATGAGTAGGTCTGTGAAGACACTGCAGTCTCCAGAAATAAGGGTTTCTTGATTTGAGTTTTGAAGAGCAGCTATGATATGTAGTAATAATCTCAAAAGTGCTTGTCATCTTACTTTTGCCATTGTCACTGGCTTCTTATGATATTGAAAAGAGTTAGGCAAAACTAAGGTGAGCTGAGGACCACGCTACAGCTATGGATATGGGTATTGCTTTCTCTGCTGTGATGTGATAGCCAGTTAGAGACTCCACTGTACTTTAGTCGATTGTTAATTGTCCAGGGACTCTTTATCTGGATTAAATTGAACCATGCCATTGATAAAGAGACACCTGAATGTGTGGAAGCCTCTAAAGCCTTGTTAGTGGCCTAATAAGTGATTTGAAAATACATCTGTTCTGGGCAAAACTTGACCCAAAAGGTGTATTTCAGCTGCTTTAGTGTATCGTGAAGAATAAGTCCTATGCACTTGAAATAGCTCTGTGAGAAGGTAGTTACATGTCTGCACTGGCAAATACAGCATCCAGCAGAGAGCATTACCTCCAACTCTGAGCTGGCTCTGACAAATTCAGCCTAGCTCTTGGAAATCATACTGCTGCCTTTGCTGTGTGCTGCCTACGTCTGGAGTCTGAGGGGCTCATCTGCACAGATGAGGTCCGTTCTCTCTTTTTCTTCTAGTTCATAAACTATTAACTGGGGATCCTCACTTTCAGGCTTTTTAGAGTTTGTAAAGTTATATGGTTCCTGAAATAATGCCAGAATATTATTTTTTCTGAACTGATAGACAGTTGACAAGAACCATCAGAGGTTTTGGATGTTATGTTGAAAACAGTATTCATCATTTGCTTTTGTTTGCATTTATATATTTGAGGCTGTAATTTACCCTTAAGAATATTCTGTGCAGTCAGACTGAATTCTTCTTCACAGAATGAGGCTCTGAAACGCTACAAATATACCTCCAAAGAAAAAAAAAAAAAGAAGTTATGTATTGTGTTTGCTGCTTTTGCTATGCATACTCATGATCTGAACTTGCTTTCCAGCTCTCCCTTGTTGTTTGTAACTCTGATATTTATGCTTTACTGAAGTGAGCGTGATGTACATGAAATCAGTATTTGGTTCCTTTCATGCAGAGAGCGTGGGACAGGGCCTGGTGTATGAGAAGTTGTTGCAACCGGCATGTGGACCCTGTCTTGCTGTTTACAAAGAGGCTCAGGTTTTGGATTTACCAGTGCTTTTTGAACCCAGTTTTTGCAATTTCAGAAGAAATATAGATCATTACTCTTCTAGATTGGTGCCCTAAAAGTAATGCAGCTTTGACATCTGAATATTACTGTGTGGAGACTAAGCAGGTATCTGATGTCTTTTGAAGTGTGAAGTTGAAGAAAGTTTAATCACCTGTCTAATTACCTGATAGTTCAGTTCTAAACGTGAAATCACAGTTTAATTAGCATTTGTGTTATGTGAAGTTTTTTTGCCCTTTTAACTTGTATCTTACTGAAAGAGTTTAATTGACACAATATAGTGTGATGCTTACAGTGTGGAAAGTTTGCAGTCCTTTTTAGTGTTTTATGCTTAATATTAACGGCAGCATCTAGTTGCAGAAAAAAAAAGCAGATATAAATAGATATCTGTTGTGTGCTCTCGTACATCTAAATAAAGTAGAAGGGGAAGACTCACAGCATATTTTTATTCAGTATACTGCTGCAAAGGGACTTACTCTAGGTAAGAGGAACCAAAATATCTTGCGTGTTGATCTATGAAAGTGTTCAGCCTGAGGTTCATTTCATTCACTTGTGCATATGTGACACATTTAGTCAATAAATAGTGGAAACCTCTCTGAACTGATAATTTCCTTTACAAACATGCTGCTAGATTTTTGATTGTAGGTTTTGTTCATCTAATTTGGAGTGGCATGATATATTTGTAGTATTTCTATTCTTGTTTCATGGATTGAAATGTTGATGTGAAAAGAGAAAGGAATATAAGATCAGATAATCTGAGTAGAATTCATACAACAGAATAGGCATGGCCTTCATTCTGTCTCAAGATCTTTAATATCTGACCCCTCTTAATCTGAAACATTGTCTAAAACTTTAAGCCTGATTAATCACGTGATGGTGATTTAGTTCAACTTTGCCTACCAAGAAGACATAGAGTTGGGATGAAGCAAGTTCAATAGCGTGTAGAGCCTACTGAGACATTAAGTGGCCTATGAACGCTGATGACAAATGCCACATCTCACAGGGATATACTCAAAAGTGTTTTCTCCCTCTTGTTTCTCCTGAATACAGTTCTTAGGTTTTATTTGTTTCTTTAATACTGGAAATTATTGTATTTTGTGAACTTTCCATTTATTAGCAATAGTAAAACATTTATTATGAAACCCTGAAAAAGATGAGCACAACTTAAAATAAAAAAAACTAAGAAATATTGGTGAGGGGAAGCCTCACAAATTCACATCCAATGTTGGACTGACACAAGGGGGAAAGAATAACTGTAAGAATATAGTGATTTGAAAACTATGGGCAATTTATATGTATACCTTTAAAATTAATTGACTGTGCTAATTAAAATTAGAAATAGGCTATTTAAAATTATTTGTCTTCTCTTACTTTAGTTGCCTCCTCAAAAAAGCATAATGTGCAGTGTGGTAATGTGTCATAAGGAAGAGATGCCAATAAACTGTCACACTAAGTAAATAGTAATTTAAAAACGCATGTGGGTTTGTAGAGAACATTATCCTTAAGTAGCAGCAGTAATGTACATGATATACATACACTTTCTGCTCCTGAATTGCTCAAACTCATAAGGATGCTCCAGTAACTCCCTATGCTAAGGATCCAACTGAAGGGGTTGAAAGATACACGTTAACCCCAGTTATGCTTGGTTATTTAATACATGTGTACATATTAATGACAAATTTTCATGCTTCACCTGTTTTTATAGCCTTATCAAAACAATCTGGCTTTTTTTTTTTCCTCTCTAGAGAATAAAAAATATTTTTCTTATTTTTATTTGGAGAAAGTAGAATACACCCAGTTCAGCTAAGAAATTGGGCAGAGTAAAAGGAATATGATTGCAGCTTCGAGGGGGAAAAAAAAAGCCAGAAAACTCCAAAGTAATCTGCAATAATTGTAATTATTTTTTATAAACAAAATGGAAGTATAAACAAAGTTAGTTGAAAATTAAAAGACTGGTTAATGAGGCAAATCACACTGAGATTTCAGTATGTTGAATAGGAGAAAACTGTCGTCTTAAGGAGAGGGTGTCTCCTTAATGATATTTAACATGGATTTATGACTAATAAGCCAAGGAAGTTGACCTGAAAATCAGAAGATATAGTGCTAAGGAAAGGGTGGCCAAAAGACGAGTCGATATGTACTGCAGCTTCACTTCAAGCTGGTGTTGCCAGAGGTGTCTGTGGCTGCTTGTTTGTATCTCCCAATTGCACCTTCTCTTGTGGCAGCACAAGCATTTGTAGAGCTGCTTGGGTGAACAGGATAGGAGAATTCATCAAGGTCCAACCTGATCTAGGGGGCAAAAAGTCATTTTTAAACAGATCTTCCCCAACGCCATTCATTACATGAGGCATGACTTGTGGACAGTAAACAGCTGAATGAGTAGCTGGGGCAAAGCTTATACTGGCTTTAAGTGATCATCAGACTTCAAGAGAATTACTTTTAAGAAGAGTTAAGACTGTAATCTATGGTATTTAGGCACATAAGAAGGAGGTTTGCAGCAAGGATGACATCTGTTCATGATTAAAGATAGCATATAGTTCTTCCCCAAAATTAAAAGAACACTTTCACCTTGCCTTAATTTTTGATAAGGATGATGTTGATGAGAGCAAAGACAGCCTGATAAAGAATGATGATAATGGAACTAAAAGTCAGAACAGGTTCAGTGCATTCATGTGGAGGAGAGGAGATAATCTTCCTTCCAGGATATCAAAACTGATAGAGTTTTCCTTATTTTTCTATATTTCTAAGAGACAAGGCATCAAGAAAAAAGTACTCGGTCAAGCTTCACTACTGGAAAACATTTACAAAAAGAAACTAAGATATACATAAATAGAAAACAATAAATGGTAGCATAGGTTTCCCAAGAATAGTACTAGATTAGCTCTATTATCTCACTTCAATGGCATGTATTTTTAGTATTGGGGAATACACGTATAGGGTCTATAAGGATTTAAGAACTAGTAACTATTATTATGACGTTAAGGTGGAGCACTAGTAATTAAGAAGGACACAGATTAATAGAATGGAAAAATCTCCATCAGTGTCTTCATTAATGAGTTTGGCATTAGAAAGCAGGAACGTGTCAGTGAAATATTCTGCTATCTCAAAGGCAAGCATCACTGAAAGTCTAGAGGAGGAGGTGTGTATGACACAAGAATTGGATTTTGCTAAGGATTCGGTGTAATAGCAGTGGGATGAAATCTAAAGTTGAGAGTCTTTCTCATAGGAGTGAGTGTATATAACTAGTATATAAATCACCAGCTGAAAATGACTTAAAGAAAAAAGCAGCTGAGTATTACAAAGAAAAACTATAAATCACCAGTATCTAATGTGATTGAAAAAATCCTGAGTTACCCCTAGTACAGGATAAAAAAAAA
Organism: Leptosomus discolor; assembly: GCF_034619465.1. Lineage (NCBI taxonomy): Eukaryota > Metazoa > Chordata > Aves > Leptosomiformes > Leptosomidae > Leptosomus > Leptosomus discolor. The sequence goes on along the minus strand of NC_141399.1, from coordinate 33,322,520 downwards.
AAAAAAAACAATCCCAAGGCATTGATGATCCCACAATGGGAATATTATGAAAAGTGTTGGCTTCCCACATTAAAGAAAGGTGAACTCACTTGAGAAACAAGCGTAAAAAAAATACTAATAGCAAGGGAATGGAATGCCTTTATACAGGAAAAGGAATTAATATTGGCTTATTTAAACTGCAAAGTAAAGGCTGGCTGAGGATTAGGACTGGTCTCAAGTAAGAGCAGAGAATGGAGGAAGAGAGGTTTTGGTGGCCAAAAGGGAAGCACTGGGTTGTGTTGCAGGCAAATGGATAGGTGCTGTCTGTAAACCAGCTGAGGCTAGAAATTTGTGGATTTCAAACAAGATCGATGAGGAAGCATAGAAGCAGGGAATGACAGTGCTAACTGACTTTAAAGAGAAGCTTGATAAATTTATGAGAGGTCAAATAAAATCGCCCTCTGTAATAGCAATAAATATGTTCTGTAATCCAAGAGGTCCCTTTTCCATGTTGCTAATATAAAAACTGTCAATGACTGCGTTTGCTGAGTCTCAGTTCTGCATTAGCCCTTGGCTTTAAATTCCAGCGCCAGGCTTGCCACCAGGCCAGTGCACGTGCTGCGTCACCAGCCCAGGGAGCTTCGCCCTGCTGCCACCCAACGCCCGCGCTGCCGGGGAGCCATGCTGCCAGTCTGGCCTCGAACGAGCGCCGGGGGAAGCTTACCTGAATGACGGCTCATAGGGTCCTCTAGACCTCGCTGATGTCATTGTGAAGAAGAAAGGGGCAGTGCTGCACACTGGCAGCACTGCTGAAGATAGGAAGCTCCCTCTCCCTGGGGAAAATGGCAGCATTTTTTTGCTGTGCTGACTTGTCTCATAATCAGAAACTCTGCAGTTGCTGAAATATACTCTTTAAACATCATCAATAAGACTGCTCTGGCAGCTGGACTTCAGACCTCATGCTGGGCACAAGAAAAAATAAAACTACAAAGTTTTAAGTATCTTGTTCTCTGTCTGAAAATGGGGCTAGAAGTGCTTGCCAGCAGATATGATTTTTTTTAATGGTGTTTTCATTTTTTTGTTATCTTCTTGTGTTCTTTTAGTTCCACAATAAGGTCACAATGTAACAGTAATATTTTAATTCATTTTTTTGCTGAGTTATAAGCACACTATAATTCTTAGGTCTTATTTGAGTAAAAAAAAAAAGGAAGACACTGTCATTAGCTAAAAGTAATAAATCTTGAGCTAAAATGCATACCAGTCTACCACATCTGCCCATTGGGTCCTTTTACTTTACTGTATTAGGTTTTTCTGTCCCCATGGCTGAACACTAATAATTAATTCAGAAAGTGCTGGGGTAATTAATCTTTCTGAGGCAATAGTGTTTGATTGATCTTCTACCTTTAATCAAATTAGCTTGTACATAGGTGGGAGAATGTAATGGCTGACTACAGTACTGTACCACTTTGTGAAATGCCAGCCTTTCCGATGACCTCCTGAGAGCACGTCCATGAATCACATATATATAAACCACCGCAGCTCTTTGATTTAAGAGGTGGCGAACTGGCAGAGATCAAAATCAGAATGTACTCAACATGTTAAAGTATGTCTCCTTTAGAAGTGCCACTTTACATCGGCTTGGCATATGTTTGAGGGCATTGAATGTCACAGGGCTGACAACTGTGTGTGGATTTTCCAGATGTTTTAGCTTTCTGTTTCTAACATAAAATAATTGTCTAGTCACAGGCACATACAGTGAAGCAAGCCAAAAAACTTCTATAAAATAAAACATTATGATATTCTTGATTTGTTGATGACTGGAGATTGGAGAGGGGGGGAAGAGTTCAGGTTGGAGAGGTGAATTTACCATGATACAGATGAGTGGCTTTTGCAAGCAGATTTTTACTTGTACCTGAGAGGATACAGATTGCATATTCATAAATAGTTCCATTATTTGGTGATTTGATCCCTGAGTGCCTTACTTAAGAGTTATTAAGGCAGCTGACACAAAGCGGAAAAAATGGACAAAGCAAATTAAATGAAAAAATGCAAAAGCAAAAAGATCGTACTGCTGGGATCCTGTCAGTCAAACACAGCCCTATAAATGCAGACTTTGATCTTTAAAGTCTTACGCTTTCTTTCAATAAGGAGCACTCTTGATAAATTCTTCTAAAAGTAAATTTTAGATATTTTATTGTTGATATTGGAATATAATGCCTTCATGTACATTTGCTACTGTTCGAAGAAAATGAAGATAAAAGCAAGTTTTCTGAGATATGCCATATTCTTTCATGCAAAATCAGTGGGGAAAATCTGTTGGATTTTCTAGACTATATACTGGGATTAAGTAATTCAGGCAATAATAATGTGTTCGTGAATTCCATCTAATGTTACTCTTGACTGAGATTTATAAAATAACTTACTCTGTATAAAAATACTAGAAAGAATAGCTCCACCTTGCAGTTTAGAAATCAGTCATTTCTTCTGAAATAATAAGGAAGACTTTAAAGTGTTTGGTTTGGGTTGGTTTTGGGTTTTTTTAATAATAAATGAGATCTGACACCTATAAACAGTGATTTAGTGACAGATGTTCTGTGATATATATTTATATTATCACTTAAGCTGACATGGTAATTGATAATCCTGGGTTTTTTTCTGTTTGAGGTTTGTGAAAGTTTTAAAATATATTGCTATAGCAAGCAGCCTGGTGAGGCAAAGGTGGATAGAAAGCAAATTTCGTCCCTCTACTTTTTCAAACTCCATTTAGATCTGACTAGCTGTCATATTTGCAGTAAATAGAGGCCCTGAAGTTTGGCTGGGTCAATGGAATCTAATTTGGAGCACCCTTTATCCAGGAGTGTATTAGGGCTTTGATGGTTACGATAGCTTGAAAAGTCACAAAGGGCACAGGTTAAAACGGAAAATTTATCTGGAGCGTCTGAAAGCTGAAGTAATTGATAGAGTTCCCGTCTGGTGACAGCTTTGAAGATGAGTGTATCCTACTTATCTTAAATCTAGTTAAGAAAGAGATAGAAGTTTATCATGTGGAAGCAGACCTCTGCAAGCAAAGCAATCCCTTATCTCGTCCACTGGGTTTGCAAATGACAAGTGTGAAGACTGGGCACAAGTGCCAGGTGGCAGCGGGAGTCTGGAGCAGGGTGACTTTGCGATCGCAGAAAGGCTTCTGTCGGAGGGAAGCGGTGGCCGTCTCTTGATGATAAGCCTTTCTTTGCTTCTAATTTTTATTAGGCCACCCACACAGTAAGATAAGGTTCACCTGTTGTTTGTGTTTCTATTACTTATGAGCCACAGAGCAATTAATTTTATGTCCTTCTTCTGTCTGTCTTATTTTGTCTCAAACTTTCACTTTGTTCTTATTTTTAAGAATAGAAAAACAGAGATGATGCAATTTGTTTTCTCTTTTTCAAGTCAAGCTAATCAGTGGCACCAGGAGGAGCTTTTAGCAATATGAAACATTAAGATGTTTGCAGGATCTAGTTCCTGTTTTAAAAACAGAAGTATAGAAAGAACCTTTTTTTTTGTAATTTATATAATTTAAGAGGTGAAAAATTGCATGATTATGATTTCATTTGAAGCATCATAATTTATTACTTGATTTCACCGTGATTAATGAAAAATATATCAGGAAATATATTTAATGACTGTGGCTACCAATCTGTCTTAGAAATTAAATGGAAGAATTGTATTTATTGAACGAAGAAGATTCCCAACTGACAGTGCACTTAAAGTCACAACATTTGCTGAGTCAAATCTGATCGACTCAATAAATCTACCAATTGTTGTCCTTGTTTGTGTAGAGATGTGGTCACCCTTTAATCTGATGTTTTGCTTTTAACTGGACTTTTGGTAGGGAAATAGGATCCAATCTTCAAGTGTGCTTTAGGAACAACTAGAATTTTTGTTCCAAAAAGCTCGTGTATATCCATATATTCCTGAATAAGGGAGGTAACTTTGCCTTTACTCTTCAAATATCTGTTAGTCTTCTGGAAAAGCAGCACGTGTTTAACAAACTGCTGTTTCTGGTTTGTTTTTTTTTTTTTTAGGTTGTATAATCTGCATTGTGATCCTTTTATTTTCTGCCTACTTTTCAAACTTCAACTTTGCCATGGTAAGGTCAAGGGAAGGCTCAGAAACCCTTGCACAGGCTCTGTATCGGGGAATATGGGGCTGTTGTCCTTGGTACATGCTGTTAATCCAGCCAGTATAACACCAGTTTTTCTTGAGACCTACTGGTCACTGATATTATATACACATTCTGAAAAATAAAATATATTTCTCTGGCTTGAGCTGGAAAGACCTAGGCAAAATATTTATTTAAATACTTTTGGTTTTACATTACATCAGAGGTTGAGATTCTCACCTTTGTGTTTAATACCAATAAATAATGTTGCTGCTTTCTAGTTAGCAGCAGGGTTTTGTATGGGTTGCATTTTATTCAGAATGGTGTGTGATTCAGTACTTCTGTCGTGAAGTCAAGTGACATTCTAATTGTTTGTAAATGTTTTCAGAGTTAACTCTGACTCTGTATGTTGCCAATTTCAGCAGTGCCAGAAGCTCATCTCTCATATATCCCTTTCATAATTCTCATCCTGCTCTCACGCTATCGTGGTTATTTGTGCATATCCATTCTCATGTTTCAGTTTGAATTGGATGGTAGACTCCCTGGATTACAGACAGAAATTTTCTATGTATTTGTGGGGCTCCAAGCACAATGTGGCTGTTATGCTGATTTTATGCTCCCAGTACAACTGCAGTAAAAACCATCACTAATACTTGTATAATGGAAGTGGTGCAGATCTATACAAATAATATATGCTGTCCTAGCCATGCTCCTAAGTGCACATCAGGTCTTTTTGTTTTCACTTCACCCTGTAAAAATAGGTAGTTAGCTTGTCTTGTATTGGATTCCCTGAATTCAATCACTGTTAATGATTATGTGAATGAGGTAACTCATCATGTTGCGAAAAGGCAGGAGTCGTGAGTGGACAAGGAGAGGTGCTAACGCTGCTCAGCAGTACTGTGCTGTCCAGCATCACTCTGTTTTAATTTGTAGAATCACCTGTCTGCCAGATCAACTGTTTTGTGCAGGTTCTTGCAGTAAGAAGTTAGTTTAACCTTTCTGTATAAGGTATCTGTCAAATATTCACCTGCATCTGTGTTGTTGGTAACATTAACTTGCTGATTATATTAAACAAATGCTTTTGTGTTCCTCAGATTTGTGTTACTTCTGTCAGGGTAGCATAGAATCATAGAAGAGTTTGGGTTGGAAGGGACCTTAAAGATCCTCAGTCCAACCCCTCACCATGGGCAGGGACACCTTCCACTAGACCAGGTCGCTCCCAGCCCCATCCAACCTGGCCTTGAACACTGCCAGGGAGGGGGCAGCCACAGCTTCCCTGGGCAACCTGTGCCAGTGTCTCACCACCTTCACAGTGAAGAACTTCTTCCTAAGATATAATCTAAATCCACCCTCTTTCAGTTTGAAACTGTTACCCCTCATCCTATCACTACACTCCTTGCTTAGATGCTTTCTGCTTTGAAAAAAACATTGCTTTCTGACACACCTTGCTGCCAACCAGCACTGATGCAATGCTTGTCCTTGCAAAGCTTAAAGCTCTACTTAAAACCTTTGTGCGTCAAATTAAAATTCTCCCTAAATAATAATAGAAATCAACAACTGGTCCTGCTTAAATGCCTTTTCCAGGATGAGGACATGTCTAGCTGATTCTGTATGGGGTACTGTACTTAAATTCCTCTCATCCAAAATAACTGTTTCTCTGAAGTATCAGGAAGAACAATGACACTATTTCAATAGCTCTTTTTTTATCTAGTTATCTTGACTGATACTTCAAAACCAGCGTCCCAGATGTGTCCTCTATAGAGTGAGATGTTACAAAGTCTAGCCCTCACCTAATACTTTAATAGAAAGCAAGCATTTCTCTACCCAGAAAGGTTTTTACTCACATCACATACTAATCATACACCAAAGAACTGTTTAGAAAAAAGAAAGACAACCTCTGCCTCTCCCCCTCAGGAGTAGCACCTGTAAAGAAAAACAGCAGCAATGAAGGGAAAGAGGAATGGTGAGAGAAAGCACTTTGAAAATGATAAAAGAAATTTTTTTTTTTTTTATCTTGTTACAATCGAAATTAAAGTTTTCCCTTATACAGATGCTCATTTTTTCACTGGGGTCAACTATCAATTATTACAGACTCTGCTGGGGTGGAGCAACCGTACATCTGTCTCTAAAATTAGCTCCTTATTTCTCTTTTTTTGTGAAGATCACAAGAATCTTTGTGACTCGTTATCAGTCAGCATTACTCTGACCTGCTCCAGTACTAGAACATATTCACAGCATTGTGAAAAAGATGTGTGCCGGAGATCTGTAAATAAAACAGGTCCTTTACATTTTATTGCTGTGTCGTGTGAATGGAATAGCATTTGAGTATGTCCATATGTGGAGTCTGACTTGTTGTATGATAGTTAGGTGTTTAGACAATTAAAGTATGGTTTGTATGTTTTGTAAAGAGTACTTATAGATAAATAATCAGCTTGGATATTGAATTATCCAGTTTTCTATTTAAGGATTCATAATTACAAGAGGCGTAGCTTTTGAGAAAAGGATAAGGTACTTTCTCCTCGATTTATATATTTTAATTTTTTTTTTTACATTTCGTAAACTATAGAAAGATTTCAGAAGTGCAATGTTGTGAATTATTCTGGAGTTGGAAAAGGACAATTCTCTTTTTTTTTTTTTTTTTTTTCTTCTTACCCCTGAAATCTTCTGGGTTTTTTGATACAGCAGGGCTATTTCTGTGGAGGGAGTGTGTGTGTCTGGATCATTGTGTGACTCCTGGCCCTTAATTTGTGTCAGAATGCAGCGGATTGCCAAATATGTGTCACAGCTTCAGAAATGTTTTCTCTTTGTCATCCTATAACTGGCACAATAGAAGAAAGCACCAAGGAAAGAGCTGTGACGTTAGTATGACTTCCTTTGCTACTGATATCAGCTAATATAAAAGTAGGGCTCTAACGTTAACACTTAACTGCTCGATAAACCTAATGAGTACACTTGGTTTAGTTGAAACTGCCTGCCTCTGTAACAAGAAAGCTAACTCGCTAAATCTTAACTCAGTAGGAGATGTTTTGTCTCTGAGCTAAGACGAGGGGTGGATAGTTTAAGGAGCATTTCCTACGAGTGTTTGTTTCTAGCAGAGACCGTGCTGTGACAGGCATCTTGCAATCGGAGCTCTTTGCGCAGAGCCCGAGCAGTTGAAAGCAAAGACAGGAAAAGAAGGATGCACAATACATGATTAACATTGCCAAGGAGACCACTGTCCACATCATGATAATTCAATGCACTGACATAAAAATTAGACACTCGGATAGACAATACTACCACAAACCCCAAGAGAGGCAAGATGTTTAGGAGCAGGGAAAAGAAGAAAATGTCCTGACCTTATTCTAGCTCCCGGGTTAAGAGTGGATCACTATAAGGATTACAAAACTTAAGATATTAATATAGCCACTAAAGGTGTCTTAATAAAAAACTCCCTCATAATTCTTTCTTTATGCTTTTTATAAATATTGAATTTTAGGATTTGTTTTCCCTTTGAAACATGCTTACAAAGAAATGTGGTTCTGCTTTGCACATTCATCATTAACCTCTGCTATCAACCTTGTATTTCTAATTTAATGAGTTCAAGAGAAATTATAATACAAGCAAGCAGATGTTTTCTGTTTCATGTAACACCTATTCTTGCTGATTAAGGAGAAAAGATGATATATGTAGAAGGGCATTGATATTTCTTGTTACACGTGCTTTGCAGGCTGAAAAAACTGATACAGAATGATAGTCAAAAGCCAGGGAGTAAAAATAGGAATTTGTTAAAAACAGCTGTGCTGCACAACTCTTTGTCAGGAATAGAGGAATGCTTTATCCAGTAAAAATTTCAGAATTTATTTAAAAGAAACTGTAGCTGCTAATTTTCATCAAGACAGAAGGTTTAACAAGTCTGTGAAATGGGGGGTTGGTTTGGTCTTGTTTCGTGACCATGAAAAAATAAATATGTAACCTTGGTAGAGCTGCTATTTTTCTTGTAGCAGAATTCTCTGTAGCATCATACTGTAGTTGCAGTATATTTTTAATGCTGCCTACCGCACCATCATCATCTTAATGTTCCCTTAGAATCTTTCAAAGAAATGCTGACACAAAATAATAATACTGTTTTAATGCTTTTCTGATCAGTTATTTTTACTTTTTTTTTCCCAAGGTGATCTTATAGTCATTGCCCTGTCTCCCACTGGAAGCGCCAGCAGTGCAGCCCAGGGTGCTTGTTTGCCCTAGTCCAGTGCTTTGTACACAGGGCAGCACTGCAGACAGGGCGTGTGATTGCCAGAGACATGTGGACACAGGTTACTTACCATATTATTCAACTGGAACTGGCATTACCAAAGTAGATTTCTAGGTTATTTGGTTAGTATAGACTGTATGTCAGAAAAGATCTCGGCTTTTTAGCCAAATGAGTAGCAAGGCTATGAATTTAGAAAGCGGATATGGACAGTTACCTGCACTGGAAGGCCAGAAGACTGTTCCTTACCTGCAACATTGATGAAGCTCCAGAAAATATAGTACAGTACTATGTTGCATTTATGCTTTAAAAATTGATTACAGTCTAAGCATATACTGTAACTGTATCTTACTGTTTACAGTGTCTGAGAGAAACTGGATCTAAAGTCCTGTGCTAAACGGTCTTTTACTAGTAGTGCACAGTTTTGAAATAAGTGTACAAACAGAGTAGATGTGAGGGGTCACTGAGAGATTTTTCTGGTCCAGAAGCTGGAAGTTAAACTGTAACCCAACCAGTCAGCCAACATTTCTAATTCAGAGTCACTCTATCCCTTTCCCCCTAGCAGTACTAGTACTCTAATCCTAGTACTAGTACTCTAGTATTCCTAGTACCTAGTACTCTAATCCATAACCATTTTTCATGCTGAGGTGAGATGTTGAATACAAAGAATTGCTTTTAAATAATAAACTTATGCCATAAACCAGCAAGAACAGGGATCTCAAGGTTAAAGATGACATTCCTCCTTCAAGCTCATCTGCTGTAAAGGAGGAGATTTAAAAAAAAAAGAAAAAGAAAAAGCTGTGAATACATCAAAATACATCATAAAAAGATTTTAAAAATCTGATGTCAGTGTATATATATCTAAGACATTTGTTTTCCATTGGTAAAATATTTTCATGGAGGCAAGATCTTTCTCAGGTGTTTGCTCCGTATGTACTCAATTCAAATTGTCATTGTCTTTGTTGCATGTGTAACTACTTTCAGGGGGACATATTTTAGTGCAGATGACAAGGGGTTTTTTCCCCATAGCAGTAGAAGATGGTTCCAGTAAAAATTTACTATCTTTATTGAGATGTCCATAGTAAAAAAAAGAGGAAAAAAAAAAAGCTTTTTTTCTCCAAAGAAATCCCTTTGAAGGCAAGTGGGGTTTTTGCTCGAGTAGCAGTGGTATTTCTGGAACGTATTTGAATATTAGGCACTTTGTCTGAGCTTCTGCTCTGAAACAATCCATTTTCATAAGCATGCTTCTTTCCTGCTTAGCCTGTGCGTGAGTTCTTACTGGAGGGAAATTAAAAAATAGTTGATTGATGCCATGAGATGGGCTGCAAAAAAAGGGGTCATATCTGCATATACATTAAAAATAACTTCAAGAATTCCATTGGATTCTATGGGTGACTTTTGATTTCATTTTGTGAAGAATAATATAATTCAGTAGTTTGCTAATACAGTTGGAAAAATCTGGCAAAGTTTTAACTCCTCAAATATCTCTGTCACCTTCACTAAGGACTGTGCAAGCCATCCATCTGCTCAAAGCTTACCTTTGGGTTGTTCACAGTCTCTCTGACTCTTTGTAATGTGCAAGAAATAATTTCAGGTGCTGAAGAAGGAAAAATAAAAAAGAAATGCATTCTGAGAGGATAGGTATGTGAAGCTATCTGAAAGAAAGCACAGCACTGTCTCTAGCGGACTTCACTGTAAAATCAGGAAGATAAAAAACAGATATTGTAGTTCTAGTTCAACAAATTTCTTTTTTCCAGAGGAGAACTTCAGCTGAAAAGTGGGATGCCACTTTCCTTTCAAGGTTTGTAAGAATACGAGACCTTTCTCTGGAGTCCTTGAAGGAACTTGCATTTTTATTCCCATTGTGTCAGGAATTTATCTGCTCATGTTAGAAGAAGTCTCAGTTGTAAAATGTATTTGTAAATTGCTGTTTGAGAATCTTGAACTGAAAGACCCGGTTTATTTGATGTAAAAATAAATTTTAGTTTCACACGTAGGTTATATAATATGTAACGATGTTGCATTGATTGTACTAGGTTTGTTTGGGAAAAAAATGCGACCCTGACTGAACTAGGCAATTTGCAGCCTTGTTTAAACAGAGCAGGCAGATGAATGACTGAGAAGAAAAAGGGGCTCTAAAATTATGGACAGAGCAGTTTGCTCAGGCAGTACAGCTTTTCTCTTTTTTCTTCTCACGTGCTTCAACTTGGTCACCTGTTCAGCATCAAAACAATAGGGTTGCAATACACTTTTCCCCAAATGTATTGAACTTAGTGCTGCCTTTCACTAAGGCCCTAGTTTGCCACCCAGAGTCTTATGTAAAAATGTATCTGCCACTGAGTGACTCGCTGGTATTAGTGTGATTTTGGTTAGTCCTGCTCTGCCTGTTGATGGATACGTTTTTCTAGTCTGACTGGGGTCCGTATAGTGGCTTTGGGATAGAAGTTATACATGACACAGGCTTGTGGGACAGATGCTTTCTGCCTCCAAATATGGTGAAACTGTGAAGTGAAGTGCTTAATAACGAGCTATCAATCCATAAATCATTACAATTACTGTTTGCGGTTATGAATGCTAAGATGCAAATTAGGAAACTGTGCACCAGTGTAACAGGCACAACCATGGCCAAACTTCACTATGAAGTGCAATGCATAAATTAATTGGTAGATCTGTACAAATGACGTCTTCCATGATTAAATGTAAATAAAGTGGACATGAAGGGGCTTGGGGTGGTGGAGGAGATTACTTAGTTTGTCAGCACTGAAGGAAACAGACAAAAGACCATTTTTAACATACAGCCACATCTAAAACTTGGCTATATTAGTGGAAACGTTAGGGCTGTGTCTTACTGACAAACCTGAAGATTGAATTGTTTGTTCACAACACATGAAATAACAGTAGCTCAACAGTGATCCTAAGCTGTATTTCCAAGGGACGTAGCATACTTTGGTGTCAGACCTTGGAACGTCATGGGCTCTTGAAAGGTGGGCATCTCCAGTTTCCCACTGGAACCTGAAGTGAAACTAGCAAGGTAGTTTTCAAAGCATCCAGCAGATATACCATGCTGGTGATGCATCACTTACAGGCACGGTGTAAACCCAAGATCTAGTTAACATGCAGTGTCCTATAGACTAGTTTTTCCACAGGTCTATGTTCTGGAACTCAGAAAGGAAAAAAATGTAGTAATCTAAATTTCAAATAACCTTTTCCATTGCGATTCTACAAGTCACTGGGTACTATAGAGACAGACTTTTTCAAGTCACCAGAAAAAATAAACTACTCCTAGATGTAAACCCAGCATATTTGATCAGTAAAGATTGTTTTGAAGTATATTATATTTTCATTTTAACATTGAAACTTGTGTGTGCTCAGAAACCTGAACAGTATGCCTGGCTTTAGCCTGTGCTCGTTTATAATGAGCAATTATCTAATGACGATAGTGCTCAGCATGCACGAGAGCTCTTATAGCAAGATTTGGAATTTTAAGGAAATGCTGTAGATCAAATGATTATGTCTCATTTATATTCTCTCAGTTCCCTAGTCACTATTGCACTTCGTAAAGCAACTACAGAAATGGATTGCAAATATGCATCATTTTTGTGTGAGACAAGAAAAGGCTCAGTGATCCTTAAATAGTACCAATAATCCCTTTCACACACCTTACACTATCAGATGATACTGTTCCAAGCAAATCACACATTGTATGAAATATATTTTCAATCCTGTCTAGAAGTGCGCCACTGCTGTCTTTGGGGATAAACGTATAACTGAAGGCAGCATCAGCTCTGTGTGACTACATGGACATGTCGTGTAATTTTTATCATCCATCTCTTTAGTTGGAGGACCTGATGATGCCGTTGTTGTAGCAGCAGTGTGCTGGAAAACTAATTTGGGATTTTCTGCTTTCTAGTCTAGGGTTTAGGACCATGGGATATATGGGATGTATGTATGAACTGTGACTTGAATGAAAGTGTCTGCTTCCACTCTAGGTAGAGAAGGATGTTCACGCAATCTTCAGCATCAGTTTCGTAAGGCAAATTCCTAAGTGTAGCTACATGTTAATCAGCTTTCAGCCCGGACGTAATAGGCCAATGGACAGAGGACATGCCTATTTTCCTGTGGTCAGGGCCCCATGGATGCTTTCGGTATGAATGTGTAGCTGGAGTGAAAGCCTTTTTCTTGTTGCTAATGTCACAAGTTTCCATCCTACCCCACTGGGGGGGGAGTAAGTGAGAAGATGGCACAAACATGGAAAAGTTTGAATTGACCAGAGGCCCCAAATCTGTGCGTATTTCCAGCCGTCAACAGAATCCATGCATGAAATTGAGTCTAGCTGATTGTGTTGTATCAGGAGAAAGAAGATTTGGGTTTGTTCGGGTCTAGAGAGTTGTGCTTGTCTTGCAAACTGTAGGCATATCAGCATATTAAATCACATTTATGGCTCAAGAAAAAAATACCCTACAGATTCTTCTGGGCTCTCTCCCTAGTGTGACTTGGCCACATCTTCACAGACTAATTATTGTATAGTCTAATCTTTATAGATCATTCCACTTGTACCACTCCATACAGGCTGTCTCTAAGTTTCCATAAAATTCAGGTGACCTCATTAATTAATTTTCTCTGTTTTTTGCCAATGTATGTTAGTGAAATAGCGTCGTTTGGTCAGTAACACTGAGCAAGCAATACAGGCTTTAGACTAGGACTGCAAGATCAAGATAAGATTTTATGGATTGTCTTGTTATCAAATCCAAACCAGTTAGTTTTTCAAGGTCTTGCTGACAAGAACATTGAGGGGCCTTGTGTTGATGCCATTGTAACAGCAGCACAAGTTCTTATGTTGTTGTATGTTTAGTAATGATTCCTTTGTTATGGAAAACCAGAGTGCATGAGACGGATTAATGAATACACTGGGAGCAATTAAATATTGTGTTTACACAATGGAATATTATTTTTTTAATGTTATCTTGAAGTATTCTATACATTAAGAATCATGGCTAAGTCATTGGTGCCTGTTAAAACTATCAAAAAAGTATGTTTCTCCTGGAGGCTCAAATTGTGTTCATTGTGGGTCAGGTGGATAAGGCAGTCTGTGGCAGTAGGATAAACTTATTTCATAATGTAATACTTTATTCCAAGAGCTGCACGTATTTAGTATCAAAATTGGGTATCGAATTTCAAAGTCTGTTCTTTCATCTTGCAGCAACTGCTTTTTGATGTCTCTCCATTGAGAGCAAAGTGTGTTTATCTGCATCTGTAAATTTATATTATGGATCCATCACTGTGATATCTGACACCAGCTGTTGAGAGTGGCTTTATTCCCTAGCATTCCCCAAAAACTGTACAAAAACCCCCAGGTGATCTAGAAATTATATGGCATATATAATACAAAATGTATGTAACTGCTACTTCCTGGACTTTGTACTGCTGTTACATGGTTTTCAGGGTCTCCTGTCAGTGAGAACATCTATGATTAAAGCCAAAGTTAAAGCAGAACTGTTCCTTATTGTGGGAACTGTTCAAATCCACGTATGACTTGCTACGGCATGGTATCTTATGCTAGCTTACATCTATAAGCGTATACAGAATTTCCGTTGAAGAACCTTGTGTCTTGTATTAATTCAGTAGGCATAAGTAATGTGGTCCAGGGGAGGGAGAATGTATCCATTTGAACCAATGATGCCTTTGCACTGTCTGCTGCTTAGTTAATGGCATGGTTCCATAAATGACACTGTGTGTTGAGTGAATTGTAGATAAATACTCTGCTGAGTCAGATGCCCTTCTTTCAGTGTGCTTTTAAATGTGAAAAATGTTACTTTTTGACATATTAAAGTTGTTTTTGTTTGTTTTTTCATTATATAGATTGTTTCACAAAGATGGAAGGGTTTACAGGGGTTCCATGTTAAGCCTGAATTATTTGATTATTATCAGTACGCCCGTGATTTATATTTAGACTCTGTCAAGGTTTCAAAGCCAAATGTGCACAGGAGAGATGTAAGATGAGAATCAAGATTTCTTATATAGTCTTAATCCGGTGTCTTTTGCATATGCTGCATGATATTCAGTTGATCTTTCAGTCAAATCTTATTTTTCTACAAACATTTTGCTTATTTAGTCATAGGATGGGCAGCGTGGTTTGAATGAGAAGCCTCTCATTTTTATTAGATTTTTTTAAATAGGTACTGCAGTTACAGAACATTATTTAAAGACTAGTCTGAATAAAGACTGGTGTTCCTCTTGCCCCTCGACACTTTCTAGGTTCTAACAAAGGGAGCTGGGGAGTACAGTGAAGATATTTCTAGAGATAAATGCTCCAGCTGGCACAAGCGTAGTTGTCAGCAAGTGATCTTTGGGATAATGCACAGACAATCTAGTTTTGCTGGGCAGAGGAATGGGACTGGGATATGATGATGGAATTTAGCTACATGTTTCTACAAGTCTGCAAAGGGGACCTGCTGCCCACTTGGACAAGCACTGCCTCCAAAGCCACTATTGGACCTGCCAACAGCTGAGACAAGAAAATATGTTTGATCTTTGCCAACTGGCTGACTAACCAGCACGTATGCACCAGAGGTTGTACAACCAGGCCAAAAATTAGAATGGATTGTTGAGAATATGAGGAGGCTGGAACACATAACTGAAATAGAGTTGAAGCATGTAGTGTCCCACTTCCTTTCTTGAGTCAAGGTCTCCTCTTTTAAATAAGGTGTAGCAATTTAGGAAAAATCTTTTATAAAAAGATTTCTTTAACAGCTATTAGTCCCAGTTTCAAGGCATGTATGTAGCAGAACTCTCCAATGACATTGTAATGCTTATAGCTAAAGCAGAGGGGACAAATAACAAAAGCTTGAATGGCTGCTTACAAATGAGAAGCTTGGTAATCTTTTTACAACTTTTTTCTGTTTGCAACTGTTAATTAAACAAATAGAAATCTGTTTACAAAATAAAAATGGTATATAGTATTAAATTAAATGAATTAGAAATGTGAGTATTCTATTTTTAAAGCTATTTAGGATTTTTCCATTGACAGTAGACAATAATTTGGCTTATATTCTAATTTCACTATTTTTCACTGTGTAGGAGATGCTCGTAGATATGCACATATGCATATTTATCTGCCTTCATAATGTGGACAAACTGTGTGTGCATCTAAACATATGTATATACAAATGCATACATCTCGTGTCCTACTGACTCATGGCTCAGTTTTGCTTAATTCAGCACTTTATCAAAGAGACTCTCAGGGAGCAGTTCCACGCTTGGTTGGGGAAAGACAGATATGCCCATGGAAGACAGTCTTGAAATTGGAAGTAACAAAGAGCAAAATGCTTTAAAGTCCACCATGGATATAGGCATGCAAACCTGTCTTCACTGTTCAGCTGTCAGCCTACAGCAGCCTGTGCATGTTCTTTGGTTAAATTACATACTCTGAGCAGTTCCAATGAATTCAGTGGGTCTACCCTGAATGAGCAAAGTTAAGTAGGTGCATAAGTGTTTTCAGGCTTTAGGCTTCACAAGCTTTCATAATTAGTGCTTTAGACAACATTAATTAAAGAGTACTTTAGAAAGGATATGGCTGTTTAGACCCCTCTAGTGGTTCGCATCTAATTCAAGGATCCCATTCAATGCTACACATGGATAATCCACTCAGAAAGTAATGCTGTGTTGGTATGATTATAGTATGTACAATCTGTATACATCTTTGCAATTGCATATGACAAATATAACTTTACACAAAGTCACTTCAGTTCAAGGATAATTAAATTAAAGATAGTAATAGTGAAAGACAACATATGTTTTCTATTTTGTTATAGAGTTTCTTGCAAGTGTTGTGATCTATGGTAATCAAATATGATGAAGAGGCAGGATTTCCTGAGGCTAGTAATATTTCTCTTACTTCCTTCTTTAGCCTTAGGCCAGAGTTAGAGTTTGTATCTCACTCCTTCTCCTGTTATTATATAATTGAGGGAGAATTAGAAATAAAGCACTGATTAATAGCTGTAAAATGATGTTTTTATAAGCAAAAAGACTTACTGAAATGTTTAGCATTATATCTAATTTATTGTGAAAAGGCTGTTTTGATTTTTTTTTATTCCATGTGTTATAATATAATCTTCTGTCTTCAGAACCATCAAAAGCAAATCTTTTGATGTATGATTAAGAGTTGTGTTTGACAGCATAGTATCCCCTGCAGTAGCTCTACTTAAGGCTTAAAAACAGTTTTAATTTTTGACACAACTTGCCTTTTATGCTGTCTTTTCCTCCCATATTGAGATAATTTCCAAGTGCTGATGAAGAAAATTACTGTATCGTGTACAGATATAGTTGTAAAGGCACAATAAAATTTGACATCTTCCATTTAGTGAGTGTGTCTTGATCAGAAATAGGACTATCACTCAGAACAAATTATTTTGAAGCCTAGAGCAGGAAGCATATAATAGTTAAGCACAAAATTACCTGATGGGTCTTTAATCACCCCACAATTATAAAAGAAAAGATCTCTGTCCGTTATCAAAAGAGGAACAAAAGACTAAGAATAGAAATAGAGACAATGACAAACTAAATTATCAAGGGGGTTGGGGTCTCCTGTAGTATCTAAAAACTCTTACCAGTGCCTGAAGATGCTGAACAGTAATGGGGAAACTCAGACATTTCCTTGAGTACATTAAGCTGCTTTTCATCTGGTCACACTTTGGGTGTCTGGTTGTTTTCCTGTAACGCTTCCTAGAGTGGACCCAGCGTGCCTGCCGGGTTTGAGGTGTGGAAACATGTCCAAGTCGCTGGCAAACCACCAGTCTGAACACTGGCCTGGAGTGCCTGAGAGAGCAGGACTGCAACAATCCTTTGGGATAAGAGAGGGAGTTACCCAAAACCACAGAAACTCACGTCTTCAAAATAGTGATAGAGGTGCTTCTCAAAGGGGGACAAAGATATACAATTCTGTAGTAAATACTATTTCTCTGGTTTTTTTGAAAGACCAAGTTTTTTATAGTATGTACTTTCCACTCTCTCTCCACATTGCTCCACAGATTCCTCTTGGTTAAATCAATCTCCACTGTAAAAATCCCGATTTGTCATGATAAAACAATAATTATTAAACAGGTAAGTTTGAATCACCTTTTTTCCTCTGGCCTCGACTCTATGCCAGTGACTGCTGATTATAAATACTATTAGTGAAACAGAAATCAGCACAGTGTACTCAAGTTTCTTTTCAAATAAAGGGCTTTTTTTCAGCATTCAGGTTCCCCATAGGCTTTTAATCAAGGTTATGGGAAAGTCCATAAACTTTCTGCTGAATATTTAACAAGCTGGAGGTCGTAGCAGACATGAGATCTCAAGGACAAGTGAAATGAGATTGCAATCAGAAGAACAGAGGAGACCTGGAGATAAGCAGAGCTTTGTCCACAGATAATATCGAACAGAACAAACACAAGAGTCACGTTTTCAAGCTGCTTTTCTGAGACTTAATTTTCCCAGTATAAACAGACATAAAAAGGGGTAAATACAAATGGGTGGTTGCACTAGTTTTAGTCACTGAATCTCATTCAAATGATGATTGAAATGCAGTCTGAAAAAAGTTTTAAAAAATGGAAAACGTTTCATTATAGTTACACATATAGCTTTTTTTACTGACCTGAAATCCCAATTCCCTAATAACTTTTTAAAATAAATTCTGTAAACAACCTCTATTATACTGAATTGTATTACCTGTTTATATGTGTTTAGCCAGGAACTTTTGTTTTGTAGATCTTTATAATTGAACTATTTTGAATAGTATAGATGTGACAATATTTTTCTGTATGCAAATGGGAAAGCAATCTTGCAGAAACCCTTAGCCACGCCTATCCAGCGGCCATAAAAATACAATTATAATACTCTGCATAACGTATAGAGTGAGTATTCAGAAAAGTTATCTTTCATGTCAGCCTGACACGTATGTAGAGGCTACATGGAGTTTGCAGCAACAGAGCAAGAGACAGGAGTGAGCCAGTGCCATAGAACTGCCATGTCTGCAGCAGCTACAGGAGCTGCGTGGTAGCACAGACTGCAGCCACTATGTCTGAGACAATATCAGCTTGCAGCATCTGGTTTTTATGGTGATCCTTAGAATTAACTGCCCAACAAAGTTCTCTCTGTATTAATTAGTGGAATTTTACCTGTATATTTCCTGACACTGATATGTTGTTTATTCTTCGCTTTCATTGAAAGGTCACTGAAAACATTGATATTTGGCAATATAGTTTCACAGCCTACTCTGAATAGTGTAGATATAAATTCTTTTTATAAAACCGAGTTGGTTTATGCTTTTTTATCTGAGGAGGGTGGTGAGATGCTAGAACCAGTTGCCCAGTGAAACTGTGGCTGCCCCCTCCCTGGCAGTTGGATGGGGCTTGGAGCAACCTGGTCTAGTGGAAAGTGTCCTTGCTCATGGCAGGGAGTTGGACTAGAGGATCTTTAAGGTCCCTTCCAACCCAAACCATTCTATGATTGTTTTTGTCCCCCAGCCTGTAAACCATTAAAATATCTACCCCCAAAAAATCTGCTGAACTTCAAGTTGGCATTGTAGCTCAAAAGCTGAGCATATCCCAGTTCTATTAATAGAGTAGCACACTGTTTTTCAGTAAATCTGGTTAGCATAGGTAGAATATACTCATAATATTGTCTTTGGCTTCCTTATTAAAATAGAATAAAGGTCGGTACCATGCTAAATGTTTTCCCTCCTTTTCTTGTACCAGATACTGTTAAGGAGCCCAAAAGTTAGCAACTCTGTGACAACTGTTCTAGGTCTGCAGTGATTTCCATCATTCTTTCATAAATCAAATCATTAATTTGTGAGTTCATTCTAAGAATGGGCTTTCTTCACATTATTCCTTTCATAATTTCTGTTTATTGTCGTTGAAGGAAAAAGAGAACCCATAAGAGAATTTTAAGAAAGCTGTTAATTTTTGTGACAAAACGTTTGAGAGATTTGTGTTACAGAGGTTCTAGTTTTTACAGCACTCATACCCTCTGTCGTTCAGTGAATGGATTCTTTAGTTCAAATATCTTGGTGAGCACTTCTAGCAAGGAAGGCTAAAAGTGACCCGGTATTTTTTTCATTAAGTGCCAAGAGCTGGAATCCCTTTTCTCTCCCTAATGAATGAGGACTGCTCAGCCAGAATG
The DNA here is from genome assembly GCF_034619465.1 of Leptosomus discolor. Taxonomy (NCBI): domain Eukaryota; kingdom Metazoa; phylum Chordata; class Aves; order Leptosomiformes; family Leptosomidae; genus Leptosomus; species Leptosomus discolor. The sequence goes on along the minus strand of NC_141399.1, from coordinate 33,303,009 downwards.
GCTGGGCGCTCTGTCCCAGGGCAGTCCTGATACTGGCATCCCTGTCCATACACTGAAATGGTGAAAAATTTATGCACCTCAAGAGCAGATATTTTTGCATGACTTCTTTCAAAACAGGGAATAAAACACCTGTTTGTGTATTCTCCCTTGCCAGACTTAATGAGGTGAGGTTTCTGCATGGGGTTACGCAGAATGAACATAACTTTTCCTCTGCGGGGCTGACAGAGCGTAATCCGTCGCCCCTTGGTTTTTGATCATGCTATCAAATCACATCTTTGCCACTATATGAATAACTTCATATGAAAAAGTCATTCTTTCTGATGTATTTAAAAATACAAGACAAAAATTTGAATCGTGCAATTTTTAAGTCTAGTCATAAAACAATTAAAGTGCAACAGTGAAACATGTCTGATAAAAATACTGAAAACCTGAAGGAAAGGTTGGTTAATAATAAATGTGCTTCACATGTCAGATAATCATATTTCACTTGAGACTGTACTGCTTTCAAGACAGAAGAGCTGCAAAGAAGAACATTGTAAACATCCATTATATATAGTTTGTGCATAGATTTTTTTCCCTTTGCCAGTCTAATCATGCAGTGTTATACTTTCGGCATAAGACAGAGAGAAGTAAGTTCAGCAGCTGATGAAAAAATTAGAAAACTTGAAGATGAGTCTTTTGACCCCACTACATTCAATCTGTCCAGTGAACTTGCACAGGAAGTGTTTATGTTTTAACCGCATTTCTCGATGGAAATATCACAAAGTAACAAGTGTGAAGGCACAAAAAGGAAGTTTGTTTGTTTGTTTTAAATAGAGAAGTTTGTTAAAAATGTAACAACTCTCTAATAATAATACCGGGAACAAAATTAAGAGGAAAATATCAGGATAAAACTTAAATTTTGTTTTTAAAGAACCCTTTTTTTTTTTTCCCCTGATACCAGTAATTTGTAAACTCAGTAGCTGTCTTACCAGTCCAATATAGGATGTTTCAGTGTGGAGCTACTGAGCTTAGTTTCTCCCTGTAACAAATCTTAATAGTCTCATTATCTTTGATAAAATGTTTGTCTGCCAAAGAACAGCAGATGGATTAAAGACAACAAAAACTTTTCATCTCTTCTAACTGATATTTATTCAACTTTTTTTTCATTAGTAATGTATAATAGTTTCTCAATCTCTGTAGAATGTGTTTCATAAATTTAAATTTAAACTTAAATCTATTTTTTTACATGCATTTAAGTTTATGTCTATGTATATATGTATTAAGGAACATATAGAGATTGATTTGTCTTGGAAAAAAAAAAAAGCATTTTACAGAACTGCATTATATATCAAGACTTTCAAAATATTTCATAGTACATATACTCTAACAGCACTTAGTGGTAGTCGTACTTGTTCCAGATGATAGACCATACCAGCTCTTTCTCTTAGACTGGCTTACTCCAGTACCAGCACAGTCACAGTCTTAGGAGACTGCTGCTTTTGGCAAATGCAGACTTGGAGTTGTCTTGACTTTGAAAAACCAGCACAAATGTCCATGGAGAAAGGTGATTTCTCAAGCTGCCTTTTCTGGTTCTAAGATCCATGAAATCAGAAGAAAAGGGAAGAGAGACTGAGATTAGAGACCCTTGATGTGAACAACTTTCACAGTATCTCTGCAGAATATTAAAAATTATGTGCTTATGAATAACACATAATCATTGCAGAAATTTCATTTATTCATATGGAGGTATTATGCAGTAAGTGTAGTAGATACCATACGTATGTCTCATACGTGGAGGTGAAAGTGATCTTTTTCTGTTCTTTGTGCCTCTGCATTTTGAGTTTGTTTTCCCTGAAAACATAACATGTTTTTAGGAAATTTAAACTATTGGGGATTTTGGGAGGGTATGGTTTTGGTTTTCTTTAGAGATTACAAAACACTTATGATGGAAGGTTTTAAAAAGGATATAGATAAAATTATTTCAATGTGAAGCTGACTGAATAACTATTGATTTTGTGAGAACTGGGAATTTAAAAACTGTCTGCACAAACTGTAAGATAGGTATTGGATACAGATAATAATCTATATTAAAGGAAATATTAATGTGTTGATAGAAATGAGAGGTATTGATAAAAGTGAGATACTTCCATTCTACATTCAAAATAGTAAAAGTATGTATGTATTATTTGATACTTGTCTCACCTGATATAGAAATAGCAACGTTGTGACTAACAAATATGATAAACAGGCTACACGTGCTAAATGAGGAACAGTATCTGAAAACCTGGCAAGACTGTGACAAGCCTTCCAGATAGCTAAAAAACAGTAATGAAATAATGTGTAGTCTTGTCATATTAGAAATGTTCATAAATCCTGCTTAATGTGACAGTGAAATAGTTTTCAGTAGGATTAGGCAAGGAAGTGCAAAATTATTTATTTTTCCAGAAAATAGACTGAAAAAATGGGCAGAGTGACATCCTGTCAGCATCTCTGAGAACTTCGTTTAGCCCATGTCCTTCATATCTGATCTATATTTACAAATAAGGGTGTTATGTAAGGATGTATGAATGTTTTCCCCATTACGTGAAGTTCAATACTGTGTTTCTACTTTACTGTGAATGCCCATTTAGCCATGTATCTTGATGTAATAGAGAGAGAGATGTTGGGGTTTGTACTAGAAAATAGACACTTTCCTGCCTCCACAGTCTGTAGGCAGGATACGTAGCCTCCCATAAGATATTCGTCAATATGAATGATAACTTAAAATAAGATCTTTTTTCCTAGATGAGACAGGTAAGAAAACACTGTTGCTGGTTTGTCCTTCGTGCTGTTTCCAATTTTTTTTCCATATAGTCTCAAATGAGAAATAAATCTACATTTTACTCAAGAAGTTAAAAATAGTTTAAAATGTTTTCATTTGTTTTTATGAGACACTAATAAAAAATAGCAAAAATATAATAAAACCTGATAATGCTAAGTTGAAGTCTGATAAATGAAAGTATGAAAACGGTGTTACATCATGGGAAAATTGTCAAGTAGTTATTGGGAAGGTTATCAAGCAGTGAAAGTGAAAGGATTTTCAGAAATGAATTTGAGAAGTCAATATGTATATTTTTGTCAAATAGCTTCTTCATGCTAATTCATCATAATTTTTTATTGTAATTAAATAATTTCCTAGATAGCCAGCTTCAAATGATGTTTATAGCAAGTATAAGTAAGAAAAGCTTATTAAATTTTAAGGACCTTTATTCGGTTTCTCTTGTTGACATATTTAAAAGTTGGAATTTCCTAGCAGTTATGAAAAGAGAATAATTATTTTTTTAAGGCACATTTTGTTTTAGAAGCAAATATTAAGTAATTCATTAATAAAAAAACCACACCTTTCTGCCAGTCTACACTCAATAACTAAATTTTCAAATGAAATTATGGAAGAGATGGAGACAGGACAAGGGTCAACAGGCACAAACTGGGGAACAGAAAGTTCCGCCTCAACATGAGGAAAGACTTCTTCACATTAAGGGTGGCAGAGCACTGGAACAGGCTGCCCAGGGAGGCTATGGAGTCTCCTTCTCTGGAGATATTCAAAACCCGTCTGGACGCAGTCCTGTGCAACCTGCTGTAGGTGAACCTGCTTTAGCAGCAGGGTTGGACTAGATGATCTCCAGAGGTCCCTTCCAACCCCTACCATTCTATGATTCTGTGATTTGAAGTAAGATTAAACCTGCAATTCCAAAACTAGAAGATAAGAAAAAGCTAAGAACAGTCCTACAGATAGAAATTAATAAAGAAGTCATCCTTCACATGTATTTTTTACAGCTATGCTGACATTTGTCATTTTGTCAATCTGTTGTTTGACATCACTCATTCTCATTATTCTGAAGCATTAATCCAGCAATGGCATCTCTGCCTTCATAAACTTGTTGGTGTGATCACTATATGCTGTTGCTGATGTCTGAGACTAAAATAATTTTAAGAAAAAATCATATATGTAAGATTTATAGGTGGCAAAGATTCATTTCGTGAAAATTTAGTTAAAATCGTCAAGCCCATTCATCTGAAGTGGTTAGTTTCTGGAATAACAGCCGTGAAGAACATTTTCCTGGGTTTGGGCAAGATACAACAGTGATTAACTGAACTTAGTGTCCAACTGCAAATGTTAGCTAGACAAAACATTACTGCCAGCATTATAAAATCATTTACTGTGCAATCCAAGTAGTAAAGGTGACAATGGAAATTGGAGTTGAGTGCTACATGGCTTGACAGGGACCCATGGCCACTGTTGCCCTATGAATCTTAATTTGCTTGGTTTCGTTTTGGCATAGTTTTCTTATGGCATTCAAGTACCTTCCTACTTGTGAAATTACTATGCGATTTTCTCCAATATGCCATCAGAGACAAGCACATGATGCTGTACTCTGACTCCTTATACTTGCAATTAAAATGGTCCTGAAATAAAGTAGAAATCATAGACATTTATTCATGGTATTTAAGCCTGAGAAAATGCTGCTATTCATTCAGCCTGGGTAATTAGTTTTAGTTATAAGAAATTCTAGGGAAGTTCTCTGAATGGAAGTCACAAGTTACAAACCTGTTGTCTCTTTTAATGGGCTTTGTGTCCATGCAACAGTTGATGTGTTAGGTACATACATAAGGATTTAAATTAATCTGTGGTCATTACTTTATATTTGTGATTCAAGATGAAAAAAATGTAACCTGTTAGTTTTAAGTCTGCCTGCTGGAATTCTGGACTACTAGCTGTAATTTCGAGTTAGATTCTTCCAAACTTTCTATAGCATTCAGGATTTATGTTTGGTGAGAAGAAAAGAATCTGTGCATACACACGTTGAAAAGGAAGAGTTCTCAACTTCGTTGGCTAACGGTTTTTAGAGAAGTCATTGTCCCATAATAACAATTTTTACATAGGTTTTCTTTTTCACCTGAATGCTGCGAAATCCCCAGTTAGACGTGTGACCTGTGCCTTTGCTAGTGTTAGGAAATCATACTCTCTTTTTACAATTTCCCGCAAGGAATTTACTCTTTGTTAAATGTGAATAAAGGATAATTGGTGACTTGTTAAGTGAAGCTTTCTTTGGAGTTCAGTGTCGTTTTATGAGTACAGTTTTCATAGCATGGACTATTATTTCATCAGCAGAACGCAAATTTCACTAATTTATTTTACTGATGACAGTGCCAGGTAGCTGGCACTTAGACTTGTTTTAGCTATTGTATTAACATTTTCTTTGGTGTAGCTTTCTGCTTTATGAAGTAAATGTCATCTGCAGGCAAATTAATAATTTGTTACATTTGCTGAAGCAAGAAATAAAGAGAGCTGGAAGTCAGCTAAGTAGCAGGACCACTGCAATGGCAGAAGCTAAGTAAATATCACTTATAGTCAACCCTCAAAATATACTGGTAGAGTGCAATAAAACTGAAATAGTTTCTCACGATTGTTTACCACCTCTGTGCATTAATAAAGGATAAACATTCTATGGTGCTATCAGGTTATGTTTGTTCTGTCAGTGTGATTAGGGAAAGCATCAATGTTCTGAAATGGAGCAAGCTGTAGAGTAGGCATGCGTACGAAGCCTCATCTTGCAGCAGGAGAAGCAGGAGTTTCATCATCCGCGTAATTGTGCATCTGAACAAGCCTTTATAGCCAGTCAAGTAATTAAGCACATACATAAATGATCTTTCAATACGCACTCCAGACTGAGTTTCAGAGAGTGTGAGATAACTAGTGTCCATTGAATACTGAAGTGAGTTTCTTTTAGTGTCCTGAGGAAATGTCATCTTCCAAACAATCTGCATTATATTATCACCTGGAGGGGCCAAGATGTCTCTCTTTAAGATGCCAAGTCCCTTCAGGGACATAGCCTTTGTTTCCTACTGGGTTCAACTGGAGTTTGATCAGGAAGTTATTAGCTAGAGAGGTGAAGGCTGCACTTGTCAGAAAGTACGTTTTGTTCTGCAGGATTTGATCTTGCCATGTAGAGGACATGGTGAAACCATTTACTTAGCTGCAGTTGAACATAGCTAGCTGTCTGGCTGCTGTTTCTAATTAAATCATCCACTAGCCAAACGACTTGGCTCGTTTCCATGGCCTTGTTTCTTAGAGGGGTTTTTTCCCCGTATTTGTCCAAGGATAATCTGAATCCTACAGTTCATTTGTGATTTTGACTAAATAGCACAGTGCTTTACTCTTGGTAGTTCTGTTACTCTTTATGAAGCTTATGACCAATCTGGACATAGTCCCTTGATTTTGCTTTGTTTTTTATTATAGTCCTTAATAAATAAAATCACCTTTATCATTGGCAGAGGTACTGTAAGGAGTAAAAAAATATCTCAGAGCAAGGATATTTTTACTAAATGAGTGTGTTTGTTCTAAAGAGTTGTAACAAATCTGAAAAATAAAATGTAAGCTTATTCAGTATATGGTTATTTGCTGGTACCTTGATGGATTATGGCGGTCAGACTTCTATTATTTATACAATGGCTGTTTTTATGAAAGTTCATTTTTAAGGTAAGCAGTCAGGTAATTCCTTATATGGAGATGGGGGAATACTTAACCTTGAGTAAAACAACATTAGCTCCAGTGAGCTTAATGAATTATTCATGCTATTATCCACCTTGAGAGACATCAAATCACTCTGTACTGTCTGCAAAGTGCAGTTTACGAAAAAATGATAGCTCGTGAATTATATTTGTATATCTGAACATTAAAATAAAGACAGTACTGTGAAAAGGCATTGACAGATATACCCGTATAATCCACGCAGAAACAAGGTCCTGCATGTCATTTCCTAATCCACTTGCAGTCATAACTCATTAATAATTTGTTTGCAAGGAATGGCCTGATAGACAAAAGTCATTTAATATTCAAAGACTCATATACCAGCAATAGAGGATGTAATCACTGCAAGCACTAACCTTTTTACAAAAAAGCTCTTCATTATAGTTTCATGGAGTTTGGTACAACAACCTGAAGTTGCCTTTTTCTCTATTGTATTTTGGTTTTTTACAGATGGAAACCAAAATGCTATTTGCCTTTCAGTATGCAATTCTAGAAGGAAAGTGACTATTTTAAAAGCTTGTTGAGTCTTGCACTGACATTTTTGTTGAAAATAGCAAAATTTAATCTCTTTGAACTATTTTTCTGAAGTCTTCAGACATAAGCTCTTCACAAATATTTCCTACTTTTCTCCCCCCATTCTAAAGATCCAGTTTAGCAGGTTACTTATGTACATATACATAATTATGAAGCATACAGCAAGTATCAGTTTCTGAGTTTTGTGTGTGTTTTTACACAGAGAACTTGATCCTTATTTAAAAGCATGTGTGTCTGTTATTTACATCTATAGTATTATTATAGTTTATTTTTGGGAAACTTCACTCAAGGAAGTTATGCAAGAGACTGGGCCTTTTGGATTCCTTTTCTGAATTTAGTTCTCAATAGTAAGATATAGAAGAGTCTTCAAGTTCTAACTAAAACATCATTTGCACAGCAGTTTGAGCGATAGACACAAAAATGCACAGGTATGCTTCATATTACTGGGACACATGGGTGGTGTTTCTGCTTTTTCTGATTATTTGTATTTATTACATTTTACTCCCCTCATGATGCAGTTTAACAAATAAATTACCTCCATATTTTAATATTTAATTGCCATCTTGCTGGAACTGCTGATTTTAGCACATTGGCTGTAATGAGCACAGCACCTTCACCAGCTCCCAAATTAGAACATGGCTTTAAACCACTTTGACTGCAAAGGTTTCTACTTTCTAAGTTCTGGAGCTGTAGCCCTCCAGGCCCATTGGCCAAGAGCCTTTGCACACCATACAGCCTGGGCTGAGGACGAAGTGGGAAATGCCTACAGACACAGCAAGCTTCCTTCGTTCCTCTCAGCTGTCTCATGGTGGCAAGAGTGTTTTCAAATAGCTCAGTTTTATACCAATTGAATGCATATTCTGCAAAGGTGAGCAGACTATTTTTCTTAATAGCTGAATATTTTTAAGATATTTTATATATAAAAATATGTATGTATTATATGCATACATATATACATTTCTATTTTTAAAATACTATTAAGAATGTCATTAATTTTCAGGGAATATAGGAAAGAACAAGAACAAGTCCTACACTCACTGTTTATCTTCTATTCAATAGACTGCTTTTCACAATCTAGGAAGGCTACCTGGATAGGCTTAACACATGATGAGACAAAATTGCATGCTTCATTCCAGAAATTCCCCTCAATAGCTTACATATATGTCTATGTACAAATATTTACACTTTTTACTTTCGCTATGGGCTGTTCATTCTCTGGACCTTAGCACAGGATTAATATGCTTTTCTGTCATATTTATCATTAACATTTAAAAAACTATATTTCCTAATCTTAGTAACTATCCACTATGCTTAGAAAGGACGAGGGGTGGGGTGTTTGAGGAGGCACAGACATAATTTTGCTGTCTGAATATAGATAGATGCAGAACTCCCGCAGAAAGAGATTTATCATTAACTAAAATTCAGAACATCAAAAAGATTCAAATTGAACCCTCTGGCATCTTCAGCTCTGTATCAAGATGGTATTATGAATTTCTGAACATAGTCACTAATTGCTTTTGTCTGTGAAATGTCTTTTAACCCATTAAAAATGCTCAGGGAAAAACCTATGTGTTTTATGGATTTAGTTCCTAATACTTTATAACTCACAAGATCTGATAACTATGATAAATTTTTTAAGACTCCCATGATCTGAGTCTCATCTTTTCCTTGTGTACTATGCTTGTAGCATTCATTATGATTTATATATACGAGAGAATGCTATCACTAATTTTGAAATAGCCAAATAATTTAAAATCAGAATGCTCTTGAAAAGCTGTTTACCATCTGAACATCCAAGCACAGATGAACTTTCCTGGCTATAGAAATATCAAAATGAGTAGGATAGATAACAATTTGTATCAGTTCCAACTTTTGCCAAGAGACTTTTAATCAAAAGATGTAGAAGTTCTGCAGTCAATGTCAAGAGTGGCAGGAAGGTGTTGACTACTGCAAATCCTGCTCTTTCCAATTATTATGTATGATAAGAGATTACAAAAAGAAATTGTAAAATGTAAATCTCAAACTTGAATCTATATCACAGTGTGGACTCACAGGGTGAATGCAGCATTGTATGTTTTTGCAGCCACCTGGAGTGTCCTGCAGGTTGTTTTACAGGTTCCTCATAAAGCATTTATAAAGTCAGCCATTACAAAGTATTTTTTATTTGGCTTTCCTTTGTAGAGCTAATTTCAATCTTGTGTTTTGACTACTCAGTGTTTTTGGAACATCTTCTGACTGATTTCAGAGCTTGTAATTTTAAAATTATATTGTCTGGAATATGGAAGTCTCAGTATGATATCTGACAGTTGTATATCTCTACAAAGAAAACTATTTTTTGTAATGATTTAGATAAATCTGTGTTTATTTGACATAACCTTTTTGCCCGTAGAGATTTTGCTCATCTTAAAGACGTTTGAGAATGGGAGGAAGTAGCTTTTCTTTTTCTCTGAATAGCAAAAGACATAATCTGCAGAAATTATTTATTTAAGTCTGTAGTTGGTTGGGGTTTTTTGTGTCTCAGTTGAGTGGGGCACCCCAGGTACCCTTTGTCTAAATCCATAGGTGATATTCTGAATATTGTCACTGTAGCAAATGAATTGCAGGTGGAGAATTAGGGACTTATAGAGGTGGTCAAGAATACAAAGGAATAGGACTATGGAGCAAAACAGACTTTTTGTTTGGTTTATGGTTTTGATTATAGCAGTGGCTTTGCATTAGTCCATTTAATATTAGAATACAACTTTGCTGACTACATGAATTTGGAGAAATGATTAGGCTTCTCCCCACCAAACACACTTTTAAAGACTAATACATTATCTTAGTGCTTTTGTCTCTGTTTCCAGACTGAGTAGGAATTTCTTTCAGATGGAACTTATTAGAATATGTTGTATGTGTACTATATGTAGTAGTATATCTATGTGTGTATCGATATACATATATTTAACATTTGTCATATCAATTCCTTTTATTAACTATGCTGTTTGTAATTTGTGAAAGTCTTTTTGAAAAAACAGAGGGAAATGTTACCTAAAATAGGGAATAAGAAATATATGTTGACACTTATATTCATTCAAGTATTTTCCGTGATTCAAACTACATCAAAAAACTTCCTGAAAAGTTTGGAAGATATTTTGGAAAAAATGTTTACTTTTGATGTTTAATATACTTTCAATATGTTTACCATATTTTTATACACAAATCCAATAACATAGAATGAAAACTTCAGTGTTCTCTGAAATGAATGAAAATATATCAATTTAAAACATAACTATTTGAAAATCTCAAATGCAGATTTTTATTAATTTCAATCACAATATTACTGATGAAAAGCAGTAAGTTGTTCAGATGCTTATCTTGAACCAACAGAGTGAAAACGATCAGAGTTTGCTAATTGTAAAACACCCTACTATTGTATAAAATACACTGAAAAATAGCTCATAAAATAATCTGTAACAGTCTGCTCTTTTGCTTTTACAAATTCCAATAATTTAATACCAATTTTTCTTCTTATTAATGTCTCCTATCTTATTTTCTGAGACTGTGTTTGTACCTACTGAGGTTATGAACGCTCACTTGCAAAGCAGAAGTCACAGGAAGTTTGTATGTGCACCAATGACAATTTCCTTGAGGTTTTTCTTTTGGTATTTGGCTTAGTCCTCTTCCAAACCTGAAACAAAACGGTGTCTACTGAGTTTTCTTTTGCAAGTGATACTGAGGTAAAAATTTATTGCAGATACTCACAGATACCACATCATATTGAGAAACAGATAACTACTGCACTTATCCCATTACTTTGGAGTAAGGTCATTTATTATAGTATATGTTATTGTAGGTTGTATGTGTTATTAGCTACGGCTAGAATGGATTCCTCAATGCACAGAATTCATTATGCATGTTTTAACCAATTTTGAAATGTAATTGATAATTGTTTGATGACTAACAGGCATGAATAACATGCAGTAACAAACATAAGTTCCATCAGTTCTGGGACTGGGGGAGAAAAATAATGTTCTTCAAATTCAAGATGACAAGTTTATGGATTGTGGTTTAAAGCAGGCTCAGCAGATGGACATGTTCAGTCACGTACAGCTACCTGATATTTGGTTGTCAATGACCTTGGACTGTGCTGGAAGCAGACATATTTACCTCTAACGTTTACAGATGGGTCAGGACTGAGGTCATGAACAACAGAGTGAAAGAGATCTCAGACTTTGCCTGCTAGCCCTGTGTCTTGGGATGCAGCTCTGTTCTGCCTGAGTTCAATTTCTAATGCTCCGTGACCCTTACTCTGTTATAAATAATCAGAAATATTCATTACAGAATGGCAAGAGCTTTGGAGAAGTGGTGGAGTATATATTATAAAAGGAAAAACATCCAATTCTCCAACTCCTTGCAAATTGGACTGGAAAGCCTTCAGCTGAATATATTCACATCCTGCTTTAAGAAATGCTACAAATAATGTGATGAGTTGATCTATCCTCAAATCATTCAGCTCATGTAGATGTGTGTGTACCTATTTCCCTGCGCAGAGGATTATCATTTTCTGTTTTCAGACTGACACAGCATATTGAAATACTGGAAAAAAATTGTTTAATTTAAGGTCAAGTATCACTATTAAAGTCATAAAGTCATATAGATTGAGTAGTGCTAACATGGTACTGCTTTGGTTTTTTTCTATTTCTGTGCCTTTTTGGTTTTTCTCTATAAGCTTGAGCCATTAGCATTAACAGCCTAGAAAATTCTGCTTTTCCAGATATTAATTAAAAAAAATTCTGATTTCTGTTTCTGATTCCACAACTCGGTCACTTGCAGTGGATACAAAAGAAGAAGGTGCTCTCAGTACTGTCATTCCCATGTATTCAAATTTAGTGAAGGGCACTCTGGAAAGAAACATTAGGCTCTTTTGTTGTCTTAATATTGAATTTTGAGGATGGCTTTCTTTGGATAATTTTCCACTTGTTCTTGTGAAACTTGCTATATCTTCTGGAGGTTTTTCTCTGCAGCCATAAATGATAGAAATATTGTTGGTTTTGGAATTCTTATTGCTGCTTTGTTTTTGTTTTTCTCACCACAGATTTTGGAATTGCATAATGCATTTGCAAGCTGATGCTTTAATAAAATAAATTAATTGTACAAGAGCAAGGAATGCAAGACTCAAAGGCCTATTTAGTCTATGTTATGGTCTGTAAAATACCATACCAACTGAAGTTCAGATAGGAAAGCTAAATAAAATTTTCTTTTCTGTTCAGTGCAACACAAGAAAAGCAGCTTTTCGTTTTTGTTAATTAATTTAATTTTTTAATCAATTTAATTAACTTTATTAAATATCTACCTTCAGTTTCTAGCTTGAGTGTTTGCTTTTGTATAAGACCACAAAAGTCTGCTAAGTTCTAACATTTGCAGATGTTCAACTTGCTACTGAAAAGAAATAAAATATTCTGTTGTAGGCTTCAAGCACTGGTGGAACTTAGAAACTTAGTGAAGCCCCAGTACAACTGTTTTCTGAAACATTGAAGCACAACTTAATAGAGCTCTGAGGGCAATATTTTCTAATTTGCAATTGTTCCTATTATTTACACTTACATTTACTTCTATATCGATTTATATTTGTTCTGGTTCTTTAATAAGGAGGGACAATTCTGATATCTACAGTAAAGTGAAGGCTAATCCTGTTACACATGGCAGTGCTTAATGGAGGCTCCTGGGTTTAGGAAACCCGAGCACAGGTACAGAGTGTCTGCAGTGAGTGCTCTGGCACATGTAGATTGAAGTCTGCTGTTCTTTCTACATGGACAAGTTTGCATTTGCAAGGAAGTAAATGTAGATGGGAAATTACATCCCATTCAGTGATCCATGCTGATTCCCCATGTAGATTTTCTATGCTCAGAGTTGTTCACTTCAGGAAGGGGAGAGTGAACACTTACAGAGGGTTCTTATGACACATTAACAGTGTCTACAAGTAGAGTAAGTGCAGAGTCCCCTATGAGTTTACAGCCTTATTTACTGCATAATAACTTCCCAAGGGCAATAAACTCTCAGGTACAATGATCCATAAAGGCTAAGAAGAAATTGAAGGCAAGCGGACTCAACAATGTTCTTCAACTGATTATTCATAACTCTTGGAAAAATACCATTTTAAACTCTGAGACAGCCTAGTTTTATCAAAAAAGTGCACTGTTTTAATTTCATGTTACCCTAGAAATCTTCATGTGTTGCCCTAGTAATTTATGTGATGTTCCTTTGCAGGAACAAAAATCTATCTCACACTTAACTCTTTGATAATTAATTCTCTCCCATCTGCTTACAGCTGGTATGGTAGAAATGTGCTTGCATTTCTTTATTTGCTCCTGGCTTGGAATCATCTTTTAATATAAATAGCTGTGAATCTCCCAATAACTTTGACATTAGCCTTTTCCAGGTTCTGGACAGCATGTCCAAGTCACCTTTCATGTTGCAATTTTTAGTATGTTGTTGGCAGAATGCAACCTGACCTTTTTATACTATTTAATAGGAAGGTACAAACTTTACTTCATATATGATCCATCCTGCACTGGAAATATATTTTTAAGAGCAGTGTGTTCAAATTCACATAAACAGAAACATCATATCTCTAAGGTTACCTGTTTTCTTCTCTCTGAGATACTCCACAACATTTAAAGTACATTCTTTTTGCAACCAGGCAATAATTTCCACCTAATAAATAATTCCAGAGTGTTGCTGCTTTAACCAGCTTAGTTTATTTAACACAAGATAAGGCACTCCATATTTCCCCTTGCCCTGGATAATGCATCAAGCATTTGTGTAACATGGAGTTTTTTAAACATTTCTTAACAGGGAAAACTGGGTCTTTTGACCTGTTTTTTAGGGTAAATGTATCCAACTTCTGCCTTGCATATCTTATTTATTGTAAAAGCCTGCAACAAGCCAAGAGAGAATTCCTCCAAAACAACCTAATAAAGGAACAAAGTAGATGGCTACAAACTAGGCTATACTTAAGACCTCAGCAAATGAGCTATATTGACTTAGGATTCTTCACAGCTTTTCTGCCGTGTTATAGTCTGCACTGTTGGTTTGCTGCTTCTGCAGTGAAATAAGCAACAGTCTTACAGTGGAAAGAGAGCTCTACACTTTCATTTAATGAATAAAATGTGTGCGCACAAGATGTGGTTACACATTGTTGTCTGGAAAGATATACTTGGCCTTTGTAATTACAGCTTCCAATCACAGAAGATAAGTAAGGTGATTCTTTGCAACTTGACTGGGTTTAAGGATATCTCATTTTCAATTAGGCTTTTATTCTAAAGTATTTTATTACTTTTTATTACCATAACCAATGACAGACAAGTGCTGGTATGTATTTATATTTTAAAATGATTGATACTTTTTAAACATTCCTTTAAAATTATCCTCACCAAATCAAGTATTGAAAACTCCTGGAAGTTCTGTTTTTCAATTAAAAATACAAACTGAAACATGCAACAGGCCTTATTCATGTGCTGTCAACTACTCTAATGAGCTGTTCATTTGTCACAGTAACTCATATTTTTCTGATCCAGTTACGTCCTGACAGAAAATGACTTGAGGTGTTCAAATAGCTTACATATAGTTACATAAAAATTGAAAAAAAAAAAAAGTTTTAAAAAAAACACTGGAAATTTGGCTCTGTAAAATTAAATTAAATTACTACTTTTGGATGAAATCACATATTTTGTCATTGCGTTTTTAAATTAAATTTTTTAATCTAAAAACCATAATGAAGATACATCTTGAAGTTATTTTGAGTAACTGTTTTGTTTTTCAAATGGCAAAATCTTTGATTTGATTGGGCATAAGAAAATTTTTCACAAGAGCAATCAGCCATTGGAATAATCTCCCCAGGAAAATGGTGGTTTCCCCAAACTGGACACTTTTAAGATTCAGCCAGACAGAGTGCTGGGCCATCTTGTCTAGACCGTACTTTTCCCAGATGAGCCTTGAGGTCCCTTCCAATCTGGGATTCTATGATCTTTTCAGGGTGTTTTGTTTTGCACAAACAACTGCATATAATTAATGAAATGGCTGTTATTTCTAATAAGTTGAGCAAATACTATTCCGACTAAAAAATATCAAAGCTCTTCTAAAATCAGTGGAAAAGAACAAGGATGAATTTTCTTTAGATCAAATAGTCTGTTCTCAGACAGGACACGTGGCAGAGATCATAGCCAAATGCATGGCAGTATAGATACTTTTCAATGTGACTACAGGAGAAGGTACAAATCAGACTGCGTTTCTGGTTGCTATAACTTGTTCTGCCCACTCATGAGGAAGGCAGCTGGTTAATTCATGCTGTGGAATATATAAATGTGGATTAAAAGTCATCTTTAGTTACTCTTAAAGTACAAAACTGAATTAAATATTCCACATTTCATTGTCCCCCATATACAAACCTTCCTACAAGTACTTTTTTTTCTGTTAATATGCTAGGGAAATCAATGCTTTTGGTTTTTTATGTACTTTAAAGTTCATTTCCACTGCAGAATATAAGCCATAGAATGAATGAAATAAGCATTGTAAATTTTGGCATATTTTGCTGAAAATACATACTATTTTCAGCACTTGAGTACATACAATGTACCTTATAAAACCTTCTAATTTGCACGGACCTGGCTGAGCAGCATTCACAGCCTGATACTAGCTAATGAGATTTGGATATCTGACTTAAAGTAGTTATGGTTCAGTAGCTACTATTTGCTCTGGAATGTGTGGGGGAAAATACTAAACTTCTGTCAAGAATTTGCACTATTAACTGTTGTAGGTCAAGTAAAATCAAATAGTAAAACATTATCATCATTTCCTGAATTTGCTGCTCCATGTAATGTCCACTGGTAACAGTGACTGGGAGATTCTCTCTGATTTTTGCTTATACAGTCTCAATTTTAAGTATACTTTTCTACAGTTTTTAGATGGATATGTTTAATCTCTATCTTTAGGAAGACAAATGTGCAGATTTCAGAGCCACTGAGCTAGTGGATTTTAAGAAGGTCAAAATCTTTGTAACGTCATATTGTTGTTATTCTTATTGTAATCGTAGTGCAGTGAATTAGCTTGTTCAAAGAAATACTTATTCAAAAAAAGGCTTGATCAATTTTCTTCTTGACCTTTTTCCCTACGTTATCCAAGTACTTCATCAATGCTGTTCACTTTAGCTCCATAAAGCTGCTTGCTTGGATTGTGATCAGATTCCATTTTAAAGCTGGAAACACAGGCAGAAGGCAACTTAATACAAAACTTTTATCATCTAGAAATTCTATAATGGACACAAAATTGTCCTTCTGTAGTCTAATTCTTTAATCATCAGACTGTTCATGCTATTCTGACTGGTTTTGACTGAAGCAATGTGCAATGACTGTGGTAACTCTGTAGTTAAACAAACAATTTAAATAATCTGTTAATAGGCAGTTTCACTTCATTTGACATTCCTTCTGTTGCTTGGATTCATATTTCTTCTTTTAGCAAAAGCTCTTGTAATTACTTATATCTACTTCTTTCTACTTCTTTCTACTTCTTTCTTTTAACTGCTCGTCTTTATTACTGGTATTCTAGCCGTAAACCTAAGTGTGAACTTTGCAATCAATGCTACCAAAAATTATGACTTTCAATATGAGATTGGGATTAATTGCAAATATTATTGTCTAGTTCCAGGCTCTGATTTAATTGTTTTCATATGAATAACTTATATGGCTTTAGAAATTAGTATATTTTCCTTTGCTTATTTGAAGGTAGACCGGACAATTTAGCAAACCATGAATTTTGGGAAATACCTTTTCCGTCATTGTAGGCAAGAAGTGAACATCAGAGTGTTCATATTTCAGAAGCACTCTATAGTACATAGAACAAATTCTAAAACAAGGTGCATGGACAAAAACTGAAAAAACAGTTCTCTAATAGTTCGTACTTATTGTTTTGTGATCCACCATTGAATAATAGTTTATATAAACAAACTACATAATTTTCAATATTCTGTTTGTGAGATTAAAATAGTAATAGGATCTAAACTATTATTTTCTTAGCTTTTGTTTGTTTGTCAAATGTTTATTAAAATGTAGTTGCAAAAAATGCAAATAATTTTTAAAAATCCTGATAGCAAAGTATAAACATAAAACTGTGATAAACTACAAAAAAAAAATAATTAAGTTTTATAATTATCGTTGTATGTTTCTTGGGAAAACCCACCTGGTGAATAAGATCTTGTACTTCATTAATTTATATTACCAAGTTCCAATTTCTTTTCAACTCATTGCATAGGTAGACTAAAGAGGACTTTGATATGGCTGCTTACTTAGTCATAGAATGGGAAAAGGCTCTATTAAGGGTCTTGTTTACACAGCTATCTGCTCTCTGTGTGAATTTTTCTGAGCTGTAAATTGTCATGCAGTCCATAAATAATTTCTGACTCCTGACATTCCCATGTAATGAAATCTTTAAAAGTTCAAGTATTACATTACCGCTGGTGGTGATCCAGTCCACTACACTGAGTCAACACTTATGAATATCCCTCAGGTTTCAAGTGCAGTTCTAATTAAAACCTAGAATTTGGATAGTCAAGTGCCAATTAGTTCATAATTCCCACAGAGCACATGGATAATCTAATCTTCCTCCCTTTTTTCTTATCCTTTAGATGGCAGCATAGTAGATGCAAAGCTTTGTGCTGCTGAAGCACCAGCTGCCTAGGATACCTTCAGTGGAACAGCATTGAGCTGTACGGAGCTGCCATGCTAACTGTGGCATTGAGAACGTTATTACCCTTCCCTGCTTATATGGGGTTACCCAAATTTGCCTGGATAACTCTTTGCCCAGGTCAAACGTTTCTAAACTAGCCCAAATGGCGTAT
Source organism: Leptosomus discolor (assembly GCF_034619465.1). Classification (NCBI taxonomy): domain Eukaryota; kingdom Metazoa; phylum Chordata; class Aves; order Leptosomiformes; family Leptosomidae; genus Leptosomus; species Leptosomus discolor. The sequence goes on along the minus strand of NC_141399.1, from coordinate 33,285,052 downwards.
ATGCTACCATTAAATCATAAGAATTTTTTTTAAATGAACTTTCCAAAGTACTACAGAGAGATTATTCCATCTTTATTTGTGCAATTGTGTAGGCAAACAACGGAATTTTTTTACATGGAAAGTCAGCTTCAAATGTTATCCTGGTAACAATTCTTTCTGGGACTAGTGAAGCAAAAGTTCTTGATAATTATAATGAGCCAATTAAACCTAGTCATGAGTTTAGTTCCATCAGGAAAAGTTTTAGATTATTTTCTCATCTCTTCTGTTCTGTTGAGAACAATTAGTGGCATGATAATCTGCTTACCTAAAAGGAATAATAATTATTTTCTAATCCCAATACAGTGCGTGATTTAAAACAAGGCCATTACATTTTTGAGTGGGATTTTTTGGTTTGATTTGGTTTTTTTTTTTAAATTAGAATTAGGAATGCCATAAGTGTAAAACAGGTGATATGGTCAGTTAAGTTGTTCTGGGCTGCTTTTCATGAGCACAGTGCCACTGAGCTTGCTTGGTGCTCTCATGTCTAATAAGGCTACAAAAAGTTCCAGAGGCTTCCAGATACGACAGATTTGCAACTGCAGTTACAAGGATAAGTCCCCAGCAATATGACTATTCAGGTATATGCTTAACATGGCATTACATCGCAATAAGTAGTAGTAGCCTTGCCCTTCTGATTGTCGCTGCAGCTGAAGAATGTAGAAGCAGTCACCAAGGACACTTCCAGGACTCTGATTCCGAAGTGGATAATCTGCTACATTAACAACACCATTATGTGTTTGCAGAAGATACCTTGTAATGTTTATGACTAGGAATGTCTGCTGTCTAATGCTTCAGCTGCTTTATACACAGTAAAATCAATAATGGTCTTAGACATTTTTATAGTTTTAAATATTTCAGATACCTGTGCTGGTCCAGAAGCTTGTTGTTTCTGAGGAAAGGATGTATGCATTTGATGTCTTAAATGCTATATACACAACAAGCTATTATTTCTCTTAGAAGGACAAAAAGATACACATGCAGAAAAATTTAAGTCACTATGTTCCTGTGACTAAAAAGAGAAAAAAAATGGCTAATTCCTAAATTTGTTCTTACTAATTTTTAGGTCACTCATAGGAATAGATGCTTTGTTTCATGACAGCTCTTGGTGACTAGGAGCACAGTGATTTCCGGGTGTTCCAAAGGTGTTTGGGGTTGGTTTGAATAGCTGTTTGTGATTCAGCTTTTCTCATGCTTTCTCAAAAAAGGTGCTAATTTAAATCACAGTCAGAAAAAGACCATGATCACTTCAAAGTATGAAAATTTTTATGGTAATTCCTACTATTGCTTAAAAAAGGTTTTGAGGCAGTGTTGACTACAGAGCTGGTGTTCACACTGAAGATCATAGAATGATTTGGGTGGGAAGGGACCATAAAGATAATCTAGTTCAACCCTCCTGCCACAGGCACGGACAGCTCCCACTAGACTCAGTTGCTCCCAGCCCCATCCAACCTGGTCTTGAACACTGCCAGGGAGGGGGCAGCCACAGCTTCTCTGGGAAACCTGTGCCAGTGTCTCACCACCTTCACAGTGAAAAACTTCTTCCTAAGATCTAATCTAAATCCACCGTCTTTCAGTTTGAAAACAATACACCTCATCCTATCACTATACTCCCTGATAAAGAGACCCTCAAGTTGTCTAAAACAAGACAGCTTAGTTTCTGAATTATGCCTGACAACTTTGTGTCATTTAAGTCCTGTTTAATTTTGATGGAATCATGAGAAATTATTATTTTCTGCAGCAATGACCAGTAGCTGTGCTTAGTTTATTATTTACTCTGGCATTGATAATTACAAGTTACAGTTTGAAGGACACAGTGGGGGGAATTCTGTGTGTACTAAAAACAAACTCCATATTAGAATAATGACCATGTTTTCATGTACATCACAAAAAAAAAAAAAAAAAAAAAAAAAAAAGACGACTGGTAGCACCCTGCTGCTGTCTAAAGGAAATGTCAATTTCTTGCTCTAAGTATACCAAAAATAAAAGATAATAAAAGAACTACGATTGGGTGACATCGATTATGGCAATAAAGTGGAGATTTAAACTAGGTTATACGTATAGAAATCAGCATTACTTGTGGAAAAAGGGACTGAAAAAATTCCATGTGCTTTTTAACACTTTAGTTCTCCAAAAATATCAATACTGAGTCTTCTCCTGTGAATAGTGAATATAATGTGGTTTTGGTGATAATATTAGAATAATGTTTCTTGTCACGGTTTAATGCTTCGTCTCTGCATCAGTAGGGAAGCTGCTTAATATGTGCAGAACAGCAGCAAAATTGTTAATAGAAGAGAAGCAGCTCACAGTGTAATGCTTAAACAAGTACTATTGATAGAACAAACAGTGATCTAGCCTTGTAAAGCACCACCTTCTAACTGAAGAGGCTTGCTGGTTTTATGTAAATTTTCACAGAGAAGCAGACCATGAAATATGTTCTCTATAGAATACTTTTACAGAGGATGGAGTATGTGCTTGCTGAGAAATGGATGTCTGAGACTGCAGTGGAGATGCTTGCTGCCTTTCTTGGTAGACGATTTGTGAGAACTTTTAAAAAAAAAAAAAAAAAAAAAAGAGCTTTTTGTGTTACCCAGCTGTTACCTTAGGCTGCTTTCCCTAACTGCTTTGTAAGTGCAAGTATGTAGCAGTTTTAGGTTTTATTGTGTTGACAAGTCAGACAATAGTGCCATTTTTTTAACATATTACCGGTGCAATCTTGTTTTGTATTCACTAACTTGTGTATCATATTTATGACCTTGTTATTTTAAAATCTGTACATGACTCAGAGAGGTTAGAGGTTATATTAAGGCAGTTTGTCTCCTGAAAAAGTTGCAAAGCAAAAATGATTACGTACTGAAAAACTGGTTGTGTCTAATTTCAAGAATAGTGTACTCTCAAAATCAATATCCTTGAAAGAAAAAAGAATTAAAAGCAATAATAAAATCTATTAGAAGTTAAATTGCTATGATGTATTAAGGTGTGTTACTAAAATGGCTTCCTATCTTTTCAATGGTGCATTGAAAAGTAGGGCAGGATGGATGGATGAGTCATAATATCTGTTATTAAGAAATGGTTAGGACTCACCAATATCCTAGGGTCATTAGGCAGCTTAATGGGAAATAATTCTACATCCAGAAAAGGATTGTTTTGCGCCATACCTTCTCATAACTGGGTGGAGTATCTGTAGCAATGACTCCTTGTAGTCCAGTGTGAACAAAGTATAACAGGTAACATATCATCCTTCTTAACAGATAATATACAGTGCTTTCCTAAAGGAAGTAAAAGAGAAATAAGGCTTTCAAGAAATAAGTAGAATGGCTGCCATGCATGTAGAAATGCAAAAGTGAAGTATGTAATGAAAAAGCAGAACTTGATAGAATGACTAGCGTCTATTCTGGCAAACTTCTTAAAGTCTGCCTGAGTGTAACCATGTTCTTCTATACCTTTTCTTTTAAGAATTTAAGTGGGAAATGCATTGTACAAAGCAGATTACATGAATACATGCTAATCACAATTTTCTTTTTCCTTTCCTTGTTCTGATAATATTTTCTTCTTACTAATACTGCATTTATTTTTCTTTCTGTTTAGCAAACTGTTGGATTTATTTATATATTTCTTGATTGCTGAGTTTCTATTTTGTTAAAATGGAGACTACGGCTACCTAATTCTTCTAACGTAGACTTAGAGTGTAATGTTATGTTAGCACGCTATGGATTACCAGTGGAAGGAGGGTGCAGATGGGACTACTTCTCAGGTAGGATTAATAGCATTTGAGTATAAAAATGATTTGCATCATCTCTTATAAGGGTGAATAGATAGCAGGTGGTGATTTAATTTTCCATTATTTTTTAATTAAACATGAAGTCTAGACCAGGTCTAATTATGTCAGTATAACAGTATATTTCTCAGTATATGTTACAATTTTGCTAAATCAATAAATTCCAAACTAAATCTTTCCTGTAGAATTTTTCTGACAAGCTTTGTTCTAAATTGCTCTAAAGACTCTGAACTGCTGGGTCCTAACTGCCTCAGACTGCTCATCAAAAATTTGTGAGTACCTGTAATCTTAATTTCTCTCCATCTTAACTCCTTTAGTTCTTGTCTGCCTCATATTTCATCTCACAGTCTCCATGAAAGTAGATTCCTTGTTATTAGTGAAGAGTCAGACACCCTAGTGATGAGCGTTAGAGTGGTAGTAGAGACATGAATAGTTCTCCCATCAAGAGGGGAACAGATCTGTCCTGAGATCTGAGTTTGAAGCGTGCAGTAAAAATTAAACAAGTCACACACTAATGAAAACACACCAACAAAATGAACTACGTGTTAAATAAAAATTCTGTGTCCAAGACCATATAATCAAAAACTGTATCAAACTGCATCCATACAGGGGCCTCAGAGGTTGCAAATACAAGCTGCATGCAGGCATATAATCTCTTCAAGTACTTGACTTTTTCAGTCTTAAGAGTGGTCTGTCTGAAATTAGTGTGTGAGGGAATATATGTATGCACACATGATTCCTACTGATCGGTCAAAGCTTACATATTTCTACAGCATGTGAGAAACTACGTACCATAATTCATAATTTTTAAGTATTTTTTTTAAGACTTGCAAGAAATAAAAAAAGCAAGAAGTGACAATAGCGATTAAAATGCATTCTGCCAACATCATACACTGTTGTAATGTGCTTATGACTCTAGTTCTTAATTTCCTAGATTTCTTTGGGCTACTGCCCTCTCTATAATTAAACAAAGTTTGAGAACTATCTTAGAAATAAAGACCTGGAAAAACTCCCAACAACCTCCCACTCTCCCAACTTGAGGCACAAGCATGTAGAAAATGACACTATGTGGGCAGTAATGACAAAAGCTACTTATCGCGTCTTAGCAATCACCTTGGATTGAGGCTGTTTTCTTTTTACACCACAATAAATAATACTGCATTTAAATAAGAAAGCACAAATGAGATGAGAATGCATAAAAGATTAAATCGTGTATGACCCAACCAATGAACAATGCAGACAGTACATGTTCTGAATAAAAGTTGAGGTAGTTAACTGCCTCTGAAAACTAATGCAGTGCTTATGAATAACTCTGGGGAATGAACAATGGCAGATAAATGGTTGTTTCTGCCATTGTGGTTTAGATTCTTAACTCTCAGAAAAGAAAGACAAATTGCATACAGGATTTTTAAAAGCCTTGATGGAATTATCCTCGTGTTTCTCTTAATATTCCTTGAGGTAATCATCGCATAACTCATTTTTAAATAAGCAAAAATCTCTACTCTTTTTAGAAATAGTTTCAGTGTGAAATATAGAAAAGATAGACTTACAAGAAACATTTCTTCATTTTCTTTCTTTTCTGGATTAGAACTGAGTGTATTTAAAGTGCTTCTCTGGTTCTGCATATCATGGTATCAAAAAGTTTGAGTCTGCTGAGGTGTGAGGAGCATTAGAGTGATATAATTTATGGGATCACCGTGGATCTGTAATTTGCATTCCTGGCTGAGCAGTTCTGAACTAGGAAGTGCAAATAAGAACAAGTTCAACACATGTCTGTCTGTTCTCCACCTAAACCGAAAGGAATGAAAGAAAGAAAATTCTAAACTTAGTTATCCTGTAAAATGTAAACATTACTAATAGGAAATGAAAAAGACAAGAACCAAAAGTAAACATAATCAAGAATGTGGAGGACCTACAAGCAATCTGGATATGCCCAAATACTCTGCTTTAAATGACAGTTAAACCTTGTATTCTTTCTGACATATGAGGTACTTCCAATAATGTACAAACATCTTAGACAGGTATACCGCAGCAGGTATACCACAATTGTATCTTAGATAGGATTGTAAAGAGTTGGAATTTACTTATGTACCTGTTAACAAAGATGTCTATTAACTGCATCACTTGAGTGTGCAGATTACATGTTGTCTTTAGTAGAGGTCCTGCTGGTTCACAATCGGTTAGTGCACAGTCTGTACAGAAGTGAATTTAGTTTTTAGTTAATCCAACATAAATAGAGAAAATAATAGGAAGGACGTATGACTTTCAGAAAGTACTTTTTCTATTTCTAAGAAATCTGAAGATGTAAAATGGTATAAGTTCTAGTAAATGTAATTTTGACTGCCTTCCTTTTTTGCAGTGCTTCCATATGTCTACTTCATATGGAAAATACCTTTCTGAGAAAGTCAGGATCAGTCACTTCAGAAAGCGCTAAGCTCAAAGAGGTTGTTTATTGTCTATTGAAAATTTTCAGAGACTTGTTACTGCCTTCAGTGGAAGATAAAAGGTTCTTCCTACAAATACATTACTTAATGAGTTGACTTTTCCAGTTTTTAAATAAGTTCTCTTCAAAATATTTTAAGAAGCATCAACAAATTCACATTCCATAGTATGAAAGAGGCAGGGTAAGTACATGAAAGGGAATGTGTTTGCACACAGAGAATGAGAGTCAGTACAGAGACACCCATGACCTTCCTATTTAATGAACACAAACCTGGCACAGTTCTGTTTTATAATTGCAGTCAGACCAGCAGCAATCTGAACCAATGTTATTCTTTATTCTCTAAGTGCCTTGATTGTGGTGAAAAAGCAGTAAATACTCTGCCGAAGCAGCGTGCCTAAGATGAGGAAGAATAACAGTAGTTCAAAACTACAGTATGAATTGTGTGTCGTTATAAGATGCAAAACATAGCAAGCAGAAAGAACTTCTAGTCTGACAGAGATCTGAAGAAAAGCTTTACATTCTGGTTCTTTTCAAAACTGTGCTAATCCAGGGTAATCTACTGCCACTGTTTTTTACAAGTTCATTTTTCATAAGAATTATGGATTTTTTCAAGCATTCTCCCATTTCTTGAGAGAGCATCTGAGTGCTATGGTAAGCACATGAGGTTTGCAAGTATTTCTTTAAATTAGCCTAACAATAATAAAAATCTTATTCAGCTGAATTATATTTTCTTATATCTATTTTTAGCTTTATATATCGTGAAGATATACAAACAAATACTGTTTTCAGTTGAAAAATGGAGAAACTAAGAAAGAATTTAGATACCTGAGGTCACACAAGATACCAGTGGTAGATTTAGAAATAGCAAATGCCTTTCCTGATTCCTGTTCCTTACCTGTTATTTACATTGTTACAGTATTTCATACCTCTTCTTCATAATAGTATTCAGTAAGTTTTGTCCTTGCACAGGATAAAAGACAACAAGCATATTTGTCACAACTTTCCTCTAGGAAAAAATAATGTAGCAAAGATTTTAAATTTAAGAACTAGTATTTTTTTATCAGTCTAAGAGTAGTTCTATACATATAGCTCGTCATTGTCAATTTATGTATCTGTAATTAGTAAGATTCAACCGTTAGGCAGATACAATGCAATTTGTAATTATTTTATTGGTGAAAAGACTCCTAATTACTGCGTAGTGGTTCTGGGCATTCAGTGCACTGCTCCTTTAGTCGTATTATTCAGTAAGATTTAATTTATCTATTGTATTGTTACAGTCTCTGGTTGTTTTCACTGGAATATTTTGTCACACAACAAACCTTCCAGCAGTTCTCTCATGTGAATATATTTTTGCCAATCTAAGTATTCCTTAATTTTGATAAAGAAATGTAAGAAATTTTCTCTGGAAGAAATATTCTTAAAAGCAATTTTCAGAGCTCTTTTTATTACAATTGTTAGACAATTGTGCTTTTTGCCAATAATGTGAAATAAACTGCCTATGACATTGGATTCAGACTTGTTTCTAGCACTTTATTTAGAACACTTGAGGTATATTCTTAGATTGCATTAGACCTCCTCTTTCATCATCCATTTGCTCAATAACTTCAAGAATCAGCCTGCCTTCATTCAACAGGACTGCTGAAAAATTTATTTGATCTTAATTGTATGTTACAGAACTCCGCATTCTCTCATGTGTTTTATGCTCATTGGCCCTTAAAGAGGCATGGCAATCAGCATATATAGGGTTTTGTGAAGTACTTTGGAAACTTCTGTCTTTAGGATGCTATTATTTCAACGATTAAATATGTATAAATCAGGATGTTTATAAAATTTTCCATTTGCTCTGACCGACTTTTTAGCACAATTGCATAAAAAGGATTTTCTGTTAAAGGAATTTCTGGTTCTAAAGGATTTTAAAACTTTATGAAGCTAGTAGATTTGTGGTCTCCATTTTTTTGGATATTGTGGTCATCCTAAAAGATCTCATCATGAAGAGCTTGTGTCTGAAAACCAGTCTTAAAGTTCTGATGCATTATTGATATGTTTAATGAAACAGAATGAGGTTTTAAGTTTTAGGATCTCAGTGCTTGTTTACACATGTGTACACAGGAAAATTAATGCAAATGAGTCCTGAAATTATCTTAATTCATTTTATCTTTAGTTTAGGAGTGAAATAAGATCAACTAAATTAAGGTAATTTTAATTTTAAATAAGAGTATCTACACAAGGACTTAGGATAATGTAATTAATCTACTTCAAAGTTCATACATTTTAGTTAATTCCAATTAACCTTCTGGAGTATCATCATGTTGGTAAATTCCTACAAACAGCCTATCTCTAATGTAGTAATGTAGATGAATACAAGTGCTTCTGGCATCTCTCTCCAGAATTAGAGGAAAGGACAACTTTCTTGAAGACAGTTCTTTCTTCTGGGATATATTGCTCAGCTTTGTCTAACTAGGCTCACTTTCTGAGAAATATTATGGAAATTTTTAGGTTTACTTTTCCTTAGGAAGAAGAAAATGCCCCAAATGCTGCTGTGATTGCATAACTGGATGTGCAGTACAAAAGACTGTAACTTCAGCATTATCCCGAATATCAAGAATCTCACTTTTTCTAGACTTCTAAGCATTGGTATTCATACAAATGTATACTTCTCTCATCACTGCACAGCATCATCCTTGGAGTCACACTCCTTTATTACGTGTACAGATATATCCCAGTTTGGAGTTTAGGTCGTTGGGGTTTTGTTTGTGTATGTGCGTGTTTGGTTTTTTATCTCATCTTTTTCTAGTCAGCTATGTCAGCTGAGTGAGACCCTTACTGTTGGAAGGCTGTTAGCCCTTATGACTTATCCTGAATCCTCATTGCAAAGAGAGCAGATTCTAATTTAAATGAAAGCTGGGACAGTGTTACAAGCTATACCTCTGCTGTTAGAATTTGTCAGGATTTAAATCACTTCTAGTGCAGGTAAGAGGTTTTGAGATGGATAAGTTGTGATGTAAAACCCAGGTAAATCTGCAACGCTGACATAATCTAAATGGTTAAATGTTTTGCAAAACACATAAGGAAACTCTTTGAAATCTCTGGCTTTGTGCTCAGATTTTGGATCAGAATTGCATTCAGTTAGTCCTGCTCAGCCCTGCTTACTATTTACATTATCTGATCTTGTCAGATTCAGAATTTTATCCTTATCTTTTATCCTTTATGCCATATACAGATTGCAATTACCTATTCCCTGTCACTTAGAGTGTGCACATTTGTGTGTTCGGGCACAGGGAATAGATCATGGAGATCACATAGTTATTGTCTAACGAGAAGATACATTTGAATGAAATAGGAAGTCATGTTGTCATACATTCCTTTCAAACTGAATCAGCGCTTAATTGCACAGTGGGTTTGTTACATTGCACCTAATATTTAATTGCTTAGTACTATATCAACTCTGACAGGTAGGGCGGAAGTACATGCAAAAATCGGAGTTAATCTTCAGCTCTTTTTCTCTAACAACTTTTAAAGACCACTTTATCAAAAAGCAATAAATGTCAAGTTTATAAGGAACTTTCTGCAAGATCTTTAACTTCAAGGCTCCAGAATCTTTTCCTGTACTATGATCTACCCAAACACATGAAATGAAAGAACAGTCTCTAAAAGTAAAATAACCAATGATCTATTTTTTTTAAAGTTTAAATGTAATCGCATGATATTGGGCAGGTTATGTTCACATATCTCACCTGAAATAAATTGTACTTTCTTTTCCAACAAGTTTGCTCTCTTCACATGGTTTCTCTTCCCCAGAGTGATATTGCGAACAGCCTTCCTTGCTCTAACTTACTGACATTTACTTTTCAATCACTTCTTCCCATTAGCACCAGCAGATTTCCACCTGTTTCTCTGTTTTCCTCCCTGCAATATCCTACACTCATTCTGGATGTTTCGGCTTACAGGCTAATGACCAATTTCTTTTGAGCTGTGTATTTCCTTGTTCACGTTTTCATTTCATCTATGCCCTACTACAACGCTTCTCTGCACCAAAATAGCTTTTCTTTGCTATTTTATTTAAGACTCTTCTTTCTTTGAGGCATGTTGTTGTTTCTCATTTTCCACGGATGTCTTCTTCAATACTGCCATCAGCTTTTTCCTACATGTAGCACCCTACATTTTTTGGACTTTTTTAAAAATTCTTTCAAATCTGAGCTCCCTCCTTATGCTTCCCTTGCTTCCATTTATTTTTATATCACTGCATAATATCTTGTTGCTTTCTTCTGGGGAAAAAAAATGACAAAATGAGGTTTTTATCTATGCCTTCCTATTGGTTTGACATTCTTTTCTCCATCACAAACATCCTTCATTACAAAGAAGCACAAGTTTCTCATCTAATTCCTATTCTAACTGTTCCACTTGTCCCATCACATTTCCTTATACTTCTTGCACTGTTCTTGTCTTTCCTTTTATTTCCCTTGAACATAAAAACATGATTAAGGCTTAAGTCTCTCAACCTTTAAGAAAAGCAAACACCTGGAACACCGCTTCTACTCTTCTCCCATTTTCTTTTGCTTTATGCAGTATTCTAATTACAGTTGTCTGGAGCTCTTTTCCTCTCAATCTTGCCCCACTCCAGCTTCTGCACTCAGCTAAAACTATTCTTACCTACCTTTTTATTCACACATTTTATTTGAAAGTCATGCTTATCTTACCTGAGCTACCAGATGCTTTTACCAGTCAGCCATGCTCTGTTTTTTGATATCTTGTCATTCCGTGTGTTTTCTTATTCCATCCTATTATGGAATTTGCCTGCATCTGTCTTCCATTTGTCTTACTGTATTTTGTTCTTTAAGAGCATACAACTTTTTATGTCATAATTAGGGCTTCTATTTTTGTAATAATAAAAATCATAAAATTTTAAGTGAGCTTTGCTTTTTCTTAAATCATACTGTTTCATTCAAAGAAACTGGTAAAGTTTAAGAAAATAAATTTGACAACATGTACAGAAATGGCTTATAGAACTAAAATGGTTAAAATGAAACATAGCACGAAGGTTAACAATTTTAGGACATTATCTGAAAGTGTAAAGCTAAGTAATGCTTCCAAGTACTAAGTAAGTAACACATAGAGTACTGTAAATTAGGGCTAGCTATAGGGTAATAATCACACATGCCTGGAGGCAGTGTAAGTATTTTATCCAGTAATTATAGTGCTACATTATCTTCTTATGTCACTAGTGATGTTTCATCACATAAGCAAAAATGGGAAAGGAGAAACAAAACAAAACACAGTACTTCATCCTACACTGTATTCTATAGCAAGTCATTCCAAGTAATTATATTGCATTTTTCAGTGACTTTGTAAAAATCCCCAGATGTTCACTTATGTCAAAGTCCGTAGGCAGAAATCCAAGATTTTCAAAACTGTGTGAAGTCTGTGGATATTTTTCACTAATACCTTTGAGAATTGTTCACTGAAATCCAGCATACATCTTTGAAAAACTACCTTGGAATATCATACAATCTGTATACAAAAGAATCTCATTGTGTAAATAAAATGTTTCTAAAACACTCCATGACATGAGAGGAATGAAATTACTTGTAAAATATCAACTTCTGCTGTTGAGTAGATTAGATTGTTTTAATGAGAACAACATGCTGCAATTCTGTGGTTTTCAGTGAAATGGCATTAGAGCAGACAGAGTTGCAATTAGGAAGTAGCTAATCAGAGGGGTTAGCTTAAAACCTGCTGGCATTGCAGTCAAAGTAGGTAGGTATCCATCTCATTTTTAACACATGCACATGAAACTTTTAGGTGACCCCAGTCTTCAAAACATTCTAGTTTAAAATAAGATTTTTGAACTAATGCTTCCTGGACGTACAACTGGAAATTTAATCTAGTCTTTAAAAGTCTTGATTGAAACCACCAACATGAGTACAAGCTAACTGCTGCCTATGAGTTTTGTAAGCAGAATGACCCAAAATATACATCAGGAAAGACTGACTATTTTGCATCTGATATTAGTGATAGAACATTATTAAAATTAATATTGTTTACAGGAAAAACAGATCCTGGATCATTATAACAGTGCTGGTTTTCATTTTGACTTTTCCACGTGATTTGACCTTTAGTATCATAAATTTTGTTCTTGAACATTGAGGAAAAAATGTTTTGAGGTTAGTCCATAATAAATGAGAGTATAATTTAGAAGTAAATTCAGGGCTTGTCAGAGATCCTCTGCAGTGGGAATTAGCATAGGAGACTTTTTATATAAAGTTAGAAAAGAAAAACAGCTATGCAATACATATTCATAAAGCTATATCCATAAAGCTCACTCTAAAGTGTAGGATTATTGCATTAAAGTAATTCAACTTTTCAGTGAAAATGCCCTTAAACATCAAATCATAATTTCTGCAATCTTGATTATCATTGTCCATATATGATTCAATAATATTTGATTCAGAGTCTAAGATTAAACACATGAATCTGTAATCTCAAATATTATGGGGTTTATGTGACCTCAGGTAGAAACTAGTCAGTAGTTTACTTTTTATTTAACCTTAGATAGAAACTAACCAATTCTCTTCTTTTACAACTAATACTGATTTAGAAATGAAAAGAGAAAGAAAAGCCCTTCCCCCAGAAAAAGAAATTCACTGTGATCTAGAGGAGTGCAATGAAGAACAATGAAGAAAACCCGTTTTATTACACATGCAATCAGACTAAGCAGACTTTTTTACATTTTGTTCCTTCAAAACTTTATTAAAGAATGTTATTTCACTGTTTCGCTTTCAAGAAAATCTCTTCTATGGCAGGAATATGCAATAGCGAATCATATATAGGGACTCGGGCTGGGAAGGGAGCTCAGAGCAGCAAGCCATGAGCTGGGGTGAGTGAAGTGACTCTCCCCTCAACAAGGCACCTTTTGGTCCGACCCATTCCCCAGCCGTAGACAGAGGTTAGGGACAGTTGTAGAACAGAAGTTGTCTATGCAAGATGGGGTGGGGGAGTACAGGTTTTGTGAATAATTTCTACTTTTATTTTGTTTACTTATATATAACCCAAACTGCTGCTGAATCAGCTTTTAAAAAATAGCTATTGGCTACATACATGAAAATATAGGATACAGAGCTAGAACAACAACAACAAAACTCATGTTTTGAAAAAACTTGTAACTAAGTATTGTGGTTTACTCTATAGCAAGGGTCCCTAAGGGTACAAGCAGCAGAGGACAGCAGATGCATGGAAAGAACAGGCACACAACGATACTAGAGATCCCAAATGTATAAATGCAGATCACAAATGGCAAATTACTATTCACTGAAGAAATGCAACCATGAAAGATGAGTGGAACTAGTTTTGGGGCATAACAAAGAACATGTATGCATGTCAAACATATGTTAAGTATCTTTTGGTGAAAAGGTAAAAAGGGTGTATTGAAAAAAGACGTGTAGCCCTTACAAAGACATAAACATATAAAGAAGAGAAGGAAATGCCAGGCTCCGACTCTGTCTCTGCTGTTAAGGACACCACATCTGCTTGTCTGCAGTGGTGGCATTTGATTAGCTGTTCAGCACAGATTGCTACTGCAGATTCAGTAATCACTTGTAAAGTCCTACCTTTTACTTTATGTGTCTTTTTGTGCTTGTGAAAATTTGCACTATGGGCCAAAACATGTGGCTCAGTAATTTCAGATAATGCAGTGGTCTTCCTGGGGTCAATGAGCTATGTGGGAAATGGGTTTCATAAGCTGTTTCTTTGAAATGTGGTTCCAGATCTTTCTATAACACTGCAGCATAAAAAAACAAGCAGAGCTAGATCATCTGCTGATGTAAATTACTGTGTCTGAAGTCTGTGTCAGCTCAGGATCTGCTACCAGAATTTTATGCAGAAATTTACACATAGCCAGAAGGTTTGCTTTGCAGAAGCAGTTCAGGCTTTATTTTATACTGCTACTTGGAAGAATATGTAAATTGTAGAGGCACCAGACTTTTTTCTTCTTGCCTCCAGATGTACTATTTCAATTCTGATATTGCCAGTTTGTCTAAGCAAGGTTGGATTAGGTCAATACTTCATACTGTTCCTGAAGCATCCTAGTTTTCCGTAGAGTCTTTTCATTGAATAAATTGCACTTTAAGTCAATACTGAGCAAATCACTGTGTTCGGAGGCACTGTTGCAGACAATGTGTCAAACAAGTGCCTCTTTAATTTGAAACTTTTTATGGGTAAGAGTCAGCAAAAAAATAAGCACTGGAAAAATGTGACTAAAGGAAATTTGTTCTTGAACAGTGTAAATATCAAAACAAAAATCCTCCTGTACTTTGCTATATATTCTAAATTCAGTACTTATCTATGAAAAAACTTACACAACTCAGTGTCAGTTTTGGAGTGTTCAATAGTTGTCATTGAAAAAGAAAAAATAGTAAGCTTAAAGAAAATCAGTTTCACAGTTTTGGGCTAATATTGTGTGTTTTCAAACAATTTCTCTATTTTATTCTTGTGTGTTTGACCTATTATTGTGGTAATGACATGGAAGAAGTTACTCTATCAATTCCTGCCTTAAAAAATTATGGAAATAGTATAGAAAAAAATGGAAAATCGTTTCATAGCTGTTATGTAAGTCCATATGATAGTGCTGTCTTCTCATTAACATTGACCAATACTCTGCTTATTATAAAACTTTTTTTACACACGATTGTAATTCTAGCAGACAGCTAGTTCTTGCTCAGACCTAGCTTGCTAGGTGACTGCTGGAAGCGTCTCGCAAAAGACATTCAGCAATTCTTGTGTGATATTATGAGAAAGGCTACGCTCGGTCATTAATACTAGAAGACGTTGCACAAGAGGATGTTCTGTTCTGAAGCCTGAAAGGGAAGGTCCATAAGTCTTGTCATTGTTTATCAGGAAACAGTTTTAATGTTTCTCATTCAGACAAATTCTTGGTTATCGACATACATTTCAATTTGTTCAGGGCAATTAAATATACCACAAGGCAAAAATTCAGTATACAGCTGAGTCAGATACACCTGCTGTCAGCTGAGGCAGAAAATGGGGAAAAAAATAAATTAATAAAGTATTTCTTATTCTTTCAGGTATTTTATTACTCAAATATACCATATATAATTTTCTGAAACATAAAAATATAAAAATAGGAACAAAGCTCAGTTTATTTTTATTTTTTCTTCTACCTGTTCTTTTGTGTTCTGTTATCTGTGTGCTATTAAATATATCAGCAATATATTTTTATTTATACTTTATATAATGATGTTTAAATGGTTGTATTTGATGAGTATGTGACGTACCTTAAAACATACTTGTATGTAGTAACATTCCCCTGTAGCTCTAGGACATTGTGAATATTCTCACAGTTAACATAACATCTCAAAAAAAAAGTGAACACAGGAGGATGACAATTATAGTGTAGTGGATACTGCTTTCTGAGATACTACTGCAGAATAATGTATACTATTGGGAAAGTGGCAAATGCTAGCTGAACCCCTACATACAAATAAAGAAGTAGTCGCTGTCAATGGCATGAAAACCTGAGAACTTTTCTGTTCATTTTGTTGCATATCAGATTCATACCATTATTTGAGAGACACCAACCCTTAAATAGGCAAGAAAAATTTTCGTTCTATACTTGTGTTATCAAAGTTTTATTAGGTTGCATAAAAACTCAAGTACAGTTTGCTTTAAATTACAAAAAAAAACCCCGTACTCTGCAAAATATAAAGGTTGTATAGACAGAAATAAAATTAAATAGTTTCATTCAACATAAAAGCAAACCGCAAAGTATGGCTGTTAATTAATAGCACTATACTGTATCTTCTCCAGATGAAATGGGAGACAGGAGCTCAAAAAGGCAAAATGCTACAAAGAATTTCAGACAGGCCAGAATTTAAGTGAGTTTTTTAGAATAATAAAGGATATTACTAAAGTAACAGAGATACACAAAATATCTGTCACATACAAACACAGATATATATATATGGACTATTAATGTCTTCTTTAAAATAGAAACCTTGATAATATTTTAAATAAGCTTAGTTATGTAGAAATCCTGAACTGAATATTCAAGATCTTTAGCAGAATCTATAAAATACTTGTGCTTTGTAGTTGAACACTGAACATGACTCACATAGCCACTAAGCAGGTTCAGCCATTTGCACAACAACAATAAGCGCTGTTGGGTCGAGTTTTGCAAATTAAGGATGCCGTGCAGTTCCTACCATCCACAACATAAAGCATCATTATAAAGTCACTGTAGCAGGTAGGCCATGGACAAATTAAGACTGATGGTCATACTGTCATACTGATAAGAAGCCTACTGTTTGGTGCAGGTTGGAGATAGGTCAGCTCTGACCAGTACAGAAGTATGAAAAACCTGTTTTCTTGCATTTGTTATTGTCCATGACACTAAAAGAGCGCACAGTAAGAGTTAATACATACCATTTAAAGGAACAAAAGTAGTACTAATTCCAACCAAGGGATGAAAAGAGAACAGCTCTATGAACCAATTTCACAGTTGTTCTGATTAGGAGGAATCTCAATTTTCAAACAAAGGTATATGTAACTTTCAAATCTGTGATGAGCAAGAGGTCACTAGAGATTTAAAGATCAGATGCTCTTCTCTTGAAGTCTGAAGGTTGAGAAAACTCAAGAATGACCTTATTGCAGAAGTATGAGGCTGACAGCTGCAGCACTGTTAAAGCTTGCTATCTTAAAGTCAGTGCTGGAGGTAGCTAAGAAATGGCAGGAAGATTCCTTGGCAATAAAACAAGACATATGTCAGGGCACACTTCTGAAATGACTGAGTATCTATTTTAACATACTTTGGTTGATTCCACTAGTGATGTTGTCACCCATGTCATATTTTAGTACATCAAACACTATGTTATATAAAATAGATTTCTAATTCAGTAACAGGCCTTCAAGTCAACTACTGTGCAAGGATGCATGTTTATGTCAAATCTGGCCTGTCCTGACAGATATCATTATAACATAGTTCTGTCAATCTGTAATACTCAGAATACACAGGAAGTTTCCTCTCAGCTTATGTAGTGCTACAAAGTCGGTGTATAAGGAAAGAATTGTTGTGATTACACTGTAGGATTGTGAAGTTACGAAGTAAATAATTTTAAGCAATTATTTTCCTCTGAGAAGACAGGAGAGCCAAGGAGGAAGACTTTTAAAATCTCAGTATTTATTAAATACTTCCTCAGGTCTCAATGACTCAGTCAGAACTGGTTTCTTAGGAGTTTCATAAAAGTTATCTCAATGAAACTCATCTGTCAGAAGTTTACTTACTTTACACAGCTAAACACTGAACGCGTTCCAAACTGTAGCAATTATTTTAAATAGTTGCACTAGGCTGCTTTATCAAGAACCCCTTCAGGATGCAAGGGACTCTGTGGAGTGATGAAAGCATGGCACCAGTGCCTTTACTACCTAATGATTTTTGTTTCTATTTTTAACAAACCTTTGTACCTTCTTCATAAAATAGCAATAGGACTTTTCATAAATGCAGTATTATGGCATAGGTAATTTTTTCTTACTGTATTTGGTTGGCTGCTGTTAAGCAAAAGAGACTCAATCGTAGACCAGAAGACATCCTGTAGGGTACAGAACTCTTCCCACTCTGGGCAGAGAGAAGAAAGTTCAACTAACATACAGCACAGGTGAAGGTGTCTCATTAAAAGCATTTGCCACCTATTGCCCTGCCAGGTAAAACTGCCTAAGTGTCAAGGATAAATGACAATTTAGACTGTAGAAAATAGAACACTTCTAAAATTGTATTAAGTTCAGGAAACAGAAGCAAGAGACAAACAGTAAAAGAGGATGAAACATACAGTTTTTAGAAATTTGATGACAACTTCAAGTATTTCCCTTCAGTCTTTACTAATTTCCTATAATGTTCTGTACAACCATTTTCATATGAGGTCTTATGACTTGACATGGAGAATAGGGAAAACTGCAGCTGAAGAGCTCTGTGACACAGAGCCCAGAGGTAGATAGTTCAAGTGCAAACTCTAGATTTCAGCATTCAGTAGGTTCACAGAAACCGCAGTTGTATTGACACTTAAAAAAAAAAAAAAGTAGACTATGCAGTTATTAATGCAGGTAAACAGTTTTCATCTGTGCCTCAACAGGTAAAGTCTAGTTTCTACTGTAGATCATAAAAGTTTATAGTGGTGTTGTGGTTCAAATCCATCAACAGAAAAATAAACAAGATATTTGTCATCCTTTCTTGCTGTTTTTAAACAGTTCAGGACTATGTTCTGTGAAAAGTACGTTATACATTTCTTGACATCTGTATCAAACGATTCTACTTATGTAATTCACTTTTAAGAAAAACAATGAGTTGGGTAATGGGTTAGGACAGTGTTATGAAGAAAAAGAGGGGAGGGCTTTCAACTTGGATAAAAATACAAAAGACAAACCAAAACAAAATCCAAACCAAACCCTGTTCCAGAGATATTGGAATTTTTGTGGGGAACATCTGAAAATCTGGTCAGAGAGAAAGTATTTTGATATAGAAGTTTTTGCAACTTTCACAAGCAGCTATGTGATTTCTGTTGATAAATTTGAAGCACTGCCAGAACGAAACAGAAGTCTGTTTTTACTTCTCTCATTTCTTCCCAGAGAGAGGAAACAGAAGTTAACGGAAGGTATTCAAGTGGAGAAAGAATAAGCACTTAGACTTTAAGAAAGAACAAAAGCAAAGCAAAATATAGTATGTCTCAAAAATATCTCTTACTGTCGTAAGTCTATTTACATATATTTACATATATACTGTCATAAGTCCGTTTACAAGACAATGAAATTATTCTTCCTAGTCTATTTGAACTAGAATAAAAGCAATGCAGAAGAGGTAGAAAAACAAACTCAAAAAAGAACAGCTAGGCTTAACATGTAATATCAAATTTGAATACAAGATGATGCCCTGTTAATAGTAGGTATCTGCATTCCCATAAATCAATGAGCTGAAGTGGTAAAATATATGGAAATTGTTTTTTCACCATTTTTATAAGATAAATGCAGTCAATGATAATATGGATAGTTAAAATGTAGAGGCATGAGAAACTGAGCTACTAACAATGCATGAAAATGTTTGCTGTTTCAGTGCCGTATGTGCTATCCGGGTACGTTTTTAACACAGGCTGTATACACTAGCATGTCTTTGTACTTCTCTGAGTCGTTGGAATTCACTGGATACCAGATCATCTGCTAAGCTGTGTAGAATAGGAAAACATCTATAGATACATTCCACACAGGAGCTTTGGCAATAAATTGGTAAAAATGATTTCTTAATGATGGGTTATTTTGTGGGATAGAAACTTGCTGTATCGTGACCTTGCTGCCAGTATATACACTGTTCATGCCTGGATGGAGTTTCTGACAAAATCAGCATGTAATCATGAGCATTTTATCAGAGGTTCAGAGAGAGAAGATACAGTCACTATGAGTTTGACAGGGTCACTTTGAAAATGCTTTCAGCGTGCACTCTTGCATACCTGCTGTAACAATGCTGTTCAATCAAAGGCATTTCGAAAAACGACTCCATAGCTAGATGCTTCATCTATGGTGATATCTTTGGATCTCATTTCCTTGGAAAGTTAACAAGGCGCATTCTAAGGATAGATGCCTTTGACTAAGGTATATCCAATATTGTACATAAAATTTTTCATGAAAATTAGTAAGTCAATTCAAAATAAATATGTAAGTATGCATTCCTTCACTATTGAGGGTCATTATTAAATATGTTTCTTAATATAGAATATACTGAAAAGCAATGTGAGACAGAAAAGATCTAAAGCTGCATTTGGTAAAAAATGTTCTACATATTTTGGTTATTTTTGGTAAGTTTTCATGTTCTTCAGCTGATCAGATATAAGACAAATAGATACCAATGAATTCATGGATGATTAAAAGCTAAAATGAAATTAGGTTCAAATCCTGTCAAATTGCCAGCCTGCCTCCTCATGAACTAAGTGAAGAAAGAAGCGGTATTTTGCTAAAAGCGTCCAGCCTGGGCTACACTTTTCTGGTGTTCCCTGTAAGGCACTCAGCAGTGAGTGGAGTTGTAGCCTAGTGGCTAGCATTCACTGCTGAATGCTTTTCTGCTTCCAAAAACAAGTGAACTGATGATTATGTTCCTCTTCCTGGAAATGCACACTATTATATATATGTGTAGCTAAACTATGATAGTGAGCCAGAAGTTACAGGCGCCTCACGGCAATGTCTTTCTCCCCCTACTTAATTCACGGTTAACATGAAGGAATGCAAGATTAATAATAAAAATCCAGAGAAAATTAGAACTGCAGTTATTTATGTTCTGGGTTCATATGGTCTCTGCTCAGGGCCTGAAACCTCTGGAGTGAAGGAATCGCCAAGACCCACTAGCCCAGCGTCAGGATTTTTAGAGCAAGCGCACATTTTCTGTGCAGACAGGTTGTGCATGCAAAGTAAACCTGATGTTGGACACATCGGATTTATTGTGTTTGCACAGAATGTTTGCATGCCGCATACACCACAAATCTAACTGGGACATACAGACACCCAAACAGCGCTATGCCAAAACTGTGATGACAGCTACAAATTTGTATGCAGAACGTTTTAGAGTTATGCCATACCGACAGAACTAGAAACCAATACATATTTTAAGAGCTTTTTCTCACAGAGTCAGAGAAAACAATGTTGAAAAGTTCTCACCTAGCAAACGTGAGCCAAGGAGAAGTAACTGAGTGTAGGCCCAAAGTGTAGTTACTGTTGAGTGGCTTACTGATGCGCTTCATCACTTTATTACTCCGTGATCCTAACAGGCATGCGTATTGCAGAGTAAGAACATCTTATTTTTATATAGCTTGATTTGGCTAAATAGTAACTTTCTTGACAGTTATGTGTGATTATTTACGTATTTCAGCTATACTAAAATATAAATAAACCCTGAGGCAAGGCTCATCCTTCAATTTTAGGATGCGCCAGTAAAAGCAAGTATGCACTAATGGCTTCCTTGCACACCACTCACCCAGTATATGAAAACTCGTCTACATATCTGTCATTGGATATGTGATAATAGCTACAAATCTAACATTAAAATTTCATTCTCCCTCTTCTCCAAGATGACATGGCTGTAGATAAAAACTAGTCAGAGTTGTAGAAAATTATTTTTATGATTTCATTTATGTTTATGCACTAACAAGCTAGCATCACTTTCAATAGCTCTACTCTCATATCACTGTATTATAATTTATGACCAGAATGTTCAACTTCTCCAATACTGTAGCAAATATAATTGCAAATAAAATACTAAACCACAGAAACACATAGGTTGGAAAGAACCTCTGGAGGTCATCTAGAGTAAAAATTGAAATGCCACTGGAAAAGCAGCACAAAGTTCGTAAGTAAAGATTTTATTCCTGGTCTTTATTTATATAGGAAATCCAAGACAAATCTTATTCTTCTTCCCAGCAGAATGAGAAAAGTAATAAGTACTGTTGTATGCTACAGGAAAGGCTGTCTTAACTACAACCTGGAAAGGGCAAGCTATGTGAAGTGCTTCGTGGAAAAACCAAAGTAGCAGATGTCCAGCCATATTGCTATTGAAGCCATTGTCTATAGGAGTGATATAGGTCACTCCTTGCTCTTAGCTGCTGTATTGTACCTGTAAGAAAGAATCTTAGAAAGAATCTAATTCTTAGATTATAAATTATATTCTGCTGGAGAAAGACTTCGAGAGCAGTGAAACTTTAATAAAATGTCATAGCCAGCAATGCTATTTATGAAAGGGTACTCTTAGTGAACATAGACCAGTCATATGGATGCCGATGAATGCTGGAATCGTGTGCTTCAAGAAGCAGCATGATAAATATGTTTGCATTTCTACTACTTCCCTGTATGTGGTCAAAATCATTTAAAAAGTGTTTTCATTTCTGCAGCAGAAATTGAATAAATATTTCATTCTAGTGATTGGTAATGTTTTTTGTGTTAATGATTTTGGGTGGTCACTTCTAAAGCAAAGATAATTTTTAAAGTGCTTCTATACTGGCCAGACAATCTGTGTTTTCTAATCTTATTATTGAGTTTAATTAGTTTAGATTAAAGGTCATTAAATGCCAAATTTAAAGTGAATATAATGTATAATTGCTTTTAGAGTGGATTCTTCATAAGAATTGTACATTGCAGTTTCTACCCACAGTCTTATTTACATATTGTTAATTCAATACTAGCATTGCAGTGTATAGCATTCCCATTGCTTGAACTTAATTAAGAATGTGTCCTTGTTAATTGATTATGTTAGTGCTTTCATAGAGATTACTCCCTAATGGCTATCTCAGGATATTTCCTGCTAATTAATTAGCAAATTTCTTTTCTTTCTTGCATTGTCACTATAAGTAAAAACAATCTGAACTTAACCTTTGTACTATAACATCTATAAGCGTTATCCAAAAAGTTTCAGAGAAATTGCATACCCATACTTGTATTTTTTACTACTTCATTTTCAAAATCAGGTCGGTCATATTTTCTTCCATTTTTTCAAGAAATTAACTGAATTACCAAAATCTAGTTCACGAAGTGTATTTGTAAGAATGTTTTTCTGCTCTATGGAAGAAAGGGCCAGGCTGGATCAAGGCTAACTTACATTTGATTCACAGCTACCATCAGGAAATAAGAATGACTGCATGCAATATTGCAATAATTTTCTCTCAAGTGAGAAAAATTGTCAGGACAAAAAGGAGGTGGCTTAGCTCTGTGCAGAGGGGCAAATCAAAAAGATACAAAGGAATTGAATTTGTGTCAAATACTAGAACTTTTTGCAGATTAAAGGATTATTTCTCAAAAGTTCAAATCTGAAATACGTCTGAATCGCTCATTAATGAGCACCTAATCTAAATAAGGAAGTGTTCAGATTAGTCATTGTGTTATATCCCCTGATGTTTGTGTGTGATAAAATTCAATGACACTTTCATCTTGTTTATACTTGCAGATTTAGGAAGGTATCATGAAAGTTACTGCAGTGCTGCTAGCAGCACCATTCATCGTGTCAAGACCTAGTGTATAATGAAATAAGGACTACAGTAATAAATTAATATTTTAGAGCTTACTCATGGTTTCATAACTACATATTTCTCATTACTTTGGTTTCATACAGCTCTGCTTTGATATAAAAACAGACAAAAATGGACTCGGCCCCCTGTATCCAGCCATGTATGCGATTAAGTTCCCAAACCTGAGTTTGATGTGATTTTTTCAAGATTTCACAGCTTCACATTTGAGACAAATGAAAAGTGGTCTAACAACTGATAAACTCCATCAAAATAAAGACATATGTCTGTGCATGCTGTGCAAGAAAATGTGTTTCAGAGAGCAGATTTTAGCCCTGTTTCTCAGACAAACTGTTGTTTTCCTCATAGCAGCTCAGTAAGAAAGGTGATCTCACATTACCAAAATACCAGCAGGTGACAGAGGGTATTAATGAGTAAGCTCTGATGAATCTCACTGCTAGGCTGATTTAAGTTCAGTTTTCAGACTTTGTACTGAAGTACTGAAGATGCACGCAGACGTTTTCTTTTGTCAGTTGCTGTGGGTGTGAGAAACTATGGAGCCACCAGCTGTTCTCACCGCTCTTCCACCGACTCCTTTGTGTGTGATAACTTCCAGGAGAAGCATTGCAAGAGCAGCTGGTAACTCCTTAGATTATCATGCAAAGACCTGCCAGAACTTCTCTTTTACCAGCCTCCCTAATGCTCAGGTTTTGTGCAACCGCCCATGTGCTGGCTCTGGTGACTTCTTCCAACAGAAGTTTGAATATCTCCACATGTATAATTATGAAGACTGTAGATAGTTGTGACGCAAATTAAAAAAATATGTTTGAAGGAAGCCATTAGAATGAGTTATACAGTGAACAACCCTTACTTTTCCCTAAAGCTTACAGGAAATCAAGCTGCGGTTCTACCTGTCCATTTCTTCAGATCTATTTATCTACGGGCTTGCTAGTATCTCACATATAAATCCGGTAACTTGCTACATGCCATAAAAACATGTAGAAGTTTTGCATTTTACGCTATGACCCTTTCAATCAGTCATCTAATGTTAATCACTTACAAGACATGTGTGGAGGGGAGAAATCCACTCAAGAAACAGAAGGGAAAGAACATGTCCATGTAAAAATACAATTATTAAGATTTTTCCTTATGTGTCTATAAGTTGCAATCTGTAAACTGTAAAATGGAAGCGTAAGTGTACTTTTTTCCTGAACTGAATTCCTCTGAAAGGTGTCACAGGAATAACTCTTTTTTTGAGAATTTACAAAAAAGATCATACTTTTGAAAGACACTTAGGTGGTCATACTATGAAAAAAAAACAAAGCAAGTATTTGGCATTCAGCAAATATCTCATTTCTTTGGTAATTTTGTTCAGAACAGACTGTGTCTTCCTGTAAGCACACTGACTTTCTCATTTGATTTTTTTCCCCTCTCTTGCATTTATCTTTGACATTTAATTTCCAGATGGGTGCTTAGTATGACTGATGCTTTTTGTATGTGTGTGTAATCCAATCCTGAATTCATTTTCAAGGCTGCAGAAAGTTGATGGCTGCCAGTTAGATACCAGTATTTTTGTATATCTATATATGCAATCCTAATTTGATTAATTATCAAATACAAATTAACATACTAAGAATCACACAATGTCCATACATCGCCAGGTCTCATAATTTCTTTCTTATCTGATATATTTTGATCTGTTCTTTGTTGACATCACTGTCACCATAGTTACCACCAAGACAAGTTAGAAAAATGTCTCAGTAAAAACAAAGGAGAAAATATCACTAGTGTAGGGTCTAAGACAGCAAAAGATTGTCTAATAGTTAGAAATTGTAGATTTTTTTTTTCTCTATTCAGACTTTTCTGTATTCAGATTTTTTGCATTATGAGGTTGTTACAGACAGGTCTTATTTAAAGTTTGCAATTCAGTGTGAGTATCCATTAGCATGGGCTAGTAATTATTTTTATTTGGTTTGAAAAAGTCTGAAGGTGAATACTTGAAATGAACAAACTAAGAAGAAAATCTTTCAAAGGATTTTCAACAAGCGAGGGGCTTTCTTTTTTGTTTTTTAAAGAACAATCACTTAAACAGTTGAAGATGAGGAGAACTCAGTTTGGCAACTGAGTAGGTAGAATAAAGTTCAGAGGAAGTGCTGTTTGTATAATCAGTATAGCTGATTATGTTTAACATTGTAGAAAACAATTATTTGATTTGCAATGGGCCAAGCTTGGTCTTAGCATAGAAATAGTTTTGCATGGCTTGTGGGAGCATTACCTACATGTCAGAGGGAGAGGGAGACAGACAGACAGGCAACGTATGTGTACATACATCCTTTGGTTCCACTGTTTACATCTTCTTCTCTATTTCCCAAAATTAATATTGTACTATAATATTGTAATTTGGAAGGATCACTGGTTCTGTGTATATATATATATCAGTTAGTACGCATTGCATGTAAGATAGTAAATAATGGAGTGGCGGTACTCTTTTGGATGATTTGATATCAATGCTGCATAACATTATCAAAGTTAGTTCACTTTCATAGATAATTTAGTAGTCCTTCTCTAGTCTGGATGAAAGAAAAATTCACTATGACATTTTATATCTCTTAAAGTATCTGACCTGAACTTTTTTTTTAATCCCTGCTGTCTATTTTATATTGATTGGTTCCACTTAACCCTGTATTTTGATGGAGAAGTACTTCCTTTGAAATTGCTGTGAATGTGTTGATATATATTGAATTCAGCAGTTAAAATGCAAAAAGGAAAATTATTTTAAAAACAATAAGGTCTTCTTTTAGAAATGGATAATTATACTAGGTAAGATTCTGGACTCTCGATATCAGATGAAGACTGTTTACACTACAAGTGGACGTGGACATAGAATAGATACATATGTACATTCAAGTTCAGACACTGAAAGGTAAAAACAGGCATAGAAGTGAATCATGCTGTAGAATACATAAATCTGGCACTTGGAGATTTAAAGAAGCTTCTCTAGTTGCTTTATTTTTGTTCTTCTACCTTCCTCTTCTAATGCAAGATCAGTCCATGGGATTAACAATACTTTATCGTATGCTTAGTGCAGGCTAGGTGTTTTCATTTACAGGTCTCAATGATAATCATTATAAAGTTTCTCCAAGTACCTATCAACTAGTTAATCGGTAATACTTGTTTTCTAGCTCATATTCACATTAACAGCCACGAAACGAGATCACACATGAATCCTAATATTACAAGTAGTTTTTTTCCCCATTGAAGTTTGGGAACAGAATTTGAGAACAAACACATTTTTCTAGTTAAACTACAGAACGCCAATGTAAACTATAATTAACAATTTTAAGTTTAGCATTTCTAATGTGTGATTGTGTAGCTATGTAACCTTCAAATGCTCCAGATGTATCAAGGCTATTATGTCAGTGAATTATATAGGGATATTAATTATATTAGATTTTCCTGCTATACATGGTATGTTTAATGCTTTTTTGGCCATAAGCAAACAATTGTTGGAGACAGAAGAGAAAAAAGATCTTGTAGTAGGAGATTCTAGCACATGGAAAATATGCCTTTGGTGGTCATATTTACTTTAGGAGAGTATATTAAAGTTGTTAAAAAGTCTGATTATACTGTAAATTTTAAACTTTGAATGACCCTTTAAAGACTAATAAATCTATCTGTAACTCTTTTTTTAAATTTATTGACATTAGGTCCTTAGAAAGGACAATCCAGGTATAGCTTCCACTTACGGATATTACAAAAACTTGTAGTTCTTTGTTAGTACTAATTTATTCAGTTATAACAAGATATTGTGTTACTACAATGCAAAAAATATGAAATATTTTAATAATTTATGCAATAATAACTTCTTACATCATCTCTCTTGTTTATTAAGCCACTAGTTATCAATATTACGCATTTTTTCATTGGACAGCCAGTGATTAAGAAACAAGGTTCAAAGCATAACAATGTTTTTAAGTAGTCTAGTTTTTCATTTATTTAACTATTGTATGCAATGCAGGGACAATCAAAGCTTCGTTGTGCTTGGAGTTGTATGTACATAACAGACCAGCAATAGTGCATTAAATAACCAGCAGCCAACAGTATTGCTTCACCTTGTCAAATACCTTCTTTGGAAAGAGATTGGACAATAAAAGGGTGTAATAATAATAGCTTCCACACGGATTTGTTCTTTGTCATACACTTATGATGTGAAAAATGGTTTGTTGACTTCCTTTTAAAATGCATAACCCAATATTAATAGCTCCACAAGTTAGAGCTGTATGTCAGGTTTCAGCATTGCATGATTATTTTTGACTGAGTCACAAACCCCATAGTGACTGGAGCCAAAAATGCTGATAATTGTCTAAATCTACTGTCATTACAGGGCTTCACAGATCAGTGAGGTTTTCTCAGGACTACAAAACTGTCACCATCTCTGACCCACAGTCGTGGTGAGAGTACAGGAGTCAGTAACTCGCTCAATTACAAGGCTCGGAAAAGGCAATGCATACAGTACTTCCAGGGCAGGGAAAAATATAGACACATTTAGTGAAAATATGATTATTATTCTACTTTGAAAACTCTGTGATAGTTTTACAAATTGTTACTGGGCAAAAAGAATTCAGCAACAGCCAATTTTCTGTTAACACAATTACAACTCAAATGGCTGACTAGAATTTTGTTGTGTGACGGGAATCTGATATCCTGCCACAGTATATTATGCATGGGAATTTCTAACCACAGCCCATTAGAAAAAGCCACAGTACTGCTCTTTTGAGTTTCTAGCTGCAATTAGGCAGCAGTGGGACACTGATGTGAAGCCTTTATGAATAGAAACTAGCATGCCCTTGGGCAAAAGAAGCATGTGAAGTGAAGGGATGGCTCAGCAGCAGCAGGGGACAAACTCACATTTAGAGCAAACTGCATATTGCATGAGAAATAGTTTTTGATGTGAACAGGCATCTACATTCACCTGGGTATTATAGGAGACTAACTCCCTGAACAACATCAGCGCTACCATTCATGACTTGAGCAAGTAGCAATGATGACTCTTAAACAGCAAGGTGTCAAATTTGTCTGTTTATGGAAGTTTTTTCCACAAGTTAACCTCATATATAGAGCTGGTGACACAACTGAATCTTATTATATACTAAATCTATCCAGGGTGCTCTTCATGTTGGTTCCAAAACTGAGGAAGAAGTAAGGAAATCCCTATTTAGAAAGGTAAGAGGTGATTCAGTTTGCATAGTTTGCTTACTAAGTTTTCTGGGTTTTTACCCAAGAGCTTTGATTTGTGTTAATTTGTTTGCTTGAAGATTGAAGGAGATTGGGTTGTACAGCCACAATTGGGCAGCCAAAAATAAACTATCAAGAGCTGTCAACATATGAATGTACTTAACTAAGATAAATCAATGAAGGACCTTAGTAAATGTCAAAAGATGCAGAGCTTGAAACAACTAAATTATCAGGTTACAGAGACACGGTCTCTGCCAGCAAGGTGAGGAAAAAAAATAGGAATGAGAGGAGGCTGTATATTCATACACTCTCAGTTTCTATTGCAATTTAAGAGTTCCTAACTCTGTTGTTTGTTTAGTTGTTGGGTTTTTTTTTTAAATATGCTGTTCTGTGCAGTGTCAAACATCAACTGTTTGCAGAGATGACAGAAGGGTAAAGCAACTGAAATGAAGTTTCATCAAAAAAGTATGTAGAACAATGCTTACGAGGGATTAAGTGTCAAAGTACTGAGTCACAGGGGAACCACCTCACCATTGTTGTGAGTAAAACTAATGAAGCATGAACAGTTTATAGTCCATGTACTAGAAACTATAGTTTCTAGTGTATGGCACTGAGCTTACCTTGAGGATACTAGACAGATGTAAAGCTAAACTGATGTTCACACAGCACATTGAAAACACCTATTGCTAGAGAAGTACTAACACATCAAAAGATGGTGTTGCGGATACATAGTATCACCTGTTTAGATGAGTAGTTCTGATTAAGTCAGAACAGCCAAGTAAGCAAATCTCAGTAACGTGGCTTATTTGTGCATTATCAGCGTATAGGCTATACTTATTTATCATCTAATCCTAGCAGATATGTACAGCAGCATTCAGGACAACATGCATGTACTGATAGATTTGAACTCATATAAGGGACAGATACCCTAAAGTCAACAGTTTTACCATAGTCCCTAACTGCTGATTGAAGGTAGGTTTGAAAGAATCTTGATTTTAAATTTTAATGTTAAGGAGTTTAAAATCAGAACTGTTTTGATTACTACAGATATTTTTAAAACTGAAACACTTACAGAGGTCAAAATTCCCAATCAAGATCCGAACACAATTAAATATGTACAAAGAAGTGAACAGAAGACCTCCATAAACCAAAAATCAAATAGAACAGTACAAAAGCTTCCAAAGGTACAAGAGAAGAGGCCTCAGAGTAAAGCCTCCAGAGTGGGGAAAAAAGCTTAAAGAACTATATTTGGACAATTATCTTCCCCAATCATAAATAAAATTTGGGCATTGTCAAATCATTGTGAATTTAGTCCTTGATTCTTTGAGTCTGGATTTTATAATCAAAAATACACATTCACAATTCATTTGAGCCAAAAGACTAAAGAAGTCATTTGACCAGTTCTACTTAAACAAATTTTATTCTATCAATTAAAGACAGGAGAAGGTAGTCAAGTCAGGATTTGTGAATCTTGTCTGTACCTGCCACAATGTATTTTTGCTGCCAACATTTAGCTTTCTATGTGTCCATTTATAAATCTACTTTAGAATTGCTCAGAGCATAACAAAGTCCTTTCACTTTTGTAACTTGTCTTAAAAAGATCAGTAAATTAACATTTATATAGTGCTCCCCTTCCAATGAGCCAGAGCAGGACAACATACAGATGAGCTGCTCTGCTGCACCTCGAGGTTTAACAAAGAGCTGTATGCAGGCAGATATGAGAAAAAATTCTTTTGGGCAACAGTGTGTTTAACCAGATTGACACTAAGCCATCTTCTAAATTTCCTCTCAGATGCACAAGCCTTTGGCTAAACATGTATGTTTGTGCTTTCACAATATTAAAAGGTAATTGAAACTGCCAAAAAAGGTAGCAGTATTACTCTAGAGAAGAAGTTACATAAAATGCAAGAAAAAAGACCCAAGAAACCTGTTCTCCCGTTTTGAAATCTTAGATTTGTATTCGCTCTAAGCTAATGATGATTTAAGGCTTCTCTTCTGTCAATAATGGCCAGTGAAGTCACAAAAGAGGCATGTCCCAAGTCCCAGGTTCCTGAAGATGCACTAAACATTTTGAAAGAAAATTCAAATGGTTAGCCCTATCAGAAGCATTCAATATGCAGGAAGCATTTATTATGAAAATATTTTTAAAATTCATCATTCTCAAAAATGGTGGTTTTTTCTGTCAACATAGCAAAAGTTGAAACTATGTAAAAAGCCTCATTATCCCATAAACGCAGATCTGAAAGCCTTGTCAGGCTGCCTATTGAATTAGCAAATACAAAAGTTGAGCACTGTGATTGATGCTGCCCTGTCAAAGCAGCAGCCAAGAGGATTTAGGTAGCTTTATTAAAGCTGGGTTGTACAGCAAAACTAAGTATTAATTCTTAATATGGTTGAACACAAGGTTGGAGCATGTCTGCTGAGACTGCTTTTTCCTTCTGTTAGATTACCAGATTCAAGCTTACTGTCAAAATGCAGAACAGAGGTTTAGATGTAAAGTACTAACTATATTCCACACACACACAAAAAAAAAGCTTTCCATTTTAACCATATGACAGTTTTATAAAAAGGACCCAAAACCCACCCCCAAACTAAAAGAAATAAAATGCATGAAGCAAAATATAAATGATATAAGAAAATGTCTTAGATGCTATCTTCAACTTAGGAGGGGAACACTGGAGTCTTCAGGAAAGGAGAGCATGAAGAGCGGGATCCATTCTAATTACTAATAAAACAAGGAAAGGAATAGATGTGGCTGCCAGAAGTATGCCAGACCTTCAGAGAACTGTATCTACTACAACTTCTCCATCACAAGGTGCAGTTAGGGTTAGGGCAGCCTTTGCAATCAGAAAGGTCCCCGTTCCCACACACTACCGTTTACAGGAAGAAAACACCTAAGACTGGTTACAGGTTTTTTCCTCGGATGGCAGGATTGAGTTTCTCTTACATTCAGAAGGCTTAGAGTAGTACTTGTATTGTTATGTAGGCTTAATTTGTCTAGTGCACGTTCTGATTAAAGGAGAGTTAACTTATTTTGACAGGAAAAAACTCTTTAACAAAAAGAGCACCATAGTTAACTTGCTAATTGTTAGCTGTTGCAGAGAGTGCAAAAATGGAATAGGATAGAAACAGTTTTTTCCATTTTGAAAACATTTCTTAGACTGCTATTGTCATGTCTTTAACACGAGTTAAATACAAAATGCTTACAACTAGAGGACTCATACTTTTTCATCAAGTGCTAGTTTTATTACCTATATATTTTTGTACATCCAGAAAGTTGTAGAAAACAAGAACAACATTAAAGTACAAGCTTAATGCTCATCAACACCAGGCTGTGAACTATTAAAATGTCTGGAAAGATATATCTCTATGAAGTGTATCTGGTTGTGCAGACTGTGATGTTCCCATCCAGAGATAATGATACTGTGTTTGTGTCCCTTGTACGCTTGATGCCGCGTGCAGTGTTGGAGTGCCACAGACCGGGGATTCTGAGTGGGGCTATAGTCCATTGTGGAGAAAGGTTATTTTGAATATTTTTAAGCCACATTTAAATTTTCAGAATAAGCTTTCAACTAGTTCAGGTTTTTTCATCAAAATTTTAGAGTCTTAGTTGTCTGGGGTTTTCCCCCCTTTCTCTTCTTTTTTTGAGGCTGCTAGTTTCAACAAAATAGACTGTGCGAGCTTCACACCTGTTAGTTTTTCTGCCAGGGATTTTGTGATCATTTTCCCATTATGCACAAGCCTGCCTTACTTTGTAGTGGTTTATTTGTTTGCATTTTATGTTGCAACGTTGGTTTTAAAACGTGTGGGTGTAGGCCGCTGTTTGTCTTGGCCTGCTGGCTGCAAACTGGGTCACCTAGTGCGAAGGGTAGAGAGCAACAATTCTTTGATGTCTCCTCTTAATTTAAGGGGGCACCTAATCCAACTCTCAAATTACTTTGGCATAAGGTAAGGGAGAACGAGAGACGTGAGAATGAGAGACAACCATCAGGGAGCTGAAATGCAGACAGACGTCATGAAAGGCAGCAAACAGAAACTTTTTATGGACTTAGAGCAGAATGAATAGATCTTGTAACAATGTCAGAGTTCCTAGACTGAGAGCACGGCTGAAAGAAAGGCCCTTTCAACATCCTGTAAAGACACAGCGGCAAAGAGGGTGATCTGTTTATAAGTCTTTTGGTTTTATTGTCTCATCCTGATTTTGAACTATTGAAGAAGTTAATAACTCCAGGTGTGTTCTAACCAAACTTGCCTTCTGCATTTGAAAGCCCTTTTGTCTATAGTCCTTATTATAAATAGAAAATCTACACAGATCCAGGCTCTCAAAGCCCCGCTGCGTAGGAGTCTTGCATCATCTCATGCTTAAAACATTGAAATAGGCACTGCATTGTTGAGACATTGTTGCAGCACACTGGCAGCACTCCTGGCACTAATGAAACAGTAATTTCTTACCACTTTTAGCATTTACAATTATTTTCGCTGCTCTAGTTTGAAGCTTGATAAACAGGAAAAAAACCTCCTATGTGCTGAGGAAACTTTGCAAGAGATTTTGGAAGTTTGTTTTAAATTAACTAAATGCCTGTCTCCATTTCTGGCAGTTGCATGCACTATTGGGTAAGTTTAGATATGAATGATCAACAAAAATGGTCACAAAATACGGGGACAATCAGGATCTAGAACAGCTTTGTACAAATTAAAAAAAAAAATCACTTTTGTGCAAAATAAAATTAGTATTGTACATTTTTTCTTTCAGAATCATAATTCACGAGTTAGAATCCATGTCATACTACACAGTGTCGCAGTTTCTTCAAATAACTTTGACAACAAAGACACCTACATTAAGAAGTGTTTGGTGTCCAAATTCATATAAACTAACCAAAACTGAGAGCATCTGCTTAAGCCCTAAGGCGTAACAGTAATCTACAAGTTGATCTTTCAACAGAAGCATATCATAAAATTCGGAAACATGTACATGTAATCAAGCTCGGCTCATATAGTTCATAGCTAATTTTTGCCTGACAAACAAGGATGCAAATTTGATGAGCTTTAACATACAAGATAATAAGAGCAGTCCCATGACAGGGAATGCTACACAAAAAGAAATAGAGAGAAGCATGAAAAGCTAATTGCTTTAAATTCTCAGCAGCTGTAATGAAATACGGTAAGAAATATCCCCAAGCATACTGCATTAGATTCACTTGCATAGAAATCAAGAATTGGTTAAACAAGCGAAACTGAGATTGAACACTCCCTAGCTCAATGGCTGCAATTTTAACACAATTTTTACAAGAAAATGCATGCTGTTTGCCCAGCATGCACAAATTAAAATTAAGCTAAAACTGTTTTTCTTTGTTCTTTTCTACTTTACTTTCCAGTGAGCAATTTTTCTTGCACAAACACGAAGCAAAGCAAATAACAAGCTCATTGAAAATATGAGTCAAGAGCAAGTAGTTGATTTCTTATCTTTGCACTGCAAATTAGGCATGCAAATCAAGCACAGTGTTGTCCTTCTTAAAATGCATCTTTAAGTGTAAGATCATCTTTATTTCCAAAAAAGGGGTTTATTCTACCAGCTGAAAGATACATTATCATAATCAGTTTTCAGTTTTCCACTTCTGTATTCATCCTGGTTTTTAGGTCTTAAATGGAAGCATATCACTCAAGCCATGGAATACTCACCTGAGGAATAATACATGATTTCACTCATAGTTGAAATGGAGTCAGTCCTGGTGCAAGTCAGTCCAATTTTCTTATACCTGTAAAAGTAATGTTAGAGTTAAAGATACAACAATTCTCTGATAGAACAAAAACCAAATGTTCCAAAACGTTTTGCTGCTAGCTTAATCAAAGTAGGAGAATTAACCAAATCACATAGACTGAAAGATTTCAGTGTTAGATTATTCTGTGGTAACTTAGGTTATACACTATAACTACTGTCACATCTGTCTGGCATAAGGGCTAATGCCCACGAAAGAGTCTATCGTGATGATATGATATGATATGAATGTTGGCCTTAGTCATTCAATATAATAAAAGTCTTACACTTTCCACTCCAGACTTTTAACCATAACAATCAAGCAGTATTTGTTTCTTGCTCATCTGACATGACTGTGTAGCAAGTATCTGGAAAAAATCTGTAAAAGGCTCTATAACTCTCCCTGGCACTAGCTTCCAGCAACTGCTACTAAAACTAAATTTGTAATTATGACTCCAGATAATAGGTAGAAAATGAGAATCTCAAAAAGTATTTTCTAATAGCTGGCATTTGTGAAAACCAGGTATACTGGTTATCAGGTATAGTTTAGCTCTCTCTAGTTGACTGGTGACTCCAAGACAGTGAAAATTATATGCTTTAATTACCTGTCTCTGTTAAGTATCTGTCAGTTTTACCATTTACTCATAGAAGTCTTAAGTAGCATACTGAAAGTCATGCTACAAAGTCCATTGCAGTCTGATTAAAATCACCTTCCCTTAGGGACTCAATTTCATGAAAATTTGTTAATATTTTGTAGTTAAATCATTTCCTCTTTTTCATTTGGCAGCTTAAATAGTAGATATTTATTAACTAAAAGCTTGTGGGTGTTAATTCTCATACTCCACATCCTTACTGCAGTTGACTAACATGTTTAGCAAAAAAATTATGCCCCTTTATTTTCAAAAATACACATAATTACTCATTTTCCACTTGAATATCAGGTGTCAATCAAATGTGGGCCTCGTAATTACTGCTGTGCAGTAATTTCCATTAATTAAAATGATATGCATAACAACATATTGTTTCTAAATTCCTCCTCAGAAAAACAGGATTCCGCTTTGTAATTCTGCAGTTTATTTTAAATGTTAAACTTTGACTTTAAAGCTAAAATTACATTGCACCAAATATAAAGCTCTATTTCTTATGACTTACACTGAAAAAAAAAATCTTGCTGATTTTATTCTGACATTTCTCATTCTGTACATGATTTTTCATAAGTTGAATATATCTAGTGAAGTACTTCAAGTGTTCTTAGCTTGACAGAACGATAAATCAGTAAGTAGAAAAAAGTATTTAATACTGCTATCAACTGCTTCCATTGTAAGGGAAAAAAAAAAAAAGTAAAGTTTGTTTTCCCAACATCTAAAAAGTAATTTGTTTATTAGTTTACAGTAAACTGCCATAAAATTGTTATATGATATTTACACAATGTATATTGTATATTGACAAAAATATTTTAAACTTTAATAACCAGAAGAGGTCAATTATTACATAATTAACCTAAAATGCTGAGAGATTTTGAGTTGGTTGTATCTTTTGGGTGGGTCTTACTTGGTTGTTTTGGTTTTTTAGCAGTTCTGTTGTCTACATTAACAAAGAGCAAATTTTTAGATTGGGCTATTTTAAGATAGATTTTCAGCAGCTGAAGTACTGCATTTTATACCTGAACTTCACTTTCACTGTTTCACTATCCTCCTTGCAGAAGTAAATCAGAAATTTCATCCAAGTAGGATGAATCCAAGGAAACATCCAAGTCGTTCTATACTGCACAGCAGACCTGTTGTCCTGGTCCTGAGAAGGATTTGCAAGCACAGGGTGGTTTTTTTTCTCCTCTTCTGTGCAGTGACACAACCTAGGATCAGTAGTTTGACAAAGCCAGCTGCTTTATAAAGACTAAAGATGTCTTTTTAAATGGCACACAGGCAATGAACTGATGGTGTGTTTGATCTACAGTTCTCCACCTGTTCAGCATAAGGTGAACTTTGCAGTGTATAGACTTTAGTCTTATTAAAACATCATTTGGGAAAATACT
The DNA here is from genome assembly GCF_034619465.1 of Leptosomus discolor. Classification (NCBI taxonomy): domain Eukaryota; kingdom Metazoa; phylum Chordata; class Aves; order Leptosomiformes; family Leptosomidae; genus Leptosomus; species Leptosomus discolor. The sequence goes on along the minus strand of NC_141399.1, from coordinate 33,248,743 downwards.
AAACAGTTCTAAGCAGTAGGCCCAAGTCCTAGTCTTACTGCATGAATGTCCTCTAGCTATTGCACATCTGACATTGAGAGGCTTTCAGGGGAAAAAAAAAAAAAAAAAGGGAGACATGCTCAAAATGGGAAAATGGTGTTTGTCCATTAATACGTGAAATAACTGTAATAATTTCTTCTGTGCTCCTTGAACTTAGTGGACAGGTTGATTTAATTTGTGCTAATTATGTGCTTAGCAAACCTAACAATGTCAGCAATTCAATAGTTACAGGGGAATATTGTGTGTATCCAGCTGCGCAATGGGATTTCCAAGTAAAGCAGAAAACTAAATCTTTGTATTTGGCTGACTTGCAATAACGAACCTTTCAAGAAACAAATGCCACAATCCTTTAATTGCCACACATTAGGAAAGCCATTTTATCAAAGAATCAATAGGGTAATCACTTAGGTAATTTACATCATTTCTGCAGATTTCACACAGGTGAACAAGCTTTTGCCTTAACTTAAGTTAAGTAAGGCCTGGTCTTCCTTAAGTTAAATGGTTCACAAAAAGCTCCTAACAAAACCTAGGGGTTGTTTTTACGGGCCTAACATACAACTAGGTATCAAAAAGAATCGAAAACAAGTCATAGAAATACTAGTTTATGAAAAACAGTTGTTGTGGATTTTCAGTTAAGAGCCTTACTACACATGATCTGTGTGAAACTGGTTTGTGCCAGAGAAGGTGGGCTGGGAGGTTGGTTATGCATGGATTGCAATCAAAGCACAGCATGAAGACTTAATCGTTTCATTAAAATGAGAAAAAAGTTTCTAAAATTGTAAATACATTCATTCTGTTTTCTAATCTTCTCTCAGCTCTGATTTCACAGGGCACGGGCTAGCTCATAGCTTTCTTTCATTCACCCTCAGACAATTTGCTTCCTTTTAAACAGTAAGCTAGAAAACAAAAGGCAACCTGCAACAGCATGCTTAAAGAGTATCATTTAAAAAAAATATTTTAACAACCTTTCCTAAAAGATTCTTAGGAACCCTGAAACACTTTCGATTGCCAGTCTCGAGGGTGATGTTTCCCGGTTACAAACAGGAGCAGCCTAGATGGAGTGGGCTAAGGGCGGATTTGTTTTGTTTCTAGAAAAAACACACAGCTACAGGAACGTGCTTCATCCCTGTTCTGGTGAGAGGCTTTCTGACAGGCGGGAAGGGAAGTTCACTCTCCATGGCACATTCAGTCACCGTCGTCTTTCTTTTCCTGAGGCTGCCAGCGAAAGTGCCAATTAGTAGCAATTGTGATGGTGATTTCTGAAGTGCAGTTTAAAGGATTTCTGACTGGGTTGGAGCTGTTGTCAGTTGACTGACTGGAATAATAATAATAAAAAAGCTCACTGCTTCAACAGAAGCTTGTTAGACTTTCCTGTGTGATCTGCTATGGATAGTGTGAACTGCAACAGCTTTTGCATTCGAAAGAGAGATTTTCCTAAAAGCGTCAGTGAGCACTTGGCTGTTTTATCTGCTCTAAAAAATCTTAATGTTAAATTCTGTTAAAAACAAAAATAAATGAGGATCTGGAAATAGAAGAAAGAAAAAGTAACCTGTGGGGATTCAGTACACAAGGATCCCTTAAGTGTAGTCTTATCAAGTGGAAAAAATATTATGCATTTTTTCATGTGCAGTTACTGAGATGGAACCGTAAGCACTAAATGGGTTAAAACACAAGGGGCCTGATATACCGAGGCTTTGTTGTCATAAACCTCACAAACTGACATATACTGACAAGCCATCCAAAGAAAGAAACATATATTATTTGCATATAATGAGGGAATGCTTGAACTATGTACAAGGAGTACGAAGCCATCTTGTTAAGAATTAAGCTTTGTTTAAAGCATTTTCTTTATGGAATTATACATATTTAGCTTCCTGACTTTTTTTTCCCCTTACTAGTTTGACCTTATAGCACTGTGAGACCTGTTCTCGGAGTTAATGGCCTCACACAAACAGCCCCTTAACAAAACAAATAACTTTCTTAAATTTCAGAGCCATATGTATTAGTTGCATCAAATATACCTTCTTTTAGAGTTCCCAAGAGGCGCTTTTTTTTTTTTTTTTTTTTAACTTCAACAAAAAAAAAACCACCCCGTACATGGACTGAGCGAGTTGCAGGAGCACACACAGGTTTCTCTGTGTGGGACATGGCTGGCAGCCCCTGGGCTGTGCCCATGTCCTCCTTCCCGCTCCTCTCTGGAGGACTTCCAGCTGTCCCCTAAACACCAACCAGCTTTTCCTCACTCCTGAGGGCTCTTCCTGAACTGGTCACTTCTTAGAAAAGGGGATATGACTGAAGGAGCAGAAACAAAACAAATCCCTCATCAGACACCACAGCTCGGCATCACTGATTCTTCCAGGCAGAAAGAAGCTTAGGCAGGAACTCCTGGGCTTCATTTGTCAGGCCCCAACCTTTCTGTCCTGCTTTTATCAACATGTAGTAAAATCTGATGGGCAGGAGCAGGGTTTAAAGTCATTATCTTTTGAGCAGGTGGTGTGAATTAATGAGTGTTTGCACCTGTGAGGCAGTGTCCCTGCACTGCACTGCACTGCACTGAGCTGCGCTACGCTACGCTACGCTGCGCTGCACTGCACTGCACTGCACACGCCTGGGGACAGGGCAACGAGCTGTGAACCTGCATGGGCCTAACCCGGGAAAGTCAGCCTGTGAGTGACACCATGGGGTTTGGTTGGTTGTATGGGTGTTTGGACACTTCTTTTTTACTTTGAAGGGTTCAACCTGATGCTTTAACAAAACTAACATATCTTGTAATATTTGGGGTGTTTTCAAAGCAGCAAGTCAGAGGACTCGAATGTGTGAGATGTTACACGCACATTGTGTGTGGTGATTTAAAGGTATGTGCCCAAAAATATTTGGGAAACACCACTAAGAGATAGTTAATGCTTCCAAAATTATGCCTGGCACAACTTTTACTCAGAGAATAAAACCCAGGTTTTTTGTGCTATATAGATCTATTTCACCATGGGGTTTAAGCAGATGTAAATCATGAAGAGTTTTACAGAGATTTATGTTACACCACTCCTGTTTCCGTGAGTATGAGTTAAAACTCCTGATATTGTTATGCAGTTTTAGTACATACAGAATTATATTATATAAGGGACAGGTGCCTCAGAGGCCGAGGGTATTCTGAAATATCCAGTAACTGTCCTTTGGAGAGAAAAAAAGGAAAAAATTCAATTAATACTATTAAGAAACAGAGAGACCGTGGGTGTAAAATGAGGAAAAAGAAACTTCTAAAAAGGACCACTGACCAAAAATACAGGGTTCCCCCCTATATCCTTTTCCTAGTGCATTCTAAAGAAGAAAAATCAAAATCACTTGTTTTACTTTTTAGTCTGAATAAATGGGGCTTAATTTTTAAAAATAAAATTTTACCTATTAAAAAAAATAGTTGGGTCTAAGGTGGTTTTTGTAGAGTGAATTTTCAAACTGAAAAAAATAGTACAGGATTCCACTGGACTTGTTTGCAGACCCTTCACTCCTGGAAGAAAGTGGTGTCAGTGCAATTAATAAACCAACTAGTAGTTCACTGAAGTTTTACTGTTCATATTCATAGTTATAATAACAAATACTTTTGTTGACTGCAAAAGTGGATCCAGAATAAGACCAAAAACCATTTCTGGTTATTTTGCAAGTATGTACTTTTTTCAAATACAGTTTTGGGCACAAACATGCACACATACATATGTGTGTATATCTGCAATTGAAATGTATGTGCTTCTTTTTCATAAAACAATAGTAACTGACAAATATTTTTTATGTAAAATTATTCATGCAAGTATATAACATGTTTCTTTCTGGCTAAGCTTTGTCTGAATATATACATATTTTAATGTAAATGTCTTATGTGAATATTCCTATAGATACTAAGAAAGATCCCTAAGATTAAAGTATGTCACATATTTTAGACACAAGCAGTTTGCCAAAATCAGACTTATGATCACAGAACACTTTTGTGTAAACAAATTCAGCCTCTATTTCCGGCAACTATGTCACATAATGTCTTTTATGTCAGGCTTTGTCTTAAAAATGATTCTTATGACTGCTTGGAGCTATCAAATTCCTTTAATGGTTCTTAAGTTTTCTAATTTCCATGACAGTTTATTCATGGCATTTGTTTTGTACCAAAGTTATTATTTTAATTTGATAATTTTTATTCATCTGATTTTTTTTTTTTTAATAAATTGAAATTGTATTTTGGAATTCATTTTACAAGGCAAAGGAGTAAGCATCCTTTAGTCTAATTTGTTGTTGAGTTCACCATTCACCAGTCGGCCTTAGTACTTCTCTACATCCACATCAATTTAACTTAATTTTTTTCATTGCTGTTTACAATAATTGTATAAAATCTTCTAGATAAGACACTCATGCATTGAATTAGAGCATGAATGCTTACCATTATCTATAGAAAATACCAAAAATTCTTGTATAGAAAAGCAAAGTCCATTTATCTTTTTCATGAACATGTTAACCATGAATGCTTAGAGAAAGGAACAGCTGGGGCAGTTCTTTAGAGACCCATTCTCTTTCAGTCAGAAACGCCTCTGTAATTCTTTAAATATATGTAATATAAGGAAAAAGTGGATACTTTGGAACAGAGGTGGGAAAATTGAGGCATTAAAAAGAAGTATGGGGGAGTAAATGGGAGTTGCTAGGGTGGAAGAATTTTGGGACATAGTCATCCTATTAATTAATATTCAAAAGATATTTTTGTCTTGTAACTTCTATGAACTACCCCCTGGGCTACCGTTTCCTGTTATTAGTACACTTAAATTTTAATAGTGTTAAATTTCATTCTACCATCATTCTCAAGGTCATCTAGTTCTTCATGTTTGATATTCTAGTGCCCTTCAAGCTGATGGGTTCCAGCTTCCTGCTACCAGAAAACCCCACCAGCACCTCCTGCTTTTTTATGGAAGCCATTAACATTAGATAAGAGGCTTCCAGCCCACTTGTTCCTTTTTCTTTTGCAATATCTTTGCTGCATACCCTTTAAGCAGTTCCTTATCTATCTTTACAATTCTTTTACTACCACTTTCTGCAGATTAACTAATAGTTTCCTGTATGTGTCAAATACTTCAGGTTCAGATAGATTAGTTCTACCACTTTTCCTTTATCTATAAAATCAGTTATCATTCTGCCATGCAAAGTTGCGGGTAAACTTATACTCTCGAAGTCATCCCATTTATCATATACCTCTGTGTCTTTACAAGGAAAGTAATATCTTATAGGTTTCTTCCCTCTGTGAGGAAGAGAAACTCATCACATAAGAGTTGAACAATAAAAGATTTATTTCTGTATGTTTGAAGCCTCTTTTAGACAGCAAGTATTTCAAGTGCTTTTTTTTTTTTTTTTTTTTTTGTAGAATTACAATACCCATGTTTTTACGCACTATACAGAGCACTGCCTTTCTGACTTGTTTCTCTGAATAATTCAAACTATATCTGAATTTCTTTCCTTGGGAAAAAAACAAACCTTTGAAATGTACATGCAAATACAATAAAATAGAATCTTGCAGTGTTCCTAGGAGTGTGGTATGGGAACATTTTGATTACCTGATTCACGAGAGCAGTCCAAAAATCTACAGTAGAATTTCCTGCATAGAGCAGGAAAATAATACCCACTTTGTGATTTGTAATTTTCTGATAATGAAGGTAAATTCAGGAATAAATTAAAGTCCTGTGTATATACGTAATCTTAAAGAGTCCTGGTTGACCTGGCTCAGCAGGTTACAGGAGTCAAAAACTGTAAGGGTCAGAGGCAGGGTCCTTCTCGTCAGCTCCTTGTCAGTATCTTGCCCCTCTGAAACTTAGTGACTACCGAGTTGGTTTATTCCACCATGCTTTCAGTGAAACCTGATGCTTGCTTCTAAGGTCCAGCAGCTGCTTTGAATGCGGGTATTTCACACACACAAGAAAGGAAAAAAATGATGTGCTAGAAGTACTCAGTAACAGTACATACTTCTGATGTTTCATTTGACTTAACAAAGACCTGCAAATAGCTGTTCTGGTGCAGTTTGGAGGGCCAGCAAAATGAATGGCAAGAATGATGGGCTGGGCTGGATGTGTTAACTACTTCTGAAGCAAATCTATGGTGTGATTACATCCTATGTCAGCTTTTCAGGGACAAGCTATGTGTCACAAAACTGAAATCTATACTGCCTCCATACACGCCTTTCATAGTTATTTTGAAACTGTAGTTAGCCAGACTTTAATATAGTTATGTTTTCAGTGATGTTATATCCTGAATTAAAAGTATTATATAATAGAGTAGTAGCTAATTTTTGTTTTGAACAAACTATCCATACACCTATTAACATTTAATCTGTGAAAATTGGATTTGGATGTTAACATTCTATTCAGATAAATAGGGGCTGTTCACGCCTTGATAAGTGTCTTACTGTTTCATGTGGTTGTGAACAAACAGGCAGCCATGAATTCTTGTGCAGAAGAAAGTCTATCTTTGGAAACAGAAGAACTAGAAATTTTTAGTTAAAATTTCAAAATCTTACTGAATAAAGCATAACCTGTAGGAAGTTCTGAAATTCATAAGCTTCTCTTACTGCTTCACATCCAAATTCTATTTCCATGAAGAGCATGGCTTGCATGTTTTAAAGGCAAACTATGAGAAATTTTGCACCTGAACTTCTAGGATATTCAACACCCCTTTTAAAGCAGAGTAGCTGGATGTGATGAATGTGAATTATTGATTGACTTGAGAAAATATAATCATTATACCCTTTGCTGTAGAGTAGTTGAATGAGCGTATAAATATGTAAGTTGTAAAATCCTGTCTATTGTTTATGAAAAAGCTAGATTTTATTCTGCCCTGACATGTCTATGGTATCCTAGCCTGTTTTTGTATCTAAGCTGTCAAAGATTTCTGTAGATTTGAAAATCTGTCCCCTGTTCCCCATATTAAATGTCACTGTCAGTTTACTCCATGAAAAATGAAGTTTATTTGATGTGGTTGTCATGATACTTGTATAAGCAGTGCACCTATCACTTTTTTCTGTAAAGAAAAAGCTGACATGATATGTAGTCAGACTTTTTTTCTGCAGTGATTTTTGCAAAGCAAAACTGTAGTAATGTATACTTTCTTTACTCAGGTAATTTACAGGATACATAAACATGTAATAGTCTAAAGAAAAAGAGGGTAGATAGAGCAAATCCTATTGTGTAGCATGTAAGCATTCTGTCCGGACCAGTATAGCTGGAAATACTGCTTGGAAGCAGTTCTATGGAATGCATGTTTGTTCTTACCTGTAGCAAAAACTCATTGTCAAATAGTTATGAGGACTGATCTGTAAGTATTTATATAGACTTCTCAGGCTGTTTCTTTCGTTGCGATGAAAGGGTAACAGTGACACTTAGTGAACAATTACTAATGAGAACCCTCTTAGGATCCAAGTCATCATTCCAGTCAGGCTGCAGAGTACTCAGGAGAAGTGAAGGAGCTAAAAGTTACTCCATTTTTCTAGGGAATTGTCCTTTTGGATGAGAAAAAATCCAATGGGAACAGTCTCCATTGTGACACTCTCCATTTGGCTTTCATACTAGTATGCTTGCATGGCATAAAATCCATGCTGTTAACTCCTACATCAGTGAGGCTGCCTGTTGCTCTGAAGTCCATAAGGACATGGGAAAACCAAATGCCTTAGTTTATTCACTTTTGAATTTTATTGTTTATTAGTCTTTTCCGTACTTTCCCCTAAAACAACAGTATTGCTTTTCTTAACCAGTTGACACTACACTATGAGCACAGTGAATGGAATGACATTCCTAGCAAATGGCTTGGCATGCTAGGACAATGTGCACATACATGTCCAACCTTACATTGTCATTATGTGACGAATCTGTACCTTCACAGCAGTGTTTCTTCAGATGATTTTCAAAACCTACATATGGCACGTCGGTCCTTTAAGCCACTTGTGACGTTAGGCATAAATCTTTCTAACTGACTGGAGTTAGTAGTTTTTATGTCCCTTTTTTTTTCCTGTTAATTCCTCTGCTCGTAACAGATGTATTCATACTGCAATTGATCTCTTCCCCCCCTCCCCCCGAGGTTGCTTTGGCTCACTCTGTTGTCTGTTAGGATTGTCTCTATCTCTATATTTTCCTATTGGGTAGCCCCTTTAGGTTAATCAATCTACATATATATTCTCTCATATTAATTTAGAAAATATCATGTATCAGAGTCACTTATGTATATTTGACAACTACATTTACACATAATCCAGTTCTTTATCATTTGTAGGACTTCATGTAGTAGTACAAATTTGTGCAGTTCCAAGCCACTGTTTCAGGAGTGTATGAATAAGCTAAGGAATGATCGTTTTCCCACAAAAATACTCAGAACCTAAAATGGCCAGTATCTAGTTGGCTAAAAGGCTAGTATCTAGCAAGGTCAGTGTGTACATGTACTGCAGTAATAATATTGCTGTCTGTGGGTGTTTCTGTTTTCTTATTTATAAAAGAATAGTATCTACTGACTTCACAGAATACCTTATTCAGGTCTTGTAGCATGACTGAGCTTCACTGAAATTTGTCTCCTGCAGAGCTGTTAACACTGTCCTTAGTTATGACACAGGCCAAATCACCTGCATCAGTGAAAAGAAAAAAGGGTACTTAATGAGCCATATAGAAGCCAACAAGCAAATCCCACACCTAACACTACTTTAGGTATAAACTTCCTAACAAGTGTTTACAAGTTATGATGAATGAAGTGAGATTTGGTGTTTTAGTTAAATACCTTTCCTACTTTAGGAAGCCTAACTTAAAGTATTAATGTAAGTTATGGCATACGCTACCCTGCAATATATTCTGGTAAATTGAGGCATCATTTAAGTGAATATTTTAGTCTGTCAAACTTGCCTGAGCAGATATAATAAAAGTAAAAAAATAATTTGCAAGTCTAGCTGGATTATATATTATTGATAATAGCCTCCAAGACATATCAGGCACTGTACAAAACTGTAATATTTGCTGTGATGCCAAAGGGCTGACACAAATAACCAGTCAGGTAAGAAGCAAGGAAGTGACTAGAAACCTGTAGTTTTTATTTTTAATCACTATAATTCCAACCTATTAAAAAAAAAAAAAAGCATCAGTTGCCTGTATGTCTCTCCACCTTTTCTAAGTTTTGTTTATTTTTATAGTACAGCTCTCACTCACTACAACACTACAGGCCTAATTTCTTTATCCTTTATTTTTTTATTCCCCATTAATGTTGTATTTGAGTACTTCAGAATCTTTCTGAACCTCATGAAGCAGTTTTGATGTCAAAATTTATTATAGGGTAGAACCAAAGAAACAAATTGTAAGATTGTGCAGAAGGTACAAATAACTGGATGGGGTTTCCAGATGTAGGACAGCTCTCCAGCTATTTGGTGGTCTATTCTCCCACCTACTGCCTGTCATGTTTTTTCTCCTTATGTCCCTGCCATCGATTAAAATTACAAGGTGGTGATTCTCACCTAACTTTTAACCTAGTACACATCTGAAGAAAGCAATCCCCAGTTTATTTTTCAGCAACCTAATCAAGTCTTCATTGTTGTTCATTGAACTCTCCTAATAGAAGGGTGAGAATTTTGGAGAGCAGATATGGTAAATCTGTGATATGAGATCATGAAAAGTGTGGAGAGGATAGATTTGTATTTTCTAAACTCCTCATGTTCTAAGGTGAAAGGGCACAGGGATGGAAAGCTGGCCTGTTCAAAACCAGCACAAGGAGATTGTTTTTCTCTTGGGACTAATGATTAATCTGCATTGCTCATTGCCATATGGTATCCTGAACTGAACATTAATAAGAATAAAATAACACTCTACATGAAATGATTAGTATTTAAAAATGTGTCAGAGTATTGAAAGGATTACAAATCTTCATGCTTTCTTGCATAAATGGTCTTGTGGCACATGTGGTAAAAAGGACACTTTTCACAGGGTAGATTTGTCTCCTAAATGAAGAGTTTGGGGTTTTTTTCCTGCAAAATGTCACTGTTCAAGACAGGATTTGGGATTAGATGGATGACTGCTTTGATCTGTGCTGGCCATTCCTCTTGACTCCAGTCAAGGAGTTCTAGGAGTAAAACTTGTCCCCTTGAAGTTTTTTGATCATCTGGCTGCCTTGGGAGATGGAGGGTTGCTCCATGATCTGACAAATTGCTGTGATGAGATTTTCAGTCAAGCTTTAGGCAGCAGTGAACATTTACTGACAAATTATCACCTGCTCAGAATTAGTTGATAGAAATGCAAATGCTAAGGAGCCATTAACTCAGTTTGAGTAACCTGTGCTACTTTAATTAAGAAAGTATCAGAAAATCTATGGAATATTATTTTATAATCTACTGAAGATTTCAGCCTTTCTTTGTTTCACATCTTTAATTGCGACAGCAAAAAATTTGACCTTGTTTAGATTAAGATAAATTTGAAAGGAATAAGCAGATGTCCGAAGTTATTCCCCAAATGCTAGCATTTTGCATCTATTCAGAAGTGTTATTATTGTTAATGAAGGTCAGTATGTCTTTGACAGGTAGATAATGTCATAAACTGGGCTATTAATTTTGGTGAAAATACTGTGTTTAATTCATGTATACTTGGAGAATTGCAGAATAACGGTCGTGTAAGTAATGAAATGATAGGATTGTGTTTTCTTGTCTAGAAGTGACATGATTTTATTTTGGTTAACTGGAAGAAATACTAATGGTGCATGCTTGTGTACACACACTCTCTCTCATGCTTCTTCTGCCCTACATCTCTTCTTTATAAAAGAATTATCAAACTTTTTTTAAAAAAAAAATAAAAAATCAAAAGACTACATAGCCGCTTCTTCTAGGACACCTTCGCAGCACATATGATATGCAAAGCCTCCAGTCTTTGGAGAGTCCTGTGATACAGTACAGTAGTTAATAGTTCCTAACTGTGACCATCGTGGCTCAGGATTTTCAAACTGAGCAGCTCCTACTGTACAAATTTAGTTTATCTAATGGTCACTTGAAAAGTGTAACTCAAAATGTCAGCTCGTAGAAGAGTATATGGTTGTATGAATTCAATAAATAATACTTCGTATTTTTGGGAAGTGTTAAATTTGGATCATAGTTGCTATGGATCAGTGACACTGCGTAGGAGAACAGCTTACCTTGAAACCAGTAGGCTGGAAGGAGATCTACAAATATATGGACGTATCATCTATCACAACAGATGCTGATCCAGAAACTCTCATTTTTAAAACTCTCATAAATGCTAAAAAAATTCTGGATGTATAAGCGTCTATGACTCTAAAATATTATTAATCACTATAATTCCAACCTATTAAAAAAAAAAAGCATCAGTTGCCTGTATGTCTCTCTATCTTTTCCAATTATTGATGACAGGTCAAGATATTTTACTGGGGGCAGGGGGGGAAATGATGAAATCTGTCTTCACATTTTAAAAATTGAGTAGAATATACTTTTTCTTTCTTCACATGGTTGCATGTAAGAAATTCTGCTGAGCTCTGTTCTTATGTGTGCATCAGTGGCTATGCCTACCTTGGTTTTTTTTTTTATTTTGAAGTCGATTTTGTTTTAATCCAGTTTTGGGAGTGATTTTCTGCCTGTTTAACTTTGGATATGTACACATCCATATGACCCCCATTTTGTAGGGCAGTCTGGTACATGTGTCCACAAGGCTCTCACAGCTGTCCCTTGCTTGGGGCATTTGCTCCTTAAGTGCTTATGTCCCCAGAGTCTCTTACCCACTGGATGTAGCATGCATAATCCTTTCTGCTTTGTATTCTATAGGACCATTTCAGCTCTCATTATAGAACCTTAATGAAGGCTTGGGAACTTTTTTATTTTGACCAGGGTTTTTCAGGGCTCTAAGTCAGAAGCACAAAGCTGTTACATTCCTGAAAGTGGCCAAGGAGATTTTCACAGGAGTACGTCTAGTCCTGGTAAGGCTGGGATACTATATAAGGCACACTGTCACAAGGTCATGCATCTGGCTTAATGTAATTCTGAAATATTCAATTTTTATATGGATCATTTAGGCATTAGTATTTTAATAATATGCTCAGCGTGATTCACAGAGAACTGTATATTTATTTTTATAGCAGGACACTAAGGTGGGTGTGGCATGCAGATGGCATTTGAGGGTGGTTCTTTGGAGGTCTGAGCTGGGAGGAGTGATGCCTGATGCAGCCTCTGCCATACTAGCTCAGAGTAGTCCCAGGTTCCATCTAGTGGGAGATCTATTATTTCCAGTCCAAAAGAGATTTTGGAAATGAGTTATCATGTGCATGGTGTGGGCAGGAACCTCAAAGCAAGATCCACGGGTGATCTGGGTTGACAGACTTAGCTACTCCTCTTGTTCAACCATATAAAAATTGCAGCGTGACTTAATTGATCCAGTAAGTTTAGTGCTTTTCACTTTGTTCATTTAATTCAACAAAAGCCCTTCCACTGACTTTCAGTAGATTCTGGATTGAACTCTCAGGCAAACCTAGTGAAATAATTGTGACTACTAGAGGAGCTAAGGATGAAAAGCTTTTAATTTTAAGGTACTTTCCACTTAGGGGGCTCAGATTCAGTAAAAATACTAATGCTTTTGAATTTTGTTGTTGCTCTCTGTACTGTATTAAATCATGTATTAACTTAATAAATGCTGTGTTGAAAGATGAGACACACTTATGTATGTTTTAACAGTGAAGCTTTATTCCCATGTTATTGTGGTGTATAAATACATAATTAAAACCAAACTCTTTGAAGATGCTTATAATAGACAAATAATAGAATGCACAACATTCAACTTTTATTTTCCAGTGTCTAAATAGTTACTAAGTATTGAGTAGCTTTGTCTGGCCTAGCAGCTATCCCAAACTATTCTTTGTGAGTGGCAGAGAAGAGATAGGAGTGGATGGGGAGACAAGATGCAAACATTATCTCTGAAGTGCAATCAGATTGTTGTTTTATTATGTGTTACCGCTAGCAAGTCACAGTTTGATTGTTTAAATGCGTCTGTGTTTGAGAAGACTTGCAGCCAGGGAGCATTATAAGAAAATACACAATTCTAAAAGAAAACTCCTTTCTGTTGTTCAAAAAAAAGAAAAAAAAGAAAAAAAAGAAAAATGAAGTTTTAGGTATTACAAAGAAGTGCTCTTGTTACTTCTTTCAAATATGCAGGGAATGTGGCATGTTTCATAGAACTCTTCAAAAGTGGTTAGCCATTAAGGTTACAATGTAATAATAGATTTCAGTATGATTCAGTAACATGAGATTCAAACATCAGGTGGTTCTGATACTTTATAGGAAGAAGCAAGCATCAGTGAAGTATTCTAACTCTTGTTGCCTGTTTAAAAAAGTGTTTATATAAGAAAAAAAAGCAGCTGTAAAAAAAATTTCTGTACGTTCTTTAAAACAAACAGCTAATAATCAAAAATCTTAATTTCAGTTTCCGGCAAGGAGCCCCTATATAACCTTGAGAGAAGTTAATTAACTTTTGTTTTATTCACACCTAAGAGACACTAATATCTGATGTTGAAATTGAGTATCACTATGTATTACTTCTTGGGCCCTTGTGGAGGTAAATACCTTAACCATGTTAAAAGCCTGAGTATATGCATTAACCCATAACTCAGATTTAATTTCATCCCGTGTCTGTGGAATCTCCAGTTAAGTACAGTCTTGTTAGGACGAGGTCTGAGCTTCTTTGTGTTCTACAATTAATTGTTATTATTAGCGTTATTTATTTTACAAACGGATAAATTAAAAACACTGCATTACTTCTAAAGTATAATTACATCAGTTGTGTCTCACTGGTTTCTTTTACAATTGAGGCAGGCATCCCTAAAGGAGAATTTTCACTAGAGGAAAAAAACCTGTAGGTATTAGTGATTATGCATTTAAAACAGTGTGTGTGGGTAGGTATATATGTAGAGTTCTATAAGAATAGTAAATGAACCTGAAAACTCATTTGCAGTGCATTTCCAATTCTCATGAACACCACTCCTCCACTGCTTCAGACAGTTCCTGAGCTGCAAATTACAGGAGGCTGGGACAGTATAGCCATCTGCTTGGTCATTGCCAGAGTCGCAATGCTGGCGGAAATGGTCTTTTGGCATGACCCAGTGCACATGTTCTTATATACTGAGGTTAAGGTCATTCTCTGAGGGAGAATTCTTTGACATTGAGATATATGTGTATTATAAATTATAAATACATTCAACAATTTGCAAAATTATGAAAGATCTTGAACTGATAGAACACAGAGTACAGAAATGGAGTGCTTATCATGTACTAAAGTGGCCCAAAACTTTCAAAACTCCTTAGTCTTCTGTTTGTCATTTCCACCTTATTTACACTAATATATTTCTTTACTGTAAATGCTTAATTGTGACTTCACAGTAACTCAGCCAAACTAGTTTTGCGTGGGCAATTTTAGGTACAGTAGCAGAATGACCTTGCCATACAGCAATATAGACCTTGGTCTAAACTAATTAACAGGGTTTCTCAGTGTAGATGTGTAGACAGATCAGCAGTTTTCCAAGTGAACACTTAAAGCATTTGTTTGTATACACCAGACCTGTGGTAAATATCTGCACACTCTTCTTCTCTGTGGATACATTAGATGGAAAATTATGCACCATATACAAAGTATTTTGTATCAACCTATTTTTTATTCACTTTCTTGGCAACCTCCTGTGGAAACAAGACATATCAAAATTAAAAGAGCAGCAAAAAAAAAAAAAAATCAGTTACTGAGGTGAAGCTGAGAAAAGCAAAAGTGACAGCAGTTATATGAAAAAGCGCTGGCTCTTGAAGTTAAGCTGCTCTGTCACATACCATCAATTGGACTATTATCTGGCACAGGAGGACTGTAATAAATTGTCAGATTTTCTTCTTAGCTGAAATGATGGGATGGAAATTGTGCTGTGTATTTTTGAACAGGAATGGGGGGGGGGGGGGAAATCCACCATGTAGCTGATTTCCTCACATGCCAGACCTGCCATGATGCACAAGCCAAATTTCCAAAGTGTAGCTCTTTGAAATCTTGTATGATGAAAGCTGAGATGGTTAAAACAGAAATCCTATATCTTCACTGGGAAAATAAGGTCAAAGAGGAGAAAAGTCACTAATGAGAGACAAACTATTTTTCTTCCATATTTTAAATGAGTAAAATATGTGGTTTCAGATTATTTTTTTTTTCCTTGTCAGAGAAAATTATGAGGAATGCAGGCTTTTGTATATTGCTGCCTCTGGTTCTGTAGCATTTTCATTTGAAGTAAACTTTTACAGAATTATTTCATCAATGTATTTGATTCTTTAGTAGCTGTGTCTGGTAATCATTGCTTTTGTATGGGTCAGGATATGGAAAAGATGTTATTATACATGGAAATACTTTGTGGGGTTTCTATGATCTGACTTAGACTTTCTGTGATGTTTTTGGAAAAGTGCTGATAATATGTAGTGATGGTATGACCAGTAGATAAAAATACTTTTTCAAAATGTTTTATGTTCTCAGAAGTGGAACTTTTAAAGTAGAATTATTGTGTGACTAATATATACATATCTGTATATTATATGTGTAATAATAAGAGTATTGATACCCAGTTTTAAAGCCTTAGCTGAATCATAACGTAACTGCTGTAGTCAACAAACAAATTATTTTGCATGGTCAGCATCTTTAAATCATGGCTAAGGCTTCAAGGATCTTGCATGGTATTACAGTTTTCTGAAATATTTATAGTATTGTAAACAACAAGTTGTTAATTAACTACTGCTCTGAATAGAAATAGTTAGAAATACCATAATAAGGGGTTGAAATTATAAGTGAGCAGATTTAGAAGCCGTTAAGGCTGCCAGCTTTGTTCCTCTACTTCATTACGATCATTAGCTGGTCTTTTACCTTTTCCTCTATCTTCCAGTCAGCTGCAGCAGTAGCTCAGTGAGTCTTTTCAGTGAGCTTGGGGAAGTTTAGACAATGATCAAGTGTGTACAGCAGAAGGGAATGTGAAAACCTATCTACTACCTTCAGCTTTCCTTTCGTGAGTCTTTGCAAGCCATTTAATTTGGAAGTTTCAAGCTATGAACTAGAAAAGGACTTATACCTCAGTGTACCTTCTGAAGTATTCTGTGTGTTTATTTCCATTATTAGATAGTACTGTAAAATGTGTATGTTGTATTTAGATCTTCTTTCTTGGAAAAGAGGAAATGTCATATATCAGAATGTGTATTTTTATATAAGCTCAGAGGTCTCTATAGTAGAGTCTCAAATAAGTTTCTTTCTGCCAGAAAATGGTAATTTAATCTAATGAAGTCAATAAAAAAAAATGTACAAGCCAAATAAGAAAGTGTGGAACAACTAGACAGGGCATTAACAGCCAATGGAAAACACGTCATGTACTAGATCAATCAGAAATATGAAGACTGTAAAAGAAACAGCAAGTCTGTCAGAATACAGAAAGCATCACTGAGAATCATGAGATGGTGAAAAATCAGGATTATTTACTTGCATTCTTTCAGTGCCATTAGAAACTGAGCCAAAAATGGAGGTGCCAGAGCATGTCAAAGAAGTGTAAAAAATCATCAAGCATAGACTATATTGATCTATGAATTTTTAAGGAACACGTTAACAAAAGTCTGTAATTTGCATCTAAATAAACAGTGGTGGAAAGAAGGTAGCAGCTGCTGTATCTAGTTTTTACAAAATACTAGAAAAGATTCTGGGATCATTTCAAAATAAGAAAACTTGTTGAGAAAATGTTTCAAAAGATCTAAAACCTCCCATCGATGTGAAAAGAATTCTAAAAACTAAATTATGATGGCGTAGCTTCTGTGATTTTTCTGGGATTTTCTATGATTTTTTTTTTCTGTGCATTTTCCCATCTTGCTTCTTTGGGTTTTCCTCAGTTTGTTGATTGAATAACAGATACACTAGAACCTGTTGGATTAATACCTTGGAATATTAAAAGATTAAAGTCTCTGACAGATTAATATAAAAGAAGTCGTCATGAATTGTCAGGTAAATTATTGCTTTGGATTAGAAACTTGATAAGACACTAAAAATTGGGTAAGGGTAAGTAAACAATTTAGAATAGTGTTGCCTCAAGGTTCTACTCTGTTACAGTAAAAAAAAAAAACACCTTAAAAAAGAAGTATCAAACTTCTTGTGCATGTGCATCCAATAAAGTATTGTGACAATGTGTGTTTTAAATTCTACTGAATATTGTAAATTCATTCCTACTTTTTATGTTTTCTCTTTTATTGGAAAGTGTGGCTTCAGAGAAGTATGAACATAGTTTCATTCTTTGAGTGAAAAATTTTCTTACTGTCATGTCAAAACCCATGATTTACCTGAAACTATTTCTTTAATTTAAGAAAAAACCTGGATTATTCTGTGAGGTGGTACTATTACAACTGATTTTTTTGGTGCTTTGGTGTGGGTATATATCTTTATTTTGTGGCTAAAGCAGTAGGCAACAAATCTTAACAAGCCTTTACAAAGCTCACCCACCATGAAACAGATTTCACGTACCATCTGCTGTGTGAAGGACACATTAAAGTAACCCCCATTTCTCCAAAGCATCAGCACATTCATGCAAATCCCTATTCTCCTACCTGTACTTTTGAAAGTGATGGAGTGTGCTATCTACACAGTTCATTGAATCATATTTGAAGTGTGCAGTCTTGTTCACAGGATGACTGGATAGGTAGATAACACCTAAAATGCAGCACACAGATGTATTCAACATTTTTATTTGCAGCAGCGGTAGTCAACTTCTTAATATGGATAATTACTTTGAGAATTAATTTTATCTGAAGTCCCATTAAGTGCATAACAAAATTTTATAAAAGCAGTTAAAACTTCTGGAGAAGGGTAAACTCATGACATTCAATGCTGAATTGATAGCAGTTCCAAAGAATTAATCCATTATTTGTCACAGTTGAAGTTACTTTATTGAAAGTCTATTTGAACAGTGAGACCAAAACCAAAGAAAGAAATGAAAATGCATTAATAATGAGTTCAGTGGTTTTTGTTCATTTTACTGACTGAACCAAATCATTTAGTCTATTTAAATCAGATGTAAAGACTTTTCATGCAAATTGGTTACACTGACTTTTGTACACCAGAAGAAACATTTCTGGAGACACAATCTAGTGGTATGTTAACATCTGTAGATTGTGACCTTGCTGTAGGCTTTTCCTTTTCTTATACTAGCAAGATGATCTGGGCTTAAAAGAGCTGGAAGATTTCTTGACGATCAATGCTTATTACTTTTACTGTAGTGCTCAAAACGCCCACAGTATTATAAATTGTCAATAGAAAAGTGATAGTCAGCAAAATCCAAAAATATTAAACTGTTCATCATACACATCATCAGAACACAGCAGCTACCTGGAGAGGCTTTAGACTTTTAGAAACAGAATAGCAGGCAGTCCGCAATATATCACTTCTAAAACCATGCATATGGTCCAAGTAGCACTTCAGTAGATTTTAGCTCTGATTTACATGAATTGCTTATATTCTACTTTGATATTCATGTAAGCAGTCTATACAGTTACAGCATTTAAAGCGAACCATTCCAAAAGTATTCATTCCTTCATGTAGCCCTGAGGATCCAGACGTTTCCACTCCTGTGTGACAGGAAATCCAATCCTGAGCTTTGTGTCGCAGATTCTGTGCTATTACAATATGTACTTGGAATGGGACTTTGATTCAGCAAATTTTTTTGCAGATATATCAGTTTGATTGCTTTACTCAGAACTGTTATTTGGAGGAAAATAGCTCCTTGTTTAAAAGAAATAAGGAAGGTGCCTCCTGTGTAAAACTTTCTCTTTACTCACTTATAGGGCTTTTATCTTTTTTGTTTAGTAGTGAAGTAAGTTTAAAAGAAATTAAATTCCGTATCTGGAATGCCTGGGTTTACTACAGATTGAATTGGGAAGTTTCACTGTTTGAAGAAGTTTTCTCTTTTACTCACGTCTTGCAGCTCAGAGCTATCTCCATCATATAATAAAAGAAAACAGCTAGGTAACAGAATGAAGAAAAAGCAGCAGATTTTTATAAGTGTTAGCTGTGGGGCTTTCTTGTCTTTCAACATTGATTTTTACTAAATGCCATAGGCTTAATTCTATTCGTTCTTGGGAAGTGATTCCCTAAACTGCAGTATAAAACTTGGCTTATCATCTTAAAGAAAATCTTAGTCATTCTGGAAAGCTCATGAGATAGTCTCATAGAAAACATTCCTTTCATTTGCTTACTCTGATTGAGTTTCTTGTATCATGCTATCCAAAGACAGCTTGCTCAGTTTTATTCATTCTTGCCCTTGTTCTATTCATAAATAACCTTTAAAGAGGCTTTGAGGTGCCTCAAATCTAACATTGTAAACTATATTTTAAAATAATAACACAGAATGGGGATTAAAAATTTTCTAATTTAGTCCAGATTTTAAAGCGGAACCTCTCTGTCCCAAATCAATGTTTTGTTGTCTGTTAACTGTGGATTAAAAAGGAAAAGTCATGTTTCATTCCAAGATAAAGTAATCCAGGAATTGTTCAAGATTCATGAAATCAGCTGTATCAGCTAAACTTTATATCAGGCTGTCATTTTTCAAATGTATAGCGTGGAATTTTAAAGAAAGAAGAATTGTATATATTACAGGAATGTTCTAGGGAGTGAATTCAGTGTAATCACTGTTAACAGTACGAGTAGTTAGTCACAATGTCCTGTGCTTCTGTCATTTGTCCTGCTTGACTATAGTCTTAGAGTTAGTTTATAAAGATTTGAAGTCTAAAGCTAGGAAAACACCAGAAAAATAGCAGATTAATCTTTCCTTGGCTGTGTAAACATAATTCTATATATTGAATTGAGAGGTTGCTAATCCCTTACAGTCATGTTTCTTCCAATTAAGTTGCAGGGCTTTAAATACTTTCAATCACAGGAGGCTGAAGAAGCAAGTGCAATGTCAGGAAGGAGAAGAGGGTGGTAATCCTAAATGAAAGTAATTTTATTAGGAGAGAAAGAAAGCAGCAAGCAAAAGTTCTGAAGTGGAGAAGTTCAGAAAATAAAAGATTCTGCAAAATGCCCTGACCCCCTAGGGAAGTGAAGAAATAAAATTGGGATTTTCAGCTTGATTAAAGTTTGATTTATGAGCTGCTTTTTGTTAACAGCAGTGGAACAGGAGGAGGAGAAAAAGGATTTAACTTGTAAGGGAGAAAATTCTTTTGGAAATTGCCTTCAAGTTCATGAAGTTTAAAAAAAGTGACAAATGGAACTGTTTTGTAAGTACTCCCCTTTTAGCATCTACTTTACTCTCCCCCTCAATCCATAGTTAGTAATAAATTGTAAGTAATAGTGAAGTAATCTAAAAACATAGCAGATGAATAATTTGATGTTTTATTATTGTTCAAAAGTAAATAGCTTAATATTGGAGTGTATCTTCTGTATTTATATTGTATGCAGTCTTATTTAGGTGCCACAAAAATGCATCAAAAGATCTAGAAGGAGACCGTAAGCTTAATTTCCATACATGGGAGTCTTTTGCACTGAGGTAGTTATATGTAGGAGATCAGGAGGTGGCAAAAAATTTCAAGAAGTGCTGCACCTCTATGCAAAAAGGTGCAGTCTCTCACAAATTGAATTAAGATAAGGAAAACATGAAATAATGAGGAGTCTCTTACGTTTTTTTTCCTGCTGGGAAGGAGCATGGCTGAAGTTAGGATCGGCAGGAAGTGCTACGTGGTACATCTTTCTTCTTGCTTTATATATGGAAAGAATTCTCCATCCTCATTTCATCAAGCTCGTAGCCCAGTTTCACAGCTGGTGATGTGAGCTGTCAGTCCACAGCAAATGGGAAAACAATCCTCATTTGATATCACTGTCCCTTTCTCTGCAAAACGTTAGGTAAGTGACTCCTGGACCCAGCAACGTAAGGTAGGATGCTGTTTCCATAGGTCTAGATCTCCAAAATGGAGTCATGGTAACATCCTACCTTAGATCCAGAGACAGATAATGTATTAAAAGTTACCAATTCTTTAGTGCACTGAAGGGTTAAAGAAAATGCTGTCATGCTTTGTAAGTAATAATGGGTTCACACTGGCTTACAAATTGAAAGTTACTCTTGTATAATACCTTTTGAAAGTAAATTTGCTTTTCGTTTGAATTGACTTGGACACTGAAAATTCTCAATTGTCATGATAAAAATTCAGGCTGCTAGTGCTTTAACAACCCTTTACCTTCCCTTTTTAAATAAAGCACCAAATCTGTGTAAAGTAATAACACACAGGAGTTTTATTTTCACTGAAAAGACATCATAACTTGTTGTTCATCAAAAGTTTTAAATGCTGTGATCCATGATGATAGTTTTGACCACTTTGCAATTACATGGAATCTTTTATTCATTTTAACCTGAATTATAAATAGACTCCCCAAATTTCATGTTAATAAGAATGAAGTTGTCACTGTGCTAGTTGATACAGTAGTTTAACTTATAAGCACTCAGACTGTACATTTGTCAGTAAAACATACTAAGTAAGATGCAGTAGCTCTTGAAACCATCTGTCACCCATCATCAGGGCTTTGTTTCTGAAAATTTTCCTCTTCACTATAAACCCAACTCTAACCAGTTTGCTAATACATACTGTATCTCAGTGAAAAATGGAAAAAGTATAACTGATTTTAAAATTATTTTTCTTCCCTTAAAAATATAAACCAGTATATATTGTGTATATTTGTATAAAATTCTTGGATTTAATATTGTGTTGGCTGTCTATCAGCAGATATTAACAATTGCCTGAAAATAAGGGTATGGACATGCATGGTATTATGCATCTGTTCAACCAGCAAACTCTCTACTTCACTGCTTCAGCAGAAGTCATTATGAGATATGAGTTTCCCAGCTATTAGCCAAATCAAGATTTTCAATCTGGAAGTCAGTAGGCTGAAGTTTGTCTCTACTATCTGATGATGGTAGGCAATAATATATCAATACAATAATATATTAATCACAGTTTTAAACATCCTCTGTTGGCTATTCTTACGCATGTGATACTTTCAAAATGCTCAACCGTACTAGAGGTGGTAGGCACAGGCATAACAGCAGTATCTTTGTGCCTCCTTTACACCAGAGTGCAGAATCTGGTCTAACTCCCAACTCACCTGTCAGTGGAAAATGGATGAGACCGGGGGGTGGCCATGTCCCCTTTCCTTTTCCTAGGTTCAAGCATGTTCCTCTTCCTACCAGTGGGGCACACAGCAGAGGAACTCCATGGATAAGGTGGATGGGAGGCTGAGAAAAGAACGGGTAGGGGAGGAGGATACTTGTGCTACTACAGCCCACTGAAATAAGAGCAGAAGAGGTGGCTCTCCCTCACCCAAAGTTGCCTTTACTGGCAACTTTGCTACAGCTACATCCTTGAAGAGATTATATCTCTGTAGTGAGAAAACAAATTAGTGGAAAGAGGGAGAGAGAAGAGATTTGAGACATCCAGGTGGTTCATGGCTCTGTTATGTAGCAAGTATAGTGTCATGAAATTAATATTAAATGTCTGTTAAAGACATCTGGCTGAAAAATATTTGACGTATTGGCTGAAAAATATCGGCAAGTACTCCCATCAGAAGTATAAAACCTAACTACATCTCTGGGGTTTTTGCTTCGTAAGTGCGTAGGCATCAGGATAAAATTGGACACCAATAAAAAAATAAGGATTGCTTACCAAATATATTCACCCTAATAAAGGTGGAATACCTTCTCTTCCATCAGTGCACACACATAGTATTAGGTTGGATGCAGTGACAGCAGGTACTGGTATATGTAAATTTACAAATATCAATCTGTAAAGTCAGTGTCTGAGATTAGAATGTACAATTTAGTGTCTTCTCTGTGTTGAGGGTTGTCTTTATTACATTACATGTGGTAGGTGGCTTCTGCATATAGAGATTTGTCCCTACAGTCATTGTACCTTTAAGACTATCTTCCTGTCACTTGGGTATTTCTAGGCTACCTCTTTACCACTTGAAGAAGCCAGACTGTCACCACATTCCCGGCTGCCACTGTCAAGCTCTTGGAAGAGAATTGGGCTTAAGTACTGCTGATGAGCATTATCTGTAATTTACCACAAAAGCAGAAACTTTCAGGATAAAAATTCTGCCCTCATGTCTTTTCTGGGTGCTATTTTATATTTAATGTATTCTTACAAGGTAGCTTGGAACTTGATTCACATAAAAGAGCCTCCAGCTGTACATGTTACAAAAAGCACATAGACCTCATTTAATCATTCTTTTTATTCCTCTGACTTGAGTGTGATCTCTGTTTCACTCTCACTGATAAAGCTGGAACTTTAACTTCATCCAAATTTATTCTTGATCTAATTCAGTAGAACACATAGCAGAACAGATTTCCAAAGTAGAATAATAGCCACTTAAATACTGTTTAAGCCCACCACGTACAGCGGCAACAATTTCAGTTTCTTCAAGATTAGTTTACATCTTAAAAAAACATGATTATTCTTCCTCCTGCTTATTAAGGTACCATCTAAGTCGCAGCATGTCCACTATAGGCCAGATGTAATTTTATGTGATTATTGTTACACCTTTTGTGTTCAAATGATTTCTTTTAAAGTGTTTGCCACCATGTTGAAGAATGGTTTTAGTTTTCCTCAAGCAGAAACTGGGATGGTACTGCTTGGAAAATAAGCTACCTACTGATTCTCATTAAAAATGAAATTTAGCCTTTTAGATCATGTAACTGTCATTCCCAGGCCACAAGATTTCTTGATAATCTGAATTTCTGCACCTATTTTCATCAGACTGGAGTGGACAGATCAGCAGAAATATATGTATTGTTCCATTTCTCAGATATACTCTGATTACTCAGCCTACAGAAGAATAATGCTTTGAAATTTATTACTGTCTTGAAACTTTGGGTCAGGTGGAAATTGTTACCTTTTCCCATCTACCTCTGTATGAGTAGAACTGTAGGTCAGCTGAAGTGGAATTGGATTTAAGAGTTGGAACATCTTTTCTCATTAGCCAGTACATGAAGTAGCAAATAGACCTCCATTGCATAGATTCATCTGTGTGAAATAACTTCTCAGGAACCTTTTTTGTTCAGCAGTGTCCCTTTCCATTCTTCAGTAAGCACCTTCCTAGACAGCAAATGTAAAATAAAAGCATTATTAAGGCAAAGCATGTCCTGAATCGATCAAAAATTATTCTTGTCCTCTAGATGGCATTTCTTGGTGTGCTTTTTGCTAGGAAGAGCAATTTTTATTACTTTTGAAGTCACTCAAAAAAAAAAAAAAAAAAAAAGGCAAAAGGGATCCCCACCGAACTTTAGCCATGAAATAATACCTAATTCAGTTATCCTAACATGTTGGTTCCCAAACTTTCAAAATGGTAAGTATAATAGGTATCTGACTTATAAGGATATGCTGTACAAGCTGGCCATCAAAGCAAAATCATATACAAACCTGAAATACTCTGGGCATCAGCCTTTGATTTGGTACACGCAGAAGAGAGTCACGGAGTTCATAAATTAGCAGCAGCACAGCTGTGCCGTGAATGTGACGTGTCATTTCCTCACTGTGATTAACTCTGCTTTACCAGAAACTCATTTTTCAGTAGAACAAAATGGGAGAATTAAGTTTCCTGTATATTTCACTTGCTTCATTGTGACTGTAGACTTCAGTCCATCTGATCCAAATTGGTTAAATGTTAAAGCAATTTGGCCTCTTTTCAGCTCCAATTTATACATTCAGAACCTGAAGACCGTGAACTCTGTCTTACTTAAGGGTAAACTCAATTTTATTTTCTGTTATGTGAGCTAATTTGTGAGGGGTTCTCATAATGTCATGTCTTCAAGGAGATTGCAATGAGTGTCTTAAAGTTCAGGCCAAACATGTGAATTTGCTGTTCATGTCATAGTATTAATTAGAACTAACTCAGATCTTTTCAAAATGTCCAAACTTTACCATTCAGAAAATGGAAAGTCTCATCTACGAGTGATCTAAGACCTTAGGCAAATTCCATCAGAGGTGTATTTAGAGTAGAATTTGGGATTCCTCTGTTGAATCTCTGTTCCATTGATTCATTATTTTTCACTTAGTCTTCAATTCTTTCTTTGTTAGTGGTTGTCATATTGCTTATATTTTTATAGGGGTATGGCACCTAATTATTACATTTGGCAAACTCTGACATAGCAGAATGTATTTTCATATATAATAAGGTATTATGACTTCAATGAAAGCAGCTCATATTTTTACTAGTGTTCTCATTTTGTGGTGTTGCATCCAGCCTTAGCAGCCAGTCCTCAAAAATAACCAGACCAATCAAATACAACACAAGTAACCTTAAAAAGATCCTAAGATACAGTTCCTTTTAATGATATTAAGACAATAGTTTATATATAAAGAAACAGTGCAGTACAGGCTATCAGAATAATTAATTCTGTTTCACCCGACTCTGAAGAAAAGGGGAATGTGTACAGCTCATTAAGGTTTGTTGCAGTATCACTTAAGCAATTTAGATGTGGTTTCACTTGCGCTATTAGTTATGGTCAACTCTGACTTTCCACCTTTCCATTGTGTGATTCCTGTACTTGGTTTAATGCACACAAAAGGGTTTTGCTTTGTTGTTTGGGGTTTTTTGTTGTTGTTGTCATTGTTTTTAATTGGCTAAGGTATCCATTCTCTGGACATCCATCAAATTGTATTTGCTTAGATAACCTGTTTATCTTGTGGACCATATATTTTCTCGTGACTTGGTTATCTGTGAACTGTCCATCACGATGTATTTTTCCTCAGTAACAGATTACCATTATTTTGAACCATGTCTTACCTTTTGCAAAGCATGGTTCAACATTGCCTTGATATATTCTTGGTCATCCAGACTTGTTACCCTAGGGTTCCCGAATTTCTCAGGGTCCCTGAAAATTCGAGTTACGCAATAACAAAAGAATATGTACATGTGCATTTGTGTGTACTTTTTGAACTTGTTACTAACATTTTAACATCTCATGTTAATGGTAGTTCTCAAAAATTTTTGCTTAAAATAATTTGATTCTCTTTGGGCTACAATTGTACATGCAGGTTTGGTTTGGTTTTGTTTGGGTTTTTTTATGAAGGTACCCAGAAATATAGAGCAAGTCAAATGCTGCAAAGTCATATTCTGCTTTGGCCAAATGGAAGGACTGAAGAATTTTCAAGATAATGAACACAGATGGGTTTGGCATTATCCCTCACATAAGTGGAAAAAAAACCAACAGCCATTTATGCTTTTGTATGGCTAGTTCATGCTAGATACATCTAAGTCACCATTTCCAATACCAATTTCAATTTAGTCCATGGCTGTGAGTGCTACACCGACATGAGAACACAGCTGTGATACCCTAGTGCAACGATGATCATGACTCACTGCAGTTGCTGGTTAATGCAGTAACCATCCCTCTGACATGCCAGGTAACTCTTTATGATGGATGCTATCTGGTTTGTTTGCTCACAGTTCACTGTATTGGTACTTTATGCTATTTTTTGTGTGACTGGGCAGCAAACAGGAGGGCTGACTGTTTTATTGTAGCTGCTGTACCCTATGCAGTTGACCACTCTGGGTGGAGGGGGAGTGTGCCAGGGCATGGCAGATCTGTTTGGCAACAGCTCAGGTCCAGACAGGTTCATCTCAAACCAGTAATCACTCGGGATCTACCATGTACTTATATATTACTGTTGATACACTTTGATGAATGGCAGTTGTCATGCACATGATAGCAAAAACATTAATTAGACTCTCGATAATTTTCATTACTCTGGCCCTGCAATAATAAAATACTGTTACTTTAGTTATTGCTTCTGTAATTGCCAATGGCTTACAGGTGAATGCACAGTAGATTTACTGCTGGCGTACCTTACATACACATTTGCAAGCAGCAACTGGTGTTTATATAAGCTGAGTTGAATAAGTCAGCCTGTAACACACGCAAAAAAATTTCAAACAGGAAAAGATAAGTTTAAGGGGCTCTTCTGTTTTCTGAAAGCACTAATCACAGTGGTATTTAAATGCACAGAGGTTCTGTACTTTGAGATATTTCAGATGCAATTTTACCAGCCCTTTGAAAATTAATTCTGTGCCTTTCCACCTACTTCTATATGTAATCTATGTATTCCTACATTCCTACTACTAAGACAATATTTTTCTTTTAGTTAATTTCTAGCTAAATAGTGTATGACTTGCACTGAAAACAAAAAAAAACTGCAATACTGAGAAGAAAGAGAAGGGAAAGCTGCTCCTACTCTGTTCAAATTTGGAGAATAAAGGACTAGACTCAATCAAATGGGTATCCTTTTGCGAGCATAATCGCATATAGCATTGACTATGAGTTCTTTTCCAAGCTTTGTAAATGAAAGTCAGGAGTTCGGTGGAGTATTGTAAACTACCTCATCTGGGAATCATTAAAGGGAATATATGGCCAAGGGATGCTTCTTCAGGTCTTCAGCTGTTCGGGAATTGTTGAGTCCTATGGAATACAGATCTAAGCATATAGATGGTCAGAAACTCTTTAAGTTTTGTTAAAAAGAACTAAAATGTTTTTCAAGGATAAGATGAACTATTTTTTTTTTCCTGATATTTCTGGAAGAAAGGAATAGAATACAAAATAAGCTCTGTAATAGTGACCGCTAGGAAGCGCAGATCAAATGGTTAAGCTGTTTTTCCATTGTTTACAAATCTCTGGCCTTCTTTTTTATTATCTGAATAATACCTCTGCAATCCTGTAACCCAGAAACAAATCCCTGCCTATGGTAAGAAAGCTGAGGAAATCTCATTCTTCTGAACATTTTTTAATTAGTTTGGATGGAGGAAAAAAGGCGATTCAGGCAAAACAAGAATAGTTCTGAATATAGCTTGTTGCTATATACTTTCTCTCACCTGACTTAAACCGGAAGTACATGTTTTTAAAAATGAGCTTATATTCATTACAAAATCTTCTAAGGTATGTGCTTCTTGTGACCAAGTCTGTTCAAAAGGATATGAAATGGGTCTCAAAAGTTAGGACAGAAAGGTATTTTAGCACCTTAGACCCTGGTTTATCCCAGGTAACTCAGGCATATGGTTATGGGCTACCAGGGTTCAGAGTAGTCCTGCTCTCCTCTGCCCCTTGTTCCTCCTCCCATTCTTATGTTTACTCTGATTGCCAGGTTGGTTAGATTGTTTTCCATCAATTCTTGTAAGTATCTGTTCCGCTTAAAACTACCTCTATATTAAATCTACTTTTCTTTTAGCGTTCACAGTCCAATTTATATTGTATTAAGTGACCTGAAAGCCTCACTTCTGCCCCTAAATAACATAAATTAAAACACAATCCAAGTTTTAAGTCTGCTTCCTGACAATTATTCACTAACATTGAAGGTAATGTAATTAATTACTCAGTTTCTTAAGAGAGTTGTAGTGCTGGATATCTTGATACAGCTCAAATGGAAAAGCAATATTTGATTTTCTGTTGTTGTTATTGCTGGATTTCTATATAAAAAAAGCCATACTACAATTACTTATACTATTAAGCCATGGCTAAGGGGTGATTGCAGATCTGTGGATTTACAGATAGCAATTCTTTCATCACTCAGTTGTGTGTTTTATGAGCATAGGATTTGTACGTTGTGATAGTTGCTATGGCATCCACATGTGTACCAGGAAGATTGTAGGGGAAGTGTGATTTATGTTAACAACAAACTAAAATAATAAAAAAAAAGTGATCAGAGGTGACTGCTAATTTTTAGCTGTGTTCCTCAAAAATGAGAACCTCTTTCTTTTGCTGTAAGTCTAAAATTCTGATTACCCCCTGCTCCTTCCCCACTAGGAAAATGCTAACATGGAGGAATGCTAATAATTTGGGCATGGGTCCTGGGGTAGTACTGTTTTCTACAGCCTGCTCTTTTTCCTGTTACCTGGGTCCAGAGTTCTCTCCCCTGATCTTTGACTCTATAGCAAATACCACAGTCACGCAAGGTAAAATGCATGAAGGGGAGATGCAGGTTTGCTAATATCTATTCTAAGAAATACAGCAAAATACTTGTTTTATTGGAGTGGCCACTGGCCCAGTAGTCACAGATTACACCTTTTTATTTCCATCTCAGCCTTCTGGCTAAACTGTCAGTAACTTGGTAAGAAATCAGCATGTTCAGTTCCTTGAAGTAAGGATGGGAAGAGCTGGTACCACACCCACAGCAATAACCCATTCCTCTGGCTGGAGGAGAGGCAGCAGTAAGAGCTCTGAGCATTGAGCCATTCTCTGCTGGACAAAGCATGGCTGGGCCAGCCGGGCGTGTGGCAACAGGAAGAGATCAAATGCAGGTGCGTGGGACCGCACATGGAAGTGACACAGCCAGAGGGAAGGGAAAGCCAAGTTCTTGTATTAAACATGAGCTTTTCCTCTTCAGGTTTGAATTCTGTTTTCCTTCCAATTAAGAGAGGTAACTACTTAATTCTACCTAATTAGAGGGATTTTTAGACTTACTCTCCATTAGGGGCACTGTACATGCAAGATCAGCGTCTTACCTTTGCTGTGAACTCTAATGGATTAATCATTTATATTGCATAGTTTAATTACTTCAGTTCAACACTTATTTACTTTTGACTTCTAATTGACTTTATGAATGCCATCATTTGTATTGTATGACTCCTTAAGGAGAAACTGATAATATTGTGAATTTTTTTCAGTAAAAATAACTAAATACCTACAGAAGACATTGTTCAAATAGAATATTATGTGGGTAATTTTGTTTTCTAAGAGATTATAATTTGGAGAATTTAAATATTTTTACATATAGGCCAAAAGCTTTTGTACTCACAATTTCGTAACTTCTCCGAATTGCTGATTCTCTGTTCTATTTAGTAGTTTCCCCCTTTTGTTTTCATGCTACTTGGTCAGGATCTCAGCTTTCAGAGAATCCGGAAAGACTTTCTTCTTGAAAAGAAGCTTCTGCCTGTGTGGATTGAGATTAAAAAGCTTCAAAAAATTAAACTTGAAGATGCAAAAATCATAAAGGTACAGGTGAATGCAGCTCTATAAAATGTTCTCTAAATGCTTGATCTTTGAATTTGATTTTCTGAAAGTCATCTGGTTGCTTAGGTTTAAGAGACATGGCAGTTCTTGTGAGTCATTGGATGTCTTTGTTGCCACAACATCGCAAATGTAGTGCAAAAATGCACTTTCTGCAAAAAAAAGAAAGAAGAGAAAATGTCAGCCTTTTCTGCTAACCCTACCTATTATTCTCTAAGGACTTTGAGATATAAGTTGCTAATTCTCTGACTAGGAGAACCCTCACCAGATGAGAAATGAGGGAATACCTAAAGTGTTTCTTTCATTTCACTGTGCTTTTTTGCCCATCAGGGAAGCCAAGCTTTGTCCTGTACTTAGCTTTTAAACTGGGTGCACAAAAAGGTTTGAGTAAGTTCTCTATAGTATCCCCATGTCTACCAGCTAGGCAAGGAAACCTGACCTTTTGAAATAGTTCTTACAATAATAATTTCCATAGTTGACTGTACATGTAACTAAAATAGTGTTTTAATTATTTTTGCTCTGATTTGATTGCCTTTTACATGGGATTTTGTTTTCCCTCTGGATGCCTACATGTCTTTCAGTGGACTGGTGAAACTTTAAGACTGTGACTATAGCTATAATGTTCCCTATATATTGTGCAAAACAGTTTATAGTTTCTGGATACATGGCATTGTAGTGATGCAAAGTGCATTATTTTGTCTCTAATAAATATAATTAATCCATCAATAATGAATGATTTATATATGTAGTTTTCTTCCTTTAATTTTCTATCATTAGTTGTAAAGTGGAAAGGTTTTTTTCTTTTATTCCATTTCTTTCCCGCCTAGAAACTTTTTCTCCTTTAGTTTAACACTTACCCAATTTATGCAGTGGCTATCTCCTACCTTGAAGAGTAAGAGCCTTCTACTTAAAATATAAGAAATATTTATTGTCACACAGCTTTGTTTCATAAGAGAATGTTTCCTTGAAAGAGTAATAGTTTGGGGCTTTTTCCTGCTTACCAAAGAAGCTTATCAAGTCCTTTTACAGACTCCTTAGTATTGTTGGTTTTCTTTCCTGAATGTGAATGAATGCTACAGTCAGGCTGGAGAAGAACCAGTTCCTAAGTTGTCTCTCTTTCTTGAAATGCAAAAAAAAAGTCTTTCACAAATTGTGAGTAATAACTTTGTTTTCAAAAAAAAAAAATTCTATATTGTTGAGTCCTGTAAACAAGATGATCACTGTGCCTGCAAACTATATTGGTTCAAAGGCAGGCAAGTCTCCTTTAAAGAGCAAATCAGCTTAGAACAACATCTAATAATGCAGTAGAGTTATAGGTCAAATTTGTTGGGCTGTAAAATAAGAAAATATTGTAAAGGATAGGGTGCTGATGGTCCATCAGTATTAGGACTAAAGTGAGAATCAGGTAGACAAACTCTAGCGGCCTTTTGTCTAATTAGAGGTGACCTTTATGAAAGTAGAGCTGTCTGAATTAAATTTGTTATTGCTCATGTAGTAATAGCTTTCTTTATATCTGAGAATTTGGTAAATCTCATCTAGAATGCTAATTCTATCCTTCTGTCCTTTCCTCTGAGGCACCTTTCATTTAATAATGACTTCCTTAATTGTTTTTACATTTGGGACAGAGCCCTCTTTTTTCAGGTTATCTTTTATTTTCTGCACTGAAACATGTAAATACTACTTTTGGAGAGAAAGCAGTAGAAAAGGTGGGTACCTTCAGTTGAATCAGATCTTGTTGCCTTCAAACAGAAAAATAAAGTACTCTGCTTGAGTAGCAGGGTAGAATCTGAAAATTGAACTTCTCTCTATTTCAAAACATTTTTAAAATTAATCTCTAGCATTTAGCATCCTCCTATTCTAAACCTAAATCTCTCATTTGGGGAGTTCTATGCTGCCACTCGTTTAGATTTCTTCAAGTGGACACAGGTGCTACCTTACAGCCTGAAAGAGAAGCAAAGTCATGGTCAGCAAAAGAGAATGAAAATGTAGCTCATGCTCAGGTTCCCAAAAGGCTGATTTCCACCATTGCTAGCCATTTGGCTAGCTGTTAACCATGTTAATCACCATGTGCTTGGTGACTTCAATGGCATCTGCTGTGGCATTCTGGTTATTTTGGATCACATGGAAGATGTGTATTTCTCCATAGGATCTACGTGGGCAGCTGTTTAGATCAACTTCAAATGTATCTGAGATTTTCGTGAAAGCTGAGCCATACCCTGGAAGCCATTCTGTTATATTTAGTGTTTCATGTGCAAAGCACATCCCTTCAATCTGTTGTTCCTCTCACTCTGGGTTAATAACTTCCCTTTGTTTTAGTAAAGGTGATTCTATCTGACTGCCCTGAGTTGCTGACCATCTGAAGTTTTAACAGTTTTAGGCTCAGCTTTGAAGAAACAAGCGAAGTGCAAAGTTACTGTTGTTACTGTGAGCTCAAATTGCCAAGATGCCTTGATAAACTGGTAAGGAAATGAATATACAAGGGTAGAAGGGATTACAGATAGAGATAGAAGGATTAGGCTGTGAACTAGCAGCAAGACTTGCTGTAAAAGTGTTGCTTCAGGCTTTTGTTTATTATTCGGAGAAATTCTATTTAAATGCAGATTAGATTTTCTACCTAGAAGTACAACTTATTCTTTGTTGGAGCTCTACGAAGAAGAATGAATACATAGTGTTCTTGTTTTCATTTCTTCATGAACTTTGACAATCACATTGCTTATCCTGTTATCTGGATTAGATATGCAAGCTGTGGATATAGGAGTTTGTTAACAGTTTGTTTAGAGACCCTAGTTTAATTAATCAGTGCAAGATTACCAAATTGCCTTGGGATGAAAAACTGCCTCTGAGAAGGTGTAATTTGCTACTGACTAAACAGAAGGGCCCAGTTCTGCATAGGGCATTTGGGAGGGAGGGAGGCAGGGGAAAGAAAGGGAAAGAAGAAATGAGCAATAAATTAGATAAATATTGAATCTTGTGTGAACTGAAATATTTTCATTCTGTGTACAACTTAACTTTTTTGTATTGCTGTACATTCTATAATCATTAACCTCTTAAAATAACATTTCATCTTCCTTAGTAATAAAAATGAAGTTAAAATAATTATTTATCAATTCTGCTGGATTTGTGAAAAGTATTATGTAAAGGCTTCACTTTAAATAGACTCCTGATTACTCAGTTTTTCACTTGCATATTGCAGGCTTACTCACTATAACAAATCAGTAAAATGTAGCTAGGTGAAACATCCCAATCACTTCCCATGGGTTTATTTTTATTCCTTTATGCATTCTTCTTGCATCTTGTCACCAGCATCTCCAGCGATCCTTACAGATCTTAAAATTATAGCATGATGTACATATCTAAACCAACTTTGTGTTAATCATCTCAGCTGTCTGTACTAAAAGAAAACCCATGCCAAATTCAAAACACTGATTTCAAGGAATTTTTTGATTCTTTCACCTTTTTTTTCTTTCCCAACATAATTTGTGAGTTATTCACAATGTTTTATGACAGAAGTTCCTCACAATGATTGGCATGAACTGCCACTGGGATTCATGTGCAGAAGCACTTGAATTCATATATGTTTCAGAATCTGAGATTTAGACCAAATTTTAGAAAAGTTGGTTAAAAAATCAAGTATGTTCTCTAAGAAGATCTACTTCACTAGCCATTTAGCATGATCAGTGATTTTATGTTGATCATTCAGCATGGAAATAACATGCTAATGTAATAGATTTGATGTGGTATTATGGTAATGGTGTACCATTTAGTAAGGTAATACTTTAGTATTATCAGGTTCATAAAAGCTTGTCTGTTGAGAATATGATGAAGATTTCTCAGTGTATTACTTAGCTTTGTTATTAAGTGGAAGCAATAAAAAGACGAAGCCTTTGCTTAAAGGAGGTTGATGCAACTTTTTGCCTCATACTAGATACATTTTAGGTGCCCTGTGGTTTTTTTGTTCCTTTCTTTATTTCTTTTTGATGGGCAAGCTAAAGCAGTAACTAATATAAAAGAAGATGATTCTTCAGGAGCTGAAGAACCCTAGGCCAATAATTTACAGAAAGTAACATGTTCTTAACAGCTCACACAATCCCATTCAAGCTTTCAGGATCATTTTAAAATCTGAATTTAGGCAATACTTTTCTGTGCCTCCTCTTCAGCAAGCCAAATGTTTCCCTTCATCCATTTTTGGTAATATATGATGAGCTGTGCATAAAATAAGTCAGAAAAATTGGATCCATAATGAACAATGCATGACTGGTGAGTGACATAAAATGGTATATATTTCAGAGGAGAAAGTAATGGATCATATGTTTAGCAGTATATGAATGTGTCAAATTCTGGTATCATACAGGGTCAATGGACAGACTGAAAGGCAGTTATTAGAACAGCTAATTTTTCCTTTAATGTATCATTTCACAGTTGCTTGTACTCTTAGGTTGCATCAGATACTTACATTCTTTTTCAAGAGTTTCTTGTAACATCCTGTTATTTGACTGGAATACAGCAACTGTTACCTTTGATTTGAATATATACTTGAAATTATGTCCTCTGGGCATTTTTTTTTTTTTTTAATACTTATTTTCTTTTTTTTCTGGCGTGTCTACATGTGTGTATTCCTGTTCCAGGCTACTTGGCAGGACCAGCAAAAATTATGAGCCCTAACTTTAGCTATGTTTAAGTTGTGAAGATTCTGTAACAGGTTTTTGCTGGAGGAAGAGAGAAGCTTACATTCATGATGCTTACTGTGAACCTGTGGAATTTCTGAAGCCCAGTTGTATCTAAAATTCTTTGGACACATGGCCTTTCTAGTGGGCACTTAAGGCTCTAATTAGAAAATACAGTTTTGTGAGCAGACTTCTGAGGTGACCAGCAAATTGTTGCTTGTGAAGAGGAAACCTTGTAACAAAAAATCTGGCATTAAAACCTGATAGACCAGAACACGAGTACATCTTGCTTTCCTCACTTTTCTTTTTTCTTTCATGGAAGGAGAGATAGTCATATCTGCCTTTTTTTTTTCTTTTCTTTGGATTACAAGAATATGACTGTTCAGAACTTTGATTCTTCAAGTTAGCATAAGTATAGGGGCCAAATGTGAATCTCTTTTGTTATGTGGTAAGAGTTAGATGCACCTTTGTCTCCCTCCTCCTTTGTAGCTGTCCTCCAGCCCATTTACGCACTGTTACATAATTATATTGATATAATCTTTACTAACATGAAATGGCAAGCTCTAACCCATTTTTATATGCTTCTTAGTTCCTCTGCATCTGCAACATAGTTTTTCTAGCAAAAAGTAATGCAAGCTTATCCAAGAAAATTCGAGTGTTGCATTGCAGTAGCATAGATATAGCTCAAATGCATGTCACAGAAAACCTGCACAGTTGCTACCCTGAGCTCCCCGTTCCTGTAGCCTTAATGGTAGTTGTGCGTGAGCTGACTTGGGTATAACTGAGCTGAGCATATTGTGCTGACAGCAGAATAGACCTCTGTGTTACTGTATGTAGCTGTACATAGCCCTTCTGAATTAATCCCTAACTTTCTGCTGTCTATATGATAACAATTTGTAGGATTTACTCTTCCACAGATGATGATTGTATTGGAACTAGAAAGGAAGAGCAGACTTTCTTCTATCAAAAGTATTTTATACTTTCTTCTGCATAACTCTGCTTCCCTCTCTTCATTAGCTGTCTTTGTATTTGGCTTGTTCCCTTAGGAAATAAGTGTTTAACTTCACTGCATAGAAACTGTAGCCTGGCTGTAGTGGTTAGGAAGGAAGTGTTACAACCCATGTCAGAAACATACAGGAAAAAAATCTTCAAAATAAAATACTCATCAGATAGCGGTAATAACACAGTAGTTCTGAGAAAATACTGATGTATGTGTCTATTTTTAATTACATATGTCCTAATCTACATTTAATTTACATGCAAAATCATAAAGATTTTACAATGAGACTAGCTGCAACTACCTATTTTACAAATGAATTAAAGTTTATTTCTGAGAAGCACTTTGAGGAATTTCTAGAAATTGGTTTACCATGTAAAATTTTATGAAATCATTAAATTTTATTAAAATAGAGTTAATGATAAATTTTAAGATATGTCTTGGTTATGTCTTTGGTTAGCTTTAGTAATGACTGTGCAAGGTAAGTCATTAATATGTCTATTTTTTGTTGTACATTTTGGTGGAGGGAGAAAACTGAATCTTTGCTAATATGTTGTGCCCCTCAGGTTTCTTTGGGTGCCAAAGGCATCGTTCACTACTACCACAGATATGCTTTGAAAGCTTGGTATAATATCAAATGCTCAAGTGTGCAATAATATGATTTAAGCTATCTCAAGTTGGGCACCTAGAAATAATGGAAACTGCGTAATTTTTCTTAATGCCTTTATGCCTCAGTTTCCCACATGTAAATGGCTTCAATAAAGCAAATAATGCAACTGGGATATTATTGATGGTCATGAAGCTTTTGATTGTGCTGTGGAAAAAAAAAAGCAACAAAAATACAAGGAAATTAATAAATCTGCATTCAACACACAGCTTTGAAAGTATTAATTAAAAAGGTGTATGGCCACATGCTGATTAGAGTAGATAAAGAGAAGTATTGAATAACTACTTACTCTCTGAATTGGGCCCAAGGGTCCTATGAGAAAAGTAGTATATGATAATTTAATTAAAAGTTTGCATCAAAACACATTTACACAAGGGACCTCAATTAATATTGCAGAATTTGCACTTCCTAACTTTTCAGTGCTTCACTGGGAAATGTTAACTCTTTTTTAATATAGTGGTTCTTCAGTGTGAAATATGTGGCATATTCACCTCACTGAATTTCTTAGATTCAAGGCATTAATTATAATAAAGTAAGTATAGGTCTTGAATCAGAAATAACAAATGTTGAAAGCAGTGCAATTGGAATCACAATTCTATTGAGTTCTGGAATATGATAGAAGGAAGCAGTGAAAGCGAGCCAGGATGTATGTTCTGATTGAGTCAGCCAGATAAGCCTACATATTTACACATATTTGAACACTGATGTTTATGATTATACTTACATTTAAGATCCTTTGTAAAATATCTAGGCAGAGCCTGGTGAGTTTTGTATTTCTTGGGCGGGTCTGGAGTACTCAGTGTTGGGTTTCTTTCCACCCCACCCCCACCCCCCCCCTTCCCTGGGGAAATTTAGTTACTCAAGTCTTGAAGTTGCATAATTACTCAGTGTAATAAGACTACAAGCAGGGAATGGCACTGGTATGTACCGAATTAGAATATGAGTATATGAAGTAGTGCATAAATAGAGTAACAGTCCCTTAGGGAGGCGGACATGTCCAGTATACACCAGCTTCTAGTATAGGGGAGGGGAAATTAATGAGATGATTAATCAAGTGTCTCCAGGCTTCAAAATAAATCTCCACAACCCATATTACAATTACAGTGGTACAACATTCGTGACAGTATCACAATGCTTTCCAGTTCTACTGTATAATGAACTTACAATGGAAAAAAAAAAAAAAAAAAAAAAATTTCCCCATTGTAATAGCATCTGAAATGTGTTATAGATGCTGTTATATCCAGCTGTTCCTGGAATTCAGATAATTTGTAGATACATAGAAAATGTGGTATAATACTTAGATTGCTCAAAATCTATTAATTACTGTTATACAAGGGATAATTACAACAAATTGTAAATAAAATAAATTAGTGTTAACATTGTGCAGCATTACAGTGAAACTCTTTGCTACATGGATCTGTTGATTAACAGTTTGTGGCCCTCTGAGTATCAGTACCTTTTCTGTACATCTTTGAATGTCACTGTCACCCCCTGTACTTGTGTGCTGGTGCCCCTCCATAGCTCTAGGCTCTGTGGTATGTAAATGATGGTGAGCAGAGCCTTAATGATTGCTTCTGCCTCAAGGCAGCAGAGGGTGAGAGAAAGGACCTGAGTGTGAAAATAAAAGAAGAGTCAGTGTCAAGGACCTATATAATTTTGGAGTTAGACTCTGGAGGTTTTTTGTTTGTTTGTTTTCCCCTTGAGACTTTAATGTCCTTTTCTGCAGAAGTTTTGTGGTCATTACAATTTTGTCTCCCAGCATTCCAGCAGCCTTGTTGGTGGGAGGCTTTTTCCCAGACATGATAAATTATTCTCTGTCTGAGCCCAAATCTGCCTTTTCAAGTCTGATCATTTTTGATGAATTTATTCTGTTAACATGAGCTTGAATAGAAGCAATAGAGGATAATAAATTAACTTTGAGCATATTAATGACATCTGTAGGAGACTATGCATGAATTAAGGAATAAATAGATAAAATAGGTTCAATAACAAGCTGGTGAACACTTAGTCAGCAATTGACTGGTAGCTTTTCATTTAGGTCCTTTGATTTCCTGTAGTTATTTAAAAATCATAGAAAGATTTTAAAGCAGCCTTTTGGAATATAGACCAAGTATGAACTCCTCTTGCCATCCACACTAGCTGTAGAAAAGATGGTTGTCAAATGTGCTCCACTGAAGCTTAAGGAACATCAGCCTCAGAAATTCAGGTTTGTACTCCTAAAAAGAAATCTGTGTGCTAAACATGGCAAGAGCTTTCTCTATGCATCTGCCAGAGTAGCACTTACCCCAGACTTAAAATATCCTTTCTGTAGAGCTTATGAAAAAATAAATATAAATGATGGGCTTTTGTGGATTTGCTCTTATAAACTAGAGATTAGGGGAGTATATGAACTTCCATTCCTATCAAGAACTGTTGTGATTTCGTCTTATTTGGTTAACTTTAAGTAAGCCTGCTATGTCCAGGATTTCCAAACTAGTTTGAAACTTCAACTTTCAAAAGAGCTGGATGCTGAGCTTCAGTGACTTTACAAGAACGGAGTGTTTCTTAAATCTGTTTCTAAGGGACCCTCTGTCGTATGCAATAGAGAAATGGCTGATTGAGGCTTACATACTAAAGAAAGTAATAAGTTCCTTGACAAATGTGAATGGTAGTATTTAACCTCATTTAGTAATATACATTAGGCTGTTATTCATCTAGGTATACTCATGCCTACTCGTTTTATACTCATGGATAAATCCAGAAAATATTGTTTTATGCTAGGACATCTTGTTATTCAAATAGGACTGAATCAAAACTTAACACCTACTCTGAAATTGAAGCTCCTCACAAATCTCTCTCTCTCTTCAGAATCATCAATATAGACACATAGACAGTGTGTGGTTATAAGAAGATATTTATGTAATTAAGTTTATAAAAGCATACTTTAAAGATCAACCAATTTTTTTATTCCTATTTTAAAACATTTCTGTCTTTGAAGTAATGAAGTTTAATTTCCTGAACAGTTGGATACCTCATGAAGTTTAACTTTATACCCCACAGTTTTATATTTGTTGTGCTCAAAATAATTTCTTAAAATAGATGATGATTTAATAATAATAATATTAATAATAATAATAATAATAGAACAATAATAATAATAAGACATGCACTACCCTGTTTCCAAGCATCATCATAATCCTCATGGTTGCAGACACAGAACCTGTCCTGACAGCTATTGAAACTGGCTGAGAAGATTACTGTCAGAAGTTGCTCGCTCCTGTTCTCTTGGCTGATATTGCTGACCATAAAATCTTCCAGAATAATCATAACTACGACTGTTCCCTAACACTGTCTTTTTAAAATGATGTATGCTGTAAGAAATCCTGTTCTGTAAAGACTTGTGTCAAATGTTGATCTGGCCTAAATTATTCCCATCATGTGTCAGTTGTCCCAGTGCTGAGATGATCATCTGGTTTAGAGAAGAAAACTACAATTTTACTAATGCTACTAGCTAAAATTAGAATATTTTTATATTTTAACTGAAAATTACTTAGGAGAACAGAAAAGAATATTGAAGAAAATCTGAAAATCACTGTTGGAGTTTGTTCAAGGGAAACTGAGAATTAAAACTAAATAGTCTATTTTCTGAGAGGTAATTTTTTTTCTTTCGGCAAAGGAAAAGGGGAAAGTTTATTACATATATATATATTTCTATCCTGTCAGCAAAACTCCTTGATGCCAAAAACTTTTTAATAGTTGGAAAAGGCCTGTGTGAAGTGATATAAGACAATTCCAGTCAAACAGCAAAACTTCCCAGTACAGAAACCAGTCACAACTGAATGTTTAAAGAGATGATAAAGGTGAAAGTATTGCCTCATCAGAATGGTGCCAACATTTCTGAAGGTGCTAGCAATGCCTATAAAGGCACAATTATGAGGTCATAGCCATCACAGTAAGTAGTTTTGAACTCATAGGTAAATGATGGAAACTCTAGTCAGTCATCCTTTTTCTTCTTTCAAATGTCTATTCTGAATGAGGCTCAGAGCTAATGTACAAAGATTGCTCCAAATCACTCAGAGCCACACTTCTATGCCTGACTGGAGCACAATGAAGTTTGGATTATGCTGGTTTAAATTATCACCCATTTGAAGTAATTTTCTTTATAAAACAAGATTAAAATGACTGTAATTCAAAACATTTTACCTCAAATTGATGTGAAAATTGTAGTGTTCGTATTATTTCCATTTTTCAATTTGACAAAACATTTCACTCCATGTATAAGCTTTTCTATGTTGTCACTATCTTAAGAGTGAAAATATGCATTTTACTCTGTGCATTTTACTCTTTCCTGATGTGTCTTATTTCTTAACACTACTTATTTAACTTTTTTAAAGCATGTCTTTATGTAGTCTATTGTGGTACATGTGAAAAATATAAACAGATTTAAGGAAGTTGGCTTACCTTCTTTCTACCACACACAATAACAGTTTATAACTTCATATTGTTAAATTTTTCTCTGGTCTTTCTACCAGATTTGATGGTTAGATAAGTGCTGATGATAAAGCAAAGGAAAGAAGAATTTGAAGTTCTAGCTTGATAGAGTTGGTACTCAGATTATAGTGACTTTTATTTACGTTTGTAACGGGTCTGCGTGGCAAGGTTTTGGTAGCAGGGGATTACAGGGGTGGCTTCTGTATGAAGTTGCTAGAAGTTTCCCCTATGTCGGATACAGCCAATGCCAGCCGGCTTTGAGATGGACCCGCCGCTGGCCAAGGCCGAGCCCATCAGCGACAGCGTTTTTTGCCTCTGTGATAACGTATTTAAGAGAGTGAAAAAGTTGTTGTGCAGCAGTAATTGCAGCGAGTGAGAGGAGTGAGAATGTGTGAGAGCAACATCCTGCAGACACCGAGGTCAGTGAAGAAGGAGGGGGAGGAGATGCTCCAGGCGCCGGAGCAGTGATTCCCCTGCGGCCTGTGGTGAAGACCATGGTGAGGCAGGCTGTGCCCCTGCAGCCCATGGGCGGTGGAGCAGATGACTGCCTACACCCTGTGGAGGGCCCCCACGCTGGAGTAGGTGGATACCTGAAGGAAGCTGTGACCCCGTGGGAAGCCTGCACTGGAGCAGGCTCCTGGCAGGACCTGTGGCCCGTGGAGAGAGAGAAGCCCACGCTGGAGCAGGTTTGCTCCCAGAGACCCCATAAGGGGGACTCACGCTGGAGCAGTCGGTTCCTGAAGGACTGCACACCATGGAGGAGACCCACGTTGGAGCAGTTCATGAAGGATTGAACCCGTGGGAAGACTCACACTGGAGAAGACATGGAGGACTTTCTCCCGTGAGGGGGACCCCACATTGGAGCAGGGGAAACGTGTGAGGAATCCCTCCCCTGAGGAGGAAGAAGCAGCAGAAAACAACAGTGTGGTGAACTGACCCCAACCCCCATTCCCTGTTTTCCCCTTTGTGCCTCTGGGGGGGGAGGAGGGAGGAAAATCAGAATCAAAGTTAAGCCCAGGAAAGAAGGGAGGGGTGGGGGGAAGGTGTTTTAAGATTTGGTTTTATTTCTCATTACTCCTCTCTGAGTTAATTGGTAATAAATTACATTTTCCTTTAATCGAGTCTGTTTTGCCTGTGACGGTAAATGCTGAGTGATCTCCCTGTCCTTATCTCAACCCCACAAGCCTGTTGTTATTTTTTTTTTTTTCCTCTCCCCTGTCCAGTTAAGGAGGGGGAGTGATAGGGTGGCTTTGATGGGCACCTGGTATTTTGTCCAGGGTCAACCCACCACAACATTAAACTTCTTTTCATTTGTTTTCATACTAATACCATAGTAGAAACTTCTCTCCGTATTTTTTCCTCAAGGTTTCATGTCTCCTGAATAAATAATTTATGGAAATAATAGTCTGTTCTCTTCCTCAGAAGTTTATTTCATAGACAGACAGTTATAGTAGTAATTCTTTTTTAAAATCCAGTAAATTTTGAGTTACTTACTTGAGTTCGCTATGAATAAGGGTATTTGTTTCATCTAATATAGTGTGCTTTACAGAGTTCTTGTAGTAGCAAAGTACAGAACAATACTGAATAGCTCTGGAAAATTAAGTGACTTACAGAACTCCATGGCTAAATTATTGCCGGTGAGAATTACAACTGTAAAGTTCCTAGCCTAAGACTGTAAATGTACAAATGTACTTATTTTTAAGTCATACTGTATTTAACCGTAAGTGCAACAGCATGCCAAACCTTATCACTTAAAGTAATAGCAATATATACGTCAGCTATCAGACCCTCAAAATCTGGGAAAGAGCTGCTTTTGTGTGCTCAATCTGCAAAGGATAATTCATTCCTTACTAGGGGGTATGATTTCATGAGCTGAAAGCTTTAACTAGTACATATGTATAGGGTAGATTTAAGGTGATTATGGAAATGTCACCGCAGGACAATATATTATTAGTAGTCTCTCGTATGTTGTATGCTGTCCCCTTATGTTTGCTGATAATTAAAAAGCAGATTGGGATGTCATGGTGAGAAAGAGTGTAAGATGTCCCTTTTATCATTTGCAATAAATATGAAATAGTGGTCTTTCTGTATCCTTCAGTGATTGTTCTATTTGCGTTGGTGACAAATGACAACTTTCTCCTTGTAATGTGCCTGCAGGGTTAAATGACTTTATTATTATTAATGAGTCATTGCTCCAGCTGCCCAGAAATAGAGGGAATAGGAAACATAAGAGATTTAGACCTGAGTAATTACAAATGTAATTATTACCTTTCAAATTTCATTTTTGCAGCAATCACAAAGTTGTTAATCAAACATGACCCTTTCCATGTAGTCACACTTTTGAGGGGTCTTTGTCAAAGGGATGAGTAGCTATGTGGTTCCACTGAGGGTAGTCTGTGGCAGATTGACAAATTGGTAATGACAGAAAACTGCTGTGAAAAATTGGTTAGAAAATGTTGTCTAGTCATGAAGGAGTCTGTGGTTCAGAGGGTTTTCCAAGAGAAAACCCACCTGAGCTGCAGCCATATAGAGAAGTACATCCTCTTGGGAAAACAAAAGCTGCAGGAGGGGAATCATTTTGTCCTGTGGAGATACAAAATGTCAATGTTTTACTCCAGTCCATCCTTCCGCGAGGTTGTAGATTGTCATTAAGGAATCTAATAAGCACAACAGAATTAGAATTGACATGCTACTGAACACTTTAGGGGAATTAAATGTGTACTCTTGGCCCTGCAATAGTTCTCCTAATT
Organism: Leptosomus discolor; assembly: GCF_034619465.1. NCBI lineage: Eukaryota > Metazoa > Chordata > Aves > Leptosomiformes > Leptosomidae > Leptosomus > Leptosomus discolor. The sequence goes on along the minus strand of NC_141399.1, from coordinate 33,205,111 downwards.
ACTCATAATTCTGGATTTTCAAGTTTTTAGGTGGAGCACAAGGCTTGTTCTTCCACAGTAATGGTAAGGGAGTTGCAGGGATTTTAGAAAAGGGAAATGGTTGTGAATTATGTTAGACCATGTTGTAGGTGCTGTGAAATGTAAGCAGCGTTCTTTTTCAGAATCATAATCTGAACTTGAAATTTATTTTGAAATGGAAAATTTGAGGAAAAGCTTTGGAGAAATTAGAACATTTCCTTTCAGTAACGTAACTTCTGCATAATGTTGTAATATTAAGATTCCTCATGTTTAAAATCCAAATGAAGATAAAATTAATAGAGAAAATGGAAACTGTTAGTTTCTGAACTTTATACCCCCAAATGTCGTTTGAATCCACACTGTCAAAAAACACTTGAGCTTTGAAACTATATTTTGAAGGAAAATTGTTTTGTCAAAAAAACCTTCAAGCTTTGCTTACCTATTCAACCGGAATAACTAGATTTAATATTGTTGATGGTCCAGTCAAATGTAATACCTGCTAGCACTCAAATAAGCATAGTGTATTACTTAGATATTAGCATAGGTGAATATTGTAAATATGTTCAGAAGCATTTGCAAAATAAATAAAGTCAGGGTATTCATCAAAAAAAAACATTTTTTTGTTTATATTCTAATAAAAGAAAAATGCCCTTTTTTTCTTGAAATGCAATTGGAGTCACAGCATAAAAGCCATTATATATTCTTAGGCTGTTGTAGATTTATTTTGTTTGCTGCTGTAGTGGCCTTTGACATTAAATTTGTTTGTGTATATATGATGAAAACACAATTTCAAAACATCTTTTATTGTCTAGCTCTTAAGTTATCACAGGAAAGATATATTTACCAGCTTACTTAGCATTGGGGTTTTTTATGGTTTCCTTTTGAAAATTAACATGTCATTAAAGTGTCTGAATCATGAACAATTGCCCACAGTTGTTCAAGTACTTGATTTAAAAGAATTTCTTAGTATTCTACTTTAGATCAAAATTTTGTTTATTTTTATTGTAAAGTCAATAAAAAGAAAACAGAGCCCTGTTTGGCATGTAGATACATCAAGAAACTCTTACTGAAGTGAATAAAGGGTACAGATATTTGAGGCAGAAATGTAGGTCATTTATCCCACACCTATCCCTTGAAGGAGTTGCCCTATGTGAGGTAACTCAAACATAATTAAGTTCTGCTTGTCCCCGTCTTCATTACCCTGTCTGTACTCTGCATTCTGCTGCGGATGACTCACCTGATCTGCTTATTGTCAGAAGTGTTAAAATTCATTATTAGAGTAGTATGAAAGTATACGAGTACTTTCATGTAGGTCTGTTGTCAAGAGTAAATGCTACTGACGTTATTCCACCTAGAAATTCTGTTTCTTTCTTATCTTTTTGAAGTTTATCCTTTTTCCTGTCTCCAAGCCCAGATCTTTGTTCTCTAGCCAAAGAACCACAAAACGTAATTGATTTTTTGAATACAATGTCCACAGCCTAATCTTAAGAAATGTATTTTCTGCTGTTTCCACATCAAATGAGTTTATGTAGATTCAGTGATTCTTAGTTCTCTTTATGGATCTTCACCCTTTCGAGGTACTTAGTGATCTGGAGTAAAATCAATAAACTGCCTCTCCTTCACACACACACAATTTTATTTAAAACTTAAACATTAAAAACTGCATATAATATTATATTCTGTATACTTGCACTGTAGGTATTGTCTGCAAGAATTTTCTTCTTTTTAAAACTATATGTATATATTTAAATGGAGGTGTGAATGAAACTCAAGAACCTCTTTAGCTAGGTTTGAAGAAGAGAGTGAACAGATGTTAAGAATTATCAGTAGAAATTAACTGCTAAATTAATTTTTCTAACGATTAGCTATACAAAGCTGCATTTTGAAGACTATTCACTTTATAGTTTCAGAAAAACCGCCTTTCTGTACAGAAAAACCTTGAGCTCTTTTACTGTATTTTTCCCTGGTTTTGTGGGGAAACTATAGTAGTGGCTGTATATTCCATGATGTAATATATTTTCTCACTTTATTTTATCCTTTCAACATGTTCAGTGCCTCTTAAAATAGTATTGATACGCTCCTAAATTCCCCAGTAAACTCATGTGCAAAAGATTATCCTCAACGCTGAATTAAATTAAAAAAGGTACTATGTTGAACTGCCTCTGGATTAAAGAAATAAATTAATTTAAGCAAATACACATCTGTTTAATTGGTGGAAATCGATCCTCATATACATTCCTAATGATGTATTTGAATAACAATGACTAAAAGGGCATGTAAATGGTATTTCAGAGTGTACATACTTAGCTTGTTAATACAAGTGATTTTTCTGTCAATTAGCCCCCATTCTATTTTAACATGTTTGACTAGATCACTTTAAAAATATGCCTTTATTATGATAATGAGAAACTATATAATCAGTTGTTTCTATTCCAGTTTTTATCTTGTTGATTGTATTTTGTGGTATTTTTGAACTTTATTCTAATATTGTTTAGCACGGACAGTTAGACAGTAAAAGTAACTTTTTAGGTGGAGATAGCCAAAGAGTGTTAATTCACAAAGAAGCAACAGAGCAGAGCTTGTCTAGCATTAAGGGCTGACTTCCACTTGCACATTTAAGAGAAACATCTTCTACTTCAAATAATGTTTAAGGATGTTTAAGAAAGCGTAGAACTAGGTTTTATATGTGTATACACATGTGTGAACAATAAGGCTTTAGAAACATCATCATGTCAGAGTATTAGTGAAAGTAGCATTGTACTTATTGCTTCAGACTCCCTAACGATCCTTGCAGATACACTAACATTACTATGCTCTGTTTTCCTGGTCACTGTGACAGATAGCATTGATGAGCACAGCTCATCTCCCAGAGAAGGGAAAAGGTTTTCAGTGCTCTCAGTACCGCTGAGGGGATGGGAGTGAGCCAGCGGCTGTGTGGTGCTGAGCTTCTGACTGGGCTCAGCCCACCACTTTAAGATACAGATGTTATTTGAAGAAGCAGTCGTTCCAGGGTGGTAACTGCTGGGTATCTGCAACTTTCGATAGACTCTTGTCTCCCTTACTGCAAATAAGAGTTGTATCTTAAGAAGCTTAAAATTAAGTTCTACACATCAAGAGAGACAGTTTACTGTGTTACCAGTGCCCTACCGAAAACTCATATGGAAAATGTTTCCTCTTTCAGGCACCAGCTGAAAAGTGACAGCTCGAGCCCTTTTTCATCCAGCATATTTTTGTAGGATGTTTGGTTTATTACAGAAACTTTACATCAATAGAAGAGCTTAATATATATCACCTAAAATGCATAGTCTTCTCAGGTATGGGGGAAGAAATGCAAATTTCACTCTTTACCATGTTTCCAGGTTGAAGGTTATTGCTGGAGTATAAATGGGTTTTCACTATGTAATTCACCTTGTTTAAGTGATTTGAATTTAAATTTATATTCTGTGTTAAATAATGAACAGTTATTAATAATTAAGAAGCTTCAGTACAAATGTGAAGCGGTTAATTAAATATTAAATAAAGCATATTGTATTACCCAGTATTGTAATCAATATACTAGATTTTAGGCTATTCATTTTAGATGGTCATTATACTTTGCACATTATGGTTAAAATTCTCATTGATAGCTCAATGTACACTTGATAGGCTAAGAAACATGCGTCCTTTGCAAATTACCATATTTGTTTTGCCATAATTAGCAACAGAACATGGACATTAAGGATAAATGCAGTTGGACTGTCGAAGCAATAAGGGTCAGTGCTGTGTATTCTACAACACTGCCATGCCTGTGTTCATTAGGCTGAAATAGAAGAGGTTGCGGGCGGTTTGAGGGCTTGAAGTGTGTGGGGTTTTTTTGTTTTTGTTTTTTTTTTTTTTTAATGAAATCTCTTGTGGAAAACAGCAATTACTGAAACTGAACTTTTTACAGAAGCATTGTTTTTAGACCATTCCTTGGTTTTGATTAATACAAGATTGAAATTCTAGTCAGAATAACATTAAGAGATGACTTAATGAAAGATTAACGTGCTTTATTTATATGGCTATTATTTGTGAAGGAAAGATTCACCTCGCTTCACAAGTGTAGTTAATTGTACAGGAATTACCATAGACTGTCTCTTTTGCCCTGATACTTTCTCCATTGCCTGTCTTCTTCCTCATCAACTTTCCCCAGCCATCTTCGATAAGGTTTGCTTGACTAATTGAAGCCAGGTGCAAAATTCTCACACCTCATACCATTGGGATTTTTTAATAAGCCTAACGCATGGCAGTTTCTAGGATTAAATTCAAATTAAAACCATAGCTGTTAGGATATAAACTGTGTTTACTGGAATGGAAGCAGAGCTTATTCTTGCAAGATATCCATTACAATCTGGCAAGCCTAGGTAGCACATGAAAATGTGTGATTTCCTGGATGCCTCTTGATTCCTCAGTTAGAACATCTGGAGGATCAGTCTTCCTCCAAGTATAATTTCTCACAGGCAAGGCAAGCTCTGTACATACAGCTGAAGACTAAAGGAAGTGGTGTGTCCTACTTGTTCTTTGACGAAGTAGGCTAGAACTTAAGTAACTCTTTTAGGTTTTTAATTTATTGAGACATATACAGGAAATAAAATATTCATAGGAAACTTCTCCCAAAGGCATTTTATTATTAAACCAAAAGAAGTAGAGTATATTACAGCAGCAGTTATTTAGGGTTTTTACATTCAAGCTGCTTCCTCCTGACCTTATTAAAGTAACCCAGTTTACACTAACAACTATTATCCCCTCCCTTTTTTTATTGTTAATGTCATTTCTGTTCTCCTCATATAGTGGAGACTGCTAAATGATGTTACCCAAGCGGCCACTTTTGGTCACCAGGGTAATTCTGGACTATAATTTCCCTATATTATGCTTGAATTCCTGCTTAGATTTAGTACCACATTTAGTAAATACACATGGGCAAAAAGTGGGGGGGACACAACCCATTCCTTAGGAGCTATTGGCTGAGATGAGTAGTATAAGGCTGTCATCTTCATCACTCTGGTGGGTTCCTGCTGAGCAGAGAGCACTGAAAGTGCGATGGGAGCTGTTTAATACGAAACGCTTCAGCAAATGAGAGGCACTTCTGGATGCTGACAGAATAGCATTGGCACTGCAAGCCATGTATTCATATATGTGCTGTGTTGTGAAAATATGAAAAATAGCTCAGCAATGGCATAATTATGGGCAATTTGCTTAACTGCTTGCTAATTGTTGCTTGCTTTATTATGAAACAAGAGTGCTCTAAATGTAACACTGGATGGTTTGCATCCAAAATGTGTCAAATTCAATACTGCCTTTTCATTAGAACTTCAGCTACATGGCTTTAAAATTCAAGCACTCTGTATTCTGTGCTTTAAATTGGGGGGTTGGGGTTGGGGTTTTTAAATTGTTTTTTACATTTTCTTTGCACAATGTATAAGCCCCTGAGCCTGCATTGGACCAGTGCAGTCTGACAGTTTTTGAACTTCTAATCAACCTGAGTACTTTGCTAATGAATACATTTACAAATGTCTTTTGGTCTTTATTACAAATATGGTTAAAGGCGGACGTGTTTTAAGGCTTCTCCAGGAGCTCATGTTCTTGGTTGTTCAACTCTTAGAAATGTATATCTCCTTTTTGACTCATACAATAGGATTCAATCAGATTTTTTTTTTTTAAAGTGATATGTGCAATTCTGAAAGTTTGGCCTAAACTTTTGGAAAAAAAATGTTCTTTTCTGTTTTAACCAAGATATCCTGCTTTGAGCAGAAGCTTAGACCAGACTTCTTCAAAAGTCCCTTCTAGCCTAAGTCTTTTTGTCATTCTGTGATGAGAGTGATGACTTATATGGCAGACTGAGAAAGGAACCCCAGCCCTCTTGATGTTGTCTTAGTAGTTCATCTCCCTTTTGGGGGTGGAGGGAAGGGCACAGGGGGAGAAAAGAAAGTGTGTCATGTGTACACCAAGTATATGCTTCAATGATCTTGAAGACCTTTTCCAACATAAATGATTCTCTGATTTTACTTTTCAGCATTCTGAGACTGCTGATTACACAGTTGTACTAACAGCCTGTTTTCCTTTGAGAATTCTCTGTGAGAAATATTCTGGAAACTGGAACATAATATTAAGCTGGAAATGCCAAAGTAGGCAGTACTGTGCCACGTATTTTGTAGACTGGGAGGGAGAGTAGCATTGTAAAGTTCTTCAACTGCCCAAAAGCAAAGATAAAAACCAACATTTTTATTTATTATCTAGAAAACCTTACACATATTTATAACCAAAGTATTTAACAAAAAAAAAAAAAAAAAAAAAAAGAGAAAAAAAAAAGGTATATTTTTACGATAGTTTTGACTGGAGGATAGCTACCTGGCAAGGTTGGAATTCCATGTTTTCTTAAATGAAAGTAAATATTCCTACTGAAAACTGCTTTGACCTATAAATGGTAAAGAATGTGGAACAATGAAGGAAGTCTTTTAACTATTGTGCTTTTAGTTATATTTGACAGTTCTGATCTAAACATTTCATAAGACCTGACAGATGCGTTCTTTAAAAATGTTCGTAGTTCTGAGGCAGACAATTTAAAAAATAGTTTCATTCCTAAAACAGCCTGGAGTTCAAATCAAAGTGGTTAACTCACATGTGCATGAGTGTGATCTATTCTCTTTCATATTACTTGTATGTCATGGTTGAAGAGTCTCCATGTAGTATGAAAAAATATATAAAATTAAGGGTTTTTTTACCAAGTGAAATAAGAAATTAGGTAGACTGGTAAGAGTTCGATGGAATGCATTGTTTATTCATAATACATGGGGGATATGTACACTTCTGTTTCCATTTATAAACCTGTCATATCTCATGTGAGATGTTACTAGACACTGAATTTCAGTAGTGAAAACCATCATTTCTTCTGAATATATTCAGAGACAGCAGGAACCTTCTTTTACTTGATTGGTAGAGGCAGATATCACAGATGTGATACAGAATAATTGCCTACATTACCACTTTCAAATGAGAGAGAAGGGCTCAGAAAATTTTGTTTTCACCCACATTTAGCGATGACTTGCAAAGTTGCAAGATAGAAGGAAGCTTAAAGAGTAGCAGCTAGGAAATGCCATGGTCAATTTACACAGCCTCTGATAAATGGCCACTTGAGCACTGAACTTCACGCTCACCCAGCTGCGTGGCTTGAATTTCTCCTCAGATGGTCCTTTGGGATGCTTCGCTGAGCCAGCCAGAGAATCCTTTGTTTAATGTAGGCAGCAAGTGCTGGAGGGAAAGCCAGACAGAGTGCCGAGGACAACATCTCAGTGCGAGTTACAATGACCTTTTTGCATGTTAAGTCTAACAGAATACTTGAAATTAGCTGCATTCTATTCTAAGTTGACACCATTAGTATAATACGTTGCTGACATAAAGCTCTCTGGTAAAATAGGGAATTGTTAAAAATGTATTTTTGATAAGTAAAGCATAGTTTAGAAGACAGTGCAATGCCAGTGCCAAGTAGCTATTTAGAAGGATTTCAGGTGCTAAAGAAGCAGGATAATTATGATATGTTGGGAAAATAAAGGATGAATTGAACTAGCAGAAAGAAGCTACATTTCACGGCCTGGAAGAGCAGGCAAAAAAGATAATGCCTAGTGAATATTCATGCAGAAAATCTTGTGCTAGGGTCATTTAAAAACAGATGAATTATGCTCCAACAGTAATTTTTACTTCATTGTGCTAAAAACATAGTATTTCACACTGCTGGTTTTATTTATTTTTCATTTATACCAAACTGAAACTGTTTTGCATCCCAATTATGCTTGCTGGTACTATTTACTGCAGCACATCTGTGAATGAGATTTTTCCAAGTTTCCTTTAAATGCAGATATTGGGGAGCTTGCCTGCCTCACACTCTATTGATTGTAACACCCTTAGTTAATTTGGTTTTATACAGCATACCCAATCTCTTAAAGACTGCCTCAGGGTTGCACTAATGCTATGGCCTATACACAGGTGATTCAGATTAAAAATAGCACAAAACTGTTGAGTTGAGACCGCATCTGGAATAGTCTGGAATCAGTTCTGGGCCCCTCAGGTCAAGAAGGACAGGGAACTGCTTGAAAGAGTCCAGCACAGAGCCACAAAGATGATTAAGGGGGTGGAGCATTTCCCTTATGATGAAAGGCTGAGGGAGCTGGGTCTCTTTAGCTTGGAGAAGAGGACACTGAGGGGTGACCTCATTAATGTTTGTAAATACATAAAGGGCGAGTATCAGGAGGATGGAGCCGGGCTCTTCTCAGTGATGGCCAATGATAGGACAAGAGGCAACGGGTACAAGCTGGAGCAAAGGAGGTTCAACATGAACATAAGGAAAAACTTTTTCACTGGGAGGGTGACAGAGCCCTGGAACAGGCTGCCCAGAGAGGTTGTGGAGTCTCCTTCTCTGGCGACATTCAAAACCCGCCTGGACGTGTTCTTGTGTGATGTGCTCTAGGTGGTCCTGCTCTAGCAGATGATCTCCAGAGGTCCCTTCCAACCCCTAACATTCTGTGATTCTGTGAAAACTGTGTTAAAAAAACCCCTGTGTTTAAAGAAAATTGTACTCCTTTTTAAGTTAGTATAGAGGTTAAGGCTATCACTGATCGTTTTAAATTCTTATTTTATTTTCATTATTTTAATGAATATATTATAAAACAAAACTTGGCTGTCACTTTTGGAAAAAATTGGAGTCAGACATCATACGGAAAGGTACTTGTATTTTCTAAATACTGTTTACTTCCTGTTCTGCAACACTGCAAAGGTGCTCAGTAGAAAGGGGTCTTTTCAAAGTTAAGGAGAACTGTATATTTTAGATGTTATTAATCATAAGCAGCTACAAAAACCAGATTCTGACAATCAAGATTACATGCACCAAATACCAACATTGAACGAAAGATTATGACTGCTATAAAATGTGTATGTTCTCAACAATCCTGCACTGGCAGACTGTTGCATAAAAAACCACCAACTCAAAGCCAAAATAATTTGTATTCATAAATTATGATTGTGCCCAGGATTGTTCGAAAGTTGAGGGTTTTTTTTTTTCGTTAATGTTTTTGATAAAACTAAAACTCCAATAAAAATGTCTGTTTATTAACAGAATAAACAAGATTGTCATTCTGACAACGTTCTTATTCTTAGCATGGTAACATGTTCAAAGTCTACAGGTAGTCTGGCAACACATGCAACAAAATTGCTGTCCTACTGATCTGTCGAGATGGTGTAGAGAATGTTTTATAAGTGACTTTTTATTTCTGCAGTTGCCTTGTCTAAAGCTTAAATGTTAAGTTTTTATTGCCAAATGCTTCTTTTGATGGTTTAGCTTTGTTTACTCTCTTACTGAATTTTGAGAGGAATAGTGCAATATAAGTATTGTAACCGCTTGCTGTGAAGAGCTAGAAATGTGTGTTATTTCCAAATAAGTAATTGTGTGGTTTTTAGTTTAACCGAATTAATATCATTTTAAGACCTATTAGAAAGCCTTGAGATAAAAACACTGAGGTACTGGGCATCAAAAATGTTCTTTAAATAAATACAAAAAAGATCAGTTTCTGTATGAAACAAGGATAAGTCAACACTCTGTCAAGGTTGTACCTGATTTCAATGAATTATCTTGATCAGAAGTGAAGGAAACCTGGATAACTAAAGAGCTTAACAAGACTTGTATATACTTGAATTTGTGTCTCTAATAGCAAATAGTAGGACACAGGAAGATTAGACTAATCTATCAGTAGTAACTTTTTTTTGCAGGAACTATTTTCTCTGCTGAATTATTTCCATATGTATGTCTTCTACTGCCCATCAAAACTGGATTAGTATTTCAACAGCAAGGTGCCAAAGCTTTGTCAGGATTACACTGAAAAATACTAAGACAAAATGACTGAAGACATGTTGAAATGCCAGTAATAGGGCAAAATAACATTTATAAACAATCATTTTTCTAACTGACACGTTACTCATACAATGTGCTTAAGGAGAACCAATCAAGAACATAGCATTCATGATACAACAAGCAACCAGTTGTCTACTTAAACGTGGTTTGAGATTTGAAAAAAGATGTATCCTGTATTTGAAAGATTTGAAAAAAGATGTATCCTGTATTTTGGAAAGCAGAATTATATATTTCAGTGCCTGAAGGAAAAACTTAATTCGTTTGTGTTGAGATGTAGCATGGAAATATGTTTTTGTGCTTTGTAACTTTACACAGTTTTCAACATGCAAAGTATATTAAAACAGAAATGCAGCATGTGTTTAAACACAAAGCTCAGAGGACAAGAGGCTCCTACTCAGAACTTGTATTGCTATAAGCAGTTCCTAGTGGCATACCTTCTCCAGTGGTTATAAGCCAGAATTCAATTTTAAATGTTATTTTCATGAAGACAGATATTAAAAGTACGTATGTATCTTTCATTGGAAAGTTTTGTGAAGACAACATAGTGAAATACCTAATCAGATACTCTTCTTTGCTCCTGATGTGTTTAAACCATGCAGACAGCAAGAGAATATAAAATTAACACATATAATATGAAAACTATTTCAAGGAATGATTTGTAGAAGTTTAATTCTATGAGTTTGAATTTACACAACATGGTAAAGCCACAGTTTAAATGAAACTGCAGTTTACATTGCCTTTGAACAAATTATAATTTCTATAATCCTTTTTCAAGGGCACAAGCCTTGCATCTACTGAAGAAATCTGGTTCGATTACTGGTAAACTACAGAGGTTACAGCTTCTTTTGCCATTACCCTTTGATTTTTCAAGGTTTCCAGTATCGAATGCATGGAGAAATCAATTCTCTTTAAAATAGCTGTTATGCTGTCTTTCATTCTTAAAGCTCTTGAGTGCATCTTTGAAGCCAATGTACTGTCTTTGGCTATGTGTCCAAATTAATTTTGATTTGCCTTAAGCAAAGCAAAACAATAAAAAAATCCATTTTTAAGAGAACATTAAAAAAAAAATCCTAATTTTAATAGTTATATTTTTTCCAACAAGTAGTTTTATGCAAATATATAGAATTAAGTTATTAACTTATTATAAAGTTTTTAGCTTCATTACACAAATTACAAGTTCAAAAAGTGAAAAGGTCATTGTAAGAATGTATAAGGGCTTTAGTTACATAGCTGTAATGATGGAATCATCTGTTCACGGAAGTTCATGAACTTTTTTTTGATGATAGCCAATGACAATGGTGAGCTCCAAACTTGCAAATGTCTAAACCTTTGCTTAAGTTGTATACCTGGAGGTATTTTCTTTCCAAACTGTGGCCATTACTGTAGAACCAGGATTGCTTTGTTAACCTTGATTCCCTGTGCACTCAGTTTTCGGATCTCTGATAATGTCTTTTTTTCTATCCTCCCAGCTATCGAAATAAATCTCCAGAAAGCCCTGGCCGAAGCCTCTGAAACCTGCACACAGGAGTGTCTCATCCTGGGCCATTCTGACAACTGCTGGATGCCACCTTCTTTGACGCAGTATCAGCAGTCCAACACCCCTTTGCCATCGTTTGGCTTCCAGCAAGGCTGGGGCCGAGGAGCCAGGCCTGAGGGACGACACACTCTTGGGAGGCCACTTCCAAAGGATGACTCTGACAAAGGCCAGGGTGGGGCCAGGCCCCAGTTCTACAACACCTGTGAAAGACATTGCGCCAGCAAAGATCCCGTCAAAGTCATTCCTCTGGCAAACTTCGCTGCGTCCCACCAGTCACCGGTGTCTGGGAGTAGCACTACGTTTATACATGAGCACCAGCTATAAATGCATATCTGACAAATCCGTTATTTCAGGCTTTAAGTGTGACTGTATATTATCACAGCCTAACACTGTTCTTATACGAACTTACTAGGCTTGTGAATATTTATGTATATAGACTCCTAAATTTGAAATTGAAAAGCTAAATCCTTAGGACTTAAAATAAATTTACCATAATTCTCAGTAAAATCCACAAAATGAGGAAAAAACCCCACAACCCAGAAACAATCAAAAGAAAACCACAATATCCTGTTAATTTTCTTATATGGGCCATATAATGCAAATATCTGCCAGCAGTTCTGCCTCTCTGTTGAAAACAATTTCTTAGTACAGTTTGGGGAATATTACAGTCTAAATATAGCTTACTCAAATTTTTCTTTGTTGTTATAATTTATAGCATATTCATAGATTTCATCTTCCATTTTACTTAGCAATAGAGATCAAGTGCGCAACCTTATTTGAATACCTTGCGTAACAGAACAATTAAGATCCTAAAATCTAATTCTTAAGAAGAATGGTATATCTTTCCACCAAAATTTATGTTTTATATAATTAAGAAGGAAAATTTACTTAAAGATGTGACAACTGCTTTTGGTTTTAGTTTTTATTGGCTCAATCTACAGGTATTTATGCGTTGAAAGAATGCAAGAGGTGAAATAAACAACACTACAATGATAGAGTATGCAAGATCAAAACTGGAAAAAATATTATAAATAACTTTTTTTTAATTTCCAAGATTTTCCTTTCTAAAATAATGCAAGAAACAATATGATACATATTAGGCTTTTCGAGCCGTAAATCTATTTCTAATGTTTTTAAATTTTTTTTCATCTTGCAGAACTTGCTTTGGCTACTGTTCCTGTTAGTTGAAAATTACATGGGCACTGCTGAAAACAGTAGGAAATGGGGTAGTTTTTTGGCTGATGTGATGTTGCGGCTGCAAGCTACTGATGTTTAAAAAGAATATTATAGTGATGTATATGGCTTTTTTTAACAGCTATATTCACCTATTGTAAGTAATCAGTAAAAAGTTAGCTACGATATTAGTTACTTCACCACAAACCTATTGGATGAATGAGCACTTGTCACTGTGTCTTAGTTTATTAGAGAATGACAGTTCTCAGCAAAGAAAGAAGAATCTAGGTAAAGAAAGCTGGATAAATGTAATCACAAACACACCCCAGTCATATTATTTTAATAAATTCTCAAGATGATTCTCTTTAAAGGTAAGAGATTTTTTTCAGTGTTCTCTCTCTACTGGAGGATGTATTCTTAATAGGGGCAGAAAAAACCTGGTAACTTCTACAGTGGATGAAAAGGAGGTTCCTTTCTTAGATGAAAAAACACATTTTCCTTCTAGTATTTTGTTGCTGTTTAGCCATTTCATCATTTACAGTATGTACATACCAAGGATTTTTTTCTTTAAAAAACTGCATAACTTTGTTTAGTTTTATTGCTACATTTAGTAAGACAATCGAACTTGTATGGAGGGGAAAAAAGACAGTGTGTGAATATTTCCTATGGATAGAATTCTATGTGGATGTCATATTGTAACTTAAATCTGTAATTTATAAACAAAATTGTGTGTAAAAATGCTGTAATATTAGCTGCTTGTAAAATTTACAGAAGTTCAAGTTGTTGAGGGTTTCCAATCAATGCTAAAAGAGCTTCTCTTATGTGCCCAGCAGGTATAAGTAGCTTTATATATCGCTGTCCCCACTGTAAATCTATTCAAATCACATTTAGATTTTATGTGCAAAATACAAGAAGCTTCATTCTTAACCTACTGATAGGATTTAATTAATGGACATCAGAATATCTAATGATGTACTTCTTTTCTTTTCTTTTTTCTTTAAATGTAGTTTTCAATAACATTTAGAAAAGATGTGGCACACTGGCTTCCAGTTGCATGTGAATCCTGGAAAAAAAATAATAATCCTTTGGGTACTGACACACAATAGCTGACACAACTCATTTCCAATTTCAGGACAACTGAAAATTTGACAAATTAATTCATACCTAATATATACAAAGCCCTTTGTTGCTTGCTTTGGAGACATCACAATGAGAAAATTCATCAGTCCTTTTCAGGGATACGCAAAAAAAGCTTATCTGTAGTTTACACAGATTTACCAAACATATTAATTGTGCAAATTTAGAATAATGCTGACAGCTAATGCTTTCTGTTGCAAGCAGAGGTCTTTATTTTTTGTTACAGAAGGTTGACATATTAAATGTTTACAGAATTGGCAGCAGCATTGGAAAACTTTTTTTTTTTTTTTTTTTTTTTTTTTTTTTACCTGCAACATTTCCTTTCTGGATGAAAATCGTAACTGAAATTTCCTGGCAAAAAATTCATTTCTACTATTTTAGGATTTTCATAGGAAAAGGTGGAACCAGAATTAGTGTTTTTTCATAGGTAGGGAAAAAACCACAACAAACTTCACATTTGAATGTTTAGGGTTTTGGTTGGTGTGAGTTTTGTTTGTTTCGTTGTTTTTTTCTCCTAGGGTATAGAAGCAATTAACCAACCCCCTTTCTCTTGAAAACAAACAAAAAACAAACAGAACACCAAAACCAAACAACAACGAAAAATTGCTTAAACAAAAAGCAATGTAAAGACAAATCTGATTATAGGAAGTGTTGTTATAACCACGAAATTGTGTTGTGAGATTCTAAAATTCTGTCAACAAGATACAGAACAATTAATTACAAATACACATTGTATCAGAAGTGAAATGGTTCCCTCATTTTTGTATATTACGTATCTAACAGATAAAACTATGCATATGAGGCAACATTTTTCTGAGTGGCTCGTCAGTATCCAGAGGAATAACGTTACTAGAGACTCTTTACACATCTTGTCATATATATAAGTAATTTATCTAGTACATAGACTGTATATTTTTGTGTAATTTTTTTTTAGTCATTTAACTTATTTTATCTTTCTTGTGTGAATTTGTGGAGGAAACAATCCTATATACAATATACAGTAGTTACATGATTAGATTTGTTTCATACAGTGTAACAATAAAAGAAAACCTTTGCCTTCAAAGTAACGTGTCACACAGTCTAGCCTAGATTACTCGCCCCTGCCGCCAAACTCAATAAATGCTTGTTGCACTTCCCAGTATTTCATCAAAGTTACGGGTAGTGGTGGCAGAAAGAAAGGTACTTCTTTCCATACTGTAAAGCAGTCAGTTATAAAAAAAAAAAAAAACCAAACAAAAACACCCCCAAAAAAAACCTTAAAAAAAAAGGACTGAAGTCGAACTGTTTGAAAATATGCTGTTTCTTTGTTTTCCTAAACTTTGCTGTATTCTGAAGTGTAACTTGATGCCGAAGAAAGAATAATTAGGCATGTCTGCTTGGCCAGACAGAGACTACTGAGCACCTGCTCTCTCTGGGCTGTGAGCTGGCTGGATGCAGGTCATTTAGTTAATTATCATGGCAATGAGCCCATGCTAATAGGACCTGAGGGCTTATGGATGTTAGCATAACAGCTAGCTTGACATAACATTAGTTATGTGGTTCTGAATCCAGCCAGGTCTTTTTGCTTGGTATAGGGCTGGAGGAGAGTAGCCACTCTGTATCTATGACCCCAGTGTGTATAGATCTGCATGGGTTTCTTTGTAAGAGAAGTGAAAGTTTGCTCTGCTGTGTTCTGAGCAAGCTGTAATCCGGTGTGGAACCTGACCAGTCCCAAGCTACCATTATTACCCTGCTTCCAGCATGGTCAAGCCAAAGACAGTAGACCTAGGTAATTTCTAGTCAGTAATGGTTGATTATCTCAAGGTTGTTTGATTCAGGCTTATGAAGTCTGAGTTTTTCAAACTTGAATTTGTTTGCTCAAGTTTTGCTTTTGCAGCTTTAAGACCAATCCTTAATGAATGATTGTCAATTAAATGATTGCACTGCAGTTTAATACCATTATTTAACTGGGTAAATTAAAAGGAAGGGATTGGATTGTGCAGACACAAAGTTGAAGGCAAAGATATTATTTGGTATACATAGGAAAATTGTGTATAACTTATGTTATCCCTAGTGAAGAAAGAGATTGACAATTTCTTGTAAATATTTGAGTTTGTATTTCTGGGAAATCTCCCTGCTCTATGGCATACTACAGGATCTGAGAGTGAGCAGTGTATGTCTGTGTATTGAAACAGCCCTAACCACACTTTACAAATCATGCAGTTGGACATCATATACTACAGTCCAGCAGCATTTAAAGTCCAGTAAATTTTCAGTAGTTCTATTTCAGTTTTCTGTACAGCATGTTGTCTTGTTAATTACAACGCTTATTAATAAACTAGATCTACAAAAGCAGTTTTCTCCTTTGCACTGTTTTCTTTGTGTTTCTGAAATATAATGGTTTTTAAAGGATTTCTCCAGCTACACTTCTCTCCATTTCCAGCTTTCCAAATCTCATTCCTTTGTGAAGCCCCAAACTGTCAGAAAGTCAAGAAAATTTAACTTCATTTGCAGTTGCTTCATGCAACTGCGTAGCAGGCTTTTGGTAAACAGTAGAAATATTCACACACAACGTGTACAGCAATCTAGCTTTATATTATCAGAAATATCTTCTTTTCATACCAAGCTCCCTCCTTCTGCTATGCCTCTGACACACTTAGAGAAAATCATTATGAGCTGGAGGCAGGAGTGTTTATGGGTATTGTTTTGTTAGAAAATAAGCTATTTCTAATTGAGAGAACATAGTTAATAAGTTGTTGTTGAGCTAAAGGGATTATCCTTTCACCATGAATGTGATACGATGAAATAACCATCAAACAAGGAACTAATGAAGCAACATTTTATGCTTTTTTCTATATTACTTAAGTCCATATTTAAAAAGCAACTCTTTTAATAATTGTCCTGACACTAAGGCAGTAGTGTCTTAGTCTTTTACACAGGTATGGCTTTGCAAGCATACCTTTCTTGTCTGCAGGACTGTTTCAAGCATGAAAATCATATTTATTTTTATATCAAAACTGCGCACAAGTATATTCCTTCACTGGCAATAACTGTTGAGACATTAGTTGTTATTCTAAAGAATGTATTCAGCCTACGAATTAAGAAAAGAAGAAATGGATAAAAACGTCTGGAGATGGAGGGTTTCACTGGTTTGGATGGTAAATTCTCAAGCTGGGCTCAGTAATATTTTGAGGTGTAACCTCAGGAGGCAATGAAGCTGTGGAATTTCACAGAGCTCTGACAAACCAGAATAAGAGAGCAAGGCAGAAATATGTAGTATCTAAAGATGTGCATAATTTTAGCATTGGTGTCACTGTGCAAAACTGGAAGGGGATTGCAAAAGTAGGGTTCCCTGGGAGTCCTCTTTTTGCTTTCGTCCCTTTGGGCACAAGGAATACCTGGAGCATTTCTCTGTCCATGTTGGAAATACTTGAATCCCAGGTATTTGCTGTGTAGCTCTGCAGAGTACAATATTTTCACCAAAGGCCGCACCCCTGAGGGAGGGCTGGTGCAGTGTTCAAAAAACATCTCTTACCTGTAAGACGGACTCCAAGACCTCCTGCTAGGTAATTTGTGGTGAGGTAATTGCTTGTTACAACATACATATGGATTTATTTAAAGAAGAACATGTGTTTACCAATAGCAGGCAATTTTGGAGATATGCTGCCCATGTGATCATTTACCATTCTTGCCTTTTCTTTAGGTTTCTTCCAGTGTGGCCTCAGAACTGTGCTGTAGTTTGATTGACAGCAGCTAGTCTGCTCCTTCTTAGAAGTATTAACGTATCAGGCAGAGAAGGAAATGAGCAAGAAGGTACTTTCTACAGCAAATACGAGACAACTCTCCTCCACCGTGTGGTGGTGAAAGTCATGTTTTAAGAAGATACGTATGGACTTCCCTTGCAAATAACAAGTATTTTTCCAAGATGTAATCTTTTTGTTCTGGTCCTTGTATTAATGATCCAGTATGAAAATACATCATGTCTGATAACTACAATGAGATTAAGGATATATTTCCATTTTAATTTTTATTATTTTAGATATTGAGACGTCTTTTGATAGTGCTTATTTCCTGTTTAAAACTAAAGTTCTAACAGTAAATCCATTTATGATCTGAAAGCTATTTCATCATATTTAATTCAAAGCAGGAACTTAAACCTGTAGGTCCAGGCTTTCTGAATAGCTTTTAACTGTGAAATTGATGCTACCTCTTCTTACACCTTCTCTCCTCTAGGAATGAGAAGTCTCTATTTATAAAGAAGAAAGTTAGTATGTACACTATCAAAGAGACAGATAAATGAAGTGCCTGGAAGCACTGTACTAGACTTCAACCCATAGCTTTAAGCCAGCAACTGTCATGTGTTCTAGAGCAGATGAGTAGGATGTGCAAAGAAAAAAATGTTTTCTAAGGCACTGAAGTTATTCATTGCTACTGCAGCTGTACGTAACATGTAGTAAAAGAGTTGATTAACATAATGAGATTAAACTAAGAGAAATTGCTTTTAACCTGTACTTAGAGTTGGTTTTTAGTTACCAGAGATGATAAAATACTGTACCCAAAGCTTATCTAAGCTTTCCAAATGTCAGCTGTTCTATAAAAGATGTATTTTTGCTTCTCTGCTGTGTAGATCAAGCTTCAATTTACAGGTATATGGAACTACAATAAGCCAGTGTGTAGTTCTCGGGAGACTGACTGAGCAGAGGCAAGTTAAAAATCAGACTGAAAAATGAAGTGATTAAAGCGGGGGGGGGGAGTGAATACTTTGAATGTTTTAGGAAAAATACTATAAAGACACAGGCAAGCAGGTAAAATGAGCAGCTTTTTCAGCTAGTGGATATACTAAGATACACTGGGTTGTCTGTAGACTTGCAGTGCAATGCTGATTATATTAGTTAACATTTTGAAGATATGTAAAATTTTCAGGTTTTGTAATAATATCTATTAAAACCATCATAATCAAGATCTGTAACGGCAAAGAAGACACACCTGGAATATTTTTAGGCCTACTAAAAAAGGTCCTTGTACCAGGTAGGCCTACAGGCTAATTTCTAGAAAATATAAAGGGACTCGCTGTTTCTGTGCAAGAACTAATGCTTTCCAGTGAGTCTAACCAGAGAGATCAGAATGGACCATAATGGTTTAAAAACTAAAGTTCAATGAGAACATACAGAAATGTAATCAGTCTACATATAAATATACACACTTGCAGTTTAATTTTATTTGGTTTTAAAGTTCATCTATGTACAAGAGACAACTGTCATCACTAAGCATCACACCAATTACTATACATAATCTAAAAATATTCATTATATTATGTAGATGTGCACAGAGTCAAAGCTGCCTGTCTTGGCAGATAACAAGTTGCTGTTTGTTTGTTTTAATTGCAGTGGAGACATTTAGCACGGTGCCTGCTTGTTAACATAGGAAACATAATACAAGGCCTTGACATCTAAAAAGATTAGACTGCCTGAGCTGACTTGCTCATAAAAACGATGCTGAGGAAATTGGCAAAGAAAACAAGTCTCTGAAATTCTAAACAAGTATTTTAAATGCAGAAAAATAATCTAAAGGGTCATATTTGCAGCTTATATGCTGCAAATAATGTACTGCACAGCTATATCCATATGAAAGTAAAATTTTCAGTGAAGCGTGGTAAGAAAGCCCTTTTGTTCCTGAATTCATTCTCTTGCAATGATTACAAACAATCAATCTACTTGGATTTTTAAATGCTTTGTATCAGATTTCAGCCTATTGAATCATAAATGTATTTTTTTTCAGGGTAATACTACTGAATATTAAAGGGAAGATCAAATTTTCCAACCCAAAAGCTGTCACTTCAGTCTACAAAAGGCAGTTATTGAAACCTACTACTGTTTTGGAAACGCTTTGTCTGAAATTCCCTCAAAATATGCTACTAAAATACGCAGAAAGGACCAAGAAAACACTAAAATTGAAGATTTATGCTGTAAAATTTGAGTGAATTTGCATATAAATGTTTCATAGGATATATGAAATGTAATAAAAATTCAGGAATGTTAATGCTCTCTCTATTCAGAACATCTGATGTAAAGTGATATTCGGAACATCTGATGTAAAGTGAATACCTGAATCTAATTACAATGAAAGTGAATCTAGACAGTAAGCTGCATAGAAACAGTCACAGAAATACATATGCACATTTGCCTATTGCATATTGGAAAAAAAAATTCTTTCTGAGCACTTCTAATTAGACACAATAGCCAATGACAGATACATCTCCCTTAATTTTAGGGAGGTGTTTTGTCCAAGTTAATTGTCTAAAGCATCTTTAAGCTGGGTATTGAGGAAAAGGTACCTGCAGTTATTCCTTCAGTTCTAAAATTTCAGAATCTGCACATGCCCAGTTGGTAACGGAGGAAAGCTAGAAAATTGAGATTACATGTCTGCCTTTTAGATGGCTAAAATCAATTGAATCCAAAACCTAGTATTTACATAAAATATCATATTCTATATTTTGAGTATGAAAATTAGTGTGATTGATGGATATCAAATAAAACATGGCCAATCATTCTTCTCTCACCAAGCATGACTACTAACCTCTTCAGAATGGTTTGCCTGCCAGGATGCACCTGGTTGTGTTTTGTCTTTCATGCCAGCTTCCTGTCAGAGGGGTATAGAGGGGCTGACATTTGATGGATGCAAAAGAACAAAAAAATAGGTTTTGCGTTAAAGCCAAATTGGCAAATATTTTTATTTCCTGTGACAAGTTTTGCTTAACTAGCACAAGAACACAGCCGTGCATAGTGTAAACCAGAATCTATTTAAGAAGGTAAGTACAGTTGCTGGGTTTCCACTTCCCTTTCTTCACTCGCTTGTTAAATGCTGCGCTGGCACATCACTTTCTTTTCTGTGACAAGTCTTTCGGAAAGCTAACAGAGAGCAAACTGTGCTTAGGCATGTGCACCTGTACCATAGAGGAACCAAATGAAAACATTAAATAATGTTTCTCTTCGTGCAGGAGAAACATCAAGAGCAAAAGAAATCTGCAGGAAGCACTGCCGTAATGGAGAGAACCTGGGAAATATTCTTGTCTCTTCATGAAAAAAGAAAATTCTTCTGAACTGGGAAGAAGCATCATATTTTTATGAGTTTACCTGATTGCTAAGTGCTTACATCTGAACAACCTGTGGCTGCAACAAACCAATATGAGCTTTCCCTCAACTTCCGTTTAACAGCTGATCACCTGAAGGAAGGTCACATTCAGGGAAATAGCACTTCAGTGAGAAGGTCATATTGGACTGATCCAGGCGATATTGCCAAGTCTCCTTTACTTGGAGATCTCTTGGAATGCTAGCATCCACATTGTACAGTCACACAAATCTAACAGTGCCATTTCTAACAGGGAAAATACTAAAATCTGTTTTTCCAGTAAAATATCCAGCTTGATAAAAAAGGTCAATAAAAAAGCTGGATTAATCAAGGTTATTGAAACCTTGATTGTTAAAAACAAAAAAAAGAAAACCATGTATTTATTACAGTAGATGGTGTAGAAATATTACTTTTTTAGTCCTGAAAAGTGTTAATTTATAGTAGTATTATTAATATGGAAAATGATATGTCTTGAAGCAACTACGACTAAGGTGATTTGTACAAATCAGTATTACATCACATACTTCTATCCTTAACCAACACAGTTAAGAAAAGCTGGAGAACAAGAAAATGTTGGGTAATATCTTTGGATACTATGGCAACTTGTTCCTTTATAGGTCTTTCCATACAACTACCACAATTTCAGCAACAGAAAAAGATTTTAGCAAAAATGAAAACAAATTTACCTCTTAATTTCTGCTTAAGGGAGCTTGCGTTCTATAGTAATTTAAGTGTGATGTTTGAAATTAAGCTAGCAAAAGTAATTGAGCCTTCCCAGTCTTAATATAATTATCAACAAGTGAAATTAAGAGAAAACAGTTATGCTAACTGAGTCTTCAAGGAAGGCAGTCAATATGGAAATTGTCAACAAAGGACATCCTGATTTCTAAAGCTATCATGAAGTTTGAGGAATTGAATTCCGTAAGGGAATGAAATTAGCACTAAAATTTATATTAACATGGTAACTTTTACTGTCAACCTCCTACACTGTCAGATGCTTCCCTTTGGGCTCTCTGAATCCTGAAAGGGATGCAAATGCTATTCTACTATTACTAGCTTTAACCTTGTCCATGTCACATCTTCGTATTCTAGGCTAGAATGAAAACCTTACTTTCAAAAAAATAAAGCACACATGAAGATTTTACTCACAAGGGATAGCAACATTTTACTTAGTTGCAACCTACATACTTACCTACATATCTGTCGCAGGAAGATGTACAGGGAAATAGTAACATCATGGTCAATAAGGGATTAGACAAATTTATGAACAGATCTATAAGCAGATACTGAAAGGGATGGACAAGGGTACAGCTTCTAACACTGCTAACACAAAAAGTGTGATGGCTGGAGGATTGTGGGAGGCCTGGACAGCAGAAGATAGATTAAGTTCACTTGCTCCTTCTCAGCAGCATGCCCAGCTGCCCCTATCAGATCCAGAACAGAGCTGGACACACTTCCAGTCTCACTGAGTAGGGCATTTCTCATGTGCTTGTGCAGGCTGTCAAGGACATCTGGACAATGAACAGTGCTCACAGCTCACTGAGATTAATCGTGGCTCCCAGGAGCCACCTCTTTAACATGTCTGCAGAAATGGCCCCTCTTCAGAAGAGTTTCTAATTAAGCAAATATTTTTAAAAACTTTTCCTCTTCTTTGAATGCAAGCTTTAAAGCCCTCAGACTTTGCAGCTGTGATTTATTTTTCATTTGCCATAACTAATATTACTACTGGTCCTAGCAGTTTTATTTGGCTTTTTCTCACTGCAATTTTCAAACAGTGTTTGATAGTCCAGAGAAATTCCACGTACTACTTCACAAAAATACTCAAAGCTGTTCTTCAAACACATGCTGTCATTTATTGTACAGAAAGCAGTACTGTAATTCTCTGGCGTTGCATCATCTGTTCAACTCAGGTTACTCACCCTTTTGCATTACCAAGATTGTATTTTTCCTCCCTGAGAAATAACGGTTATAATAGACTGTTTTCAAAATGACAGCTTAAGTGGCTCCATGGTTCCTTAATATCTATTCAGAAGTCTTGTCTCCCTGCATATTTTTATTGCTTTCTTTAAAAAGCACCTTGTGAGAAAGGTAATACATTATTAATGCTACATGTCATAAAATAAAATAAATACTCACTTTTTGAAGAATCTGATCCACTAATCAAGAGTAAAGGAATGCATCTGAATTATTCAAAGAACCTCAAATAGTGCAACTTGTACTCAAATTGAATATCGTGAATAGAATATTTGCAATGTAAGAAAAAGAATCTCTATTCATATTAACTACTCCATTTTCATAACAGGAAATGATATTTTTATTCTTATTTTTAATCAGTGTAAATTCTTTACCCACCTTGCAAGGGCAAAAAGGTCCAGGGTAGGTTTCTGCACTTTTTTACCTTTAACCAGACTTCTAAAGTAATGTTTATGTCCACAAAAACAGTTGTTAGGGCAGGTGCCCCATGCTCCAAATGAAGCAGGTAAAACTCTGTTCATGTGCAACAGAATTATGTCTTAGTTAATGGTGAGCTGCAGTTTGGCAGTCATTAAACAACTGTGCAAAGAACATGTGAAAAATGCTACAATTTGTTGTGAGAAAGCAAGCATTGCTGAGTTGGCAGCATTTTGAACCAGGGAGTGACAGCATCAAGGACAAGACGGGAATGAGGAGATCTTAGACATTTAATTAAAAACAGCTCCTGCAGCCAGAATTTGTTTCTTCCCTATTACAATCCATTTATGTCAATGAATTTTCTGGCACTGCTTCAAGTATTTTTCAATACAGCACCCTGTTTTTCACAATGTGGTATTTATACCATATTCCCCAAAGATATTTGCATTCTCCAGTAGGAGTTTTCTGTGGAAAAAAAAAAACAAACCAAAACAAAACAAAAAACCAAACAGCTGTGCCACATTTGTAAATGCATCTGCAGAATGTTATTCTTGCAAATAGGAGCCTCCTGATTCCTGTACAACAGTATGTCCTGTTCAGATTGATGATTTATTTAGATGTTTTTTTTTAATAGATTCTCCTGGTTCCAAACAGACCTGCCCAGGAACTATTAGGAATGTCAAATTGATAAAAGTAACAATAGTCATCAGAAAGAAGTAAAGCAACAAACTGCTATAGGAGAATGGAGTTCATGATTCTATTCCTTGCTTTTTGTGATCAAGTCTTGAATCTTGAGATAATCGATTCTTCCTTCTTGGTTTCATTTTGCCTGCTCAACACATGCATGGCTTCTTATTATTTTCCTGTCAATTAAACTTTCTCAGGGGGGAGAGAAGGTGGGAGTGGAGGAAGAAGTCTTCAAGAAGACATACATATTAGTTCTCAACATCTGAAAAGTAATAGTGTCTTGCTTCGGATGCACTTACAGTGACTGACTTCATATCGTTGGGGCTGATAAGTTAAAGAGCTGCCTTTATGATATGAGTGTTTTGTTTATGTAAACCTGAAAGCTAATTCTGAAGGAGCAGATTTTGTACATTCTAATATGAATTTAACCTGTGTGCTGCAATATAAATCATACAGCTGTTTTAAAACTACATCAGCAACCTGCAAACAGTATACTTCTTGCAGCTTCCATTTGGGAATCTGAGATTTGGCAGACATACCTTGACCCGTGATCCTGTTACCAGAGATATCAAATTAATGCTCAATTCAAGTAGCAAGTTTGAGACCTCAAACCTGATCCAATTCCTATTGAAATCAATGGATTGTTTCCACTGAATTCAGTGTCCATCTGTTCAAACCAAATGTGCTTTGTATTTTGTGACAAAAAGAGTGAAGAGCAAGAGAATTTTTTTGTCTCTGTGTTTTCCCTAGAGGAAAGCCATAAGCTGGAGCTATGGGATTTATGAACCCCTTTTGTTTAGTCCTGAAGGATCAAAATGTCTCCAAATGCCTATATTCCCATTAGCTTTATGTGCTGTGTCTCTGGAATAAAAATATTTTATCCGTTTGTGTTTCAAAAACATTGAAAAATCTGCAATAATCTTGAAGAAAAACGACTTCTGCCTGGAGAACATGCAAATTTCCTTTAGAATCTAACATTAATCTAGAAACATGAAATGAAGTACATACTGAGCTCTTTCTGTACGATTTAATTGAAATGTAAGAAAGAGACACTTTAATATTAATATATTTTTCTACTCAACTTTGAGCATGTTTACATGCATACAGAGATTTTAGTAAAAATTATTTTCAGTGAATGGTAAGTGATATACTATATATCTATAACTATAGAGAGAGAAAAGTGCTTTTTCATTATAGGGTGAGCAGGTCAAAGCGCAGCCAGAGAGAATGCATTTGTCACGTCTTCTATTCAATCATCTCATCTGTTTTTCCATCTACATGTATTCATCATAAATCTAGTAAAACATGCTGAAATGCACTGCAAGGGAAACCTCAATAATGTCCATAGATTTACGTGTTAGCAAAGGGAAACCTCAATAATGTCTGTAGATTTATGTGTTAGCAAGAATAGATTCTAACAGCAGCATTACTTTCTATTTCAAACCTGTGATAAAACTTCTGATGCAGTTTGAGAGTTATCTGACAAAACATCTCCCTGTTTCAAATATGGCACAAGAACGAATGAGTTGGCAAAATGCTACAGATAAAAGGGTAGGAACATTCTTTATCCGGATTATTTTTTTAAGATATCTTGGTGTGAAATATAGATTATCCCATTTAAATCTTGAGTCCTTATCCATACGCTTTGCTGGGTGCTGGAACTTCCAGGAGCTGACATATCAGAATCAAAACCCAATGAAGCTGAGCAAATGATTTTCATCGGCTCTTGGTGGACCTTCATCATGTACTGAATGAATAAGGATTCTTTTATAACAGTGAAAAATACATCTTTTTTAATTGTAATTGTTTTAGGGAGACCTGATATATCTCTCACTACCTGTCAAAAAGATAACATATTTAGTATTAGTTAGTACAACCTTTTTTATATTAATATTAATTTGAAGATTAGCCCTCTTTCTTCCTGCCTTTGTATTTTGAGTATGTTAGTTGCCCTGCTGTTAGTATCCTACATGCCGCCTTTTTCCTTTCAGAATATTCAGACCTTATGCTGAATATTAAAATAATCAATTTCTTTCCCTGAGGTATATTTTTATACAAGAACACATCTAGACAAATAATTACGAGTGTACTAAGTGTTTTAAAGTGGTATGTTATCTTGGTATGCTTTGATTTTGAGATCGTTATTTGGTAAATGTTGATCTAATCTCCAGTATAGGCTGAACTTGGGAGCTATACAGAAGGAGCTCTGTCTGGATGAAGGAATGGCTGCCTTCCAGAGGACCACTTTCCAGGATGAGTTTGGTGTATCTTGACTATGTAAAAGTTTTGGGAGGGATTCAAAACCTAGTAGAAATAATTTGAAAAAATCGTTTCTTTCCAAATATACTATAGAGAACACAAAGCATTGACAATGTTAGGGAAAAATATCTCAGTTTCCTGTCTTATCAGCCATTCATAAAGTATAATTGGTCCAGCTGCACAACATGGCATGAATCATTAGGATGACATTATCCTGTCTTCATGCATTTCTTTTCTGCTGTATCTCACAAGTCTGAGACGGACAGCTATTTTTCATACTGAAAGCTCTCATATGCCAGGTCCCACATGAACTAATGCTGTCCTCTATCTTATTCAACATCTGTCAGATCAGCAGAGATGTTCCAGACTCAAAAGCCAACAACACCTGACGATACAGCTCATCTATCAGGAACAAAGAGTACCATCCAGGTCCTTGAATGACTGGAGTGTGTGCACAGATGAGAAGGAGTTGTCTTGGGACTTTCAGGAAAGCTAATACTTGAACCTTTCCTCATGAGCAGACTTAGCTGCAGCACAGGTTTGTGAAGTTAAGCCTGAATCTTTTCAAGGCCTGTATCTACCCTGCAGTCACAGTTTCATTTGGTCCTGTCACTCTGTAATGACATGTGTAGAGTGACAAAAAACTCAAAAGTGGAGTGATTAAAAGTGAATTAGAAAATGATAAGTGGTGTCTGACAGGTGAAGAGGAATTAATTGCCCATCAAAGAACGAGAACAAATCTAGCAAGAGTTCAAAGTATGCAAAAAGAGATGGCTTTTCAGGTGGTTGCAGTTCACATCTGGCACTGCTGGTCACAAAATGCTGTCACTGCTTAGAGCTTACTGGGTTCAAGAGGAAAAATAGCAAATCCTCAGAGAAATCCTCTGTGTTATTTATTAAATGTATAGCAACAGTTGTCAGTTCAGAAAATCCTGAAGCTACAAATGGCTGGATCCTGAGAGAGTAGCAGGAAGAAGTGCTGTACCTGCTTTAGCATTTTCTTATAGTCTCTTCAAGGTATACCTCCACTGGGAAAGTCAGTCTTCTGGCTTGAATTCACTACAGCCTCTCTTATGTTCCTTATTCACAGCCATCCAGTTAAGTTATTGAGCTCAGATATGGACCGCCAATTAACATGACATTGTTAATGTATGCGTTCGCGCGCACTGGTATAAATCAGAGAATGATATATAAGTTGGTTAGAAGGGAGGTTTGTAGCCATCTGATCCATCCAACCATCTAAGGCAGAGCTAAGGTTAGGTCAGGTTGCTTGGGGCTTGCCTTGCTCAGCCCCTGTTCCAGCACCTGACCACCCTCCCTGTGAATTATTTTTCAGTTATATCTAATTAGAACTTGTTCATTTACTTACTTGTCTGCTTCTGGTTCTGTGTTTGTGTTGCATGTTCTTCTTCTGAGCACTAGACTGCTGCTTTCAGTTGCTTCTGGGAAATTCTAGAAGGTTCTGCAGCCCACAGCTTCTGTGGACTGTGATTGGCAGGTTCAATGTTGTTAGCTGACTCCTGATTGGCTGATTCTTGAATAAAAAAGCAGGATCAGTTGACTGATTGGGCTGCTGGCTGCTTGTGGTGGAACAGCTCCCTAGTTGGTAAGTGGGTGCCTACGTGCAGCTGGCTGACAAGGCTGTCTGTGGCAGGTTGGGGGCTGGAGGCTGGAAACTGTCCAGGAAGGTGTGGGAGTGCTCTGCAGTGCTGGTGCCACACTGCAGGCTCAGTTCTCAGTGCTGGCAGCTGCCATCCCCTTCAAGGTGACAGGCAGTACCCAGTGCCTCCCCCAGGACACTTGAACAGAGCTTCCTTCAGCTGAGTTGGATGCTCTAGCCAAATCTCACACTCTGGTGTGACAGTATGAATGCATCTTCCACTCACAAAGTTTGCTTATAGTAACATAGTAGATATGAAACTTTGGGAGAGTTCTTTTTTTTCTGATTTCAACTTTTTTCTGTTCCTTACAAGCTGGGCTAAGCTGGTTTTCTGTTACAAAGCCTTATTAAGTATTTAAGTCTGTAGAAACAGAAGGATCATCCTGAATGAGTGACACTTAATACTGACTATGGACTGTTCTTTGGCCATTGTGGCCTCTTTTTTCTGTCTTCAGGAGAGTCAAAGAAATCAGTTTGTTTAGCATCTGGAAGAGAAGAAGAAGCGGTGATCGTATTGCTGTCTACAGCTACTTGATGGGAAGCTCTAGAGGAGGCAGAGCTGGACTCTTTTTGGAAATGTACAGGGAATAGACTTAGACAGAATGGCTAAAAGTTGAAGCAAGGGATATTCCAGTTAGACACAAGAAATTTTTTACCATGTGAATGGTCAGTCTCTAGAACAGGGGATCACAGGGGTTGTGGAATCTCTGTCCTTGGAGACACTCAAAATTCAGCTGGGCAACTCCAAGCAATCTGATCTGTTTTGCCCTGCTGCAAGCTGGCAGACTAAACTAGATGAGCTCCAGAGGTCCCTTCCAACCTAAATTATTCCATGATTCTGTGGATCCTATTGGTAAGCCTTTAATACATCTCTTCATTACTACACATGCAGTAGATTTTAATAAAAGTATTAACAGAAATAGTCTATGTGAAATTTAAATATTCTACTTAGCATTTCCTTATTTCTTTCTGCATGTATTTCCTGATCATGACTACCCTTACTGAAAAGGAAACTTGAAATACTTTCTTGCAAGAATTCTGAATAACATTCCTGGCAGAAAAAAACCCAAACCAAATCCCAAAACCAAACTTCTCTTGAAATTTTAAGTTTACAAATGGCATTTTAAAAATTTACTCTTTGTTATCTTCATGATCCGTTTCAGGGTTCAACATTCGTATTATGAATAGAAGAGACTAATGAGAAGGATTGTTTTGGTATTTGAGGTCAGGAGAGAGTGCAAGAATAATTTGTAGAACTACAGAAACATGACCCAAAGTGATTAAGAATTTTTGTTTGTTAAAGGCTGACTTTTTTAACTGTTTGACAACAAAAATTAAATGTTAGACTGGAGAGGGAAAGGTAAACCAACCAGTAATGTGGGAAATTAATTAACAGTGTGCCCTGGGTGCAGCTGTGCTAAGAGCTAAAATCTTACTCTGTATAGGCTGCCATGCCTTCTTTTTCAGGCTACTTTCTGAAAGGTTTTTTCTTAGTAGCCACAGATTTCCTGCCCTCTCCTAGCTTTTTATTATTTAAATATAAAATATCCTCCTGTAGTTTTTTGAAAAAAAACCAAAAGAGCTCTTTCCTCTCTTCCCATAGTCCTGTTCTAATTGTAATGCTTAACCTGCATTGCTATGTCTCTTTTAAGCTTCGGAAAATGAAGAGAAGGTATGGGTAAAAAGGAAATACCATTCTGGTGCCCTTTCTTAGTTATCTTCTAGGAAAACAAGAGTATCAAGAACAGCATACTTGGGGTTGTGCATCATTGCAATTCTGCATTGTTTCTGATGGATCAGCTGACATGATAAATAGATAATATATATTCTAGGAGTAGAGTTATTGCAAATTGTGTATCTTCCTTCTATGAGCTTCCTCAACACTTTGGTTGAACAGTGTCATATAAAAATCTCAAAATCGCAGGAGAAAGATCTTTTGCCAAATAACTCAATGGAGGCGCTTTGGAAAGATGAAGTATAGCCTCAGGTCAGTATGAGTGTTCTGGGATGTATTTTCCCTGAGATGAATTTCATACAATATATATCTGAGAAAAGAATCTGAAATAGTGTAAATAATAGTCTCACAGAAGAAGCTACCCACTCACCATGCAGGTGTTGCTAAAAACTTATGGCAGTTTAACTTATTTACTAACATTCTTTTCCAGCCTTTCTGCAAATGGATTGTTACTAAAAGAAAATAGAAGTGGCTGTTACAATGTGTCTTTTTCTTTAGTCTTTGCCATCAGGCCTTATAAAATTCTCTCTTCTTCACCTTGCATTAGTCCCCAGACTACCTCTGTATGTAATAGAAAAAGAACAGAATAAAGATATCTATTGTAAGAGTATAATGCATTTTATGACGTGGTTAGTAAACGAAAAGGCGATGACAACATCTCTGATAATGTGAGGTGTCAGTTTCATTTGTTCCTACACCTTCTCGTGTTGGTGTCAGGTCTAAGGTTCTGTTTGGGATTCCCCTTATGGATTAGTCACTGCCAAAGGCAGTGTGGATAGGTAGAGACAGGTGCCTTCAGGTGTGTGCTCTGCCAGCCTGATTCCCAGCCTTCCAGGCTAAGTAATTAGATAACTAAGATGCAGTAGATTTCTGTCCAGTAGCCACCAGAAGATGGTGTACAGTCAACACAAAAGTCAATCTGAAAAGCTGTCAGTATGTCCTTCGGTATATATCCTTGGAGATAAAGAAGTGTTTCTAGGTCCACCTTTAAGGACAAATCCATTTCAGGACAATCTCATCAGCTCTGTTTTGCTGCGACATAAGACTGATTGTTCGGAATTGTGTCGAAAGTTCATATAGCCCAGGATTTCGACTCCCAGAGTGGCTGTAAATGGATGCTTGAAGAAGAGAAAGACAGGTTTCCCTGACAGCTGATTTTGACACCTAATGGCTTCCCTGGTTTCCACTATTTTTGGTTGATTGCTTACTAAATCAGATGTAGTTTCTGTGTGGCTAGTAATGCATAATTAATATAGGATTTCTCTTTCATGACTCATCCAAACTCTTACTGAACCCATGTAAACTTTTGGCATCAGTTGTGTTCTTTGGCAAGGAGTTTCACATCCTAATGAAGTTGCATTAATGGTGGACTAATTTAGGTTGGAACCTGCATCCTGGTAGTTTATTTCATGACATCTGGTTCTTATACATGAAGGGCTGGTGACTGATCAACAAGTTGATCCAGCGCCACCTCCTCCATGCCACTCAGATTTCTGTTGCATCTGAAGGATACAGAGGAGTCTTTGCTTACTTGAGCATGACTCATAAGGAAGCCTTTTCATAGCTTTGATCATGCTTGCTTCCCTTCTCTGAACCTTTTCAAGGTCTAGTATATTCTTTGAGATTAGAGGATAAGAACTGGATGCAATATGCAAGATATCAATAAATCATGGTTTACTTGTGGTTGTTTGTAGTGCTTTATCTTGTTTTCTTACACAATGATTAACATTTGCTTTATCTTTCAGGCTGCTACTGAGCTGATATTTTCATGGGACTATTTAAAATAACCCCCAATGTCTTGGTCCTGAACAATAATAATCACCTCAGAGCCTGTTGTTTTATACATGAAATTAGGATTGCTCTGCTCATCCAGCATGCATCACTTCATGTTTTTCTTCATTGAGTTGTGTCTCTCTTTAGTGCCTAGCTACTCTAACTTAAAGTCCTTCTGCAGTTCTTTACAGCTGCTCTTTGTCCTTACTCCTTTGAATGACTTTGTGTTGTTGAACTTCCATCACCTAACTACCTAACTGCTTGATCCCTTTTCCATCTTGTGACTGTTCAACAGTCACAATACACATCCCTGCAGAATGCCATTAGTGACCTCCCTTCTTCATGAGGGCAGATCATTTATTCCTACATTTTGTTTCCTATCTTTTAAGCCATCATTTAGCCATGGCATTCCCTCTTATGCCATAGCTTCTTAGTTTTTTTCAAAGCCTTGATGGAGAAATTTGTTGAAATCCTTTTAGAAATACATATAGACTTTTATCAACTGGATCACTTTAACTGCATAGAGGTGACCTTTTTGGAGAATTCTTTTAGGTTTGTAAGGGGCAATTTCTGTTAAGAGAAGGCAGGTTGACTCTCTTGAAGTACATTATTTTTCTCAAGATGTACATTAGTTTTTTTCCTTACAGTTTCTTCAGATGCCAGATTTCCAACATGTCATTTTTCACATCTGTCCTGGCATCCTTCTAAAATTTGGTACCATGTTTTTCCCTCCCCAATGCTCAGATACCAAGGTGGTTTTAAGTGAATGGTTATTCATCACTATGAGTAATTTGGCTTTTTGACTTCCCTTAGAAGTCTTAGATGAATACCGTTTATTCCATATGATTTGTTATCATTCATAACATTAAAATATCCTGGAATCTCTTCTATAGACACTTCAGTTTCAGACAGATCCTTTGAGTCCTCCACAGAGAAGGATTCTGGTGTAATAGTCTCCTCTTTCTGCCACAGGGACCATATGCAAAGAATTTGGCTTCTCTGAATGCTTCTCTTGGGGTATACGTGTTGACCTTAAAGACTTTTTGAAAGATTTCTTCATTTCGATGTATATGAGAAAAAGGTTGTTAGCTTTTATTCCTCTTGAATTCTTCTTTGGGTGACTTACTGTGTATGTTTAATCTACCAAAGTTTTATCATCACTTCATTTTTAACAGGATGCCTTATTCTGTCCAATAAGCTGTAGGGAATGCTAAAATATTTTTAAGATCTTTAATGAAATGGAAACATGTTTGAATATAGTAAAATGTGTTTATTTCCTCTTGTTATTTAATTTGATTGCCTTTAAAGGTAATTTTTTTCAAAATTCCTTTTTTTTATACATTCTGTGTAATGTCAGGCACATAAATATGTATATACATTTCTTTGCTGAATAGGGAAGGATTTAATTAGAGGCTTAAATATTGTGCTGAATTTGGGCTTGATAACTTAACTTCCTAACAGTCTAAGTGATATTTAAGGTATCCATTATGAAGAATAAAACTACCCACAAACACCCTGAAGACTATAGTTAAAGCTTGTCAAAGAGATCAAAGCTCAGTTTAGCAACTTTCATTGCTTTTTTCCCCCCTTTTTCCTTTAAATAATGCTGAAGTAGTTAGGCATACTTTCTTTTTCATTACAGTGTACCATACATTACAACATAAAATTACCCTGAAACCTGTTTTCCTTCCATTTCTAGTGAGTTATGAATTGACGGATTTGAAGTGGTTATCTTGTTCTTGTATTAATGATTGTTCATTAATCATAAGACTACCGTTCAGGTAGAGATTTATCAGGTAAACTGAAATTCTCTCTCGTTTCCATTTCGGATGACTAGTTTTAGATTTGCAGTAGCTTGTCTAGATCTCAGGTCCTTCTTTTAAATTAGTTTCCTTAGGGTACTGAAGTTTTATCAAATAGTGGAATAGTAAACAGTTGTTCAGACTTTGAGCCCTAATGCTTCTGATTAGAGCCACGAAATATTTGCTTTCCTATTACTAGTTTCAATTGAAGCAAATATACTGTGGTGGTTTGTCCCTGTCCAGATGCCAGATGCCCACCAAAGCCACTCTATCTCTCTCACCCCCTCAGCTGGACAGGGGAGAGAAAATATAACAACAGGCACATGGGTCAGATAAAGACAGTTTAATGAAGCAAAAGTGCGCATGGAAGCAAAAGAAAAACGAAAGATCTTATTCTCTACTTCCCATCAGCAGGCAATGTCCAGCTGCTTTCTGGAAAGTAGGGCTTCAGTATGTGTAGTTGTTTCTCCGGATGACAAATGTGAAACTAATGTCCCCCCCTTCTTCCTATTTCCCTCAGCTTATATTGCTGAGCAGACGTCATGTGGTATGGAATATCCCTTTGGTCAGTTTGGGTCAACTGTCCCAGCTATAGCCCCTCCCAAGTTTTTACCCACCCCCAGCCTACTCGGGAAATGTTGGGGAAACAGCCTTGATGCTGTGTGAGCCCTGCTCAGCAGTAGTCAAAACACTGCTGTGTTATCTAGCTACCACTGCACAGCCCGATGAGGGCTGCGTCTCAGACAGACCCATTACAATATCCACCCCTTATTCCATACCATTTGTGTCATGCTCAGGTACCGAATAATGTAATGCACGTTCTTCTTACCAATAGTTGCAACTGAAACTACATACTTAAACCATATTTATCCCCAACATAGAGATTTAGACATTCTCATTAACTACTGTCCCTCGTCCTCTAGCAGACAGATAGTCTTTTTTCCCCCAGGTCTGCAACTTAGGTCCCATCTGTCAAGACGAGTGTTCAGGGCAGGAGAAGCAGTATGTTCGATTGTTGGGCACCAGCGCCAGATTGGTTTTGTTCATCACTGCATTCTTCTGGTTCCTTGCCAAACTCACTCTTCATCAGTCCAGGTCACTCCTGCTACATTACTTCCTACAACATACAAATTACTTTTCGGCAGAGGTTAAGTCTCCTTGGGGCACACATCAGGTCTCCCCATCCTTCTGCATTACCCACCAAGTACACCCAGGGCCTTGAGCAAAAACAATCCCATGAATGGGTTTGCCTTTTCCCATGGGAGGAACAACCCACACTGCCTTTCCCAGCCACTTTCTTGTATGCACTATGGGGACCTTGTCTCCTCCCACAGTATGCAGAGATTTTGTTTGAGCAGAACCAGGATGGTTAGCAGATCCTCTGGTGTTAACTAGCCAAGTGGCCTCTGCTAAATTTGTGTCCCAGTGCTTCGATGCCCCATGGCCCAATGCTTTCAACATAGTCTTTAACAGTCCATTATATCATTCAATCTTTCCAGAAGCTTGTGGGTGATAGCGGATGTGACACCCATTCAATGCCATGTTTCTTTTCCCAGGAGTTTATCAGGTTATTTCGGAAATGTGTCCCATTGTCTGATTCAATTCTTTCTGGGATGACATGTCTCCACAAAATTTGCCTTTCGAGGCCTAAGATGGTGTTTCGGGCAGTGGCATGGTTTACAGGGTATGTTTCTAGCCAACCAGTAGTTGCTTCCACCATGGTGAGTATGTAGCACTTGCTTTGACATGTTTGTAGCAGTGGTCCAATATAGTCAATTTGCCAGGCCTCACCATATCGAAAACCCAGCCACCGCTCTCTATTCCAGGGAGATTTTACTCGTGTGGCTCACTTGATTGCAGTACATTTCGCACTCACGAGTAACCTGTGTAATGGCCTCCATGGTCCACCCCTTGATCACAAGCCCATCTGTATGTTGCCTCTCTTCCTAGATGTCCAGATGTTTCATGGGCCCATCGAGCTACAAATAGCTCACCCTTACGCTCCCAGTCCAGGTCCACCTGAGCTACTTCAATTTTGCCAGCCTTGTCTACCTGTTCATTGTTTTGATGTTCTTCTGTGGCACGGCTTTTGGGCATGTAAGCATCTACATGATGTACCTTTAGAGTCAAGTTTTCTACCCGGGCAGCAATATCCTGCCATAGTGCAGCAGCCCAGATGGGTTTACCCCTGCTCTGCCAATTAGTCTTCTCCCACTTCTATAGCCAACCCCACAAGGCATTAGCCACCATCCAGGAATCAGTACAGAGATAGAGTACTGGCCACTTTTCTGTCTCCACAATCTCCAGGGCTAGTTGGATAGCTTTTACTTCTGCAAGCTGACTTGACTCACCTTCTCCTTCAACAGCCTCAATGACTTGTGTGGGATTCCACACAGCAGCTTTTCACTTCTGATGGTTTCCTACCACACAACAGGATCCATCCATAAACAAAAAGTAACGCCTTTCATTTTCTGACAACTCATTATATGGTGGTGCGTCTTGGGCACAAGCCATCTCCTCAGGCAATGCTCCAAAATCTCTACTTCTGGCCAGTCCATGATTTCTTCCAGGATTCCTGGATGGTTGGGTTTTCCCAGTTGAGCTCTTTGGGTGATCAATGCTATCCACTCACTCTATGTAGCGCTGGTTGCATGATACATAGAAGGCATGTTTCCTTTGAACATCCAGTGTAACACAGGCAATCGTGGTGCCAAGAGGAGAGATGCTTCTGTACCAAGAACTTCTGAAGAGGCTCAAACCCCCTCATATGCTGCTAGTATCTTCTTTTCAATTGGGGTGTAGTGGGCTTCTGATCTTCAATAACCTCGGCTCCAAAACCCTAATGGTTGACCTTGGGTTTCTCCTGATCTTTTCTGCCAGAGGCCCCAGGTGAGACCATGCTCCCCAGCTGCAATGTAGAGTACATCTTGCACATTTGGTCCTGTCTGGACAGGCCCAAGAGCTACCGCACGAGCTATTTCCTGTTTGATATCATCCAAGGCTTGTTGTTGCTTAAAGCCCCATTCAAAACAGTTCTTCTTTTGTGTTACTTGACAGAGAGGACTCACAAGCTGACTATAACCTGGAATATGCATTCTCCAGAACCCCACAAGGCCTAGGAAAGCTTCTGTTTTCCTTTTTGTTAGCTGGTGGAGAGAGAGTTGCTATCTTGTTGACCACACCCATAGGCATATGATGGTGTCCGTCCTGCCATTTTATTCCTAAGAACTAAATCTCCTATGGAGGTCCCTTAACTTTGTTTTTCTTTACGGTGAAGCTAGCTTTCAGAAGAATTTTAATTACTTTTTTTCCCTTCTCAAACACTTCTCCTGCCTTATTGCCCCACACGATGATGTCATCAATGTATTGTAAATGTTCAAGGGCATCACCCATTTCCAGTGCAGTTTGTATTAGTCCATGACAAATGGTAGGGCTGTGCTTCCACTCCGGGGGCAATTGATTCCAGGTATATTGGATACCGCTCCATGTGAAAGCAAACTGTGGCCTTCACTCTGCTGCCGAAGGAATTGAGAAAAACTCGTTGGCAATATCAATCATAGCATACCACCAGTTCATATTGGAGCTCTCGCATATCTGGTACAGCAGCACTCAATGGTGGCATCACTTTGTTCAGGCCACAATAGTCTACTTTTAACCTCCACCCTCTGTCAGACTTTTGCACTGGTCATATGAAGCTATTAAAAGGCGAATGAGTCTGCTGATGACTCCTTGCCTCTCCAGTTGATGAATCAACTCACGGACGGGAGCCAAGGATTCTGGTTGGTGCGATACTGCCGTCAGTGCACTGTCCTGGTAGCAATTGGCACCTGCTTCAACTTGCAGTAATCCCACAACAAATAGATCCTCTGAGAGGCCAGGCAGGGTAGAGAGCTTTTTGATCTTTGTGTTCACAATGGCTACACCAAAAGCCCATCGATATCCCTTTGGGTCCTTGAAATACCCTCTCTTGAGGTAGCCTATGCCAAGGATACAAAGGGCTTCTGGGCCAGTCACAATGGGGTGCTTTTCCCATTCGTCCCTTGTTAGGCTCACCTCAGCCTCCAATACAGAGAATTCTTGGCATCCCCCTGTCACTCCTGAGATCCAGATGGGTTCTGTGCCCCTATACTCTGAAGGCACCAGCATACACTGTGCACCAGTATCTACTAAAGCTTTATGCTTCTGTGGGTCTGATGTACCAGGCCATCGGATCCACACAGTCCAGTATACTCAGTCATCCCTTTCCTTCTCCTGGCCGAATATTCACTGTCTGAGCTTTGCATTGCCAGACCAGAAGTTTCCTCACCAGGATCAAGCGAGGTGATCTCTGTTCTTCTATGTCTGGGAGATCATTGATTACCTTCTTGTATCTTTGCAGAAACTATGCTGACAGCTTTCTTGGGTGATTCCTTCTTAACAGCTGTCTTCCCTCTCAGTTCACGTACACGGGCTTCCAGCTTGGAGGTGAGTTCACCATTCCACTTGTCCTCCCCTTGGTCACGCAGGAAAAACCAGAGTGCACCACGTGGCATACGTCTAGGTCTTCCTTTCCCTCTCACCAGCGCAGGAAAGGACTGTCTTCTTGGGGCATCCCTGACAGATAAAGTGCTGTCCTGTAAGAATTAGGTACACAGATTTTCTTCAAAGTTTCGGAGCCAAGCAGATACTCTTTCCACAGTTAGTGTATCCGTATCTGGGTAATACATTGAAGCCAAGCTGCTAGAATATGACATAGGGGCGCTTTGAACCGCCTTCCTCCACACGGCCCGTGTGCACAGGACATTCTCTGGATTTTTGGGGACCTCATCTTTGTCCAGATCACTGTAGATGATTTCCAGCACTGCTAGTTCTCTCAGGTACTGGATGCCTTCATCTGCAGTAGTCCACTTTCTTGGTGAGGTTGCAAGATCTTCCTTGAATGGATATCTTGCCTTTACACTTGAGAGCAGCCGTCTCCAGAGACTGCCAATTACTGTCTCTTTTCCAATTCCTCTCTCAATTCCCTGGTCTCTATCAAGGGACCCCAGCTGTTGGGCTTCTCTACCTTCCAGCTGCTGACTGTTGGCCCTGTTATCCCAGCATCAGAGCATCCAGGCAGCAATACGCTCACCTGGCTGCCGGCTGTAATCTTTCCACAGGTCTCGAAGTTCTGATGAGGTTAAGGACCGAGAAGTTTCTGCTTCCTGTTTGATTTCTCTCACTTCTTCATCTGGTTTCTTTGTTGAAGGACCAGCTTCTTGATCAGATACTACTTCCTCGCTTGCTAATTGAGGATATGGACCTGTTTATTTCCTTATCCACTGTTTCTTCTTCACTACTGGGGCAATTACTGTAGTCGTTGTTTGGGTTCCTATCTCAGCCATGGTGTCCTCAGATGTAGTTTGGGTCCCTGCCTCAACCACAGTCCTCTGAGAGTATTGAACTGTGGCTCGATAGGCACAGGCCAGGCCCCAGTACAGGGCTAGAAGCTGCTGGGTTTCATTGGGGTAGGTAAGACACCCTTCTATCAGGTGGTGCGTTAGTTTGCCAGGATTGCTTGCCTGTTCAGGTGTGAAGTCCCAGGTTATGGGAGGTAATAACTGTCCTAAGAATCTGCTCAAATCCTTCCATGCACCCTGCCACCCAGGGACCGGCCGCCTCAGGGCACTTTTCAGTGTTGCCTGACTCAAAAGCTTCTCTTACACCAGGTTGATGCCAGATTCCACAAAACCCATACCACGCCAAAAGTATTAATAAGTAGTATTAAACATCTCACATAAGGGTGAACGAGAACCTTGGG
This sequence comes from Leptosomus discolor, assembly GCF_034619465.1. Taxonomy (NCBI): domain Eukaryota; kingdom Metazoa; phylum Chordata; class Aves; order Leptosomiformes; family Leptosomidae; genus Leptosomus; species Leptosomus discolor. Next base: position 33,166,137 of record NC_141399.1, on the reverse strand, counting down.
AGCCTGCATAACAAAATCATCCACATCAATTTCAAGGAGGGGGAGATGGATTCTCTCATCTTCTCCACAATAGAGCTCCTGAAGCACACCAAGGCCACCAATACCAGCGCAGAGCACATAGCTATTGTTTGTGCTAGCATGCTCCCAAGCTCCTTCATCCTCCTCACGAAATAGCTTCACCAGCACAATAAAGCCATCAATGTGAGACCAAAGCACATAGCTACTGTTTGTGCTAGCATGTTCCCAAGCAGTGCACAATAAAGAGATAAGCAGTACAGCTAACAAACTCCATCACCTGCGCAGGAGTTTGCCACTTAATAGCTACTCCAGCTACAGCACACTTAATGCAAAACTGCCATTATCGTGCCCCACGTTGGGTGCCAAAAATGCTGTGGTGGTTTGGCCCTGTCCAGATGCCAGGTGCCCACCAAAGCTACTCTACCACTCTTATCCCCTCAGCTGGACAGGGGAGAGAAAATATAACAACGGGCACGTGGGTCAGATAAAGACAGTTTAATGAAGCAAATAGCTACGTGTGGAAGCAAAGGCAAAACAGAAGATCTTATTCTCTACTTCCCATCAGCAGGCGATGTCCAGCTGCTTTCTGGGAAGCAGGGCTCCAGTACGGGTAGTGGTTGCTCCGGACGACAAACGTGAAACGAATGTCCCCCCCCTTCTTCCTATTTCCCCAGCTTATATCGCTGAGCAGATGCCATGTGGTCAGTTTGGGCCAGCTGTCCTGGCTATAGCCCCTCCCAAGTTTTTACCCACCCCCAGCCTACTAGGGAAATGTTGGGGAAAGAGCCTTGATGCTGTGTGAGCCCTGCTCAGCAGTAGTCAAAACACTGCTGTGTTATCTAGCTACCACTGGACAGCACGGTGAGGGCTGCATCTCAGGCAGACCCATTACAAATGCCAATTCAGGATTTTCCTCATAAAGAAATTCTTCCTTGTATAAAGAAAAAATAAAAGCGTATATCTATTCAGCTTGCTTTCTTTAGAGATTAAATGGACTTGGAATATAAACTGCTTAGTTTACAGCTATTTACTTGATTTTTCTACTTATTATAATTTACCAAGGCTTTCTAACATATAGTCAACACCTCTAGTCAGAGTATCTTCAAAATAGCTCTTCAGGCATACAGACTTGCGTTATTTTGGTTAACAGTAACCTCCGCATCTCAAACCTTCTTATTTAGACAGAAATAAGAGTTTAATGATTACAGCTTTGACATGAGACATACTAGCTACACCACAAGTTTGGGAAAATGTGATTAGAAATGCCTTCTGAATAACAGGAGATATCCCTAAGGTATGAATGATGGAGACATATGTATGACCTTTGATTCCACAACATTGAAGTAAAAATCATGCATTATGCTGGCATAGGCACTCAAAAAAAAAATGAATTTATCATCACCCTGAAGAGTTTAAATTCTATTCTGCTTTGTAGAAATTTCTTATAACTTCCTCTTCCTTTTAAGGGCAAATAGATTTAAAAAGTGAAATAAAAGCCTGATCTCATGGGGCTTGGGTTACTTCTATAATAAAAGAATAAAACCTTAGGAGATATCTGGGTGTTGTAGCCTGGAGAGGTTAGAGAGAAGCCTACTGTTGCAAAGATCAGTAGCTGATATCAAAAGTAAATATAGTGATGGCTAATGCTTTTTGATGCTGGAGATGGCTTTGGGATTGTTATAAAGGTATGAAGATTACAGTAAGTGTGTTCATGAATCTTCTAGGTGGAATGAAGGAAGTGTTAGTGACATATGTCTGTTTTCAATATATGTGTATTAAAAATAAGAATAATCAAGGATAAGGGCCAAAGATTAAGCCAGAGTTTAGGAAGAGAGACTCTGAAGTAAGATTACAGATGGACTAAGTAATGCTAAAACTCTACAGAGTGCAGGTGGTTAGTGTTGGTGTAAGTATGCAGTTAAGTTTGGGCTTGGAAAAAGAAGGATCTACATTCAGTTTATTTCTGAGGTCCTAATGTTTACAGTGAGAGTTGGAGAGCTGGAGTTGGCAAAAACTTGCTTGATGGATGTATAGTTTATATAATAAGGTGAAGGCTTTGGTACCGTGTGTGAAAAGTAGAACTAGTGAGTGGGGTATACTAGTGGAGTCTACATGGGTCTGAGTTTGTGCCACTGTAGAGGCTGATCAGTGTTTGTGTTATAGCACTTTTTTTTGTCACTAAGATGATCTAATAGCTGGGTTAGGTTTGATTGCTGGGATTAATGGTTAACATTTAATTTTTGTTTATCTTATCATCTGGAGGTAGTTAAAGCCAAGGTCACGGTAGGGCATCATTAACTACTGAGAAAAATGTTATTTATTAATAGGATCAGTTCTTGATCTCTTCACAGCTTATTTGTGCAAATGGTTTCTTCTTAATTTTAGTCACAGTCCTAATGCCCCTTCTGTTGAAAGGCAGACAAGCTTTATTTGATAGATCTTCTGGGCCCTGGAGGACCAGGAATTGGTATTAGGAAAAATTAGTAGGAATCATTCAACATTCTTGAACTTCTCTGAATGTCACTTCATCTTTGTACTATATGTGTGTACAAACATATATGTGCCAGTCTCTTTCTTCCAAATAAATAATTGCAGTCAGCTGCTTATCAAATGTAATAGCCTTGAGCCTGTCAAAATTTTCATCATCATCCCCTTGCCAGTTCATTTCCCCTATCCCAGACTATGTGTTCATTTCCCATTCAACACCGATCAAAACAGTTGGAGAGTTTGGCCTGCAGACTAGGCTTTGGCAACCTCGTTTAAGTGCTAAATTTGATTTTTGTTTCCAGATTAGAGGTTATGTGTTCTCATTGTCTCCTGACTCCTGCTGAGTTTCCTTCTCAAGAAGCAAGATGCTACTGATTTCTTCCTTAACGCAGAGGTAGTTGTGCCAATAACACCCCTCTGATGGGTTTGGAATAGGGTAGAAGCCAAGAACTAGGAGGAGTTGCCTCTCACAAATTTGTTCAGTGTGCCATGGCTCTTGGCTCCATGTTCTGTGGCAGTCTTCCTAGGGCTGCTGAACAGAGATGAATAGATTGTTTCCCACACCATAAATTACTAACCTCTCCTCTGAGCAGTGGTCAGTTTAAAAAAAAGAGTACTTTGTTTTAAAAGCATTTCACTAGTGTGTTTAATTCCTTTCCATCTTAAATTCAGACTATGCATTAGCTCTACCTTCTTCTTTTTTTTTTGGTTTGCTTTTCACTCCAGAGTCAGAGCCATTTGAGATGCAGGCAAAGATAAATAAATAAATAGTTCTTTATTTTCCTTTTAAAGAATAAATAAGTCAGATTTGCACATTTGAGTTTCTATTTGCACCCACTAGTACTGGAGTTTCATTAAATGTTTTCCATCAAATAGAAGGCATTGCTTGAAGTCTCCAAGCTTTAATAGTTCAAGTAAGAGGTTAGTAACTCTCATTTCTAGAGACATTCTCTATATAATGAATAAGAAAATCTAAGGCAATAAAATTAATGAGAGAAAAAATTGGTAAGAAATCAATGACAAGTCAATGACAGCTGAATGCAATTCATATAAATGTGACTGATACTAAGAGCCATCTGTGAAAGCCTCAACTAGAGAATTAATGTGAACTTCCTGAACTGCTCGCTTTTATTTCTGCTCTTTCTTCATATGTATTTTATTCCTGTCAGGCAAGCCTTGGCTCTTCCAACAGTTTTACAGAAGATGTTAAGAACTGCAGTAAACTAGCAGACGTGTACAGTAACTTCCCTACAGTCTTTAAAACAAAAAATTGATGGTGCCATCTGGAGTCCTGGGAGGATAAACAATTTGCTTTTTAAAGTGTGTTTGATTGCATGTTTAAAGGTATTTTCTTATACATATCATATTATCATTATAATATTAAATCCAGCGTTGTCAAACAGCAGACAGAATAGTTCAGCAAAGTCTTAAGTTATTGATTGCTGTAAGAAATTAGTGTAGAGTTCTGTAAATGTGCTTTGGAATACATAAGCATTGTGCTGCGCAGATCATGCAGTTTAGTGTATTACATTACTGTGTCTTTAGTGACTTGAGTCTAGTATTTCACTGTGACAGCAATCACAGTCATCTTCTCTAACGTGATTCTGCAGCTCCGCTATTCTGTATACTACTTCCTTATGAACAAAACACTAGGCTATAAGATATTAAATAAGCTTAAGCATAGCATGAGGAATGGGGAAATTTAGTAATATAGCTGTAGTCATATAACTCTCAGTATAAACACATTGTTTCAGGATTTACAACATCATTTAGTGGTTTTTGTGTCTCCTTGGAAGTGGTTCAAATTTAGCAAAAACACTGAAATATTTAAAAAAAAAAAAAAGTAAACCCCACTAAATTCCAAAGACAGAGACCTGTACTAACATAGAGAGTGATATAATTATATTGGTTCGGGTATACCAATACATTTTCCTGGGTAGACAATCATATTTTTGAATTTCTATTGATTTTTCTTTTTAGCAGTGGCAAAACATGATTAAATGTAACATCTAGCACACACAATAGTGCCCTGAAATAGCACTTAGATATATCAGATCAGCTCTCACAGTGACACACAAAATTTGAGTACAAATTTCCAGCAGCATCAAAATAACTAATAAACCTTTCCCCTCTCAGGAAGTTAACAGAAGATCAGTCAGGCAACTACTTTCTCCATCCTTCAGGATACTGCCTCATGTTACACCTTTCTTTCACAGAGATATCTTGGAGAGGTCCAGAGGTACATAGTATGAATTTAAAATACTTTCTTTAACTGGTAGAAGTAACAGTACACGCAATTTTATTTTCCCATAAACTTGTGTAACTACAGTCCTGTGGTTAAATACACATACATAAACCTGTGTAAGTACGTACAGAAATTTTAGAGGATAGAAAATCCATCTGCAAGTCTGTATTTTTTTAACATATAAAAAGATTACTGTGGGGGGTGAGTGTTGAAACATTTTATTCTAAATAAACATTCTGTATTTTCATAATATTTTTTTACTAAAAAACTTGATTTCTGCCACAACACCTCCCCCAACCGTCTTACTCAAGAAAGCTACCAATGTCTTCTAATTGAAGACTACAGGATTAATGTCATTAACATGGTTAAGAAATATTCTGTGTACTACCAGGAGTAAAACAAGAAATGGGCTGAACTTGAAACTAAAAAATACTGATAAGTTGTTAGAAAATTCAGAAAAGGTCTTAGACGTGTCTTGTATTCCAATTTTCTACCTTTTAAAGGTCTTGCATTAGGCTGGAGATTGTTTTATAATCCATTATGCATGGTGCCTATTAAAATAAATGCGGCTATTTTTCTTCCATTTAAAATTTGGAAATCAATACTTCAAGTTTATCTTTAAATGAAGTATGGCAAGATATGGCAACATTCCTTTGAGGTTAATTTTCACTTGAATGCCATGAAATATTACATTGGTCTTCTGCATTAGTTCTACCATATATTCTGAGTTCTACTCAGTACCAAGCCAAATCCTGCAAGTAGTGTGACCAGCTCTTACTCTGCAAAAGAAAGAGAATGTGATCAGCTGAAGAGAAGTGTTTGCCTATTTGGCCATAATGGTTTCTCAGTCTGCTTCTTGCCCCTTCACCCTGGGATGGCTGCCCTGTATTGTTCAGGAGTGGCAGTCCAAAGATAAATAGTAAAGCAGCAATGAAGACTAGTGGCAGTTTGATCACCTCATTGGTATGCTGTGCCATGTGTTGTCTAAGAAAGCCATGAAAGCTTGAGAACTTGTGGAAGGCTACAATTTGTGTTTATCATTCATATTTTATGGATAACAACTTTGATTTTCAGTTGTGAAAGCAACAGCAAGTGATAGCTGGGAAGCTGTCAAAATCACTGAAGTATTTAGCAGTGTTATGCCAGTGACTATGCTGAAGACCGTGGAATTCAAAGCCATAAAATAAGTAAAGTCAGGTCCCTTGCTTACCTATTTAAAATGGTTGAATTCTTTGTCTGGAGACAAATGTGAAAGAAGTTGTCAAAAAGAAAAGGATATTTGAAAACTGGAAATAAATATAAAATCTTTTCCAATACTCTGTTAATGTGGACATTTTGGCATTAAATGCCATAATACAGAAAACAAATGACATAATGATCAAAAAATTTGTCTGAAAGGGCTCAAAGCCACTAGGACCATCCCTTTCCTGTAAGCTATCAACTGTCTTGTCTAGGCAGTGTGTTCCAAAATTTACCTGTTTCAACTGTTACAAAGCTTTTTGCAATATCTGACCTGAGTCTGTCTCACTGCAATATTAAGTGATCCACTGCTGTTTATTGTGCTCTTGTGAACATGGAAGGCCTGACCTTCCTCTTTGCAATAGTCTTTCATACCACCTGCACTGCTATGACTTTAGCTCAACTCAGCCTATCTTCTTAGATAAGGAACAAGTACTCAGACTCACAGGGGCAGAGACCTGTTATCTCCTAACTACTAACTAATATTCATATTTAGGCACTTCTAGCTGAACTATACAGGCACCCACAGACAAGCTGTTACAACAAAATTCTTGACAAGTTGAGAATGTTAATGTTGGTGTTCCCTAATCAAATTAAATTGCTTCATTCTGCATGAAAACTTATGTGATTTTCCTCATGGAACAATGCTGAATACAGAGTAGTCCTGTGAATTTATCAGAGAATAGTCTGTTCTCAAATCAGACTGTGAGTAGTCCAGGTATATTGTAATATCTCTTAAGAGAGAGCACAGAAGGTATCCCAGAGCTGCAGTAAAACCTCGAAGTTCAATGTTACAATGCCCTGGATAAAATATTTCTTGGGGAAAAAAAAAAGACTGGTGGAAAATGATAGAGAAGGGATGCTCTTTGAAATCAATTAGCTATGCAGTGGTCATAAATGAAGACATGGTTAGGACATATAAATTGTTGTTAGTGAATAGTAGTTGGGTAAATAGTATGGAAATTTGTTTCTTTCATAGTGCAATGATGGTGCCAGCAACCTCATCTAGTCTAAGAGCATCACTGAACTCTAAGGTCTTCTAACAACTTAGAAGCTAACTTCAGAGTCTCTGACATGACAAGCCATATGCCTAAATAGGTTTAACTATCCCAGGAATACGAAAAATAATGTAGCCAGGCTTAGAGAAGCACAAATAATTATAATATTACATTACCTTCCTCTCAAAAGATTTCTTGACCACCCTGCTATAGCAATGTACTTTGCTGTTCCTTTATTTTACTGTATTATCAGATATTAACAAATTTTAGCCTATGAATTTTGCAGCTGGTGACAAATGTGCTCTGCTGCAAATAGAATTTCATTTCTGCAGGAAAGTGGATATTCAGTTTTATTTTATGCAAGAAAAATATAGAGAAAAATGAGCAAGACTTTTTAAGAATGAGAAAATATAATAATTGTATTGATTGAAAGTCTTTCATCCTGCTCTGCCAGTCCCCTGATTTTGATTTAACTGTTAACCTACACGTAGGAGTTTTTATAGTAGCTGGGGAAGATGAATAGAGAAGAAAGCCCATTTAGCACCCAGAAGCTGGAAAGAAACAGGGTGAGGAAATGCATTCTGGACCATGTCTTCAGCAAATTTCTTAACTTAGGAGGAAGACTTGCTATTAGTTAAAATAAGCCACTGCCACTTTGGATAATACACTCTAAAATTCCACACTGTGACATCTGTGACCGAAAGAATGTGTGTTACTATTATCTACAGAAGTTAACCACTGAGGTTTTTCTATGACTACATTGACAAGACCATAGTTTTAATGTATCTGCACATGTAATAAAATTGGCTGGATTGCTGAGATCTGTACTTCTAGATGAGAAAACCTTTTAGAAAGCTAAACAGATTTCATACTTCAGGGCTTTATATGCAGATTCTGACACTGTCTTTTTCTTGTTGCTTCTTCTAGGGAAGTAGTGTGCTTTGGCATGAAATTAAGTTGCTTTCCTCTCCCTGCCTCTCATACAAGATAACTGTACGTATGATGTCTTGTAAGTACTGAACCAGTCAGATTTACATCACTTCAATGTCATTGTCAGAAATTGCCATGTGATAGGCCCAAAGTCTTCTTCCGGTACAGGCATGTTGCTCTCTCCCCCAGCTAGATTCAAGTTGCTGGAAATGAAGACATTCTCCCTTATTTAGGCCAGATGGAGTAAACAACCCCACAGAAGCAGCTGTAAGTTCAAGGTCAGAATCCACTTCTTTTTGCGTTCAATAAATTCAGGTTTATTGTCCGTTGCCAGAATTGAGGCTATTTAGTAGATGCTACAAATCTGATAGGAAAAATGACCATGATATTCTAGCTTTTTTTTCTATCAGATTTAACACTTCTAAGGGCTTTCTAAATCCTTGAGTTAGCATGTTTACGTATCTTAACAGTCATATAGGGACCATACAATTTTCAGTGTTCTTTTATTTTAGTAAACCTAAAGCATTTTAGTTTGGAGACCAAAATAAATGTAACAGTACTGTTGGAAACATGCTTCTTAATCTTTCACTTAAATTTTTGGAAAATGAACATACATAACACCCATCTTTTCTCCCCAGCAGCGGATTTTCCCTCTTCCACAAAAAAAAAAAAAAAAAAAAAAAAAAGTTAGCAGGGCTGCATGAATTCAAGCTGTTACACTTTTTTCTATGGACAGAATATTGAGCAGAAAAGTTCTAGTGCATTGAAGTCAGGTGGAATGTAGGAGTGAAGATCGGCCATGGCTTTATGTTCAGATAGTCTAAACAAAGACCTAAATCTCATTCTTTGAGTAAGAGATATCCAAAGAAAGCAGAAATAGCTTAAGTAGTCTAAATTATTAAACTTAATAATGAGGGAGAAGAAACCAAATGACCTTGAGAAAGCAAACAGTGTTCCTCATTCTGAGTACTTGTTATTCCCATCTCTCCTACACATAGCTTTGCTCCATCTAATATTAGAGTGCTTAAAAATTCCATCTGTACTTATGGCAGACAGGTGGTATTTGGTGATAGGCTTCTTATTTCCTCAACAGTAACCACATGATGGTGCTGCAAGGCCAAGTGGAACAAATTAAGAGTCTACCAGATTGCATACTGAACAGTGACCCATCCTAATACATCCTCTGTGATATCTCTACGCCTGAGAAAAGGAAGTTTTGTACAATCAAATGAAAGTCTTTATCTGAGACTTACTATCTAACTGGAGTTGCCTGGTTCATTCCTATCCTACTTTCCTAACTTTTAAGTCACTATCTTGTTTCCTCCATAACTTTGAGGGTGTACTAACATGAACACTGCACTGACACAACTTTATCCTCAGCAGGACACTTCAATAAGTAAATAATCTACACAATGGCAACATTCTCTTCCAATCCATCTTTCTACTTTCGCAGAGAAGTTTACTTGCAGCTGAATCACATGCAACTCAACAGACAGAAGAAAGAGAGCAATTACATCTGTACAAAATAATAAGCACAAAAGTTATGTTCTTTGCCAAATGGATGAAACAAGTTTCATATTAGTGTCTCATATTTTGTAAACATAATATAAAATCCTTATACAGTCTTGTTAGTAGTGTCTCTCCTTGGCTTCAATCTTTTACTCATTTTAGTCTGTGTGCTAAGTATATTGCAGTGAAAGTAAAACCATGCTGCAGATGCAAGAGAAAGACAAATTCAGACAAAATTTGATCTGCCGGTGTTTACAATCATACCAATGACTTCTATGACCAATATGCATCTATCTATTACTTTTATTGTTGATACTAACAGATTAGACTACATCAGGATCCATAATCTAAGAATTATAAGGTCATGGCTTCTCGTTAATTTTCCACTTAAAAATGCTAGTAAGAAAAATGAAGAACAAACATTGTGAGATCATATATTAGTGTAAAATACTTCTGTATTTTTCCTAGGCACATCTTTGTACTAGGTAAAATGCTTAGGAAACTTTAGGAGAACATCACCGCTGCCCTTTTAGGAATAGCATCTAATAGGCTAATAACCATGCAAAACTGCATACCTTCTGGACATCTGATTTTGGACACCTGATGAATCTTGTCAGACTCTCATAGCAATATGATCTTGCTTTTATAAAAGGACAGTCCTTCCAGTTATTTAGAGAAAACTGGAGGAAACCAGAAACAAAACATAACACTTAAAAAAAGGAAAAAGGTAGGAGCCTTATTCCCTAACTCATTAACCTCTACCTCATCAACCTCACACAAGGCATGTTTCCAGATAGCACAGGAGGGTGAAGAAATAAGATGAGCAATTTTTCATCTTGATATGTTTGTTGTAATTTTTAAGTGAAAACTATTAGTTTTCCCAAGCCCATCTGCAAAGTCTGTGGAAAGTGTGTATCAGCCCTCTGTTTCTGTTCAGAGACAGACTAGAAATAGGACTGAGCAGAAGTCTAGGACTCTGGGAAGTAGTGTTCTGATGCCAGTAAGGAACCTGGGAAAGCTCAGTGCATTCATGCAGCTCAGGGCGATGCAATGATGATATCCCATTTCTGGCACAGGGATACATGGGTTGTACTCAAGAAGCGTGTCTGAAAGTTAAAAATTACAGTGCTGGTCAGCACAAGGGAAACCCGCTTGGGTGCAGTTTCAGCCCAGAGTCCTAGGCTGTTTCAGTGAAGGGAGTTTGTGCCTCAAGCTGTGCAGAAAACAGAACACAATTGATGTATTGGTGGGAAAATATCAACAGGGCTTATAGACAGAAAATATTTTAAGTTTTTCCAGAGGAAAGAGCTGACTGTTTCTTTCCTTTTCCTGGTACGTGACAAATCTCTTCATGCAAGATTTCCTTACCAGGCTCCCCTCAGTGAGAAAAAGAAGTTGTTATCCTGCTAAAACCCTTCAGATTTCACTCAAGAATGTTTCAAATCTTTCTCATCCTCTTATGTTTTTCTTTGTAGCAGTATGAACTGTTGCTATCAAAGCTATCACCTAGTCTGTATGTGAACAAAGAAAGGCATTTCACAGGTTTCACATCGTGCTACAAACACTTCATACAGCTGGATATTTTCTGTGTCTAAATAATTTCCTGATGCCTCGAAAGGAACTGTGGGACAGGATAAGGTGCGAGGTCATTCTGGAAGCTGTGTAGGAGGCAATGTCATCCTAGTTCACCTGAAACAGGTAGAAGTGATTAATCAGGACAGTGATTACTGGTATTCTGTGTTTGCTTTTTTCAGTAAATTAATAATTTTAATAGAAAAAAATCTATTTTTTAATAGCATCATATCACAATATGAGACAACTTTGTCAAAGTGAGAAATGGATTTCTAATTTCAGATTTGTGAACTGCAGTGGTGTTAAGAGATTAGTTTTCCTTTGAAAGGGACACAAATCTTCCTTTAAGATGGCTTGGGGTTAGTTTTGTCATCTGATTTGCAATTCCTTCTGTCCTAATGGGATCCATTAGACTCCATGAGATGTTTAGAGAAAAACAGGTCACCAAGTAACAGTAACCTATCTATTGAAGTACAAAGGAAGAACACATTTAATATGGAGTTGGGCTCCTGAATGTTATTTCATATCAAATCAACCCATTGTTTGTGTTGAATGACAGCTTGTCATTCATAATTCGAATGCTTGGGCAGACATGCAGAAAATGCTGTTGCCCACCCTGAAAATATTCTATTGGAAACTATGAAAAAGAGTAGGATTCAAGAATTCAATTTAGGGATCAGTGGATATCAGTCCACTGCGATGGCCGATAAATAATGTGGAGAAATCCAACTAGCTGTTTTGAGTTACTCTGTCAGGAGCAGTTGCATAATTATAGCATGTTTGGGTTCTTGGTTGCTCCAAGACTGTAGTATGTGTCTGCTCCGTGTACAGAAATTTTCCTTTCTCCTTTGAAAAATTTCACACTATAAGTTATATTTATTTTACTTTTTTTTAAGGGCAGGAAGAATAAGATTTCAGATCTTTTCTCAAAGATTGACATCAGCTGAACCTGTGTAAATTGAGGCAGAATTGGACTTACAAGGTGAAATATTTAAAGTCATTGTCTGTCAGGAAGTGTGATTCCTTACCTGGTCCCTGTGTCAACATTTAACCATCGTTTCAGCACTTAACGAGACTATTATTACAGACAGCTGTCATATATACAGTTTGACACTTTGATCTGGTATTGCCATCTCACATATTTTATATTTGAATTTGCTATGCCAGACTTTGTAAGATTTCTGTAATTTAAAATAAGTAGTTGCACAGGCATATAAGGATTTCTTTTTCAGTAGCAGAAAATGCAATAACACTGAAAGGCGAAAAGTGGTAGCACAAACAGCATGTTGCATTAGGTTGTCCTGCCCATGTGGAAGAACTTCTTAATGATAACTAATTATATTAAACTGCATCAGATTTGTTAATAAGTAATAATGTAATTAAAGTGGAATATACAAACAACAGCTCTCAACTAATGATCTGCTGGTTGTATGACTCAACCCTATCATATACCAGATCAAATTTGCCTCCTCATTATGGTCTTGTAGGTAAATGTAGGATGTTTAAGCACATATGTATTTGGTTTATGTGGCAAGGTTTTGCTAGTGGGAGGGGGCTACAGGGGTGGCCTCTGTGAGAAGCTGCTACAAGCTTCCCCTATGAGCAATAGAGCAAATGACAGCTGGTTCCAAGACAGACCTGCTGCTGGCCAAGGCCAAGCCTGTCAGTGAGAGAGGTAGTGCCTTGGTGATAACATACTTATGAAGGGGGGAAAAACCCCCACTGTGCAACAGCAGCTGGGAGAGAGCAGTGAGAATATGTGAGAGAAAGAGCCCTGCAGACACCAAGGTCAGTGAAGAAAGAAGGGAAGGAGGTGCTCCAGGCACCAGAGCAGAGATTCCCCTGCAGCCCATGACAAATACCATGGTGAGGCAGACTGTCCCCCTCCAGGGTGGGTTAACGATGGAGCAGATACTCACCTGCTTCCCATGGAGGACCCCATGTCAGAGCAGGTGGATGTGCTCGAAGGAGGCTGTGACCTCATGGGAAGCCTTCACTAGAGCAGGCTTCTGGCAGGACCTGTGGACACACAGGAGCCCACGCTGGAGCAGGTTTTCTGGCAGGACTTGTGACCCCGTGGGGGACCCACACAGGAGCAGTCTGTTCCTGAAGGACTGCACCCCGTGGAAGGGACCCACGCTGGAGCAGTTTGTGAAGAACTGCAGCCTGTGGGAAGGACTCACGTTGGAGAAGTTCATAGAGGACTGTCTCCTGTGAGAGGGACCCCACGCTGGAACAGGGGGAAAGTGTGAGGAGTTGTCTCCCTGAGGAGGAAGGAGTGGCATGGACAATATGTGATGAACTGACTGCAACCCCCGTTCCCTGTTCCCCTGCACCACTTGGAGGGGAAGGCAGAGAAAAAGCAGGAGTGAAGTTAAGCCCGAGAAGAAGGGTGGGGGGAAAGTTTTTTAAGGTTTGGTTTTATTTCTCATTGTCCTACTTTGGTTTGAGTGGTAATAAATTAAATTAATTTTTCCCCAAGTCAAGTCTGTTTTGCTCATGACAGTAATTGGTGAATGATCTCTCCCTGTCCCCATCTTGACCTACGAGCTTTTCATTGTATTTTTGTCTCCCCTGTTCAGCTGAGGAAGGGGAGTGATAGAGTGGCTTTAGTGGGAACCTGGTGTCCAGCCAGGGTCAACCACCTCACTCAACATAAATCCATATTTTCCACTGAAAGTACATCTATGTAGTAAAAAATCCAGTGTGTTTCTTCCTCCAGTAGATGTTAAGGTTTTGAATCTATGGTGCAGTATCTCTGTTCTTCATCAGTTTCTCACCAAAGACAAATTTGAAGTCCCTGAATATTATTAGCCCATGAATATGGTTTTAATAAAACATTGTCTTTCACTTAGCTTGAAAAGATGAAGCATGTTATTTCTTTCAACAAACTCAGTTTACTCACTGTCCTAAAGATGGGTCTCTTACCTCTGGCATCCAGCTAGCCTTGGGAGATAAAGCAGTGCAGAATGAATCACTCCTGTGAACATCTACTCAAGAGATTAAAAAAAAATACAGAATTGTAGTAGTTCTAGGCAGTTTATGTGGTGCCTCTCCCTTTTGGATGACATGTATTCTGCAAATTAAAAATCTAGGGCAAGAAAGTGTCACAGAATTGTCCACAAGGCTGCAGAATTGGGCATGATATTGCATACCATAGAAAGAACCAAAGCTAAGGGTTTTCTGCCAACTTTCATCATGTTTGTCCATCATTATCCATTCCGTATCTCCTAGTACCATCCTCACAAATCCTGGGAGTTACCTGACTAGAACATGCTGCAAGATCACTTTGAAAAATGGAAAACTCACCAAAAGTGGTGCATTGCTGGGTCCTCATATCGCCTGATTTGTCCCTGCCAGCACTCGAACTGTCCATGGATGACAGCATGTCTTTTTAGCAAAATCTACTTAAATTGTTTCCCTTCTTGGCTAAGAAATTGAGAGCTCATACTTTTTTGATTATGGGATAGGAAAGAGAAATGCTAACTGTGTTCTATTGTGCTACAGTAGACCACTTGCCATGTTTCACTGTTAGGCATATTTTCTGATCTTTAAAACTCTGAGCACAAGACTGGGCTAGTAAGCCAGTAGTAGAATTACCTGCTCGCTAAGACAAGTGATGATTCAAAAATTTTCCTGGTTTTTCCTTGGCTCCAGGCCTGAAAGAAAAACTCTCAGATCGTCAAGAAGTGACTCATTATAGAAAATAGACCTGCCATCCTCCACTACTGAAAATATTTGTACATTTTAACATACTGCTGCTTGAAAATGGTCTGCTGAATTTAGCAGTTTTATGTGAAGCTAATCTGGAAGCTGCATAGTGTACAACAAACGAAAACCCAGTAAAATTTGTTCCTTAGGCTGCCCTGGGACTTTAGGGGGTCTATTTAATTGGCAATGCTTCTTTCTACCCCACTCCATTCTGGGTTAGAGACTGCTGCATTAGCTTCATGTATGTGTGCATGCTTGTGCGTTCAGGTGTTGACCTCTGATATGCTCACCCAAGATATGGCAAAGCTTGGTCCAGATGAGAAACTTAATTAGAAACTTCTGCCCATCAGTGGTTTTTGCGGCTTTGTGAATTAATACTACAGTCTGGGTCTTCCTCAATACTCCAGGAGGATGGTGGGGACGAGGAAACATGGGCTGGGAGAACGAGTGTGTGAGTGAAATGCAGGAGCACTGCACGCCTGTAGCAAGGCCAGTCTGATTTTAGGCAGGTTTTCCAGTACTATCTCCTTCTCACATTTCCAGCTCATCTGTGTATAGTAAGAATGAATGAGTTAATGTTACTGCTTTAAAGATATAAGTCAAGATGTATATAACTAAGAATTATGAATAATATAGATGAATTCAATTGCATCCATTAAAGGGAAATGTGCTGTTAAAAGTCCTGCACGTAAAGGATAAAATATGTCAAGACTAAAAACAAACAAGCAAACAATTTTTAACCTTATTATGGTCTGATGCCTTTCTGTCTAGAGGGCTTAATCTTTTAATACAGTGATATAAAGAACAATTACATTTTTTATAGGTTACAATTATGATCTAAGGTGATTTAATATTTGGCTTACATTGCTGATGAGAGTTGGGCTGTTAATTTTGCTGGATTTTTTTGTTTTGGTGGCCTATCTTGTTCAGTTCTCTCATCGTGTTTTCTGCTTCTTAAAACTCCTTCATACTTCCATGTCAGCAAGTAACTCAGCTATGTACTACAATTTGTTGACGATGTAGCAGTAGAAAAAGCATTACCCCCTTCAAATGTGACATTTGGTGTATTACCTGCATGTGTAGTATTGTCAGGGGTGTAGTTTCTGACCTGCAATGCATTATCTGCTCTACTGACTTTGGGGCTGTTTATCACCAGTGACATATTTCTCTGCAGGAACCTGCCATTCTTCTTGTGCCTGCTTTAATACACTAAATGCAGACATACAGTCTGAAACTAGGTGCAAATTTGAAAGTGGAATGAAAACAGATTTTTCTTTTTTTAACAATTCCCTTCAATGTCGTCAGCTAAACACGGTGCCGAGTAAGCTGCTTTTGCTACCGTAACAAATATCATGTTAAAGAGCAGAGGCACCGCAAGAGTGAAATTAATTATGCATGCTTTATGCTTGTCCAACTAACCACACTGTATTCCCAATGAAATACTTAACACATCTGTGCATTCCTAAAGTCAAATAACATCACTATAATTTGAGATTTATTTTCAGCAGTGAAAAAAAGATTTTGTTACACCTGCAGGAAAGCTATTCTTTTGGACAGTGGTTTTTTCATTCATATGCTTTGATTGTGCGCTACTTAATTTAGTCAAAAATTCTAATTGAGCTTATTGGCAGACTGCCTGATATTTGGCACAGTAGGAATCTTTAAGTTTGAACCTTTGGGGATGTTTTCAGAGGAACGTATGTCTTCTATTTCATGCTTTATTGTGGCAGACTAATGAGAACTTTTAAAGCAAATGACAGTTGACATCAGATAACTCACTCTGGAGTTTGTTCTCCCACTGTTGCTTTTTAAATGATAAATTTCAGATATTCTATTTCGTTTAGAATGTGTGAGTATTTGATATGATGGTAATATAGCTCTGCAGAGAAGGACCTGGGAATTTTGGTGGGTGACGGAATAACCATGAGCCACCAATGTGCCCTTGTGGCCAAGAAGGCCAATGGTATCCTGGGTTGCATTAAGAATAGCGTGGCCAGCAGGTCAAGGGAGGTCATCCTCCTATTCTACTCTGCCATGGTAAGGCCACACCTGGAGTACTGTGTTCAGTTCTGGGCCCCCCAGTTCAAGGACAAGGAGCTACTGGAGAGAGTCCAGCAGAGGGTTACGAAGATGATCAGTGGGCTGGAGCATCTCTCCTATGAGGAGAGGCTGAGAGGCCTGGGGCTCTTTAGCCTGGAGAAGACTGAGAGGGGACCTTATGAACACTTATAAATATCTAAAGGATGGATGTCAAGAGGATGGGACCAGTCTCTTCTCAGTCGTGCCCAGTGACAGGAAAAGGGGCAACGGGCACAAACTGGAGCACAGGAAGTTCTGCTTGAACATGAGGAAAAACTTCTTCACTCTAGGGGTGGCAGAGCATTGGAACAGGCTGCCCAGGGAAGTTGTGCAGTCTCCTTCTCTGGAGATATTCAAAACCTGTGTGGATGCGTTCCTGTGTGACCTGCTCTAGGCTGACCTGCTTTTGTGGGGGAGTGGGACTAGATAATATCCAGAGTCTCTTCCAGCTCCTATCATTCTGTGATTCTATGATTCTGAAATACGTGGCAATGGCAGTGTATAATTCAGTCATGGAACAAGAGGTTATGTGTGAAAAGAACTCTTAACGGGAATGATTTCTGACTAAGCAATCCATGATAGACACTAGAGCAGTATTTAGTATCTGAAGGAGTTAAACAAGATAGACATTATTTGACAGAGCAGTATGTGTCATGCTCTAAGCAGACATAATAGGATGAGATTAAGAAATATGAATTTAGGCTGCAGACGAGATTATTTCCTGATACTAAGACCTGTTCTAGTTTAAATAGTCTCTCAAGGAAAAAAAAAAGCAGCTCCTAGCAGGGAATATTTAACACCATGCTGAACAATATGCTAATCCTCACAGGAACATTACAGAATTGTCAGCAGGATGAACTAGCTGATCCCTTCCGTCTCTGTTCTGTTTAATTTCAATATCTCTTAAAGTTTCTGCTTAGGAGAATATGTATTTCACTGCTTCATATTCCTGTTTTCCTGAGAACTGTCATATCTATAGCCTGGAGAATGACCTAATGCTGCAAGACATCTTCTGTTAGCTTCTCATTGCCCTTGATTTTCGCAAGTAGACTTGCCAATGAATGGCTCCAGCTGAAGCATTTGAGCTCAATTTACCCAGTTACGTAATAAGTATCTACGTGGTATCAACCAGATGCTTCCTACCGACCTGGAATCATCAACTCTCCAAAGCTCCAGGACTTTGCAAACAGCTGTACGCAGACAAAAAGTGTCCTTTGAAGACTTGTCATCTACCCCTTACTCTCTCAGGGAGAAATTGAAGGACTTATGTGAATGTCTGCCCTCTTTTGCCTCTGGAAACATGGAGATAATTCCACTTAAATAGGACTTGTGTGAGAAATGAGACAAAATTATGCTGAGAATAGTTTTTAAAATGTTTTCGTTAACTCTTCAAAACATTTTAGGTGAAATGAAAGCTTTCTACTCTTCTGCCAGATCTAGGGTGTTACATTACATCTGTTTTTCAGCACTATTAGCCACTACTTTGTTCATAAACCTGTTTTAAAGTATGTTCATGCACCGTGGGAAAAAAGAAAATTACTATATTTAAACTTTCAAGTTGATGACCTAAATTAAATGGATTAAATTATTTTAATTTATTAAAAGAAAATATGTTTAATATTAGTGAAAAAATTAATCTATAGAAATAGTTGTTGTTAGTAAACAAATTCAAATAAAATCCTACATCCTGCTACAAATTGCTTAAGTTCTTGTAAAGGCAATTGTCTTTAGAAGCTCTGCTGGTCTGTTGTCCCTTACAATTTTCTGTTTAAATTCAATGACTTTTTGAACTGTGGAAATCCATTTGTATGGTTCGAAACTCTGTTGTCCTCAGAAAATTCTTTAACGTGCTATCCTCTACAGGAAATTAGTGTGAATTTGTAAGTTATCCAAAGTCAACAGAAACCTCTAAAAAGATAAGATCTTTGGGTCAAATTCATAGTGTTCAGAAAAGCAGTGAAAAAACAATCCAAATCGATCAATCATATGTGCCGGGTATCCAAGTCTGTAAATACATCCAATTTTAGCCCCCTTTTCCATATACACCTGTGGCATATCTTTATGTACTAATCATAGTGTTGCTCACCCACAGCAGGTGGTAAACATATTTTTGTCAAAGTAACAGCTTGCAGTTTCAATGCTTATTGCTATTGAACAAAATAATCATAGATACCTCTGAAGAGTTTTTTTTGTAAAGAGCAGAGGAAAATGTTTACTGTGAGATTCCTAATGTAGTAGGAGAATGATGAAGTCTTCTTCCTATAATACTCTTTGGTCTTTCCAGCATCTTAAGATTCCTAATCCTGAGGTTTAGTTTTTCATGATCCTTCTCCTTCCATAAAAATCTCTGGATAGTTTGCCAGACTTAGTGAGGACTTTTTTTTTCACTAAGAAATCTATCAATTTTTTTTGCCTAATTTTATGGAAAGTAAAATAAAAACGCAGTGCTGTGTAATAAATACTGCTGGAAATGCCTTTCCAAGATATGATTCCTACTTTATGACAAAATTGGAATGTTCCCATTAACTTCTGTGTAAAGTAGATGACAACTTCAATGATAAAATGTGTGCTGTTGGAGAAATGAAGTAACAGCTAGTAGTTTGTACTTTTGTAATCATTGCAATTTTATTGTAAAATGTTTTTGCCTAAAATCACAGATAAATCAAAATAATACAAATCATTTGATGATGAAATGTTATTGACCTTTTTAATAGGTATGTTATACAGCGCATAAGCATTCCAGTCATAGTAATGAATGTTATATAAATAAAAAATAAATGCGACCACTTCATGACTCATACTGAGATTTGAGAAGGTACTGGATACAATGGATCTGACTCAGAAAGGCTCCAAGTAAATACATGTAAGCGGGGTAGAGCTTAGTTTATGCCTTAGCTTTTTGGGTGTCAAGATCTGAATTATTTCTGAAGTTTTTGTGGGATTCTGAGAATAGTGGTGATAAGAAACCAAGAAGAGAAGAGGTTTGCCCATGCAAGGGGAAGGCACGAAGGTGTTTACAAGGTTTTTGGTATTGAATAGCAGATGACCAAAATAAAGAACAGAGAAAGCCATAAAGCAGATCCCTGAGCACCACTGATGAGCAGGCACTTCCTCACTAAGAGCTTGTTACAGTACACGTATATAGGCTCAATCGATTTGTTTTATTTTTAACAGAGCACCAAGTGCTTCCCACAAAATTTGAGGGCTCTCAGTACTTAACTGAAATCAGACACATATAACCCTTGTACTCAAATAAATATCTAGCATTTCAGAAGTAATCAACTGAACCTTATATACATCAGCATACACAGAATAGTACAAAATAAAAAGTAATTTTTTTCAATAATCATGAACCTGTACATACCATGTAATGATTAATATACTTTTAATAATTGTTGTGTCAATACTGAGGACCACTTTATTCAAAAGAATTTTTAACAGGTTTGAGAGTGGAAATGGTCCAAAGCTTACAGTGCTGGCTCTAAACATATAGGAAAAAAAAAACCAAAACAATATTTACTTTGTTCTTAGAGAATCTCAGCTTTGTTTTTTCTCATGTTTTATCATATAACTTCTTATGTTGGTACAGGTTTGATAAAAATATGACACTACACAATATGCATCCAAAGCAATTCCTTTCTTTTTCAAGCTAGTTCATATTTAAGTGTAGTTTAAAGTGGATTATGTCATGTGGTGCTCAAATTTCCCATAAATGGCTCCTCTGCATGTTTCCCTGAAGCTAGGTTTCTAGCTTTTGACCCTTTTATGCAGCATCATTCCCTTCTTCTGGTTTAGGACCTTGAGCAGACTGGCAGCATGTGTGAACGTTGGAGTAGCTGGACCTCCATGGACAATGGCCTATTACAACCCCACATACAAGCCTGCCTTTATTTCATGGCTTTCAATTACTGTGACAAAAGAAAACTGAAAATCTGTTTTGAAGAAAGTAACCTTAATTCTCCACTGTATTGAATACTGAATAATTGCTTACAGCTTCACAACTTTTCCAGGAGACTATCAATCACCAGAGTGTCTTGGTTATACTAGTATGAGTAAATATAGATGTCAAAGGCAAAACATGCTCATGTTAAATTCATACAGTCTAATGAGAATCTTCATTTCATTAACAGCTAGTAGGATGTAGTTCCTTCATTTGGACACACTATGAGAACAGAATAAATAGAATCATAAATAAACTTTTCTAGTAGCTTGACTATTTCTTGAAGAATATAGGATACGTTGCTGAAAGATATAAAAAGAACATTTATTTAATAGACTTCTGTAACTGCTTATCTATATCTGAGCATGTAAACTGCTACAATGTATTATAATGTACACAAAACCCAATGTGCTCTATATACAATCCCATCTGTTTTAAATGTGATGATTACTGATCACAGCAGACGGCACACATAGTGTAAACAGTTTGCTACACACAAACCAATATATTCTAATTACAAGTCAATAAATTTCATATACAATCCAATTAGTTGTCATAGAAACACTTGTATTTAACAAATGTAACTGATCTGTTTCAAATTACTAATTTAAGTAGACCATTATTTAATTGACAGGCCAATATATTGGAGGATAGAAAACAGCATATCATAAGATAGAAACAATATAATGAAAATAATACTTCAAAATACAATCTATTTAAGTTTGTTTGATAAATTCAGTAACTTCATATGGGAGAGGTACCATGAATGTCATCAAAGTCCTCTTCCCATGAGTCCTGCAGTGCTTCATTTTGTAGAAAATTATCTCTGAATCTGTGCAAAACAGTAGATGTAACTAGAACTTCAGGATACAAAGACTTAGCTCTTGGATGAAGTTTCACACTTGGTCAAACTAGCACCAGAATGACTGCAGAAAGTCTTATTCAGAGGTGAAAAGGACAAAAGAATTAAGATCATTCACTATGGTACTAGTCATTTAAAAAATAGAATCTACATATCTCTGTGAAAGGTAAAGCATATCCAGAAACACAAAATAACTTCAAGAAAAAAAACAATTAGAAGAAAAACAGGGCTTTTCACAGCAGTTTGAGCAAATAATCAATTTAAATCCAGTAGGAAAGTGAGGAAAAAAGGTCTTCCTTTTTTTTAAATGTTTTTCCTTCTGTGATGCTGGTAAAAAATTGATTCCTGAACTGGGAAAGGCAACACAGGTGGCTGCACAAATCTATCAGTACGCCTGCTCTGGGGAGACATTACAATCCAGAATCACAGTATAATGGATAGTCTAAATGCAAAATCACAGGGTTGCCTATACAGCACACAGTCTGTAGCATAGGACGTTGGCTGATTAAAAAACAGCTAAGATCACTCAGAAGGTCTGGGTTTAATGTAGCTGCACTGATTTTGGGCAAATGAAATCCTAAGCAAAGCGTTACAGCAGGTCATGTCAAATGTTCCCTAGAAAGATTTGTCCTGGAAATTTTTACTGAAGGTCCTGAGTACTATATCAGTTGCACCTATGCTGATACCTTCATTATCACTAGATGTAGCATTTTAAGCCTCCTTAATATTAAAGTCAGCTTTGGAGCTGTATGATTGTATTCAGCCATCAAAATTCTAGCATGTGTCAACTTTGAACTCAGCGTGGTAGGATGAGATTTACTATCAGGTGAGTTACAAAGGAAGAAATTTCCAGTTCTCTTCCAGTCCTCCTTTTCTATTGTAACTGCTATGATTATTACAAATGGTTGCACCCAGCTCATAAACAGCATTTTATCTAGCATTTTATCTAGAACTGAAAGTTGTAGCCTTGTTTCTGGCAATGGTTAGTAGATACTTTTTTTTTTTTTTCATTTTAGAGGTGTTATTCTTGGCATTAGTAAATTCGTGGTTAGATTATTTTTTTTCCTCCTACTGAATAAGTGGAATGTGACTCAGAACTGCCTTAAAAGCTCCCCAAAGAAGGAAGATGACACTAAAGGGGAATTTATTTCAAAGCAAAAATTGTATTGCTTGCAAGAGAAAACGAATAAAGTTGGGTATTCCTAGCAAAGAAGCCTTAAGACTCCTTAGCTGAAAATTATTCCTCTTTCCCATTCTAGGCTGATCTCTGAAGAACAGCAGAACGATTTGAAAAAAAACGCTGCATAAATAATTGATTTCCTTTACTCTAGATGTGGATTCTTTCTGCATAAAAATGTTCATGTGGAGTACAGTTTGTAAGGCTGGAAGAGTGAAGGATTTGGTCTTTTGTTTAATACATGATTGTTTCCTTTGGTTTTCCTATCTGTGCTACATAGCTCTGGCTAAGGGAAGTTCTTATACACCACTAAATGACGTTTTCGATCCTGGGCTAATGATTTGAATTTGTATCACAATTTGTTTCTTCCAGATTTTGTTTTTAGTTCATGCCATGGTTAGGTCTAGGCAGTTCTGTAAAATTAGAGACTCCAGGCATAATTTAAGAAAATAGCTTTTTAATAAACTCCCAAATGAAGCAAGAGAACCATGCTAATAGTGCCTTTGCATGTTTCTTAAGACCAGACAGGGAGGACCAGATTTTATCCTCTACAGAAAGATTAAATAGAATTACTGTTTGCTTCTCTGAGATGTAAATGCTATATCACATGGTCCCAGATAATATGCATTCGTGTACTTCATAGCCCACAGCAGTGGGCTCTGCACCACAAAAGAAATATCCTAAAAAGTGTCAGGAAAACTTTTAACACACATCCTAGTTTTATTTTAATGGAATCAGGTCACAATTGCAACTCACAGAGTACAGCAAGGAAAGCCTGAATTTTACAGAGATGAGAACAGAATATTGAGTATTAGTGTTTTGTACAGTTTTGTAGTCTTCTGCTACCTTTCTGCCAACATGTGCAGGTGACTGGTATTACCTCTAGTCCACCTAGAACTTGGGCCTGTCAAAAAAAAAAACCAAATCACAATATAAAATAATCAGCTCGTGAAAAAGTTCAGGCTAAGATTTGTTTCTCATTTGTCACATCAAAAACAGGAAACCTTTTATTCAGGAAGCTGGAGAATGTTTGACATTAATCCTGCTGATATGCACGGAGAATAAATGAGGAATTTTTTAGTTCATGTGTTCATGTAGCATATTAATGACTTTGATAACAGCATGAGGATATTTGGCTACTGTCTAACATGCTAAATAAAATTGTTACGGCCTTAAGTCTGTTTTTGTCTGCCCTTGTTCTAGGAAAGTTATAACAACATATGATTTTTAAAAGAGTGGAGAACAAGATGAAGTGTAGTTCAGACTATGGTAAAAAATTTATTCTCAGTAAATAGTTTCATTGACTCCATTGAGTTTATTGATTGACAGACACACACACCTGTTTTCCTTTTTCTTGTTTGGTTTTTTTTTTTGATCAGCACCCTGCGTCATGTTCTCTGATATTTGTGTGACATGTATGTTCAATAGTTGTTTAATGATATTAATTTTAAAAGGAAATAATTCAGCTTACTAAGAAGAAGTTATACAGAGTAAAAGCAAGAAGCCAATTTCCTTTTAAAAAAAAGACATGTTTTTATTTAGACTAACAGTCCTACAGAAGTTGAAAAATGTAACATGGACTAACCTTAAGTTTGCTGTTGTCACCAAAGATAATAATGTGTCCACCTTCTGACAAAATAAACAAAATGATACTCACTTGACTAATATTTACCATTATTCAGGTCCCTCAGGAAGGACTATTCATGAGTGATGGTAGGTTGTAAAACCAAACATGTACCCCTCATCCTGAAAAGACATATTATTGAAAGAGATTTACAAACTGCAGTATTGATGCAAACCACAGAGCCGTCTCCTGAGCTATTGGGGTGGCTAGAAAATTGTAAGTTTGTTTTGTCAGATATTCAGACCAATTTCTTCCTGCTGAGTGATTGACTACAATTGTTACAGGGCAACATCCTCACGTGGAAGTTTCACCAATGGAATCTGAGAGCAGAAAATCTGGTTTCTCATCTACTCAAAGTCAGTCTTTGGCTTTGGGGGACTTGTATGCGCAGTAGAATCATATTTCTTTTTTATTGTTACATTTCTTCATCCTGTGGCTTGCAAAACAAAATCGCTAATCAGTAGCTTTTATATTTTTTTGTGAGTTGAGAATGACTTACTCTTTCTCCAGTTAGCTAGTTCAAGAATCTCATCTTGATTTTTGCAGTAGGAAACATAGTTTTAATCAGATGGTCATTTAGAAAAATGAAGAGCTGGACCTGGGCAGAACTGTTTTCAGGAGTAGAAGAAACCAAACAAGTAGCTGATGTATGTTAGACATATCATATTTAATAAATTTGGATGTAATTTGCAGCTGCAGGTAGATGAAAAAAGAGCAAGATGTGAAAGAATGTCAGAAAACCTAAAAAATGGCAGCAGGTGAATAGAAAGATAAGGAAGTGGAGAAGGATGAAGAGACCCTCAACATCAGCATGGTGTTTCTAAGGACTTAGGATGCTGATGAAATGCCATTCCCCACTCCTCCAACTCCCTCCAACCAGACTGAAGTCATCAACACTAGGACACACAAAGGGAAGTGGAAGGGTGAGTGTAACGCCAGAAAAAGGGGTAGAAACTTAGACGCCTGCATATAACAATGCTACAAATTGTCCAAGGCCAACCAGTGCCCATCTGTTGTCGTCCCAAGCCTGCACACTTCTGTGTCCCCACTTCTTAATGCCTCCTTTCCTGCTATCATACCAGGCCTGTATTCCTGTACATGAAATCATTATGCTGCAGTCATAAGTATCTCATAGTATACAGAATAACCAAACTACTTGTAGTTGTACTGCTTACACAAAGGCTATACTATACAAAGGTTGCTAAAAGAAATTAGACGTAGACGCTGGGTCTTTGGAAAAGTTGCTATTGCAGCAAAATCAAGAAAAAACCAAACCTCACATAAAGCTCAAACACAGCCTGACTCGCCTCAGTCCTGACACCTTGGAAACTCAGGACAAAGCCTGTGGCCTCTTATTAGCCACGTCAATTTTGTAGTCCTACAAAAATATGACTTCTTTTCAGTCAAGGCATGAAGGTTACAGATTTTAAGCTTGAAGGCTTGTAACCATGCAGAAGTGAATGAAATGTTCATTTTGGTGCTGCTGATTCTGGAACAACACTTTTAGCAACTGTGAGTAGAAAATTAGGAGTTTATTTAAGATAATGAGCCTTATAGCACTTTCATCATGTAAATGCAACAACTAGCGACACACTCAAATCAAGATAATTAAATTTTATTGCATTAACTTGTTAAATTCTTTTAATGGCATTAAGGCCAGTAGGTGCATTTTTCAAAACACTTGTCTGAAAGACAAAAACAACAATCAGTGACATACATAGGTCTTCAGTTCTGCCCTGATCCTGAGCATTTTCTGCAGGAATAAGCAGTTCAAGATGCAGATCTAGTATAAAAAGCGAACTAGGACTATAGTTTGGGGATGATTTCCCCTCTAGCCACCACATCCCCATAGCATCTCTTTCAGCTTGATTCATTTTCTCGCAGGATGAAGGCTGGTCAACCATCACAATGATGTTGCCTTTATGTACATGTCTGTATGGCTTTTATGTGAGACAGCAAAATTTCACTTGCGTTTCTCCGTGCCTAATTAGATGACAAATACAGTGTCCTTCTAATCAGAAGGAAATAAGTGATGCAGTGAAGATACTGCTTGGTAATATTCTGAACTTAGTTAAATTGAATAGTTATAAGTAAAAACTGTTTGACATGCATAATGACAGTTGACTAATATTTATGCCATACTTGTAACGTCAACTTTGTAGTTTCCAACCCCATCCCAGCTTACATTTATGCACAGGTCTCTTGGATGGGCAGCTAAAGGGAACCAGCAGAGGTGTGTCAGTCTGTGCTCTATGATTTGTATTTTACAGAAAATAGTTTCATGGAAAATACAGACAGCAGTGGGTGCTTGAGCACAGGATCCTCCCGTTTCTTTTGTAGTCATTAGACTTCAATGTCACGCTTAAATTAGCCTATATTTAGCTCAATTAATTTTTATGCCTTAAACTGAAATAAAGTCACTTCAACAGGAAGATGAAGTTCTTTATCATGCACTGTAAAATTGCTAAAATACCTTGGACAGTGGACTGAGATGTCTGAAAGTTTAGTTCCAGGGGTATCTCTTCCACAAAGGGAGTTCATCCCACTGTCTCAGGTGTAAAACACAGGAAGAGGTGTCTCAAAAGGTGGATCCACATTAAATGTTGCTCAGCTGTGCAGAGAACTCTGGGGACAAGGGGGTGTTACCAAAATCTCCTAGTTATCAAAAAAATGCAAGATATTAACTCAGAAACAAGTGCATTTGGCACTTAGAAATCTAAGTCCTATTCAAGGTTAACTTTATGTGCCACAAATAAAGTTGTCTCCCTGTATTAAAGGCACGTGAGGGCCACCAAATAGAGAAAAAAGATTAATAAGATCTGTTCAGTTCCCACCTGTTCTTCTATAGATTAATCTGTCATTGCTTCCTTTGATTTTACTGCAACAAAACATAACTTTGGACTTGACTATAAATCTGACTTGCAAAGTTTACCCATTGAAACATAAGATATGAAACTACAAAAGAGGAAGTCATATAACAGTGTGCTTTCTTTACTGAAGCAAATCCTCTTTCACTCCTTAGAGAGTGAGATAGTATAATGTGGAAAGACTGTGCTTCTCACATTCTGGAAGAGCAGTATATGCAATGTTCTGACAGCATTTGTTTGGATCTCAAAGAAATAGGTTATAGGAAGTATGGGAAAAACCTTTTGCCATTAATTACCTTCCTTGGAAATCCGTAACATGGAATAATTTCAGTCAGTCAACGTCTTTTGAAGAATGTTTCTGGCATCAGATTCTTATCTGATGCTAAGGGCAGTTTTATCAGAAAAAAGCACCCCAGACCCCTGGGGAAACAAAACAAAAAAAACCAAAGCCGAAAACAAACTCCCAACTAAAAACAACAGCAGGAAAGTCTGTAACTGATAAGAAAATTCTGTCTGGAGATACAAGCAAAGTATCTGTAGATGCAACATTCTAGAACCACAGAAATATCGAATATTTGAGGTTGGAAAGGACCTTTGGACATCATCTGGTCTATTCCCTCTTAAAAATTAGTTTGGTGAGGTTGCTCGGCACTTTCCTTTTGATTTTTTTAGTATCTCCAATAACGAAGCTTTCACAGCCTCTCTAGGCACTTGTTCCAATGTTTGGCCATCTTCAGCATAAAGAAAGTTTTGCTTAGCTCTAATAAAAACTTCCTTTTACTACAACTTACATCTATTGCCACTAGTCCTGTGCATCTCTAAGAAAAGTTTGGCTCCATCTTCCCTATGAAATTCTCGCTAGGTAACTTAAAACAGATGTTAGATCTCTCATTAAAAAAAGTTTGGCAAGGTACTGAGAGCCCAGAACTGGGCAAAGTGTGGTCCCAAAAATGCCAGGTAAAAGAGAATAAACACTTCTCTTGACCTGCTGGCTATGCTTTTTGCAAAAGCCGCATAACACGAAGTTTGTGTTCAGTGCCACATGGACACAACGCTGGATCATTTTCAACTTTTCAACCAGAACCCCCAGATTCTTTTCTGCAGAGCCTCTTACTGGCCAGTTGATGCCCTTCCAGTACTGTTGGGGGGTTGTGATGTCCCAAGGTCGTATCTTTGCATTTGCCCTTGTTGAACCTTATTGATAGGTTTCTGTTGGTTCATTTTTTTCAGTCTTTTGGGATCCCTCTGAATGGCAGGGAGGGCAGCCAATGAGCCAATGCAGTTGAGCCGGTTCACTGTCACCTGTAAGCTTGCACAGGGTGCCTTCCACCCACCATCCAGGGAGCCAGCAATGTGACGTGTGAGGGACCCTGGTACCTGCCTCTAAGTAATGCTACTTTTAATCAGCTGCCAGTCTGGTGCACTTCAGGTCTGAATTCTGCTCTTACTTTATTTTTAGCATAATTTCTTCATCTATTTAAGGAATTCCAGAAATTAACTATAATTTCGTTACTTGTTATATACGATAATAAAAGTAGCTCTTCATAGAGCTCATTGAGAGTACAGCTAAAATAAGCATTGCATACAGAGTATGTCCTGATTATCTACCTGTGAATATTCCATTGAGGCTGTATAAAGCTATACAGGTAAAATTTGTCATGTTCATTTATATCACAAAGGACAGAAATGACATTGAGGAGACCAGGGCAGATGAAAAGACCATCATCTGAAATTTCTAACTCTGACAGTCCTCATGGCACTGCTTGCTTTGGGAGTCTGAGGTGAAAGCGATCCATACTTTTCACTGTCTGTATGTGTTGGTTGGCTGACAGGTCCCAGAAGGTCAGGTGACCCAGACTATCATAAATTTTTACCTCAGTTCTAGACTTTAACCATAACCATCTCTGTCTGAAAATCCTGAAATCAGAAACTTTTAAAGTTTTGATACAGAGACACCATTTTCTGGTGTTAAAAATAATGAAAAGAGAATATTTAAAAATATTAGAAATTATGTCCCTTCACTCTGCTTTCTACCACCTTAAATATCAGTGTTCCCTACATGAATGCAATAGAGTGTAAATAAGAGACCTGACCATGCAGAAGTTGAAACATGTTGTAATGAGATGGCAGCACACTCAAAGATAGCAAACATTTGTAATAAACAACCATTGGCTCTATTTATCACTCTCTGAGATATCTAGACACAGATGCTAGTCTTGAAACAAGACCATAAAAGTGAAGCCAAACACATTCAGAAACCCGTTTTCTGATAAACACGATCTCACAGAGGTTTTTGCATGAGTAAAATGAATGTACCATATTGAATGCTACCAAATGGTAAACAGGAAAGCTTGGCATAGATTATCAGCACTTTGGGTGAAAAAAATCTAGTTATGTTTAGAAAAGGAGTTGCTGAGGTCTGTCTGGCAGTAAAATAGTTACACAGTGAAAAATAATTTACTTTTTTTTTAACCAGTATTCCTGAACATATCTAGATGAATATGCTCTTACAGCTCTGAAAACTTGCACAGTTATGTCAGTCTCATTGAAGGACATAGACCTTCTTAATTATAAAATCCTAGTAAGGAAACTACACACACACACGCTTCCTTAAAGATGCAGGCAATCCAGACCAGGATGTCATTGCATTATTCTGTAATCACAAGTTCATTTCATCAAGTGATTTAATATACCTTGTATTAAAGTCAATTCTTCATGTATCTAATTCAATCAGGTGATGTTTCTGGTTTAGAAAGGTGATGCATCTTGAAGTGAGGCTCTGGATGCTATAGAAACTACATCTAATGCAGCAGGGGAAGTGGCTGACGTGCTGAATGTTACGCAAGAGTCAGAAAGTGGCATCAGGGTAATGTCATTTATAGTGTAGTCCACTGCACAGACTTTTTTTCTGCACTTCAGTATGAAATCACACATGTATACAGTTTGATAGTTTATTTTCTGTCTGAATTTTATCATTAACATGTTTTGAAAACAAAGAGAGACGAAAGTACCATTAGAATAATCAGATCATGAAAGAGCTGCTATGTTTTGGTGTACAAACACACAATCTGCTTTAATAGCAAACAAAAGAGAGGAAGAAGGGAGATGTTTGGGGTAAATGAAGGGAACTCACACAGTTGACAATCACCTTAGATTCTGAAGGCTTTGCCAAATTTGCTCTGCTAAGATAGCAAAAAAATTTGAGAAAATATCTTTAGAGATAATAACAAAATTTAATAAAATTTTAAATCTGAATGACAGATCAGTCAAGCTCAGTCAAGCATCATCCTCCATCTCCCTGTGAACCTTAAAATATGAGTTTCATGGAACAGAAAGATGAGAGAGGCTGGGGCCAAAGACACAAATAAGCTTTGGCATGTAGGAAGAAAATAGACAAAATCATAAATATTACGGTAATATGAGCCAAAGATATGTTGCTCTATTTCAGGTTCACAATTTTTCTGACATTTTAGGCAAGTGTACTGCAATTACTACAGATGTAATATGGTAAGAAAGTGCTGGGTTTCCTAAACCAGAAAATGAAAAAATAATGTTTTTCCCATTATGGGATGTTTTCAGAAGATGCGTATCTGAAAAATATCTCTGGTTTTTGTTTTATTTGACAAACTAATCATACTCAGAAAAGGCAGAGGTAAAAAGGCTTGAAGAAGGTGTGCTGCTTCTGCCATTCATGCAAGGGTCTTTACGCTTTGTGTTATCTTCAAGTCCTATCGGCACTGAGTATCTTCCACAAGACTAATAGGAGCAACAAGAAATATATTGCTGTCCTGATTCTGTCTTTTACCGTAAGTGGAGCCACAATGAGACTGAGCAGTTTTTCCCAAGGGTTCATAACAGGCAACAACCTGAAAATGAGAATGCAATCCTAAGGATTTTCCTTCTGTACTACATACCATAAAACATAACATTACTGGAATAACACAAAAAGAATGAATCTCCATCTGCTATATAAATATAGCTACACAAAGGCAAGAATTGTAATTTCTGTTATCATACATGTTCTGTCTCATGTATCCACAAGATTTCTCAGTTCCAGAAGTTTACGCCTAAGAAGGAGAAAGTTTTAACCTCCACTGCAACTAATACAATAAGCATGGAAGGCTCTAACATAAACTGCTTTTTCTTTACCTTTTTCTGTCATTGCACAGATAATAAATTGTCTTCCTAATGTAACAAGTTTTATTACATTCTTGAATTTACAAGAAGACATATAATCACCTTTGCACCATTAAATTTGATTAAGTTAAACTAAGAAATTCCAACCGGAAAGCTCTGAACTGTACGTTTCATAGGCTAAGTTTAAATGATCATGAATATTTTTTAATACTAATGCCTTGAAGCGGTTTTGTTTTTATAGATATGCAAATAATTTTCCTAGTTGTTTTCTACAGAAAATTAACATTTAACAGTCTGCAAGATGGCATAATACAGAGCAACAAAAGCAACCAACCAACCATGTGGGTGAAGTTCCGTTCTTAAAATTGAAACTTAGAATGTTCCATCTTTTAGAACTGTGTGTACTAAGTGCTACTCATACATAGTAGAGTACAATAATACTAATTGCATTAATTCCATTTGTTAGCACTACCATGAAATAATTTTTAAATGAATGAACCTCTGATTTTCAGTTTTCAGACATGTTTTTGTTTTGTTTTTTTGATTATTAAATTTCTTTCAGATAACTCAAGGTGGAAGAATGGTAATATAAACATTGTGTCTTCTGTAAACTCATTTTGTACAAAATATTTAGTTTAAATAAATGGACTGTTTAAAAATTATGAGATACTTCCACAATTTAAGTAACTTTCTGTGCTACTTTCCAGATGAAAAAGCCGATGTGCAACTAGGGAATGTAACAGTAAGTCAGTCACAAAGACAGACACACAGGGTGGTTATAAAAGTGACACTCTGAGCATGTATTTAGGATCTCTGCAGGCTTTTACAACACAGAGTGAACCTTTTGCTGCCAAGATCACAAAATTATTGCTTCATGAATGTGCTAGACAAAAGCTACCTTTGCAATAGAAAAATGAATCTTATCTCCTGATTGTACTGCACTTATACCCAAGGGAAAAATGTTTTTACTAAAACAATACAGTCTGTGCATACCAATTAACCAAATCTGATCCACTAAAACCTATTTGATCTGGCTTCCAGGAAAGCTAGTCAACGATGTTAATTGTTAGCTAACTAACAGGCCAGCATATTCTTTTATAACTAGATAAGGAGTATCAAATTGCTGTATTTTCAGTTTACTCCTGTTGATTCTTACTTGTGATGTGCTTCAGCTTCTTTGTGTGCTGTCATTGAGACCAGCAGTAAAAAGCAAAGATGGGATATACTGGAATCCTAACGATTATACTGCTTGTTTGTACTAGTAGAAGGATTTGCATCATAACTAGAGATTTGCTTGTGTTTTTAAGTGAGGAAAAAATAAATTATGTCTGCAGCAGACACTTCTACCCCACACCCATGTAGGTCTCCTAGCCTATTACTTAAGCTCAGATGAATAATTGGGAATCTTAGCAGATGGGGTCTTTCCCCAAGAAAAGCAACCTGTCTCTTTTGAAGGGCAACGGTGCTGCAAAGCATGTGACATCTACAAGCAGAATTGCTGTAAAGTAACCAGTGCATGCTTCTAAAGCAATGTAAAATTTCATTTTCTGTGGGGTACTTTTTAGTTTTGCATGGGTGGGGATGGAAGATGACTCCTGACTGTTTGCTTCCTTGAATTAGGAAGCATGACCTAATGCACTTTCTTACAGTGAAATGCAAATAAACATAACATAAACCTTTTAAGAACTTCAGCAATTTTTCAATAGATTCATATTAGGAAAGAGATGTGTAAAGAAAGGTTGTCCTGTCCTCATAGGGACCCGCACATGAAACTTATTCTGAGCTTGTATGTAAGTAAACATGAAGTGGAATATTTTCTGATATTTTTTTGATTCAAATTGAGTACACTAGACTGCATATTGAAGGACAACATTAGAGAAACATTTCTCACTGGCTGGGCCTCTAAAAATGAAAACTTCCAGTGGCTTCACACTCCCTACATTTTCTCTCTTTCTCTCTCTCTTTTTCATGTTTTAATTTTTCATATAATACAGACATATAATTTTTTAGGCTTTATAATAAAGTAACTTATTATGAAACTCTCATTTTCTTCTTGCCTTGTTTCTTAATGAGTCTCAAGATTGTTACCTATGTGTGTACAGATACATACATTCACAATGAGGAATAAAATGAGTTGTTAGAGAGAAGAGAAATACCAGATAAGTACTTTTTCCGTCTGTGTATGAATTATCTTTACAACCTAGATACATGCTTTGTTGGCAGCTAAGGTTTTTAACCAAGGAAAAAGAACCTCACAGTCAAATAAAAAAAAAAGTTCTTTGAGTTCCTTTTCTTTACATGAAGGAATAAACAAGTAAAATGGTTCTTAGTTATGCATGTTTCAGCAGACATCATGTTATTAAACAGTGTGAATGCAAACTGAAAACTTGATATTTTGCTGAGGCAATCATAGTGTATAAGGTGAAGAAAATTTGGCGGTGAAGCCAGGTAAGAGTGAAATATCTTTTTTTTTAATGTTTTGTCTTTCACACATTTAGCTTGAAATAGTAGCTCTGAATAATTCTGCTCTGGAAAGAAGTGGCCTACCAAAGCCAAACAACGTGACAGACTTAGACTGAAAACAAACTCACCATCAAGGCTGGATCATAATTATTGTGTTCATGACCAGGAAAGCTGCCTGAAAATGTGTGGTTTTGCAAGTGCTTCCCTCAAATTGAGCAACTTAATTTGATTGCTCTGAGGGATTATCTGATTTTGAGGGTGCTTAGACACTGATTCATCAAACCCAAATTACTTTCAACAAAAAGTCACAGGTGCCTACCAGTTCATAGGATAACTATTAGCCCTGATTCACATTTGAAATTTCTATAGCTTTCTCACATTTTCAACATCCTCTGCCTTTCCAGGAGCTTAACAAAAATAACAAATTAACAACTCAGAAAAATCACATTCATTAACATCCAGCTTTGTCCAGGGTATAAGTCTTGGCCACAAACTCTATTAGTTATAAAATACTTCCTATCTTCTCTAACACTGTTAGCGTTAGGAGAGTTCTGTATTGTTTCTCAGTCACATTTCTGAGGGTAAAAAGGCCATCAGCCTTGCCTGCTAGTATAAACCTCTGAAAACAGATAAGTAGGACATAACTTTAGAATGGCAAGATTTAAAAAAAAAAAAAAAAAAGAAATGATAGCTATCAAATTTGTTAGGCCAGACCTTCATGATGAACTCCCACAGGTCTGAGTTACTGAAGATGTTCCTCTTATTGGGTATGTGTATCCTAGTGTTTAGTACAAAATAAACCTCATATGTACAAACAAGTTCATTAAAATTGCAAGAGCCTGTAGCACATTTGTAACAGCTTGCCCAAAGGTTAACATTTATAGTTTTGCACTGCCAACATCCTGATTTTATGGGGTACATTTATATGCTAAATTGCCTATTATGTTAAGTTGTAAGTTCCCATTTAGCAGCATCAGGAATAAGATTTGACTATAAGTATTTAGATTTTATTAGTGCTATGCTAGTCTTCTTAACAGCTCAAACTTCCTACAGCCTGAAAATTTGCTGCATCTTCTATGGAGGTTCTTGTGTACAAGATGTGTTTAGGAACAGCTGAGGACAAGGAGCATGGGAGGAAATGTTAGACACTGCTCACTGATTGGAAAAATGTACCTTACTGCATCTCGCCTCTAACCGAGTCCGAAATGTCATGTTTAAGCAATGATTGCATCTAAACCAATCTCAGTAACATCCCCTTCTTGACATAACAAGACCAAAAAGGTCAGCTGAAAATATTCCAAGAAGGGTGGTTTTGTTAGTAAGTAAATATGCCTAGTTGTTTTGCTTTTGCTGTAGATTACTTTCCAATGCATGACCTAACAGAATGAAGTGTGATATAATAGCCACATAGACTGAAATGGAAAATTTTAGCTGTATATGCAGTCCTCAAATGTAAGAGAAATGTACTTGCTAATGAAATTATATATCACTCTGTCTTTCCTTGCTAACTATCCCCAGATAGTTCTCAGAAGATCCTGGAACTAAGGGAGTTACCAATATCAAAAAAGCCTTTCAATCCTAGGTCGCCAGTTTGTCAGAGAAGGGTCCTGATTTTAGTTATTGCTTTAGAAACATCTGTAAATATTTGCTCTCCTCAGTAGTGGCTGAAAACTGTCCTTAACCTAGGCTTTCTCTGCAATTTGTAAAAAAAAATAATAGTATGAGAAACTTCTTTTTGAATACTTCTGTCAAAAACAAGAATGTGAGAACATTAAGATGTAACTCTGGTCCTAAGCTTTTTCTAGCATGCTGGAAGACAACATTAGAAAGAGATGTGCTTCACAAGCTGATCAGGCCAGTTTTGCAGACTTCTTTAAGTTCACATAGTGGATGTGAGAATGATGCTCTGTGTTTGTAGATCACAGAATCACAGAATGTCAGGGGTTGGAAGCACCTCGAAAGATCATCTAGTCCAACCCCCCTGCCAGAGCAGGACCAGTTAGAGTAGATCACACAGGAATGCGTCCAGGTGGGTTTTGAATGTCTCCAGAGAAGGAGACTCCACAACCTCTCTGGGCAGCCTGTTCCAGTGCTCTGTCACCCTCCCAGTGAAAAAGTTTTTCCTTATGTTCATGTGGAACCTCCTCTGCTCCAGCTTGTACCCATTGCCTCTTGTCCTATCTTTTGCCATCACTGAGAAGAGCCTGGTTCCATCCTCCTGTCACTTGCCCTTGATGTATTTATAAACATTAATGAGGTCACCCCTCCGTCTCCTCCAAGCTAGAGAGACCCAGCTCCCTCAGCCTTTCATCATAAGGGAGATGCTCCAACCCCTTAATCATCTTTGTGGCTCTGTGCTGGACTCTTTCAAGCATTTCCCTGTCCTTCTTGAACTGAGGTCAAAGAGCTTTGGAAATATAAGCCATTTAAAACTATTATTGTTGTCATAAATATTAGACTGCAACTAGATGCTCACACCAACTGAAGTTGAAAACACAAAAAACTTCAGTGACTTCAAGTTCTTCATACAGAAAAAGAGGTATTTTCTGAACAAGCATCACAAAACATTTTGATAAAGCAGGAAGTTCTTAGTAGTAAGTAAGAACGATAAAAGTAATGTAAAATCTGTTGGCACAATCCACAGCTGAGGAGAGCTACCTGAATCGCTGATTAAAGAGGATTGCAGAGAGTTTTGAGTGTGCTCTGCAGGACTCAAAATTTTCCAGTGACTGTAAGAGTGGTTGTGAGGAAGGTGCTTCCTCTGTAAAATACAATATCATTTCCGAGAGACAGAGGTCCTACATGAAAGCTCTGAGGTCTCTGTAGGAATCTGTCTGACTGAACGTGCTGACTTTGTTGCCAGTAAAGGCTGCAGCCCCTAGCAAATGCAGACAGTGCTTTACCTATTAAGACAATCCGTAGGGGAGAGACTTGAGGAAAGTAGCTCAGAAGTTTTTTTTAAAAAATGACCTATTTAAAGTTACATTTTTCAAATCATTTAAGGAGAAGACTTAGTTAATACTACTTAATCAAAGTTCTCTGCAAATAACTTAAAGGTGACAGGTCAGCAAAGACAAGCTTATTTAAAGACTGTATTTTAAGATTTAAAATGCTAAGAGTCTTACCAAGCCTAATCTGCTAAGAATTATAATAAAGTATAAGAGAAGTTCAAACCTTATTTATTTCAAGATCAGATTTATTATTTTTTGAAGACCTTGCAGACAGAGAAACAAGAATTAGCACAGGAACTATTTCTCTAAAAGCATACAGCCTATGTGCACTAGTGGTTGGATGTTGATCAGTCACTTCTGTTATCCAGAATATTTAGGACTTCTGGTTGATAGTTCTCTATGGTCTACCTGTGTTCCTGTGTTTTAGGCAGTTGAAATTATTTACTTTCAAAGTTGGCATTTTTTTATATAGACATGATATGACATAACATCTATAAATATGCTGTAATGCTGTGCTAATTCCAAGATCTTCTTGGTTGTAAATGTATTTTTTACATAGCTGTTGCCATAGTTTGAAATGAAAATGGTGACCTTAACAAGCATTATCATTATTATATGTTCAAGGGACTCATACACTCATTCACTCTGATATGCTATATCTGGACAGCTTGGTGTTCTGGGCCTGCTATGTTGCTGAAGACACTGAAAAAAAGGGGCTATGCATTGCCCTGTGTTGCTTTCTTCAGATATATTTCATAATAAACCACTGCGCAGTAGGACTCTGATTTCAAATTAGTGATTGGAATGGTACTTTATTTAGAAGTGTGCACCTAGAACTTTA
Source organism: Leptosomus discolor (assembly GCF_034619465.1). Taxonomy (NCBI): domain Eukaryota; kingdom Metazoa; phylum Chordata; class Aves; order Leptosomiformes; family Leptosomidae; genus Leptosomus; species Leptosomus discolor. Next base: position 33,128,487 of record NC_141399.1, on the reverse strand, counting down.
CTCCTCCTATGTCAGAGTTCCATGGTGAATATGTAATTGAGGAACAAAGTCCAAGCGATTTTCTACTTTTTCTTAGGATAAGAAAGAAGTGGGGGCTATCCAGTGAAGGCATTACAGACGCTTGGAAGGAGAGAGATTTTATTGTTATAGTGTGGTGCTCACAGCTGGGAAAGGAGAAAATATCAGCTAACGAAATGGAGTGAACCACAAGTTCAAAATTCTAAAGAAGACTTGACATAACCACTGATATATTACTAGCGTAAACCCAAAATATAACTCAGCCTTGCAGTCGGGTCTGTGAGAGTGACAGGATCTGAATGCCCTTTTTATATCTGAATGCTATTTGAATTACAGCAAGCTCCATAAGTGGAGAGTGGGGTTCTGAGAGGAGGGTGGAAGATGACACCATTGTGTATTCTCTAAGTCAGTGCTACTCCAGCAAAAAATAATAGAGGACATATTTTAGATCTATCTGAAGATTTGTGAGGCATATGTGTCACACATATTAAGAACAAAACAGCAAATCCAGTCAGCTTTTAAATTCCAGATGATGTGCTTTAGTTTAGAATGAAGCAATCAGTGTTCGGAGAATGCTCTTAATAACACTGTTTCTCCTGGCAATTACCTATTCAGTGCAGGAAATTTCTGTTTGATTATTTCTACAGGTAAACATTCTATTTATTAAAATCAGAAAACAACAGGAATTTACATAGCTGAGCCTACACATACTCTTGTAGCATTTTCCTTCTCCTTTACATGTATAATAAACATGAATTATATATAGAGACAGCCATGCTTTGTTTAAACTGCTGCACTAAGTACTCCTTGACAGCAGTAAATCAATGGTTTGCTTCCTTATACATTTGAATGAATGTAATGACTGGAATAAACAATTAATCTGATGGATACACAGGAACTCTCTGCAGCTAAGTAGAACTAAAAAAATAATACTGTTCCGTTGTTCATATATTTGTCATTGGTTGACGATCACACATCATTAACTTAGCATATTATTTGTCTAATTATTTGATTCTGAAAGTTATTTTGAATAACTTACTTAACATTCACTTAAACTGATGTCTGAAAAAATTATTTTCTCAATCTCCAACTAATAAGCCAATTAAGATCAGCTTTGGAAGGTATTAACCAGATTCCTGTTTCTATTTTTGCTACCTAATTAAATCTAATGCTCCTGGTACTACAGTGACACTCAGGCACTTAATGTGTTAATATTTTAAAAAAAGAATGCCAGTATTTGTATAAAATATATACACATACATACATATATGTGAGATACTAAACATATATATATTAAAAAATACTGAATGGCTATTTCAAAGACTAGCATGAGCTCCGGTAGGGCTATAAGGCTGTTTGGATGCATCAGGAGACCAATAAGTGAAATTGTTCAGAAGAGCTTTCATTAGGCTTCTGCTACCTGGTGCCCTGAAGGTGTCATGGACATCATTAAATTAATGGAGGAAACAAGAATAGCTGTACAGTGACATTCTGTGGACAAGCATGAAACATTAGAAAATAAACTTGCAGAGCTTGTTCCATTTTATATCTCCTCACTTTAGAAATGGAGGAATTGGAACTGCTTATGTGAAAGAAAGACATGTTTGGTGGAATGTTCCTGTTTCTCTGTCTTCCTTGCTAAGTGAAATCAAGCAACAAGGAAAATAATCTCTTTATTCTTATTACTTTATTATTATTTCTATTACTCATCATGCTTGCTGAAGCTCATGGATTTCTTCATTAAGTGCAGAGATGCTGGGTAAGTTCTGCAAAAATACTGATTAGGATTCTCGTTGCACGTACCCACACCTGATTATTGCCTACCCGGACAGTAAATGGAGTCAGTTAATGTCCTAGGCAACTGTTTACCATGGTTTAATGACTGCAATAAGCAATGAAGAAAAGTGGACCTCATATCTAGGGAGTAAAAAATTAGGTATTTTTTCCCCATGAAGATTCTGCTTTCTCCAGTATAGCCTAAATTCTTACGTTAAGAAAGTTAATGATATCTTATGCAACGCATAACTGAGATCAATACATGGAAAACAATCTTGGTTTCTGTTTGAGGCTGATAGTGATCAAATCTTTTTGGGACAGGACGAGTCCAAAAGTATGAGCTTGCCTTTGGGACACAAGAGGCTTAATTGATAGCAGAAAGAGATTTTTCTTTCTTTTCTGCCAGTCCCGTGAAAGCATTCTGAGTAGTTTGTGTGCAGCCACTGGTATTGATGTTTAAAGGATCAAAAACTCAGCTTTGAACATTTCTTACATTTTTTCAGAAATGAAACCAAGCCATTGTACAGCTGCTGAAGAAAGGCAAAACAAGGCCCTGTGGATGGACGCATATGTTACAAAACTAAAAAATCCCAGAATCATTGTAATGTTTAGAACTGTGTAAGACTTCTCCTAGAGGCAAATTCATTTGTGGTGCAGTGTAATTGAAAAATAACATAACTATAAGCCTGACTCTACTTTTTAAGTTTCCATGAGTAAATGGAAGAGGTAAGGCATCCTTCTGAGAGATTCTGGATCTCCATCTCGGGTAGCTGAAGTCATGCAGCATCATGGGAATGAATGTACCCTACTTATTGCAGTTATCTTTGGCCATGTATACAAGAAGTCATTAAGACAGACACTTGCTACAGTCCAAGACTGTATGAAGGAGGGGGAGGAGGGAAATCACATGGCAAACACCAGCCAGGTGAATCTCCACGTGCTAGATGGTGAATATTTGGTCTTAGTCTACAGCTTCCCCTGCTGCACCACCATGTGCTGGACACAGCAAGATTTGAGTCAGGCACATTTTATGTATTTCGTTTGCTTGTTTTCATTGTGTTCAGTCTGTGGGAAGGAAAAGCCAAAGAAGTTTTTTTACAAAACTTAAAAATGATAGAATGCATTCTCTAAATTAAAACTTTAAATTTAAGAGGTATAGTGGTGTTACAGTTAAGGAACCTTTTCTCTTAAAATGCTAAATATCTGTCTTTGGACATATGCCTTTCCACCCAGTCCTTCCTAACTTCACTGGGAATGTATAGCTGCACCTTCAAGTTTTCTTCAAAGAAAGCCAAGTACAGAAAACAAGTCCCCAAGGACCTCCTGTCACCAAACTAGAAGTCACCAAGAATATCCCCAGCCATGCTCCTTCTACTCTTCAGCTGCTTTGTAGGCATGTCCTGAACATTGAGGAAGACAATATATTTTTACCCTCTCCCATCCAACTTGCCAACACTACTGAGAAACATAAGGCTGCTTATCATTTCACAGCAGTGTAATCTGCTGTACAAAACTCACATGAACAAGAGATTGTCTGTGACACAAATATTCAGTTTTCTCATAGTCACTGAAAGTTATTACTCCATCCTGCTATGTGCTGACACGACGGGCGCAAAGCTTGTCTCCGCAGCAGCCTGCTTAAACTGGGGTTGCCTGCAAGTCTAGAGTTCTAGACTATGGTTTTCAGTTGGTGTCTAGCATTGGTCAAGATTTTGTAAATTCAGGCATATAAATTGAAAAGCCTGAGCCAACAGCTGACATACATGCCATCTGCTGTTCTCTGTCCTGGATTCAGCACAGTGGATATGAAACCACTTACTTCTTCTATCAAAATAAAGTTTCTGACCTGTGAGTACCTTCTTTTGTAAAACCCTGGCTAGCAGTCCCAGCTGAAACAGTGTAACACATCTAAAATTTTGAGGTTTGTCTCATGCTTAGATAAGTTAAACCTCCAGAATCTAAACAAGTTTCAGCTTTAGTTTGTCAATAACAATAAAGTATGAGTTTGTGCAGGAATAGTCCATGAATCTACTTGTATGTGTTTTGTACTTAAGTGAAAGACTAGTTTCATAGGAAAAAGTAAAAATATATTAATTTTTTCCTACATGTTTTGGCTTTCTGTCTCAGAAACAAGCAAATCTAGTGGACACTAGTATCCGTGATTAAGGGGAAGGGAGTATAGCTTCTCAAAATCGCATTTTATTTTTTAGCAGATACTTTTAACACCTGAGGTAAAAGTAGATTAGAATAAGCTCTGCATCAATGTAGAGATTAAGTTGGCAAAAGATTTTTTTTATTATTATAAAAGACATTTCCTGAGCTATCTAATTTAAAGAAGTTATCTGTTCCACAGATGTAATATTGTGCTTAAATAGGAGCTCAGATTTTAGATAAAAATTTACTTCATATCCCAAAGTCAGAATTGACTTTCCCATGGCAGATGGGAAAATATTGCTGAACCCCACTCCTTTTTGAAGCATCCTGGAATGCAGATATTACAGTTTTACTCTTATATCCAGAAAGGGTTGTATGTTTGGGGAGGATGGGGAAAAATATGCCACAAATTCCCTCTACTAGGAAGAAATAGCATTGTTAAGTTAGTTGTTTCCTTGAGAATATTTGTGAGCAACCACACAAATTCCTCTACTGGTGAAGGAAACATCAAGAGTCGATTAATTTCAGGGGTTTTTTGGTCAAGCTTTTTTGCTTTTTAAATTCTTCTCTCATATTGCTTTTCCTTGCACTAGCTAAAGATTTGTTCATATTGCTTAGAGCATCCTGCTTTTTTTGTTTGGTTGGTTGGTTGGTTTTGTGGGGTTTGGTTTTGTTTGGGTTTTTTTTTTTTTTTTTTGCTTTCCCCAAAACTACATTAAATCAAGAAACTTGTGAACTTTTTTGCCTAACTTGGTTTTATTTCAGGTCGATCACCTATTGTATGCACCCCGAACAGGGATTGGAGTGTTGGAGTTTATCATGCCTCAAAACAACAGCAAGATGCTTGCAGGTCAAAAATCCATGCAGCCTGGATTTTCTTCATGCTAGTATATTAAAAACTGGATGGAAAAAACCTGAATGAACCCTCTTAATTTTGTCCTTGAAACCTCACAGGGAGAGGTACTTCATGAAAGGAACAGAGATATTTTTCCTGTAACTGACAACAGGCCTGTGTCTCTTGCTATAAGAATCTGACGCACTTTAATCCTTAAGGTTATTCACTGTATTTCCACTTACTAAGGCACTTAGGCTCTCTCTCCTTGCCTCTTGTGCCGTCATATGCATTAGCGTGCTTACAAATGCAAGTGGGCATACCCAGCTCACCTTCTACTATCAAAAGTTAATCTTCCATTTCAGTTTTAGGCTGTGCTAAAAATTTCTTAGAAATTGTCATAAATACACAGCATGAAGTGGCCACAGTCACCAAATTCATAACTGCATGTCACAACTTTTGTAATAATTTAAAAGTTTAGTTCTTCATTTGGTAACATAAGAAGGTACGGTAACTCATAATGTATTTCTCCAAGTTACTCAATGTCAAATGGACATTTAATTGAAAAAGTCTACTTGGAAAGTATGAGAAGCTGGCCAGTTAAAAACTTCCAAACGTACACTTTTGCTTGTTTATGAAAACATAATTACCAAGTGAGTGAGACAATGTAAGTATGATGGTTGGATATGGCTGATGATTACCAAAAGCCAAACAACGATGAAAATAAAATAGGGCTTTGAATTAAGATGACTTAATTTTATTTTCCTTCTCCCACTGACTGGCTTTAATAACTTTTAAGGACAATGCTGTTCTGCATGAGCACACTGGTATTGCATCCCCTTCTGAGATGTGAGTACTCCTCTGCACTTTTTGTGAAATATAGTGAAGTTAAAATGACTAATAATTGAGTTTGTAGAACAGTTTGGCAGTCATGAAGGTGAACCTAGTTTTGATACAGCCAAGAGACTTGCTGGAATTAATTTTTGTTATATTAGGGGGAAAGAAAATGTCAATTCCCAAATAACATTTACTGGCTAATCTAAGGCCTGGGTGTCCTCATATTTTGTTTAACTTCTTTACAGATGTTTGACAGAACGTGGACAGATAATTGAGTTCACAATCAAGTCTTATTCCTGGAATGGCTTTTAGGGCTACTGAAGTAAATTTTCTCAGTCCGATAACATCAAGAAAGCTTTAAGTAAATGGAACATCTTGTATTGTGGTCAAAGAGATACGAAACATAGCACTATAATAAACAAGGCAGTCTGATTATCAAGAAATATGGCAAAGGAAGCCAACAGCATTCTCATTAAAAATAAATAAATAAATTGCTGCAAGCAGAAATCAGAAAGGTAAAATTTATTCCACTTTTTAAATCCATGAAACTGCATGCAGTAATAAAATGTGTTAAATCCAGTAGTGCCTAGTCACTATTTCCTTTTCGCTGTGTATACAATGTACTCACTGTCTGCTTCAGTTCTGTTGAAGGTGATAATCAGTTTCTGCCAAACCAAAAGGAAAAGCAAAGCGTTATTATTCTCATGGAAGTAACAGAGTTTTTTGCAATGAAGGAGCTTGTGCACTCCAATTATTTGACTTCCTGTCAGAAAACTGGATGTTACTGTTTGTTTTCTGCTTTCCAGTCAACATGCTTACAGCACTGCATTTTCTAATCTTTCTGGTGCACAGGCTGACATTGCAGCACCACAGTATAGTCTGTTACCTTCTGTCACATCTGCTTAGATCTAAAGTAACATGTATATACTAAGACACAACCTAATGAAACACAGCACATTGGCAACATAAAGTCATGCTCTTTCTTGGCCTTGGGGACAAGTGTAGAAACTGAAATTTCAATACAAAAGACATTGCAGGCAACAGTGCATTTGTTTACTGGATTCATCAATTAAATGAGAATTTTCGATTTTCAGTAATGAAAAAAGTTGGTAATATTTAATGAAAACATTTGCTAAAATGTATGATTTCAACATATGTGTTTTCCTCATTGTCTATTTTTCAAATGTTAATGGAAAGTCATAAATGAACAGAGGGCCAGCCTAAGTCATTCCTACTGCATATTAGAAACCAAGTCAATAAGTGATTAAACAACACACAAGCCTTGTTCTAAACCTATTCATGAAGTGAATTTTATTCTGTAGAAATAATTTCTCTGTAGAAAGATCAGATATAGAAAGCATGTCATGACAGATTTATCAACAAATTCAATTAAACTAAAAGCTAAAATGTCTGCACTAACAAAATTGTACAAGAGAAATTGCTTCATGAAGTTAATGATAATGTATTATGTCTACTGGTGATCCAGGCTTCTGATTCCAGTTAAGATTTTAAAAGAGAGGAAAAAACCTCCAAACAAATCGGAATCCTTTGCTCTGTTAAAACACAAAATATGACCCTTTTAAAGTTAACATGAACTGAAGGCTCATAAAGATCTTACAAGAAAGAAATTGTAAGGTGTTTATTGCTGGAAGAGGATAATGGATGGGTGTGGTCAGGAAATGAAGTTACCTCAATGAGAGGGGTCTTCTCTGCAACCATGTAGCAGACCCGGCATTGTCTTTTCCAAGTAGAAAAAATGTTCAAGTATTATAAATTCCCTTTTCCCTGGTAGGGGATCAAGCTGGGGGAGACACAGATCATGACTAATGTTTATTAAAACCTTTTATTAATTAGGCTGGTATCATTAATAGAATCCAGCCTTTTTTTTTTTAATTACTGGTAACTATATGTCCATTTACTCCCCAAACAGTTCAGTTATACACACACTCTCACAAGGTGAGTCAGAGTTATGTGAATGGAGCAAAGGGCAGGTCAACCGCATGGAGAGACACGGTGATGCCAGCGGCTTCCAGGTAGGAAGATGCTCAAGGGTGTGCGCACGATATTGGCACCTTCGTTTGAATCCAGCAGGCACCACCGGGATGTTGTCCGAGTGATATGACCCATTGTTGATGCTACTGTGTACTGGTGGCTTTGGACAAATTCAGCAGACTTTTGGCATTTTATCCATTTTTGCAGTTTCAGCCAGGCCATTAAACTCCAGAGCTTATCAGACCCTGGAAGGCTTTTAAACATTATCTTTCAACACATATTTACTCTCTTGTCAGCTATTTTCTGTTATTGCCTCTCCGTCCGCACACATCAGTACCTCTAGATCCATTTCATACAACTTCACACAGACGGGTGTGACACACAACTGATCTTTCAAAAGTGCTTACGCAAAATGGTACGATAACTTTGTATTCCTGCCAGGTTGTGCACAGAGAGTTGGGATGCCTATCCGTATCTTGACTGTCTGATCTATAGTGACAATGTTAATTTATGATCAAGATTCATTTTCCATGCCCTGCTGGATTAACATATTTGCAGCCCACTTTTGGACAGGCACCTGAATTCAAGTAACTCATGTATCCTAAAAAGCCTAGTAAGGAAAGAAAAAAAGCTGAAGAGCTTCCATTTGAGTTTGTTTCTTCATTTTTGGGATCAAGAAGGGGAAAAGAACACCACCTATTGTATTTAACTATTGACCATATCATCGATACTTGAGAAATAAAAGTCACCTTTTCTATTGGGGTGCTGCTGGATCTTGACTTGCTCATAGTAGTCAGAAGAACAAGAATGTTGAATTTGATGTTTAAGCACTAGCTGCTTGTTATTTTTTCCATGGTGTGTACAGGTTGCTGTCTGTTTGTTAAAAGACAAAAGAAAATCAATACAAGTGTTGAAAAGGAATCTTGTGTATTCAACTTTGTAAACAGAGTTCTAAATAAGCACCAAGAAAAGTAGTAATAGAAAAAATATAAATGCCAGACTTAATTACCAGTGTACACATAAAGCAATATTGTGTTTTCAAGTATAGGGGAGCAAGTGGAAAAAGTGAAAAAGTATTTTCAAGGAAAACAAAAATGGACTGATAACATACATTTGCATTTCAGCTGTGTTTATGTCCTTTCATTTAATACTGATGTATCTTGGATGATTTGTTGATACAGGGGAAAATTAAGAGAGAAAAAATAATTTCTCATACTTAATGTATAAAGAAAAAAGTATTAATTTTATTTCAGTTGTTGGCAAGAATTATCGAATCACCTGTATAATCTTTTAGGCTCTGGCCTCTGAATATTTCAGTGCATTCATCTAGGCATTCTGAATATAAGGAAACTTCAAATAATTTGTGATCCTCTCAGGAAAAAAAATGGCAAGTCTGCAATCCAATGTTTTGGTGTTTGATTTTTTTTTCCTTAAGAAAATTCTACAAGTAAAACATATGGATATATTCCCTGCCTGCTCTTGAATTAACATACTGATAAAAAAAATAAACAGAGGTAACAAGTTGGATATTGAGTCACTAGATTGAGCATAAATGAATTGCTTAGAAAAAAAATACAGAGAGTCTTTTCAGGTAAGAAGCAGAGCACATTATTCACCTGAGAAAAACTTATCTACTAAGAGTAGAATTAATGATGTCTAGCGTTAGGCTTTTCCAAGATTCCTGTCCCATTTCATGTATGATTTGTAAGTTGCCAAGACAGAGCTGCCCAGCACAGACTTTCATGTACTAATGAGAGCAGGAAGCGCTGTCAGTGAAAAAGATAAGCAAACCAACCCTAAAAGGCGTAACAGTTTTCTGGGAGAAAAGGTACATCTAAGGATGAGTTGGGGAAATAAAGGGCCAGCTATGTGCTCTTTTGTTCATTGACACTGTTTCACAGGGAATATGTAATAGGGGAGAAAAGGGGGAAGGACACCAGCTATTAGATTCTGATATTTGCCAGTTCTATAGCTTTCAACTACAGCCTCTGGTGCCTACCTTGTAAACACTTACATATTTAAGAGAACCAAGGGTGCAAATGTAATACAAGCTACAGTGATGGACTACAAGATGCTTTAAACTTCAGCTATCTTTCCCATTTCTTTGTCATTCTTCTGGTCCTTCTCCCACTTCCCCAAACTGCTCTTTTTTAGTATTCAGTCATTTAATTATTGCTACTAAATTCTCGCTATTAAATTCTCAGACAAGAAGTGAGCAGGAGAGAAGCATGTTCATAGTTGCTGTGGATATTTAAATAGAGAATACCAGAATTTAGAAACTGGTTGGAGAGTAGCGCTTTTTAGATTAATGCAGAATCATAGAGAGAGAAAGGAGTTTGCGAGCGTGTGTGTTTGTTTCATGAAGATTGATGTTACTGTCTGTCTTTAAAAAGCTGTAAAAACTGCAAAACTAAAAGGTTTTGTTAGTGTTTTTTGAACACTTTTTGCAATAAACACAAAAATGATTTTCCTCAGCCCCAGCCCGCTTTAGCAGTTTTAGAGGTACCTTGGTAACATGCCACCAATATATGCTGAAAAATGAGAGAAAATGCTGATCGAGAAATCCTTTTAATTCGAGCAATTAAAGAAGTACAGTTCTGAGCAAAGCAGTTTGTGTTTATATTCTACATGGTATGCAATTAAAAAAGATAAATCAAAAGCTCTTTGGGACTGTGCTTATTTTTTAATTAAATCAATGTCAGCATCTAGTTACTAATAAGAAACTCTCAATAACAGATCCTTGCAAAAAAGAAAGCTATTTCAGCTTCAGGCTGATAAAAGGATTATTAGAAAGCAGCTCTCTCTGTGTGCATGTCTGAATGTTTAAACAATCTTGAAAAATACTACTTTGACATCATTCACCTCAATCTCATATAAACAAGACTTTCTCGTCCCACTAGAAGCAAATGAGGACATACATCTAAATGTGATAGATTCAGGAGTGTATCTTGAACTGATGATAATGGCTGTAATGAGTACACATACACACACAAATCATCCTTTTGAAGCTATGGTCATGCTAAGATCTTGTGAGAAGTTTTCATAGTAGGTTTGGGGTTTTTTATACCTACCCACTGACAATTTATCATGCTTGCTGTGATTTTCTGCAGTAGCATACTGCACACTACACAGTAGACTTACTATGTAAAATACCATCAAAAAAGGTTGACATAATGAATAATTACAATTTAAATCTTATTACACAAAGCTTCATTCAAGTCAATATACATAGTACAGAACCACAGGGGTACATTTGAGCCTGGTGTGAAAGGAATGAGTCATACAATTCTCATTATGGTTAACAGAAGAAACACATCTATTGCCTCATGTAAGCCCCTGGAAGGGCATCTCGCAATTCATATTCAAATCAGATTGGGCCACGGCCACTCCAGTAAACAGTCAAAGTAAAATAGCTATGTTTCAAACTTTCAATTCACCTGACTCAAAATTTTTGGAAATGACAATGTATTGCATTGATGACCTAGTACAAACACATCATTGGCAGTGATGATTACTCCTAATTGCCAGAGGAAGAAGCGAAGCCTTTCAGAAGCTTAAAAAAGAAGGGGCATAAACCACATTAACATGGATCATGTCTTTCCTCTCCTCTTATCTTTACTGGCAGACTGCTAACTTTTCCATTCCTAGACTCTTATAAACATTGTTGTCTACACAGAAATGATTATTATAGAACCTGGTCACTCCCTTATTGAATTTTAGGATATATTCTTAATTATTTTTTTAATAAACTATGCTAGAAGACTAATAGCTTATATACTTATGGTTTTAGTTGCTTGTTTTACTAATGGCTTGTTCCAGCTAATTAAAGGAAATCTCCAGGAAATCTCTTTCTTCTGATAAGTAGGTTGCACAAACAGCTTCAAGGAGAATGCATCCTTCCAGCCATAAATCTGTACTTATAACAGCCAAGTCTGCTTGTATAGTCTAGAGTGGTATGCTTGTAACTTTAGGTTTATTTTATTACTGTAGATTCATGTGCTGTTGAAAAGAGATATTTATTATTAATTATTGGGGATTTTTGAAAAAGCATCCTGTAAATTATTTTTAATTATATACAATACTACTGTAGATTATAATCAGGCATAGCTTTTACTGGGAATATCTACATCAAAAAGGATTGAATTCTCAAAAAAATGCATCCTATCTTTCAAGTTAACAAAAGTGATTCTCCTTTTAGTGCTTCAGTCAATTAAGGGATATGATTCACAGATGTGAACTGCAAGATCCAGCTGATATTTCCAACTTTTTCATTCTTCCTAGTTTTTGCAGAAGACAAACCCAATTTTAATTCAGATAGCTTGCATTGCTTAAAGAATTCTAAACTTTAAAAAAGAGAAAATCTCCAATTACCAGAGAGATATTTTGAAAAACAGTTGCATGTGTTGTGAAAGCAGAGTCTAACTCAAAACTCCAGACTTTATTAAAGATGAAAGCTGTATAGAGCGTGTGTTTGAATTAATTTCCAAATGAATTCAAACGGCTCTTGCTAAATCCTCAAAGAGCAGAAACGTGCAGGTTACCAGTGCAGTGCTGTTTCTGCAGAATGGCAGCAGCATCAGGAATTCAGCTTCATTGATGAGATTTAGCAGAGAAGCAGTAAAGCACCCCTTATCCAAAGAGCTTGCAAAGGCACTTTCTAAAAGAGTGGGATTTCCACTGTGTCTGTGTTGTGAGCTTGGCAGAGGTATTCATCAGCCATTATTGATTTAGAAGAAGGCATGGCTGGAGCGAGGAGGATTGATCTGAATCCTCCCTTGGCTAAGTTAACTATTGAGGGATCTATTCGTATCAAGATGAAGCACTGAAGAGTGACCCACAATGATAGCAAACAGGTATCGCTGTCTTTTTCTTCACCGTGTGCGTGAAAAACTCTGGCTTCTTGTTCTTGGGTTTGTTTTTTCTTTTTTCTCCCTCCATTAGCTTTCAGAAACATTTCTTTGCTAAGTTTAGTATTTCTTGACTTTGCTGGGCAATTCTTTAGGGAACTACAGAGTAGCAGTCTGATAAGCTAGTAAAGGGATAGGGGGAGAGTTATTGACTTTCTATTCAAGCTACAGTCTTGCTTGTGAGAAACTGAAGGCAACAAGAGGTGTCCAACAGAAGTCTGGCTTAGCTGTGCTTTCTTAGTCAGCTCTCCTTGTCCCCAAATGTCCTAGCATTTCCCCAAGTTATTTTTGTTGCCATCTTTGTCTTGCCTGTTTATATACTGCTTCTTTTCCAGAAGAATCTGCAACTTGTCTTTCTCAGAGACAGGACCATGAGCTAAGTTGACCCAGGAGAATAGTTCTTGCATTCCTCTTACTGAGCTCCCTTACCTGCATAGCAGCTGGGCTTGGACCTCTCAGGTCTATAATCATGTGGGCCATATTTCATTTGCACAGTTTTGTCTGGCTTTCATCTTATATCTGCAACATCTTTCTGCAGAATTTACAAGTACAGATTTGCTTTACTGACAGCCATCTGAAATGCCTCCGCAAGGAACATTTCTCTTTTCCTCTCTTTGTATCCTTTCCTTCTCTTTTCTTTTTTTTCTTTTTTTTTTTTTTTTTTTTTTTTACCCATTTCTGTCACTTCACAGATAACCTGACTGTCACGTGCCTTTATGGCCTTTCCTCCAACTCGTCATTTCACATGAGCTACTGATACATCAAGTGCCACCACTGATTAGCTTCTGATCTCAGCTTGTTCAGCTATTTACTGGAGGTAGGGACAAACACATTTGTTCTTTATCTTGTGCTGTTCTTCACAGTCTAGAGGTCCTTTCAACAAAAACACATACAAGGCCATTTCAGGGTTTTCCCTGCAGTCTTTTTCAGGGAGAAACAAGTACCTTTTGCTTATATGCTGCTCACTCCCTCTTTATGGCTTCCACTTGGCTGAACAAACAGACTTAAGGAGATTTAAGTCCCCCGAACCCCAAACAGATGTATCTTTTGTTATTTTCCACTTTAAAAGACTGTTAGCACCACTTTAAAAGACTGTTACTATTCCCACAATAAACAGCAAAGGCAAGACTATCGGTGTACAGAGTATACCTATTATGGGAATTAAGGTATTTATCATCTTCAAATTCTGCACATATCAACAAATGGATTGTATTTGGTATGCATCTTGGGACATCTTTTTCATTCTGATTATTGCACTGACTAGGTACAACAGATTCCCTGGTATGTAAGCAGGGCCCCTGTATACTACAATATAACAAATAATATTATTCCCATTAATAAAGACATTCAAAAGCAAGACCAAGGAGTTACAGTTTAAGTCTATTTTGTAATAATTTTAAAGAAATATAAAAGTGATATTGTAATTTAGAATGTTATCTTTAAATTCAGATTATTCAGACCTGACAGATTCTTAAAGGAAGAAACAGAAGATAACCTTTTCAAATAAAGAATAAACATGGAATTCAGTGATTCTGAGTAGCTCAAGATCTCTTCTTCATTACTTGGTATACTTTATCTCAATATCTATAATATTTTAAGTACTTCAATCTTAAGAAACCTATATATATGAACTTACTTTCCCCACTTACTGTGCTTAGCTTCACATGGTGGAGCACCAGCTGCTAATGGGATTTTAGTCCCAGGGACCAAGTCAATCTGAAGTAAAACCTCTCTGACTGTACATAATGTGGTTGTTGGGTTTGCATTTCAGGGTAAAAAAAAAAAAAAAAAAAAAATCAGACAGAATATCCCTTTGAAATTTTTAATAATGAGAACGAAGATTACATATGTTCATTTGCTTGTATTCCTGTGAAGAGGACAGTAAAAATCACTCTTTTCATGATTACTTAAACCAGGAAGGAAATATTACTAGTCCATCTCTTCCTGAAAGAAGACACAAGTTCAAGATGGGGAAGAGTACTGAAATCCACAACAGCGAAGGATCCGATACACGGCTGACATTTTTTCTTTTCAAAAATTTTGTGTTGTGACCCAACAAAAAGCTCTAGCTTTTGAGAGTTGTATTACAAACTTCTCATCTTTGCTGCTGAAACCAACAGATTTCTTACTGTATTCAGAATAAAGTGATCATTGTAGTGAGTTCACCTTCAAATCATCCTATATTTCCTTTATATTGCCTTTGCATTTATAAGTCACAGTATATTGATTTCACTCTTACATTGTACTGACTCTCCCATAATAGACAAAATGAGTGTTTGCTTTCTAGAAATCCTACTATTTTTCTTTCTTTTTTTCTCTGAACTGTAATCTGTGACTTACAATAGGCCACTTCTCAGTAAAATGGTGAGGTGCTAGTTCAGCCTAATATTGTTCAAATGAAAAAAAAAGTCTAACTGCCAGTCTGTTGTTACTAGTGCTTTTCCAGTATTTGCTCTTTAAATTATCTGACTTCCCAATAAGATGAACAGTGCATTATATTCACCTGAAAACTGCTCAGGTGATTATTTCATACAATATTCAATTCCTTCACAATGTTCAGCGTTAGCTACTGTTCCTTGCTCCATACTGTGCAGTTCCAATTTATCATTCACCTTCTATAATGTTGATTATTACACATCATACTGCAGTCATTTCATCGCTGTCTTGGATATAACACACAGGACTGGACTGTCATTACAAGAGCCTTCATCAAATTATTTTTTCTACTGAGATCTTTCTTCATTCTCTAAGATGGTTACAGGTTTCTGATCTGTGACCTGAAAATACAGCACCAGCTCTATTTCATGCGGTTAACAAGTGAATGTGCTCCATAACATTTCTTACAAGTGCACATGTCACTGAAGCCCCACCAACTCGTACCTCTCCTCTGGGTCTTCCTGCTTCTTAACTTACCTGTTCCCTGCCAAAAGCTTTTGTCATATTTTTACCAGGAGAGGTATAACTTTGACCATAACCATTTTTCATTAAGAGATCAAGTGAAATATTAGACCCAAGCCATTTTTGCCTTTTCTATTCTTGTGTAGAAAGAAAAAAGAATTTCAGGTGGGATAGATACATAGATACATAACAGAGTAATACAGTTTTAAAACGAGAATTTGAGACAGAACAACATGTAATTAACTCATTATTCTTTAAAATTGTGGACTATCTCCATGCTCAGCTTAGTGTTTAGCCTACGACCCCAGTGAACAAATCTGGGGGTCCTTTAAACTAAAATGAAGCGCATAAAGATTAGCCCAAACTGAATTAGGAGGACTTGGATCCTTTAATACGGTTACAAAGAGGAAAGTAAAACCTATTTATAGAACATATTTTGGTTTTCTTCCTTCTGACTGTGACAACTATGAACAGCTCCATTCAGGGAAAAAAGACTTCATTCAGCTTGGTCTTTAGTGCCAAATTATCACACTGAGCTGATCTAGTCAAGCATATTGGTTTGCCTGTGCTTCACTTTTCTTCTGGAGAAATGCCATTATTCATCACTTAACTGCCCTTTACTTTTGTCAGCTTTGGTCCCCTTACAACTTTCACAAATTTCTTTTGGAGAAATTTCTTCACCAAAAGTGAAAACAAGATCAGCATCTGTTTTGGAGAAGTGCTTTTCCAACCCAGTGAATAATGAATTCAGAGAAAGAGAGCTGAACTTATGAAAAAGTTTCCATTGTAGATCTCACTTGTAGATCTCATTGTGATTTTCTTTCTCTCATTACAATGCAACTGAATTACAGTCTATGACATTCTTTTTTTAAAAATTGTTTTGAAAAACAGATGTTTTGATCAAACAATAAATGCAGCTGCAATCTGCATAAATGTAACAAAGAAAAAAGGATTATTGTCTCTCACATCAGCAAGAGGTATTGGTGCTTTTAACTAAAGTGGAAGACCTGACCTAACTCCTTAATAATTATGACTATTTCTATAAGTTAATAAAAAATTGCATTTAACAATAGTAAAATTTTCATTTCCTTTGATTAAAATAGATTTTAGCAATACAGCCTCGTGCCTCATACATCAAACTCCTAAGACGCAATCATCACAATGGTTGGAGGTAAAAAAATCCACTTTATTGTAGGCAATTTATTATATGAAATAGTACTGGAAATTCATCTTTTATTAATTTTAATCAGGGGCTAGAATTTTAGCAGCCCAATAAGCAAATAAGTCAACCAAATAGATTAACTAAATGGAAGGTGCAGTGCCTGCATGTAGAATAGCTGCTCAGTTGCCCTGTTCTTAAAAAGATTAAAGGTATGACTCCTGGGTATCTCCTCAACTAAATCTTATTCCTTATAACACTAGCTTCCAAGTTATTTCTCTGATGGTCTCCAAACAGTAGACTGGTCATTGCTGCATAAGACTTGAGCTGCTGTTGTTTGACTACAAGAAAAGCTATGCAGTAAAATTGCATCCATTTTGGTTCAATGAGAATCTTTGCTGTTCCTTGGCCTCCTTACTTCCATCTCAGCGTATGTATGAAGAGCCTTCCTGCCATCAAGAAAGCAGCCCTTACATCTGATGGAAGTTCTGCACCTATTATTTGACACCTATTTCATCTAACCTTAAGCATATGCCCACTTGCTAACAGATAAATTCAATTAGCTATTACTCACAGAGTTATGAAAACATATGAATGGTGGGGGAAGAAGTATCATCACAAGGGAAAAAAGGCAGTCTAAGTTGAGCTACCCATCTACCTCTTTGACAGCGAGGCAGGAGGGAAACATGGTGACATTGTTATACAGCACACAGATGAATGATGGCTGAACAGAGCTTTCAGGCCTTTTAATCTGTTCTTTGATCATCTCTGAAATAGATCAAGGCAAAGCTATTCCTTTTCTCTCTGACAAAAAGTACTTACTGACTTCTCTGTATTAAATATAGCTTCCTATTCTGGAAATTTGGCTCAGGAATATCACCTACTTACTCCATTTCACTCTGTTCAGTATAAAGGCCTGACCTTGGAAGAGCTCTGGACCCAGTCCTGTGGTACTTCGTTGAACAGCTGGAGTAACTGGGGCATGTCCTTCCTGAACTGAGGCAGATATGATCGATGAAAGGAGCCATAAAGAATGCTGAAAAGAACTAAAGAGAAAGAACTGACTTGTTTGTATATCAATGTAGATGGTCTTTAAAACGAAACAGGAATTCTAACAAATGAAGCAAGTCATGAAAGTTGATATTATAAGAATCAATAGATACCTAGTATGAAAAAGCAGTGATGACTGGAGTACATTTTTCAAAGTCCTTGCACTCTGAAGAATAGATAGTGCCACAGCGTATGTTAAAGATGGACCAGGGCATAAAGATAGAGTAGCACAAGAAAACAATCCATTTGGGTCAAAATCATTCTTGGAAAAAATGATAAATAGCCATTGAGAGACTACGGAGATTCTTTCTATGTAGTCGAAAAGGTTAACTTAACTCATGATTGATACCTTGATATTATTTGTTACACACAGGGAAAAAAACCTACCTGTAATTGTTTAATTTTCTCTCACTGGAGAGAAAGGCTACTGGCAACAGTCAGGCTCTGTCAGTGCTTTGCTGTGAAAGTTCACACGGTTCTTCAACAAAAAGGCACCAAACCCACAAGGCTGAATGTTACTTTAGGTGCAGGTTTGGTAAACAGTGAGGACATTAAATGAGTGATAGAAAAATAACCTTATTGTTGATGAAGGCATCCCAAGTTTTCTTGATTTAAATGTAATGAAAAACAGAGAAAAGGTCTGTGACAGACATCTCCAATTTCAAAAGGGCAACAAGAAAAGGTTAGGAAATGTTCTATTAGTTTATTGTTGGTCTCTCTCTTCCTGCATTCACAGGTTTAGTTCCTAAACTTCTCAAAAAGAGCATTTGGAAAATGCAAAAGCACAATATAACCCATAATGAGAGACCTGTTATCCCAATACTTTCTCTGGTTCTTCCCTCCTTTTTATGATGACTGACAGTTTTGCACACTCCTGCCACACATATGCACAGGTATTCAGTTCTGTATCTGAAAATTATTCCTATTGCACCACTGACTTATGGCTGCTAAACCCAAAACCTGAAATAGCTTAAAATTCATCAAGTTAACAGTAGTAGCATTGGCACAGGGCATAAATCCATATTTTGACATCCTGAAGACTGTGTTAAGTTTTCTGTTATCTTATTAAATTTTGTCAGACTTGCCTTGCATGGAGTACAACCAGGCTTGATAAATGCTTGGCTTCAGCTACACTCTCCCATTTATTTTCACACTGTCAGACTTAATCCATAACTGCTGTTCAAAGGCAGCAAGCAAGAGATGAGGGTGCATCTTGTCTCAGCTGGTAGCTGGCTACCAGCAGCCAAAAGCTAAAATAATTTATTATTATTCAGACTGCATCTTGACATGATTTATTTACACTTTTTACAATCTACTCTGTAAGGATAAACAATTTATAATCACATTATTTGATTAGTTTTTATTTTGTGTCAATTTGCTTAATCTCATTGACCAGAAATCATAGGTTTTTATGAAAAAAACCAACCAACCAACCAACCAAACAACCCAACTGTAGTATCTGAAAAGCACACAGAGGACATAAATGCAAAACTCTGATTGCTGGAGTTATATAAAAGTCTACGAACACATCTTTTACTCAAGACGAACACAGTACAGATGCTACTGCTCCATTGCTACAGATAGGCTTGAATTATCTTGAATACTTTGATGTTATGGGGGTGGTCTCACGCTGGATTTCACTTCAGCGCAGTCTTTGGCAGGTACCTTCTCCGTTTTGTATCTGGCATTTAATACAAGGACAGGAACAAGAACAGAAAACTCATTTTCCCATGAAGGAGACTATATTTTGTTCATCACCTAACAAAAGTGCATTTTCATTTGTCTAAGGGCTTACATTGAAATGAAATTTTGGATACTGGAATGGCTTAAAAATTACATTTTCTCAAATGAGCTGCCATAGAGATTTGAAAAAACCCAACCTAATGCAGATTTTGAGCACCAGTTCTTCCGATACAGAGTCACGCCCACAAATAACAGTTGTCCTTGTATTTTGATAATATTCTTGCCAAGAAAAGACGCTGTGTTAAATAATTAACAATATGATTGATTTTCTGCTAGGATAAATATTGAAATTAAAAAACCCCAGTCTGTAAGCATACGAGTTAATGTTTGTAAAACCCTTCTATTTAAGCTGTTTGTAAGTAGCCAAGAAGTTAAAAGGTCCTGATTAGGTCCTTATTTATGGCTATTTAGCCATAGAAGATTTATCAGATATTTCTCTTTCAGATACAGCCTTCTAACAGATGCTGTCCAAAGAGCCCAAGGTTAACATCTGTGTTTAAGTAATATTGCTGCAAATGAAAACCTGACCATTGTGCTTCTACACATCAAGTAAATAATAACCCATATGTAATAATAAAGATATATAAGCCATCTCTTGAAGACCATAAGAAAACTCACCTGTACTACCTTGAGGTGTTTTCCCTAAGGCAAAGAAAACACAACCAGTATATAAACACACAACAGTGCTACGAAATTAGCAGGAAAGATGTTTGGCTTGTTGTCAGAACCCCCAGCTGTTTATTTTCCTGGGAATCTCTCCAGTAAAAAGCAGCAAGAACTAGTGAGTGGCATGGCCCACACAGCAGATGTTAGAAAGAACATTGGTAGAAAGCCTTTGATAGAGATCAGTCACTAGGCTGGCCTCACTGCCACCTCTGGGCTCACATGTCTTTCCCATACTCTTCACATGCCAGTGCTATTTATTTTATTTGGCATATAGATTAAAAAATAGAGGGTAGGGTGTTTCTGCACACTGCATGCTACCTTATGCTTCTTTTACCCACAATTTTATCATGTACAGCAAAAGGAAATACACAGATTTTTGTGCTCAAAAGAAACACTCTGGTACGATTTCCTCATATTCTACACTTTTTAAAAATAAACCAAAACAAACTTAGGAAAGCTTTAGTAATACAGGTGCCAGAGTCTAAAGGCAGTGTCATATTTGATGGTCACTCAGACAACGTCCACCTTCCTTGGACTGCAACTAAATCCTGGCAGCTGGGCCCATTCCTCTGCAGGGGTTTATACACTGAGGGGCAGTGGAAAAAACTCTGTTACAAAAAAAAGAGCCTAGCGCTGTAATAGATTGCCTGACACAGCAATATAAAATCACTCTCACTGGAGAGTTTTAAGGTTAGATTTGACCAGTCTCTTGATAACTGAATCAAAATCACTGGCAGTCACTGCCTGTTCTCCTAAGCTGCCCTCATCCTGGCCAGCAGTCCTATGGCTTCTTGCTAAGCCTTTCACAGGACACATCTAATGCCTCGGCACCCTTTGGCCATGTGCTCTGGCCAGGCACTTGGGTTTGTCACCGCTCTTCTGTGCTTTCATGGCACAGTGGACTGCCAGGTGCACACTTCGAGGATGCCCGGGTTAGACAAAGGTGTCAGAATGATGTAGGAGGCTAATCCTGCCTCTGATGGGTAGTGTGGGTGGACTAAACAAGCTCTTCACATTTCAGGACTCATAATATCATCTATGATTTTATACTGCAATACTTCTTCCTAAAGCAGAATACCTTCAGCAGAGAGTACACATGTTCACCCTTACAGCAGTTTTCTGCAACAAGAATCCCCTTTGTAAGCACAGCTCTAGAGGAGAGAGGAGAGTTATTCGAGCCAATAGTTTCCACTTTTTCATTGAAATCATAGTGAATGGTATCAAGTCGTCCGACTAGGGGGCAGACAGAGGAGTTTGCAAACAAGTCCTGTCTAAGAGAAAATAAGGTCTGTTCTGAGAATATTCAGTCAGTTCCTGAATGATTTGTGGGTAGGAAAACAAAAGAAATCAAAATAGATTGAATTTTTGAATTTACTTCCGAACTATTTACATCAGTGGATTGCTCTGCACTTCTAACCCCGGACTGTTAATCCTGAATGTGACACAGGTATTGTATGTAAGTTCCAGACCAAATATTTTAAAATTTTATTCAAAACAGAAAGAGTACTGATTCAAAGAGCCACACCACAAGATTTGGCAGTCAAGAAAAGAGAAACAATCCTAAGATATGCATTGTATTGGCTTGCTGTACCTCTGCAGTAAAAGATGTGGTAGAAAGATTTCACACTGCAGGGGCCTGGGACAGGAAGGAAAACAAAAGTTAAAGGGGAAAAAGAAAGATCAACACAAACTGCATGAGGAAAGAATAAATTATTATTATCATTGAGTAGCATAGAAACAAAAGTTGCACTGCAAATCGCACTAAGTACTGACAGAACCATTAAGATTTTGTGCTGATACATGCCAGTCTGTTACAAGACAGTAAGATGAATAGCAGAGTCCGGTGTTGCCAAGGCACTGTGGTACCCTTGGTCTGCAGGAAGCTCGTGCAACAGCCTCTCAGCTCTGAATTCCATCATTCCAGCAGCACCGCTGGAGTCTCTATAGATCATTTTGTGTGAACACTTCTATTTCAGAACCTCTGTATTAGGGCTTTATAACTAGGTAATAAAATCTGACTCCATGATATTACTTGGCAAGTAGACTTGATGCTTGAAAGCAATTTTTCTTTAAGGTAGAATGTATATTTTCATAGAATATGCACTTGCAGGTGTCATCCAAGCTTTGTTTTATTTGGGAACCTGACACCTTTTGTAGTCCTATTGGTTCTAAAGAACACCTTCTCTCCCTCCCACCTTAAGCTGGGAAAAGATCTGAGAAGGCTGGTTTTTGGTATTTTGTACTGAGCTTTGCATAGGCTGGGATAGCCTAGCACTTTGTCATCCGTGACACCTATATTCACTCCTTTTAGGTAACAGAAGATCAATGGCCCTATAATAACATTTTATCTTATTCTTACTTTTAACTTGTCTTGCTGCAAAAATGCTCCATGGGGGGGGAACTATGTCACTGTGGTTGTATCATAATTTTCCAGCCACCATACTGCAGGGGGAGGAACATTCTCAATAGTACATACTATATTTCATCGTTTCATCAGGTATACTTATTCACAGAGCTTGTTTATTATGAAGACATACTAAAACTGAAAATAAAATAAGTGTTTCAGGATGTTCCTATTCATAATTAGAAGCCGTCTGAATTGCAAAGATGCCACTGTATCAAGCAATCATTTCCCTTATCCCTTAGGCTTTTGAGAAAATCTTATTACAGCATGTGAATTGTTCCCTTGATTTGGGATGTTAAAAAAAAAAAAAAAAAAAAAAAAAAAAGAAAACTGTTTCATTTACTGATTCTGTTGCAATTTAAATTAATCAAATACAGTGTATTGCACACATGTCCCCTCCAAACAGTTTCCTTCCCACCAGCAAACTGCTAAAAGGTTGTCTCATGGTCTATTAAACAAGTGTTGCTTAATCTGCTCTAAATTGTCAGTACTGTGTTTTGCACCAATTTCCACAGGTTACCAAAGTATGCAAAATAACGTGAAGTGATTGACGCAACACCTTGTTATCTTCTTACCATCTGCATCCTGGTGCTGCTGGCCACCACTTGCTCACCACAAAGCCAATTGAAATAAAAGCACTACTACAGGTACAAGGTCTAGCAGAAGAAGATATTGATTCATTGTACTTTTGCACTGTCTTTGTTTTCACTTTCTGCTTGTGGGTACCAGTCAGGAGGGTCCTAGCACTAACAGTACTAACAAGGCCCATGTCTGGTTCAGGTTTCAGCAAAAATCCTATGCATTCCTTCTCTTCACTTAAATAATGCATTCAACCATGTTGATTTACAAGCAATTTTGACCATCTTAAATTACCCTGTCTCCAACGAGTTCATGGTTAAGCTACTAATTACCCTGTGGGCAGAACAGCACTCATGGTCCCAAGAATTTGTTGTGCTAAAAGCTGGATGACCCATTTATGCAGACAGAAAAAAATGAAACAAAATTTAAGGGATTCTGTTGTATATCAAGAGTATTGGCTCACATGAAACGTAAGCTCTTTTTTTCTCCTCACGCTTATGTTTTCATCAGCATAGTTACAGAATTATTCTGAAAACTGGACCAATTGATAACCACTGTTGCAAACCCACTTAAAAAGTTGGTGATGCAATAGAGAAATGGAGCAGAGGATAAAGGAGCAGCAGCTCGAAGCCGGGAGCAGTGTAGCGATGTGAAGATCTATTCCCTGCCCATACTCATTTATTGAGGCAGAATTTTGAAAGGAGTCCAAAACTAAGTATTCACATTCATTACTGGGGAAAAGAAGGGAAAAAAGAATTTTCCCTTTACTTCTTTTGATTTCAGGAGTGATTAGGTTCAGTTGCATCTCTTAAATTGCTTGGTAAGTGTTCTATCTCTGTCATTTCGGTAAAAGGGATAATATACTTCATTGTAGCATTTTCACTCAAAAGATACTGGAATCATAAAGAACCAAAAAGAGAGGGGCAAGGTAGTATTCTGAGGTCATTACGATGTTTTAAGAATTGTTTCATTGTCTGTCTAAAAGCATTCTATCACCCCTTTTTATATCCTGTAAATAGGAGAACTGCCTCTCCTGAAAAACAGCATTAGTGGTCATTTTAGGATTTTTTTCAGGATCTATTATCCTCTGCTAAACTACTGAACACAATTCATTAGGAGATCCTTCTGTAGTATCAGACTGACTTAAATCTTACTGTAAACACCAGTGTTCTGTCACAGATGACAGCTGCTTTAACAGCACCGTGCTAAGTGTTATGTAGTCAACAACAATGGAATAGTTTTCTGAAAGTAGACATCACTTGCCCTCAGCATAGCAGAATCAGAAACGTCAAAGTCTAGAGTAACAATTTTTCTTCAGAGCTTTCTGCTCCACTACAAAACCACTTGCATCCCGCTTGTGATGTCATCACTCTGCTGCTGCAATGCTAGGCATGAGCCAACTCTGAAAATGCAGTCAGAGAACGCAGGTCACACCTTACACCTGCAGTGTTTTCTTGGTATTGCTGCTAAATGCACACAAGAAAGGAAGGAAGTGTTGATCTTACTTCAGTGTGATGGGCTAACAAGCTTGGCATAATAAGCTGTAGGAAGAAAAGGTGGAAAATCATTGAGGAAATACCTAATACTTAAAATATATAAAGGTCCAGATTTTGGCTTGCTTATAAGACAGATCTACAGCATCTTAGCTTTAAGTGATATTGCTTCCATCCCAGAGTTTGAATTAAAGACCAAATTATGAGGGTATAAAATTTTGTGTCCTGATTAAATATTCTCTTTGTGACACCTGTTCAAAATTAGTTTTAGAAAACAGATGAAATAGAGAAAGGAAATTTAAATATGCTATTTTGGAACAGAACTCTAAATGCAAAGCTTCTTTTTTGGTAGGAGAGTATTTGCAGCAACTCCCTAGTAGAAGCTAAAAAATAGAGAGTACATAGTAAAATTGTATTCTCTTATTCATGCCTGACAACTTCAACTACTCCTTAACATGGGCCCACCTCACAGCAGAAATACAAACAGGCCAAACATGAAGTAATTGGCTCATAACAGACATGCAGACATTCTCTTTGTCACCTCAAACACTGGAGCCTGTGTTATGAAACTGATGATCATGCATGCACACTTGATATATTACTTTGTTGAGTCTGTGAATATTGTTTGAAGAAAGGATGTACCAGATGTTAGAAAATACTATTTTAGGATTTCAAGGACACAGTCTCTCTTATTAATATATCATGGACATATATTTTAGCTGTGTAAGCAAACATTTTATACTATTCACCAACCTTCCTAGATATAGGGTTTAACTTCTACAATAAGCTACAAATTTGGATTTTGATCTCAGCTTCAGGCTCTGTGCTGGGAATGCTGAATCTACGTGATTCTTCTAACTTCAATATATTACAAATTCATATTTCTTTATTTTTCTGAATGCAGGAGAAGAGAATAATATTGTAAACCCGATATGCATTCTAAATGTATTTAGATGTGTCTTAGGGCAATAAACGTGTTGTCTACTGTACCTGTTAGGGAAAACTTATGAACATATCTGGCACTATTTTAGAGAAAAATAAAAAGAATAGAGATTTAATTAGTAATCATGATTTGGAAGATTCAAGAAAAAAAAAAAAATTACTTACAAGGAGCTATTTAATCCTACCATCAATTCAGCACCCATTTCCCTGACTCAGGTGCCAAGACTAGGAAGGACATAGAGTGTGTAATTTGAAATAGATTAATAACCATTGTCCTTTTTATTAATATCAGAAATTAGTATTATTGTGGGTATAAGGGCAATCTTTGACCCACAAGGCACGATTCCAATTAGCCGTCAGCATTACTAATCAAGAGTTGCTTCCAGAGTCCAAAAGAATTACATTGGATGTAACTGAAATAAGAACCATGCCCACACATTTCAGCAGTGTTTTTTCTAAAGTTATACAATACCACCAATACTGAAATTTTAACAATGTATGGTAAAGGTCAACAGATAAAAATATTTGGAATTTTTACTCATGAATATATTTAATTTGCTACTGCAAATGGTTTCGATTACATTTTACAAAATACATAGCTGCTTCTCCTTTTGCAATTAAAGATTCCTAATAATACAGTCAAACCGTCTTAATCATTGTTCATTCTAGCATAACGTAAATCTTGCTGTGTTTGAAGAGAACCTAGCCATCTTAACAGCATCCGTTTTTGCTCCTTTTTATTTTATGATATTAGAATATCCAATAAACTTCACCATGTTTGGCTGCAGTGGAAATGTGAAGAGTAAAATTTGCACAGTGGATTATATGGCTGGGACAAGACTCAGTTCTGTAATTAGGTTTGGTTCTGTTGCTTAGGTTTGCAGAAAAAGTCAAAATCAATGGTTCTTTTTGCCAAAGCTTCCCCTGCAGATTTATATATAATAGTAAAGTGTGGTTAGAGCCAGGCCTACAAGCTGAATATTTGCCAAAACCATTGATTTTTTTCCTTGCTAAAAACATTCCAATTTGGTGTAAAATAAATAGAAATCCTCAGCACCTAAGCAGTCATCATTTTAATTGCAAATAAATAAGACACCAAAATAGCTCTGGCATGCTCACACACACTTACAGTCATCCTTGTAAAGACTCAGAGAAGCTCCAGCAACAGTCTCAGATATTGAAAGACCAGAGTTGGAGTTGGTATTGCTGCACCTTTAGAGCTCAACTGCAGAGTGGTCTTGGGAAAGATTAGTGAGCCTTTGCAGACATTCCCTTAAACCCTCAGAAACTGAACATGGAGCTCCTTTTAACACAAGCTTCATTTTCATTAAAGAGAAAAATATGTTCAGGCAAGTTGATGGAGAAATTAACCAATTTGAATGTATTGAAGTTCTTTGCTTTGCTACAGTGCTTTTTAAATGGTGTCTAAAAAGTTGGTCACAGATTTATTTATGTTTCCATGTAAAGAAAGAAAATATTATCATTTTCTATATGGGAAACAGTTTCCCTAATTATTTGGCTCCTTCTTCTACCGCATAAACACAGCAATTTGTACCCCTCTCCTTCAACTGTCTGCAATTAGCAGCTACACTGCAATAAGCAGATTATGTTAATTAAAAACTCAAAACTATATAAACAATGGGAAAGCTGACTAGCCATTTTCTATTTTTGCCAACTGGGAGGAACAAAAGAGAAATTAGTACCAAGCTTAATTTTGGTGTTTATAATTCAAGTTATTTGTAACAAATAAAAGCATTTTAAAAGTATTTTTAAACAACTAACTATATTTCTCCACACTAATTGAACCACATCCCACATGAGTTTTATATCTGTATGAAGATGAGGGGGAAAAAAAAAATCTAAAAGGGTGTTAAGGGAATAGATTTGGAGACATCATCACCAAACTGGAATATTAAACATAAGTTCCCTTCCATGCCCGAGTCACGCTCTCAAAATGTTATAGTTATGGATAAAAGTATAACTTAGTTCTGCTTCTTTGACAAAAATTTGAGCAAACTCTAGTATAAACACTACCCAGTAGATGCAAATAAATTGTGAAGTTTTAAGATGTTGCTACAGTTTCATAGAGGCTATAGTTTTGCTTTTGTTCTTCTGTTTCCAAACCAGGATTGTTTAATGAGGGTGACAAGTGGAAGGCAAAAGTGGATTTTTGCCTGTTAGTTACTGTGTTCCCAGTGCTCTCTCTCTGCCATGGAGATACCTCTCAGTGTCACACGCTATGGGGATGTCACCACCAAATGACCTGCATGGACAGAGAGGCTGTGTACACATGTAAGATTTATTGACTTTAGCTTATGAACTTGCCATTGACCAAACTTTGGGGAAGAAGAAACAGAATGAAGGACTATAGCCCTTCTTCAGCTTTATATAGGAAATACACTATTCAGGTACATGAAGGAGACAGCGAATTTCCTTCCCCAAGTTCACACTACTAGATATTGCTGATCAACTACAAAGAGGAAAATATGAGTGTGGGGAACGATCATGGCTTCATATAAGGTGTTAGACTGTTTCCATGGGGTTTTTCAATGACTGTATAGGAAAAGAAAGTGATACAGAAATACATACTGGCTCATTCAATCTGGGATCAGACTTTCAGAGTGGCCAGTATAAAAATACTAGTTCAGTGTATTGTTTCAATTACACCCTTGATCCAAACTCCTTTAGAAAATGGGAAGATTCTTAGAAGATGTGAAAGTTGCTGCTAGATACATTATTCGCAGACATTTAAGAAGCCACATAATGCTAAGTGTATAGGAACAATCTTTCAATCGTTTACAGAGTGGGAATACTGAAGTGCTTCATGCATATTATGTTAGAAAAATATTTCTTCTGTTTTAAGGGCAACACTGATTTCCCATCTCCTGCTCCCCTGCAGAGCTCACAGACTGCAGGAGGGCTACTCAAAATAAAAGTACAGTTGATCATTTTGCTTTTTGTATTTCCACTATTTTCTTTTTGGAGACATGAACTTTAAATGAGCTGCTGTACAAGCTTCTTGGGGTCAAAAGAGAGGAAATCACATCCACCACAGAGACAGGCACAGCAGAAACCCCAAATATGACCATTATATTCAACTCAGCAGTCTTTTTCCTGTTGGTAGGTTTTTGATACAAGCTTAGCATCAAGCCAGGCTGTCAAAACCAATGAAATCTATTTCTGTGACATTGAAAAAGCTCTTGATGAAAGTCAAGTTTAGGGAATGTTTTTTTAGAATACCTGGAATCAAGACAGGTGAAGACTTGGGTTTTAACAGAATTTCTGCTTTTTCTTCTTAGTTTCTAAGAGGTGAGGAATATGTGCTACGCAAACCCATTTATTCTACAAACAGTGCATGTAGTGCTTCATGCTAACAGCTACATTTTAGGCTGATCATTTTTTGAGAATCTTGTTTCTTAACAGAATTCACCCTTTTGCCAGAATTTTTATTTTTAAATTAATTGGAGGGGTTTAGATCTTTATGGAACTCTGTTGCTGGATAATGCACAGAGCAGCTTTCAGACTCCTGAAACAATTTTTATTTTTCATACTATAGAAGGAATGATAAACAGGAAGAATAGCATCTTGAGTAATGCCAATGATACTGGATATTTTTTCTATATTTAGGCTTTCACAGGATTTCCCGTACAAATACATGTTCACCACAGTAAGCTACTACTATTAAGAAGTGCTAGACTTACTGCAGAAGGCTTTTGCCTGCACATACAGTATTTTTGATGCTTTCTAGGCATTCTGGACTTACAGGATGTGAACACATACTTTGTAAGACCATTCAATAACCTTATGTAGTCCAGAAGCTTTTTTAACCACAATTTAAACAGTTTGTTTTCTTAGAAAGAATTTTATGGACTCTTTGATATCCATTTTAAAAAAAAAAAAAAAAAAAAAAAAAAAAAGGGCAGAAGATAAATCCCCCAGCAATAAATATGTGTTTGGAGGTGCTATGAATCATTAATTGTGCCTTATAATGGATTTCCCCACCCTAGAAGCTAACTATGGCTGTTTAGAGATGTTCACTTCAGAAAAAGGTTCACTTTTACATCTCAATCCATTCTCTGCTCAAGGTGTAATGAAAGCAATTGCTATCTTTTCCCCAGGCAGTTATTATAATGGTATGAAAAAATGACTTAAATATTGACCTTGTCAATACAACCAAGTTCAGATGAGCTAGAAGTAAATCAAACAATCTTTTAATCCCAGGAAAATATTTTAAGGCTTTTCTTTTTATTGTCTCAAGCTCACTTTTAAGACCTTAGTTTATGACACAGTAGTGATTCATGCAATCACCAAAAGAAAACTGAGAAGAGAATAAAACAATGGTTACCCACTTCTGTAGCACTGAATCAGTTTTATGGTTTGTTAACTCAAAAGCAATCTATACTTCTTAAAAAAACTGATTGTTACTTAATTTTTCAATAAAATAAACCTACCAGCAATTTTCTCATCCAATAGAAATCAAACCAATACATCACTTAACATTGACACTTTCCTTTGCTCTCTTTCCAGCTGATGTTGCTCAATTTTACCCACTATATAAAATTTAATATATATTAAATTTTCTATTCAATCCAAATGGTATGTATTCCTGTTCCTCTAGCTTCTGATCTCTGAACTGAAGTCAGGACTCAGTTCAGAGTCTCCCATCCTACATGGGGAAAAAAGGCACTTCAAAACAGAACCTAGGCTACCAACAACCCTAGCTATTAAATCAATGTATTCCGTGGGTAGAGCGCAAGCACAGGTTACTTTATGCAACTTATTTAGAAGGTTTTAGTGCTGATACCATTGGATCTACAGTATTCCAAGGAATTATTAAGTTAACAAATGTCATCAACAAAAGCAACATGAAACCTACTACTAGTAAATTATTTTTTCTCTTCCTAGAAGTGTATATTTGAAGCTATTGCTGAACAGATTTTACACTTCCATTAATTTTAATGATATTTTCCTATAAGCTTCTTTCTAAAATTTTTTAATAGGTAAACTAGTGAAACGTATTCCATCTTTGAAATGGTGAGATTAAGTTGTTCAAAAGTTTAACTGATGCTAAGAGGATACAATTGTGTTGCACGTTGACCAAAGATCTCCCATTGATTCTGGATATCATTAATTTCTTTGATGGTATCTTTAAATAATCACTTTTTTTTTTTCATACTATGAGAAAAGACAAGACATAATCTGCTTAACAAAATTATAAAGAGAGGATGCTATGGTAGTTTTTTCCCCTACATGAAGTAGATTCAATTGCCTGAATTCAACCCTTGCATAAAAGTAGCTTATTTCTCCATTACCTTTCCTGGTACATATATTGTATTACATTATTCTAAGCTCGTGAATGAATTCCAATGCCACTAAAGTTAAAAATCTCTTTGCTATTAACTATGCTGTTAACTATGCTACCAGTTTCAAGATGAATCTATCCCAAAGGTTCCACAGAGTCTTTTAAAAAGCTTGTGGCATCTATTTGTTGTAATTTATTCCACGAATAGCTGTGTTATAGCATTGGTTCAGGCTGCAGTCACAGGAGTATACTCCAGACCCTGCCACTGAGTTCAGGGTGCAAGGTCCCAGCTTTTCTCATGCTCAGTAAGAATTCACTTTCAGCAGAAGTCTCTTCAGGTCTAGTGGCTAGTTCTCAAAATAAGAATATTGTTATTAAAAATAATAAAACTCCTCAAGGAGTGTAAACTTGAGGACTTGTTTCAAATAGTGGATCTCCTCTCAATTGTCATTTAGGACACACACTCACAACATGCTTGTCTCAAACTCCTCAGCTCTTCTGAGACTAATGGTGCTTCCTTAGCCAGGTTTCCTGTAACATTACCTCGAGAATATTCACGTACTTGATGCAATTTTGTTTAGATATACACAATGATTTTAGTTCAGTTTTTCAATTCATCAAAAGAATCTGTGTATAAAGCCAAATGGTGGACCATGGGAATATTGCAGTTTCACACAAAGTTTTTTTTGTTTATTTTTTTTGTTTATTCAAAAAAAAACCCCAACATAGGGAATTACATTAAAGCAACTTAAGAGGCAATTTCACAGTAAAGCATGTAAAAGTTAGAGATAAAATAATGCTATCCTGCTATCCATATATCGGTTGTCTCTTTATGCATGTGAGTTATTGCTATATTAAATTATCATATGCATTCTTTCCTTTTGGTCTCCTGCCTCAGTGCCCAGAACCAGAATCCTGTTCAGTACAACTGAAAACCAGAGTCAGCTTTTCTTGCTGCCCAGCCCCAGCCCCTGCTGTCCACCACGGCCCCCCCCAGATGTCCTCAGAGGAATGTCATACCAGAAATTCCTCAGGAGTTGCAACATTTTCCCATTTGTAAAAAAGAGTTTGTTATTTTTAAGATTTGGGGTGAAGTACGGTTGGCAGAGAACCATACCAGCATTGCTATTTTCCTCCCACTCCCATTCTCTGCCCCACCAGGAGTGATAAACAAATCCAGAGAGATGTGCAAAGCTCACCTTCAGCGTGACAGCCCTGAGTGACCAGAATTTTGAGCTGACAAGGACATAAGCTCTTGTAAGTGAAGTGTGTTATTGATTTGTATGCAGCTACAGTGCAGAGATCCGGGGAAGTTCAAGGCTATACACTGTTGTTAAATTCCTCTCAAATTAGGAAAAAAACAATCTAATTACTTTCATCGAGGTACACAGAATGAAAAATCTATTTTAGTATTTTGAATTTAAAATTGATCAATTCCTTTGTGTAGTTTACCTCTTGAACTGATGGAGGCTTTGATCCATTATGTAAAGAACAATTATATCTTAGAATAAATTAAAAGCAAACATATTGTTTGTAAAGCTAAACCACATATGTTCTTTTACTGTGGGCATTTAAAAATAAATAAAATCAAGATCATGACTCCAGAAAATGCATGAAAAAAAATTATGATTATTTAAAATGCTCTTATTACTCTTAATACAGATGACCCAGGAGTGATTCACCTCAGAGCAATCTTTTCTCATTTTATTTTTAGCAATTTTCAGGCTGACTCCAAGGTTCTTTGCAGCCTCGGGAAGGTCTGAATGGTCTGATGGTTCATTTTTGCTATGCTCATTGGTATTAGTATTTTATCCACCACTTGCATTAAAAAAATATGCACTCTAAGAATTATCGAGAAATTAATTAGTTCCACATGATTTTCAAAGTCTTAGGCCTACTTAAAATAATCTCATCTGCTTGATACAAATAAGTCTTGTTTAGCCCTTCCCTTCCCCCCAGTTTGATTCAGCTTTTCTCTATTGTTGTGGCAGACCTTTCAAAATGTGTTTGATCAGACATTCTTTCTGCTTGATGTTCGGTGCCAGTGATTGACAGCAATCCTTTGTGAGCAAGCATTTAAGTAATGATGTACAGACTTGTTAGGGAGCTGCTATGTCAAGAAGTGAAATGAACAATAAATTAGAATAAAATGGAATTGCATTTGAAACTTGGCTGGAGGATTTTGCATTTGTGAGGACAAAGGACATTTGACAATCTGAGTCATCTTGCAGCTTTGCCTGTAGCAACTGTCAAATTAGTTCTTAATGCTACAGGGAAAGGGATTGAGTCACAGCATTGCTTAAAGTTAAGAGGCTCATCAGTAAATTGCTGGCAATATTAACAATTATGAGCTACACATGAATATGGTGAAAACACTCTGAATATTATGCTTACCACAGAAAGTCAAGAGGTGAACATAATTTTGCTTTTAGATTCCAGTGCCTTCTCCCAGGAATTACAGCTTTAAATTGGGGAAGGAAGAGGAAAAAGAAATAAATCAATTCAATATTTTCTAGACTATGTGCCCTCATAACAAGAAGAAAATCAGGCACTAAATCTGGATTTAGCGAAGTGTAAAAGTGAGGTGAAGAAGGGAAGTGCCTACCTGCATATAAATTCAAGATTCACGTGCATGTCTATCATCCCTAAACTACACTAGCAGGAACATGCAGTGCTCCTCCCTCCTCTCAGACACCTTTAACTCCATCTCTTCTCTGCAATAGCTGGAAGATATGACCAGATGACACAGTGACTAATTTCCCACCAACATGTGGTTCAGATAATGAATTTAGATTTTGTGTCCATGCTGGGGATGAGGAAGGGCTATGTCACATACACCAGTTCCAGTCCACACTAAGAGAAAATATCAATTGTCTGTTAATTATAAGCCATATTAGAGAACAATATTGTCTTTCCATTTTCTCACACACACAAGAAACTCTTAGAGTGTTACACTACTTTGGATGCCAGAGACATTTAAGTTG
This sequence comes from Leptosomus discolor, assembly GCF_034619465.1. Classification (NCBI taxonomy): domain Eukaryota; kingdom Metazoa; phylum Chordata; class Aves; order Leptosomiformes; family Leptosomidae; genus Leptosomus; species Leptosomus discolor. The sequence continues at coordinate 33,094,751 of NC_141399.1, read as the reverse complement.
CTTCACAGAGCACAGTCCCTTTGGCGGATTTGGGTCAGATGGTACTCTAGTGTTAGAAAAGCTCACACAGAATCCTTGTATTTGAACTATTTTTAAAAATATGGTGTATTTTCAGGCAAGCACTGGCTTTCATGATCATTTCATGCATCGCTTTATAGAGTGGCTTTCAATGGAAAAAAAAAAATGTATGCCCACGTTTTATTTTTAAGACTGAAGATGACTTAACTCTCCCATATGATGATCAGCATAATTTCATCTCTTTCAAAATCTCTGTAGGTCTAGCTCAATATGCTGTATGATATTATAAGGAATCTATTGTGCCAGGCTCTACGCCACTTTTCAAAGACACAACTGTGCAATTCTACCATTTTCTGGCATGAAAGGGGTCAGAGGGGAACAGAATTAGATATGTTGTGGGAATGGCCTGAGGTACAATTGCATTGATAACTCATAATGACACTATAGGATATCTTCTTTCATAAGCTGCACAGGTCTTCCACACAGTAGGTATTGCCCTTTTAAGTTCTTGCACACTGTAATGAAGTCCTGTAACACTGACAAAAGAAGGATGATGAGTACATTCACCACCTGAAGTGTCTCTTATAAGTGATGCCAGAGAAAGAAATTTCCTGAGATCTGCAAACACTGCACTAATGAAACTTCAAGTGGGACTCGTTGATCAAAATTCATAACAAAAACCCAAAAAAAATAAAAGGAAAAACCTCACGAACAAGCAAAGAAATTAACTAATATATGGAACTCCACTGAAGTACTGTTTCATGTACCCTAGCTCCAACATTGAGCAGAGATGTCTTTCTAGTCACCAAAATTCTTTGCACGGCACACATCTCAGATATCTCCCAATCGTAATGAAGATTACATAAACTTTACAGTTATTCACATTTGAAATTGGTCAGTCTAGAGTTGTTGGAAACTCATTTCAGATCTATGAGAATTTGTGAATGTCAGGTTTAAGCTCAGCTAGCGATTAAGCATCGTACAGAAGCCCACTGACTTCACTTGCCCCAGTGCGACAGGGGAGAGAATCAGAAAAAAAAAAAAAAAAAAAAAAAGAGTAAAACCTGTGGGTTGAGATAAAGATCGTTTAATAAGACAAAAAAGGAAGGGATAATAACAATATACACAAAACAAGTGATGCACAATATAATTGCTCACCACTCGCTGACCGATGCCCAGCCAATCCCTGAGCCACAGCGTCACCTGGCCAGCTCACCCCAGTTTATATACTGGGCATGACGTCACATGGTATGGAATACCCCTTTGGCTCATTTGGGTCAGCTCTCCTTGATGTGTCCCCTCCCAGCTCCTTGTTCACTCTCAGCCTCCTCTGGCAGGGCAGTATGGAAGCTGAAAAGTCCTTGACTTACTATAAACGCGGCTTAGCAACAACTAAAATATCAGTGTGTTATCAACGTTACTCTCATCCTAAAACCACAACACAGCACTATACCAGCTACTAGGATGAAAACTAACTTTATTCCAGCTAAAGCCAGGACAGTGAGTAGACTTATTTATAACAGGGCTGGAAGTATATTCACTTCTTTAACAAGCTTTACGATTAGTTGGATTGAACATGCAATTTAGTTCAGCTGGACAAGTCATAGTAAAAAAAAAAAAAAAAAGGGTGATTTCTGGTAGATCTAGTTGATAGCAGAAAATTGACATCCAGTTCAAGGGATTTTGTAATAAACAAACCTGTTTCTATTTTGTATTGTAATTTGTTTTTTATTAAATGTGCTCAAATTTTTGGTAGAGACAGTACTGTCAGTGTAACACCACTAAATCCGTCGCAAAAGTTACATGACATTTAAATAATAATTGACAAGCTAGCTTGTGCAATTAAACTCACAGAGGGCTGCAGGACTAGCATCAAAATGCTTCCTGGCTTATAAAATTGCCAGTTATGAGAACAACTCTGATGCCCTGTTCTCAAAGTGTCTTTACAAGGCTGAGGGGTAGATTGTACAGTCTCATTTTTAAAAGAAAGGCATGAGAAACTAGCTCCATAAAATGGTTTGATAGTCTGAATTTTAGATTAAAAAAAAGATATACAGTAACATAAGAGATGAGAAATGGTTTTGGACCTAATACCTGGTTTCAATTCTTTGCAGCCTCAGAAAAGTCTGCTTGCACTGCCAAGTATTTCGGGGATAAGTTTTCTTTTCTTTTTTGTGTAAGAATATTTCTCTCTTTCTAGCCAAAATCTCTAACAAGGTCTGAGAAAAGAGTTCATTGTATAGAAAATAATCTCAAAAGGAGTAACAATTCAAGTTGTGGCTCCTAAAACTTCAGGTACAATATATACAATTCCTTGTTAATTGCAGCAATGTTGAGTGTGCGAGCTTTCCTCCCCTGTTATGGTATATTTTCTCCTCTCTTTGGAAAGAACTGCTGAGAGCACTTAAAAGAGTGTAATACTGAATGAATTTAGAAATAGTTTCCTTCTCTTCCTTCAATAAAAGTCAAATAGTGAGCTAAAATTCATTTGGTTTTGAGCATATCAACATCCGCTCTCCAAACTACCTACCTCCCTTGTTTGAAAAGACTTCAAACTCAATCTAAAGTCAGGAATGTTATCTTTCTGGTTGTCTTTTCTGAAAAAAACCCTGAAGACTCACGTGCTGCTAGTCACTGGCAGCTCAACCTGCAAGAGCTAAAAGGAGTTAAAAAACCTAACTTAGATGTGTAAAATAAGGAATATCAGCAACGGTGTTTAGACAAATCCCTGGAGAAGGGGAAGCATAGATTTAATTTTCTTGATGTCTTCCTTTTTATTTGTTTGTAAGTGGAAAATACCCATTTTCTTAGAGTTTATTATGCGGATTAATAAACAAGGGCTCTTCGGAATTTAAAAACAGCTTAAATACCTGAGAGGAAGTCAAAAGAAAAACCAAACAAAACAGCTAAGAAAACAAACAAAAAAACTCTGGAAAAAAAAAGAGTAATTAAAATAATTTGTTTCTCTTGTACTAAGAGCCCTGAGGAAAGGAATCAAGCTTTATGCACTAGCTTGATGTACAGTCTTTTCTCTTTCCAGTGAAAATATCAATGAGAAACATCCTGAGGGACATAAATATAGAAGATCTGAACTTAATGAAGGTTGACAATGACTATTATTGATGTCCTTATCACAGATGACAAGAGGTTTAGGTGACTGTTCTAGCATATTGACACTGTACTGCTTCAAATGCTCTTTTTTTCTTTCTTTTTTTTTTTTGTTTTCTCTTTTTTTTTTTTCTTTTTTAAACTACTGTACCGTCTGCTTCAGAGACAGGGTTGGAAAAACTTGATGTGCAGAATGACATTTGTCACCCTTTTTTCCCAGCTAAGAGCACTATCTTCCTGCTAGTCATCTTTCAAACTGAATAACAGCTATATTAACACAAATTATTCTCTGTCCATCAATTTTAATTTCAAGATGAAAAGCAAAGGCAGAAACCTTCTTCCACTTGGAGTCAAGAATAGTTTCGCCCTTACCCTCCTCCTACCCACTTACTTTTACAGGAATATGAATTCAGATGATAGAATACAAGATAAATGGGAAGTAAAGTTTAGAAATGTTTCTACACTAGCATGATCCAAATTGTAAAATGGTATAAAATTTTCTTTATAAGATGTTATCAATTTATATTGTACAATGTCACTGAAATGCTAATAAGGAAGTTAAGAAACTGAAAAAAAATAAACACCAAACATTTTCACCTCCAGACATCAAGAATGGGCACAGTGCCCTCAAGGTACACAAGAGATCATTTTACAAAAAGCAGACTCAAACAAAATCCACTCACCCTGCCCCTCCAATCCTATCCTAAAAATATGCAGGTACTTTTCCATTCATTAAGAACAATATTTTCCATATGCTAGAAGTACACTACAACTCCACTCACTCAGAAATCTTCAGTCAGTTTCCCAACAAAGGATTTATTAAAAAACATTTTCAAATCTTTCTAACGTCTCTAGTTTTAAGCTTTCAAAATAAATACTGAAAACACAATTTCAAGCTTTTTATCTACAATTAAACACACTGGAAATGTTTTCTTAAAAAGGTATAATCACACAATTCCTGAAGCTTAAACATAAGCAAGGCAAACTTGTATATAATTGTGCAACTAGGTAATGCTGTAATTGTGTATATCTCAACATGCTTGTAAGTCATTAGTAGTATCTGAAAGTATAAACTCCACAGCTTATTAGTAATAAGGCCTGGAAAATGATATTTTATTAAATAAATTTATCTTCCCATAAAATAAATTCTGACTCTGCACCACTTATGACAGGCAGATTCAACCATCTTTAAGACAAAATGATGGCCCTCATTCTATTTTCCATTTAAATAGTTGCTAGAAAAGAAACAAACTTTAATTATTAAAAGAAATAAAAGTGCATAGTAAAATAAGTATAAGTACAACAAAACTTTACAGCTTTAATAGATTTTTTTGATCCATACCAACACTTACACTTGCATGTTTAGAAGACCAGAATACTAGTGTGTATTTTATAAGGAAGGCTCATTAATATTAAAATATGCAGACCAGAAACTGTCTGCCTCATAAAACATCGCCCAAGTTAAACGAATATACACCTCAAGTTAGATATCTTTGAAAAAAGTAATTCCTTCCTATATAAAAAATTCTTTAGAATTTTTCTTTGAAATAGGACATGACTCAAAATATGGCTGAGAATCTTATGGCAGAGATATGACTTGAGAAACAGCTGTAAAAAATTCCACTCTATTTATCCAAGTTACAAACCTTTAAAAAACCAAAACCCTAGTCATTTGCTTATATTGAAGAGTTCCTTGCGATGAGTTTCCAGAGTCCATTTACACTAAGATTAATTTTCCTAGTAATGCATTCTCATGTCCCTGCTGGTTGGGCTGGCTATAGTGATTTAGTTGGAAAACTGAAAGGCAGGACAAATAGGTAAAATGGTTGCAGGGAACAAAGGTCTCTGTAGACCCATTAGATAATCAAAATGAATTCCACTAATCCAAATAAAACCATCTCCTTTAAAACAACACCTTCTGTGTTTTCTTCACTCTTGAAGATCCTCATGGCTAAATGTTCAAGTAAAGAAGTAACCCTCAAATGGAGCAGTATCCTTCATGAAGGGAGAGGGGAGTGGTTGAGCAAGGAAAAAAATTTGGTCAGGCATTAGTCAGTATATTAGTTTAGTACTTATTATATTCCATCTTGTATTTATGTTGTTGAAAGTTTTTCATTGATCCTTGTCTATTACACTTAAGGTAAGTTTTAAAAAATGATGCTACACTTATTTCACACTTTACTAGCAAATTCATGCCATGTTAGAACGACTATTTAGTTCAGTATCTTATCAGGAATTTACCAAGTCTACAGAACACTTAGGCAAGTAACCAAAAAAAAAAAATCCCAATTGTCTGATGGAGTTATTTATTTTCACTAGAGCTTTACAGAAATTGCAGTCAATATGGAAGTAGCCAAGAGTTATGAACTGTCAACATGCTGATAGGAAAGTAAACAATGTAAAAGTGAAGCCAGCATTTGAGTCTCACAGCATGGTACACTGCTGTAATAGTTTAAATCACAAGCCAAATTATTGTTATTATAGAGATAGCGAATGTCATGCTTACAGAAAAATTGTGCATGTTAAAAATGACTGCCATTAAAAAGATAAGTCTCACAGGGCGAAGAGACCTCAAGCCAGTAAACAGACAAAATGCATTACAGAAAAAAAAAAAAAAAAAAAAAGCAGGACAGAAAAGGGAAGTCTTGTCTAATTACCAGATTCAGCTATCTTGTAGTACTCTTTACGACCAAGAAAAGGCTGGAAGAGAGACAGATACAAGGGCAGCAGACTTAATTATTTATTTTTATAAAAGCAACAGAATCTCAGAATTAAGAGCATGGCATCTAAAATATGCATACCTGAAAATAGAAACTGGGTCTTCGTAGGCAAGTCTTTGGCGTTGGTAAGAATTCTGCACATAAATGACATTCTTATTTAAGCGTCAAAATAAAACAAAGAAAGATAAGGCTGACCCATAGAAACTTAAGATTCCCTCCACCATTAACACAGAAATGTGCTCCTTATCAGAAAAGAAGAGGAAGTCTGCACAACCATCCTGCCTGTTATTATAACCAGAATGAAACACCAGGAAAGGAAATCTCTCTCAATTGAACAGTTAACAGGAAACCATTTTAGTTTTACAGGGAACCATTTTATTTTTTTGTCCAGGAGGCCAGAAACAGAGGACTTCCTTCATGGGACAAAATACAAGATCCCTTTTTAGTGTTCTCCACTTACTGCCCTTCAACTTGAAATCCTACTGATAATGTATGATAGCTTACATGGAAGGACAACTTGTTCAAGAATGCTGGAGTCAAGATTCAAAGTTTTTAAATTCAGATAAGACCACTATTACGGTGTCTAAGAGCCTTCTGCTCAACTCAAACCAATGGATTTTCTTGAATTAATTCCTGCTTGACTAAGACATTTCAAAGAATTTTTTTTTTTTTTTTAAAGTTACTGCTGATGGAGAATGTACCAAAATGTTTTGCAAATTGTTCCAGTGGTGGCTTATTCAGCATATGGCGTGAGATAAAGATGCTATGAAGAATCTACTTTGCTCAATGCATGGAAAATTTCATTGATCTTGTACCATCTTCTTACAGCCAAGAATATGAATTTATACACACCCAATATATAAGGCCTGATCTGGTTTTTGAAGACACATTTGTTTCTGTACGTGCTATCAAATATTCTTGTGGACACTCTACCCAGTGTTGTAATCTCTGAGCTTTCCCATACTGGCATTCTGAGAGTTTCCACATGCTCTATGAGAGCCTATTTTGTTTCCAGCAGAGCTGATGCTCAGACTGAATTTCTAAGTCTTCCTAGCCATACAGGGGCTTTTCTGAGTTTCAAGAGCATCACTAAAGTAGTAAGCTGCTCTGTAATGGGCAAGCACCTCTGGAACAGAAACTTGTTTGATAGGATAACTCCTCCTCACATGCACCTTCTCTTTGCCACTCTTAATAGCTATCCATCCAGTTTGCACAGCCATCAATGTCCATATTCTCAGGATCTTCCAAGGAAACGTTCAGATCTACTTCTCTTGAGCTCTGACATTACCCCAAGATCTTGTGCCTTCCCAGACTGTGAGATGACTGAGGAGTGCAGGAGGAAACACCCCATATACTGCACAAATTTCTGTCACTTTGTATGTGCACCTTATCAAATATACAGCCAGCAGAACCAGACATTTTAGTCCTGTTATCACAGCCATGTCTAATGAAAAGCTTCTGGAATTTTTCTATTTAATACCCTCTTCTTCACATAACTAAGAAACAAATAAGCCCCCTTGGGCATTCAGACAAGCTTACGACTGATTGCCCATTTGAATCCAAGTGGGTTACCCACTGTAGTTGCAGATTGCTTCCAGAATAAGTCTGGGGGCGTGGAGAGGATTCTTTATTCCTAGGAACAGAGCTTTCTTTACTTCTAGCCATTTCAAAGACTCGTTATTTATTTGCACCAAAATCCGCTTGGAAGATAATATGCGAGAGAAATGCTCAGTATAGAGCATGAGTTGAAGGGTAAAAGTCATCTTTATAAGTTATTCTCAAGGCAATTGCTCCATATCTCTTTTCATTATGTAGTATATTTTTCAGGTATTCATTCTGAATATATTTTAAAAAGGAAAACATTGAGCTCACTATATTTTAAGACTCCTAAAACACTATTATGCATTTGGAGGATTTTGTGCTCCAGGCCAGTAGTTCGTCATCTCTGTTTCTCTGTTACATGTGAAACTAGATGAGAAAATCACATTACCACTCTCAAAGCCCTTTAGGAGAAAGCTGAATTAACATGACAATTCAAGTTCATGGAAAAAGGTACTTTTGCAAAGCGTGCATGACTTATAAATTCATTTAACATTGACTTTGCAATTAAGTTAGCTTACTTCCTTAAAGATACTGCACCAAACTTGAGAATGTCATAGGTAAATGAAGTAGCAATGCAGAAGGCTGAACTCACGCATTACTTTTTACTACCATTTGGATAACAGTGTTTTCCAGAAGTCTTCAGCACAAAATTATGACAAACATAAAAGAAAAAAATGTAGTTGGGACTTTAATGTTTACAGGGAAAATGGCAACTGCAGAAGGAAAGAACAGTCATAGCTGCTATTGGCCACAATCTGAGTAGGAAGAGTTACATATTTAGCATGTTTCATTGTTACTGTATTCTGGAGGGCAATATCTATAAAACTGGTGGTATCTCAGGGCTGGCATGTAATGTATTTAACAATGCTAATACGTTAATGCAATTTATTTTGTTCAGTTCAGCGCATTGCTTAAGTTTCCTTTGAAAGACTCGTAATAGAAGTATGAATAGAAATGTGTATATGCAAGCACCAGATGAAACAGCAGAACTAGACTTGAAAAGAATGCCCTGTACTGATAACAGGGGAAACTATACCAAACAATAAAATGAGGAAGGTACTGCTATTGTCAAAACCAGAAATCCTGCACTCTAATACAACCATGGCCACAGACTGCGTGTTGCCAAGACCCTGTGTTCTGCAAGGACAATAGCATCAAGGCTACATCATGCCATGTAGCCTGCTCCTTTTCCAGTCAGTTCACCAGGAAAACAGGTTGTTGTCCTATAGATGGGTCTTTCTCAAGCAGGAGCCAGACAACAAGACAGCAACCTTGTCTGTGACTTAGGGAGACCAATGCAGGCAAGATGCAGAACCAAAGGACCACTCCACAGCTGTGGACTCCAGAGTCTGAAAGTCCAAAAATGAGTTTGTAATTGCCACGCAAAAACCTCAGAGACACGATGAAATGGGAGATAGGATTCAATAGTTGATGTCTTTTGTCCTTTATCAAGCACAGGTGATCCTGGACAGACTATCTGGGCGCACATATGTCTGTGCTTGAGTATTTTGGTGTGAGAACAAATGCAAGTTTGAGACAGAGAATGAGTAAAATAAGTTTACTTACAGATTTTGTAAATAAATACCAACTTCTGCTGGTGTAACTACTCACACTTACACAAGTAGAAAAAGCACAGCCTTGAACTTCCAGTGGAAAAGAGGTGGTTGCAGGAGAGGAAAGGTGATTTATGTGTCATTACTTCTCTAGCAAACACCTATAGCTTTTGCTGAGAAAAATGACCCTTCTCAAAAGATGTAGTGAAAATACATATGCAGGATAAATAGATAAAATGAAGACAAACTGATAGTTTTCATGCAATACCAAGCTTAATTTCTCTCTTGTGGTGGTTTTATATTTATAGACATAGATTATAACATGCAATTTAGGGGAGAAAAGAGATAGACACCTTTGTGCAAGCTCCCGACACTTTTAGTGAAAGCTCTTAGCTGAGGTTAATTCTCTACACTTTTAAAGAATTTCCAGCAATAAGCAGCAGTAGAGTAAGTGCAGGAAGCGAGGAAAAATCTGTCAAAGATTAACACACTCTTGAAATCCAGCAGAAAAATTAGTGCCGTAAGTTTGGAGATCCCAGAGAGAAAAAGGTACTTATATTACCATGGAATTAAAAAAAAAAAAAAAAAAAAAAAAAAAGAAAGAAGAAAAATAGAGCCAAGAGACCTGAGACCTGAGCAGTCAGGCTGTGGACTAGTATAAATTGCAGATTTATACCTAACAGTATGCACTTGCTTAGCAGGCCCCAGCCCAAGAGTCCAGAGTTGGAATCCATACACACTAGAGAGGTGGGCAGCGGAAGCAGAGAACATGGCCAGCACCTGACATACTCTGTTTCATGGCTCAGTGAGTCACTGACATTGCATTTAAAACCTGCTGTATTCTAATAATCTCCTGATTATAACAAACCTCAGTATAGCTGAACTTTATATTTGTGACTAACATTATCTAAATGAGTTTAGTGGTTTAATCTGTACTTTTTTTTTTTTTTAAGATGGGCTAAATGGTCAGCAAGAAACATTTTTGTTCATCACTTTGTTTTCCAAATTCACTAATAAGCTGGTTTTCCATATTTTTTTCTGTCATTGCTCAAGGTATGATGTGGTAGGATCATTGATGTAAAGATACTTTAGTTCAGTTAAAAAAGGTCAATGAATAATTAGCAAGAGGCAGACAGGAAAGCACAATTCTGATGAGCATGGGATGCAGTTTCTTGCTCACCTTACGGCCAGGAAGCAGCAGTAAACTAATGCCAAGACTGAGGTGCTACAAGCATTATGATACATGAAAGACTAACTTCCCAGAGATGTCAAAGAAACATGCACATGGCAATTGTCAAGACAAAGGATGTTCAAAAGTTATTGCCATAACTGAGTCTTGAGATGATGCAGCTGTTTATTGTGACAGGTTTTTCCTTAGACAACCCACACAGAATAAACCTGTAACACATGTGAGGGCCTGGAGAAATGTCCAAGTCAAGGAGCAGCCCTTTGAGACAGGCAGAATGGTAGTCATCTTGGTCTGATGAGCAGACAACGCTGCAGGATGCTTATTAGTATCTGTATGCACATCTTGACATGAAAGAGTCACAACTGGTAAAACCCAAAGACAGTAAATTCCGCAATGACAACACTGAGTGACAAGTGCTAATTTCAGTTAAAGAGAACTTCTTTACTGCAATCTGAACTTCTGAAAGTAAAGACGTGTTGCAATACTGAGACTGGAAGGGATCATCATCACCCTATGGAACTAAAGCATTTAAATTAATTTTTCCTTCACATCTGGAGGCTTCCTATTCTTCCACTCCAGATGAGTGCAGAAGAATCTGTCTTTATAATGTAACTGTAGCTGAATTTTACACAGCATCAAAGACGAGTGTCCAAAATCACAGAATCATGTAGGTTGGAAAAGACCTTTAAGATCATCAAGTCCAATCATTAAACTAACACTTCCAAGTCCACCACTAAACCATGTCACTAAGCACCTCATCCACACAATGTAAAGCTTTGCAGTGCCATCTGGTTTCTACAACACAGTGGCAGACAGAGAATATCAGTGTAAGACACCAAAGCTTTTGCCAGAGATCAGATAATAGGAGCTCAATAACTTTGCTTTGTATTTGTTGTTCTAGATCAAAATACTAAATTTATATTTTATGCTTATAATGTGCCTTTGAGTCACACAAATACCAAAAAATACAATTACATACAGAGGTAATTTCCTTCATCATGGAAATGAATCCTCCATTGGGATAATAAGGGATTGAAGACTGTACACCAAACTGAGAACGTTATTATGTTCAAATATAAATCTGTGTATATGAGTCTAGCAAGATGCATGGACTTTGATTTCCAGACAGACTCAAGCCAGGTAGCTCAGTAGGAGAAAGCATATTTGGTACTTTGAATATCTAGCCACAAACAGCACAATTAGAGCTGCTGTACAGCAAGTTCTCTTCAAAAACATGATGGTGCACCTGCAGACAGAGCACTTAATAAGGCACGTGTATCAGCCTCTGCCAGGGAGGCTTTTCATGCCATGAAGCTCTGAGGTCGCATCAACTCTTAAGTGCTGCCTATTGAGCTTTCAACACCGCTTCTGAGCGCTGGTGTTAACTCAGTCTTAACACAGCACAGATTAGCTTAAGTGCACAGTACTAATAGGATCATAACACTGGGAACTGTGACCTTGCCCTCCCTAAACCTTGAAGCCTTCTCAGACTGTAACAGAGTCTTTGAAAGCCTTCAGTTAACATTACTAATTATAAGTGCCTTTTCCTGGGTTTAAAAGGAGTGAAACATTGTTTTCAGCCCTGAGGCAATGCTGGAAGTCTCAAGAAAAGCTCTTTTTTTCTCAAACCCTCAAAACTTTTGATAAATGCTGAAAGCTTAGTATCTTGGAATGGTACATGATACCTTCTTATTACTAGATTACATATTAAATCTCACACAGAAATGTATTAACTTCAGATATCACTTTGCATTATGAAAGCATTACAAAAAGTCCAGAAATAACAATTGTTGAACATGTTCATCGCTGCCTCAATATGCATTTTCTAAAACTATATATTCTTAGGCTATCACCTACAGAGACAACAGATGCAATTAAACAGTTGCCACTAAAGTAATTTCTCAAGCACATCTTTCTTGTATGTTTTATATTTAGATGAACACACACAAAAATATTACTACCCAGCATTACAGTCCGAAAAAATTCTCACTCATAACAGAACTGCCCCATCCCAAACAGTACAACTGTATGGTTTTAAGCAGCTGTATCAGTAGAATTATATAGGTCATTCAGTCACAAACATGATTGACATCAAATAGAGCAGGTCTTTTCCATCTGTTGTCATGTCCCAAATAAGAAAACAACATAGTGATCTCATATTACAAAGACTCAAGAACACTCAAACAAATGTCTGTCTTACAGCCTCCTAATAAAATTAAATACTTCAACCATACATCTGCCTTATCATATATTAAACTTTCACTTCAGAAGCATCAAGATCACATATATAAATCTCTCCCTGCTAGATGACTTGCATTCTTCAGCAGCCTGGCTAAAAGGATTTATCTCCAAGTCCAAATACTCAAGGACAATAATGCATTTCTGCTCAGTGAAAGTGTCTGACCCTCCCTGCAGGAAAGAAGTGCTACGAGCATGTGCAACAACATACATTCTGTGAGTCCCCTCAAAATATTTTAACATTTAATTAAAAGAAAATTTGATTTGTCTAGTAGACAGGGAGCTACTTGGGATAGGGAGATGCATGTTCCCTCTTTCAAAGACTAGCGTGAAATGTCGGTGTATCCATAGGAAAGAGAATACAAGTCTGAATTTCTCAGATATTATGCTTAAAGCCATGTTGGTGTGTGCGCGCTCTCTCTCTCCCTCCCTCCCCCCACCCCCTTCTCCCCTCCCCCTCCCCCTCCCTCTCCCCCACCTTTTCCCTTGCATCTTTTCTCCAGCAAAGATTTAATTATTTAATGCCAAGTGCAATAACATCAGGAACAACCAAGAGCATTTGTCTATAGACTACTTCATAGCACACTAATTAGGACTCCTCTGAGAGATTTAACAATCCCTGTAGGCAGAGGAGGGAGCTGGATCTGATCTCTTTTAACTGCCCTCATTTTGTGCTATTGCAAAGGGGAGTGGAGGGCTTCTAGCAGCCATCTTTTGTGAGACATGTACAGCTTGTGCCTCATTCCAACTGTGGATGGGCGCCTTGTTCAGTTCCAAGAAATTTAAGACTGAGACAAACCTCGGTGCCTGGCACTTGCTATTGTTTATGTAGATTGCACAGCCTACTGCTTAACATGCTGTCTTCAATCCAAGTGTATTACCAGCTCCTCCTCCCCAGAAAAAGAAACTTGTGTACCTCATTCAGAACTGTGAATTCCACTAGGTACATGTTTGCGTGTGAGGCGCTCTAATACTGGACTTAGCTCTCTCTAGCTGGATGGAGCTTATGCAATATGAAATATGAAAGGAGAAAGTCATGCAGGGAACACATTTTCATTTATGGCAGAGCATATTGTTGAGTGCTGAAGAACACACACTGGAAGGGGAGCACCACCATCAAGCAGCTGCCAGGAAAGCAGCACATAAACTGGCAAGCCTTACTTTTCTCACAGTTTTGAGCTTCTGACTACATGATGACCACAACATCACACTTTGGCCCGTACAAATGGGATTTTGCACTGCGTGAAAGAAGTATAAGCAAACTAGAGGATCAGCACTGAACATTGCATCTGACTGAATGTTACATACATATTTGGGCCATTACTTAAGGGCACAAAAAAAGTTGCTTAAGTGCTAATAATATTTGATTATCTCTCACCTTATTACAGATCACTGATGTTTCTAATATTTCTGCTGTTCCTTCAACTCTTCAGTTTTGCCATTGAAAATTCAACAGTAACTAGCTATGATAAAAAACAATGACAGAAATTAAGGACTGTTTTTTATTAAAGCGTGGCCAGTATTTTAAGAGTTATTGTAATTCTTACTGAAATCAACATAAATATTCCCCAAAAATTAAACTAGTCTAAGAAGATCTTTTCATTACAAAAGAAAGTTGCAATATAAATATTAGTTATGTCACCCTATACAGTTGATCATTTTTAAACCAGCGCAGATGTGACATTTTAATCACATTTTTAAGTTGTTTCTCTTTATTTTTACCAATTAATGACTCTTTCTAACTTCACCTCATGATACTTGATTAGCCCTCTTAAATATACTGGAGGTTACATATTCTTCATTTATGTCATTCATTAATCACTGTTCAATAAATGCTGTCAGAAAGCTGTCGTCTTTGATGTCTCATTGTTCACTGCATTCCTTCTTGTTGGTAGTTAATCAAATGCTCCCCTGCTGCGGTCAAAGCACAGTTTGATAGCTGTTTCAGAGCTGATCCAGCATTAAAACACAGATCTTATTGTAAAGGTTCATTTTTTCTTATACCATGCTAAAATGAAAGCTTTCATTTTGCAGTCCTTGGCAAATGACACATTGTTGTCATGCCCTTATGACTGGGTAGCTCGGATAATAGTACTAAGTTCTGCCATCTAACTGAAGTACACTGTAATGACTGACTAATTACCTGCAGCTCTGAAATGAACTGCAAAGTTTCCACTGTCAACCACAATGAAATAATGTTTCCTTTTTTTTTTTTTTGAGATTGGAATTAGAACAATTGTGAAAATGTGTTAAAACTTCAGGGGGTGGCAAGTCAAATGAAAGAATCCAACAGAGAAAAAATTCTATTCTGGGATAAAATGAACATTTTCATTTCTAGTGTTTGTTCAAGACAAATTTATACTGAAAATACTCCGAAAGAAATACTGCAAAAGCAATAGTTAGAAGGCAAACTGAAGTACCAACTCAGAAGAGAATGAAAGAGGAGAATGAAATCAGATGATCACTGAAAATAAAAATAAATGTAAAAACCAACTTGTAGAAAATACTGTGTGTTTTTACAGTAGTATGGCATTGCCATGCTTATTTGCTCTAAAAGAAATCATTAGCGGTTTACGTCTTTGTAAAGATGTTTAAATCATCTTGACTCTTTTTTCAGAGATTGTATCCCTGATTACATGATCCCCCAAACAATTGCAGCTGTACAGATGAAGAATAAGTAAAATGTAGCAAAAGATCTATCAGATGAATACATATTATCATCATCTTTCACTTGTAAGTGAATTTGTGTACTTATAAGACAATTATCACAAATAAAAGTGGGAGAATAATGTTTTGGATATTGTAAACGTAAAAAAAGTAAAATAATGCATTTATAAAAACATATTGAGCTGGAATTCTAAGCCCAGAGATAAAGTTCAGACTCAGATTAAAAGCCTCAAGAAAATGACAAAAAAGCACCAAAATATTCAACTTTGGGAATACTTGAGATAAAGGAATATTTTTTAGCTGCATGGTTCAAGTTCCTTGGGAAATTGAGAAATAAAAAAACATTTCTTGCCTTAATTCCACAAGGATTACTAAGAAAAATGTTCATGTCTGTGTTTATTTCTTTGCATACCATTGAAGTATTAGTTTTGCTTGCTATCCTGAGATCTCACCTGCTTTGCAAACATGAAATTGTACGATTAGCGTCAAACTTTAGACCTACTTTAAAAGTTCATTCATTAAAAAGTCACTGGCATAACTGACAAAGAGGAAGAACTTTTAGAAACAAGGCTACTACACTACATAATAATTTTACAAATAATATACAAAACCTACTATATTTAGCAAGTAATAAACACTAGTCCCTAGAAAGAAGCTAAGGCACTTTTAGCCAGTTAAGAGCTTGCTCTACTGTATTGTTGTTCCCTGGGTTTCTCTTCTGCAAAAAATCTGGTGATAGCCCTTATCATTAGAACATTCAAATTAGTAATGCAAGATCTTGGGAAGTGTATAGAAGCATCCTGTAAACTCAGATTTTGCCAGAGACAGGTAAATGTGAACCTGCTCTAGGAGAACCTGCTTTAGCAGGGGCGTTGGACTAGATGATCTCCACAGGTCCCTTCCAACCCCTGCCATTCTCTGATTCTCTGAAGCGTAATTTAAGAAAAAAATACTGTAAAAGCATCTTTGTAGTAGACATCTTATGATCCAGACATGGTACAGACAATGACCAAACCACTCTGTATCATTTTTGGATCTCTGAGCTGTGTGGGTTTGCTATAGCTTTCATGAAGAATACACATCTGTAATTAAAATAAGAACTTGGTAGACTTTTATATTCTAACTTTCTCTTTGCCACCTGCTATTTCCCATTTTTCCCTTGTTTGAGACCGAACAGAAGAAATGGTGGTTTTAGCCTGCAGGCACTTTCTTTAGATTTTTTTTCAGATGACTGAGGGAACAAAATATTTTCCTTTCTCTAGACACTAGCATTCCACCTGACTCAAGTCCCTGTGGCCTCAAGTATCATTTTCTTTTCCGTTCAAGTCTAGAAATAAAAGCACTAAGTTAATACATAGTCAGACCGTTCATTCTTGTTACAATACACCTCTTGGTGTGCCTTTTGATCTCAAGAAGAGCAGTACA
Source organism: Leptosomus discolor (assembly GCF_034619465.1). Taxonomy (NCBI): domain Eukaryota; kingdom Metazoa; phylum Chordata; class Aves; order Leptosomiformes; family Leptosomidae; genus Leptosomus; species Leptosomus discolor. The sequence continues at coordinate 33,078,231 of NC_141399.1, read as the reverse complement.
AAAACTTAAGAAAAAAGTCTGAAGGCTGTAAATCCCTGTTGTACTAATAGCAGGCACTGACCTGTTCAAAATCCAGAGGCTAATTTGCTAAGGTTACAAGGCAGTAATACTATCTCCATTGATACCTGCAATGCTCCGAACAGTTCTCTTCCCAGCAGTATCTGAAGTTCACTGACCTGTTTAGCCTAGCTCTTAGCTTACATTGCTCAACTTCTGTGTGATATCCCTACTGTCAACTTACACTACTCTCAGACAGGTAAAATTGAAACAATTGTTTCCAGAAGAAAGAAGTGACATCATGATCCTGATTCATGACGAGCTGTATGATGTACATCTGTTCAGTATTTCAGTGCCAGCTAAAGATGGGCATTTGGAAAGGGGAGGGATCCACTAACATGTTTTCCAGTGACATTTAAGTTTGATTGCCTAATTTTGTTTTTCTCTCCCAGGCACCAAATTTTTGGTGTTGTATCATGGTCTTCAGTGAAGTCACAGACTGTTTTGCAGGAATATCATAAAAAATTACTCAGGCTAAATCTGTGCTGTTGTCTAGTGCATCAAGCCTCAGTGAAGTATAAGCCAATAAAAATGCATCAGGATGAATACGGACCTTTACTCTTTAGGGAGTATGAGGGACTTTGCTACAGATGCAAAATGACAGATTGCTGATGGCTTTTACACATATTAAATAGAGTTACTCATAAGTAATTATGCCAAGCAAAGTAAACTCACTATAGCTTTTCTATGGAGAAAACTCTGAGAACTTTAAAAAAAACCACCCCAGAACAATGAGGTAAAGGAAGGAACTAACAAAAAGGTGTTGGTTTTATTTTTTTAATAAATTGAGGTGTTATTTGGGGAAAGAAAGAAAAAAAAAAAAAAAAAAAAAAAAAAAAAAAAAAAAAGACATCTTCCACAGCAACTTTCCAATAGGTTTTCATCAAGGTGTTTAAATTTTAAGATTTTTACATTCTGAGTCAAATGCAGAAAAAAACCCTATGCTCAATGGATGAACCATGGAATCAAGAGGATTCCTTTCATTTAATATAGTATAGCACTGAGTCTTTTCATATTAAGAAGAATTTCTTTACTGTCTATTTTCCAGAAATACAACCCAACAGGGAGAAGGAATCTGCCTCAGATTGCATTATTTCTCACCTAGCAAATATATGTTCTCAATGTAAAGTTCTCTACTGTCTTGTAACTAGTATTCTAAGGTATAACTATATGGAGATTGAAAACCTTTTTTTTTTTTTCTCCATTTAAAACTGCTGCTGGCAGCTCCTCTTCAGGACACAGGTTAACTGAGTATCTTGTCACAATCTGCAAGATGTCTTCAGTATCTTCATTGCCTCTTTTTTCTTAAGGTTTTTGTTTTTCTGTGATTATCTTTTTTTTTTTTTCCCCTTTCCTTTTCTATCGTTCATTATTTCTCCATATTTCCCTATGGGCTTCCAGAAGACTCTGTCTTTGGTTCCCACGATCCTCTCTGCTTTATTTGCAATGATTTTAACTTTTGAATTTAATTATCGTTATTAGCTGCTTTGTCTACTCTGGACTGATTTTCTTCTATTTTGCATGTTTGATAATACAATCACAATGCACCTAGTTTTGAGCTGCAGCTCGGCCTGTTTTAAATAGAGCTCTTAGTCCCTCACCACAACTTCATTTCTGACCACCAGTCAGACCATCAGCTTCTCACCTGGCACATACAGTTATAACATAGGGAGAAAATTTGACATTGATCCCACTTATTCTGGCTATATCTTCTTAATTCTTTCTGCATACTAGCACCCATTTTCCCTTCTACAGGAAGCAGTTGCCACCCATTCCCACAGCTAGAACATTACCTGAAGTACACATGCATCCTGCTGCAGGTCCTGATGGATTCTGTCCTGCCCCATTCACAGACATGGAGAAATCATCTCATCCTTTACTCGTTACTGAAAAATTAAGTGCCTTAAAATAATCAAACCCACTATTTTTTTACTAGTTTGGGCTAGCTTGCTCATCCCACTACTTCTCATCATCATTATCTTGTTACATGTTATATGTCTCACCTGCTTAACGTACTTACAGGTGCTGTTTATTGACTAGTAAGAGAGGAAGGGAGAAAAATTTCCCTCCAAGCTGGATGTTCATACTGACTCCATAACTTCATAATTTTCCATACACCAAGGTACTTAGCCTCAAAATTCTCCTCTGCAGTAAATATTAGCTGTTACAAACAGGAAACTACAGAAATGGTCACATCGTCAAGAAGACATTGTATTAAATGGAAAAGAGGTTCTTAACCTTAATGGTATCTGGAATGTATCTAACTTAGAAATACAGACCCCTGAAGTGTTCAGTGGAGAGTGAATTCTTCCAGAGAAAAACTCTGCTACATTACAAGGAACCCAGCTGCTCCCTAGCAGACATGTTAGATCATGCTTGTGTTGGTTTTCTGGTGTGGTTCTGAGTTTGTGCATGTGCGTGTCAGGTTTTTTTATATAAACATCTTCCCACTGACTGTGCAAGAAATTTTGGAAGTTGGTCTAAGTCTAGGAAATCTAAATATGGTACGAGGATAACCCATTTAAGTGAATTGTGCTGTCTCTTAAGGGAAGGTTCAGGCAAAGTCATGTACTGATGATTATTTCTCAACAGAGTACAGATGCATCTGCACAATAAAGCACTTCCCCTCAGTATGTTGTTTACTATATAAGTAGGAAGAAAGCACTTAGATTGAATACTAAACTGACACTAAATATGATCATGTAACAAGATGTAATTTCATCTAGACAAACTCAAAATATTAGACTTGTACTACAAAATGGTATATGTACATGTCTGTATATTTAAAACTACAGTATATAAAAATTAAAATTAACTTTGTGTATGTGTGTTTATATGCATACAAATCTAAAACCAGGTACATGTACTTGCACTGAATAAAACTTATTGACAAATATAAAATTCTGCACTAGCAGAAGAGCAGTATGCTGCAAATGGCATATTTCGGTAGCCTAAGAGATTTTTATCCATTCTTTATTATCAGCTACATTTCTAGAGTCGAACAAAAAATGTTATCTATCATCTTGACTCAGAACTCAAAATGTACTGTCTTCAAAGTATTTCCAGTGAGAGGAGACATACCCATTTTTGTCCTGGGAAAACTGACACACAGTTACTTACCTAAACCCGTACCAGAAGTTGTTAGCTGTACTGAAAATTGAAGTCAAATAAACCAGCTATTAATGCTGTGTTTTTTCTATTAGGTGGTTGCTCTTACCGTGGCAGGCAGCATGAGTAACATGAGCAAGATTAGTGTTTATTTCATCCAAGGCTGATATCCATGTTATCTTCATACTTTGGAAGCAATTTATAATTTTGGCATTAATTTGTCCTTTCAGGTGCCGGCATACTATTTTCTGTGCTGCAGAAGTTCACGTCGTCTGTAGCTTTACATGCTGGATCAGAGTTCAGAAAGGACAGTGGAGGAAAAATAAATTAATCACTTTGGCTTAAAAATGGAATTTAGTATGAAAACCACTGACAGAACCGTCATTTAGAAGTGTTTTCAGGTGTCACTGTGATAAAGCAGAGCCCAGACTGCCAGACCTTACAAAAAGAATCCAAGTATTTGCACAAAATAGTTTTTTTAAATCTGAAAAAAAAGAGAAAAAATTATTAATAAATGATGGATTAATTTAATTCAATAGAATCCTGACAAGCAGAGCTAGAAAACTGAAATACCATTAAATGACTCTTTTCCTGACTTTGTCTATAATCACATCCCACTATTATCACTGCAATTGGGATTTTCAGGTGAAATGTTCACATGCTTTATGGAACGCGTCTTCAGCACTCTTGCCTGATTTTTTTTTTTTTTTTGGAGAGGAAGGTGTTCTCTGAAATGAGAAAATGATCTTTTGATATGTCATATTTTTCTTTTTATTTTAAAGTACATAAAATTTTACTACCACACTTTCCAAAGGGGATATAAATAGATTTTATTGAATTTGAAAAAGGGAAATCTATTTAGAAAAAAATAATTACTGTTGCCTGTTAGCTACTAATTTCATGATGATATGACACCCTACTGATAAGTATGTACTGCTCAATGCTGTTAGGATCTGCTTTACAGATCCAAGTGATTTGTAGTCTCATTGTAAATGTTGAGACACAACTTCACCTCATTCAGGTGGCAAGGTTGAAATCCTAAATTTCTTCATGTTCTGAGTCCTTGAGCACATGCAGGGCCTGAGCAGTCTTTCACTATCAAAGTCAACATAATTGATTAGTTTCACTTAGATACGTTGACTTTCCCAAAGAAAAGACACTTTTAGCTGCAAAGTTTCTAACAAGTTCCACTTAAACAGTGCTAGCTTTAGAAAAACTGTTGTCTTTCTACACAATATAGTTCAAAATTTCTTACTCTTTAAACATGATCAGACTTAAAGCAGGCTTGAAATTCCTTGCAAGAAGAGAAAGAAAAAAGGTTTATTGATTAAGGAGACCATTTCTGAAGCATTCTATATAATTGTATCATTAGACTTTCGGGCAAAATTAAAAGCAAGACAAGTTATAAAATCTTCCTTTATCAGTGTATTTTTCCTATTCAGTTCAGCTATCAATCACATTAGTTTGGAGAATATAATATTTAAGTTAACACAACAGTACAGTTCAGATCTCAGCAACTGTTAAACTAGTTATTTTATGTGTGAGGAAAAAAAAGTTAATGTAACCAAGAGTCAACTTTCATTCCTTCTGTGTTAATCTAAAGCCTGTTTTTTTTCAGACTTTCCCTCTGAATGATTTTCAGTTAAAGATGAGATGCTTCTTGTTATACTTTCAAAGAAAAATGAAAGAGCCAGGTAAGTCATTAAACAGTCATGTTAGTTGTTAAATTGACATATTCGAATAGTTTGAATTTTAGATTTCAGGACAATCAGGGTTTTTTGGTTTTTGAGGGGAAATTTTTAGAGACATAAAAAAACCTCAACAGTAAAGCTGAAGTGAATCGCCTATAATACAATTTCTTTGGTTTTGCTTACTTTCTAAGTTGGGAAATATACAGAGAGCTTCAACTCATTTGCTTAAGAATAATACATTCCATTTTTTACCTGAAGTTACCAAGTAACTGCATTAGGCATCAGGCCTGCATTTCAGCACTTGTCATTGCACATCGTGGAGGTTATAGGCACATCGTGCATTTACCGCTGCATTACAGTTACAACTTACATGACACATTGCGCTGAAAGGATGTTAGAAACTGTTGACTAGTTTGTAAGGCTCTCTGTAGATAGCACAAAGGCAATGCTACCTGAACCGTCATTGAAGTGAACTGTCAATGCATTTTTCTGCCTGGAGTTCTGCAGCGTGGTCAGAGGGCTCCTCTTGGTTCATACTCAGCTTCTCTGGAGAACTGATGGCAGCCGTTCCTATTTGGATCACCCAGCACAGCAAAGCAATGCTCCAGGCTTTGAAGACTGATGGCTGCTGGTGAAGTTCTGAGCAGAATAAGACCGCTACATGGGAAACACCATTCTTTTTCTTTATCCTCTTTGTTATGCAAGGCTATCCCCAAAGGGATGTAGTAAGATATTTGATGCCCTGGAAGGGTGCAAATAGAGGTTGCTGAACTGCACTCAGATTATTTTTTTTTTAAAATGCAAATTTGTAGCAAGAGTTGTCCAATACTGTCACACAATCAAGAACTCTTAGTTCATCTGTTCTTGAAATACAGTAAGATGCAAGCAAGGACTAGCCAACACTAATCAAGACGAATGTTTCTGTAATTAGATGGGATTGTTTGTTAGCCCAAGAAATTAGAGATAGCTCTCACAGCACAAACAATAACAGAGTTTATTGCCTCTGTAGTAATTTTTTCCCTTCACAGTCTCATGATTTGCAATAACATTTTGATTTTCATTTTAAGTTGTTTGGTTTCTGCTGCTTCCACTGCAGTACTTTTAGGCTCTAATGGATGAAGATAATACATTGTCTTAATAATTTACCATCACAACAATGCTGTGGTAGTTTTTGTTTTGTTTTGTTTTCTTGAGAAAGTCAAGAAAGTCTGCTATTAATGACATTTTTTTATGTTACCTTGCCCCTCTTAATGTCTGTTCCCTGCTTGTGTTTGTTCATCAGGCTACAACCAATTCACCATATGAACACAGTGAGTTGAAGCAGGAACTGCAGTAAGAAAAATATTGTTGTTTGCAGATATGTGGTTATGCCATCTTCCTAAAGACTTGGATAGAGAAAGTGGGAATGCACAACAGTATGGCAGGTGTAATGTCATCAGCACACTGTAAGTTGCACCGGTACCTTGCAATCATGACTAATGAGGGTCAATATACAGCTTTAATTACTGATAAGCATAGGAAGAAGTAAATCAGGATCCCACTCGTTTTTGCTTGATAGAAGGCAATCACAGATCACTTCCAACATTTCCCTTGACAAATGATATACCATGCAAGATGAGACAGAGCTTATTTGTGTCATTACAAATGCATAAAGCAAGTTCCCCTGGGCTATCAGTGGGTGCCTTTTATCCTCCTTCTGTATGAGATCTGAACAGGTTTGCATCCGAGTCTCTGAAACTATGTTCATGCCAACTTATGTACTACTTCATGAACACCCTCCAAAAATGAGACTTGCCATGCATGCAGCCAACAGTCTGAAATATAAGGATGGCTGCATCAAGTCTCCATGATTCTTCATGGCTACGCATATCCCTTATCTTTGTACCCTGCCCAGCACGGTCTACAAAAGGCTGGCATTATGTGACAGTTTATACGGATGCCAAAGAGAGTCATACATGTACACACAACTTGAATTACCTGAATATATGAGACCAGAGGTTCACCACTAACAAGACACTGAGTTTTTCAAAAAGTAAGCTGAACTAAACCACAGTAAGTATAAAACGCTGTAGAGAACAGAAGTTAAACCCCAAAATTATTCTTAAATTGAAAATGATAAAAAAGAAAATTAAGTGATCAGGATAACTAACAGAACTGGTTGAAACAAGTGCACATCATAAAACCATAAATGTTTTTATATGCTGGGATTACTACACACCCAAGTACACAGTTAACTGTCCACTGTTAGGCAGTTCATGTAATCTATGCAGTGTTATTACCTACCAAAATGGATTCCATGTGATTGCATTTTGTGTTGTGCATTGTACTGAGCAGCAGTCAGGCATAATCAGACACAATTAACAGGACTGCAATACTTGGAGTGCAGTAGTGCTCTTTTCCTTTATCCAAGACAAGTCTCTAGCCTTTATACCCAGCACACTGTTTTTGAACATTTATTTCAAAGAGGTAGAAAGGGGTGTTCAACAAATATAAAACACAGAGAAGAGATGGAAACTATCTGAGTGTGGCCATATCATGTTAGGAAGTTGCCTTGTAGGGATGTACTTGGGACAGGATACAGCGAGAAGTCAGGTTCTACTGGAAGTTAATCCCATGCTGATTTCAATAGTTCAAGCTCAGATAATATGCTAATTTGCATTTCGCACTTTCCCTTTTACATCAAACTTCAAAAAGAAAAAAAAATGCAATTGCCTATTGTGTTTATTTTATTTTCAGTTTCATTGTTTATTTAATGAAATAAGGAATCTTTCGGACTTTTATCAGCTAGTGTTTGTACTATCTGTGGATCATTCATCTATGATTGTTTTACTCCCGGATGTAAAGAAAGGTGAAGAGAAGAAAAAGTGCGTTGTCCCCAAGTGCAGTGAATATGAAAATGCACAGACAGAATAGCCAAAGCTGTACTTTGTGGATAATATATGCATAACCCCCATTTTCCAGAATCTTTCCCTCAGCTATAAACAGGCGTTTCTTAACAGAAAAAATATGATTGTGTTGCAGTGACTGTGACAATCCCAGGCCTCTCTGGAGGTTATTGTGTCATATGGTCACCAGATGCTTCAGAGCACCAGAGTTGCTGGACCACAAACAAAGAACTTGCAAAAGCAGCCCAATTGCTTAAGTGCTGATGACAATTTAGGACTAACGATATCAAAAAGCCATTGACCACCTCTACCCTGTTTTGGCTTTTTTAACTGTCTTTTGTATTTTCACTATGATGAGTCACCCAATCTGGAATTACAGCAGCACAGAAATGCATGCATCTTTGTATGTATCATACATCATGCAATTTTGGGTTCATGTTTCCCCATTAAGAAGCTGAAACTAGATGTTATACAGAGAAGCCCTGAAAAGAAATTAGCTGACTTCCTGCAGGAAAACTCTCAGGGTCAACCTAGGGGAGATCCTGAAGAATCCTTTAGGGTGCAGTTTCTTGCTCTGTGGGCCAGTTTGGCATTTTTTGCATTATCCAGCTCTATGCCAGATATCACACCTGTTCTTGTAGCATTAGCGTCAGATAAAATAGAATGATCAATTCCTTTCTTGTGGTGGTTTCAGGGTCCTTCCTAAAAGGGCACCAAGACATCACCTATTGCGAAGGCAGAAAGGATTTGTAGACTGCCTGAAGTTACGTTCTGCACTGGGAGGCAGCCTGTGCTTTGTACGTGGACAGATCATCCAGGAAATTAGAACACCTACAGAGAAACCTTGTCAGGAACAGGCAACGTAACGTTATAGTTCAGGTTTCCCTCATACTCATCACATTTTAATGTAGTCAAGCAGAGAGCATCTCTACAACATTAACTGGCCTTGGTACAAGAGTTGGTGTATGAAAGCTGGACCACTGCAGAAAAAAATAATTTCTGATGACTACTTTGGAATGAATCAACTGGATGGGGAGGAATGGCAGTATGACAGGTCACCAGTACATCGTAAGTTATTACCTCTCCTTCTACAGGTGCTGGAAGTTTGATGATGCTGAATGTGAGACTCCGTAAACATATCTAGAGGGATCTTAGAAAAAAACAATCCCTTGCAGCTTTCTCTTACTTTTCTACTGATGTTGGAATTTGTTTCCCACTTTCAGATCCCTATATTTTGATTTTTTTTTTCTAATGGGTTTTTCCCTTTAAATGTCATAAAAATTATTCACAAAATACTAATTACAACTACTTCATACTACTTCAGTGCTCAAATAGGTATATAAGACTTACTATGAAATTGGCACCTTTCCAGCTATAGGTGTTTACACTCCACAAAAGACACATTTGAATCATATACTCTGACAAAAAGAACAACTTATTTTCAGTCACCATTGCATAAATAGGAAAATACCCAAAAGGAAAACTGAAACTGTCTAAAACCTGCCTGAAAAGTCCTGATGTGATGCAAATCTTTGTGTATGTAACCAAGAGCCCTACTCTAACATCTCCTCTGATGGCTCAGGACTGGAAGCATGGCTGGGCCTGTCTCCTTCTCATTTACCACACATGCCATTCAGAGAAGCTGTTGGTGAAGTTTACATTTGAGAGTTGTTTATATGGAACTGGAATTCTGGAAACATAATAAGGCTGGCATTAATGAAAAATGAATAAACATAGTAATGATGAATAGGTGAAATCCATGGCAAAAATACCCACTGCCAGTCCAGACTTTGGTCTTAATAGTTAGTGACAGGTTTTATGTTCCTTTGTGTTCCTTTGTACGACTTGAGTTTTGCAAGTATATTCCAGCAGCTACAGAATAGTCAGCTATCTAATAAAATTAAAAACATTATCAATACATAAGTAGACAGATACAGGATAAAACAGTTCCATACGTGTTATAAACTAAAAAAACACAAGCTAAATCTTCATGTTAGCACTATCTACGGTAAGGAAGAGTCTAAAAGCCAGAAATCTCGGCATTCACCTAGAGACCGGTTGGGCGTCCGACTGATCAATAAAATAACCATTCGGGTATTATTTCTCCGTAGCACAACATGACATTAAAGAAAGCTCTACCTTGACAGATGGTCCATAGTCTTGTCTCTCATAATGCTGATAGGGCCATGTCTCAACCTGTAAGTGGAAGAAGCACTACATTATTCTTTTCTACCACTTAAAAGAAAAAAATAAAAATTTTAAAATCTCCTCTCACATCTCCATGTGCAGGAAGTATAGTTACCTGTTCTATAATCATATGGGCTTTTTGAGCAGAGGTAGTTAAATTCTTATGCTAGATTATGAATTATAAATAGGTTCTTTCAAGCAAATAATGACATAAAATATGGCAGGTTTCTTTCCGACAATAATAATAATAATTCCAAAATCTAACAGCTTCATTACAGGATTCTGTGAAGCTGCAGATTTCAAACCAAACATTTTAAAAGCACAACAAGAATAAACTTTTCTGCAAATAGGTCTAATTACAGTTGCTGTTCAACTCTTGTGAAATTATCCAACACTTTACTACCAATATATCTGTTTCTAAAATGGACAGAAAGTGACATTATTGTCTCTCTGCAAGGTGGTAGAAAATATTCGAGGTGTTGCAAGACCTTTTCTCAGTGGAGAAGAAATCAATTAAACAAAATCTGAGTACATGGTAAGTAAGTATAACTTGATTTAAATTCAGACATAAGCTATATCTCAAGCATGAGAGGACTACAAGTGATAGCGTTTGAAAGAACCTTAGAGAACATAACAGAGTCTTCAAGCAGTGTCTCTGCTTCAGGTATTCAAGCACTCTGTTAGGAACAAATTTTCTTGCACTACTCTGAACATTATATAAGAAAAGTGACAGAAGCACTTTGCATATCTTTAAGAAACACACCATTTATTTACAGACTTAAGAGAGCCTGGAATATTCATCTAGGCAGCTTGTTTGCAATTTATATAGTACAATATGCTTCTAAAATAAGAGTACAGACTGCCTTTTATGTCTTTATATAATATGCCATGTAGGAACTATAGGCATCACACAGACTTTGGGTTGGAATCTATATCGGTTTCCAATATAGTAAGTATAGTCATTAAATTCCAAGCCTGTATGCTCTTTCTTAATTTTATTTCATTCAGAAACACCCTCAAAACAAAACAGATAGCACAGCTCTATTTTAAATATTCTTTTTTCTAAATTTTATCCTCCTACAGCTTAATATTGCAGGCACAAAGAATACACAAAAGGGAGTAATAAACTTTAAAAGGCAGAGTCAACGGAAATTTGCAAATGTAGATTTCTCATTCTCAGACAGAGTGAATGGGATTGTTCCTCTTCATGAGTTACAAGATTAGGTTTGCTATAAATCTTGGTGAACTCATTTATACGGTTATATTATTGCATATCAGAGTGATAATTCATGTGACAATTGTAGAAATCACACGAACATTCAGCACCAACTGATTTTTGCCAAACTTTCTTTATTTAGCTGTAACATCAATTTGCATGTTTCAATTCAGTCAGCATAATTTTTAAACTGTTAAGCTAATGATAAATGAGGCTGTTTATTGCCACATGAGGAGATTATTGCAAAACTGTTGGTCCAATGACCTTTCTTACAATAACAAAGACAAGTTATTATGGGTTAGTATTGCTCACTCTGTGTTAGCTTTGTGGTATTCCTGCTGCTTGATGGCAGAGAAAATACAAACTGCCTTGCAACGCAGACAGACTTTCCCACTATGTACTTCTGACATAAAGCTTTTGCTTTACAACCTGATTTGAGCATTACCGCTCACTTTTAAATATAAAATTGTCAAATAAGCAAAAAGACTAATAAGTATGTAACTCCATCAATAGCACATATATCTTTTCACACAAAAAAGAAGCCAAAGTTAATCCTTTTCTAGTGCTTCAGATACAGCGATAGATATTTTGCCATTTAACTCTCAGACATTTCTGGACATGATCCCATGTTTTAACCAATATATCCCTTGTTGCTTTATGCAATTTGTTCAGTATATTCACTGACTAAAAGAAAAGCATTAGGCCATTAGGCACTATCATTAAAATACAAAGCTACTGGAATCATGGACATCATACAGAAGAGAGAAAAATAGCCTATCACCCCAGACATCACAATGACTGCAATAAAAGCCAGCCTTTGGCATTTATTCATCTTAGTCAGACGTTGTTATTGACTAAGTTCACACATTACATTTCATGCAAAATACTATGTGCATTAGCAACATACGGCTTGGCTGAATTTTGAGTTTGGGCTAGTGACAATGCCAGGAAACATTACCTAGATGCTAGAATTGGAACAGATTTGGGTTACTATCTACGAAGTTACTGCACTATTTCAATTGTTCTGCATATTATGAGTAATCTGGACTGAATGGACAGAACGAGTTTTTAAGGCCAGAGAAGTATAAAGGGCTGTTGGGATTCTATGGCAACAGTTGCAGTGAGGAGGTGTCATGGTTTGAGCCTACCCAGCTGCCAACAAAAGTGCAACACAGCTGCTTGCTCACTCCTACCCTGTCCTCTGAGGGATGGGGAGGAGAAAATACAAGAAAAAGGGTTGAGGGTCGAGACAAAGGACATGGAGGGCTCAATCGCCAGTTAAGGCCATGGGCAAAAGACAGACTCACCTTGGAGACGACAACATAAATTTAATACAAATAATCACCACCATCAAGGAGAATGAGAGATACAAGCAGGTCTCGAAAACAACACACCGTCCCCTCTTCAGCTCCGCTCCCTCTTCCCCCCCAGCAGCGCAGGGGCAGGGAATGGGGGTCACAGTCCGTCCGGCACAAGGTGTCTCCGCTGCTCCTTCCTCCTCAGGCAGAGGGGCCCTCGCAGCCCTCCCCTGCCCCACCGCGGGGTCCCTCTCCCGGCAGACATTCCTCCTCCAACCGCCCCAACGCGAGTCCTTCCCGCGGGGCCGCAGCTCCCCAGAACCCCCCGGGGCGGGTCCCTCCCGGGGCTGCCGCCCTCCCACCGACGGGCGGCTCCAGCGCGGGCTGCCTCGGAGCCACGGCTGCTCCGGGCCCGGGCCCTGCTCCTCCGGCCTGGGCTCCTCCGCGGGCTGCAGGGCGACCTCTGGGCCACCGCTGGGCTCCAGGGGCTGCAGGGGCTCAGCCGCCACCCCACCGCGGGCCGCAGGGGAGCCTCTGCACCGGCACAGCTCCCCCTCCCCTTCCTCACTGACCTGGGTGTCCACAAGGCTGTCCCTCTCCCGTCCCTCTCCCTTCCCTCTTCATTCACCAACACAGACAGACAAAACAAGAGTGGACAATCAAACGCTTCTTTCACTCTTAAATAGTTATTCCAAGAGGCGCCATTGGTCTGGCCTTGGCCAGAGGAGGGTCCGAAATTGGAGCCGGGGAAGCTTCTCGAAGCCACTTACAGGAGCCACCTCTGTAGCCCCCTCCCCCGCTACCAAAGCCCCACCAAAACCCCGCCAGACACCAAACCACCACAGGAGGACAAGTTCACACATTGTGGGAAAAAAAGCGTGTGAGATGCATGGATAAAAATGACAGGAAGAAGCCTTCACATTGATCTACGAGGTTTCTTGAAGAAATCATTAGGGACAGGAATGGAAAGAAAAGCTGTGAGGAAGGCCGACATGTAAAACTGTACAGAGAGTCAAGTGCAGCAAGTTGCTTTAGGTGTCAGTAAACAGGGGCTCAAGTGCATTCACTCTAACAACAATGAATTTGCATGATGCATCCTTTTCAATAATCAGGCTTTTTCAAGTATTACATGGTGAAGTGTGTGGCAGAGGATTTTCTCTAAGGTAAAGTTTTCCTTCTTAATATGTATATGATTTTCTTTGAAAGGGTTTCTCAGATTTCTAAACACATGCTTACTTAGGACTTTGGTTTTTATTACTGTTTTATTAGCTCTCCCCTTGAATAGGTTAGGGCCCATTCCTGTTTTCCTCAAAAATTATTATTGCACAGTAGTGGATACAATTAAAAGAAAAAAGAGAAAAAATGTTTAATCCCCTGCTCAAAAATAAACCCCCAAGCACCTCAAATCAAGCAGTAATGGCATTCAATCTTTAAAACTGAATGTCTCAAAGATAGTAAAGTATGAATGCATCTTGAATACACCAGGAAAGCAATACAAACTATTTCAGTATAGTTGGCACATGCCCGGAATACAACAGAAAGAACTGGACCCTGGCTCTACTTTTCTGTAATATATCTATTTTGCATTTATTTTTTGTTCCTTCTCTGGAATATTTCAAAAATATGAAAGCTGCAAAAAACTCTAGAATTTTTTCCCCATTTTTGTAATTAGTAAGTTGTAGAAGCAGAAGTAAATACAACTTCTCCAAAAAGTTCCAAGTTTTTTTCCAAATAAAAGCTTCTCTTTATCCTAAGTGTACTGTTAAATCTGTTCTTTATTGACTGAATAACTGATATTATTAACTGAAAACAGTTTCTGAATGTTATTTTTTCCCCTTTAGAATACTGATTTAAAATAATCAGGTAGATTTATTATTTGTGGGTCTCATTAATGAAAGAAAAAGCAAGCATTGGATTTGGAAATTACATGCATATTGGAACAGGACCCCGGAATTTCTGTAAATTCAGCGCAGAAAGAGGGTCAGATAACAAATATTCATTACTGCAGGTGACCTTTTTTTTCACTTCTGGGTCTTTATGAACATTAATTCAAGTTCCTAGAAGGCCAAGATATGATAGAGTGAATGAAATTCTGGTTATAGATGATTCAGAGGCATTCTGATGACTTTGGAATAGTGTCATATGATGTATAAGCTATGGCCTATTTGTCACCTGCTCAGATTAAGGGTGAAAAATGTAATGTTATTGAAGTCAATGGAAAAGTTCCACTGTCCTCAGTAGAAATAGGATTTACTGGGAAAAATTTATAAACTTTCAGACACAAGATGATATTCAGAGTCTCCCTGACATTTTAGGTTTATATTAAAAAGCATAACCATTAACATCTCTTCAAAGGAGATCACGACTGAAATAGCAGCAGCGTTAGATTAAGTCATTACACAAACCAAAAGAGAAACTTCAGAAAGCTTTAATACATATAGTATCTACTTGAATAAATATTATTCTAGGTAACCCTCTTGCCTGCTCGATTCTCCTAAGTGTGATATGATCCTATTGGCATTTCCTGAATGGTAACAAAATCTGATACTGTAAATAATAACTGCTAGTCTTTGATATAAATGCCAACCAGAACTCAGGCAGAGGAATCAGAGTGAGCTGCTATGCAGAATTAGCGCAATGGATCCCATTCTGGTTTTCGTGTTTTCAAAGAGTTAGGATCCAGGGACCAAAACCACATTAACCTTTTTTTTAAAAAAATATAGCTCTCTGTTCTCCATTTCCCCACTCCTTCTCTTTTTCTAAGTCTTCTTTGACAAAGAAATCCTTTTTATGTTCAGTGTATAATAGTTTTTCTTGAACAGTTCCCAGGGTGTTGTCTTTGCACATCTCACTTTCCCAGACCTGTGGTGACACCACTGGCAATTTTAAAGTACAAAGAGCTTTTGGCATGAGACAGCAGTATAGAAATTAAATTCCAAGTTGGTGACAATGAAAAATAGGCATCTGCCATAGATGAATCATCCTGGACAAGGAAAACTTTGAGACCAGTGAATTAAAAAACAACAACAAAAAACCAAACTACTTTATACCATCACAAGAAGTTTAGGAAAGAGACTCTTTCCCTAACTCATAGCCCATAATCTAGACCAGGAAAAGTCCAAACAAGATGACTTTGCAAAGAATCTGCCTAGAAGCAAAGTCCAAGTCGTGAAAATTTGAACAAACAAGTGAGATTATGCTAACAGCCTTCTTATGAAAAAGCAATCCAAGCAAAGAGAGAGATGTAACTCATGCATGTTCATCATGTGAAGTACCAAACATTCAGGAACTCTTCTTTGACTGAGTTCTGGACCTATCCCCTAGTTGGTCCACATGGCAGAGCACCTCACCTGCCTTACCTAGAGAGAAGCAATTTCCAGTAGCATTAAGACTGGAGTGCTGTAACAAACTGCCTCACACATGGAAGGATTTAGAGGAGAAGCACCAGGACCTGATGCTGTCTCTTAAAGGATAAATTTATGTTAGTAATGCACAAAGCTTTCACATTTCACCCATTTGTCACACGTGAAAAAAACATCTGGCTGGAAACATAGCAATAAATACATATATTCTGTCACTGAGTATTTTCTGCTTCTCACTGAGTCATAACTGTGTAGAGTTCGCAACAGACTTGTTATAACATTTCAGAACACACTTCATGCAGAGATACTTGGCTCTATGACACTGCAGTTCTGCTGCACCTGGAGAGGTTTCATTGGAGCCCTGGGCCAGAGGGAACCATAAAGACCACCACAGACAGCCTCATCTTTCCCCTACGCCAGCAATCCTCCCCCATGCTGCACTTCCCTTGTACACCTGAGATACCTGAAATTAGTTCCAGCTATGGCTGGGTTGAATAGCAAGCAGTTTCCTGAGAGTGATTCACTGTTTCATACATTGAGTTTTTCTTAAAACAAACCAGCCTTTTCTTCAATCAAAATCTGTTGTTCCTCATCAAATAAAACAGTCCCTCAGTTATGGTAAAAAGCTATCAACTTTTCTCCTTAAATAAAAAGCAAAGGAAAAGCAAATCCATGTTCAAGCACAGAAAGAAGAGAGGTGTGATTAATCTATACTACATGTGTGTACATATACTATAGGCCGAATTTAACATGTCACTGTATTAAACAGGCAAATACCTAGGGTCTGACCACTGGGTAAAAATGCTTTTATCTATCAAGGAATGGATGCATGTTTCCTTGATATACAAGTCATAGTATCCATGTACAGGACAATGTGAAATACTTTTCCTGAAAACTGTATTTCTCACCTTTTTTATCTCCCCTTTCCATTTCTACTATTTTTCATTTGAAGAACTGTGATAGTACGGTAAGTTTTCTTCTCCAAAATACTAGCTAGAGTAGTCCATCTCTTTCCCTGAGCAGCTTTGGGAGCTTGACCTCCTTACACCTTCATCTTTGTGAGAGAAATCCCTACCTCCAACTTCCAACTGACTTTTCTGAAGTCTACAGTGTAGATAGAGGAGCAAGTTGAGCCTTGGCCTCCCAATTCATTTTTAGCTCTCTAACCATAATATCTTTTATTAGAAGAAAGTTTCGTAAGTTCATACCTTCCTTTACAGAAACACAATTTGTTCCAAGAAAAAAAAAAATCCAAGACTAGTATGAGTGCCTATTACTATTGAGCTGTAAAGATGCTAAAAATTCTAATGAGCTTATAGCAGTAGCTTTACTTCATTTACCTCTTAAAATCTCTTCTTCCTAGCTTAGATGGCAGCAACAATGTAAGTTCTTACATATGCCAGATCCTCCCAGCTCTTATGAGTTATGTCATTTAAGTTAGGTATAAGTAATCCTAGATAAATGGGGTTTAAAATTCTAGCCATCCTCTGCATCAGGTTTGTTCAAATTTTACCAGTGACAAGAACAGTTGGAACTTTCTGGGATCATTATGATATTGTATCAAGTGCTTATTTGGATAATCTTAACCATAAGAGTAGAAATCTATCTGAGAGCTAAAATACATGCATTTTTTTATGTTGACGAAGAACAGACTGGGCCAACCTAGTTGTAGCACTGAACAGATTGGATGAGTAGATATTAAACTAGCAATCTGAAATCCGTTCAGGTACTAGCAGAATACAAACTAATATAAATTGGGGAAACTAGTCTAAATAGACATTTAATAATAAGAAAGGTGGAAAATTCTCAGAAAAATAAAAAGTTAAAAAAGCATTATTTTCATATTCATTTTAGTTTCAAAACTACTTAATTTTAAGGTTCCAATTCAACAGGGCTTTTAGATATAGTAACCAACCTACTCAAAAAATAGCAGTTGTCTTTTCACTACATCAACTAACATGCTTTAACAGAATCAACAGATATGACAGAAAATACTGCATGATCAAATATTGATTTTTCTAATTTTCTTATTTAGTGTAAACACTAAGTACAGCTGTGTTTTTAAAACATAACTTGGAGTTTTTAGCTCTGTGCAGTAGTATTAGGTTTTCACAACCTATTAAAGTGACTTGTAACAAATATATACCTTTACCTTCATGCAAAACCCCAAATGGTTATTTAATATGATTATAAAGAAAACACACTGAGAACCACATGACTGTCTTAGGCAATGATTTTAAAAAATAATTTTGTTCTATCATTTTCAAATAATTTTCCATGATTCATCACATAACTTATTATTCAAGCTTTTTCCAGAGGAGCTATCAGACTCATAAATGTTTCACCCCACTTTGTACCACTGGTTTAATCACATTTTTGTCTAGAAATAATAACTCAACCCTTCTTTGACAATCAGAGTGAATCACACTGAGTTTTTAAATCAAAAAAAGATGCATAAAGCTAGAAAGAGAATTAAAACTACATCCAGAACTCATAAAAACAGAGAATCACAGTAATATCTCTGTTCTTTGTGTTTCACTTTGAGCTGTACATATCAATCATGTATTCAAAACAAAAAAGGAGGAAAATTTTTAAAAACAAGGTTAATCTGTAAGCCCAAGCAACTGCATCATTCTTTTAACTGTTTACCAGATTTGGCTTGAATCAGGACACATTTAAAGCTTAGATGTGAAGGAAAAAATACTATTCCTAGGGGGCACATGGAACCCAATAACTTTCTTCTTCATGCTTAATAATCTTCTATGTGAGGGACCAATCTAATTTGTGGAAACGAATTGTACCTTAGGGATATGTTATTTCAGCCCAAACTGAATATATTATTCATTCTAAAAAGTAGCAATAAAGATTATATAAGATGTAATTCATTATTTTTCTAAATGTTCCATGATTCCACTGGGAGGTGAGATTTAAATAGCTTACAGGAAGCCTACCTTAATTAGGTTGCTTTTCAAATCAAATATAATATAATTTTAACATTAAAATGTCACTCAAGGGAAGTATTCCATTTACAAGGATGATTAATGAAATTTAAAGGGGAAAAAAAGATGGATCCATGGGTAACATAACATGTGAAGGAATGTGAGAGAGGGAATGATGCACATGTAAATGGACGTGTACAAATATGCAACTAGCTATGAGCTATATACAGATATCCATCTCATATTCATGCATGCCTTCACATACTCACAGAGAAAGGCAATTTGTTACCAGAGCAACCACGGTCAGTTGGTTTTTTGTCCTCCATCAGAATGGGTTTGCATTTTTGTTAACTTATTTTAGCTACTAGAAGCTCAGAAGAATTTATTGTATAAACAGATTTATTTAAGCTTAGTACTTATGCTTACATTTGTAAGAATGTCTTTTCCAGCATTATGATGAAAAAAGAAGAAAATTAAAATATTTTTCAGAGATTTACAAACAGTTCATTGTAAGACACTGAAGTTATAATTGAGGTACTTTGCCTCAGTGGTGCTGTAAAAATGTTGATGTGTATGCCATAGAAATAGTCATTGCCTTTTCTGTGTATAGAGAAATGCTTCAGTTTCTCAGATCCCAGAATGCAGCAATTTCCATAAATATTGACTTTTAATGAGGGCCGTGGTCAATGATTTAATTTGTGCACTGCAATTCCACTGTAATTTAAGAAACAACAATAAAAGCTGAAATTTATGTGCTTTAATTCTCAGTGTATCTCTTTCTAAAGACACTTAGTACTAAGTTTTATAAGCCTTCAAATAGGCTTTAAATGAAGTACTTGAATTCCACTATTACCATGCACTTGCAACACTCCAGGTACCTAGCCACAGTTGAATTTTCTGCAATTAGGCAGCAAAATTTGAAACTTCCAGACTTACTTTTTCTGCACCCCAGTTAATACAGTAGGAAACACATACTAGGAAAATTTGGGCATTCAAGGATTTATACACCCTAGGTAACCATGGCCCTTGGCTGGAAGATGTTGTATATAATCCACTCACAATTCTCTTTTCCTATCAGGCAAGAAGTTCATTGAAATGAAGAGGTATTTTGACAAAATAGTGAGTGAAATAAGAAAAAGCTATGATTTTACCACCTTTTTTTTTTTTTCCTGCTGTGAGAAGGTGTAAAAAGCTTATGAGCCAAATCAAACACAGAATACAGTATTCTGTGATAGGACCACTGACATCTTCTATACAAGAAACATGTTCATCCAGTAAGCCTGGTCTATACTTAAAACGAAACAGAATAATATATTTAATTAATTACAGTCTGTTCATCAGAGACACTTTTCCAATAAATAAAGATCATATTTCCTCCAGAGAAATTGCATATATGAAGTGGCTAGGGGCTGTAAACGGTATTTTTTCTCACAAATGGCAATAGGGATTTTGTAGTATGATTTCATATACAACTCGGATATTTTAATATATAATATTAAGAAGTACTTCACTAGATATGTGAAAAAAATGTTACTAGTTTTTGGCTTGGTGAAAGACTACAATTTTTAATCAGTTCTGGGTCAATCCTTTTCTAGTTTTCTTAGAACAAACAACAGATGTTGTTTTGAGTCAAGTGAAACTTTGTTTTTAGCTATATATTTTAACCTTAAAATCTGCTATTTAGTTTTAGGCAACTTTCTAAATGAAATGTTATTTCCAAATCTAAAAAAAAACCCCACCATCCTTTATTCATGTTTCTTTTCAAATTTTAAAATGTCTTTCTGGAATTTTAGGTGACCTTTTTGGTGTGCATAATGCAATGTATTTGCCAAATAAAAAAACTGCTCTCAACTTCGTGCCAGTCTGTACAGATCTGCAGACCCAAATCACCTTGGACATTTCACCCAGCTGCAGATACCTCTCTGTTTCATTGCCCACAGAGGGTGTCTGCTACTCACTGACAGCGAATGAAGCACATCAAACAGCAATCTTTCTATATTATCAAAAGGATCAGGTTGTAGTGATAAGCAATTCTGAAACCTTGAGAGACATAGAAATAACCAGCACTCTCTTGTTAATGAGCAAAACCCAATTAATCAGTTCCACATAACAATTTGTAAAGCAAATACATAGATTGACGGATTGTCATGCACAAGCATTACGTACCCAAATACTGATTACGTGCTTTATAGTATAATGTTCTCTGTGTATTGCTATGCAGATTTAAAATAAATTACATCCTTTGTTATGATTAATATTTTATTTACTTAATGATAATTGACAGATGCCAATCTTTTTTCTTTATTTTTTATTATTTTCTTCTTATATCACTTCTTCCCCGAGTTAATTTTTAGCCCTCTTTAAAGTATTTGCTAAGTTCTTCTTTTCTCTAAGGAGAGCATCAAAGTGTTAAAGACTGTGGCATTTTGGACACACCCCAGTCATCCCACAGTAACAGCCCCTGTCATCCTCTCCCAGCAAGGCTTTCAGCACATGTGAAAGATCCTTTACTATACATGAGAAGAGCTGGGAAAAAGAACAGGCTCTCAGAGCCCATCATGAATATTTGGATCCACGGGTATGCATAGTCATCAATCAGCTCTTACTCTTGGGCATTGGTTGACTTTATGATCTGAGGAGGAAAAACAGCTTGTGATACCAACATAGAAAGTTCTACAGAAACCATCCTACCTCTTGCATTAATAATAGGAAACTAATCACCTACTGGCTGAAGGAAATGAAACATATTGCTCCTTTACACACTGATGATGATGTTTTTGAGCTAAGGTGAACCTATCTCTCAAACACAATAATGACTACTCCTACTAGTTTTTCCTTTCAGCTCAGTGTCTTCTTTTAGGAGAACTCCTCTTGTCCCAGTGGCACAGTTCCTACCTGATGCCCTGGAGCTGGCTCGTCCTCAGCTTGAATATCTTCACAGGTTTATAGGCCATCTTCTCCATCTCCATGAACTGCCTCCAAGCCTGTCTGTCAGGGCCACAGCACGTGCATGGTGCTTTGTGCGGGCATGTGGTTATGACCCTTTGGCTGTAGGATCACGGAAATATGAGTGCACATCTCCACCTACAGAAGTCAGAAGGTCCATAGGGGACAGGTCTGTTAGGGGGCAAGGGAAGAAGAGTGGTGGTGGATAACAGTGGCTTCCTTCTCCCCAAGGGACAATAAAAACCATGGTACAAATGAGATTATACAAGCGTACAAGTAAATCACTGTCTGCCCATGTCTTGCAGCAGTCCCAGACCTCCCACCATCTTCTGCTTCACGAGTTCTTCATGCTAAGTAAGGGTCATATCTGTACTAGCTGCTTCCAAGACAACCTCAAGGGACTTAGAAGGGTTTGAGGGAAGGGGGTAATCAAAACATCAATTTGCAAAGCTCCCTTTGTCCTGAATATCTCTCTGCTATGCTTGGGAGTGTAGGGGATTTAGTGATCTTCAGTTCTGTTTCTTATTGTTAATCAGCAAAAGGTTGGGTTTATTTTCAAGGTGGCTTACTAACAACACAAATATTTGAAATTAAATATGGAGGTTCATATTTCCCATATTCAAATGAATCATTTTGAATTCAGCTGTGGTCACTACAGTTTAGGCACATGGGGGTCGCAAAGGAACAGGGAGAGGGGAAAAAAAAAGAATTTCTGGAAGAAATACTTTTCAAAAGAAAGGAGAGATTTCAGTTGTCATTTATTATTTCCTATGATTTTACAGCCTGCTCTTTGATTTTCTGTGCAAGAAACAGTCTGCCTGTCTTATCTGTAAAAGAAGATAAGGGCACATCACATCATAGTATTTTGAACTAACTCTTAGCCTTAGACTCTGCTCTAAGGTCTCATTATTCCCAGAGGATATAGATAGAAATGTCTGTCTCAGGGGTACAATTTTTTTCCTTCAAATTATATGACAAGTCTTTAAGACAAGTTATTTGTCCATTATGCTGCAATATGTCTAGAAATGGTATCCATCATGACTGAGGAAAAATCATTCATTTTCAGACCTGTCAATCTGAGCAGACAAAATAGGTAGGCATCTCAGGATGGAAAAATAGAGACAGCTCATCCTCCATTAAAGTTTAGCACCATCAAGGGACCTCTGACATCCAGTAAGTTAGTTCTTCCTTCCTAGCAGTTATTTTTACTTTTTTAACAGGATGTTCAAGCTTAGAGTTGGAGTACAGCTATTTTAACTTTGATAGCAGAAGAGAACTGAAAAAAATGGGAAAGCTTGAGTGCCTACTCAATCTACACCTCTGCTGTGCATGAAAACATGCTGATAGAGTTACACACTCACAGTTTATCCCTTGTTTGTGATATCACAGTGAAAATGAAGCAGTAAGTGGTTAGTACAAAAATTCAGAATAGAGGCTTATGAAACAATATCAGGCAGGTGCAGCAAAGTCATCAAGTTTTGAAACGCAAAGAGACTTGTCTTATAGTGTGACAATGGTGTTAACTCCTTCTTGTACAGAAGTCTTACATCATACTCCAGTAGCTCACAGAAACTACACCACTGTCAGGAAGCGAGCTACGATAGTAAAAAGCTACATTAGTTCATTTTGTAATGCATCCTTAGATCAGATTACTTAACTAAAAAATTTTAAAAATATTTTAAAATATGAGAAAATTTTCAATTCTTTAATGAGAAATCTAGTTGTACAGTTTAGTTAGAAATAGAAATTGTGTTAACATCAGTTAATGGCTAACCCTTCCTCCCATCCACCCCCAAATATGCATAACTTTATGCAGCAAAGGGAGGAGCTTATTGTGATATTAGACATATTTCCCTTTTAAGATGGATGTTTGTTTCTATAGATGACTCAGACCATGCTGAGCACAGGATCTGAACATTATACTTCCATGAGCCTCCTTCTAATGCCACTTGGAAATCTATGCCAAAGAACTCCAAATTAAAGTTTGCAACAGGCCAAAATGCCAAAGGAGTGAATGCTGCATATGCTATATAATTTTATCTGATAGTGAACTTCCTGTCAGAATCGTGGTATTTTTAAATGTTCATTTGCAGATTGTTCCATATATAACAACAAGATAGGAAAAAAATACTCAAGTCCTTAATCCTAACACTTCATAGCTTGGACCGTCTTTTTACTACAATTTCTCATCCAGTACCACAAGACCACAGTTCTGGCAAGGGGCTTCCCTATTAACAAGTGTTCAATTCCACAGTATGAATATCTTACAATAAAACCCCAAATAAGTAAAAGTATTAGCCAAACCTGAGGGTTATGTCTTCCAACTTATAGCAGCAGATACATAATGCTTTGTGCTTCACTTATTATGGGGATGAAATAATTCTGATCAAAAAGTCAGATGACTAGAGGCTTTGAAGCATGAGACAAAGAAATGTTACATTTTTGTAAAACTAAGTGTTATGAAAGTATTTAGAGAAATGGCAATTCGTACATGCCATTTCTTTACTTTGGCCTATCCTTATAGTACACACAAAAGTGTGTGCATCAGAACAAATTGCATGTGTAATTGTATTTTGATCACGTACTTATTATTTATTATAAATCTTGTGTCTGAGTATAGACATTGTACAATTACTTTCTACATTTAGTGTAATTGTTTTGGTCTTAAATGTTATTCATTCTAAGAGAAAAATACAGTAGATATTACTATATAACAAAGGAAACATTTATGAGTAATGATGCTGCTCAAGAAACCCATTTTCATTTCCCCATTTAATAACTACAGAGCTACTGTAATGGTTATATTATGTGTGTGGTCAAAATTATGTGGCAATTGCTAATATAATGACAGAGCTATGGTAACTCTGCAATTCATGAAAAGTAAATCAGATAGTCTAAATAAAAAATGTTGTGTATCATCTGCCTGTAGCCAAATGTTAAGTCAGTAATATTTCAATTAGAAAAAATACATTATTAGGCTTTTATATCACAGTAGTTCACCTAATTTTAGCCACCAGAAAGTAAGGAGTATAGTTGAAATCTAAAATATCAATTTATTGCACCATCAATTACCAGAAGATAATTCCTTCTTAAAATAGGTGGTCTGAATTGTCCCATGAAGAATATATTCACTGACTACAGATCACTTCCAGATGAGTTTGGTAGACTAGGCACCTAAGTGGAACACAGGTATTAGCTAAATGTTCTCAGACAGGCTTTTAGACTTTTGAATTCCATCACCTGTACATCATATATGCTTCTGTATCATTTGATTTCCCTCTAACAAATAGCAATTTCAGTTACTCAAAAATTCTGATTTCTCAGTAAACTTTCTGACACTGACAGTAAGAACAGAAAAATAGCCTAGGAGACCATTGATAGTAACATCTCCCCAATGGCAGGAAATTTGTTGAGTGAGATACACAGATGATCCACCTGATGAGTTCTACCACACACTGAAGAAGAAAGGAATAATCCCAAAATAGGAAAACTAGCCTTGTGTTGCTGAGCTTTATATATTTATCCTACCAAAGAGAAAGCTGAAGAAAGGCTTGCTCTACCCTGAGCAGCAGGGACAAGTATATCAGTCAAGCCGAGCAGCAATTCTATCTAATACCACCCTGCAGCACCCACAGTTTATCGTCCTATCTCCATTTGGAAAAAAAACCCTGATGTTTCAGAAAGGAGAAAAGAATCTAGCAAGTCATGATAAATTAATTTTCCTACGTAAGGGGAAAAAAATATTAATTTCTGATTGGTCAGATGACTAGAGGCTCTGAAGCATGAGACAAAGAAATGTTACATTTTTGTAAAACTAAGTGTTATGAGAGTATTTAGAGCAAAAGAATGTGTCACTCAATGCCCCAGGAAGGTGCAGTAGAACACCTGAAAGATTTAGAATTATTCCTCAGTACACACAGGCTGAAGATTTCTTCTGAAAAGCTGAATTAAATCACATGGCTCTTAGAAAACTGACCAAACTCACATCAAAGATTCTGAACGATAAGAAGTTGCGTCTCTGCATTGTCTGTCAGACTGCTAGGAAAGCATATGATAATTAGGCAACAAATTTCTCTAACCTCAGTTAATACCCTTTGGGTAGAAGGATCTTCATGCCTCACACTATTTAAATGCATCCGTGCATAAGCATTTCTAAAGAAAGAGCAAGTCTTCTCTCAGTTTCCTATTGGATAAGGCCACTCCTGGCGACATAAGGCTTGATATTCTAAATTCTGGGTACATTTTGTGAGTTTCCTTTATTCCCACTTGGTTATTTTAATATTCCTTTTGAACTGTAGTACTAGCACTGCCAGGAAAAAAAAAAATAATCTTTTCACTACCCAATTTTTTTCCTTTTTTTTCAGCTTATTGTGGGGTGTATTTCTCGAGTTAGCTCTGAAATTAATTTCATTGGTGTATCTACTCACAATGACCATTAAACCCCTTTTTAACTTACTTTATTTCTACACAAGAGCTCCAACTTTGTAAGCACAGCATGTGGTCCTCATTTTGAAATGTATATCATTATGCATATCAGCATTCAATTGTGACCATTTAATTAAGTGCTCCAGGTCATTCTTAAGACCAGATGTACTGGAAGAAAGGAGGAAGAGATTAATGGAGTTGTAACTTCTGAGGGAGGATGGGTTGATGCAGTGAATACGCTCCACTTACATGCCTGCTATTGAGCAGCCTCTTCAATCAGGTCATCAACTGAATCCATACCTTGCTCTGCATTAGTATCCCATTTGTCTCATCATTTCTTATCCCAGAATGTTGTATCATTTGCAAACTTCACATACATGGAATCATAGAATCATTAGGTTGGAATAGACTGTTGAGATCGTCAAGTCCAACCGTTGACCTAATACCAATATGCCCACTAAACCATGTCCCGCATCTACACCCTTTTTGAACACCTTTAGGGATAGTGACTCCACCACTTCCCTGGGCAGCCTGTTCCAATGTTTGACTACTCTTTCAGTAAAGAATTTTTTCCTAATGTCCAATCTAAACTTCCCCTAGTACAACTTGAGGTCATTTCCTTTTGTCCTATCACTTGCTTCTTGGGAGAAGAGACTGACCTCCACCTCCCTACAACCTCCTTTCAGGTAGTTGTAGAGAGTGATGAGGTCTCCCCTCAGCCTTCTCTTCTCTGGACTAAACAGCCCTTGTTCCCTCAGCTGCTCCTCATAAGACTTGTTCTCCAGACCCTTCACCAGCTTCACTGCCCTTCTCTGGACACACTCCAGCACCTCAACATCCTTCTTGTAGTGAGGAGGCCCAAAACTGCACACAGTATTCAAGGTGCAGCCTCACCAGTGCTGAGTACAGGGGCACGATCACTTCCCTACTCCTGCTGGCCATGCTATTTCTGCTACAAGCCAGGATGCTTTGGGCTTCCTGGCCACCTCGACACACTGCTGGCTCATGTTCAGCTGGCTGTCAACCAGTACCCCCAGGTCCTTTTCCGCTGGGCTGCCTTCCAGTCACTCATCCCCAAGCCTGTAGTGCTGCAGGGGGTTGTTGTGACCAAAGTGCAGGACCTGGCACTTGGCCTTATTAAACCTCATAGCATTGGCCTCAGCCTATCGATCCAGCCTGTCCAGGTTCCTCTGCAGAGCCTTCCTACCCTCAAGCAGATCAACACTCCCACCCAGTTTAGTGTCATCTGCAAACTTACTGAGGGAGCACTCAATCCCCTCATCGGGACCATTGATAAAGATATTAAAGAAGACCAGCCCCAATACTGAGCCCTGGGTGACACCACTTGTCACAGGCTGGATTGAACTCCATTCACCACCACTCTCTGTGCTCGACCGTCCAGCCAGTGTTTAACCCGGCTTAGTGTACTCCTGTCTAGGCCATGAGCCGCCAACTTTTTTAGGAGAATGCTGTGGAAGACTATGTCAAAGGCTTTACTAAAGTCCAGGTAGATGACATCCACAGCCTTCCCCTCCTCGGCTAGGTGGGTCACCTGGTTCTAGAAGGCCATCAGGTTGGTTAAGCAGGATCTGCCCTTCACGAACCCCTGCTGGCTGGGCCTGATTCCCTGGTTGTCCTGCACATGCCGTGTGAGCGCCCTCAAGGTGAACTGCTCCATAATCTTTCCTGGCATCGAGGTCAGGCTGACTGGCCCGTAGTTCCCTGGATCCTCCTTCTGGCCCTTCTTGTAGATGGGCGTCACATTGGCAAATCTCCAGTCATCTGGGACCTCCCCTGTTGACCAGGACTTCTGATAAATGATGGAGAGTGGTTTGGCCAGCTCCTCTGCCAGCTGCCTCAGTACCCTTGGGTGGATCCCATCTGGCCCCATAGACTTGTGGATGTCCAGGTGGCAAAGCAGGACTCCACATATCGTCTATATGACTCCACGTATCCTCTGTATGACTCCGCATAGTCTCTACTGGTCTCCAGCAAATATTAATTGCTCATTAACAGCTCAGTACTTTCTTTTCTTCCCGTTAACAACTTAAATATGCCTTCTATGAGGGAGTCACTTTTAAACTTAATCTGCCAAATATCCTGTTATTCCGTGTAATGAGAGCTTTCAATCACAAAGAAGCTGCAGAAATCCAGATATTATGATACTGACTGTCTGTTTTGACCAGCTCTGTAAGCCTGTCAACAGACAATTACAGAAAGTTTGAAAAGACCAATTCCACAAAACCAGACTCAGTAATGTAGGTAATGTAAGACTCAGTATTGCAATAATTAGTTGTCTTTAAAGTCCCAACTCAATTCCTCCTTTATTTTATTCAGAATCAATATCAATCTAGTCAGTATATAATTCCCCGTCATGATTTTCACCTTATCCAGTACTGGGACAATTTTAGAACCTTGATGTTTTGTGAATCCTTGTTTTCTTGTTAATGTTGATATTAATTGTAGTCCAGACTACACAGTTAGTTTTTCTATGACTCCAAGATTTATGTTGCCCATGGTAGATGATTACACATTGTATACTTTTAGTAAATGATTCTTCTCATTCTCCCCAGTTATAGCTGGCAAACTCACCATTTCATAAGGGCTGGAAAGAGCTTCTTTATTTCAAATCCTGGCAGACAGGTTTTACAATGCTATTTTTAAGCCAAATACCACTTTTTTTTGAAAAACCTTCCTTTTTACTTACTCTATTCACTGTTGAGATCCCTGTTCTATTTATTCTCCCCTTTCGTAATTGCATGAACCTTTTAAATAGTAACTTATATTTGCTACATTTTTCCTGGTTTTATATACCTTATCCTGTTCTATTGCTGCTCTACTGACTCCTTTTGACTTAAATGACTGCCTTGCACACTGTAGTTTTATTTAGAGAACAATACAATACAATACAGGGAATAAAACATATATGCTAATTTTAATTATTTCCAATCTACATGGTTTACAATAGTCAGTGTTATATAACTGTATCTATTGGAGCAAACCATTCCTACTGCTTTCAAAGATCAGGATCACTGATACTTTTGTGGATTAACACAATGCAGCCCTCAGTGGCCAGGCCGGCACACAGTCAATACAACTTTATTCACAATGCCCACGTTGGTGGCTAACCAGGCTCAAGCTCTTCCATACCAGTGAAATGATATTATATCACATATGGCTTTATAGCTAAAGAACTTACTTTGCACTATCTGTGGATTTGCTTAATCTTACTGTAGCTACTTGCTTACGTATGGGTCTGCAAATAATATTTGACTTCAGTTTTTAATTTCATTCTTTAAACATGCCATACTTAAACATATTGGTAAGAGTGATTTTTATGGAAAAAATAAATGAGTGCCATTTAAGTGACAAGTCTGTGTGCTGAAAAAATAAATAAGACTAAAGATAAAAATACTAGGGGAAAAAAGGACATTTTGCCAGTGGTGAACCAGTCTCTTAGAAAGAAAAATCACTAGGATAGGATCTGTCCATTCTGCTTTCTATTCCCATCTATGCAAGAAATAGTTATGTATGAGTGGAAGGAACGGCTGCAAGAGCATTTCAGCACTGTGAGTTCCTGAACCCCCTTTCCTCCCTTGTTTTCAGCTACAGTTTCTAGCAAAGGTTCATGTTCCTGGTCCATGTTCACCCGTTTTTAAGTGGTGCTAGAGAGAGAGAACAAATGGATAGCAGAACAGCAGCTGAAGGCAGGACTGGAGTGAGCAGGCTGCAAGATCCTTGAGGGAAGAGAAGCTTCACAATTGTTAAATTGTTTTTCTCTGTACAACAGAAAAGATAAGACTTGGTTTTATCTGAATGCTCTCAGGACCAATTGTTTTTCCTCTTGCTGTCCTTACAATACCTTTACATAGCTTTGAAGTCAGACAGTTCAATGGTCTTAGCAACTTTCTGCCATTTAAGACATGAATGGCCTTGGGGAAGCTACAAAATTCTATTTAACAGCAGAATTTAACCTTCATTGTCTTTCCATGTGGTTACCGTGAGCTTTATGGTGCCTTGACCTTTCAAGGAATCCAAGGTTCAGTTATACACAATTACAGGTAACTTACCAACCAGGTTTGCGTGGTTTTCTGAGTGGTACTGACAAACTCCTCCTTGAAACTGACAAAAAAAATACAAAATGTGTATGTAAATAGGCTTGAAGTTCTCTAATGCAAGCATCATAGCTTTATTCATAATTCACTGCAAAGCTTTGTACCACACATTAAGACACCTTCATCCATGCTCAGCCAAAATGACCATCCCCCAAAACAAAGGAAGGTAAATTGTATATGACAATAATAATTTTGAATAAATCTCTCTCCTCCTTTACAGTTTAAAAGACATTATTTTCACAAGTGCTACAATTTATTTTTCTTGGGATGAGAGTAGAAAAGATGCAGTAAGGCAGTCCTTATTATATAGAATTTCTAGTCAGGGATTCTCCTACTGCAAAAGTACTTTGAAATTTGACTCTTTATAAATTACAGTATTAGTTATTTCTAATTCTTGTTGGATTTGACCTGAATACCTTTCTGTCCTTCTAATACTTAATGTTGTATAAGCTTTATTAAAGTCACTTTTGAAAGTATTTGAATTTGAAGTCTCTTAATAATAATTATCTGATACAACCTATGAACACTGAATATGAATATGATGTTACTTGATACTCTTTCAGCCTTGTTTCTTTAGAAGCTGTTTAAGTATGATATGTCTTGAAATAATTTAATCATACAGTAATGCTTAGGTAACCGTTACTTATATATAAGAAGGCAAAAAATCTGTTCCTCAAAGATTAGCTTGCTGAGAGTTAATTGTGGTCCAGCAACTGCTGTGCAACATAGCAATATCCAAATTCTTTTTAACCCTAACTACTTACAGTTAAAACCATGTATAGCAGACTTAAACTTGGAAAAGGCTTTTCCATTCTGAGAAATGAGCATATTATAACTTTGATCTAACATTTCTTTTTTCTTCTTTTTTTTTTTTGTACAGATTTACAAATCACAGATGTATTCTGAGTAACTTTATTTTTAACCTTCATCCTTAAAAGGTTATCTATAGAGATCTACTGCATTTTTATTTGATTAAGTACACATTAAGGTGAAATTGAAAGGTCCACTCTGAGCTCAGAGTGGGTGGCCAAGAAATTTTAGGATTTACTAGATTCAGTAATTTGTTCTGTTCTGAGAGAACAAAAAATGCACAAGCTTTTCAGCAGAAAGAAACCACACCTTTTTTTTTGATGGGAGAAGCAAGGTGTGGAAAGACAGAAGGTAGAACATGCTATCAATAGAAACAAAATAACAGGTATATTCAGGTATAACAGATATAGCAGAACACCACTATGATATTATAAACTTACTTGAAACAAACTCATCAGTAATTAAAAAGAAATTGACAATTATTAAAGGAAACAAGAAATTGACAATTATTAAAGGAAACTCTTGGTGAAGGTATTAGCTATCACTAACAAGGTTAGGGCTTGATAAGAGGTGGTTAAACCTATCCATAGACACACTCCATTATTCATCTAAACATAATAAGAATCTCTCATACAATATAGGATAAGATACTTTTTTTTTTGTGCTACAAGTTTCTTAAAACACATTTAGGAAAAAAATGCAACTGAAACATAATCCACAAAAACAAATCCAGGTAGCGGAATAAGAGGCAAAATACATAGGAGCATAGCTGGAACTCATTAATTCTTAATAACTCTTGAAAGGATTTGCTGTCTAAATTTTCTGTTACTATAATCCTCATTTCACTAGACCTTTTTTTATGTGGCTAATGAATAGATATTCAGTATGGCCTCTGAGAAGAACTCTTCTTCAGGATAGAACAGAAGTGTTAGAGAAACACTACACCAACAATATTCCCTAAAGTAGCTAACTTAAGCATAGTGGGAATGTATCACTCTGAATAGTTAGACCTTAACTTAGAGGCTGCTGTCTTTGAGGGTGCTTTCTTACAAGAAGCCACAATGGCCTCTGAAGCACACTAAAAATTGGAGCAAAAAATGGTTTTGAGCCATCTTTTTCCTGATGGCTGAAGGACAGACTGGATGAGAACGGCTGTTGAGTATTTGTGGTTTTCTGCTGAATATAACCTCATTGTGTACTCTCATAAGTCTATTTCATAGAAACATGTCATAGAATCATAGGACAGTTTGAGTTGGAAAGGACCTTAAACACCATCAAGTTCCAACCCCCTGCCATGGTCAGGGACACCTTCCACTAGACCAGGTTACTCCAAGCCCCATTCAACCTGGCCTTGAACACTGCCAGGGAGGGGGCAGCCACAGCTGCTCTGGGCAACCTGGTCCAGTACCTCACCACCCTCACAGTGAAGAATTTCTTCCTTACATCTAATCTAAATCTCCCCTCTTTCAGTTTAAAATCTGTTACCCCTCATCCTATCACTACACTCCCTGATGAAAAGCCCCTCCCCACCTTTCCTGCAGGCCCCCTTAAGTACTGGAAGGCCACTATAAGAGCTCCCTGGAGCCTTTTTTTCTTCAGGCTGAACAAGCCCAACTCTCTCAGCCTGTCCTCACAGGGGAGGTGCACCAGCCCCCTGATCATTTTTGTTGCCCTTCTCTGGACCTGCTTGAGCAGGTCCATGTCTTTCTTGTGCTGCGGGCCCAAGCTGAATGCAGCACTGCAGATGGGTTCTCACCAGCGCAGAGGGGGAGAATCACCTCCCTCGACCTGCTGGCCATGCTTCTGTTGATGCAGCCCAGGATGCAATTGGCTTTCTGGGCTGTGAGTGCACATTGCTGGCTCACCTCAGGTTTTCATCTACCAGCACCCCAAAGTCCTTCTCTGCAGGGCTGCTCTTAATCCGCCTGTCACCTAGCCTGTATGGGTACTTGGGATTGCCCTGACTCAGGTGCAGGACCTTGCTTTTGGCCTTGTGGATCTCCATAATGTTTGCATAGGCCCATCTCAGAAGCCTGTCAAGGTCCCTCTGGATGGCATCCCTTCCCTCCTGTGTGTCAACCACACCACACAGACTTGGTGTCACCTGCAAACTTGCTGAGGTTGCACTTGATCCTACTGCCCATGTTATCAACAGAGATGTCAAACAGCACCAGTCCAAATACCAGCCCCTGAGAAATGCCACTTGTCATTGGTCTCCACTTGGTCATTGAGTCATCGACCGCAACTCTTTGAGCACAACCATCCAGCCAATTCCTTATCCACCTAGTGGTCCATCTGTCAGTCCATGTGTCTCCAAATTAGAGACAAGGATGTTGTGTGGACAGTGTCAAATGCTTTGCTATTTCTCCATTCTTTGCTTGTCCAGTATATGAAAGGCCTGAAAGCTGTCTTGTTTCTCCAGAGTTTTGGTCAGAGCTGCTCTCTTTAAAGCTTTTTGCAATGAGGCACGATGGATGGAGACTTGAGTAAAAGCCAAAAGGCATCTAGAAGGAAATGGTCTATGGAAAGAGAGTGGCCAGGCCTGAGGTAATTGAAAGAATAAGGTGGTTTTGACAACTGCAAGAGAAGTAAAAGGGAGAAAACTCAAAAAGCATTGAAGTGAATCCTGCTTTTTGTTGTTTTCCACTTTTTCTGAAGAACTGGAATGGCAGAAATCAGTCAGGGAGTCCCGCTAGGTTAGAAGTTAAGAAATGAACCTCTGAGCTTTACTGAGAGGTTTTCTCTCTACCCTTCCCAGCACACTGATTCCAACTACTCGAAACCTGGATCAGTTTTAGGTGAGCTCTCTGTCAAGATGAAAATTCTTTCACTGTATGCTCTGCATATGTTAACTTCCCTACTGTAGTGTCTGTCTCAAAACAGTTGATGTTTTACATTAAAAGCATACTGGCCAAATAAAATGGCTTGCAGGATTAAATTTTATTAAGTTAATTATTGAAATGGAGTCTTATAAAAATTAAATAATACATCATATGAAATTCAGCAACTGTACATCTGAACAAATCTATAACACTCAGGGCAACTGATAAATCTATTTAAAATATTTGCTTAAACAAAGTGATAAATAAATTTAACATAGCATACAAATATATCTCTATTTATCATTGTTGTATTTCCTTCTTGCAAATATTTAACTTCCTGAAAGTATGATGAAAATATACTCAAATATACTAATTATAAAAAGCACAACCACCACTCACCAGGAAATTGCACTTTCCTATACTCAACCTAGCTACAGAATTACATTTATTTTGTGAATTTTACTCATATCCGTGAACTGGATATAAGCAAATAGTATTTTACAAAGAATTCACTATTTAGCAAGAAAATGTTTGTCCTATTCCAAATCTTCATGGAGCTATAGGAGATACATGGTCTTTCACTGACCTAAATAAAACACCAAATTTAGAAAGCTGGTCACACACTATATACCTAAAAGTAGAAGGAGGATATTCTCTGGAGGAGTCCAATTCAAAGCACCTAACTTAAACTCTTACTCTGAATTGCCCTCTGGAGAAACCTGTCTCTCTCATCATGAATTTCATTGGAGGCTTAAGAAGATTAGTTTCTGGTTTAGACTCCGAAAGGTCTTAGAGTCAGATGGTGCAACTACCTCTGTGTACCAAATAGGGTGAACTAAACACATTGAACCACACTTTCTGTTTGTCTACAAATGTGGACTTAATGAGCTGAAATTAAATTTCCAGTATTCAAATCAAATTATGTCACTATTACTTTTTTCATAAAACGACAGTCTGTGTTTGGGAAAAAAAAAAAGAAAAGAAAAGAAAAAGTGGTATTTCCAGTCCTTTTAAACTATTATCTTCATTGCTGAGGCTGGCAAGAGTGTGGAAAGCATTTACTATTGAAACTCATGCTACTTTTCCATATAGATTGCTTGAAGCAGTTATAGCATTCCCGATTATATTTAAGGAAACTTACTTGTTAAACAGAATAAAGGCATCTACCCTCTAGAAAGAATACGAAAATGAGCAAGCAAACACTTGCATAAATAAAGCAGACATACAGGAAGCAGATCACACTGCACTACTTAACTTGCTTTGCGTGACAGAGCAAATATTAAGCTGCACTGTGGTTGAGTGATTTTTGTCCAGAACAGTATCAACAACACGCGGTTCTGCTTTTCTCACTCACTGCCTGTCAGCCCCCTCTGAAATTTGTTGTATTTCAGGTGCTGTCTCGGGTTTCCTTGACATAAGTCAATGATTTGTGTCCCATTCAATTTAGTTCATGTGAAAATACTCATAGCTCCTTGCCATATGTCAGTGGGTGATAATTGCATTGATCCACCTTGCAGTGGGCTCAGTAAGGGCAGTGTTCTGGTAACTGAGTAACCAGAGGCTATTGCTTCTTAGAATTAGCAAATTTGACTGTTTGGCTGGTTTGATTCCAATCAGACTTGACAGAGTAACGCATAAAATAGGGAGTGCTAAATGTGCCAATAAGTGAATTACTTTCCAGATTATGTTGCTAGCAGAGATATTGATGAATATGCTTTGTAAGCTGAATATAGCAGTTTGCTACATTGTATTTTCTATTGAATGGGTGAATGTGTTCTGATAAAATAAAGAACAAATTTAAGTTTTCATCTCTAGACGATTTGAACGACAAGTATTGTCTTAAAGAGCACAGTAATTTTTTCTAACAGCAATTTTTACTCTTCTACTTTAAAGTTCTCATTCTTCTTTGAATGCCTTGGAAATGTTTGTGAAGTTACTTTTCTAATATTCCTTTTAAGCAGAGTAGCTCTGGGAAGAACTAGGTGTAGAATGAGAGATTAACAGCTTCATTTTAAAGCTGTCTCTTAGCACCCGCAGCTCTAAAGAACTTGTATAAAAGGTGCAGATGTTCAGCACCTGTTAAAGAATGTTGCCAGGAGGATCTTGTTTACACTGAGGCTTACAGCATGCCAAACACCCATTAACATTAGTGGGACTTATGTAGGTTTCTAAGAGAAGTCCCTCATGCTTACTTCCTAAAGTTTTGGGCAAAACTGGGTGTTCTACATACTAAATATTTCAAGAATCAAATATTAGCATTAATCTCATTACAGTTTAGCCAATTTTTTCCAGCCTTTTTTCGCTTTGCTGAGCACAGATACAAGAAAATAGCATGAATAGTTTTGAAGGGGTGGTTTTGACAGAAAAATGCTATTTAAAGTCAGTGGAAGTATGTTTGGAAGGGAGGTTATCCACATAACTGAAGACTTGTAAACCATAATTGAAAGCCAAACACATGAGACTATTCTCCACTCACTTTTAAATGCGTTTTAAAAGAAGCTATGTATAATATCTAATTTTTTACCCCGACAGAAAGCACACATAATTACTTTGTAGATAGAAAAGGAAATAAAAACATGTTTAAAATAATTTAAAGACATTTTAACTGCTTTAGAAAGTCATTGATATACTTATTTCACTTTTTAGAGCTCAGTTAATGTGACTAGGGAGAAAAAAATGTGTGTTCTTATATTATGTTGTTCAATGGTGAATGTTCATAGCCTGTCATGTTGCCTGCATCCAGATAAGTTAGATTCCAGGACTGCAAATATACCAGCAATAGTAATTCACTGAATTAGTCACTGGATAGACATTTTTAGCAAAAATTGTATGTATGAAATTAATAAAAATCAACATGCAATTCCTGAATGTCGAAAAACATGGTCATTAATCAATACATTAAGAGCGGTTGGCTGTTATCCCCATCTTTGGGAAAAAAAAGGGTGTATCAGCACATCTTCATTGACCAGAAATTAAATTTCTAAGGGAAGACAATTAGGATAATCATAACTCCTATGGTTTGTTAATTCATCAGCACAGCAGGATTAGTTGAACAGCTACTAATAAGCACGTGTTGAATCAATGAATCCTTTGTAAAGAGTTTCAGTATTTGCTGTCCTCCAGCTGGTATGTGGAAGTTTTGCCTAAAAATCAAAGGTAAGTTTTCAGGTGGAGCTTGATCCAACATTTACCGAAATGAGAAGAAAAATTCCAGTTTTAATTTCCTCCAATACACAATTGAAGGTTACAATCCTTACATATTTAGTTAAGGTGAATCAGGTGCCTATATCTGGCTACTATTGTAATTAGTTACATGCAAAATTAATATTGGAAAATTAGCATGCATCTAATGAAAATGTGTGCCTACCAGGCATACTTAGTTTACCCATAGATTTTAGGTTATAAGTGGAAAGCTTTAAAACAGCTAGAATCTGTTTTAAAAATCTGAAGTGCCTGTTGAAATTTCATCTCCTACTCATACAGAAGAGCAAAAATATTCCTACCACCCTCCTCCAAACTACATCATTAGTCATGTTTTCCTGCCTACTTAATTTTTTTAACAATTTCTCTAAACATCATGTTACAGAAAGGATATCAGATGGAAAGATCTTTATTTACCACAATAACAAGAAAGTGAATTTGTGATCCAAAATAATAGCAACAATAGAAATACCAAAAAATATATGAGGACAAGGAAGAAAATAAAAGAGTGTGGCTGGTTATGGATTCCTGGTGTCTAGTTTAAGTAGGTCTACTGAAGTGCTGCATTAACATGCAATTATATATTCTGCTGATGCCTCACATAAATTTTTCAAAAAGCTTTTGCTTGTGGACAATTCTGCTGGTAAAGCACAAGATACTGATTTGTTTGTTTCTTTGGTTCACCTGATTATTAGGCTCAATTCAGTAATAATAAATATACATGTAGATTGTATTAAGATTAAGGTGTTTCAGCCTCATTTAATTCAGTACTTTGCTCTTCACATAAAGTCACAGTCACTGTTGAGTAATAAGCAAGCCTCCAAAAATCATAATAAGGCTGTACTTAGGGTAACCTTTCTATTATTTGCTGTGTTGGACGATTTCAACAATGTCATACATTCATACCATTAAATGCTTAGGATGTATATTTGCGGTCCCAATAAACTCTTAAGCCATTCTGTTATTTAAGTGCTTGAATAATTATGCACATGCATCCAGTGAATGCTTACTTTATTTATTGAGTGACTGTTTGGGATAAAACACTATCCTGTCCAAATGGTATCTAAAGAACTGCAACCAATATAGAGTAGTCAGTTAACAGCTTTGGAACACAGCTCTTAAAATAGCCAGTATATGCAGTTCCACAATGCAAAAGGCAGCTTTCTCTTGCACGAAGTAGGTGAGACAAAGAGATCCTTAATCTATCAGACAAAGAAGAGAAATAAGATCAAGAAATCCTTGTTCCATCTATTCCGGTTTTTCTTTGTATCTTTATTCACATCGTTTGACCTTGGTGCATTAATTTTCCCTCTCTAAGATGAGGGCTATTACCAGCCTATTCATCAGGCAGAGTTTATGATCTCAGCTGCTCCCATAAAAAGTTTTAAGTGCTTAAACTTCTATTATGAAATAAAAGGGAAAAAATGGAATGTGGGATGAACAAGCTGACCAGCTGATAAAAATGCGGGTTGTGGCATATAGTACTTTGCAGCTACTGTCCTACAATAACCATTTCTGCTTCAAAATAGTAAATCATTCCCTGGAGACAAGCATACAGTCCATGAACAGCAGCTTGACTCCATTAGATTGTCTTTCTAAATAAAAATAGTTTCTGCCTTTAGATGGCTAAAAAGAACTGTAGTAGTTTCTGTAAGCAGAAAAAAATGTGATCTTTACACAGAAATGATGGTAACTATTATTAAATGTATAGCATTTTTTTATATATGGAATCTGCAAGATTCCAGCTTTAGAGTCTAAATTATACATATAAAATAAATCCCTCCAAGGAAGAAAAGCATTAGTCATGGGTAGTCTCAACCAATAAGACTCCTGTACTAGTATCAAGGCTAGTTTAAAAGTTTTGACCAACCACTAACAATGCATCAATGTCAGTCCTGAATCTTAAAGACCTCCTGTTTATTGCATGTAACTACATGACTCCACTATTACTACATAAGAAAGACCTGTACATCAATATACAGAACAGCTTCAAGGCACTGCTCTGAATATATTCATGTGTAGATATTTATAAAGGAAAGTATAATCTATAATGAAAAAGAGTCACACAAAGAAATGGTCCCAGAAGCCCAACAAACAGTAATTAGCCTAAATAACAACAGTCTGTACAGGCCATAAATCTAGAAAAAATTCTGACACTATCAGCCAAACATACTACCCAGCAAACCACAGTGGAACACTATAGACCACAATGCTTTGAAGACCATGCGCTTATGTTGGACTTGCAGCATATTCTCTGATGTTCTTGAATATCAATATAGAAAATATTTCCACCTCCACACTTACCTGTCCAAAGATGTCTCCATTGCAAATACCATCTTCCTTTAGTCTTGACGTTCTCTTTAAACAACCTGTAAAGCATTAGTTTTTAATGAAGTTATGTTGATTGCAATGAGCAGAATACATACTCAGGTCTTTCTCAACACTGCACGTGACATAGCAGGGATAAAATTATGGTACTTTTTGTGCAAGTGCATTGTAGATAATAAATATGTTAGGTATGTGCAAGTGCATTGTAGATAATAAATATGTTAGGTATTGCCAGTACCTTCTCTCAGCATGCTGCTCTCATCTGTCACTGTTTCAGTTAAAAAGATGTCAAGTGGGTAATAATGATGGGAATTGCTCATATTGTCATTATTTCACTAGGCCAAGGAGGAAACCAAGAAGGTTTTGGCACTATGATTGGTTTTTCTGAGAACACTATTGAGATTGGGCTGGTGTCTTATAACTGTATTTTCTTTCTGTTTGTTCATATTTTTAGATAATGAGAAAAAAAATGTTTTGAAAAGTCTTCATTCCAGTGAGGCAATGCTATTATAAGAATTTTGGTTGTACATTAGTAATCTTTGCTTATGATTTAATTGGAGAGTAATTTGGATTTGAGGCTACAGAAAGGTATGAAATATCATGACATGCTAGTTCATATTATTTTCTGAGGATCGAGCTGTGATAATCTGGGGAGCTTGTACATAATTTATGAGGATAGAGCTTTAATATGAACTCCAGATATAATACGCAGCTATAATATGCACTGTTACTGTATGCTGCTTATACGAGTGACTGTGGGATGGACTGGAAGACTGTAGTCTTTCAACATTTATTAAAGTCAGTCAGCCAGAGCCAGAGCACAATTGCTCTTACCAGGGAGCAGAAATAATTCTAAAGAACAGAATCGTTATTAAAACTCATCTTGTGGGTTGTTTTGTTTTGTTTTGTTTTTCCCTTGTTTTATACTCTCCGAATCTTCCACCCCTTTCTGGAGGGGAAAGAATGAGAATGATCCTACTCAGCACAGTTTGTTGACAGGAAGAGCTTCAGAGTGGGGAGGACACTGAATCCACTGTGCTTAAGTTCCCAAGGGCAAGATTTAAGAGTACATCCTTGGGATAAGGCAGTTCCTTGTTTTCTATGTAGAAATTGCTGCTGTGAGTTTTGTAATCTTTCCAGGCATTGACAGAAGCTGAACTTGGTTTGGAATCCACTCTGGACACCAAGCAATAAAAATTGACGAGCTACAAGTCTGGCAGTGACCCAGGACTCTTGTTGATCTCAATAAGCTTCAAGACTAAAAGTCTGGACATATTATAAGGATTTCCATCCAGAGTCGAAGGATAACAAGGAAGACAGCAGATAGCAAAGAATTATTGGGGTGTTCGGTTTTTCGTCTGTTTGTTTTAGATCAGTGCATTTCCTATGTGATCTAAAATAATTACTCCAAAACTTTATTTTACATATTTTTTTTAGCCATCATCTATTGCTGAAGACGTGAATTATAACTAAGACAGGAAAAGGGTGTGTTTAGCATTTGGATAGGCTGTTAGCATTGGCACTAGTCACTGCATATTGGCAACTCATCTTTAGAGAGGGTGGTCCTAGAACCACCACCCAAAATATGCTTGAAAACAGGAGTTAGAATCTGCTGACCCCCATTTGCATTAAAAGCACAGACATCTGAAGTCAGATGAATGTCCAAGTAAGGGAAACAACCACCAGTCTGAGAAAATCATTGGACAACAATAGGTAAATATGTTTTTATTCTTTGCAGTTATGCCTCTCTGAACTCTCACTTAAGCACCTGGTGTTTCTTGAATCACAATTAACTTACCATGAAATCATATTTCTTTGTAATCTTTTCTAGAGCTATATCAGAAGCTTTTCAGTTGCAGTTTGCTTCCACTGAATACAGATTATCTAGGGTGTGTTTTAATTGAAAAAACCCCAACATTTTGAAATGGTACTTTGATGGTTTCGCTCAAATTAGAACATAAATTCTGGAAAAAAAAATAAAAAAGCTAACCAGAAAAATTGTGAGAGAAGAGAAACCAGATTGTCCTTTATCTTACCCCAATTTACTCTGTTGAAGTCAAGGAAATCTGAACAGTGTAATGAAATGATGAATCAGACTTAGTGCCTTTCTCCATTGCAAATTTAATGTTATGGAAAATGATATTAAAGTATAATATCCGTACTTTAGGGCTTACCAGAAAATGACTCATGATAAACAGAGTGCATTTTTTGAAACGGCATTAAAAAATAAATTTAACTTCTCTCTCAGACTCCTTCAATATTTCAGGGTATAA
Source organism: Leptosomus discolor (assembly GCF_034619465.1). Classification (NCBI taxonomy): domain Eukaryota; kingdom Metazoa; phylum Chordata; class Aves; order Leptosomiformes; family Leptosomidae; genus Leptosomus; species Leptosomus discolor. Next base: position 33,036,568 of record NC_141399.1, on the reverse strand, counting down.
TTTAAGAACACATCCTTCATTGCTTTCAATAATTCTTCCTTGGGAGTGGGAATTCAGAACTTTAATGGTAACTTTCACATTCATGCATAAAGTTATGAAGGAAGCTTGAAGTAAAAATGAACATTTCTGAATACAGAAGTAAGCTAGCATAAGGAAAGGCATGTTTTTCTCTTTCTCAAATTGCCTTTGAGTAAGGCAATATAAGTGACATGAAAGATATTTTAGCTTTTAGAAACTGAATCTACTTTACAGATTATTAACTGTGTCAGTCTTTGTTACAAATGTCCATTCACCTCCATATTGAAAACTTTTTACTGGCTTAAACCTGTGCAAGTTCTTTCAGTTAATTTACCAAATAAAAGAAATAAATTAACATTAGACTTACAAAGAACATAAGAGGGAGGACTGATTGCCAGACATCATCTTGCCTTGGACAAGTCAAGAGGCAATGAGGAGAAATCCACATTTCTCAAAAAACCAAACACTGAACATCCCCCCCCCCCCCCCCCCCCAAGACAAAAACCCCACAAAACTCTAATGGGCTAAAAGTTGCACTGTTAAGTTATTCTTCTTGAGTGTTTGAGGATGACGTGTTATGTTTTATGGTGAGATACATTCTTTTATGATACTCAGCTAAGTGAAGTAATAAAAACTTCTGCTTTCCCACACTACTGTATCAAGTATCCTATTTTGTACTTGCAGCCCTGAGAATATGTATCTCCAAGATTTAAAGTCTTTAGTGCTTTTATTAAGCCTCTGTCATGATTTAAAAGGGAAAGACTCAGACAAAACTATTTGAAATGCCTCAACAGAAAAAGTACACTGAAATCAATACACACTAAATTGATGTCGGCCAAATAGTAGTAACAATTTTCTTTCTACCATCACTGAAGTCTGTTTCAGAAATATTTTAAACTTTTTTTTTTTTCTTTTAAATGCCAATTTTATTAACTTTGAAACTGAAACTCACTTTAGGACTGTATAGTCACAGATCAGTCAGTACATTCAGGTAAAGAGCAGGAGCAGTGGGAGTGAGAATCAGTCAGTGCAAAAGTTGCAGAGGTCACTCCATCATTCCACTACCAAAAGCCACTGTCCCATGTGATGTTCTGAAGGAGCATCTGAAGCTGAAGAGAATTTCTCTTAAGGTCACATCCCTTCCTACAGCAGTAACTTGGGAAAACTCAACAATGCCAGCAAAACCCATACAGAGGTGTGAGCTGATAGAAGCATCACTGCAGGTTACCTCTTCTGTTTGTCATTCCCTCCTGACCATAACCCTAGGGAATCTCAGGAACAGAGTCCAAATGGAAGATTCAGCATTGGTATTGGGTTTGTTTCCCCATACAATCTACACAGATATTATAAAACGAGCACAAGGTGAGAAGAGAAATTTCCATGACAACACACTGCAGCAACTAAACTCATACTTGGAACCATTTCTCATTTTAGTTCTTAAAATCAAAAAAAGGGTCTCTAGACTATACTGGCCTAACTACAATCATTGTTGGTCCAAGATATATTGTTAGAAACATGTGAATTGAACATAGGGAGCTATACCCAAGTGCAATAACTTCAGTACTTTGCAGTTACTCTTAACTTTGATGTTTAAAGCATTACCCCTTTCGCTGGAGATCAGTGCTGACTGATCCAGCAAGCAATGCCACCTGCAGCTTAGCTCTCAGCTCTGTAGTGCTAGCAGGTATCTCACTGAACCAACAGAGCTCCTGTTTCTGGTTTTCTTAATCTATACACAATTCTTCTTTTTATTTCTGTAAGCATTCCACATGTCTTTCTATAAAGAGTGAACACATCGCTCCTGGAGTCAGGTGTAAGGTAATAAAGCATAATTCACCCCTTTACAGTATTACACAGTTCACTTTTGTGATTCTCTCTCACACAAATACTGTGCCTGCTTAGTGCCACGAAAGGAAAAATGTAAGGAGCAAGTGTTGTCACAGATTGCATAGCAAGAGCTGGGCGATTGCTTCAATTCTGTGGGGCAGGAATGTAACGACAGCATTGCTACCACTCACTCTCAGAGAAAGACCTGTTTGGCTCACATTGGAAAACGTGCTGAAATAACACTTTTTAACATTCAAAGCTGCATTTTAGTCATTATAGAATACCCGTAACATTGCTTTATGCAAACTTACCATCCTCAGGGGTCATTATCTAACTTGAACTGCAGAATGAATTTTGTGTAATTACGAAACTGGATAATGCAGTTTTGACAGTCTATGTTTTATGTCAGCATTATAAATGACTTCAGATGAAACAGAACAAGCCATGATAGTGCAGTCAGTTTCTTCAGGAACATAAGAAATGCAATCAGAAATGTTTGGTTTCACTTTGCTCCCTATTTTAGGTTTACTATGTCTGCATTCTATCCATTAATACTTTAAAAGAAGCTGCTGTCTCCTAGTTTCTACTATTAAAATTTCCTAAAACCAGTCCTTACTGCAAATCCTGCCATAGACATTTCGAAGAATTCATGGCTGAGGTTTTTTTAAAGGACTTTATTTAGTTGGGAAAAACTTTTCTAAGTGGTAAGAACTCCCTAGATAATGTAAAGATGTCACACAGCATGCAGATACTGAAATATACTGAATAACACAGCTAATAGATTGACTTACTTGATTGCAGATACTAATCAGAACACACATATCTTTGAATTCTGCCTAAATTGTTTGATTGCTGTATGAAAAGTAGATTGTAAATTTAAGTGCTTTGTACATTTCCTATAAGAAGTAGCCCTTTTTAGTTACTTAATTCATGCACTGATCAAACAATTATTTTATTTCAGTGTAAAAATCAGAGGCACTAATCAAAAGTATTTAGTTAATAATAGAAGACAAAAGCCAGAATGATAACATGGTTAGAGTTCTGTGGAAATTGTAATGCTATTTTGAAAGAAGTCAAAATGTTTGATGTATTTTTAAAAAAACACCTTTCTTGATTTTAGTCAATATTAATCTCTAATTGATGAAACAAATGCTACTGCTGTTTCTCTTTGAAATGAATGGACACAAAAATGTTCAAAAGGAATCCTTTATAGACATCACATGTGGTCACATCAGAAACCTTAAGAAGTTAAACTACATCAGACTGAGAACATTAATAGTGGCCTGAAATAGAGGCACTGATCTGTTGCAAACGAATGTAGACGAAGTATCAAAAGAAAATCATGCCACAATTATTTCCTTTTTGAAACGTGCAATCAATAAATAGAATAGTCTCCGAAAAAATGTTTGTAAAACCTTTTTAATTATAAATTTTTAAAAAATTTAAATTCTCTAAACACTAAAATTCTATTATAGGAATATCATCAGGTCTGTTAAAACCTACAAAACAAGCCCTTATTTTACATTCTAGCAACAACCTACATAAACAGAAATTGAGACATAGCCAAGATTTCTGTTTGCTGAAGTGACTGGTGATTGTAAGATGCTCAGTATGAGACAGGTTGAGTAACCTTAGTTTTTCAAAGTTCTGAAAACTAAAAGGTTTGTCTAGTCAAGCTTATTCACTATTCAGCCTCTGAAAATGAATCCTAAGAGTTTTACCAACATGCACTAATAGACTTGGTCAAGGAATTGTGAAATCCCATTTCACAGTACAGTCAGGTCTTTCTGAACTCATGAGCCAAAAAGCAATGCTTTAAAATGTTTTCAATTCCTTTGAGAGCTGTCCGTAGAGACTGCGTCAGAAAGTCAAAGTAGTAGAGCACTGTAAGGCTTTACAAAGATGGGTGTCTAAATTTCAATGATACATTCAGAGAAGCAAAATTATGAAAGTGTAGTTTGCTATTATAACTATGCATAAATGAGGTATTATGTTGATAGCAGTATAATATTTTGAAGGTATGAAACAGCACAAGATTGAATTTCATCCATCTTTAGTCACAACTAATCTGAATCAGGTTATACCAATTAAGTAATACTTCATCAGCAGGAATGATACTAGATCATTTTTTTTCTGTCACTTAAAAAACAACCCAAAACTTAACCTCGATCTCTTAGCTCCCAATTTTCTAATTTACCTCAACCCACACAAAACCCTGGGCCCATTTGCCATTTATGCCAGGACCACTATCTGATTTGAGAAGGGCGTGAAGTTCTTAACAGAGTACTTGGGGTAATTGTCTTACAATGTCCTCCTACTTGTTCTATGCCTTGTATTTTTATAGTATGACAAACTATTCAGTTTTGTAATTGCTTTTCTTCAATGCTACCTACCTCTTTCACAAAGACATAATGAGGAACAATCAAATAAAATTGTTCCAGTTGTATGAAGAATAGTTTTTTCTTTCTTTTTCTTGCTTTTCATTTTACAAAGATATCAGGGATAGTCAGGCAAAGTCAGATAATTCCAAAGATTTTGAAGGAATTTGAGGATGGACTTTTTTGGCCCCTATTCTGAGCTTGCCAATTCTAGTTGTCCAGGTGTTAAGCAACCCTTCCAGCAGTTCAGACACTTCTCTCCATCTGCCACTGTTAGTGCACAGACCACGGTCCACCTCAGCAAGCCAGTCCTCTTGAAACTTTGTTTCAGCTTCTTCAGAAACAGCCTGTTTTCCACTCTCTTGACACCAATATGCTTCAGAAAGTTTTCATTATACTTTGCAAGTGCTTTCTCACATAAACAGAGAAAGGAGGACAGCAATATTAGACAGTTTGTAATAAAGCATTTCAGTTTTTCAAAGTGGGAAGTAATTTATGGAAAATAGTTTTCACTTTCCTCTCTGTTCCATATACAGTAGAGGGATATATACTAAACCTCTGCAGAAATGTGTGAATTCTTTCGCTGAATCATACCCTTTAGAATATAAGCATCAACTCCGACCCAAACAACAACAAAAATTCTTAATATTGTTGAATTATGAATTACTTAGGAATAGAGCTTTCATCCAGTAGTTTCCAACAGACATGTTAATGAAGTATCAGAGAAAACTTCCAATATACTACACAAGCGTAATCTGGAGTCCCACAGTCTCTACTATTTATTAGAAGTTGGTTTAGACCCACAGAAAAAGTGCTAGATGGGCCAGAGGACACCTTGATTAGATACTCAGAGTAAACTGATGAAGGACTATTAGGCTGAATACTTTTTAACAACAAATGCCTTCATGGTAACTTTAGACTTTCTTGAGGATAATGGTTCAGTCCAAACCACTTTTCTTTTTTCCTTTTATGGTACACAAGTCAATTGAATGGCATATAGAATACACTCCAGTGAAGCAACTGGTTTCCTTGGATACAGCTAAGATTACACTTCAGCATATTTTTTCTTGCAATTCAAAGCTTAAAGGAGCTCAATTTGCCTTATTAAGGAAAGAAAAAAAAAATCTTTAGTAGTCTGTCCAAAATGCAGACAAAGGAAAGCAAATGTAGCATTCTAAAGCAAGAAACCTTATGAGGACTGCTGCCTTTTAAATTAGAGATCATTAAAAAAAAGGTTACGTACTTACAACAATATCTGTAATAGGAAGTTTTAGTTTGAACCTTGGGAGGGTATGTGCAATTGTAATAATTATTTTGAAACTATAAGATGGATTTAAATCTTTTCCCTCAAACATTTAAAATATTTTTATGAACGTCTTGCCAAAATCCAGAATAATATGCTACATGGGAGATCCACTTTTCTTGATACAGGTAGACTATAACATACCAGAGTAGAAAATTTTAGTTGTGAGGCTTTAAATTTAAAACAGGATTAAAAAAAAAATTAGTTGGCAATTAATGATTTTTTTTTTAATACTGAATACAAGGAACCATGTATTTTTAATTCTTTCTTTATACAATTAGTTGACCCATCAAAACTTTTGGCATTACTGTACAGTTCAAAGACTCCCATGTATTTCTGCATCTCATCATCACTCTAGAATAGGAATATTTCTTCAGCTACAAATATAACTATGATCTTTAAATGATTCAGTTACTGTGGCTTCAATTACTAAGATGTCTCCTTCATTAAATGGTTTTCAGCAACCTCTGTTTTTATAAAAAACATTAAACTGCAGGACTTGGCCCTATAAAGTATACCTATGTATTCCAGTGACCTCTTAGGCAATTTTCTGTAGATTCCTGAATCCAAACAACAGATTCCAGTCACAAAAAATCCATTGTTTTTAGCTCCCAGTGAGTCAGTGGAAGACTAGACTTAAGCACAACATGAAGAAATTCCTATTCAAAAGATATAATGCAAGCATTGAAGTTAGAAACTTATGGCTTCTCAAAAGTTTACATCCTCTTATTACGGCACTGGAACAGGCTGCCCAGGGAGGTTGTGGAGTCTCCTTCCCTGGAGATACTCAAAACTCACCTGGATGCAGTCCTGTGCAACCTGCTCTGGGTGAACTTGCTTTGACAGGGGGCTTGGACTAGATGATCTCCAGAGATCCCTTCCAACCCCTGCCATTCTGTGATACCGATCTATATTAAAAGTTCACTATTTTGCTATCATCACCCTTACATGTTTAAAGAACAAACACCATCTTCCTACTCAATTTATATTTGTTCAAAAAGTCCACAATGTTGAAGTATTTTATGTTTTTATCTACTGAAGCATATTTCCTGAGTTTGCCTCCTTTTTCTCTAGTTGAATCACTCCGAAGACACTCCCAAACTTCTATCCAATTTACCATATCACAATTTCTTTTTGCCTCTTCCAGTGTATTGTTTGCTCATTAATAAAGGAGACAGCTCTGTAAGACTACCTATCTGCTGAAAGGCTGTCATATTTCTTGATCCTCAGTTCTTATTCCAGGCAATGTCATGATAAAACTCAGTAGTGATCAAATTTCTGTTCTTTCATTAGGGCTCCCTTATCTCTATAAACATTTCATGTTCTATCTTTGACAATGCCTAGAGGTTTAGAATAGTTTTATGCATTTTTTGCTGCTTCTGTCTTTAGTCTCGATCCCAGTTGGTTCTTTATAGTTAGCCAGAGGCTTGGGTTTTTTTGTTTTGTTTTGCTTTGTTTTTAACTTCAAATACAACTTTCTATTATACTTCCTGCCCTGAATTACTGACAAATTGAAAAGAAGGAATAAGGGAAACACAAGGCAAGATTGCATTGATCTGCAAAACCTATTGCAGATAAGTAAGCTGCTGCACAAATAATATTCCGACAGGACGAGGCCAAAGAGTATTAATTTTAATAAATAAATTAATAAAAATGTGGGGACATCTACTAGTAGGGCTTGATAGTTATTTTGTTTGTACAGGTTTGTACAACTTCAAGCTGCATGAAAAAGCTTCCATGTATACCCTTTGGTGAACATTATGCAGAAGCTACTTATATTTTAAGGAGAGTTTTATTTGGTTGGTTTTGGGGATTTTTTTAAAAGGACTATGTAACTTTGTATAATTTTATTTGCCTATCCCATGAAAAAGTACATATATTTATCGTTACTGTACATCTCTTTCTGGGAGAATAAACAGTCAAGAAACATATGCTCTTTATAACTGAATACCAAATGACACATTTAATAGAAAAAAATTGTAACAATTTATAATAACTTACATATAACTTATAGTTTTTTAACTGACAGTAATTTAAAAAATCCTTTGCTTTCGAATTAGACTTATGAGAATTAAAATAGTTCTTCACTTATCATTCCCCTACTTGTAATGACACATTCTATACTCAGAGATCTGAGAAATATTTATTTCTTTGGTGTTGGTAAATGGGAAATAAATGTAGAGTATTAACTTAAACATTAATTTTGATGCATTTCATTTAAATTTCTACATTGGTATCTCATTAATCATACAGCAATTTAAATGCATCAAAGCTTATAAATTATGCTGAATAAAGTTTAAACAACAGTAACACTCCACAAATCTTAATATTACCATTTCATTGATAATTACAATACATAGCATATATGATAAATTGGCCTATTATGATGTATGATATAAAATATTTTATATATTAAAAATCTCAAAACATTTCTTTTTAGCACAGTATTTTCCATCTCAAATATACAGCTTTATCATCATCTCAGTGAAATTAAATTCAGGCTGCTACTAAGTCCTGCCCCCTGAAAATAGAAAGCTTTCTATTTTCTTTTACCCACCAACTCCAATTGTCTGAAAATTATTAACAAATCTTAAGTCATTGGAAGAATTAAAGTAGCCTGTTTGGTAGATTATTTCCGCCCCCCTCCCCCCTCCCTCCCCGAGCTCACACAATCTAAATTGCTCTTCATGCCCACTGTAAAGCAGTTATTGCCCATCTCTTCATCATTAATATTTCCTATGGCCCTTCTGTTTTGATTCACCTCTGTCTATAGCCCAGAGAGTCCCTAATTTTATTTGCAGCACCTCATATAGGCTTTATATACCAGTGTGCCTGCTAGAGGCACTGAGTGGATAAAACCAGAAATTTCCTTGTGGTGTTTCTCAGCAGGGTATTAATCTGAGTTGTCCCCCATCCCCTATGCACTACTTGTCTTGAAATTTGTAGGAACTTAATTGTCTTTGAGACTTCTGTCCCTTTGTCAAATCTGGTTGAAATTGGCCAAGAGATTCAACATTTACTGAAGGGATCAAGGGAGACCAGACAGAGCATGCTATCACACAAGTACTGTTTCCTTAGGACACAAGGCTAAAATAACTATGTAACAAATGGTTTGAAGGAAATTGTCTCATGAATGTACCAATTAAATCACAGGCAAGTGATTTGTTTTGCAGGTATTGTCATAAATATGCTGCTTTACCCTTTGCAAAATCCCATTTAACTGCATTCATTTTAAAAGAACAATTTCAGTCTGAGTTTCATTTTTGAGGAGCACTGAGGGGAAAATGTACTCTTATCTTCAAATGTTTTTAACTGGAAATAAGTGTAACCTGTGTTTTGAGGTCCTTATTGTAATTTAGATAGACAATTAGATATACAATACCAAAAAGAGAGAGAGAACTTTGTAGTAGAGATTTTTCTCCTGGTGCCCCAGGTGACTACAGTAGACTTCCTTCTGTGTTCAAATGATTAAAAACTACAATATCCTTCAAGCCATTTTTAGAAAGCTATTTATAATTGCAGTATCAAGTAATATAACTTTTTAAAAATTATCTTATTAGATTTACGTAGGATTGTGCTTTTTATAGGAAGGTAAGTTATGTCCTCATCTGCAATAGTTGTTATATTTTTCAAAGCTGGAAACTTGGAACAGATTAAACCAAATTCTTCGTTCACATAACTGGATACATGAAGAAGAAGTTCAACCTTGGAGACTTCCAGCAGCTTCCACTACAGATACACTCCACTTTAACCAATAAAAATGTGTGTGTCTGCTCTGTCACAACTATCCTTCAGGACACTGCTGAAAACTAAATGCTTTATGCTGTGAAGTTATGTTTTAAAAAATACCCCTTCTGGTTAGATGTTTGAAAGGGACAAAAGATGACAAAAGAATATTATCTCTTTTCTTGTATGCAGATGTTGCAAGCAACTGTAATCATAAAGTTTTTACAGATAGAAGTAGCTTTAAAGATTTAGGCACTCGGGACTCATGAGAAAGTTTGTGATTGTTTTGTGGTAGCTTGCATGTTGTAAGATGGGAAACAGTACATAGCTTCAACAAATACTTCTTTGAGGGATTAATGACCTCCAAAATCAGAGGCATATAGCTATATTAAGTTTAGTTCAAAAGCGTCTGCAGAATCATGCACTTTGGAGGGTTGATTTCAATGTTGTTTTGTCTTCCACTTAGTAAATATTACTGATAAGAAGTGGGAGTGGAACAAAGAATAGAATAAAGATTTGTGAGTGCCATGCCAAAAAAAAGACAAGGAAAGGAAAAAACATGACTGTAAAATCATTTGCCTTTCTCTATTTGTAACTGCATTGTTCAATCATGCATAGATTTTACCGACAGAAATGTATACTGTATGAGGTCTGCAGGAGCCGCTTTCAGAAAATTTCCTAATTTTTCACTCACATATTTGCATTGGCACCAGATTTTGGGGGCTTCTGAGAGCATATAATGCTGGTGAAATTATATTTTCATAATCACTGGAAATCTGCATAATTTCTTTTTTTTAAATGACTACTTCAGCACAAAGTGTGCTGTAGGCAACTCATTGTTCACTTCTGATAATTAGCGCTTTTTTAACAACATTGTTGTGTGTTTTTGTTGAAGTTGTATCTTGGTGTGATGTGAGGGGATGACCCTGTAGGATGTCCTTGCTTAACTACAGCCCCAATGTCAGGATGTTAATTGGCTACAGAGAGTAATGTATACAGATAAATGGAAACAGTTTCCTCTGTTAACTGAGAAAATTATGTGGTAATTAAACTCAGTTTAAAAGAATAAACACCAACAGTTTTATTAAAACAACATTTTTGAAAAAGACTAAGAACATTAAGAAATACCTAAAGGTCAATTTATGTAAGAATAATGTGTTATCTTCATCAAGTTGTCACCAGACAACTCAGAATACATTTTTCTTTTCTGAAACAAAACTTCCAGGAGATTTCATAATCAGCTCTTGGAAGGTAAAGATGAAAAACAACCAGATTAAACTAAGAGTAGAAAATTTGCATCTTGGATTTCTGAAAACTTATAGAGGAACTGAGATATCAAAAATCAGAAAATCAAAGGTAATCAGAAAAACAGGCTGCTTTACTCTGTGGATGTACATGTTTCAGTCCAGTGTTTCCTGTGTCAGAGCTGCATAATAATTATTTCTGTGTCTTCTTAACTTTGAGCTTTCCTAGCAAATCCAGATTCAAACAAAAAGAATTCATTAGAATACAGAAAATACTGTCCTTATCACATGAATCTCAGTCATTCAGCATCACCATGGTCTACTGCAGGTTGACTCACCGGATCTCAGTTTGTCTACACAATGCCTGTCTTTCTTCAGTTGCAAATACAAGAAATGGTAAACTGAACAAAATAATAAGCAAATATTTTTAAATTAAAATTTACTTTGGAACTGATGTGATTGCTGATTAGAAATTTGAACTCAAGGTATGGATAAGCTATATTATCTTTCTCTTTTTTTTTTTTTTTTAAGATTGTGACCAATGGATAAACAAATACGCATTTTTTTCCACTAGAAATTAATATCAAGAAGGTTCCAAGAGCAGGACACATGTTCTGTAGTAAGATCATTCCATTCAGCAGAAATCAGTATTCCAGAGTATAAAACTGAAAGTCCTATAAGTATATTTCACTTAAACTATACAAATAGTATCAGAATACATCTCTGTATCTCTGTACATCTACATTAACAAAAGCCTTTTTACGTTGTATTTCAAAATTGTATCAAAATAACACAGATAAATTTTATCTAGCTTATGTTCTACTCTATACATGCTAGAATCTGCAGCACATCTGACTGGTGTTATTTCACTATGAAAAATGTTGCTACTTGATTTGCCATAAAAGCTTTAACCTATATTTTATCAGACATAGATACTTAGATGATATATTTAAGTATTTGAAAAGTCACTTTTAACCCTTTTTTAAAAAACATGATTTGACTAGCTGCTGAAAGGCTAAGAGAAAAATAGTCATTAATGACACAGTTCAAAATGTGTTCAGCCTACAAACATATGGAACATTATAAAATAAACCAGAACTTACTCACTTAACATATAAGTGAAAAGTTTATCTAAATGTCAGGAAAACTGTTGCAGATGTCAAATCAACCTTCTGATTAACTTCAAAAAGCTTCACAGGAGAATCCTTGACTTTCTTTTTTTGTTTGACCTTTAAAGTCATTTGGCCTCCTTTTTTTCCTCATTCCTCACTTTCTCATCTTTCTTTTTTGGGGGAAACAATGAAAAAGAAAAAATACCTTCCCTGAGGACAGCAGATGAAGACTTCAAGCTCTTCGCATTTCACTTGAGTCAAATTCTGGAAGAGGATTATAGATTTGGTCAAGAGGGAAATGTTGTGAAGACTATCAAGCCTGTCCATGTAGCACATTAAAAGACTCTCTCTCTCCACTTGACTCTGCTAATCCTTCCAGCCGTTGTTGGGTTTATGCATAATTTTCACACCATGACAGAATTTAAATTGAAATGTTAATATGAAATTAAGAAATCAATACAAACTTTTAATATCAAAATAGTTTTCTACAAAACATCAAAGAGTTTCTGTCAGATTTTGTGGCAACTGCAATTTCCCTACCAGATTGTAAGCAAATGTGATTGACAGTACTTTGATTTTAAATTATACCATCCTATCCTTTAGACAACTGGGAAAACTATTTCCTTATCTAACAGCAGTGCACCAGTATCTGAAGCTAATCTGAATTTGATTATGCAGTTTAATTTTTAATTTTTCCCAATGCTTTACTACATTTGCAGGAAAAGAAAAAGAAAAAAAATTTCACAGAACTAGTATTTTTCATTCAGTTTACTCCAGTATTCTTAAGTCACAATACATGTAAATTGCAACCTCTTTTTTACTACTTAAAATCTAATAATAAGCCCAAAGGGTAAATGTAGCATAATGGCACATTTTACATACTTTGAAAGCAAGAAAAAAATCTGGAACACTTCTAAGCTGATAAAATAGTGGCCAACTTGGATTTATTACTAGTAAATATTCAAAAAGAAAAACATGAGAATTTTCAAAATGGATGCACGTATCTATAAGGCCAGTGAGTAAGGACAGCTTTCATAAGGATACTTACTATCCACAATCCTTGCTCTGTGCCATGTTTCAGAGCTGTAGCAGTCTCATCCGTTAAAAATTCAGAAATCGGGAAACATGATGTTTAATAATCTTGACACATTAACTTGTGTTTCCAGTTTACAGATATAATTTCTTTTATTTCCAAGTGAAGTAAATGCTGGTAAAATTAAATGTCTCGGAAGACAACATAGACTAGTTGAAACGTATATCCTCACTTTAATGGAGTTGTAAATGCTTTTATGCTAAGTAGTGGAAGGTCAACTTCTTTAACATTTCCTTACATGCATAATAGAGATAAATAGCATTCTAGTTAAATCTAGCTAGTCTGAATTTCTAGAAAATCTTGTATCTAATTTTAGACTCTTTATTGTCTAATGTCTTCTAATGCAAACCATTCTATGATTCTATGAAGACTGAAATTTAATTAAGTACAAAGACATTATCTTTAATCTTCATGCCAGATATATTTTAGAGGTGTTCCTTGTGCAATCATAAATCTGTAAATTTTTGTTCTTACTTAAGAATTTTTCTAGTGTGTGACTTCTTAAAGCTAAGAAAATGTAATTTAGTTTTAAAGAGAGACAGCAGCTACTACAGTACCATCAAACTGCATATACAATTATTTCAGAAAGCTTTGAAGTTATTCATTATGAAGGTATTTACAAATCTTATACTTCTAACACAATTACTAATAATTTTGCAGTAACAGGCCCAAAACATTTAAAAAACTCCAACATACAAACATAAGTATGGTAAATATTAAGTAGTACAATTTCATTTTAGTTTGCTTTAAATGACAGTCAAACTATACTTAAGATAGGATTTTTCAGACTCCTTTTCTAATGTTATTACTGGCTATAGTTCAGTAGTCATTCTGAATAGTCCCATTCAGCCTTTGAGTCCCACATAACTTCTTTTGACTACAAGACTAGAAATCCCTTTGCACAGGATCAGTTGTTTCAAGAAGAGGAGAAATGGGTGAATACATTAAGCTATTTATATTGGTAGAAACCAAAATCAGTTGGACAAAATATTCACAAATCTTTTCCATTTCCTAGAATGCAACTTTCATACAGATCTAAAAAAAGCCATTGCAAAAACTTGTAAGATATTCCGTTCATTACATAATAAATTAATAAAGTGTTATCATAATTACTACTCAGACTGTTGTAGGTGTACAGTTCCTATACCATAAACCAGGTAGCTTTTAAAACCAAACTGAAAACAAAGCTGAAAATCCTGCTGAAGGAATTCATAGTACTCTACTGATATCTTACCAGACGATATAATTCTTTCAATCCAAGAGAATTGTTAAAATGAAAAAGAAGGCTAACGTTGTCAGAAAGTCTTGCCTAACCTCTAGCTATGATTCTGCAAGTATTTGTGACAATTTTAGAGGAGTATATGGTTTCAAAGATAAAAAGAAAATATAAACAGAAGGTACGGGTAGTTTGTTCTAATTCAAGCATTCTTCAAACTCTGTTTATCTGTCACAGGCAATATTAGGAGTATTCTTCCAAAACATCCTTGTTTATGAGCCCCAGATTTATTGCTTTTATTTCTTACCAGCACCCAAATTTAAGTGACAGCATCTCTTATGGAGCAGTTCTTTGTAGTTGATGACACAAACCCGGTGTGAGACAGTTATTAAAACAAATGTTCCTGTGTTTCCCATTCCTAAACTCAACATGAAATGCAAAGACCATTGTTTTTTCTTGTGCAACAGTCAAAATCACACCTTACCTACGTAAAACACACCTGACAAAGCCAGATAGATAGAGGCTCTTCAGGAAAGAGCTGGGCAAGTGTGGAAAAAGGGTTGTGTTCTGTGCAGAGGAGTGGCTGGAAATCAACTTCATCCTGGGGCAGCTGATGGGCCAGCAGAGAGCTTGCGGGAGAAGATGAGGTAATAGCACTGCTATTGTGCTGTTACTCATAGCACTGTGGCAGTCATCTGCCACAGACCAGTTGATCAAAAAGATGGTCTTTCTTTAGAAGCCGATGAGCTTTACCTTTGTCCCTAGAAGGGCTATGGAGCAAATCCTTCTGGAAGTGTTTTTCCAAAGCCAGGTTATGCCTGACAACTTAATTGCTTGCCATGAAAAGATGACAGGCTCTGTAGGCAAGGGGAGATCATTCGATGTTAATATCATTTGCAAATTTAGCAAGGCCTTTGACTGCTACTCACAGTATTTTTATAGCCAAATTAGTAAGACACAAACTGGGTAAGTGGATGATAAGTTAGATGGAAAATTGGCTCAACTGTTGGGTTGCAATTGGGAGTTCGAAGTCTAGCTGGTGGCCAGTACCTAGTGTCATTCCTCAGGTACCAAATACTGTGGTCAGGAGCGTTAAATTCATCTAGTAATGACCTGGTACAGGGGACAGAGAGCACACTACCAAACTAGAGTGCATAGCTTATATGTTGAAAGGCTGTGCTGCTACTCAGAGTAATCTTGACAAGGCTGAAGAAATGGGCTTACAAAATCCCTGGAATTTCAAAGACAAGCACAAGTTCAGCATCTGGAACAGAATAGCCCCACACAGCAGCAGTGGTTGGGGCCAGCAGGACAGAAAACAGCTTTGTGGAAAAAGACCTGGAGGTCCTGGTGAACAAGTCCAACATCAGACAGCAGTCTGTCTTTGTGGCAGAGACAACTGAACACATCCTGGGCTGTCTTAGCAGAAGTGCAGCCAACAGGCTGAGGGGCATAATTATTCTCTCTGATTTGGTAGGTTTGTGTGTGTCATGTTTTGGGATTTTCAGTAGAAGACAGACATAGACAAACCAGAGTGAGTCCAACATACACCTCCAGGTGGTCAGGAGGCTGGAGCACCAGGGAAACTGGGTATGTTAAGCCTTGAGACAAGATGAAGGGGAGATCATAGTGCTATCTACAACTGCATGGTGGGAGGGCAGAGAAAAGATGAAGGCAGACTTTTCTTGGAGATGCCTGGTGATAGGATGAGAGGCAACAGACACAATTGCAACACGGGAAATTCCAAGTATGTGTAAGGAAAGCTGTTTTCACCATGAGGGAAGTCAAACACTGCTAGAAACTGGCATCCGTTTGCAGAGTGTCTCCAGTATACCTCAGTGACAGATGTAAAGGTGTTACAATGGGAGAAAGCTGGGAAAGGGAGGGACTGAACAGTATATGTCACCAATTCAACTAAACACCAGAAGACAATCCTATAAAAGGAAGGCTGTGTTTCACAAATTATTTGACAGAAAGTATTCTCACAATGGCAGAGAAAAAGCACATAGTAAATTAATACCAGTCGTTTCATCACAGCTTTATAACATCCAAGTAATATCAGACAATCCACGTCCTTATTTAACAACCTGGCATAGAAGCGCACACAAACTCTTGCCTTGGTGAATGTTTTCTCACGAGGGTATGCTCTTGAACTTCAAGGATATTATTAGCAATAGGTAGAAAAAAAATGATGCAGAAATGCTGAGAGGTTAGCGCACTTAGACCTGGTTTTGTTTTTCAGGTACATGAAGCAGAAAGTAGCGTGAGAGTTAAGTAACAGAGCTAACAGCAAAACTACCAAATAATACAAAAAGACTTGTCAAAAATTGTCCTGTATTTAAAAATAAAAGGTCGTACAACCTATGGCCTAAGAGTTCTTTTTCTAACTAGCCTAATGCATGAATTGTTTTCAATAAGTTGAATTCTTTTTGCATGATAGTTGCATGTTTCTGTATGGCCATCTGTTGTAGACCTTTCACGAAAAACTATGCATGATTTCTAAAGTATACTAATTATTCAAAGGTGTTGAACATCAAAGAAATATTATGGGAAAAATTAGGAACTTCGGGCATGAACCATAAAAATAACTTTTGAAATGTCAAATTACATATTTAGACAGTAGGAAGATATCAGACAGAATAAAACTGCAAATTAGTTAGATATTATAACTGCAAGAATATATTTATGCCTTATATTTTAAAAGGAAATTATAACTTTAAAGAACTGTGCTGTTTTATCTGTGATGTTTTAAGAGCATTACTGGTTTATGTATAGTCTAGCTGCATTCTTGGTTTCATCAGAGTATCTGAATTTTTAACAGTCAGGCCTGTGGCCCAGAATTTTATGCTGGGTAGCTGCAGAGGGTATAAATTGTGATTGTTAACATTTGGGGGGATTGATGTTAAAAAACATTTTGCAGATTGTTTTTATTCCATTAGTGGGAAAGAAATAAATGAAAAGGAAAGGACATAGAGATGTCTGAAAATATGAGAAGGGAGCACAAAAAGAAATGGAGAACATAATAGTAAATGAGACATTCCATCTTCATATACAGCTAGTAAATGAAAAAAAAAAAAAAAAAAAGATGACAAATTAATGAGGAAAAACCCCCACAAATCAGGGTAAAGCAGAGCCAAAAGACAAAACAAAATGCCACTATTAGAGGAATATTATAAGAGATTTTTCTCTCTAACTTGGAAGTTTGAAAGCTAGCAGAATGGAAGTATTTCAGAAAGATGAGCATGGGACTATTGTCAGCAGCGTGATTAAGAGCTTCATGTCCGTACAGTAGCCAGCATGTCTTACATAACAGGGTTCAGAATCTACTCCCATTATAGCTAAAGTCAGTGTTTGATAAATGCATTCAAATTACTGAGTTACCTGCCTATTTTCTTAAGC
Source organism: Leptosomus discolor (assembly GCF_034619465.1). Lineage (NCBI taxonomy): Eukaryota > Metazoa > Chordata > Aves > Leptosomiformes > Leptosomidae > Leptosomus > Leptosomus discolor. Next base: position 33,019,252 of record NC_141399.1, on the reverse strand, counting down.
CATTTATTAAGTGCACTTCCGATGCAAAAAAGCTCAGTACAAAAGGGAAAGTTTGATACTTACTAGCTTTGGATGAACAGGTAAGAGTAAGCCAAATCAAACCTATGGACAATTTCTTATTTTGGGTGACATTAAAAACTTCCAAACACTTGAAGGCTTAATCTAGGCTTTGTTTCTCTATGATTAATACTATAATCAGAAGAATAGTTCATAATGTAAAAGGCTACAAAAAGATTTTACCTTATTTACAGAACATAAAAGCTATGACAACTCAGCCATCACTGCAAAGACCGTGTCTTTACATTGGGTCCAACATTTCTAATAAATGGCTTAGCCTTATTCAGTAGTTATTTTTAAGGAAAGAAGTAGTCCTTAAAGAATTATGAATGCACTTATGATGATAGGGACAAAGCATAACATTTAGATAAAACATTAGATATGCAGTAATTAGATCTTTCTATCTGTTGATTACGGAACAACTATGCCTGCAAATATGGTGGTGATCTTCATGGAAAACTTAAAGGAATCAAGAATGGTGAATTCAGCTTCTAAATGGAATGCCAAAAGTAACACTAATAGTCAGATGCTTTAAAGTATATAAAACATAAAGAATTTTAGTTTATTTCTCAAAGAAGTATAAAGAAGGTAACGTGACATGATTAAAACATAGCAGACTTGAGGTTATGAATAAGGTGAAAATTTCTTTTGAAATACATTGCAGTTTAGCTGTTTGAGTAATTAACTATCTGTGGATATAAACATTTATTGTGGAACATATTTTTACCTAAAACTTGTGCTCCCTTGATGTACAGCCAAATGATACTTAAGATGTGAACTTCTGAAGAACAGGCCTTGTTAACGTGTGTGTAAAAAAAATGAGACAAAATACTGTCAAGACAACAGATCAGGGGGTGGCACTCCTATGGAGGAAGTCAGTACTGTACTAAAAAGACACCAAAGAAGAAAAGGCAGAATTTTCCTTAGAAGACACTCAACATTTTATAAAAGAAAGTTGAAATGACCATTGTACATAGCATTAAGAAGTCCATCTGGGAGAAGAGATCCCATTTAGCAAAAGCAGAGAGGCTGAAGAAAAAAGAAAAGAGGAGATTGGGTGTGAAATCCAGCCCTCTTTGAAGTCAATGGGAATTTTGCCATCGATTTCACTGGGTCAGGATTTCACGCAAGGTGGATGCAGACTGTGCTTTGTGATATCCATATTGAATTGAGGTTTCTGATATCAAAAGCTGTATTAAAGTCACCCCCACATAAAACTAATATAGCAGAGTACAGATTTTTTTTTTTTTTTAATGAGGGAAAGTGAAAAGATTACAGTTAAAACCTTTCTGTTAATATAATTAAGCAGAGACAGAAGGAAAGTCCACATTTCAGCATTTACCTTCTGTATCCGTTTTTTTTCTCTTTCACTTTTCATCCCTGAACACTCTTATGCCTCTCTGCTTCCCTCCTTATACTCACTTGAATGTTCAACTGCAAATTCCATGGGGAAAGTAAGCTGACAAAAACATACTCCCATTTTTGTACAATCTAGCCCCTTAAGCTGCACTGTTCAATTTTGGGGTAAAGCTTGTTATACAGAGTTTTTTATATATATTTTTGTATACATTTTTCAGTAAGTAAAAAACAGGCCCAGATGTTTATTTTGTTATTAATAAAACAAATTCAGATGTACAAGCAACAAATAAGAAAATGTCAAGTTTGAGTGACGTGGCATTTGATGTAAACAAATAGCATTTAAAGTGCTATTTTCTAACATTGTGACCAAGAAATAAAAGGATAGGTTATTAACAATATACTACAACAATATATTAACAATAAACAATACTTCTTATAACGGGGAAAACCAGATCCCTAACAGGATCTTTTTCATGAAGTGCATTCAAAAGTTACAATAAGCCTCATGTTTTTAGGTAGGTTATCTTTAACCTGGTGGGAAGATACATTTCCCTTGTCCAAAATTGCGTATTACATGACAGCCAGTAACTTTCACAGAAATCATATCCAATTAAAACTGGGAACAAAAGAAAGAAAAAGAAAATTTTACACGCTATACAAAAGTTTGCCTTCTCTCTAATTAAAATTACTTCTGGAACCTAATGTTAAAAATGTGTGTTCATTCCACACATGTATTTAATAAAATCAGTGGTGCTATTTAATCAGATGCTGGAGATTTAAGTTGGAAATAATGAATATCTGTTCAGAAAGTATTCATATATACCTTACCTGCTCTTTCCTACAGTTTGTTAAATGTATTTTCAATGCAAATACATCAGGTGTTTTCATCTCTCTGCTGTCCTTTACGAAGGCAATCCCACAAGGGTGAAATGCTGGCCTCCTCTTTTTCCTTCCCTGCTGTGCCAAGAGAACAACTAAGTTGTAACTATCATAACGTGAATGATGCCTACCTAAAGTTGGCAGATCTGTGTCTAATATAATTTGGTTTTAATTTAAAAATATTCTTGCTCATAGAACACAGCAGTTCAGAACTATTGTTGTACATATAGCTGAAAAAATAAGAGCTGAATATTTATGAGCCTCTGTGAAATATTCCTTTTAAGCAACTTCTTTTCTGTAGAGAAAGACAGGATTCCTGAGTTAAAGTAGGCATCCTCTTGCTTTTAATGTCAACAGTGTCAAAGATTTTGTTGAGTGTTAATTACTAATAACTATCAGACCTAGCTGTCCCTTTCTGTCACGTAAATATTTTCTTTTAAAAACTGAAGTGATAAAAAGATTTTTTCAAAAACAAACTAGTTACTGAACTTTAACTGAAAGGTGATAAAAATACTTCTTATGTTTCATTTTTGTATTCTGAATATATCCAATTCAAGAGTATTGTTATTCAATAGAAAGATGAATAATAGTAGGAAAACAAAACATACAGAAAATTCATTGACCAGGTTTCCAAGACATTGCAATCCTTCACTGCCAAACCAGATCTTCTCCATTTTCCTTATGACTTAAGGCAAGTTCTTTTCAAGGGGAATTAATCAGTAGCAAATCAACAAACTCACGCATGCCACTGTGTGCCTCACATTATACACAAATCATTCTGCAGAAAAATAAATTTTCCAAGGACCAGGTATGTAAACTCCAAACTCTTACCTAATTACTGTTTAACTACAGTTATCTATAAATCTCTCTATCTATGGCCCCTGAAGATTCATATTCTCAGTTATCATTTAAGATCCAGATACTAAGAGTTGATAACTTGCTTTGACGTACGACTACAGAAGATTACACCTCATTCAAAATAAAGGAAAATCAGGCTAGTTTTGCGTTTAGGGGATTAAAAAAATTGACAAAATTTCCCTTGTTTTAGATGACTCTAGAAGATCTTGCCTTTGAACATCAAACTTATTAACTGTAAAGAAAAAGCCACGTGATGTTGCATGAACGAATTGTTATATACAGTGAAATAAAAACTAATTGCTAAGACAATGTCCTGAAACAACTAAACATTATTTTTTCAGCTTTTAGATGAGAATTTTCTGATTAAATATAGTCCATTGCTTCTGAGAAAAAAGTGAGTGTTCTAAAGTTTATCTTTTTTTCTTTTCAAAGCTGTTTTCTTTCAACTGTCATTGTGAAAAAGATGGCTAAGTGTTTTCAGAAGCATTTGTCACTCATTCGGCCTTTACCTACGTTCAGCTAATGCTGCGAATTGTAATATTTCAATCCCTTCCAGAAATTAGAAAAACAGTACACGCAATGGCAACAAAAGCAACAGTAACTTTCTACTAAAGGTTACACTGAACTGTATTGTCTAAAATATTTTTCACAGACCCTTTTAGGACCAGAAACATGTATAATACCTCATTGTCTTCAAATTGCTGAAGACATTTATAAACTGAATGTTATTTTGGCTAGACCTATTAATTTTAGAGTTCAGCATGTTTTTTAAACACTTGTTTGCATCAATTCAACAGAAAAATAGTAACTTTCAATCATGTGCTTTGAGTTTTCTTTCAAAATTTCTGTATTTAGAATACATTATAACATATACTAGGTTCTCAATTTCTGTCCAGTGAGTCAGCTTTTTTTTGGAGGATAATTATACACATGTAATAAGAAAAATGTAATTACGTATCAATACTGAGATCGACAGTCATCCCTGATGGTCACCCTTGTCTTCTTCAAATCATAGGAGTTGCACTCTTCGTAAGCATTTTCTTGTGATGTTTCTTATATTTTACATTTTAGTCCTCTGTCTTTGTTTGGTGTCTTGGTTTGTTTCTAAAGGCTGACAATAGACCTGGGATAGAGAGGTGGGAATGGAAAGAAGAAGAAATGGTGGTGCTATGTTCAGGACGTCTAGTGAACAATTTAGCTCTTACTGACTTGAAGGAATGGGCCTGCATGTAAGTCTCCAAGCATGTTTTAACTTTCACCAGAGCTGCTGAACCCAAGCTAAATTGTTGCTGGGAAATCAAGCTAAAATTTGTAGGCATTCTGAGTTCCTGAGTTACTTTAAGCATCAGTTTAAATACACAATAAAGTTTATTTATTGACCAAGCAACAGTTATTTACAAATGTATTAGAGATAGCAACCACAGGGGGGGGAAAAAGCGCACTGTTAAAGCTCCTGATAGTGTTGTCACATCAGCATTACAGGAAAAGAAATTTAGGCTACAAACAAGAAGCTGGTTTATAACTCCCAGAAGGGTGAGATTCTGAAGCAGCCTTCTCATGGGGTAAGGTGAGAGGATGGAAACACAACAAAGCAAAGAATACATTCATTTTTAAATGAAGCTTGATAAATTTAAAGAACCAGTCTCAGCAGAGGAAGGCCTTTCTAAGCCTGTATTCCCAATAAGATTAAAGGGATTGCTGAAATCACTTCAAGCCCACTGAGGTGCTGTCCAGTGAGATATTAAAAGGATATGCACACTTCAGAAAAGGCACATGATTGTTGGGAGGACTCTGCAAATGAGGTCAGGTTTGTCTGTATATGAGTTAACAAGAAAACTTTGCAGTTTGGTTGAAAATGAAACAACCCCCAGGTTGCACTGCAAATTCAATGAAAAACACTAGAATGCTTTGTCTCCACAGTAAAGGCTGTAAGCATACAGACTGTAAAGAAAAATGAGTATCATGAAGGTAAGCCCTGTACCAATTCACCAGGTGGTTTGGTTGCTTGATTTTATATTTTGTACTACTCTAGCTCTAAGCCTTAAGCCTTTCTATAAACATTGCTCCTCTTAAAGAACAAGGTGTGAATGATGTAGCATTTCTGCTTTAACAGCATTGCCGTGTCTTTAACAATTCCAGAGCCTTTTGTATAGTATTTGACTACTAAGGCAGTCTGCTCCTTCATGTCAAAAACGTATTTTCTAGTGAAATTAAATACACTTCTGTTATTGCAGTGAAAGACTAAGGTAAATCAAAAAAAGATGACTGGTAGGCTAACTTCTGAACAAATACGAGTCAACAATAACGGAGAAATTTATATAATCACAAAATAATCCATTCTTCTCTAGAAAAAAAAAACCTATGAAGAGTTCTCTCATTACAAAACGCTGAAGGTCACAGTTAATTGTCGTAAATTATCATTTGCCTTAATTTCAACATAAGAGAAAAAAATACTTAAACGTGTGGCTGGTGTTTTTCATGTAAAGGAAGAGTAGGTCATGGGTTTCATAGCACAAATAAAAAATGCTTACTGATTACACACAGAACAGGTTGGCTGTGCAGTATTGTCTTTTTCACCACATATCTAACACTGGCTCCTTAGGATTAAAGCAGATCCCGAACACCATGGGGTTTGGCATCAGACAGGCCTGTTCGGCTTGCAAGGATAGCTGTTTTATGCAGCAGGTTACCATAGCAACTTGCCCCAATTTACATGGTGAATAGCTGCATAAGTTAATGTGACTCAATATAAGCATTCACTCCCAGTTGAAGATTTCAGCATGTTAGCGTAACACAGACAGAACTCCCATGTAGAAGTCAGAAGCTGAAATGCCTAGGCATAGCCGTTTAAATGTCTCAAGCCCATCTTCCTTCCACAAGGGTTCTCTGCAGCTTATACCTTAAGCATATTCCCTGCTCAAAATAGTCAGTTACTAACTTGAAATCTAGCTTGCACAAGTGGAATAAGACTTTTCTATGTGAACTTAACCCGCACAATTAAATACAAACTTAACCAACATCTTCCTCCCATGCTGTGTTCAAAAGAAAAAAAAAAAAAAAAAAAGAACAAAACCCAATGAAACACCAAAACCCAAACCCCAACAATTTATTGCATGGACTTTGAGATGAAAAGGCAGTTTCTTGTGCAGGAAGCTTGGGTCTGCTTCTGTCCTTAATTACTTAATTCAGCCCAACAATGCAACTTCAGAGTCTTACTTCTAGGAGCATTTTAAACATTTAGCTGGACTGAGGGCAAGACACTGAAACTCAACAACTCACCATATTTTTCATTAGCATTGTGCCTAGTCTTAATCAAGAGCTACTACTGACTAATATGCACTAGTCCCACTTACATACTTCTGTAATCTTACATGCACCTACACACGCATTTCTAAAAGCAAATTCCAATGTATGAAGGAGCTACTGAAGTAGGGCTGATCAGTTTTGCAAATACACATTAAAGTATCAAAGATCAGATGGAAGTTCTTCAGAATAAAATCTGGGCATTGTTTTAGATTGCGGCTAAAGTATGAGTCAATATCATGATACTGCTGAAGGCAAATATCATGCTGGGATCTACAAACAGGAGCTAATACTTGCAAGATATATGAAGTGATCCCTATTTACACAGCACGGGTATAATTTCTGTTGAAATAAGAGTTTCAGACATTGTGTTCCAAGAGATACATGGAGAAGAGCAGTGAGATGGATGAGAGGTCAAAAGAAATATGCACTGGGAAAGAGAGCTGGGCGTTTAGCTGAAAGGAAGACTGAGTTCTTTAGGAATTTAAGAGGCCCTTGTAAAAAGGAAGGAAATAATCTGGTTTTCATGTTTGTGGGCTTAAATTGCAGTCAGAAAAATTAGGGTTAGATCTGGAAGGGAAGGTGAAACCTTTCTCACAGTAACGATGAAGGCTTAGAGTGTAAAAAACCAGAGCAACTGTAGGGTGTCCATCAGTGGAGATCTTAAGGAATATGTTAGATAAACTTTCACCAGGAACAACAGAGTATAGTCAACAGGATAGTTCTATTTAAACTCTTTCAAGCCTAGTACGTTATATTCTGTAAACTGGAAATTAATATGGTACTGATAAGAAAAATGAAGATTTTTCTCCCAGTAGTCGTCTTTTTTTTTTTTTTTTTAACTCAGGTAAGCATTGGATTAGTCATAAATAACTTTCACCTCGTACCACAGAGATTTAATATTCCTTAAGTAGGGAGGGGAGAAGCAAGAGTCCAAAGAAACAGTTTGAAAAACTGTCTTTCTTAAGATAGTGTTCCACATGCATGAAACGAGTATTGAAATTTCCTCTTCCATGTTATTTTGGATCATCTTTACTCAGAATTACACTGAATTAAATTATATTGATGATATTAATTTATTGCCAATCAAAGATAATTTATTGATCAGTCACACAATAGCAAATAAGTGTATTCTTAACCTGAGCTCTTTCATTCATTATACAGGTAAAGGGTTGGACTGGTCTTTCCTACAGCATAGCTTTTCAGATGGGAAGTATTAGTCATAATAATGACAATTATAGCCATTTAGCTTTGTCTCCTGCTGCTCTTACCTCGGGCTTTACAACAAATGTTCTGACGATCAAGAGAAGCAAGCTTTAAGTCAGTGACAGGATTTTGCAACAGAATGGAAGTTATTGAGCATGCACTGAAGTTAAACGTAATGCTACAGCTGAAATGTAAATTAGAGAAGGAAAGCTACGGTTAATGACGTTTTGTTTCTGAGCTATGGGAAAGTTCTAACTGCCTAATATTCTTACTGCTCTGCTTGAAGATATGCAAAGACACTCCAATCAATTACTTTCAAAGGAAAATCTCCTTTACCTGAAATTACTTTTTTTTTTTTTTTTTTTTCCCTTCTAAAATTTCATTCTGAAGTGATCCTGGATTCCTTCATGATCAGTAATTGCCCTTGATGATCAATAAATGCATTTATTAAGAAAAGTAACTGGGCTCGATATATTTTAACAGTGGAATTTTTTTTTCTATAGAGACATAAATAATATTTCATATCTCTGAGTTCAGAGATATTCAGATAGTGGCCCTAGGACCATATGCTCAGTATGAGCAACGGTTTGAGGAATTCCATAATGCCTGTCTGAGTACAAAAAAAAAAAAAAATGTGGATGAGACAAAACACATGATCCAGTTACACAACTGGGAAGTAGTGCTGATCTCCCCGCCTTCATCAGTGAATTTCAGAACATACAATTATTGCAAGATTTAGAATCAACAGATACCTATTTTTCTGCTTGTCATAGTTTTGTTCTTTTTGCTAAGAGTGCTTGTTGGTTTTTTTTTTTAAATAGAATATTCCAAAACCAACGGTGTCCATAGAATAAATAAAAATACTGAAGTTATTTTAAGAGTAACTTAAACTTTAATCTTAGAAAAGACCGAAGGAGAATACTGCTGCTATCCCTATTTTTCAAATTAAAAAAAAACCAAACAAAAACAAACAAACAAAAAAAAATCAGAAACAGGCTGGTGAACTGACTTCCTGAAGCGGAAGAAAAAGAATCTAGGTTTCTGAAAACTTAGCCAGAGGCTATTTAAATAGGACATACTTTCTTCTTCTAACTCCAGGTAAGCAATTTCTAAAATTTAATTATCTAATTTCGAAGTCTAAGCATTCTAAGAACGTCTGGAAAAGTATCACCTCTCATTTTATATACAAGGTATTGAAAAAATTAGTACTTTACTTAGACTTTCTTAAATCTATTAGTTTCAATTACTAAATAACATACTTGAATGTAAGGGCATATGAAGACTTTCTTAAATGTATTAATTCCAATTACTAAATGACATACTTGAATGTGAGGGCACACGAACACACAAAATACAGCTTTTTTTTTTTTTTTTTCCAAAGAAAGAGGCATGTTTTAAAGAGTCTCTGCAAGAGCATATTGTATTGTTATGCACAAATTGTATTGTTATCCACAGGTAACAGACCAAGTTCTACATTAGATCTCTGAAAAAAGAACATGGTCTTCTCTTTTCAGCTTTCTTCTAATAAATACTTTATGTATAGCTTGAAGGTGCATGGGCAGGAGACTATCCAGTGTCTAGTCTCTTGAAAGTCTGTTTCAATAATAACTAACTCAACTGAAGACCCTAAAGGATACTGAAAATATATGCAATATATCCTGGAAAGCGTGATACTTAACAAAATTGTGCTCTCTTTTCAGTACTGCCGAAACAAACGTGCCATGTTTTAGTGGTGGGAAACAAATGTGACAGAAAGCTATCTGCCTTTGAGAAGCTTTGCTGAAAGAAAAGGCTGAAATAGGTGTGGCTTGTTACAAAATCAGTAAGATTCAAATTGTTACACGTCTTAAAATGAAGAAAGGATTTCCAAATTGCACATTTTTTCTAGAATACAGGTATGATTGCTGGTATATCAACAGCCCAAGTTCACAACATATTGAATGACTTATTAAAGATTCATGATACAAGTTTATTTCCTAACAACACTGCAAGAATATGTTGTTTTCCACTACAAGAAGCAACGCTTCTCAAAAGCGTTTACAACTCTCAAATTGCAAAATTTAATTTTCAAATCAAATGCAGCATAATGAGCTTCATGAACTCCTCATTCTTTACACCCAGGCTTAGCTACAAACATAACGCAGCAAAACAGATTAGAACAAGCAAACCAGGTGTATTAAAGAATTCTGACATACTGAATGAGCATCTTTCTCTTGACCAGTAGCAATTCAAGGTAGTCTTCCAAAGAACAAGGCATGGTCATGTTAACAGCCTATCTATCTTCAACTCTGAGTTGAGAAAAACAATGAAATTATATGCTCTTTGTTGAACATAAGTGAGCAAACACTCATCAGATTAAAATTATTTTCTATAATGTCATACAAAAGCAGCTCATTGTTGACACATACCTACATATAACCTATGTCTAGTATCTATTCAGAAGGCTGTGATTCTATTATAAAAATGCTGTTCTTATCTGACAGTACCATGGTGGCAAGGGGAAATTAGAGGTAAAAATTAGAGAAATGAGAATCAGAAGCACCAATCAAATTACAAGTATATTAACTGGAACGTTACTAAATCTGAGCTTTTGAGCCCAATTTTAGGAGACTGATAGTGTAATCAATTATACGCCATGCACCAAAAACTTTAGCTCTACTTCTGTGTGAATATCACTGACTGGAAATTTTGAAACCTGATTATTTCTATTGATCCAGTCAAACAGAATCAAAATAAAAGAACCACCACACTTTTCAATTAACTACTATGAAGGCTACCGCTGTTTAAACAAACAAAAGCCTGAATTTGGTGCAAAAATAGACATAGCTGAAAATTTTCAGGTTTACACATTTTTCTATATTAAAGACAATAAAATATTATATCACAAAATATTAAATCTATTTTGAATTAGTTTTCCTCACTTTTTGATCAATATTATCAAAAGATACTCAAGAGGGAAAAGCTCATGGCAACTTAACTCTAAATTACTCAGTCCTTTAGGGTAGTTTTGTCTTGATGTTCTCTTTCTTAAAAAGACTAAAAGTCATTTAACTCAAAAGTTAGGTTTCATCAGAAAATAAATTAGAATATCTGCTTTTATAGAGAAAATTCAAAATCGCTAAGTAAGATAAGGTAGAAATATAAAAGTAACTTAAAAACAAGTGCCCAGATATATCACTGCTTCCAGGTGGGTTTTGATCTATCGTGCACCTTTCTGAATAGTGGCAAAATCTTAATAATTCCTGCTGATCAAGGAAAGTTAGTTAGAAGGTTGTCAAGGCCTGGAAATCTGTTCCCTGCAGTGCTTATTCTACAGATACTTTGTGAGTGCCCAGCTTGCTGTTATGACCCCATCTCTTTCTTCTGCCTGGCATAATCTCCCCAGACAATGTTCAGTGTTTGCCCAGGAAAAGTATCATCTCCCCTCTCTCCAGACAGTGTCACCTCACTCCTTTATAAAAGAAATAAGATGCAAATTTAGAACAAAAAGCTCAATCAAATGTTGCCTGTCACACTGCAACTTGACAAATTCACAACGTACAAAAATAGATGAGGTACACAATTTACAGTGGGGCTCAGAATCCAATTCCACAAATAAATTGTAACTTTTTCAAAGTGTTATTAAAAAACATGATAAATTTGAATAAAACTTCATAAATGTCAATAAGCGTCTTTCCCGTGACATGCCAATGTATAATTGAAGAAAAGCCCAGGAGAGGCAAGAGTGTAGTTTTCCCATGATAGTCATTTCCTTCTGCTTATGCTGTGACAGCTGGAGAGTGAGTCTTAATTTTTTTAGAAGTGAATTTTATTGCTTTAGAGAGTTAGTTTAGCATATCACTTCAGAAATGCCCCAAAGCTACAAGTAAACGTACTGTTAGCCAAATAGCTTCTTATTTGTAAGATTCCGAGTTTAGGGCTGCAGTTACCAAATTATGTTTTCAATACCTTACCAAGTATTCCACAGGTGGCTTCTAAATCTTATGCCTGTTGGAACATTTTCAATTAAAAGTTTTATTATAAGGATCCATGATAGTCTGAGAAGTGTTGATGGTAGATAATGGGCTATAATCCAATGAATTTGGGAATCAGTGACTTAAAGGTTATCCTGGAAGTAAGAATAATCCACGGAGTCTAAGATGTTCTAAAGAAATAGTTTTTCAAAACATGACAATAATTCTTAAAAAAGCAGTAAAATTCCTTTTCTGAAAAAGATAATGATTCTCAGCTTGAGAATAGCTTATCTTAAATGAAACAAATATAGTTTATAATTAACAATGATTTACGTCTGCTGAGAATACAAAAAAAATTGCTGTTTCAATCGTAGAAAGTTTTCTAATCATTCAAATATCATGCCAATATGTTTCCCACTATACGAAATTCTTGGATAGATGTGTGATGGATAGTTTAGATCAGCAGATAAGGTAACTCTACAAACAGCTTTGTCTTCTGGAGGCATATCATTAATTTCCAAACACACCAAAAAAAAAGATCATTGCTGTATATTTAAGGAAAACAAGGTAAGGCAACATACAGTAGTGACATAAAATATGGTAATTATGCTGTATTTTTTCTCTAACGTACAAAATTTTCCAGAGATGAAAAGATAAATTTATCAGAGATGACTCAGTTACTATTAAATGACAGCTTGTCTTCTGATTGAAGATATGCTGATATCTTACAGCTAGTTCTTATAATAAAGAATGCTTCTGCCATTAACCAATTAAGACACTATCTTACAGGCTGAATTTATTAATAATGATTTTATTCCTCTTTGCAGAAAGGAATCTCAAATGGGCAGGAAAAGCTCCATATGGTGAGACTATACTCAGAAAGTACACAAACAGTGTCCCAGGGAAACAAGAAAAATCAAAGGCTAAAAGAAGGACAATGACTAAACTAATACATTTATGACACTGGTAGAGTACACTTACATTTCTCAAGAGATGCAGTTCATGGATCTGGAATGAGAGTTTATCCAAAGAAATTAGCAAAGTAACCCAACACCCAAACACTAAAATGTCTAATAGTTTTTGAGGATAGCTCAATAAAAGTGTAAACAAAATAATCATACCCATTTTAATAAAGAAAAATAAAAAAAAATATTGTAGAACTACAAGTACAGTTTTGAAGACACTTCTCTAGCTGTTGGAAATGTTTCTAACAGGTGAGGATTTGACCAGATATGCTTTCCATCTGGCAAAAAAGCTACTCAGGGAAGGATTGTGTAAAAATCTGTTTCTCCTTGTTTAGAAATTTCTAAATTATTTTCTGTAAATAGTGAATGAAGTAATTGGACATTTTTGGAAGTACATTTGCTCATTAATTTTTGAATAATTTTCCTTCATACATGTACTAGCAACCTGTACTCACAAAGAGAACACAAACACCAGAACACCTGAATTTAAACTACATTATAAGCAACAGTTCTGGAATATGGTGTCCTACTCTGCTCTTACATATGCCACAGTGAAGCAATAAAGCATGAAGCAATGGCCATTCAAGGGCATATATTGCAACAGCAGCAATACTAAAAAAGATCTGTCTCCTCAACTCACCTGCAGCAAATTTATCAACACAATGATCCCTGTTTTTCAGGTCACTGTATTAGTAAAGTCATATTGATGTTCCTGACGATGACAAGATGTTTCTTATTATCAGTCTTACTATTTCTCCCCCTTTCTGACCTTCAGAATTCAGAAAAAATTTACAATACATAGCAAAGTTATGATCAGTAATAGAACGAAAAATACAAGAAAACTCTTGTGGTATTATGCTAAACTTACAGGCTGTGATGGCTGAAATTTCAATGGACAGTCTTTTTACCTCTAAATAAAATATGCTTAAAGAACATATGAACAATTCTGCTGAGGTGTGCAGTGTGATATTTGGGCCCATTTATTAATTTGTATTTTGCATGAGGGAATTTAGAAACTAGCTGTGAAATAAAACTGCATTGAAAACACATTTGCTAGATACAGGCAGTCTCTTTACGGTATTTATAGAGAACATAATTCTAATAAAATTTGCCTTTAACTCAGTATGGAGTATCCTTCTGTCTTTTATATAGGAGAAGGTCGTACAGACTCAAATTTCTTGTATGGACCTTCTGTGTTTCTGGGTTCTGGGTCACCTGGCCACATGCTTGCAGGTTGGTATGACTCAGCGTGCAAATACTGTTTGCTGTGATCATCAGAATTCAGCAAAAAGAACTACCAAAATCTTAAATCTGGGAAATCAAGGTCATCTTATTACAGTTAAAACAATGAAAAACACTTGGTAACTGCAGCATGCAATGAAAATTCATACCATGATACTTTCATTTTCTTACAGGCACGAAGGGTATTTTGCACTACATTTGACTGTCATTCTACCAAAGTTCAAGCACTGCAAGCAGATCAGTGATCACAATTCAATACTTTTCTATTTATTGTTTAGGATTATGGCACTCCTTTTCCCGCAGCACAGGCAAAGAAAAATTAGTATTTCACTTCAAAGAAACAGTCTGAATTTACTATTCAAATATTACAGAAAATGTACAAAAACGTCTTACAGGACAGGTGATGAATATTTTATTTCTAGCAGTAGTTTTCTTCCTTTGTACCTTTTAACACATGGCTGATCTCTAACACTTAGCTCTTCTAAGAGAATCGAAGATAGTTTCAACCACATAAGTAGGAATTAAAGTATAAAAGTCTACTAATTCATAAACATACCATCAGTGTAACATCCAGAGAAAATCAGCTCCTCTATGCTGTTTCTTTTCTTTGCTAAGCCTACTCTTGTATTTGTTACGGCCTGTTCTTTTTAGTCTCTCTTTAAACAGGTCTTTCCATAATCATAACTGTTTCTGCCTCCATGTCTGGACTGTCTGATAAAACAGATTGTACTTACTCTTATTTCATCTATCTCTTTGATGATATGTGTTAATAGCTCAGCAGTAAAACTATTTCTAGCCATGAACGTGTATGAGACACCATCATTTGTCATGACTTATTGGTGCTTCAATAGTTGACATTAAAAGAAAAAAAATCACAAAGCCCAGACAATCTGAATTGAATTCACAATGTACTTTGGCAGGATTCTCAGAAGCACATGCCTATAGTTTAAAAAGTGTAGCAACAGTTACCATATCAGCTAACACGCCTCAGACAGAAAAAAACCATCAAATTCAAATGGATGACCTAGTATGAAGTGAAATAAAAGAGCTGTCAGTGCTTGTTCAAAGATGATTTACACGTTTGCCATTTATACTGAGATACATCTTTGCCAATACTGATTTCTCAATGAGCTAAATTGCAAATATCGTATTTGCAGTCACTGATTTTTTTCTTTTTTAAAGAGATTTAATTGTGGCAAGAATGTGTTTTCATGATTCAGGGCAGCCATCTACAGTATTCTATTCAAATAGTACAGAATAAAATAGAATAGAATAGACCAGACCAGACTATTTCAGTTGGAAGGGACCTACAACGATCATCTAGTCCAAATGGGTGAATGATTATGAATTGTGATCCATAAGACACCTAGCAACACCACAACTGCTGTTTAAAAAGGTGGTTAATTTTTTGGCATGTATGAACTTATTAAACCAGACACCAAATAACAAAATGCAAAACCAACAGTTCTCAATACCAGACTAACCTGCCATCTAGAATTTAGAATCTTCTTTGACAAAAATCACTAAAGTCATACTTCGTCTTTTTTGAGAATTCAGTAAGAGAAAATGTGGTACTGTTTAATCCATAGTTAAAGTGTATTTTCATGGTGGCACGTCATGCCCTGCCCAGGTTACCCTGAGCTGTTTACAGCCTCATTGCTCCAGATGTAGAAAGCAGTTGTGTACTAATGGGAGTAGCATTTAATTGGCATTGCAATTGAAGAAGTCAGAGAACATCAGCATTAAGTTGGTCTCAGTTTAGATTGCAGCACATGAATTAAAATAACAGATGAAACCTTCTGTACCAGAACAAATTCGTTGGTCACTCCTGAAAATGTTAAGCGTGAGCTTGCATGACAAACATTAAAGAATGTTTTCCTATGAAAGAACATGATCTTGAGTATCACTTAGAAAGGTTTTTGAACAAATTATATCCACAATGTCTTTGATTTCATTTTAACCCTGTTTTCATTGATATGTGCAACTGACATTTCAGAGCAACATTAAAAAGCAGTTGCACTTGGGCTGAACAATAGAAGCTCTCTACAAGAGAGCTCTTTCTATTTAAACACTCAGAGGACTTAAAAATTAATTGCCAAGTACAGCATAGAAGGGTCATACCTTTGTCCTTATTTACATTCCCATGTAACTGTTTGGGACAAATAGAAGGTGATACAGGAAATGGATATAAATAAACACTTCCAAATTTTTGCCATTCCTTTCAGCTCTATACAAGAAATAAAGCAATGGTTTGGAAGGAGTTTCTAGATATTGGATGACAAAGTAGACTCCAGTGAAACATTATACTAGCATAATTTATAGCTCTTATGGTTACCCTCAGAGGTGATGAACTAATTTAAAATCTGGACCTTAAACACAAAGTTGTTGAAGATACCTCCAAATTTTAATGCATGTTTATCTAAATTTAAACTTACTAATTATACAGGGATTTGAATGGCATCTTCAAGCTGTACTTCTAAAGCCTGATAAACCACAATGCAAAGCTATGCTTATATTTAAAGTCCAAATATATATATATATACAGCAGGTATCTGGATTCTTTTCTTTTGGATTTCCAAATAAGCTGTTTTGTTAACATTGGGCGTCTATAAAGAAAAATAAAATCTACTGTGCAGTTTTGGAATAAGCAATAACTCCCTATGTCCCTATTTCATAACTAAGGCCTATTTTTTACACCCAGAATAGTCCTCGCAAATCCCATATTTTTGTCATTGCTAGCTGTAATTTTGACATATTAAGGGATCTTATTCAGTGAAAACTCTGTTGGGATAGAATCATGGAATAGCTTGGATTAGAAGGGACCTTTAAAGGTCATCTAGACCAACCCCTCTGCAGTGAGCAGGGACATCTTCAACTAGATCAGGTTGCTGGATCTGTCAAAGCAACTGTCAAACTATATCAGCATGTCTTTGAAACATAATCTTTATGGTTTACTGGACATAAGAAGCTGATTTCTGAAACTGAAATTAGGTCAGGGATCATGGACCTAGTCAAAGACTGGTACTTCAAATCCCATTCACAGAACTAACTCTGAGATTTCACCGTCACAAAACTCATCATTTTTAAGAAAAACTTTCAAAGAAAAGAAAAACTTTCAAAAAAAATTTTTTTGAAATGCCTTACGTATAGAGAAATAGCAGAAGAATCTGGGAATAAAACATGTATTCTTCAGTGATAAGTTCTTTTCCATCCTTAGGGAAAAGGATATCAGCGAGACTTTTCTGGGAGGCCTCACAACTGAGAAGTATACGAGATGTGTAGATTGCAAAACACAGATGGAGTAAAGGCGTGAGCACATGAACACATTATCACACATTTAACTAAGGCAGCCATTTGCTTCCTCGTGATACACATAAAGGAACAGTAAAAGAACAAAAATAAGATTTTCCAAGTGGATATGATCAGAACCAAGTAAAAACCTTCACAACCTCATCTTGTACAGAGCCTAGGGTGGAGAGTGTATGTGCAACTGTACCACGGCTACTTACTTAAACCACAGAGAAAGATGCATTTGATGGACTCCAAAGGCTTTGGAATGACACAGAAGTGAGTGCAGTTGCATAAAAATTATTTTTACTTCCTGTAAACTATGTGAATCACCTTTTTTTAATTTTTTTTTAAATCTCCCCATAAGCTGGCTATGACTGAATACATGATACCCCTGAGGCAAAGACATCACTTTAGAGTTACAGAGGTACTTATCAAAATTGACAGTATTATGGTTCTATCCACAGTATAACAATTTTCTTGAGGAAAATGTATATCTGAATATTCAGCAGATTTCATTAAACCATTTCTTCTACGCCACGTTCACATCCTTTGGGCTCTTTGATTTTCCTGAGCATTTCAGTGACTAACTTATTGGCATGCACATTTGCGCAAAGTTAATTTCAAAGTACTATGCATCAATATTTGCAAAAGAAAAGTAAAATCCATATACAAAAGTATTTGTGCTGGAAGGGCTTACTGCTGAAGGACTTACCTGATTTACCACAAAATCCCAATCTCCAGCAGTCAAGACCTACTGAACTACTCATGATCTCTAGAGTTCAAAATTATTTCAAAAACTTGATTTTAAAAACTATAGTTTGTTGTTTGTTTGGGGTTTTTTTTAAAAAAAACTGCTTATAAACAACAACCAGAAAAAGAGAGTTAAAATTTTATAGTGAACATGTTAACATCTTACCTCCACTGAATTTCAATTATAATTTTAGTAGATACAATTTTCATGGAGAATCATATTTGTAGAAGTCTATTGGACAGGCTTTTTTCCTGTTTACTTTTTGCATGGGAACAATATAAATCCAATGCTAGTTCCAATGCCAGCTTTGCACACGCTTAATCCTTTCTTTCCTTCCGTATCAGCCCCCTTACGACCAGATTAATTTTTCCCCTCTAGAAGAGTGAAATAACAGGTGATAGCTATGGAAAATACAGCTTTATTCAATTTATTGAGTGAATCATTGCTTCTCTGGTTCATTAAACTTCTCGGTAAGAAAATTCAAATTCATAAACATTTTTCTCCATTTCCAAGTACACATTCCAGTTGTGTTGCTCATCTACATTCAATATAAAAGATTAATTAAAGCATTAATCTATGCAATCATCTTCTAAGGGAAGTAATGACAGTTTCGTACAAAATTCACTTATATCACACGTATAATGCTGTAAACATATTTTGAAGAACCTCTCATAAAATCACATTGAGCTGAGGAAGAAATAGAGCCCCAATAGTGGTCCTTATAGGACTTTACTATTATTTTCTGAGTTGCAGTTGCTAAACTACATTGGAAACAGATTCTTGCTTGTATTTCCACTTCAGCAATATATTTGGATTCTACCAGTTGTGGACATTGTCAGGAACGATGCAAAGTAAAAATTAAAAAAATGAGTTAGAGGTCTCAAAACAAACTTTTAGCCAGGCTTCATATCCCTACGTGAAGATGATTCTACTTTACTTATCACTGCAGGATTTGTAGGAAAGGATGAAAACAACATATTAAGTTCTGCTTCCTTACTTTTCTACAACCAATGGAAAAGATGAGTTTATTTTCAGTTTTTAAAAAGCCAATAACACAATCATGTATGAAATTAACTTTGAAATGGAATGGAATCATCATACCAAATATTAAAGATATGAATGCTCATTGCTTATTGTATGAGGGCATGTTGCTATTACTTTTACTACTGGAAATGAAAGACTGAAAAAGTTCATGAAAGAACTAGGCTCTTCTCCCTTTAAAATCTGCATGGAAAAAAGTGGTAGAGAGATCCCAGTATTTGGCTTCTCCTGAATCAAGGAGGTGTATAAAATAGAGAATCTGAAAGTAACCTGGACAGCTCGTTAGAAGAATGCCTCCAGCACTCCTGTGCTGCTCTGCCTCTGTAAAATCTTGCACTCACACACAGCAAGTGCCTCAGAAAGCAGCATGTCAGTGGGATTATTGGGTAGGCAGAAACCTCGCCTGGGGAGAATTGTACCCTTTTTTATTCTTTTTAAAATATGATGTGCAGGGCTCACAAAAAACAGACCTGAAGAAAGGAGAGATGCTAACCTGCAAAAATGTGAAAGAAAATAAAAGGTGCTCTGGGAGCCAGCACAAAACACAGAATGAGTGGAAGATTTCTTATTCGTATACACGAATATGGCTACATTTCACTTCCTTCACACACAGCTATTCCACTTCTCTCTGTACTCCCACTTAACAGGCAGACAGTCTCCTGGGAATCCTCCCTCCAGGAGCTTGTAAGGGACATTATAAGTTTTCTGACCTTTATACTTCTCTGCTTCAGGGTCTTATGTCACAATTACCAGATCTTTAGTCAAGGACTGGAGGCTGCCAGTCACAGCTAGTTAACACCACTCCATCCAGCCAGGTCAACATGGAAAACTAACAAATGTTTAATTTGCAGGCCTAACACAGACATCAGGGCAAAGCCAAAGACTGTTTGCAATACAACATGGCATAACATATCAAACTGTTCTCCCAAGCTCAAACTTTACATCTGATTTTTGTATTTGAACATGATTTATTAAGAGTTATCAATTTGTGAAGGTTTAATAAGAACTGACAACAATATCTTTCAGGTAAAATTTTAAATATATTTAGGACAAGGAGCAATTTTCATTTTGATACTTTGCAAATACTTAATTTCGTATGATTGAAATCTGACTTGCTTAGGCTTGCCCACATGAATGCATCTATGATAAATCCACTGTATTACTTATAATAACTTCCAGCTACAGTTAAGGTCAATCAGTTTGTCATTACAGCAGTAGATGGTGAAAGGGAGTTGGAGGGAGTCAGATAATTAGCCTTTCTCCCCTCCTATTCTGTCCTTCCAATTTTCACCTTTTTCTTCCTTGGATCTCCCCCCACTGCATCTCTCCCTGGCAGACAGCCTTATCATGTGAACTCTCCTGATGTGGCACAGGGAGAAGCTCCAGGACTGAATGTGTTCACATCAGGGTCATGTCCTTCCCTTTTTATTGTTACAAGCATTTTTAACAGATGCTTATAATATGTAAATGGTATTTCTTGTAAATATAAAAATGTCCATATTTTTGTTTGGAAAAAAACATATTGCATTAAAAGGAAGGTTTTGTTATTTCAAAATTTGTCAAAATGAAAAAATAAGTAGATTAAGATACATTTACTCCTGTTGTATACAAAATTATCTATCTTTTGGTTGATTGTTTATCTTTTGCCATTGTAAGAAAGGTGCTGCCTTGAACCATTGACTTTGGCCCCACAGGCCAATTAATCTATTGCTGTTGTGCATACAATCATGCAAATATTAGTTGGAGGTAGTAGTTACCTTGACAGATAGGTATGTGCCAAAAAAGTGGAGGTCAATATCCCCTCTCCATGCTGGGTGTCCACATAGACTTTGAAAGAACCGAGACAAGGAAGCAGCTATCAGGATAGATTTATATTGCATATAGATTTAAGTTGCATGTATCCAAAAAAAAAAAAAAAAGAAAAAGTAAACCAAACTTGCAGGTACCAGAACCTGCAAGTGTAACATCCAGTGAATTGAGTTTTGATTACTCATGACCCTTCTTGGTAATCTCTGGGTCAGAAGACTGGAGGAGAACAGAAAATGCTACTTGATGAACATTCAGAGATAGTGAATGTTGTATAAAGCTACAGTTGATATCTATTGACATATTGGTATTTGGAAGCTTTGCAGATTAGGCCGTACCTGACCTTTGAGCCTGTGGCAACATCAATGGATGTTCTGCAAAGATTTCTGCCCTTAGCATTGTCATCCTTTATCTCAGTAAACATCAAAATCTGAGCACAAAAGACAGAAAATTAGCTATTGATTTTCCAGTATTGTCTTAACCTGCAGCTTAATTGAAGGTCAGTATATGTATTCCTGTCAAAGACAAACTTTTGCTATTCATTGTGGGTGTCTGACACAAAACTCTCCTCAAGAGGAAGAGCACAGGTACTCTATAGGCAGCTCACAAAAAGAGAATATGCAACCCAACACTTTCAAACATTCTCTAAGTAAAATTGAGGCATGGAGAAGACAAGCTGCAAAGTAATTGGATTAGACGTCAAAAGCTTTACAGAAAAGAAGGGGGGAAGAGGAAGAGAGAAAGAGAGAGAGGGAGAGACGGAAGGAGAGGGAGAGAAAGGATCAGAAAGAGATGAATGTGATTTTGTCATTATAAGACAACAAATAAATTGTCTCTAGAGGAAGTAGATTACTGCCTCTCTCCCCTGTGTTGTTCTCTCTCTCACTGAGGCATGTAAAACTGCAAATTCTCTTTTTCCTAACATTGTAAAACAGCAGCTTTTATGAATAAAAGTACCTTGTTTTATTAGAAGACAAATATAGTATGACAGTAAAACAGAAGTTATCAGATAATAGATATGAAAGATAATCCACATTTTTCTCTTATTTTCTGTTATTGCTCTTGCTTTGTTATCCTTTGCCATCCTCCTCTCATGAAGTATCAGAATGTGCCATTCTGTATCTGCCGTTCAAGAAAGTTGTAAAGATTATTTCTCAAAAAAAAAAGAAAAAGAAAAAAAAAAAAAAGAAAAAGAAAAGAGTAGTTACTTCTGTTCCCAAGACTTTCCAGATCATTTATGAAGCTTGTACTTTTACTCTGTCATTAATCTACTTTAAGTCTCTTTCTCCTCCACATTAAATGAACTCATTTTCTCCTATATATGCCAGTCGGCATCATCATATACTCCTGCTTCCATGCTAATGGCTGAAAGCCTGGAGAGATGAGCAAAGAAAAGAATCTTTATGTTTACTTAGCTCGATGTTACAGTGAAGCTTCTCAGATGGTGACAGTTAACCTAAAATATTTTGTAAAATCAGATAGCACTGTAAAATCCTTCATTTTTGTCACTGTAAGACTTTCTGAATGAGGTTTAGACTGTTGAAGGATGACTTGCATGATCACAAAGATATCGAGCAAAATCAACATTAAGTCATTCTCATTTAACTCACAAGATTTTTGCAGCTGGGAGAGCATAAGGACACCTGGCCTTACTAAAACTTTTAACATGGATTACTTGGTGGTGGATGAAGCAACTGTATTTATTTAACTGTTACTTACTCCAGAATGTTTGTATGCAAGAGCATATAAATCTGATAGCTAGTAACTCTTTGTATTTAAACATTCAAACCTCTTGAGTTACAGTTTAAAAAAATTAAGTTGAAATAAACGGATAAAAGTAGATCTAATCACAGCCACGGAGTAACATCTCAAAAAATTTAGCAGTCTAAAAGTGTTCCCTAGGGAAACTCAGTTCTCAAGTACTGGAAGGACAAAAGGATTCATAATTTTTAACAGTACTAAATATCTTCAGACATGAGTATTGATGGTCATACAGACACAACATAAGAGGCAGATGTTATATTCAGCAAGCAAGAATTTGTTCTTCATATCATGATTTTATTGAATTATTTACTTTTCCTTTGGTCTGCAACCATCTTCGGAACTTTCCTGGCTCAGCTATTTGAAAAAGGATTGAATGGATGGCACTGTACATCTTTCATAATCTGGTTATCATATTGAGTTTGTAATTGCAGAGTCTGAAATTCTTGCTATAATTTATAATAGCTAGCATATGTTTTTGAAGGGTTATTAACTAATAAATCTGTTACTTATTTTAAAAAATGTACGTGCTGGTCTTTCATTAGAAGGGCTCCAAGTCTGTGGATTTGTATCCAAACCAGTCAGAGCTAGATCTATGACATGCATCAGGATTGTGGGGTTTCTCACACATAATCTTGGGCTCAGACTACTGCCATAAAGCATGCACAATGGTGTGGAACTGTACAAAAGCTACAGTAGCAGGTCTATGAGATTGGAGCATTACTCACAAACAGCAAAACTTATGAGTCAGCTCTGGTGAGCATCCTAAATGAGTGCTGGTAAAACCTTTTGTATGGCATCTTTGTGTACACTATGCATCTTCATCATACAAGAAAATATTTTATGACTATATGAAATAATTTAAATATCTTAACATTCTATACCTATAAATGCAAGAGATAATTACCACAAGTCACTAAATGAATACAAGGAATCAAGGAAAAGTTTCAAGATATTCTTTTAAGGAATAACAAAATACATTTCAACTGTAAATAAATACCTGAAAATAATAAGGTTCCCTTCCTGTAACTCAACCCAGGAAGAACAGAAAACGCAGCTGAGGAAATTTAAAAAACTATTCTAAGATATAGACACCTGAAAGAGGTGTCTGAAGTACAAATAGGGAAGTATTAATACCACTGCAAAATATGGCAAAATTAATTTGTTCTGGAGAAGGGGGTTAGTACAACAGAGTCTGCTAAAGTAGTGAGGATTAGAAATTCTTGGCTTGTTCCATCCTGAAAAATAAAGGCTTCACAAAGGTAAGGTTCCTGCAAGTTCAGAAGGGTGATAGACACCAGAGAAGTAAATACCAGAAGAATTAGGATGTTGGAAGATGAGCAAGTAGATATAAACCAGCAATTAATGAGCCTTCTAAGACATTAGAAGGTTCCCAAGCAGTAGAAGAGGGAGCTCTTCAGTAACTTAGTAATGGTTTATGCATTTACAATTCTTTTTTTCAGTCTGGACCTTCCAATGATCCTATGCTATGGAGAAAATAACATTTCAGAGAGGAGAATACGGATGATGTAAAAATATAACAAACCAGTCTGGAAATGTTTTCATGCTTCCTAAATGATTGTCCGAGGTCTGAATTATTCCTGTAGTTATGAGAGCTGTGAGTCATACTCCTTGGCAAATCATAGCCAACTTCTTTAGACAAAGTTAACTAATGCTACAGAAATAAAACAGAGAACAAAAAACTTTCTGAACTCCTTCACAGCTAAAGAAACATGAAGTTTAGTAGTAACCGATCCAACTGCTCAAGTCACAGAAGGCAAGGTCAGGGACTGGAAGAATTAAGAACCGCCCACTGTAGGAGAAGATCAAGTTCAAGACCATCTAAAGAACCTGAACATGCACAAGTCCATAGGATCTAATAAGGTCCATCCACAGGGCCTGACAGAACTGGCAGATGAAGTTGCTAAGCCAATATCCATCACATCTGAGAAGTCATGGCAGTTTTCCAGTCATGAAGTTCCCACTGACTGGAAAAGGGGAAATGTAACTCCCGTTATTAAAAAAAGAGAAAAGGAAGACCTGGGGAACTACAGGCCAGTCAGTCTCACCTCTGTGCCCAGGAAGATCATGGAATGGTGGCATGGGTTCTCCTGGAAACTGTGCTAGGGCACATGGAAAACAAGGAGGTGATTGGTGACAGCCAACATGGCTTCACTAAGGGCAAATCACGCCTGACAAAATTTGGTGGCCTTCTATAACAGGGTTACAGCGTTGGTAGGTGAGGGAAGACCAACTGTCATCTACCTGGGCTTGTGCAAAACATTTAACACTATCCCACATGAAATCCTTGTCTCTAAGTTGGAGAGACATGGATTTGACAGACGGACCACTCAGTGGATCAGGAGTTGGCTGGACGGTTGCACTCAAAGAGTCAGTCAACGGCTCGATGTCCAGGTGGAGACCAGTGAGGACTAGCATTCCTCAGGGGTCGGTATTGGGACTGATGTTGTTTAACATCTCTGTCAGTGACATGAACAGTGGGATTGAGCGCACCCTCAGCAAGTTTGTTAACGACACCAAGCTCTGTGTTGCACTCACAGCCCAGAAAGCCAACAGTATCCTGGGCTGCAGCACAAGAATTGTGGAGGGAGGCGAGTTTCCCTCTCTACTCTGCTCTCATGAAACCCCATCTGCAGTACTGTGCTCAGCTCTGGGGCCCCCAGCATAAGAACGACTTGCTTGAGTGAGTCCAGAGGAGGGCCACAAAAATGACCGGAGGGCTGGAGCACCTCCCTTATGAGGACAGCTTGAGAGAGTTAGGGTTGTTCAGCCTGGAGAAGAGAAGGCTCTGGGGAGACCTTCTAGTGGCCTTCCAGTATGTAAAGAGGGCCTACAGGAAAGATAGGGAGGGACCCTTCATTAGGGAGTGTAGTGACAGGATGAGGGGTAATGGTTTCAAACTGAAAGAGGGGAGATTTAGATTAGATATTAGGAAGAAATTCTTTACTGCGAGGGTGGCGAGACACTGGATCATCTCATGATATTCTCCTGATGGAATATGCACTCTTCAGGGATTTCTTATTGCTTCCTTTCAAAACAGATTTTTTTTCCTCTCATCCAAATTGTGAATTGTGAGTACTACAGACAGCAGTATAAATTGGCATTGCAGTGGAGACCTAGCTGCACATCTTTCTGGCTATATTTATAACCCACCGCCACCTGTATATTTTGGATCTAATACAATGTATTTAGCACTAGAGTGACATTCTCTTTGGAGACTTCATTCACATACAAGATTCTCTGTATTTTCTTTCCAGGCTCACAACTCTTCATAGTAATTTGTGACAGTAGAATTAACCCATAGCATGTATTTTCTGAATTATCATAATTACCAGTGCTTTTCTCCTTTCCAGAGAGCTTTTTTGCCTCTTATTACACTATGTAAACTAAAGATTGAATGGCCACACCTTAATTCATGTCCTCTATTATTGAATAACTAGTTTATATATTTTTAAGAAAGATTGAAGAACTGACTTGTAAACTAGACAACAAAAATGAGAAGCTTAAAAACATAAACCCCATATTTATCTCTTCAAGTAAAATACAGCTGAGATACAGAAAGCAAGCTGTTCTCCAAGATGTGGACTTTAACATATAAACACACACATTTCCATACAAAGGTTCAAAGTCAGAGTTACAAAATGACAACTGCACCAGAATGCAATCAGTAGCTAGAAGATATGATCTAATGAAGAACCAGAGTACAAATTTTTTTTTTTGTCCTTCCAAAGCTTATGAAATCATCCTGTTCCAGTATTATAAAAATTCTGCTGATATGCCATACCTTCACAGTGGGAGTCTGTTTTTGTTCCTTTTAATTACTAGGAAGCTGGAAAAGACTTGGCTTCCCAAGAGAAAAAGGACTTGAAACTCAGCCAGCCATCTACAAGTGATCCTACAAAGACAGTACATGCTACATTTCTATACCATGATCAAAAGCCTAAAAGAAATGACTGGGAATGCACTGAATTTACAAGTTCCTATTTCCTCTTTTAGACGCTGATAGAAAAATCATAGATATTATGTTTTGTTTCTATGTATCTCTGGAAAAAGTTATAAACTACATAAATTTAAACTAACATTCTCATCTTTTATATCTAGAGGGGTATCTAGATCTATTTATTTTCTATTTCTTCACTCCTCTTTGACTTTCCTTTTCCTACATCCTAACCTCATACAAGTTTGTATCTATCACATATTCTTCAGTTCATGCTTTTTGCTCCAGCTGTCCAGAGTACTTTTCTGCACCATTGCCTTCAGCATGGGCTTAGTTTTGTCTGATTGAATTTATTAAGGGTCTTTTATAAACAACTAAGTATAAGCACCTAAGAATACCGGATTTGAGAAAGAAATCTCAGCCTGACAAATTTTAGGGAGGGATTTCTCAAATTTTGAGCACTTGGGTTTGACTCCATCTGACTGTCTGGTCTCCCTTCACAACCGTACCAAGAGTGTCAGATAAGCCCAATGCAGGGAACGGTGAATGCCTAGTACCTCATATTGTCTTTTTAGAACCATTTTTAAAAGTACATAGTTGTAATATTTGAAGCAAATATTGTTTCAAAGTAAAAATAAAATTGTCTAGATAAGACACTTGATGAAACACAAATACATGTTTCGTAGCATTAAGGGTAAAGTTTCTCTTAACATTAAATAAATTTGAGTGAACTGCTGCACAGAATAAAAGTACTTCATTACCCTTAACAGCACTCGGGGCAGGGGGCGGGAGAAGAAGGGGGGTATTTAATTTTTTTATTATTTATTTACTTATACAGACTAATTCAATGAAAAAATTGTTATAGTAAATATCAAGAATGCTTTCATACTTATATACTTAACTCCTGTAGGTTCTGGTGCCTGTTTTCTGGGTTCAGGGGATAAAACCTGGCATTAGTAGTTCTAAAGGAAAAAACCCACAACTTCTTTCAAGATAGAATAGCAGAGAGAAATCAGACAATAGAGATTTCATCTTAGCTCATACATGCAAAGCTTTGGACTTTTCATCATCTGTAGGTGTTTTGGAGCAAATTCACCAGTAACTATACAGTCCCTCAGTCTCTCCCACTAAGCCCCCCCAATCTCCTATTGCACAAACACAACAGAAAATACTTCTGTGTTAGTTCAACAGATTGTCTGTGCCTTTTAACTCTTCCTAAGGGATGTCTGTGCATTTGAAATCTCCTCTATCTGCTCTATTCATTAAAGTCGGTGTCATATGAGTATCACCTAGTTCAATTCAAGGATAGTTCACTATTTCTGAATTAAGATCTTCTAAAGAATTTCATTATAAAACCCTCATATAGATTTTATAAATAAATGTAAAACTTATTCTTGATCTCAATGCAAGAGTTTGTATTGCCAACAAATACTTTACATTCAAAAAGAATATGAAGTGCTGGATTTCGAAAACTTCAGTACAGACCTAGAGTTCAGAAACAGATATTTTAGGGAAGCCAAGGCACTGAACATGAAAAAAAATGTTACATGTATTAAATGTTGCATCGTCATATATGGATTTTTTCTCAGCTTTTCTCATAAATTGTGTCCCTTCTGAAAAACCTTTTCAGCCTCTTTCATTTGATTGTTGAAGTGGCCTTTTTATTTAACTGAGAGGTTTTTTGGACGGGTTTTTTTGGTTGGTTGGTTTTTGGTTTGTTTTGTTTTACAAATTTCTTTTGAAACAATCTGGATAATTCTATCATACCGATCAGCCTAGTTATGTTTCATACTCTGCTGAAACTCTGGAACAAAAAAAGCTGTTAGTGAAATGTCTAATCCAGAAGAAGCCTCAATAAGATGCTGTAGCATGTTAAACTGTGTCTGCCAAAGTTTTCCTGGAAATATGACAGATGTCAGGTAGTGAGATGGAATATTGGCAATAACTCCCTTTTATCCCATTGAATTGAGAAATACAAAAAGGAAAAAAATTGAGAAATAGCCTTGAAATTTCACAGATTTCTTACACAAGATTTCTGGTGAGGAGTGTTTTGCTGGTACAGATGCTTAATGAAATGAGCCCTTTTTCATGATAACTTAGTTGAGATGTGGTCAGAGAAAAGCCCTCAAAAGCTCACCAACCATTTCATTATCACTTTATCTCAAAGATTCAGAAATGCTAGAAGGAAGTTAAATACATTATACGTAGTTCAGTTTGTGATGCTGATTGTACAATGTGCAAAATTATAGGGGCTCCTACTACATACCTAGTTTATATTTTCCCTTTTATTCTCTTAAATATTTCTGAAGAACTGAAAACAAATGTATCTCTGAACCTGGGTGGAAAAAATTAAAACTAACTGTGACAGAGAATTTTTCCATATTGGACAAAGAATTTCAGAAAGCAAGTACAGATTAGCTAATAGGTATATAAATTAACTATTGCAGTAGCTACTACTTATAGGATATATTTCACTGACTGCTGTCTCAAAAATTTTTAAATATTATAATTAATTTTATCAAGATCTTTTCTCCAAATCAACAGTATGTTGAGCTACAGTTTTAGGGGCTTATGGATTTGAGGATATTTTTTGGTTTACTACCTAGAATATATTAAATGAAGAGTGCTTGTGTCATTGTAAATTGAAAAAGATCTTAATATAATATTTAGCTAAATGCTATGCACATCAATCACATAAATGCAATTCAAAACAACCTTTTCCCCAAATGGTAACCTTTTCTTCTTGTCTTCACTGTATCTTAAGGTTCTTGTTCCCTAGTACCTTTACATCAGTATAGAGATCAACATTATGGTTAAGTTCTATGTTTTTATTAAAGTTGTAACATTTAAAATGCATCTCCATAGATAATTTACACAGGGACTCGTCACAAGTGAATATATCAGTTAAAAACCCTAGCTATTTTTAAAAAGCTCAGTGTTTTTCTGTGCATGATATCAATTTCTCCAAAGTTTATTATTTAATTACAAGTGGTTTCAGTCCTTGATATTCAGTCTTAAATAAATAAATAAGAAGCTGAAACGTTATACTTTGAGCCAATGCAATAACAGAAGTTGATGCTTTTATTCCCTCAGCCTGTATTGTATCTTGATAGCTGTACAGGCATTACAAATTGATCATCATTAACACTCACTTTCTGCCTGGGGTCTGAGTTTTTATTAATAAAGCATAAACAGAGTAAGTTCCAGCCTCTTGAATTTTGGCTTGTCAAGCAGTTTGCCTTACAGTTTTACTCAGTTAACACGATAAAATCTTTTTTTGAGAAAGTCAATTCCAAACTACACTTAGATGAGCAAGAACCATCTGTCTGGTTAATTGTTCCACCTAGACCTTTCTATATGTTATCATACATAGCCTTCAAAGTGTGTATACTTTTTAAAGACATAGTCAGGCCCACTCCTTATATATAATATTCATTGAACAAAATATAGTCACCCCACTTAACACAGACTGTCCAAGCTGCAATGCTTTTGCTGCCAGCTGTGAGGTATTAGCAATTTTGGGACAAAGCATTTGGGAGTGTAGAGGGGGAACATAAATTTAATTAATGCTTAGAGGTCAACACCTTTCCATGACTTTACATTCACACTGCACTGAAATGCCAGTGCTCCCCTGCTTCTGCACACAGATTATTACGACCCTTTTCTAGTATCAAAAACTTTCTGAAATTCATCTCTATGGTCCTCACAGTTGCACCTTAACCATAGCATAATGTATCTGCAAAACATATCACCCGCATTATTGGCACTTGTCTGACATTCATTTCTAAAAGAACAGTAATCCTTTTACACATTAGTGTTATCCCAAAACATGAAAAATCCCTTAAACTGATAAAAATGACAGCAAAAAGGATTCTGTTATTCGAATTTGATATTGTCTCTGTTCAACATGTTCAGGGTAGGTAATTGTCCAGGACACAACCTCCTATCTGTATGGCTACTATTGCAGATAAAAGAATGTATTCAATGTAGAGTTCACTGAATATCTCTATTTTAAGTGTTAACCTTCCTATAAAATGTGATAGCTAAATGTTTATCACACACATTATTAAACACATTTATAAAATGCTTTGAGAAGTGCAAATAAAACTCAAAATCAGGTTCACAGTTACTAGAAAAAATCTGAAACCTATTTTCCTTTTTTAGGTGAGGGAAGCTTTTTATTTAATCTTTGACTTTCATTGAAGGAAAGCCACTAATGAAAAAAATATTTTCCCAAGTGTGTTAATCGCAATTCTCTCTAGCCATGAAGCTTTCTGACACTTCTTGTGATTTAAAGCAGACAGAATCTATTGACACTTTTCAGACTCTTGGCAGCCATCATACTTTCCTGAGCTTATACACAACTTTAACTGTGTTTGAAGCAACAGCCCTCCTTAAAGTGAGATGGATCCCTGCCTAGGGTCCTCTCTCAGCTAATTCACTGAAGAGGAATTGGAGGACAAAAAAGTACATCTGCTTTTCTTTATGGAAGATGTAGCACCAGTCCCAGATTTTATTCACATCTACCTATTACCTGTAAAGAAGCAAGGGAAAATATGTTTGGTATTACACATTTTACCTAGCATGCAGTGGCAAAGAGGATTTTGGTAGCTCATGCACGAGGCCTGCTCTTGTAGCTGTGCTACACTGTGATTTGTGACACCCTTTGCTTGCTCTCTGAGTGGCTCAAATCCCACCTTCAACTCCTATGTTCCCTTCCACAATCTCCCTTGAGGCTCCTTAACAGCTTATAGCATCTAAGTTACTGAAGAAAAATCTTCTGTGCTCAGAAACCAGCTGCTATTTCCTCCTCCTCCAACACTACTTGGTTTACCACACAGGAAACTGGGAAAGCAAAATTAATTCTAATATATAACAGCACATACACTGCCTACAGTTGCAAGTCTGCCCATATCTGGAGCAGCATAACGCTCTCATCAAGCACAGGGAAGATATCCAAGGAGAGATAGCTCTTAAGTATGTTCTCAAGCCATCTGTGAACATTTTAAAGTGCATTCCAAAGCACGCAGGAGACTATGGCATCATTTGGAGTGTAAGCGAAACGCACGGCACATGTCTGGATCCAAATAAATGCCTTCTGTAGGGAGGTTAGTGGTAATCTGCACAGTTCTTTTAAGCACTATTTTACCTTTCCAGAGCTGTGACTGGTGACAACCAGACTGCATAACTCCATACTTAAAATGATTACTTTGCTCCACTAATAGCCTCCTGTAGAAACACAAATCTTTTACAGGCTTTCTTAGAATCACAGACAGCAGGGTCTCTGCTGATGCTGAAGCTTTCCCCTTTCCATCTTCCACACACAGAAATAATGCATTCAGAGTCAAAGAAAAAAACCCAAATATACTATTGGACATACTCCCTAAGACTAGAAACTTCTGTCTGAATGAACTGCTTTTCTTTCAGAAACTATGCCAAATTGATTTCTTTAAATAAAAGTTTATTTTAAAGGAGATCCTGTTATGTTCATTGAGAGTAAACTCTTATGGTAACAGCCTGTCTTTTGCAGTTAATTGCTGCTTGTCTCCTTGGATATCATCATTTGCATAATTGTGATTCTTTTCAATAAAAAGGGATTATATAATCTTGGAGCAGCAAACATCATAAAATTTAAATTTACATGAAATTAAAGGAATAAGCATTCCATGGTAACAGTGCTATTAACTTCCACCAAAGAATAAAGTCTTTAATATTATAAAATCAACGTATTTATAGAAAATCACTTAGACTAAGCTGCTTCTCAAATGTCATGCAAAATTAAAACATCAGACCATACTTTGAAGCAACATTACTGAAATAAATATTAATGCCAACTTTAAATGTTTGTAATAAGGACATAAGGTTCTCCTGAGGTCAGTTTCATATTTCTGAATTAGAAAATTTGTACCCCTTGTAAGTGCAAAACAAACAATTGGATTGCATTTTTATAAATAAGAGTGAATTTCGAAGTATATGCCATAGTAAGTTTTCCATGTCTTCAGTAGACACATTTGTATAACCTATGCATAACTGAACTGCAACAAGTTGCAGTGAGACTGAGGTTATAGCAGAGTTTTTCCTGCCAGGGTAACTGGACCATTTATCCCTTCCTTTTTTTATGTATGAATTAATTAATTGTATTTGTTCTTATTGCCACTAACATTTGAAATTGCTGAGAGACCATGATAGGCTAATCTAATTTAAAAAGAGCTTTGTAAGCTGAAGAACAAAACCCAATCAGTTCAAAGGTCTGACACCGAAGAGCTACCAACTTAAATTCTCTAACATTAAATGTCAATGAATTCTTAAAGAATTCTTTCACAATATACCGTGGCAGAGTCAATACTCTAAGAATTTAAATTAAGCCAAACTCCAGCTTAAAAACACAACCACTCAGATCTCCTTCCTACCTTGCTTAGCACCACGCAGCTTCCCATAAAGTTTCTACTTTCTGTCAAGTCAGCTATTTTTTTGATATCTTAAAAGAATTTATTTTAATTAAATCCCAATGATGACCTTGATTGTCATTCATATATGCAACCACAAGTCAGTCAGTATGGAGAACATAACTATGGAATGTAACATGGTACTCAACACAGACAGCTCTCTTCTAGAAAGAACAGTCTCAAACATTGATGTAAGATGATGGAGATGCAATTCAAAGTAGAATATAAAAAATTCTGGTGAGAATGAACATCTGTAACTTCTTTGAAGTCATAAAATTTGCTGCCTCAGCCTCCTAACAAGTACTTTTCCCTTAACCTTCATGTAGTTAAAAAGGCATGACAGAAAAATAAGCAAGATAAATAATCTAGATGTCATCATGATCTGGGAATGAATGAATACAAGCCTGTTGCCTCAGCACACTATGCAGCTCTCAGCACAGTGAGTGATAAGAATTGTTTCTAGGAAAAACTATTGGTCACATATCAAGGAGCCTTTGCCTTCTGGAATATTTTTTAGTTAAAGACTGTTCAGAAAGACAGATAAAATCACATAGCCTGTGTCAATCTCCTTAGTGCTCAGAAGACAGCAACTATATTTTAGTTGGCTCCTCAAATGGCAGATGCTTTCAACCTAGCAAATCAGAATGTCACTGCCTACCCTGCTCCATGACGTCTGCTGTGAGGATTTGGGAAACTATGAATTGATGATGTTCACAGCAAAGTAAACAATTTTGTCACTATTCAGTGTACATATTGAAAAAGATATCCAGAAAAATAAAAACAACTGTATTTATTTTAAGCATGGATCTTGGCTAACGTAATTGGCTGGGAATATAGACAATGCAGAATATCACCCTACATGTGCTTTGTATTTGCCTTTCTCATTGCAGACAAATACGTAAAATGTTCACACTTAAAAATAAGCATCAAGGGAAAAACAGTAACTCAAGACTGGGTGGGGACATCCTTTAATCACTCATTCAGGACAAAAAAATAAATTATTTCTAGTTCTACAACTGCAAAACATTGGAAGACTTCCTTTGCAAAGAAACAACTTTTCAAAATGCAGTAACACAAAAACAACAAACCAAATGAACAGTAATTCCATAAGTATCCTGTCTTCAGTTAAAAATAGCTGAAAAGGACCACAAGCCCTGGTCCTCATGTGGGACTTCAACCACCCCGATATCTGTTGCAGAGACAACACACCAAGGCATATGGAATTCAGGAGGTTCCTGGAATGCGCTGATAGTACCTTCCTTCTCCAAGTGATAGAGGAACCAATGAGGAGAGGTGTTATGCCAGACCTTGTTCTCCACAACAAGGAGGGGGCTGGTGGAGAATGTGAAGCTCAAGGGCAGCCTTGGCAGCATTGATCATGAAATGGTGGAGTTCAAGATCCTTAGGGCAACGAGGAGGGCACAGAGCAAGCTCGCTACCCTGGATTTCAGGAGAGCAGACTTTGGCCTTTTCAGGGATCTACTTGGTAGAGTACCATGGGATAAAGTCCTGGAGGCAAAAGGGGCCCAAGAAATCTGGTTGATATTCAAGGATCACCTCCCCCAAGCTCAGGAGTGATGCATCCCAACAAAGCTGAAGTCAGGCAAAAATGCCAGGAGGATATACAGATGAACAAGGAGCTCCTAGACAAACTCAAACATAAAAAGAAAGCCTACAGAGGGTGGAATCAAGGACAGGTAGCCTGGGAATAATACAGACAAATTGTCCAAGAAGCCAGGGACCAGGTTAGGAAAGCCAAAGCCCTGATAGGATTAAGTCCGGCCAGTGATGTCAAAGACAATAAGAAAAGTTCTATAGGTATCCTGGTGATAAAAGCAAGACTAGGGAAAATGTGGACTCTTTCCAGAATGAAATGGGAGACCTGGTTACCTGGGATATGGAGAAGGCTGAGGTACTCAATGACTTTTTTGCCTCAGTCTTCACCAGCAAGTGCCCCAACCACACCACTCAAGTCACAGAAGGCAAAGACAGGGACTGGAAGAATTAAGAACCGCCCACTGTAGGAGAAGATCAAGTTCAAGACCATCTAAGGAACCTGAACATGCACAAGTCCATGGGATCTAATAAGGTCCATCCACAGGGCCTGACAGAACTGGCAGATGAAGTTGCTAAGCCAATATCCATCACATCTGAGAAGTCACGGCAGTCCAGTGAAGTTCCCACTGACTAGAAAAGGGGAAATGTAACCCCCATTATTAAAAAAAGAGAAAAGGAAGACCTGGGGAACTACAGGCCAGTCAGTCTCACCTCTGTGCCCAAGAAGATCATGGAATGGTGGCATGGGTTCTCCTGGAAACTGTGCTAGGGCACATGGAAAACAAGGAGGTGATTGGTGACAGCCAACATGGCTTCACTAAGGGTTGAGGGAGGTGATTCTTCCCATCTGCTCCATGCTGGTGAGACCCCACCTGCAGTACTGTGTCCAGCTCTGGGGCCCCCAGCACAAGAAAGACATGGACCTGCTCAAGCAGGTCCAGAGAAGGGCAACAAAAATGATCAGGGGGCTGGTGCACCTCTCCTTTGAGGACAGGCTGAGAGAGTTGGGCTTGTTCAGCCTGGTTAAGAGAAAGCTCCAGAGAGACCTTACATTAGCCTTCCAGTGCTTAAAGGGCGCCTGCAGGAAACGTGGGGAGGGACTCTTCATCAGGGAATGTAGTGATAGGACGAGGGGTAATGGTTTCAAACTGAAAGAGGGGAGATTTAGATTAGATATTAGGAAGTAATTCTTCACTGTGAGGGTGGTGAGGTACTGGACCAGGTTGCCCAGAGCAACTGTGGCTGCCCCCTCCCTGGCAGTGTTCAAGGCCAGGTTGGATGGGGCTTGGAGCAACCTGGTCTAATGGAAGGTGTCCCTGCCCATGGCAGGGGGTTGGAACTTGATGATGTTTAAGGTCCTTTGCAACCCAAACCATTCTATGATTCTATGACAATATAATATGGTATAACAACATAATAAGAAATAGTTTCTCACTGAGACACAAATTCATATTTAAGAAAGCAAAATAAGGACAAGAAAATAACAGGCATTCGCATCTTGAGATTCCATCTTGAGATAAGAAAACATTTACAAGCTTGGAAAAGTGACTTCAGATAAAAATCAAAAAAATTTATGTTATTCATTACATTGCATTGGACCCCTGGATGCAATGTAACTGGTATCTATGAAGTAATAATATACAGTGTGTGGGAAGTGCTTGATGAAATTTAATGATCATGGACATATATTCTGCAACTGTCCAAAGAAAGTCTTGCAAGCTATGCTTTTGTTCAGAAAAGTAGAAATACAGGACATTCTGTACAAACCTTACATGGCATAAAGTATACATAATACATATCCTGTAGCTTAAAAAAAAGGGGGTAGGGGCAAATTTCTGGTTTAATTTCCTGATGTCACAATTACTCTATTAAATAGTAACTTTTTAAAAATAAATTGCTTCATTTTTAAAAGCCTTCAGATGTGGTAAATGCATACCTCAATAAAATGCTTTTTTTCTTTGTAACTAGATCAAAAAACAACCCCCAGAGTTGCAAACTGATTTGAAGTGTTTTTCCTAACTTCATCTCCAAATCTGAGATGGGGGCTGGTACAGGCAGAACAAATAAATGAACAAAACCCCCAGCCAGGCAACCAACAAACCAACAAAAACGTATTTTCTGGTGAAGTATAGCTTCATACCTGGTACAATCTGCGACAGATCTGGAAAAGAGACAAAAAAAAGGCAGGCTGGTCTGCTCCCAGAAATGGAAGAACCAGAAATGGAAGAATTTCCTCAAGAAGTGAAAGGACTATAAGAACTGAGATAAAGTTATACCTACATATACCATTGTGCACAGCACACTCTGCTTGACAGGAATGGCTCCAGTTTTCTCAAAGACATGACAGTGAAGTTAACATCTTGGATTATTACCCAGGAAGTAATAATTGTGATAAAGGCACTGACAGCCAGAACTCAATGAGAACCTAGGTGTTCTAGTCTTATCTAGATTTTCTCTAACAGAGAGAGTTGTTCTGGACAGACTGTCTTCCTTTTGTGTACAGATGGTTGAAATTAAAATAGCTATCACAGTTCATTAACGTTTTGGAGACCACTGCTTTCTGTCTGTCCCTTCTGTCTAGACTGACTTTGTCCTTTGCCAAGTACAGATCTGTACCTCACATAATCCTGACAGACACAACCAGTTGCTGCTGGGAGTCATTGATGTACCAACGCATTGTTAAGGTACGCATCACTCTGTGCGCTGCCTGGCTCAGGCTAGGAGCTGCAGCACAGAAAGAGTCTTTAAAAAACATGCACACAACCATGTGTCTTCAAAAGATTTGTATCACAGTACTTATGCAAAACAACTTCAGAAATTGTGACTGTACTACAATGTAATACTACACTATAGTATATGAGATATACATGTGTATAATACAATAGTATAAATTTCTGAGGACTTCTTCAAATATGTTAATGAAATAATGGAACAAGACCACTGTTTGCTTTGGTTGAGAAAGGACAGTGTTTTTTAAAGATAACAATTGCACAATCTGTAGAGAAAAGGAGCCTTCAAGGTCCCTTGTCTGAGGACCTAAGACAAGAAACTACGGTAGGTCATCTGAAAACTACCAGATCCACTGTCCAAGAGAAAGTAAGAAAGGGTTGCATTCTGATGGAAAGACAGGGAGGGGAAAAGAAAGAGAGAGATCCGACCAGCTCCACGTACACAAATTATATTTGATGGTATTCACTGTGAAAGTTGGTAGTGATGTTTCAAGTGATACAGCCTTCAGTGTCGACATAATGCTAGCCATCAGAGTATAACAAGCACAAAAATATTTTCATGTCATAAATTCATAAAAAGTCATCTTGACTAGTAGAATAAGTTTCTTTTCCTTGTAAAAAGTGAATAATTTTCTTTTAGCTGAAAAAAAGAATTCAGGTTTTAGAAGATCCTCCTAGGTATATCCATTTTTAAACATATTTGGAACCAACATGCCTGTTTAAGGAGCCATAATTCCCCTTACATTTCTTTTTGTTTGATTTTTCATTTAAATACTTTGCATGGAGAAATTCTGATTAAACTTTATAAAAACATACCGCTTAATACAAAACCTGAAGTCTAAGGAAGTTTTAACATTAAAAGAACCATTTTGTTTCAACTTCAAATAGTTGTTTAGTGTGTATTCAGCCCAAACTGGCCTCTGTGATCAATTACGGCTGGCAACTCAGATCAGAGTTAAAATATGTGTCCCCATGCATTTCACTGTATGTCACTATACAACATACACCATTATGAACTATCCACCCTACAAAAGACACTGTTTCAAAGAATTATTCCAATCATTTTTTCCTGAAAGAACAGCTGTATAATCAGTATCAAAAATGTGCTGAGCACAGAAGCTACAAAAGTTCTGTTATTGCACCCTCAAGAACATAGATCATGTGTCTTCTTACAAGAAAATAAAAATTAAAAATATTTAAGAAAAAAAAATCAAACAAAAAAACCCAACTGCCACCACCCACCCCCAAAACACCAGGACCAGGGTAATTTTTCTAGATATCTAAACTTCCATGGCATATTGCTACGCTTTAGTCCAGATTCACAGGTTTATGCAAAATATTAGCTGTACTTTACACCCAATTTGAGCTTTTAAGTCTGGATTAAATAGTTATTAAGAGATAAGAATCGATGTAGAATGTTCAAATGCGCAGCAAGCCCATTTTTACATGCACTCACTACAGGCTTCACAGCAGCTGTGCATCTTCGCAACTTCTAACAAGTTAAATATAAGTTATTGCTGCCACCAGCAGGATGTTCCTCAGTGTATTTTATCTTAAAATTTCTTGAAATTTGCCTTTCTGTATAAACATCTATATGCTTGCATTCATATGTAAAGCTACTACTGACACGATATGAAATTCACAATCAACATTAAAAGAACTGTACAGCAAATAATTCCATGTTTCCTAGTAAGCCTGAGAAGTGCATTGCTTTTCCTCCTCATGAAAACAGCCTACTGTCATAGGTTCAAGTTAATTGCTCTAAAAAAACCCCAAACAGCCTGTAAAATGGATGAAGGGTTCAATCTGGTGAGTACCATAAAAAGTAACAATGATGGTATCTGAATTTTTTACAGTAGCAACAGAGTCTATGTACAGATAATGCAATTGTGATGCAACCATGTTTAGTATAAAACAATTGAAAAGAAGGCAAAAATTGAGATGAAAAGCACAGCTGATGGAGACAAGGGGCTTTTCATTTTCATATTCTCCTGCTGATCTGGTCTTGTTCTGAATATATATGTTCACTTACCATGAGAGGGGAGCAGAGGAAGAAAAAGAGAAGGAACTATCTCATGGCATTTCATGCAGTAGATAGAGGGATGCTTCACAAGTGACACTGTCAAAGCTGTGTAGAACAACAGAGAACATAGAACAACAGAGAACATGGCTGAGGAGGTGCCCAGCAAAGCTGTACCATGCAGATCCCACAAAAAAAAAAAAAAAAAAGGGGGAAGATTAAAAAAAAAAAAATCATTACAGCTGCTATGATACACTCATAAGTATCAGCACTGGCCAGATGATAGCAAAATTATTGTCTGTGAGAGCAAAGCTTTGTCAAGACTAGCAAATTTATAAACAAATCAATTCTAATCTGCTGAAAGGTCATCTTTCCATTAAAACTGAATAAGAATGAGATTAAATTACATGGTTGGCTACAGACATCTACAACAGGGCACCAAAGAGGGAGAAGGTTAGGAGCTGAGTTGCATTAAAAAAATGCAGATATTCCATTGCTTTGCTCATGAAACACTCACAGGAGGCTGGCTAGCCACATTTTAGTGAGGTCGAGTTTGAAATATATTTTTATGATGGTTAAAGAGAAATATCTGACTAAAGAAATATTGTAATGATAGTTTGCTCTATTCTTATACAATAAATATTTCTTTTCTGCTTCTCTGCAAATTAGGTCCAGTTGCTGAAACCTGTAATAGCAAGATTCAGTGGTAGCGGATCACCCTCTGCTGTTTTTTTTTCCCTGCAAATTTTGCCTGTTAAAGAGCTTAAATGAGTTTCTGTTTTAAAAAAGGAGAATTATTACAAAATCTACAAGCTAGACAGAGAAGCAAGGGATGGGTGTATTCAGCTCTCCTGGACAAAGGGAAGGAGAACTAGGAAAGGGACAGAACAAACTTTCCGAAATCCTCACAGGAAAGGTTATGCCCTACCTAAAAGGATACATTATGAAGAGATACAATTAGCATCTGGATTAATCAGTTCACTTTTCATGTCTTTGGAAAGTCAAACACGAACAGATCCAATGCAAATTAGCTCTTTTTAGTCGATGGCTAAACTGAAGCAGATGCCAGAGGATTTTTTAAGCTGCAGAGACCACATGTAGAGGCTGATGCAGTACATTGCCCATATTGTATCCTAGCTTGATTTCAGCATTCCTTTTGAAGAAGGCAAGAAAGCACGTTACAAATGACTGCGAGAAAATTATTCTTCTCCACTTCTGCCCCCAGAACTTTTTAAGACTACCTTTCTGTTTGTAAGTTAAAGACAAAGAAAGCAGATAGATATTACAAAAATCATTAACTTACGCATTTTATTGTGGGTTTTTTAATGTTTTTCTAATGTCTGCTTTAAACCTATCATTAAATACTTTAGCTTAATTAGCTTATACTGGCACCTATTGGTAGAAATAATATTTGCATGCTCTATATCAATTGCTTGCTCTTTAATCAGGAACATAAATGCTGTTTATAGTAATTATTGGTTTGCACACTTCCCACTTTGTTAGGAGAGTATTTTCCATTGTTTTAATTGTTCTACAGCAATTTGGTACTGAGAATAACTAGGTGGAAAACCTGTTCTAGTTCACGTGAGCTATTTTTCCTCTTTTTTTTTTTTCATTTGAACGAAGTATTCTAGGAAGTTTTTAACTGATTTATGCTTGTACTCAGACTATCTGCAGAGCATGCTCAATCAGTGTGATGGGACAGAAATCAATGACAAAAACAGAGGTTTTAATTGGAAGCACAGCATACCTGAATCTTAGCAAGCAAACCACCATCTACAGCAACTGTAAAAGATATAACTGACAACTATCCTTTGAATAGCAATTAACTAGAATAGTAATGCTAAAAAGAATAAACTAACACAAAATTAATAAACAGAACAAAAAAATAAATGAAATAATTATTGTGAAAATTATTCCTGAATGGGACCAACTTGGAAACAGGTTTCTATCTTTCTTTCCTCCCCCCCACGTTTGATTATGGATCCAGTTATTTATTCAGAAGGGTGAAAACTCAGCTCTTCAAGGGCAATTTATTGAGCAGATAATATCACAAAACTAAAACGATTTCAAGGATAACTGCAACTGTGCTCCGAATGCATATATCTCTCTGCTGAAAGGATATAACCTCCAAATGTGTGTCCCAATTTGGAGACATTCTTCTTTCCCCTAGGGGCTTAATAATATTTGACAGTATTAAAAATTATATAAAGTTTGTATCTTTCTGCTTTTCAGTTTTGCAACA
The DNA here is from genome assembly GCF_034619465.1 of Leptosomus discolor. Classification (NCBI taxonomy): domain Eukaryota; kingdom Metazoa; phylum Chordata; class Aves; order Leptosomiformes; family Leptosomidae; genus Leptosomus; species Leptosomus discolor. The sequence goes on along the minus strand of NC_141399.1, from coordinate 32,977,825 downwards.
GCTGTTTTCTGTGATTCCCAGAGACTGTTTTTTCTCTCCTAAACCCCCAAACTTCACTGCCATACAAGGCACTACTTAGTAATACAGTTGCTTAAATATAGGTTTCTTGTGCCATTTTACATGCACATATGTAGACCTCAGCTGCTGCTCCAGAAGAGCGCTGGTGTCCCATCCATCCTGTCTTATACCTGCTAGCCCCACAAAGCTGTCTTAAATGCCTATAATATTTAAAAAAATGGCTTTAGATTTCAATATTTAGGCAACTGAATTTTACGCTTAATATCCAGAACATACTTATAGTTTCTTCTACTGTCAGCTTGTACTTTGTCAGACACATATATAGCTAATATGAATAAAGAAATTGATGTAAAACCCTGAAGTTTCACGGAGTGCGTTCTGCAACTGCTCAGTTATTTATCCTTTCCTGTTGTCTATCCTTCAAATAGATCATTAAGCCAATTGGATGAATCAAATGGCTAACTTCCACACTCCAACAAATATTTTATTTGTATAGTGAATTTAGTTAATTTTCAGATGCTGATTGTATCCATTACAGAGGAGCTGAGATAAAAACACACTGCAAAGCCAAAAAAAAATAATAATCTGAGATGCATGAAATATTTTTATTGAACATTACTGGCCAGCTCTACCAATAAAAAAGAAGAGCAAGGAAGGAATAGAGTGTCTACTAGACATTTTGACCATATCTTCCTTCACTTTGAGCTCTGTAAAGATGCCCTAAGCACACATCTTTATGGTATTGTGGTTGTGATTTCATTTCACATCATAAGCTGCTATCAACACAGCCTTGTCATTGCAATTTGTCACACATAGTAGCGTGAGCTTTCTCTATCTCACTGAAATTTTTATCTCACCAGTCACAATCACAGACTGCTAGTTTAAAGCACAGCTCTCAGACATTATGAGAAGATGAAATCACAAAAGATAACATTAATAGACGTTGCCACCACCATAGAGACAAATACTATAGCTTTTCTGGAGCTTATAAAATCAAAGCTAATATGGTATAATAGCCAAGCTTTCACATATGTATGTATGTATGAATGGGAGAAGAGAATCCACTTAGAACACTCCTGAAATTTTCATGTAACTTATCCAATGCTGTTTGTGCAAAGTATGAAATCTGCCTTTTTTTTTTTTTTAATAATATTTTAATGTCTCCCTTTTTCCCCCTTTCCTCTCCACAGTGGCAATCTCAGGGGCAACACTTTGTTCATTCCTCAGGTCTTCAGTTTCTACCATTAATTTTTTCATCATTATGCAGATTTGCTCTGATCATGCCCTATTGTACTGTGCTCTGTAAAACACATAAGACTTAAGCCAAAGATTTTAAATTGATCAAGGTATGTATGCATGAAGAGCAGTGTTTGTCCTAAACTATAACATATGAAGAATTCTTAAGAACAAAGACCTTCTGCATTTTGTGCTGTAAAATTCCTCCCATACTTCAACAATGGCACGGACATTTGATTATTCGTTTGTGAATGATTCTCCTTTCAGGAGTCTATTATCTTTACAACTGCTAAATGAGATTGTTTTTTCACCTGGATCTCAAAAGCAGCTGAAGCATTTTATTGAGGCTTACTAAACTAAAATCAGCAAACCCACTCATGCCAATAGCCATGTCTCAATTACAAGTTCCTAATTTCTTCTGGTTTCAAGTTAAAAGGTGGACAAGTTTATTAGTGGGATAACTTCTGATGATAGCCATATAAAGTAAAGGACTAAATATTCAGAAGTATTTTAGTATCTACCTCTCATTATTCCCTAATTATTTTTCTGGACTTGACTGAAGCATCAATAAAAGCTTTTTCCAGGACGCATTTTAAAACAGTGAGCACCCTAAAATATGTTAAAATAAATCCTTGCCTTGGGTAAACGTGTCACACTTACTGGGATATGTAATTAAAGACAGAATTCAAGTAACTGCTAAGTGCTACTAAATCTGGAAACAATCATGAACAGTTTGTGTTGTCTTGCTTTTATTGGTGTTTTACCAACATCATTTTTGTTCCAAATTCCTTTATTAAAAACTGTTCAAGGGATATTTTCATTTCACGTAAAGTCAATCAGCTTACTTTTCAAACAGTAAGTTTGGCTTATAAATAGAAAATATCCAGTTTGTTTTTCTCTGGTTCTGTCTTCCTTTACTGTAGCTGTAGAGAGTACAAATACATCAAAAAATATATTATTGAGAAAAAAATTCCAGGCTTGAAGCAAAAACTAAAACACTCTTCTGTGAAACACCCTTATAGATACAGTTGCACTAAAGAACCAAAAAACTAAAACAGAACAAAAAAAATAAAACAGAACAAAAAAAATACTATAAACATATTGGGAAAAAAAAAAAAAAAAAAGCCAAACAGCCTAAAATATTCTGCTTTGTACATTATTGTGTTTATATTTGTTCTACACAACATCGAAACAGCAACAAAGACAGGAAACCATTTTGCTCTTTAAGCAAACTGACCGCATTTTGCAACCAGTTGACATAAGTTTATTATGTCAAGAAAAGGTGGTAAGACTTCCCTACCCCAAGTGGATGCCTTGTGTTCTCATGTATCTGGTAAGAAAACTAACATTTCAAGTAGAACTTTACAATAACAAAATGTGTTCATTTTTTTCTCTAAATGACAGTTCAAAAGATACCATACCTATGCAGAGTTATACTTGACGAAGCACTTAAAAAAAAGAAATTAACACACAGTCACTTGATTTGTGACAGTCTGAAGCTTCTTATTAAAGTATTCTTCACAAAGCAATCAAATTAGCACTAGAGCTTCTGAAGGTTTGGAACTTTTTTTGCTACCATGACATTTCATATGTTACGTAGTACGATTTATTCCAGCTTTTGCTTTGTTTATCATTGTTTGCACTGTAAAAAACAGATGATTATCCAAGAATGTACAACCTTTAACTTTATCAAAAAATATATTTGAATGACTTAAGAAAAACTTTTGGGGCCTGATATTGGCGTTTGCTTTCTCTACAGAAAGCTGGCACTTCTGAATAAAGAACAGTAGCTTGTTCAAAAAACACAGGTTTTCAAACACACTTTCCACTGTCAGGTATAAGAATACAATCTCATTCTTACCAAGCAGGGTTACAGAAAAAGGTCACATACAGATAACTCCATCTTTAGCAGACAGTCTAAAAAGTGCTGCCGGGAAAGGCAATGACAGATGTATAAAATTAACACTAATATTCATCACCTCTATTATTTCTGTGTATTACTTCTCCTCCTCCTGACAAAATCACACGTATTCTTATAAATTGAAACCAGGTAGATTTTGCTAAGGAGTATCTAATGTCATAAAACTTCACATGAGAAATGGATATCCTCCTCAAGACTTGGCAAATATAAATGAGGTTTCTTGGCACATGCAGATACCATTTAGTAAGATTAACTGTTAAAGAATTTGAGACAATAAGGATAATCAGTTGGATGGCTGGGCTGTAAGAAGTCTAAGTGTTGAATCATCTAAGTGGTTAAAAAAAGAGGCGGGGCAAGGTTGAGGTAGAAGTAGCAAGTTTTGATATTTGAAGAAGCATCAGCTGTCCAGAGAACATTTCCACATATATATCCTTTGGTGACAAAACGAGACATTCCCAAGAAATTCCCCCTAATGCACTGCAGATTCCCTTTGTTTCTATCAAGAAACACAAAAATAATAATAATAAAAAACAATCAAATATTAAGAAAAATACAGGCATAGTGTTCCTCTCTTACTAAAAAAAAAAAGGTCAAGCAGAAGTCTTAATGGAAGGGTCTAAACTTGGGTAAGAGGAAGAAGAATACTTTATTCCACACTATCTGTAGTCTACAAACTCCGGAGAGGATGAGACATCAGTAAGCCAGTCTGTAAAGAGAAAAAGTGATCCGTGTTTCTCTGTGGAAACTATTTAAGAAGATACAGCTCCTAAAGATAAAATGTTTAACAAAGAAGGATGACTTTGGAAGAGTACACATTTTCACATATTGTTTATATTTACAAAAATATAAAACTTCAGCAAAAAGTGTTTTCTTAAAACAATTGTGTAACAAACATTTAACGTGTCTTAAGTTTTTCTTCAATATATAAGGATGACGCTGCTTAAAAAAATACGGAACAAAATAATTTTGATGTATATATTCAGTTGACACTCAGTTACTTCGCAAGCCAAGCAGGAGATGAAAGGCTGAAGCAAAAGCTGGATGCAGAATGAAGGAGATGATGATAACTAGAAATGGGTACAACAATAGACAGACATATATGAACATCTCAAATTTAATAAGTTAATATTCTCTCAATCTCCTGAGTTACTGGATAAGATATTAATTCAACAAATGCACTTCTGACTACCTTTTTAGCTGAACCCAGAGTGCCTTTTTCAAAACAGGAGTTGGAATAAAAATAAATTTAATTAAAAGCTCAAGAAATAATCACCAAAGCCACTATACACTTAAGCTGAAATGTCTAAATCAAAACATTCATATCTGATATTTTCAATACTATATATTTCTATTTCAAATTATATTTTTTCTAGAAAATTCACTCATCTTCAAAGTATAATAAAATGCTAAATGAAATGATTGGTTACATGGACTGTTTCTATTTCTACCCAGACAAAAAAAAATTACTTCTTGGTTTTATAAACTCTTTCCAGCTGATCAAACATATTCTATTCTCTCTACCTAGTTTCAGTTTTGACCTCACGAAATTTATAAACGGACAATGAAACAGCAAGCTGCAAAAAGCAAAATATGCAACATGTCATTCCCACAGAAAATGTAGCAGAACTCATAGACAAGACAGACTGCTGAAAGACTGAACAATGTCTGATAATACAAATAGGCACATGTAAGTATGACAAGTTTATACCTTATAAAACCATTAATCTGGGAGAAAACATATTAAGAAGTATCAAACTATCTTTGTATTGCAAGCATAAGCACACAATCTATAATCACATGCTATGCTTCACAACCTCATAAAGTTACACTATGAAGAAAAAAACCAAGTCAAACTCTACTCTGAGCTATACCAGTGTCATGGAAGCATCAACTTTCAGCAAGACTCCTCTAGTTTATTGTGATTAACCTTTAACTTATCCGTAACTTCAGGAAGCAGTTACGCAAATGCATGGAATAAAAGTTTGACAGAGCCCAGCAATCATCATCACATTTCATCACTCATTAAGCACAACGAAGGCACAAGAACAGAAGTCAGAGTCAATGTGGAAAACTCGAGGGAAGTAGCATTAAATACCTGGCTTGTTGTAATGCACTTTCCCTAGAGCTCCCAGTTAGGAACAGAATCTGGGCTTGCACCAATCTGTCTTATGAGCCATTAAGGTTTGCTAGGTTATAAAGATGGTGAAAGGGTCCTCAGCAAACTTAGAGGAACTCCCAGCATCTGACGTTCAACACTGACATTTAAAAATAAATCATCAGTATACGCTGAGAGCTTCACATTACTTGCTCCCTTAATCCAGAATTAGCTTTTTCATTAGCTTAATCAGAAACTTTTTGATTATTCATAGCAAATTTTCCTTAAACTTTGGGAGAAACAGCCAAAATTATAAATACTGGCATACCAGTATTTTAAGTTTTCCCCTAAACAGGAAAATATATGATGCAAACACATTCTTAAACCTTAGAACTATCCTCAGACATGATAACTTTAAGCACAGGATTCTCTGTGCAGATTGTATCAAACAGTATTATTTCTCCTGCACCGAAGAAGGTAGTGAGTACCTATCAAAGATGTCAGGGCTTTCAAGTAATGACAATAATATTTTTCCTGAAGCACCACAAAAGACAATATACTATATTAAGGTACAGAGGCTGAAAATATCCAGGCCTGAAGCAAGTGGTTTTCAATGAACTGCTCAGATATGTTCCCAGCCATGTTTCTATGCTCCCATGGCCCAGAAGCTGTGAAGCTTTTAGCTTCTCCTTGGGAACATTATATGACTTATGGGAGCAAGTCTGAAGGATTTCTACCAAGATTAATGCCTCCTGAAGTAGCTGGGAGATGAACGCATGCATAGCATAAGGCCCTGTTATGATTTTGACAGATTTATTTCAAGGATGAGCTTGGACAAGAAAGCATGCTCATCATTATATCCTCCATCATCCCCACTTCTTATCCTCTACAAAAGAAAGCAGAGCTCCAAGGCATACAGGTTGCTGTGCTTCCAGTACACATTAACTAGAGTACAGAAGCTACAGACAAGGACTGTGCCATCTTACTACACCTATATCTTGCCTCATGCCAGATGCAGGCTACTGAAACACCAGTACAGGTGGCGCAATTCAGTCTGCTGCATGGGTATAACAAGGCAGAAAACAGGCTGTGAGGATCAGCGGCCAGTTCATTGAATGTGGGTGCAACTCAGAGTAAAAGGAGGATGCAGGTATTTAGAATTGAAGTTTCACCTTAAGCTTGGTCCATTCTAACTTTAGGCATCTGACAAAACCAGATGTCTTCTCTTCCCCCTCTTCCCAGCCTTTCATTTTGCTTGTGCTAAATCTCATTGCCTGTAATGGCTCAGTGCAGCTCAGGAGCTTCCTGAACTGGAGAAACACTGACTCATCCAAGCTAACCAAATAAAGAGGGGTTTTTTCACAGCATTGGTTAATTGTAGCAAACATTTTTTTTTTACATAAACTTGATGCTGCAACTCATCCTATCAATGGATATGCTGGTAATAGCACTTTTAAATCTTCAGTATATAAATAAATTTGCTGAAAAATTAAACATTGATAACCACTTATATTTTTCTTGAGAATCTTCCCATCTGCTCCTTTACAGGAAATGGTTTCACCTTCTTAATGCTTTTTCTGGAACACTGATAGAGAATGACTAAAAGTGAATCAGTTAAGAACTGAACTAAATTTTTTCTTCCCAATTTATCTACTTATTAATTGCCTACTATTAAGAACATTACAGTTTTAAAGTCCTCCCTTATCCTAAAAATTATGGCAGTAAAATAGTTTGCAATCAATTTCATGAACAACTCTGGGTTTTGCTTTCGGATGCAATAAAAGCCAAGCTTGACTCCTTCAAAAAGTCTTCCAGCACAACTCCCACACCATGCTGGCAGACAGATAAATGCTAGAAAAAGCCAGGACACCAAGTGACCTCAATATGCTCTCAAAATCCAGAATATTAATGTTAATGAGCTAATGTTAACTGTAAAATACTGAGCAAAATCTTACATTCTTTACATCACTTCACTGGTAAAAAAAAAGTGCAGAAATATCCTAGAGGATAATATCCTAGCAGATAATATCCTAATTACATAAACTAAAATGATCGAAGGTTGTCTTTTTATGGTTTTTAAAGTCTTCAAATACTTGTTAGCATAATTATAGGATGCAAACAGCTTTGTAAGTGGAAATAATACATACTGTCAAACAAATGGAAATATTTTACTTTATTGTATTTTTACTTCAATATTATTTGCACTTATTTTAGAATGTTATATAAGCCACACTTCAATTGTGGAAGTACAGAACTCTAGAGGAGACAAAATTCCTTTTAAGACAGCACTTTTATAAATAATAATAATTTTCTATGTTTTCCAGTTTAAAAAAGAAAAAATAAAAAGCACTGAAGATTCATGCAAACTCTGGAAATTTTGTCTCTTAACAGTTTGCAGAAACATTTTCTTGTCAGAAGTTAAGCCTTTCAGTTTTGGTTTCAGTTCCAGACTTGAAGAAACACTTAAATTTCACTTGGTTTTGCACTTTCAATATCACAGATAATGCAAAAACCTAACCCTGTCTATAGAAAGACAAGGCAGATCAACAATTCTAAAAAAAGTTTTAAAAAAAAGTCTGAAAAACTTTCCAAACCTGAAAATCCCGAACACTATAAAACCAGTAAATTTAGTCTGTGGCAAAAACTACAGTCACATGTATCTCACTCAAAGAGTTGAGATCAATGGCTCGATGTCTGAGTGGAGACCACTGACAAGTTGTGCTCCTTAGCGATTGGTACTGGAACCAGTGCTATTTAACATCTTTGTCAGTGACCTGGACAGTGGTATCGAGTGCACGCTCAGCAAGTCTGCCAACAACACCAAGTTGTGTGATGAGGTTGACACGCTGGAGGGAAGGGAGGCCATCCAGGGGCCATCACCTTGACAGCCTGGAGAGGTGGGCCCAGGCTGACCTCATGAAGTTTAACAAGGCCAAGTGCAAGGTCCTGCACCTGGGTTGGGGCAATCCCAAGCACAGATACAGGCTGGGCAATGAGTGGACTGAGAGCAGCCCTTCCTAAGAAGGACTTAGGAGTGCTGATGGATGATAGGATAAACATGAGCCAACACTGTGCGCTTGCAGCCCAAAAAGCCAACCGTATCTTGGGCTGCATCAAAAGAAGTGAGGCCAGCAGGTCGAGGGAGGTGGTTCTGCTCCTGTACTCTGCCCTCATGAGACCCCACCTGGAGTACCTCATCCAGCTCTGGAGCCCCCAACACAAGAAAGACATGGAGCTGCTGGAGCAAGTCCAAAGAATGGCTACCAAGATGGTCAGAGGGTTGGAAAACCTTTCCTACAAGCACAGGCTGAGAGAGTTGAGCTTGTTCAGCCTGGAAGAGAAGGCTCTGGGAAGACCTTATAGCAGCCTTCTAGTGCATAATGGGGGCCTACAAGAAGGCCGGGGAGGGACTTTTTACAAGGGCATGTAGTGATAGGACGAAGGGCAATGTTTGGAAGCTGGAAAAGGGCAGATTTAGACTTGATATAAGAAAGAAGTTCTTCACTGTGAGGGGCATGAGACACTGGAACAGGTTGCCTAAGGAAGTTGTGGACACCCCCTCCCTGGAAGTGTTCAAGACCAGGTTGGATGGAGCCTTGAGCAACCTGGTCTAGTGGGAGGTATCCCTGCCATGGCAGGGGGTTTGGAACTAGATGATTTTTGATGTCCCTTCCAAACCAAACCATTCCATGATTCTATGATATGTGAAAGTCTTCGCGTGAACTTGTGCAATAGACATTTATTTCTGCAGCCATTGCATTACTTCAGTGAGAAATTCATTGGTTTCACACATTTATTGTATTGCACAGGGTCAAAATGCCCCACAAATGTAACATCTACTGATTACCTCTTTCTAAGCACTTACAGAACATGAAAAAAATCTCAGACACATTATCCCAGTGTACACTATTGTTCAGTTACACTGCTGTTGACAGTCTTTGGTTGCCTCGCTGCTATCTTTCCAAATCCATGGGGTATTTATGGAGGCAAAGGGAGTCCCCAGGACATTACTTTAGAAGAGCAGAAGTGCAACTCTGGGCTTAAGGTGTTTAGGCTGCCTGTTTGCAACATGTATCATGATAAGCATCTGCCCTTATTCAGCTACTAGAAATCATAAACATCTTTTTTCCTGGAAGTTAATTACAATCTAGTTTGTCTTTACAAATGTAAACACAATTAAATAGATAATGCAGTATAGTGTTAAGGAGATGCCTCTCTGCTGATGAAATAGTCTTTGGCAATCAGAAATCACAGCTAAGAGGAAAAAAGCTTGCACTTAAGAAAGCAGAACACACTAGTGCAATAATCCTGTTATTATATTATACCTCTGGCAACAAGGAATATCCTCCCATCTGCATGGGTGGATGGCTCAGATGGCCTTAAGTACTTGATAAATGCATTTTGCAATCCATAACTCCAAAGAGTATAATAATCACATGTCATTTGGATTTTCTCTAACAATAAAATTCAGGAGAGTTCCTTAGAAATATGTTGGTTAAGCTATAGTACTTCTATGTAAATTTAGTTCAAAAAGGTCTCTGGTTGAAAAACTAGATTAAAGTATCTGAACTGTCCAAAGGTAGTGTCTGGAGAAATACTTAATTTCTTTATGAATCTCTAAGGATGCTTCTGTTTGCAGTAACAATAGCAGATCAAGAAAATTTCATTTGTTTGCAGTACGAATCATTACAGGTGGACCTGGTATCTCATAAACATGTAAAAACTTACGCTCTTGTCAGTACAGCCTACAGACAGAAACTAAATAGAGAAAATCAAGCTGAAGAGCAAATGGCACTGAATGAGACTGCAGCAGAAAAAAAATAAATAAAATATGAAAGACAATAAAATTAACATTTTAAAAACAAACCAGTATACTTCTGAAATAGGTGTGCTTCTATAATGATATTGTAGTTCTTTGATGGAATGTAAAAAGGCATATAGATACATCTTCAAGATAAGTCAACTAGAAGTCAACTTCTGCACCAGAAATAAAGAGCTCTGTGCTCCAGCCACATTTAATTATCTTGCCTAATGAGGTCTTTTAACATAACTGCTTAACTATTCACCCGCTGTACCTTTCAGGGGAAATATCAAGTACATCATTCCCCACTTTGTCAGAAAAAAAAAAGTATGTTTTGTTGTCATTTTTTTTCCTGTGAAATGGAAAACCATGTGACATTTGGAGGCAAGTCTGGAACCTCATGAAACTTACCTGGGGATCTGTTCCTCTCAACTAAGTTTACTCTTGTAGGATTTTTTTACTAACAGTTAAAATAGATAAAACAAATAAGCCCCTATTTACTGAAATTATAATTACATAGACTGTGAGTAGACAACATGAATAAGGAGGGCTAGAATACCCACTTGTGAACAAGTATGTAGCGTGAAAGAAGAAATTGGACATAAACAATTCCCATAGCCAGAAACTTATTTTAACACAAGCTTAAGCTCAATCTTCTGATTAAAGACCTGTGAAGTAACTAAACAAAGTTAAAGAGACAGTCAGTATTTTACTCCAACAGAAGCTGATCCTACAACACACAATATCATATATCAATCAATACATGGAATTTTTCCATCAAGCGCAATACAGGGCTATAGCTGGGGTAAATGGGCAGTATTGGTAATTATGTAGACAGGAACAAGGACTGAGGTGATGGAAAGATGCCGTAACCAAATCACACTCAGAAGCTAAAAGCCACGGATGAGACTGTTTTTATTACCTAGTAGAGTAACAAACACCTGCCAGACTCAAACGTAAGTCCTCAATTGGTCAGGAAAAGCTCCATAAAGCTGACCCTCAGGAAGCCAACACAGGGGAACAACAGCTGAAGTACACTGAGGACCCTCCTTCCCCCACATGTGGTTTACATCCAGCTGATTGCAACCTAGGCTGTCAATTCAAAAGGCCCCATTATTTTTGTGTCCTATACAAAACTTATCAGCTGTGACCTACCTTAAAGCTTACTTTTGATGCCTCTCAAAGAGCTAGCTGGACTTAGCCAGAAAAGTTTGGGATTTGGTGTAGATAAATTTCTAAAATCAGATAAAGCAGGAAGTCAGACTGTATGACTAAAGATGGCGTCTTTTAACCTCAATTTTTCTAAATATTATTTGCATTAAAAAAAAAAAAAAATCCAAACTGACATACAAAAGAAGCCAGTGAACAGTGCATCTTGATTTAGTATTCCAGAAACTGGTACCAGAAACTAAGCAGAGTACTGAATGCACTGAAAGCTACTGATAATAAAACTGTAGTACAAACAGCAGAGTGTATTTCACCACTTACAGAACGAAGCCTATCAAAAATGAAAATAAGTTAAACATTGAAATTTGTCTTGAGGCCTAGAGACACTCTCAAGCAAGGAAAAGAACAGCTACATAAAAAGGGAAAAATAAGCCTAGGAGAATGTTAAAAACCATCTTTTTCTAGACTTCACCCAGTGATCTCCCTCAGTCACCGATTTTAACAAGTACAGACTGCATTGCCTCACATAATGCACAAAATAGGAAACACAGCTTTCATAGACCAATTATGTCAGCCTCCTGGAAGCTGTCTGAGGCCAGCTTCCGCTACATACTTTATTTCTGAATAAAGAAAAGCATGATGAGGAATAACCTGGGTAAGTAAAAAAGGGAATTCTGTAAGACAAAAGTCTATGCAAGCAGTCATCAGTACAGACGCATACATGAAATAGCCCAAGAAATTTGCAGGCAAGAGCTAGCAGGGATTTGATTACACTGGGAGCTGGCTAAAAGGGGAAGAAACAAATGATATGAGGCAAGCTGATTGCCAAACATTGGTTGTAGGATTTTAGCCTTGTGTAATGTAGGCTCCTGAAGGAATCAAATTAAATTGATACCTAAATCGTAAATTATAATTTTCAGCACAGCTTGAGAAGTTTACAGTCCTGTCCTATCCATTACTTGTTTCATACATGGTATTTGCAAATTGTGTGAGGGAGTGGAAATATCAAAGAAAATATGTGGTTCAGCTGGAAATGTGCAACAGGAGGGTAAAATGTGCTTTCATGAAAACTATGTACTCCACTGCGATGTAGTAGCGCACAAAAAATTCTAGATCTTTAACTGATCTTTCTTTTCTGACTTCTAATTACTTATGGCTCAAGAAATACTTTATGTACTTAAATATGGATGTAATTTAGTACATATTGGATTTATTGTAAACAAGACTGAGTAGCAGCTAAAAGTAAAACTGTTAATCCATTTACTAGTTTACATATAGACTCCCTGTTTCTAAAAGTTTATATGCATGTTTACCTTTGTATAGCTATACCTGCTGAATTAATTGTAAAAGCATGAACATAGTGAAGTGAACCTGTAGAACAAGTACCATTGTTCAAACTATGACTGATTAGAGAGCATAAATGAAGTGAGCATGATCATTTCCTGTGTGTGAAATACTGCTCATGAAAGCATTAATATTTTTTATTTTATTGATGAAGTAGAAATGAATTAATGCAAAAAAAAATCTAATAATATTTTTTTTCTTCAAATTACCATATTCGTATTTAATTTGGTGTGCAATTTCTTGATTTCACTGTTAGTTTTATATAAAAGTGTCATATCATTAACAACTGCAGGTATTTTTTATCCCTCAGTCACTTTGGTAATTTTAAAATTTAATCATCCTTTCCATCATTTAGGATACTTGATTGGCCCATGAATTTAATCAGAATGTTTATTAGGCGTATCTGTGAAAAAACAGGGTTCTCATTAAGGGGAACTGGTCAAGCTTTTACATTGACAGCTGGTATCCACTCAGGTGACCAGAGGTTCTGGACCAACACTGATTAAAGAAAGGTGATACAAACTAACTTGTTGTTCTGACCTTGATTCAATTGTTTATTGTTCAGTTCTTTGGGTTTCTCTGTATTGCTGTCTGAATAGCAACACAGAAATAGTTGAGTAGTACAGGGGAATGGCCTAGTTTCAAAGTTGAAAGTGGCTAACTAGGGCAGTACAGAGCTCAGTACACCCTTAGCTAACTTTTTTTTGGCCACGTTACTTCCAAAACTTAGCTTCAAAGTATCATACAGGGCCTGGAACCTTTCTTTTCATGAAAGGACAAATGGTCAATTGAATACAACCGCATTATGCTCATTTTGTTATGTTGGCTTCCAAACAGATCCTCAGTAGGTGAAAGATCCAATGCGGTATTGAAGTGCTCATCTCCAGCTTACCAAGTAGAAGTCTGTATTATATTATTCTTTGTACGCAACCATTTTTTTGAGACTTGAAGGGCAGAAAGGTTAAAGAGCAGGAGGAAAGGTCAAGCCAGATAAGTAAAAGTCCATATTTCATAGAATTACTGTTTTACTTATCACTTTCCTTGAGATTTGACAGACACACCACTGATTAGGTTATCACTTTCAAATAGATTTATAGGCTCTAGGGAATTTTTATTCAACTTACCCTTGGGGATGTCTTGATATAATGTCTCTGTGTTGGCATTTGTGATTTTTAAACATCTCACAAAATAATGAACACAGACATAAACAGCAAATATCTTTGGATTTCCTGAATATTCTGGTAGCAAATGTTCAACACTGTTTTAAATATGCCTGTTTGCATTGCACGTTGCTTTTGAATGCAGACTATTACTGTTCAAATATAGTTTTTTCCCTTTGGCTAACTTTGGTATTTTGCTTTTGTCATCAGTGGTCTTATTTGGTGCAACATTAATTAACCTCAAGGGATTCTTTCATATTAATTGGACAGGTGAGCACTGAAGCAAACACAGTAATGGAACTAAGCTTCTCATACATAGGAACAAGTGTGCACACTCTGTTACAACATAGCCAGCAAGAATTTAGAAAGGGAATTTTGCAAAAGCTCGTACTCTTCGTTAGAACTAAATGCAACTGAAGCACTGCCTTGCAACTACACATCACAAATCCACGGACTTACTCAGCAGCTAATTTCTCAAAATATTTTCAGTCTGTTATTGACAGAGCTGTAATCTTCACTACAAGTTCTTACAAAATTAGGCCAAGTTTGCCACAAAAGACATTCCTGTCTCTACCAACAGCATCAGATACCATTTTATGCAAAATGAAAATCATAGCACTACTGCTAGAAGCAGCAATCAGAAGTGACAGCAAGATCCGCAGACAGATGCCTGTTGAGCAGTAAGACTCTCCTCTGGCTGATTTGTGGATTTCAATGCCGGTTTTTGGTAAAATCAGCCAACAGCTACATGAAAGGGCTAGCCAGGTCTAGCATTTGGACAACTACTGTCAGTGTAATTTCAAAAGCAAAGATTTTACTGTTGTCTGGGTGACAAATCCCTCTAGTAAATAGTCGCTCAGATTAAACTTAATTTTAATTTTTCAGTTTCGTTGGGTCAATGTACAATGCCTGTATAAAAAAATGAACGAGATATTTTTTGTACTTTGTTGTTAACACCCACCAAATATTCATGTGGTTAGCACAGACATCTCAATATTATGGCAACTGATCAGAAGCAGGAAAAGGACATTTCCCCACAGGAAGAAGCTTACTCAACTTATTGTTTCTTCAGCTTCAGAAATAAGATACCTACTTGTTCAGGGGGCAGGGGAGGGAGAGGGGGGAGAACTGTCACTGTTCCTTTCACCCCTTTGAGACAAAAACATTGACCGTCAGCTAGTTTTGACTGTTATTAAACTCCAACTTGCTAGGGCCAGCTGTGCCTAATTTGAGTCACTGGTGCAAAAATAACCAGTCAGCAGGAATTGAGGCAATTATGGGTAATTCTGCTGTAGAGCAGTCCTGCATCAGAATCCCAGGATTAACTTTAGGCTGGCACTCCAAGGTGATTGTATGAAGAACACAAGGCTTCAGTAAAATCATCAATAGCTGAAATCAGCTTTTATATGAGCTGATTTTGGAAGTCTGTAACCTGTATTTTAATTTATTTACAGGCAGATTGTTGAAATTCTTTTAGTGCCTGAAGATGCATAGAAGTACACACTAATATTTTCAAGGGGCTACTTGTTTTACTGTTAAATATCCAGCCCTCTTGCCCGTATGTTAGTCTATAATCGTTTTGCAACACAATCAGGCTCTAAATATGTTTAGCAATTTCTATATCTTGTCTTGCATCTACTCTGCTAGATTGCAAATACATTCAGTTTTCTTTTTTTAAAAAAAATAAAAAAATAAAAAAAAATTCCATCTTCCTAGTTGAAAAACATATAAGGCTATCTTTGTAAGTACTGCTATGAAATGCATCCAATAAACAAATTCAGAGAGTAAGAAGTACTGTTCTAAGCAGTCTTAAGTTCTGTCGCTATGTAAAAAAAAAATGTAGCAATAAAATTTTAAGTAACTATGTCATTTTGATAAAAGACTCCAGAAAAAGTAGTACAACTTCATAATGCAAGATGTAGTTTATTTTAAGCTTTTAATATGAAAACACCAACCAGATGTGCTCTATCACTTAAATAACTTAATTTTAAAAAAAATGGAAAAAATCATGAAAAGAACCCAGCAAGCAGTTTAAATTTCACAGTCCTATCATTAATACCAGTATTAGCATCTGTAGCTATATTTTTAAAGATGGTACCTTATGCTCAGCCCTTCTGACCCTGTTGTGTCACTGTAACAGAGAAAATTTTTCATAGAGAAAATTAGTAGTAATCTTAATGATATGTAAGATTTACTACAATTTCCAGTTTTTCACCTTATTAGGATGTATGTGACAGACAAAAATGTCGGGTATACTGACACTGTTTCCTTAAGTCAGTTTCTGCTGAAACAAAGCATAGGCTCCCTACCTCTAAAAAGGTATAATTTAGGACATCAAGCCTCTATTCAAGCTAATAAGTAGATCTATGTCCCTTCAATTATTTATTCCTCTGGCAGACAATTCCATTAACCCCCTCCTGTGCAATAATTTGTTCTGCCACATGTTAAAAAAATTATTTTCCAGCTGCTCAGCAATACTGCTACAGTAAATTGAAAGTATTTCCTGGTAGACAGCTGATACTCTACAGAGAGGTGAACAGTGACATCAGATACATGGAGGGTAATGTAGTAGTAAATAGCATAAGACAAATGTTAAGTTCCTCCAGCATGATATTTGTGGACTGACAGTAAGAAGACATGCAAAAATACTGATGAATTATTCACTCAGCTCAAGAAATAAATTAAAGCTTTCCCTGCTATATAGGTGAGACCCAAGCACGAAGTGAACACCAACACTTGTTACACAGAAGTTAACTTTATAGTAAGTAGTACAACACAAACATGTTTAAGTTCACCCACCACGACGTTTGTAGATTTACAATGATAAGACATGTAAAAGAGTAATGAATTATTCACTTAGCTTGGGTAAACAAGAAACCATTTCATTTTCTGCACCCAAGAGGACTGTCTGGTGAGTCAATACAGACAAATGTATTACGACAGCAGCCTCTGGTTCTGTATTTTATAGGAGGCTGCACAGGTCAGAAAGCTACACACCTAGTGGAGGTTTGCAAAAGGTTTTACAGTTACACCAAACAGTATTTCCACAATAGGTGCAAGATCCTGAATGTTTATACAGTAGCATATAATTCTAGATTGCAAGTGGTGAGTAACAGCAGAAGTGTTCCCACTATGCTGGAAGTGAACAACTATGAAGGCAAGACAACTCAGGCTTTGTCAAATATCTTATTCTTGAGTTAGCACAGGATCAAAATTAACTGGAAGGTCACGTACTTACCTAATGTATAACTAAGAAACAAAGAATTAAGAAGCAGCCACAAAAAAAATGAACAAGCCCCACACACTGTTCAGAAAGTCCTGTCTGACTGCGCACATACCAGTTGTTTCTAGACAGAAGTGGACAGAAGTAAATCAAGACCAATTGGCTAAATTCCTCTTTTCTCCGCCCTCTCTCTTCGTTTTCCTGAGGGACTGATCTGTTTGTATTGTTTCTGCAGGTTCATTTCCCGTATATTCAATCAAAAGATATACAGCTATCTTTTTGGTTTGAATATCGATGCACATACAGATATATATGAGACTCAATCCTGTCCCATAGTTAGAAGATAGGAGGGCATTTTTCGTGACTAGAAATTACATAGTTTTAAAAAACATTTAAAGGAACAGAAATCCAGCCACCAGAAGAAGCCAGTTTAATGCAGAGAAGAAAAGACACAGCATGCTTTACAAATGCTAATGTACGTGACAGAAAACTATCAACCTCATTTCTCAATAGAAAATTTAAAATTCCAAGCTTAAATGGTTTACCAAAAATTACACAATAAATCACTGCTGAATTCTGAAAGTAATCCCAAACCTAATCCCCAGACCACTGCAAGTCCCTATGGAATTACTTAGGGACATATTTTTCACTGAAATTGTGCTTTCCCTTGTTTCCATTGTATTTAATAGAAACCATGGCTCAACACCCTTTAAATATATTGTATTATATTTCATAAGCAGCAGATAGAGATGAGCACAGACTGAAGCCATTCCCTCACCCTTTACAGGCCGGTCAGCCCCAGGCGAATCCCAGCCGCCTTTTCCACCCTGAGGATTTGGGGCCTTTGGTTGTGTGAGGGGTCGCTGTCTCACCTGAGCTGGCTGCTCTTCCTGTCAGAGAGTTGGGCACAGTCATTCTCCACGTAGGAACCAAGACTTGGAGGGATTGTTCAAAATTGGGTGAAAGTAACATTTGTGACTCATTAAATGCAGAACGTTTACCCCGTCTTAAAATGTGACACTCACAGGGAGCAGCAGGACTGCGGCCAGCCAGTCAGCCATGCCCTGGCCAAGGGGGTGTAGGCTCAGCTGGGGTCAGGGTCCTGCCAGTGAGGCACAAGGTCGCTCAGGCAGGAGCAGGGCCACAGGCATGGATGGGCACAGTGGCCGTGCAAGGGGGGGCAGTCCCCCTCAGCTGGCCACCAGCTCCCAGGGCTGGCATCGAGCACAGGCTGCCAACAGCCCACCTGACCTGACCACCACTGCAGTCCTTAAAAGAGCTTCTGTAAAAATTAAATCCAGGTTTGAATGAAGAAATGTATGCTTGGGAATTTTTATGAGTCACTGCAATGCGTGAATAAAATTGGGAAATATATATTATAACTGGAATTGTAGAGCCACTGAGACCTGCTGAACTATCAATTGTTTCTCATGCTGAAATGATTCTTAATTAACTTGAGAAACTGTGTACCAAAAAGCATTTTTAAGCTTTTCACATCACTTATTTATTTGCTTAGACTAGCTGCAGGTAGAGCCATAATTTTCTGGATCATTTTAAAGAAAATCTAGGCTGCCATAAGGAAATTTTATACATCCCAGGCTTAATTGTACTTAAGCAATAATGAAGCTGCAGCTGAAGAGGGCTCGGTATAGTTACATCACTGAATTCAGAAGAAAAATTAATTTTATTCTAGAATTAAGGATACTGCTAGACAATACAAAAAGTAGAAGAAAGGGCTCTTACGGTATGGGAAGACATGAAATATCACATATGCTTATAAGCCAGACTGTGACAGTTGGGAAGGACTAAGCAAGGACACTGGGTTGGAAAGTCTGTTTCTGGATATAGAGGGACTGAGCTAAAAATGAGTCCAGGAAAAATCCTCGGGCTAGATGAAGAGAATAAACAAAAAGACAGGCCAAGGTAGGGAGAAGCAGCTTGTATAAAGCAGTCCATTGGAATGGGACATACAATTTAACTATGCTTTTTACAAGAGATATCTAATATCTACCAGTAAAGTATTGCCCCCCTATCCAGGGCTGTCTGATATGATGGTAGCAAGCTGCTATCCTCAGCAAGGTACTCCGCCGGGCTGCAGAGCAAAGTCCAAAGACTGAGCACTACATTGAAAAGCTCCAAAACTGATGCTGGAAGTGGAACAACAATAAAGAAATTTCCCTGAGCAAAAAGAGACATATGAAAGTGTCAGGGCTGCAAAAAAACCCGAAATTCTAAAACATAAGAATAAACCTTGCCTGAAAACAATGATTTGGCTCTCTCAAATTTAGTGACTCTGATTAGTAGATGATACACTGTACATTTGTTTATTGTTACAGTTCCTGTAGAAACTGGAATGCAAATGTGTTATTGTTACAGTAGAAAAAGGATTGTCTTACAGTCAGAACAGCCGAATGCTGTTTTAAAATAGAAATTAGAATTGCTTTTGTTGCACAATTCATGGTAATCCCTTTATTTAAGTTTTTCTACAGGTGGCCATTATCCTCGTGGAAAGCGTAGTATCTTTATTAATTCCCTAGCACACAGCTTTAAAAAATTATCTTGCTTACCCATACGGTTCTACAGCAGCTAATTAAATTAATGAAACTACGGTATAAAAATACAAAGTT
Source organism: Leptosomus discolor (assembly GCF_034619465.1). NCBI lineage: Eukaryota > Metazoa > Chordata > Aves > Leptosomiformes > Leptosomidae > Leptosomus > Leptosomus discolor. The sequence goes on along the minus strand of NC_141399.1, from coordinate 32,958,233 downwards.
CCATATAATGATACTTGAATATGCTGAAAATACTGGCATTTGCTTTCTCGTTTTGGGCACCCTGTATGAAAGAGTATTTTTATCTTCATTCTGTGCCCTGATTCCCTAGTTATAATTTCCTAGTTACATGGAGAATTTATTTTTCATCTTACTGTTTTGACAATAAAGTACTTAGACTTTTCAAATTCTGTACAAAAGCCAGATAGAAAATAATTCCATCTTAATAGTGTGATTTTACTTCCATATCTTAACTTAGGACAAGAAAAGGAAAACGAATGAGCATTATGTGAGCACTGTCCATCTTGTTTTGAAGAAGGTAGAGTCCTACAGAAATAACATGATGGTTTTAAAGACTTTGCCATTAATATTAATAACAGATTGATTAACAGTGAGCAGACAGCACTAATTCAAGAAATCCTCAACTCTTTGTTAAATTGGAGTTGGTATTTTACATAGGCTTTTGTTTGCAATAATATCTGCATGTCTCAACAATAAGCAATATTTAGAACAGCAGCCAGACTCAAAAAAGTGCAAAATAATAAATCAAATAAAAAAATAATACAAACCCTCTAAGTAGTACTTATGAAGCTTCAATTCATGATAAGAATACAAATGGGAAGTTGTAAATATATTTTTTTCTTGTCTTTTAAATAAAGTGAGTTAGAACAAGCCCATAGAAAGATGATTGATGGAATATGGTGGTATTATGAGCAATATTCTGGAAATGTTTCAACAGAGAGCCTATAAATTTGAGTTCACACATCTCTGCCTTTCACAGATCACAGTTCCACAGAACAATGTCTTCTATATGACCTTCCTCTGTCATGTTTGCTTTATGCATTGTCTCTGTCTTAATGCAGACTTGTCCGGGGGGTTTTAGCAAACTGCTGGGGCGGGGCGGGGTGGGGGGGCAAACAAGGGGCCTGGCAAAAGGTTACCCCAAACCTTCAAATGAACTGTCTGGCTAGAACCCAGTCAGTAGTCGAGAAATTAAATATGCTTTCAAACTCAGTGGGCCACATTAAGAAGAAAAGAAGGGAAGAACTCTTATTATTAATGCTGGAGAGAAAGGTTGATATTTTTGCCCTCCCTTAGAGCTACATACCATAGATATACTTTGGACCAGCCTGTAGAGCTCAGCAGGTTAGAAAACACTTAGATGTGTTTCACTTCAAAAATATTTTGATGTTCTACTGTATCTGACCATGGTGCCTAAAACACTGAGAATTTCTAATAGCCATTAGTTGAAGTTCAAATGTATGAAGAATCTATATGACAGCAACTTTAGAACAGAAATATTTCAACATAGAATTGATATTTGAGACTTGGTTACATATCAAGTGTAACGAATAAATTCCTAATTGGGAATCTGAAAGTTTGTACAAATGCTTTCACAGCATTAATTGTCTCATATATCCCACATATATAACAGTATGAATAGACTAAGTCTTGAAGTGTTTAGGAGACTGACTATGGGAACAGAATACATGTTGTCTTAACAAGAACAACAAAAAGCTCACATGCTGTTGGGAAATAATGCTGAAATAATAAAATTTGCCAGAAATTTATTCTTAAGGGTCATGAAAACAATTTATCATAACATTATGTACTAAACGAAGAGTTTGAAAAGTAGCTTGAATATACAGAACTGGATATACTGTAAAAAATATCAGTCTGAATTACTTTTGAAAATCTGAGTTCATGAATGAAAAAGGGTATTACTTTAATGTTCTAACTGGGTGAACGTCAATTTAAGAAAAGCTCTTTAGCAGGACCCCAAATCTAGGCCATATGAATTAAGAACTTCAAAACTTTATTTTTAGTTCCCTGAGTAGGTGAATATCTCTTTAACTGGAATATTTTATTTGCTTCTGTTCTGATAATCAAATGACAATCAAAGATGACAATCAAAACCAGAGTCTGGGTGGTAAAACTACATAATAACTCTTCATAATATCCTCTCAATTTTTATGAAGTATCTTCAAGAATTAATTCAGAATAAAAAGGATTCACTTGGCATTATATCAACAGATGGACTACTTGTAAAACTGTTTTCAGACAGTTCCTTCGTAAGCACTATCAACTACCACATATACCTGCCCAAATTATCTATATGTGTATCCAAAAAACTATGTTCCCCATCATGTACACTAAAAATGTTTTACAGGACAAATCCTAGCTGCATGTATTAGCTTTACATTCACAGCCTTTGTTGATCCTAGAAACTCTGGATTTATTGAAGTATAGCCATGATGTCTCCTCAATATTACATCAAATGCAGTGTTGACACAAATTGTATTGAGTATACAGGCCCTATAGAACTGGAGCAAGAGGAATTTCTTTAATTGTAGCCATAATTAATTTTTGTCATTAAATTCAAAGGCAACAGGGCTAAACCTCTAGGACTGAGAAGAGTAAATCTAATATTGTACATAAGAAGATATTGTTCTTCAAGAATTTATGTTTGGAAAACAAAATAGTCCTTGGTTTTATGCCTAACAGATACCAAAGATGACCATGAATGACAAACATTTTACCCTATGGAAGAAGTCTGTAAATCCAACAGATGAAAATTACATTCTTCTATCTAGTGAAAGTAGTAACGGCCTTCCATTTCTAACAGGAAGAAAACCACTGAATTCTGTAAGTCTCTCTCTGTCTTTTGGAAAACACATTCAATAATTGTTATGTCTGCTCCTCTTTTCTTAGATGCAACTCTTGTTAGTTCAACTAATTGATTACAATGCCCTAAGTAAGCAGCAGTGGAAACTGCTGACAATTCTGCTCAATTACATTCCAATAACTGAAGATCTACCCAGATATATATACCAGCGTCATCACTGTGACACATGAACACACTGAGGTCCAATCCTATTCCGTACACTCACTGATGCAACCATTTCCAATAAAATACCATCTCTGTTTACATTTATACAAAACTTCAATCCTTGTCACATTCCATACACCATCCTTTTCCTAAGACACAGAAGGCTAAATATTTTATAATCTTCAGATAGGCAACTATCAAATGAATTTGGAGTTATTGTGCATACAGTAATATAAAGAAACCTCCTTGAGAAGTATTTAGTAATTATTTCAAATTTTGAAGTCATTACATTGCATCTCATTCACTTCCAGAATGAAACACATTTGAAAGGTGTATTTCCACCTGAATAGAAATTTAAAGTGACAGTGGTTTTTCTTTGTACACTCCCAAGACAGGAAAAGTGACGTTAATGAAACGTGAAACATCATGAATTACAGGCAGTAAAAAATTTAAACTCACTTGTAGCTGTTTTGTAACTACGACACACAGTCCACACTAGTATACAGGAAAACTAATTAGTGCTCTTTTTCCTTCTTCTTTTTTATTTTCTTTAATGAATTTTTTTAATGCAGTGAGTTTTTCAGTGAACACATTATCTCACAATTTAGAGATCTTAGAGCACTAAACTTACGGCGCTGCTACAAAATCTTATTGAGCCAATATTTGGTAAACAGATATAACAGAATAGAATGACACAAAATTCTCAAGATGCCATTATTCAGCGTTTCTGAACTGATTTCTGCCTGATCATACCTAAACTGGAGTAAGGTTTTAGAGCATTTAGGTAGCCATTTGACAGCAATAGACAGGGACGAAAGCTAATTAATTGTAAGATAAAGCTTGCAACATTTGCAAATAGGATTATATAATTTAATTCCTAACGACAGAGGAGTCTGGATTCCAAACCAAGATACCTGCTATGCCTAGTCCTAACATTCAGTGTGATTAATTCTGCAGAATTAATCTGCAGAATAGACTTTATATAATTTGCAAAGTATGATTAACCACGATAATTTTTACTGAAATCACGTTCTATACTTTTGCTCATGAATGGCCCACGTTCAAACTTTAATTTGCATGTGAACAATTGTAACACATTTCACACCAACTATTTTTAATCTTCTCTCCCTTTCCTCAATGAATGTGATTTTTATATTTCTTCTCTGACTACATAGCAAACTCATTTATATCGTGTTTCAGTTTCCTATCTGATTAGTTCTTTTCCCCACAGATTTAGTTTTGCTGAACCACAATGGTACTGCACAGACAGCAGAATAAAATATAAAATTCATATCTAATCATGTAAGCAGAGGCAGAATACCTACAACTCCTATTCATTTCAAAGAAGCTGACATTGTTTAATACCTTTAGAAGCTGCACCACTGTTTATATTTAGCAGAATACATTATCTGAGTATATAGCACCAGATAATTATTAGTAGATGAATGCACACTGTAAAATAAATACAAAAATAAAACCACAAAAATAAAAATACAAAAATAAATACCTTCTTTGAAATCCACTCTTGTCTCCAGAATAATTATGTAATCTTTGGGGGGGGGGGGGAGGCGGGAGTCTGAAAGACCATTGAACGAAATCCTTCCCGTATCTTTAGGTTTAACGAGAGTACCACTGAAAGAACATGTACAAAGCTGGGGAGAAAACTCTGAGAAAAGCAGATTGAATTTCCATCAAGAATCCAAAAGATTTTAGTACTATCAGCAGACTTTGATAAAACTCTATACATAAGCACTTCTCTGTCTTGCAAGAGCATATAATAGAAAAAGGAGCAGCAGATTTCGTTATAATCGTCAGTTCTATTCAGATAAGCATATAGTGGTACTGTTCCCTCACATGAAGCATTTTCTGCAATTTATAAGGCCATTCGGAAATGTGAGCAAGCTGGCAGTTTATTACCAGCTGCGTTTCGCATGGCAGAGATGGTGCAAGTAATTTCCATCTAGAATTAGAATGAAGTGGTGGCAGTCTCCCACTGCCAGTAACCACAGGCCCTAGAAGGTTGGATACAAAATCCAGGTTAGAAGACACCTATCTTGCTGCTAAGTTTAGCAATGAACTTAGAATTTCCTACATTATCTAGTAATTTTTACACATGTTGGTACTACAACTACAGTTAAGACACTTCAGTGTTGCACATACTGTTCTTATGCTCTAAATTAGTTCTTAGTGAAAAGTAACTTGATTTTTTTAAGCTATTTGGCTATTGTGTCCAGAACAGAAGACATCATGGATGAAACTCACTTGAGTTACCAGGCTCACTGTGCTTCAGTCTGAACCTCTGGACAGTTACAAAAGTCCCTATACAAACCTAATCTGGTTCATTGTAAATTTTGGGCCAATTTAATTCCTGAGATGTCTCTTTCTTACTAAATGGAGATCTATTCCTCTCAGTCTTTTATTACCTATCTGATGACAAAATTAGAAATCACTGTGTGAAAATTCAACCACGTGAATGGAAGAATTATTCAGATGGATCAGAAGAATATTATAGCAGCAGTTTCTTTGAGCAGTGAAAAGCACCTGGAAGCAGCTTACAGTTATGCCAGTTCCCATGTCGCCTGTTAAGGATAAGATGGCACTAAAAGTAGGTCACAAGTATACCACTTCACCTTGTGAGAATTGAGCCCTAAACAATTAAAGTAGAGCTGCTGGAATAACTAGTGTGTGAAGAAGAAATGAAAAAGGTTAAATATTTGATGGAGTGGTGTCAAAGCATCCCATTAGTATCTTGCCCCTGCTTCATGGCTTTTCTGAAAAAACTTGTAAGCTCAGCAGCAACACTTCAGTAGCACCATCTGAATACATAAAAGCATTCTAGCAAAACTTGTGACCAGAAAATCTACATGAATCTGAGAGCAGGAGATAAGTAAAAGAGAAGTTTTAAACATTTACAATTTGATCATTCAAGAGCAAGGTATTTCTTTGGTTTGCCTGGTTCAAGGTAATAGCTTAAATTTCAAGCTCCCTCAACTTCTTGATATTACCCACTCATATTCCAGTATAGTTACTAAATGCCTTACCAACAACTGCTAACTTTTACAATCTGAGTAATCCACACTCCAGAAACAGAACTTAGATTTCTAAGAATTGTTGCTGTTGAAGTGCATGTATATAGCTGAAGAGAGTTTGTGAGAAGTGTCCCGGTCCTGCAAACACATAGGACCCTCCAGGTATTCATTTGAATAAGCAGTAAAGAAGTCACACTTTTAAACTGTAGGTTTTTCAGTTCATATCTACAGTTCAATGTAGGAAAATCGCAGGTCTGCTATTAACTGTGCCTTTACAAGGGGTGGCAATGAAGATGATGTTTGGCAGCCCTCATTCCTGGGCCAGAAGGTGGTGGTTCTGTCCTCCACACCAGGCTTTTGGGACCTAGCCAAAACTAACACTACGACCTATTATGTGCTATTCTCTGGATGAGGTGTTATAGATTTGGGTTCATTGCTACAAATCTCACTAAACATTTTGAAAACAGATGGGGATAACCAATGCTTTCTGTCCAGCATATCCTCTATCACACAACACAACTGCAATATACCTTCTGTCCACAGAAACAGGATATCATGCTGGAATCTATTTTACCAACCACTGCTGGTCATATCACTCATATGACAGTCTCCTGTCACTGTCACCCTCTCTTTACCGATTCCCTCACGAGATACTGTATGATTTCAGACAAACTTGATTATAGAGTAAGCAGAGTCCTTATTCTCTCCTTTGAACTACCTGCCATCTGATTCTGAGCTGAGGCAAGTAGTCAGGACGTTAGCTGCTTAACTTAAGGTAACTGAGTATGCAACTTAATTTGTTCCCAGTGAAACTTCATAGAACTTATCACTAGTATTTTTTAGATAAATACTGGTTTTGAAATCATAAAATACTAATAATTTAAGACTTTTCAAATAGTACAGGGATAGCTATGACAAATCAAAATCAATTACCATGTGATCAAATGTTTTGCTGAGTAGTAAACTTTGACGTTTCTTTTATGCTCGATAGCAGGCAATTTCAGACAGACCTAAGCTATAAATATCTTTCCATAACCACATAATTTGGATTCCTTTCAATTAAAATACTATAGCATCATATTCTCAATTTACCTATCTATGCTGAAAACAGAGGCATGAGAAAATCTTCTATACATGGCTTTCATGTCACTTTGATACTTGTATTTGTACATGAAATTCTCAAAACACCAAAAAAAATTTCTTTAAAAAAGAACACAGTAGTCATTTTCCTGACGGCATACAAAATGTTCCACATTTTTAGTTCTTTCTGTTTACTTTTTCACATGAGGAGAAAGATATCACAAAATATGAAGCATGTAAGGAAGGGACAAAAAAAATCCACATCAGAGACAAAAATCTACATGATTTTGCTGGGAATAATGGACCTAATCCACCAAATAGTTTTTGAGAAGCAGTCAGAGTTCAAGAAACTGCCTTCTTTTCAACATGCACTCAAATGAAACAGTATTTTCACTACTGGGAAGTATGTAATTTGTTCTACGCTTCTTTCCATATGCTTCTATGCTTCCTCCCTAGAGACAAGCCTAAAACTGAGATTCAGTATAAAATAATACATGAAGCACCACGAAAAAGAATGAACTCCTTTCCAACATAAATAGAATAAATACTTTTTCAGACCAATAAAAGTGATATTTGTGTAGGTTGTTATGTTATTTTAGATACCTTAAGGCCTGATTTTACAGTTAATTTGATTCAAGGGAGTGCCACAAAGTATAGGTGTTATCTGTCAATAATAACTGTTGCTAAAAGTAGAGAGATATTTTAGAAGTAAAAATACAGACTAGATGTTCCAGGAATGTTTCTTTTTCTACTAAGAATACAAAAATATTAACGTACTTTTATACCTCTATAGCAGATGTCATATCATTTCTGATTAAAATTGCTTGCCAATAATAGATTTCTCTCAGGCATAGATTAGAATCAGCTTCTATAGCTAATTCCTCAAGCTAAAAATTTCCACTGCATTTGCCAAAATGTTCTTCGTATTTTCTGATACAAATAGGTAGACAGATACAAATAGGACATCAAGAAGTAAAAGTTAGAAGACACAAGTATTCTGAATATCTTCTGAGAGCTTGTTCATTTAGAGACCCCACTACCTGTAGATAATTTATGTGTACTCATTCCAGCTACTGCTGATTTAAAATATTAAGACAGCTCTCTAACCTCAGTAAAGAGACTCATAGGCTTGAAAGATAGGATAAGGCAAAAAGAACATGCTTGCTGAGCACCGCAGATGAAAAATTAATAATTTAATATCTTTGTATTTCCATATTCTTTTATATGTTCATCAGAATATGAAGCATGGAATAGCAGTTACTTTATTTCTTTTCTGCCTCCAGGTATACACCAAGGCATCAAGTTGGTATGTTGGTTCATATAACACCAGCTCTCTTATCACTCCAGATAATTTATTTATAATGAGAATCATGTGTTTTCCCAGTAAGATGTTGATGCAACATGACTGCCTTTTCAGTTTCTAAGGATGTATAATTGTTAAATGGATACAAATATTGATAAAACACCATTCCTTACACGAGAGCAAATGTGCCAAAAGGAGGGTTTTCAGTGATGTATCTTAGGAAATAAATTACACATGATCTGATTTTCAACCCAATGAAAAATTTCCTCAATATTTAAGGTCTGAACCCATAAGCAGCTTTAGACTTTTCACCTCCACATTAATTAGCCTATTCACAGTTACCTGGAAGTCCTGCACTATGTATGACTGCTGTTTACTTGTCTTAGTTCCTAGAAAATGGGCATAAAGGCTGTATTTGGAACTTGAGCTTACAGAAATGCACAGACATGTCAATACCATGCATTAAACCATAATATCTAAAATGGTCCTCTGGCATAATAGGATGCACAACATATGCATGGGGTCACGCCAGATGTTACACCAGTACACTAAGCCACATGATGGGAGAAATGAGGATGTTAACTAGAGAACATGTCTTAATGCCAGGTAACTTTGCACATGAGACTTTGCTTGCATGTACATGATTATTGTCAAGTACAGCCTAACTCCTTGTGTGATTCCTGGAAGAATCAGGGCCCTGCAATAAAAGTCAAAAGCATTGGAAACAGTTCAGGTTGCCTACAGCAATGCGATGCCAAAAAAGTATTAAGAATCACACCTCACCTTATAAATTATTTAGAGAATTGAACACAAACCTTTCACTTACAGGTTGCTGGAAGTGAAAGACACTAAGACATCTTCTGAGAAGCATTTAATAGATGTGTCAAGTTACATAAATCAGCTAATGAATGCAAAAATAAAGGAAAACAAAAAAGTGCTGTACACATTTGAAGGTATGCTTACAGTTGGCATAACTTACTTTATAGGAAAATAAGCTTCAAATTCTGTGATTCCATTAAACTCTCAAAATATGTCAAAAAATAATTATACAACTTCAAAAGTTACATATCAAAACCTTTTTCCATGTTTGGTAGCAACTGAGGTGGTAAATATCCCCACCTCTACTTAGACTAAGCCCTGTGCAGTACAGCACTTTTTCAGAGCAGATGTTAAGTGGTACACTTGGAGCTTTGGTTTGTGCCCAAATGACTTGGCAAGACTAAATTCAGTGATAATGAAACTTCACAAATTTACAAACATCCTGAAAACAGTGGAAGCAAGTTCAATATTATAATCCAGGACAGAATTATAGCACTGAAATATTTTCACCAAAAAAAAAGTTTTAAAAAAATTGTGAAGAGGAAAAGACAGAAATTGTTCACAGAATTGAACAGTCATATCAAAAGACAACTATAAAGAAATAACCTTGTCAGCTTGCCAAAAATGATATATTTGTTTGGACTAGCGATTTCAGTAATATTTAAAAACACTTAAGATTCAAAACATATAAAACATTCACTCTAGCATGTAAGAAACAGTGACTTAACTGAGAACATTTCTAGGTAGCTGTCCTAGGTTACAGTGTAAAATGTGCCCCAAAAAAAAGTATTCTATTACCATCTTCAGGAGCTGTTGAGACCAGGTGGGGCGGTGCTCCCTGCCTACCCCCCCGGGACTATCTCCTGTTAATGGGCACAACAACACCTTATCGCCTGACCCATCGATAACTCCCTCCTGGACTATCTCCTGTTAATGGCCCATCAAGGAACTGCCTCACGACTCCCCATCCCATTGTGAGATGCTCCGCCCGGGGGGAAGGAGCCAAGCAGTCCATGCTGAATAAAAACTGAGATCTCGAACACCCTAGCAGCCTTCTTCCACTGGATTCCCAGAGGAGTTTCCCCCTCCCCACTGGAGTTCCAGAGGACAAGAGCTACCTACCTACCACTGGACCTTCGGAGGAAGACCAGACCCTTTTACCTGATCGCTGCTTCAACAGAACTACATCCATCACTTCAGGAGGACTGCAGCCACCATCTTATCGGACTGCTACTGCCACCCTAACAGGGTGTCAGGTTGTATTTCTGACTCTGTCAGTGTAAACCAGCGGTTTTTTTTTTTTTTTTCCTGCCTTGTGTTTTATATATATATATATATATATATATACATATATATATATTAGTAAAGAACGGTTATTCCTATTCCCCATATCTTTGCCTGAAGGTCCCTTAATTTCAAAATTATAATAATTTGGAGGGAAGGGGGTTGCACTTTCCATTTCAAGGGAGGCTCCTGCCTTCCTCCACAGACACCTGTCTTTCAAACCAAGACAATAGCTCTGCAGTAATTAGCAGGGTGCTTTAGAAGTGCTTAAACACAGGTCACGATGTCCTCACCAGAGATTACTCCCAAAAGATGAAGAAGTGCAGTATTTCAGGCCATGAGGAATTTAGGATCAAAACCTAGCATTGAGGGAGTTTGAAATGAACATGACAAGAGGGGCAACAAAGTATCCCCAACACTTACCATACTGTTAAGAACGTACAAAAGTTATGAAGACTTGTTGCATGCAGAACAGTGTGATAAAACAAAAACTGTTTGACTTTCTTAAATAAATTTTATTCCTGAAATCTGAGTTTAGCTATACAAGATAATTTACACCTACAGAAACCAACCGATCTGAATAACATTTTCTCTGTTTGAATTTCAAAAACAGCCTATGACAGTTTCAGAGTCTCCTTCTAAAGAAAACTGTAAAATCCATCTGTTCTGATGAGCAAAAATAAATAAATAAAACCATAACCCTTTTCACATTCCAAGCATGTCTGTTAACTTTCTCTATTAACACTCTTTGGATAGAAATAGCATATAGAATGCACAAGAGCTAATATTGGAAAAGCTAAACAAAAGCTGTAATCAGATTTTAAAACAGACAATATAAAGCATTGCAATTAACTGGGTTGGAATAAAGTGGTCTTTATTAGTGCAAACGAGCTCATCTGCTATAGGAATGAATATTTCACAATCTAATCCAGAATGTATTGACATCAGCCAAACATTTACATTTCTTCCATGGACAGATTGTTATTGACCTTGCGATGTGACATATCTACTGTCACTAAGCTACAAAATGGGAATCTCATCCTGCCTCTCCTCTTTTATATACAGAAAGCAACTAATTTGTCAGCATGCCAGCTTTAACTAGCTGCGATGAAGGTAAGCTAATTTAATAGGAACTGTTCAATAGCTTCGACCCATCTGACACTGTCAGTTAAGGCAGCTCCACATTGCAGTATCTTTCATTATTTCCAGCTCTTTCTTCAGACTACTTGAACAGCAAGTCAAATAATATGCTTAGGAGTCAATAGGCCTGACTTTTTCTCAAGGACATTCTTTTGATGCCAGGAACTGTCAAGTGGGAAAACACGTAGCGTGAAGGTGAGAGGACACTAATTAAATATACATAGCTCTGGCCAAAGAAGAATGAGGCACAGCTTGCTATCTGAAAACTCAGTTGCCTGCATGACTGAGGTCACAGCTGTTGACTTGTACAAGTTCTTAAGTTGCAGTCTCAGTATGAGATGCTTTAACATTCTTAAATACTAGACAAAGGCTATCTTCAAGGATTCTGTGTACAGTTATATGTGCTTTTGTACTTTAAAGACAGACATAACAGAGTCCTTTTTTAAGTTCAGCTAAAATGAGTATGTATCTTTATCAAACTTTGAGGTATTATGGTATTTTCTGAAGCTGGGGAAGAATGTATGCTTGTTACAATACAACATGAGTGAAACTATGAATCATGTCCATACAGAAACTGACTTTTTTAAGGCCAATCTCGAAGCATGGTTCTAACCACAACACCACTTCAGATTAAATTGGCTGTAGTGAAGAGCAATGAACAACAAGTAATGTGTTTACATACGTGCATTTGGATTATTTCAGAGGTAAGCATGCATGTTCACATCCACGTCAAACACTTTCAGGCCACGAAGCTAACAAAAATATCAGAAGGCCTAATGCTTTCTTTCCTTCCCCCTGTTTTCTTTGCACTGATTGCTCTCATTTAATATGTATTATTTAAACCGAAACTTTCTACTATCCAGAGCTGAAAGTTTATTCTATTTATGTTATAAAGTACAATTTTTCTTACGTGTACTGTTGAATATAGCTGCACAGTGCAAGTGTTCCGCAGAGTTCCCTGAATGGTGCTACCTTGCACTCTTACATTGACATGGCTCAGCGCAGCACTGCACCAATGTGCCAGCAAGCATCCCGTTCATGCAGTATCGTAAACAAGCTCATTTACAGAGTCAGACTTTATTAGGAGTTACTGGCTTGAGCACTCTGCCCTGTGAGCACAGCTATACTGCAGGTGAATTGGTATCTCTGCATCTGCTCCACAAAGCTTGAGGTGCCAGACTAAGCCAAAGCTTAGTCTGGGAGTCACTTCACTGCTGTGATGCATGTGTGCCATTTAAGATGAACAAATAACAATAACAGTTATGGAATTGAAATATTTCTTACTTATCCACAAGACAAAAACTCCAAGTAGTGTCACTGGTATTGATTGTACTCAGTTAACGCCACATCCAAAAAGTTGTCAGAAGACTATCATTTTGACCCGAAATGGCCTTTAGGTGGTTTTCCATCTTGCAAATGACACCTTGACCTGCAGAGTCTTGCTTTTACCTTGCTATGTATGACATGATTTGTGGACGTTCAGCCTTTCATAGACACTTGGGCAGCAATGGCCCATATCTACAAAGGCATTTGTGGTTTTGCTCACATATTTGTTCAGGAAGAGATTTTGTAAGGCAGTTTACATGTTATGAGGACTATATCTCCCTTCAGACACAAGGGTAATCAAAACCCACATTATCTGTAAATGGACAGATGAGGAAGTGCTCAAAACTGGCCTTATATGAGAGAAAAATTATGCAAATTAACACATTTAATAGTTGCATAATTTCACATTAACAACTAAGCATTTCAAACTCCAACACTTACTATTCCTAATACATAAACAAAATGCTGTAATACATTCACTCTTTATTGTTTCAAGCCTCTTGCAATTTTATCAGTCTGTGGCCAGGGAGAGAGTGTTTTCCTGGAAACTGAATTCTACATCCCAGTTTTCCCTGCTGACCACGCAAAAGACATTGTATGTTTAGTGTGTAAGAATGACTTTTGTTCATCGGGCATCACAAAAAAAACCAGGAGAAAACAGAAGCTCTTGCTTTCTTCAGACATTGGACTTGACCTTCCTCTTTCCTCCACGAGACTATTTTCTGGTCTGAAAGCTGTGGGATTAAATATTGTTTGATAAATTACTAATATGCCATTTCACTAAGTCTCTTGGACTCTTTGAGAGCAATCACAGGTCTCAGTTCAGAAGCTTTTCAAGTTAACAGCCTTTTTCCCCAGGTTATAACTGTATTACTCTCCGAACACATTTATATGTAGTTTGAGAGAAATATATTTCATACTCCTAAGGAGCAACATGTAATATGCTATTGCTGAAGGCAAAATCTCCAGCAACATTAACACATGCTTCACTAGATCCTGTCTTTCACTTCCGTTTACCTTTGGTTGTATTTTTCATGCTTACTTGATTAACAGTCTCTGTATATATGCATCAGTCCCTTCAGTTCAAGACTTAGCTGTCCATGGATAAGTAGGCTCCATACGGTTGACAGATGCCCAGCAGCTGCTTTACTTACCTTGTTTGATTTCAACCTATTCACATAATGTTGTTACAGTTTTACAAATATACTGAAAGAGCAGACACTTCCTGCCTCATTGCAATTACATATTTTTTAACATCTTGGGTGTCACATGTACAGTCCACGAAAACCTGGCTGAAGCAGCTGGCAAAATAAGCTCTCAGAAGAGACTTCTTGACAAATCCTTCTCCCATTTACCATGAATTTCCAACAATGTAGTTCTGCTGATTGCAGAGGAATCCCTTATATTTATAAAAATGTAACTCATAGCAAATTTTATCCCTTTGGACTTAAACACAGATGAACGTTGGCTGTGTTTGCTTTTTTCAAATCCTTTAACATATGCTCCATATTCTGCTATTGTGCTACAACCACACTCCCATCCAAAATTACAAAAAGAAAAATTATATGCTTTGATCTTTTTCAAAAACATGTATTATTTCCCGAGTATTTTTGAAGTATAGTAACAGAGAGTGGAAATACAAACACAACCATCAATAAAACTGTAAGTGACAGTGGCTTGTGATAGCAGGATGAAGGCAAAATATTCAAGAACATTATTTTTGACTTACCACTCACCCTGAAACAATTGCAATATATTGATGGTAGACAAGAAATATGAGATACTAAGATTTCTACAAAACAATACATGAACTCTCTACCCAATGGCTGTTCTGTAATTAGTGCACCTCAGGCACTGACCCACTTTAAAAAAAAAATCAGAAAAAATAAAATTATTTTCCTCTCTTCTTCTCTTCAGGGCAGGAAGCATGTCAATGTTTGTAAACTGTTATGTAAATGCATAGCACTACACAAATTTTGTTAATGATGAAATAATTCTATTTCTATGCACAAAATCCAGATATTAAGAATAACCCTTTTCTAGCCAAAGACCCTATGCAGAAGCATATCTCCCAGCATGGCATATTAAAGCAGACCCCACAACAACATCTTTATTATGTCACACCATCTTGCAGCTTCATGAGCACATTAAAAGTGGTGTCAAATCTGTCCTTATGAGCAACTGCTCCTGAAGCAATCCCCAGTGCAACACACTTTGTGACGACAGCTGATTTGTATAAAACTGGCTCAGTCTGTCAGCAGTGTACGTGTTCTGCTGTGCCAAATAATGTCCTACCAGCATTTTGGAGAGGGAACAAATCACCCTCCCCTTTCCTTGTTACTTTTGTAATGTGAGAACATCACTTTCTTTTGTCTCATTTGAATGTATAACGAAATATTGAGTATCTTTTTTATGATAAATAGAACTTACTGCATAGCAACAACTGAATTTGAGATAATATTGTTGGTAAGAGTAGGACATGATTCATTGGCTTCAGTGAACTGTTAAAAGTATTTGACTTGTAAGTAGTCTTTATTGTGCAACTCAGAATGAGATTTTTTTATACAAGCCCTGTGCTTGTAATGCAGTACTCATTCAGGTCTCAGAAGAAGCAGGACCATAGCAATACGGTGTGGGCAGAGAAATAAGCAAAAGGATCTCTTACTGCTTTAAAGCAGTATCTGAGGGCTGCTCTAGAGCATCCTAGTGAAGTTATCTGCCTTGTATAAGCCATCAATCAGTGACAAATCTAACCTACAAATATTTTTTTTTTAACCTGAAATTTTAGAATGGACCATATGTTACAGGAACTCTATGCATAGCTTTTTTTTTTTTTTTTTTTTCCTTTTTTTTCTGGGTACTTGAAAAGTTTGGTGAGATATTGAAAATTTAGCAGCATGGCAGAATATTGAAAAACTCACAGGTCTAACAAGGGCACAGGCCATGTTTCTAGCTAACAATCAATTTTGGCTCAAAGTTGAATCAAGAGGATTTCCATCATCCATGCTTCTTTCATAAAATTTGTTGTTTCAGACCTGTTGGTTAGCAAGAACTTTAGTACATAATCACATCTGTTTCTTTTGTTTGGGGAGTGCATTGGGTTTGGAGTTTTTATTCCAAATAACAGAAAATATGAAATTATGCCATTGGTAGTATACGTATCACGATTTAAGGTCACCTGTAGAATTAAATCAAAGCTTAATTTCCCAGTTTAAGAGTGAGATATATTGTATAATAACCAATCCTTGGCAAAAAAAAATCATGACAATTTGTGTATAGCTTTTACAAATCTACCATTAAAGCTTTTGCAAAACCCAAAGAAGTTTTATATTTAAAACATAAACAACAAAATCTGATACCTGTTTTCACATTTCTTAATAACCTCGACAATATTCTGATTTAGCCTTACTATATTAAGTATGCTGTTCATATGATCAAGGGTATATAGATTCCATGATGATACTCATTTCTCAATGTACTTCTGCACATTTTCTAGGATCTAAGGATAGGTTAAGTTATATAATTTTTTAAAGTTGGATACTAATCCACACCTTTTTCCTGCACAAATGCTTTTTCCCATCCACACCAGAGGGTAAAATGTTATATTTTTAACTGGTACAGAAGTGAAAAATACACACTAGCTCTTAGGAGCATTACTATATATTATGCTACTTTAAAGCCAGAAAACTCAGCAGCCAGCTTCTAGAAGATAGTTTTAAACAGGCTAGAAGTCATTATGTCACTTGAATGGTCATTTCTCACCAGAAAAAGACATTCATTCCTCTCTCATTCATTGTATTTATTCTTCGCATTATAAACACTGACATTTGTATGGAACCAAGTGCAAGCAGGTTCTCACTTCATCAAGGAAAACTGTCAACAGTTGATGTAGATTTAGATTATTGTATGGTCTTCAACAAGAGTACCAGTGTTATCAATCTGCCTGAAAAACATTGACTGAAGATGTTTTAACAGCACTTTCAACTTAACTCCACTCCTTTATTATAAAAGTCTATTGAGAGTATATTATAAGGCTATTTGATAGATCTATGGTGTTTAGAGATATTAAATATTCCACTATATCAGTCAAATCATAAAAGTAAAACGTTAAGAATGTAGGAATTGCATCCATGCTTACTACACCAACGTAGCTCCGGTTCAGACCGTGTATTTTGTAGCACTTTTTAGATTGTAATACTAAACTTTAAATTAATCAATTAAACAAATGACATAGTTCTTCAACAAGAAGTTATAAAAGATCATGTTACATGTATTGATTTAAGAAAAGATATGAAATAAGTATGTAAGATAATGAATGATGTGAATCAAAATACACCATCTCATCATAAATGATCTGAGAGTTAATGAAAACTGGGAAGTAATTATTAAAAGAAACCAATTTTTTTTTAATATAATACATAATTAACAAATGGAACTCATTGCTTCTAGGTATCATTTAATGAAGACGTTTATGAGGTTGGGGGCTTTTAAGTTTTGTGTGGGTAATAAGAAATCTCACATGTAATCCAGAAGGCATATTCTGCTCCAAGCTAAAGACCAGGGATATAATTTAAAAGCCAAAGACTCAAAAAACAGAGCAGACACTTCAGGTTTATAATCCACTAAATCATCAATATGCTGCTGTGCACTGTATCATTAGAAATCATAAAAAGATGCACTTATGAAATTTATCACTGTATTAAAAACTATTCTACATTAAGTAGGAAGCAAATGACAAATTATGGCTCACTCCAGAAAGCTGATTATTATGGGCTTCATGTGTCAAAACCTAGAAACACCACTGATAAACCTCACCTTTTCAGTCTGAAATACAGCACCTGAGAAAGTATTAAGAAGAGTTCAAATGGATGAGGTCAAAGAACCCTCACTGGCAACTACCTGTCTGTCTCTATGTGAATTTTTAAGGGAAAACTTAGGAATAGGACAATTTTAGGGTGGTACTTGCATGTAAATGCTCCCATCATCCATCAGTTTGAAGCTAAAAGGTTTCCTGACTTCCTGAGGTTTTTATCTATCTGGCAAACCTGAATAAACTTTCCCTGCAGGAAAATTTCAAGCCTCTTCTGGAATCCATCTATACTTTAAGTAGTCATAGCGTAATAGTAAACCAAAGATTGCTTTTTAAGGTAAAAATCCTTTTCCATATACAGATATTTCCATTTAAGTACACTGAATGTTAAAACTTCATTATAAGGGCTGTATCTCAATTGGAATATGCAGTTACATAGTATTTTCTATTCTCCAGGCACATATGCTGCTCTAACCTTTTGGCCTCATCTGTAAGATCATGTTCCTCCAAAATGCCTTTATTTGCTCTTGTACATTTATGGTCTGAAGTGGACATATTGAATTGATGGAAATAGATGCAAATAGAATTTTAGAAATGACTAATAGTATGTTTTAACACAAGCATCTGACTACTATCCTAAAAGAAACACATCGGGCAAAATAACTGCCAATAATGCACAGACATGGTTTATTGCAAGACAATCTAATAACAAAAAGAAATCTAAACTTTTGCCTACAACAGGAAAACAAATATTTTTCTCTAGCATTAATTATTATTTTTTTTAAAGTAGGTTTAGAGGGTTCTGAAACCACATAAAGCCTTGTTTAGCAAAATTTCCTGAGGAAAAAGACATGTGAGAATAAAAGCACTCAGGAATCAATGGTTAAGTTCAGATCACAGCTGAGTCGGTGAGAATTGGAGGCAAGGAATATGTACACAGGTAAGGATACAGGTACATGAATCTATATCTGACAAATGCAAAGTAAGGAAAATAAATTATTTGCTATTTCAGCTTGAAATGATAATTTCTAAACTACAAACTTAAATACATTTAACATAGAGTTTCATTCTTGTGAATTCCAACATGAAGAAAAAATTCCCCTGAATTACAGCATTTTTATACCTAAGGAACACTTTTTCTCTACAGCCTGAAGAAATTCTTCTCTTAAGGACAGTAGAAATGTATAGATTACCAGATGAGAATGTACAATGAGACTTAGTACCTAATTACTTACCTAGAAATCATGATACATGTTAACGTGCTGATATATAATAGTATCTTATAAAGATACTTCGGGTATGTGAACTGGATTCAAGATAAAAAGCATTTTTTCCAGGTTATTTAAATTAACGTTTCAACAACTGGTTATAATATAAAATTATACTAAACCATGTATTAGACATGTATAACTAATACCCCAATGTCCAATTAGACTACATATATATTTAATATTACATATATTAAATATTAGTATAAATATCTGCTCTATTTTATTAACACTGGGAACGACTACAAAAAAAAAAAGATCTATTCTAAGGTTAGAAGAATTTTGGGTAAATTTAGAGTAGCTAAGAGTAACTTAGAGTTGCTTCAAGCAACTAGGAAAAAAAACAATACAAATCCACACTGCACTGCAAACACAGAAATTCTCTGAACTTTGGAGACTGCCCTAATGATCAGCTACAGCCAGAGCTTTTATCCCCTCTCTTTGAAGACGTAACTATGCAAAATGAAACAGCTTCAACGTGAAGAGTTGATAATACTCTCTTTTAAAGCCCAACAAGTTAGAACAATATTTGAAATCTGAACTTGTGTCTCCCTATCCTAATTTAATGCTTTTATAATTTGGATATTAGGAGGAAGCATCATCATCGTCATAATGAACTTACAGCTGCACATCTAGCTCATTATTTCCTTCTCTTTTCTTGCAAATAATTAAAAGGTGTAAAAGATCCCAGTTTACCTTGTGTAAAGCAGTTCATGACACAAGAGACAGTTGGAGGGAGAGGTTCATTTTATTTGGAAATTGAAAGTACAGTTTGAATAGATTTGATTTGGTTTCTCTAACTTACAGTTTGGTTACCAAACAAAAAATGCAAACAATTTGCGTAGCACCAGGATAGATTCTCTCTTACAAAATAAGACACTATAAATATCAGCAACCAACTGCTATAATAAAAATTGGACTGAAACTCATAGTTATTGATCTCGACTTAAACAGACCCAGGCAGAGTTTTAAGACTAGGAATTCCTCTAGCTTCCATGGATGGGGAAGAGAACTGAGAAGATGGTAATAGGCAAAGTATTTTATGATATGCAGATGGTAAGAAGCTCATTTCCATGCAACATTTTTTTCTCCACTGGGTAATTACACTCTCCCTACCAGAAGCTTTATGTCCGCATTGAAAGCAACAGCCAGTTCTAAGTAACCTACTTTCTATATTGGGATGGGGGCAAGGGGGCTTTGCAAAAATATTTTTTATCTTCTTTGGTTAGAATTTTTGTACTGTAATTTCACTTCAAGTGGCTACTGTAATTACAGGTTAAATTTGGCACCTACACTCTACTAATCTAATATTTTGCTAACTCTCTTAAGCTATAAGAGGAGAGAAAATTAGTTTTAGGCTTCTGTAATGTAATTATTACCTTTCACAAAAAAATAAAAATGTGTACCCAATTAGTAAATAATGAAAGCTAATTTGCTTTTGGTAGTTGGCAAAAAAAATTGTGTAATTTCTGTCTTACAAATTTTTTAAATTACCTGCTGTACATGACCAATTTTTCTTCCCCTTACTAAGTTTATAAGGACTTTTACACAAATAAACATCAAAATTCTATAATTACAAATTAAAATCACTGATTACATGTATTTAAAGTAATTACATAATTAACAATAATTACATTAATTATACAAACAATAGATTGCATTGAGTAGCAATGAAAAACAAGAACATTCTCACATATAAAAACATGCTTTGCGCTAGGAAAAAAAGGATTTTATCATTAGCACTAAGACACAGAACTAAAGCACAGAGTAATACCACTGTAGCATGCCCTGTTTTGTTCAAGCACTGGAAACCCTTAAGTTGGTTACAAACATGATGAAGTTTTCTAGGATATATATATCCCAAACAACATATGCAGAGCTAAGGACTACACAATTGATGTGGAACACAATAGGGATAAGGATTTCTTTTTCAAAAGCACTTGACTTATTTTCCAGAGCCTGACCCTCTGGCTGCACAGTCAGCTTATGGGCTGATAACGAAAGGTGTGACCTTGCGTTTGGCAATGCTACACGCTCCCACCCTTTCTCTTGTGCTGCCTCTGGTGCTCGTGTGGTCATTGAGCTCAAATATTCATGGTGCCAACTATTTTTATTCAGCCTTCTAAGTTTTCTGACAAGCTGCTCCAGATTATCCTACAGCTATAGGAGCACTGGAACTGATGCTAGAAGGGAGAATAAAACTTTCCTCAGATCAAATTAAGCAGACGGTGAAACTGTGAATTTAGGTACTTAAATTAGATAAACAACGTATGCAAAATCAAGGAAGATAAAGGCACTCTGAGGACACCTCACTGCACATCAGTGGTACACAGAACCTACTGCAAGTAGAGTAGGTCACTGGAAGAAAGCTAAGAACCAGACACATACATTTTCCAAAGAAAATGAAAAAACCTGTCTTCATGCCTTCATCTGTGAACAAAGAATGGTCACAGTTAGTAGCTATATACAGAAAGAGTACTTTTAATCTGAACCTTGTAAGTATGAAACTATGGTTACATCTGCAGTGCTAATTATGTCCCTATCGAGGGAATGAACTGCAGATTGCAGCCAACTCATGCAGAGTGGCTCTGGGTTCCTCTGAGTTACACATCATGGTGTCCAATGCTTTCACACAGGGAAAGCATAAAGCCGGCCACAGTGGTGTCCAAGGGAAGGGACAGCCAAACATGGATCAGTCTCCTCCACACTGCTCAAGAGGAGAACTCCCTGCAACAAGTGATTCCCAGAACCACACCTGTGTTTGAGAGAACTTGGAGAGAATTAATTAGTTCAAACCAAAAGAGAGATCATCAGTGAATTAATATTTATACAACACAGAAGATCATGGGACTAGAAATAGGACTGAATGAGGAAATAAATTACCTGACAGCATAGTTGTTCCTATTATGTTTATCACCATTGTAACAACTAGCTTTGGTGCCTGGGTACATTTCTGTCTTTATTACAGCTTTGATGTTCAGAAAGCTTGGCTAAGTTAAATTGTACATCTGCTTTTAGTTGAAAAATGAATTGCAAATCAAGCTGTTTGTTAGGTGAAAGACTATAGGAAATACTGTGCTTAGAGTGAGGCAACCATGTGTCAGTCAATACAGGCAGCTGCTGTGCGTGTTTGTGATGCGTTGACTCTGGCTGGACGCCAGGTGCCCACCAAAGTCCCCCTATCAAACCCCTTCCTCAGCTGGACAGGGGAGAGAAAAATATAATGAAAGACTCGTGGGTCGAGTTAAGGGCAGGGAGATCACTCACTTATTACTGTCACAGGCAAAACGGACTCAACTTGTGGAAATCAGTTTAATTTATTAAAAATCAAATCAGAGTAGGATAGTGAGAAATAAAACCAAGTCTTAAAAAACACCTTCCCCCTACCCTACCCTTCTTCCCAGGCTTAACTTGACTCCTGATTTTCTCTACCTCCTCCTCCTGCAGCAGTGTAGGGGGATGGGGAATGGGGATTGCAGTCAGTACATCACACGCCCACGCTGCTTCTTCCTCCTCAGGGAGACAACTCCTCACACTTTCCCCCTGTTCTAGCATGGGGCCCCTCTCACAGGAGACAGTCCTCTATGAACTTCTCCTACGTGAGTCCTTCCCACAGGCTGCAGTTCTTCACAAACTGCTCCAGTGTGAGCCCCTTCCATGGGGTGCAGTCCTTCAGGAACAAACTGCTCCCGCGTGGGTCCCCCATGAGGTCACAA
Organism: Leptosomus discolor; assembly: GCF_034619465.1. NCBI lineage: Eukaryota > Metazoa > Chordata > Aves > Leptosomiformes > Leptosomidae > Leptosomus > Leptosomus discolor. The sequence continues at coordinate 32,935,631 of NC_141399.1, read as the reverse complement.
GTCCTGCCAGTAAGCCTGCTTCAGTGTGGGCTCCTCTTTCCACAGGTCATGCCAGGAGCCTGCTCCAGTATGGGCTTCCTACAGGGTCACAGATTCCTTTGGGCACATCCACCTCCTCCAGCGTGGGGTCCTTCACAGGGCTGCAGGTGGATATCTGCTCCATCATTAAGCACCATGGGCTGCAGGGGAACAGCCTGTCTCACCATGGTCTTCACCATGGGCTGCAGGGGAGTCTCTGTTCCAGTGTCTTGAGCACCTCCTCACCCTCCTTCACTGACCTTGGTGTCTGCAGAGTTCTTTCTCTCACATATTCTCATTCCTCTCTCTGGCAGCAGTTTCTCTGGTGCAACAACTTTTTTCCCCTTTCTTAAATATGTTATCCCAGAGGTGCTACCATCATTCCTGATGGGCTCAGCCTTGGCCAGTAGCAGGTCAGTCTTGGAGCCACCTGGCATTGGCTCTGTCAGACATAGGGGAAGCTTCTAGCAGCTTCTCACAGAAGCCACCCCTGTAGACCCCCCGCTACCAGAACCTTGCCATGCAAACTCAATATGGGGTTTCACTAAAACTGTGACATCTGTATTTTCTGTCAGACAGGCGCAAAAGTATTCAGGTCAAAATTCCTAAGTTAGCTGGGTTAGATTCTTAGGTCAAGAATAGGTTTGGTTTTGTTAGTGTGACACTAAGCTCAAGCTCTTAGTTTGGAAGGTGCTATGCTAATACCGCTTTAAAGCTTCTGAGTTACAGCATGTGGAGCTATGGTCAGTTCTCAGCTAGGCTAGGGATCAATGTTCTGTCATTCTTTCTTGTTTCACAAGAAAGTGTGCCAGGGATACCAAGTAAGAAAACATGAGTGCTGAACCTCATTTAGGTCAAGGAAGCAGAAGAGTATGTGTCAAATGTGAGGCTCTCCAGAGCAAACTGGTCAGCAGCTGAGAAGCAATGTAGACAGAAGCAGTCAATCACATACATAAAGGCGTTTTCTCTGTTAATTAAGATTTTGATACAGAATAAGTTATCTAAATATTAGTTGCTTGTTCTGATATCTAAGTTGTTATCTAAGTAAAACTATTGCTTAATATAAATTCAACACTGTTTTTGAGCACAGGCGCACATAAAAATTGTGTCACCAAGTCATCCATCTACAGTCACCTGCTTCTAACTTTACTGCCAAACGACCACCCCACCCAACAAAATCATAATATTACGATACTATGTTTATGGTATTAATCTAAGGATTAGCAGGACAGCAGGAGCACAGTTTGTTTCAGTAACTAGAATACCTTGACATCAAAGATTTAAACATAGGGAAGGTCTACTACTTCAACAAAAGGCCAAAGCTTCTGGGGTCCACTAGGATACATCTTGCTCATTATCTGCTCTAACCCTTATTCCTCAAAACCACAATGAGTTGCAGGTAGAGCAGTTACTGTTTAGAAGTTTATCTACAGCAGTCTGACTTAAACACTTTAATTATGCTGTTCTCATGCTACCTTTGTATTTAGTGAATGACAGTACTGGTGAAGGTTTAATGAGCTGTGAATGACTATACAAAATGTACAGGATCACAAAACCTGCTTCTGGTAATTTACATGAACAGTTACATCTAAGTGCCAGAATCTATGTCATGATCCATTGTTAATATACTCTGTATGTTCCTTCTTAAGACTGGTTGGAATATAATTATTTTCAAGTCTCCAAGCTAAACCTGTCCATTCTGGTTTTCCTTTATCTGAATCATTCATTGATACACAAAAAAGCCTGCCTATGAACATCAGCTCCCTAGAGGTTTTAACAGCTAAAATATTTGATATGTTCATACTTTCCACCTAACCCGAGATTTTTTTTGAGAATGCTCTACATTTCTGTTTAAATCTCAGTCACGCTTTTCTTGTGCATTTGCAGACTGCCAGTATTCCCTGCTAGAAAACCTGTAGGCACATAGTGCTGCTCAAAAACCCGATAGAGGCTCTTACCTTACCTTGCACGTACATTTGATCTTGTGCTTCTTTCAGCTACCCAGAGTGGCAGAGCTTTTACTCTTTGCACACTGTAACTGAGAACATGTTATTTCTTTAATGCAGTATCTTTTTCTGAAGACCACAGCTATTCTTGCAAAATGTCCATATCAGATAACACTGCTTACCTCAGAAGACTTAAAAATCATATCTCAGAGGGACAGAGATTAACATAGTAATCCTTTAAGCCAAGTCAGATAGTATTATTTCATTATTTGTAGTTATTCCCTAAAAAAAACCCCACAACTCTACATCTTCTACATACTCATCTGCACTTTATCTCTACTTATCAACAGTGTCCATTTAAGAAATTCTTATTATTAGGAAATCCACCATTTGTATCTCAGTGTCTCAGCTCAGGAAATGACTTGACATCATCTATTCATTAATTACATAGATAACAAAAAGCCACCTCCCACATTAATGAGGGAAAACTGCAGGAAATAAAGAAACCAGAAACAGAATTAATGAATGTTCAAATTTTTTTTTCTGTTAAGGCATGTTCAATTTAGAGTATAAAATTTCATTTAAATGTATACAAAAATGCATCAGAAAAAAAAATTTAACTTTTAACCCTTTACATATACATATATGGGTGCTATCACTATTAAAGAATCTATTTCTGCAGTCTAGAAATGCTCAAAAATAAATTAGAGAATGACTCAATGGCAGTAACATGGCTAATCCTGTAACACCAACGTGGAAGATAAATTCATAAAGGCTGGGAAGAAAACCGTTATTCTTTACTGCCAATTTGCAAAAGATTTAAGAAAAAAAAAACCCACAAAACCAAATTCTGTAAAAAAAGCAACTTTTTTTTTTTTTTTTTTTTTTTACAGTTCTCTCTACAGAATTGTTAAGACCAACTACAGAACTATAAAATAATTGCCTGGTGATGTCATGCAAAGAATCTTGCTCTTGATGTTACAAACATCAGATTCATAAACAAACTTTTTACCTGAAGTGTTCCTAAATCTCTATAACACACATGCTTAACAACCACTTCCGAAATAAATCAACATGATCCAAAAACCAGAAAAACAGGATCACAAGACAGAAGTTTCATTGTGCAACAGAGAAAGGAAAACACACATAGGAAGGAATTCTCTACAGCTTGGGCTGATGTGGCTATGGAGGAGTAAAGGTGGGGTTGCTCTTCAATTTCCAAAATATGAACCCAGAGTAAAGGCAAACATTTTTCTTCTTGTATGTCAGTTCTGCACATCAACCACTTCATATGGCACAGAGGCAAAAAACAGGAGAAAATACAGTGCACAAATAATTCACCTTCCGAATGCCTGCTTTGTACTCAATGACCCAGTTTGTCCAAATCACAGTGCCTACACTTGTAATTTTTCTCCACGTAGTTTAAGCATAAGAATTATTGATTGCAAATATTCAGTGTCAAGCGTCCAACAGAGTTTGTCCATGAGCTGTTACAAAATTCTGTGTCTACACTGGGATTAACCCATGTTTAATTATGTTGTGTAGGAAGTTTGTTTTAATGTCAAAGATAGATGTTCTCTGGCATCTTCTGCAAATTAAGCATGCAGATCAGTGGGCAAAGCCCAATTAAAGTAACACCACAACATGAGTATGGTGACCTTCCCTGGTACTAACAAGTACATAATGTTTCGCCAGTGCTGGTATATTTGTTCACAAACAAGTATTTCATTACCTCCATACTTTGAAAAATTATAACCGTCCTTCTTTATATAGCTAGATATAGCCTTCTCTCTTTTCTATCTCTATGGCTTTTTAGAGGAAAAAATAAACAAACCAACCTCAAAATCACAAAGATTTTTTTTCTCCGTCTAAATGGTGAAAAACAGCCAAAAATTCCTTGTAGTAGGTTTGTCCCCATTTTGGGGGAACATCCATCTTTCAGAACTTCAGCAATTCAGGTAATGAGGTCCCTATACAACGTGTAGGAAGAGTCACGAATACCACCCTAAAATTGCCTAACCAGTACAGTCAGCAGGATACAGCAAGGAAAGGTATGTTTCTTTCCCCATGAGCTACTGTCTTAACACTATCCATACCCTCGTTTGAATTTGTAATTCTCATCTAGAGCTAGGGGCCTGAAGCTGCGCTGGTCGTGCAGTCACCCTTCTAAAGCAACATCCTCTATCTCACTGTTGCATCATCCTTTATTTAAGAGAACTATTGTTCTTTGTGTAATTCGAAAGATATTATTTGAATATTTACCAAACACATGGGATAGCTGATAAATAAGTAGATCGATTAATCTGAACAGGTCTTAAATTGCTGTTTCACTTCCCCTGAAAAATTACAAGTGATGACCATTTATTTGAAGACAGAATTCTGCAACAGATTTCCATTAATTAACAATCCAATGTAAGAACCATTCTGATTCCCAAAGGTCCTGAAGATCAATGTTATTGTATTTTCCTCACTCAAGCATTATTTATTCATGCAGTAATCTAAAAATTTTCTTTCTGCAATATGATGATTTATCAAAAACAAAGCATTTTCCAGTGCTTTATCTTTGGAGCAAGGTGTTTAAAAAAAAAAAAAAAACAAACAAGCGAGAGCATTCTTAAGGCCAGTTACTAACAGAGAGCCACAAGACTACCTGAAATGCTGCAGATTTTTCTATTCCAGACATATAATCAGGTGTGAACTGCTTCTCCTGTATCTCAGGTTACTGTCCTAATCTATTGTCTACATTGCTTCATTTCCCTCCTCTCTCACTCTTAAAAAAATTCCAAGCAAAACCCTCCAACACAAACTTATACCTCAATAAAGACAGATATTTCAAGGATATTTGAAGTCCTTGAACTGAATATTTAGAAGATGGACTTTATGGTCAATTTCCACATGCATAAAGATATCTTGTGAATGCTCCACTTAAGCTGTAGTCAAAAGGAATTACAGCATAATAACTACAGTTGTAAGACCTTTCAGAGTTCATCAATAAATCTCTCTTTGATGCTATATGAAGATACAGGGAAGTTTAATCAATAATTAATGTTAATCACATTCACTCTTAATCAATAACAGAACCACTACTCTTTTCAAAGCCCAGAAACAGTTATTAGGTACAAAGTCAAATTTAAAGCTGTGCATGTAGAAGAGTTGTTAATGCTATCATAATTAGTTTGTTTAATGCTGCAATTGCCAAACTCTCCTGTAGCTTTTGCAGGCTACTTGAATATTAAATTCATTATTTGCACCAGCTGCAAGAGGAAATTGAGCTGTTCATGTACAGTACACATACAGGAGACTACAGAGATACAGGGATTCTCTTACCCTTCCAAGTCTATAGAAAACTTTGCTCAGAAATAAGTAGATAGTACCCAGAAATCCGAGCATGTCTGAAGATTAAAATTGTCAATGGAAGATGCATCAGTCAGTCACCTGTGTCCTGTCAAAAGCTGCTTTTATATGTATGTTAAGACTTCCTCTTAGCCTCCCAGGATCCTTAGGTCACATCGTGGAGAATAGAAATTTCATTCACTGCAAGTTATTAGGAAAAAAAGGTGGTTCTTTAACTTGGGGATCAAAAAAGATAAGTGCTACCCATTACTCTACTTGATCTCTTGAGAGATGTCAAACTGAGCCTTTCTATTTCCCTTCTCGCTTGAAAGAGGAGGTCACAGTGTAAAAGTCAAATATTTAACAACCCTCCAAACAGTGTATCCAGTGTCAGAGGACCTGAGTCAGGGAAGAGGGGTAAACTCAATGTGAACCGTGCTCTTTTGAGACTGTTCTCTTTCCATTCCAGTTCTGCTAGTAGGTGTCTATTTTCACACATTATAAATTAGGTAAATGTTAACCTGTTCTCACTGACAGCTGGCTATAATGGTACACTCCACACCCCGTGCAAAGAAAAGAAGAAAAAAACCTGCTTGTTTTACCAGTACTTCTCATTCACATTAGCAAATGTCACTGGTTAAAGGACTGTTCGATACCACATTTTGGTGAGAAGTGAGTCAGTGATGTGCTCTGATTTTTACTTGATTAGAATCTAAGATTCACTTCTGAAAATTAAATCTTTATAAATTTAAATTTATAAATTCTGTAAAAAAAGAAATTGTCCCCTGCATGGAGTCTTAGCCTACATAAGTGTTAATGTAGGAATCATACCAATTTTCTCATTTTCACCCATTTGGATAGCTGCCTTGAGCTCACATGTATAAAATTAAGCAAGTACATAAAGATTTGTGAGCTCAAGACCTTAAAACTGCAACCATTCTCTTCCAGTCATATTTGACTGAAATCCAACAGTAAAACACCCTGTAGCATTAAATAAACAAAAGACAAAAGCAGAAAATGGAAATTCATGAGCAAGTGTGTCACCACACACAATAAAGAATACCATTGATTAGCTGCCTGAGTGTTTGTTATCGCTCTTTTGGCTTTTTTTGAAAAGTAAGCACAGAGAAAAATTTGCTCTGTATTTATTTTTCTGTCCTTAAGTATTCCTGATTGCTGCAAGATTCGGTCTTGTTAAAGTGCATTCTTGCATCATTATATATTTCATTGACCATTCACTGTAATGCTGAATGACTGATCAATTGACAGTTAAACTGCTCATTAAGAAAAAAGTAAAAGTTTCTCTAAACTCAGCTACTCCATTTTTCCCCCAATCATTTCCTTGGTCTATTAACAGCCAGCTTTTGTCCTACTGTTCAATAGTGCAAAGCTAGATTTACCTTATTCTGTGTAGTATAAAGCACTTAGGCAGTTTTAAAGTGAAAGTACCTTTTGAGAAGCTTCTTTAGAGCAAAAATGACAGTAATAACATACATCTTAAATGCTAAATTTCCATGTTAAAGCATCAGTTCAATAATCTGTGATCTACAAAAAAGCAAAGTTATTTTACTGTGAATTTATTTGTTACAATGAACTGACTGCAATTCCCAGGAGAAAATATGCATGCTATAAAATTTAAATTTAAAAATCTGACACTAATGGAAACTTCAATACACAGAAAGAAGTGTACTTAATCTGCAGACACAAACAAGGACCATCATTTTCTGTCAATAACCTTTGCAACCCATCTTGTAAGTCAAAAGGACTTACCAGAGAAATGAAATGCAAATGCTCACAAAGGTGCAGCCCCTGGATTTTTCACCCCTCCACTCCAGCATTGCAAGGTGGAGTCTATGCACAGGAAATTATCTGTGTCAACTCAGATAACCCCAAGTTATATACATCATATAAACCTCTTTTCTTGAGAAGACTCAGGGGCATATATATATATTTAAGTCACACAAGTGGGTCTTCAGAACTTGAGGTAGTAGTGACACATGAAACACCAGTTAGTGCTCATCTGCATAAAAATCATAAAAATTACAGTTAGATTGAGCACTGTCCTATTTATTATATCACTGCATATTTCCTTTTTCTAGATAGAAGGTTCGGCAGCACTTTGGCTTGAAGCTGGAGGACCAGATGCCAAAAAGATAAAGGTACCTGTTTACTAAAGCTCAGAAGTGATTCTTCCATCTTACAATGTTACCAGCCAAAACATGCCAAAGGCACTGTTAGAAGTTACGTGTGTCCATTCAAAAGCCACTGAAAGAACAGAACTATCACCTCAAACAACAGCACATGAAAACATACAATTAAAAATCCCCACATGCCACAGTAACGCTAACAAGCTGATCTCTACAGGGGACAGGAACAGTGGAGGTACAAGTGAGGATGCATGTAGATGTATGAAAAGCATGAAAAACTGAGAGGAAACCTGTAGCATGCTGAAAAGCACAGAGAAGCAAGGGGACCACAAGAAACTAGATGTTGTGCAACATCCTGAGCAGAAACAGCCTAGAAGAGCAGACAAAGGCACCTTTCTTGTTCAGTTCTTCCTGCCTGTGGGGAATCACAGAAACCTCATCCCCCATTTCTCCTCCTTGGAGAAACTGAGCAGTAGACTAAAAACTGGTGAAGTAGTTGGGCAAAGAAACTGAGAAAATAGCATACTTCAACAGCTTTACACCCTAGCTAGGCATTGTTTGCCAAACAACATTTCAGAAATAGGGTAGAGCACTTTTTTCCTCATACTATTCCAGTGCAGATGATAGAACTGCAACCTTCTGTAGTTTTAAACAGTTCAGTTCCTTAATATTAATGTAAAACGCCTCGTGTGGGTCTTTTGGTCAGATTAAAGATGTGATTCGCACAATCTGCTTTCTTCAATAGGAAATCTTTCTATATGGTTTCTTTTTCATTTGGTTAATTATATTTGCAAGCACTGACAACTTGAATCTATTCAGCAAAAGGAAAACAGAAGTGTGACAGGTCCATACCTGAAAGATAGAACAGCCTGGATTGTGTAACATTTGGGAAGGAAATTTTATATTTTGAAGGAAGAAAAGCACTCATAGTCAAGCAGAAAAATCATAAGTTGTTATTTGGTAGCACTTAGGAATTTTGTATTTCATAGTTTTGCACAGAAATTACCCATGACATACAGAAGAAACAACAGTTTACCACAGAACAATCCAATTTAACACATGGTTGTCATCAACATGTATAAAGACTGTAGAGAGGGGGACTATTTTCTTCCATTTTTTGTTTGAAACTCTACCACATTAATATGTAATAAACTTCGTACATACAATGTCAGTTTAATCTAACTTCTGAGAGTTTCCTAACAGTAATGGAAGATTTTTATTGCGTTTTTAAAAGGCAAGTTCTTGAACTTTCATTTTCATATATTAAACGTAACGTTAGTCCTATTACCATTTTTCCTTTTTGGTTTGACTTAGTTTGTCTGACAAAATTTCATAAAATCTCTTTAACAACACTACTGATGACCTGTTCAAATTTATATTAGTGTATGTTGCCATTATGTGATGATGAAGACAAAATACCAAAGTTTAGAAATATAATAGGATATGATAATGAACGCCAGTACTTCATTTATGACCATGCACAAAATTAAATCTCATATTGAGAAGAAAAAATCCGAATGAAAATGCTTCATCTCATAGGAACTACAAAAGCAATATTTATGTTCGATTCAGAGATTAAAATATGCCTCAGACACTTAACATGGAGCCATCTGTCATAATACACCAAGCGCGGTGACTGGGAAAGTAACTGGACTTCCAGTTTACGAACACGTGTTATATACACTGCCTAAACCAGCAGACAGGATTGCAAATGAAAAAAAATAATCTGTGGTGTACATATCACAATTAAGACCAAATACCTAGCCTTCTCCTGATATATAACTCTAAGCAAATCCCTATGTTGTTTAGCTTTTGAGCTGTATTACTTCGGCTAGTTGCTTATTACGAATAAATGTTCCGTCTCAGACCTTTACACATTCTTATTTCACTACTCGAGGTAGGACAATTAAAGTAAAACATGCAAATAGCTGAGGAAAGCACTGACCATCTGGAAAGATATTCAATCTGCTTGTAAATCCAAGCAGCCCTTCACAACAGTAGCACGAACAGGTTTTTACCTTTACTGATTTTTGCTCTTCCCCAGTTTGGAAAAAAGCTTTGTTTTAAACACAAAATTACAGTTTGGCTCCCCCCAATTAACAAGGTTTTTTTTTTGCATAATTCCCAGACACAGGATCCTAAGTAGCACTCCATGAACTAGTAATAAAGATAAAAAAAAACCATAATCTTTACTGAGATCCGAAAACATAACCTCATAGTCACTATAATGAAGCCAGTCAGGCACAGATAACAGAGTAACTCTGCTCTAAAACTTTCTGAAAAAAACAAGTTTTCTAAAAAGCTGTACAGCTTTTCAGATTCGACTCTATCTTAAAATGGAAACAAAATGTGTACCTAGATTAGTCCCACCTCTCTCTCCATATATATGTGTATGTAGATATATATTTAAAAGCCTTTATTTCTAGTTCATATAAAGTTACAACGTAAAACAAATAAATGTCCAGAGGTAGGTTTTACTAAGTCAACTTAAATGTTAGGCCTAAAAGCTGTCAGTGCCCCTTTAACATTTAAGTGTCAGTCTTTCCCACAATAAAATAGTCAACTACCTCCCCACTGAACTATAAAGTAAAGATTTAGTGGATACATTTTTAGCGCACTACTCTGTTGGTATACCTTTGCAGCAGAAAGCCAAATTAAATGCTGGACTAAGCAAGATCAATTCAGTTGTAGTCATCAGAGATACATCAGCTTACCTGTGATCACAACAGCATTTGCAAATAAAGAACTGCCAATGTTGTATAAAGAGTGATGAACATTACCTGAAAGTGTTCTTTTCTTTACATACACATGGCTCTGGAATTAGGTCCAAAAGTAATTATTTTATTACCTAATTGAAAACAATGGCTTTTAGAGGCTATGTATGTTGATGTCCTTGAGAAGTAAATCTGACAGCAATTGTGTTAGTTTACAATAGGAGGAACTAAAACATGCCCTTCAGTTTCAGTCATAATGCATACTGCTTTGTCACACTTTTCAACACAGAAAGAAATAACTGGACAGAGATATTAAAAAGGCTTAAAAATGAATCTGTAAGTGTGAAGCAGGTGTGTGGGATATCATAAAGTAAGAACTGGAATGATCCTGTTGAATACAGTAAGATAAATAAAGGTCAACGGGTATATAAATAAATTGAAATGAAATTAAAGTTCCTTGCTGTGGTGTTCTGGAGCAGCATTCCAGCACTCTGAAGCAGCAGAGTCAACATAAAGATCCTAACTACTTTTGAGATGTAGCTTGATCAATTTATTTTACAATCTGTTTCTTATGCCTGACTGCGCTAGCAGGAAACTGGATTCAGTCATGCAGGGTGTTCCTTCCAGTACTCTTCCCTGGTAAGAGATACAAATAATATCTTAAATGCTTGTATTGTTTAATTTAAAAAAAAAAAAATCAGTGGAGTGAATGTTCTAGTTAGCTGGAGCTATTATGCTGGTACAGAGGGAAGGAGGCTTTGCCAAGGTAAGTATATGACTTGCAACGACTGCAATTTGAGTGCACCTAGGTGGAGATGCTCAAGGAACTCTATGATGAACTGACAAGATTATTGCACAGCACACAGAAAGTAAATAGCTGCTCCCACCTGTGCACATACTTTTTAAACAATAATGCTTTGGCATAATCCTGAAGAGAATAACACCGAAACATAAATATGTAAAGGCACATTATGCAACAGAATGGCATTTTTTCCCAAATACAAATTAAACAATTCAGCAAAACCATTTAGAGCCATTCTGTTTTCATGAAAACAGAATTTTGATCTCTCTCCATGCACATATAACTAGGCACAGTCATATTTGTGTCCAGACAATCTATACGTAATTTCTGAATCCTGGTCTGAAGCTATTTATGTCATGATCGCCAAATTAAAAGCTCAGTTTTGCTTCTGGAGGCAGTCAGCTGGATAAATACCTCCAGTCCTAGCTTGCAGTTTAGAGGGTGGTGATGCACAGTTGTCTGGGAAAGGAAATAATTAAAGCTATACCTTGAATTCTAACTTCCTGTAAATATAGAGTAGTATTTTTACTCACATCTATTTTCTTTATCACTTTTCAATAAAATGGGGTTAAATACTCTTGTGCTTGAAAATGGCTCAAGTACTACATTTTGACACAGTGATGCATTGCCTTTCACCAATGTTTGAAATCTTTTCTCAATTAGCACACTGAAATCCTCCACATTTGTTATTAACACCCAGGGTGGGCCCTTCCATTTAAGGCGATTTAGAATAACCATAAAGGATGCTTAAGTATGAAAGAAAAAGTAAAATGCAGATAATTGGTGCTTGTATTTGTGAGTTAGAAAGTTAGAAAAAGAAATACGATCTTGATCATTTCCATTATCAAGATTAAAAAGTTTCTTCACTTTATTTTCTTCCTTTTTTTAAAAAAATACATTTTATGTTTTAAACAAAGTTGAGAGAAACTACTATTTTTAATACAGGTGTGCCAGGAGTAACTGGAAATACAACTATGGAGAGATACTAAAAGTTCACTTTATCGTAAGATACAAGTCCTGTTACTAAAAATCAAACAACATTAATATTCAGATGTTTCTAACAAGTCTTGGCTTGTGCAAAATTTTAACTCATAGCTCATTATTTTTAGACTATGCATGTTTAAGTCCTTTAAATTAACAATATTCCTGTTCTTTCCTGTTGAAATTTAATACAATCCTCTTCTAAAATGCCATATCATTAGGTTGGATTATACCACGATCCTAAATATATTTTTAATTAATCACACTAGTTTTTTTGCCTGATGAACTTCAATGGCTTAACTAAAACACTGTAATCCAGAAATGCTTCCATGTCATATCATAAAACTAATAACCTTGCTAACCACTTATTTGCTGACAGAACACACTGTACTGATTTGCAGAATGTGAAGAATTCAGAATTTGAAAGAAAAAAAGCCTTTAACAAGGTGCAAAGTACAGTTTTTGAAAAAAGCTTCATCACCTAGCTACATTTAGACAATAGCCTTCTCTCCTCTAAAACCAGTCTAATTAAATACAGCTGGAGATAGCACAAAAGAATTTCATTAATTAATTGGCAACCTGCTGACACTAATTAAGCCATGGAAATTCAACACCCTCACACCAGATTTTAAACATTAGTGAGTTACATTTGTTGGGAAGTTTGCCTTGTGTCTCTAACACAATCAAAAAAGAGAAAATGAATTTTGTGCTTAACACATGGGGGAACAAAATGGCCTATTATTGGAAAAATTAGATATTAAACCTTGCACTGATACAGAAAAGAAGTGCTGCAGAAGCTCTTACTGATAGATTCCCTTATGAGTGGGATTAAGAGCTTCACAACCACAGCCTCCTTCTCACTGTGTAGGAAAGAATCCCAAAACACTAATAGCACAGCAGAAAGTAAGTACCTTTATTTAAACCTCTGCAACATCCTGTGTAAGGTGCTGTAAAGCTTCACTTTGCCTTTGTTTGTGCAGCCGTCTACTAGTCGAGATTTCATGCAGTAACTAATAGAAAACATACTATCTCTTTTATCCATATTCTAAATCTCATCTAAAACATGCAATGAAACCTCACTTAACATTTTAACAGTTAATAACACTGTAAGAAGGAAGATCTATTATTTCATGTCTCAGGGCCTCATGGCAATGTGCACTTCTGCTGTTATACGAGTGGACATTAAAAAATGCCTTCTCCTGCATGCTCTTCCCCTTTCCAAAAACCCATCCACATCTCACAACATGAGTAAGGTTTCAACACCCTGTTAGAACCGCACTAACACTTAGCTGTACCCACATTATTAATAATCCAGACAGAAAGAGGAACATAGTGGAAAATAAAAACATTATCTACTTTTTTTTTAAATCCTAGCCCTTATAGTGCTGCAGGGACTGTAAGAATCAACAAGCAACTGATATATTTTAAAATAAAGGAAATAAGTTATTGTAGAAAAGTAGCATGCAACTTTCCTGCCTTTTTTTTTCCCAGTTATCTTTTTCAGATGAAATGTAACAGGTAAATCACACAGCCTTCATGATACAATATAGCACAATTTGCCCACCTCACCATATTTTCAGAACTCTCATTAATTGGAAGCCAGCAATTAATTTTGAATCTGCAAATATTTTTCTGAACCAGTTTTATAAGAATTGATTTCTAGAAAGTAGAGGTTCTGTAACCTAACATGCTTTCAATTCTGAAATTCTCAGTTAGCACCTGGTGAATCAACCAGGAAAGCACCAATGTCATGTTAATCAATGGCTTATTTGTTAAACGCAAAATCTTAAAAATAAAAAAAAAAGTCCACATATGTACTTGTTCACATCCTCCCCTCGAAACACACACTCATTGTTCTAAGATATGAGCTTCATGTTGAGGCTCTAACTCAGTGTAAAGTCAAATAAAATTCACAATTTCTGTGCAGGTTAAGACGATTAGCTGTGACTCTCCAGACTGACTGGCAAGATCTGAAGAACTACATCTGACTGGGTCCTTAAGCACTTTCTTGCTATGGTTGAGCTAACCCAAATGGAAAAAGGTAAGGATATGCTTAAAAGCTTCTTGAATTGTTACCAACTAGGAATAATCAGTCACTGAAAAATAATGGAAGTCCCATTGCCTCAGTCATTGTGCTAAAAATCAGCAAGATGTGAACATGCTCAGCACCCACCAGAATCAGTCTATTTACAATGTGTTGATTACAGTGTACAAAACATAAGAAAGAATATGTGCTTTCCATTAAGGGTGGAAAAGAACTATATCAACCAGTGTATCTACTTCTAAGCTTTATTATACTTTCATTTACTACAGTAATATCTGAAAGATTTTATCATAAGATTAGAGTGCAATTGACAATGTTTGATAATGCGTTTGACTAACAGACGAACTGAAATAGTTTATGTCAGCTAGTAACCCGCAGTGTTCACATGGAGTCTTCCATTTTTTCAGCCTACCTCATGTTATACTACTTCAGCCACAGCTTCAAAATGCTGTGAAGTCAAACTGTCAGCAAAGCCACCATGGTACAAGGCAGCATTAAGATTATCAAGTGCACCAGAACCTACCTGGAGGTTATACTTGGGTACAAGCAAGGTCAGGATAAAACTATTCTAGAGACTGATCCTCATATTTAGACATTTGAATATTTGTAAGAGAGTCAGAAAGTAATTCCAGAAGTTCGTTTTTTACAAACATTTATTTATACAACTATTGTAAAAAATTGGGTGACTAAGGGAGAACGGCTTTTGTCCAAGAGGGTAATCTCAGATGAGGGCTGGGAAGAGGAAGAGTTTAATGCAGCACAGGATAGTGTCTCACTGTGAGCACAGCTCTCAGAATAAGGCCCAGAGACATCTTCCGGGCAATTGGCAGTTTCCAACAGTAACATTTTTTCACAAAACTACCAAAATAAAGGAAAAGAGATGCAGAAAATAAAAGCAGTATCCTATTTTAATAATAGACTTTTTTACTCTATGGTAATTAAAAAAGCCTTGGATATTACATACAAGTAAATATTAATTGCTGAAAGTAGCAAGCTCTTCTATTGGGGACTAAATCCTTCAGTTATCATGAAGACAACAAAACTAAAATTGAGACAATGAAGGTTATTATTGGCAAAAGAAAGGAAAAAAAGTTCAAGCCATGCCTGGGGCACAAAATGGAGAGCAAAAGTTAAAGGATAAATTCATGAAAGATACATGATTATCAGATTCACATGTATTATTGTTAAGTGCATTCATTAAATGATCATAAAGAATATATGGCATAAAAAATGAAAGAGAAAAGCACAGTCTCTAATAGAACCTGATAATTTCAGTGCATGAAAAGCAGCAGACCTTGACAACAATTTAAACTAAGATTACTAAATCTGGCATTCCAGCTTCCACTGCAAGCAATACTTAAAGAAAAAATATCACATAGTAAATGATATAAGTGACAAAAGAAAATTTTACTGCTACACTGGCAGTACTGTTGCAAATCTGCAGTGGGTAAGAAAAATTTATCTACACAAAGTTAGATAAGTAGAGACATCCTTTAATAACGATGCGCACTGGGTATACAGGATCCTTCCCAAAGATGTCCACCAGCTCATTGCAATCAACAGATATTTATACATTAAATTCATACATATTTAGTTTATATAATGCATATTTAATTTCATCCTCTGGATGATTGGTTCTTCTTTTCTCGCTTCTGATGCAAATTAGCGCACAGCCTCAGTCATAGTGTTCTATTGTTCTCTTTCGAGTAGGTGGTATAATTTGGGTAGGTGGACTGTGAGGCATGAGTCGGAGGTCTCGACCACTCCTCGAATTGACCACGTATGGTCAGGGAACATGTCCTTGGCTCACAGGCTCTTGGCTCGTACCTACTTTGGTCATGATTCAAAGATTATACACAATGGGTACCATCATAAATCCTGTCTTGCAGACATCTTGGACTACAACATACTATTATCGCTTCTAACCACTAAGATTATTGGTTAATGAATACCTTAGGTCTGGAATTTTACAGAGGCATGCTAGCAGCATAAGCAATACAGATTTTATTTTATATTTAATCATTTATCCTATTTGAGACTGATCTACCTAAAATTATCACTAGTCACCCTTACTAATATTTACTAATTAGAATTCTTGATATTCAAATCAGAATAAGAGGAATAAGGGGTTTTCAAGCAGCATCACTGGTGCATAACAGGTTTCAAGTTTCTCTAGTTTCTAAATTGCAATCACCTGGTGAGGTTTCTATGCTTACAGATTTCAAAACACACACACAGGTCTAACATTTTAAATTTGATGATTTTATGCAACAGTAGCACACAATGAAGCATTGAGACCATCATGAAATGATCCGATCACTAACAACGTTAAGAAATGCACTGGTTCCGAATGCACACACTGCAAATATCCTGAAAATACATATCCTAGTAAATGAGTTGTGATTTTGACCAGGTCATTTGGTATTTGAAGTCCTTTACATTCCATTGTGGTTTATATCATCTGTATTATTTCACATAACAGCCTATAACAGATCCTTTGGCCAGGGTTTTGACATCTCTGCATGAGATTATGTTTAACACCTCATCAGTTGGTATACATATGCTAATCATTGCTGTTTAGCACCTGTTTTCTCCTTTCCTGCTGTTCAGGCACACCACACAACTACCACAACTCTGCCTTTGCAGTATTTGCAGAGCATTTCACTACTTTACAGATTAAATAAGATTGATCTTCTGAAAACATAGCAAAGACAATCCTAACCCCACCTTGAATAAAGTAGTAAAATGGCTGAAGTAACCACTTCTCATTAAGAGGGGTTTTTCCATTAGTTTTGTTATTATATTAAAAAAGAACAAGTCAGGTATAGAGACTGGGAAGTGATTGACTTGGTGTAGGAACCTCTCCTCAACAGCTTCAAGACTTTGTGGGCATTGTCCATCAAGTTCCATATCACACATACATTGGTGCTCTGTGGCAACCCATCACACTTTTTAACTGGGCATACCTCATTATAAAAGAATTCAGATTAAACACAACCCACTGACTCCCACAAGTTTGCAAAGAAGGAATTCAGCCACTAGTACTCTGTGTCGCTGGAATTAAAGTATGTGATGAAGCTGATGGGGATTGTCCAAATGCCAGTTTCCATGGCTCTGTCTTGATTTCTGAAGGTCTTAGCAGAGCTTAAAACTCACTCTCTCATCATCTCACTGATGTTATGAGTTTTCTTCTTGGGATGTAAATGAAGGATATGAGCAAACAGAGAGAACAAGTTAGAATTTCTGACAAGAATTTATGCAGATAATTAAGGATAAATTAGAAAAGATTATAGAACTTCAGTGTAAAAGCACTGTGTTTGAGTTTACCCTTTCCTTCAAAACATGAGGTGAAGGCTTGCCTACTAGAAGTGAAAAGGAAGTGAGGGACAGAGGACTGTTACATCCAAGAATATACAAAATTACTTTAATATGAGTAATCCTCATTAATACTGCCATGATATACACTTGAATACTAGTACTGAAATATTTGTCAATGCTAAAGGAATACTGGTGGCCTCTCTCACACCTCTTTAACCCAGCCCAGCAGACTCCATAAAGAATTTTGAAATATGTGGCCATACATATTCCATCTTACAAAGGAAAAAACCTCTGAATTTTTATAAAGTTTGATTGACATTGATGGATGCAGTCATGGTATCCCAGGGAACAGAGAACACATGGCAACAAGCACTGGGGATGTGGCCTCTCTGGTGCTCTACCTTCTCTATTACCAACCAATTAAAATCCACTGTAATGCATCAGATTCAGGCATCTCATCTAATATTTCTGTTCCAAGCAAAATCCTGATGAGGGGGCCTGCAAAGTTATCAAGCAATATAAGGAAACCTTTACCCATTTACTTGCAGTCAAGTGAAGTATACCATACCCTCTGACAAAGGATCTTACCATTTACCTGCTGTAAAACTAGCACAGCAGCGTCACAGAACACATGGCCTTTGCTTACAGAATTTTAAGAAGTGCCAAAGCATACAAAAATAAGAGAGATAAGTGGTGTAATTCACATCATTCAACTAGCTGTCTGCATCAAAAGCAGTCAGCGAAGATGTCCGCAATAAGACCAATGCAATTTAAAGCATAATTCATCCAACAAAACATAGGCAACTCCGACTGTACTGACAGGTCCCATCTCCATATAAGGGGAGGCTTTGATGACTAGCTTGGATGTAGAAATCGCTCATACAAGCACTTTAAATTTATTCATATGAATCATACTCAAGAAGTCCTTAAAGGTTACTTGCTTATTTACCAGTTCCTCACTGTTTGACAAAATGTCCAAGAAATTTCTAGAGACAAGAGAGTAAGATTCTTTTTTCCTTCTAGTTTAGTAACATTTAGTAACAGTTACAAAAAAAACTAATGTAATGTAAAATCATAGATTAATATAGTTTGGAAAGGAACCTCTGGAAGTCTCTAGTCCAACCCCTGTTCAGAGCAGGGCCACCTAAAGCAAGATGCTGAGGCAGAGTCCAGTCAAATCCTGAAAGTCTCCAGGTATGCAGACCCTACAGTGGCTCAGGGACCTGTTCCAAGTGTCCTGCTTCTTGACAAAAACAGTTTCTTACACCTATCTGCAATTTCCTGTGTTGCAATTTGTGTCCATTACCTCTCATCTATCACTAGGCACCTCCAAGAAAAGTTTGGTTTCTTCTCTCCACCCTCCCCCCATGCAGCTGAAGGCAGCAATAGAATATTCTCTTCAGCATTTTTATCTGAAGGATGGACATGTTGCAAATCTGCAATGGTAAGAAAAACTTACCTACACAAAGTTAGCTAAGTAGAGACGTCCTTTATTAATGATGCGCACTGTGTGCACCAGGGACATGGGATCCTTCCCAAAGATGTCCACCTGCACATTGCAATCAATATTTATATATTAAATTCATACATATTCAGTCTATACAATGCATATTCATTATCATTCTCTTGATGATTGGTTCTTCTTTTCTCTTCTCGCTTCTGATCCAAATTAGCACACAGCCTCTGTTGTAGTCTTCTATTGTTCTTTCAAGTAGGTGGTATAATTTGGGTAGGTGGTCTGTGAGTCAGAGGTCTCAAACACTCCTCGAATTGACCATGTGTGGTCAAGGAACACGTCCTTGGCTTGTAGGCTCTTGGCTCATACCTACTTTGGTCATGATTCAAAGATTATACACAATGGGTACCATAATAAATCCTGTCTTGCAGGCATCTTGGACTATAACATATTATCCTTGTTTCTAACCACTAACAGATCACTGGTTAATGAATACCTTAGGTCTGGGACTTCACAGGGGTATGCTAGAAGCATTGGCAATACAGACTTTATCTTATATTTGATCATTTATTCCATTTGAGACTTAGTTTTCCAAAATAATCATTAGTCTCTCCTACTAATATCCACTAATTAGAATTCTTGATATTCAAATCAAGATGTGAAAAGTAAGGGGACTTCAAAGCAGTAGCCTAAAATCTTAAATCTGGCGATTTCTGCAACAAACACAGCCAGCTCTGTCGGCCTCTCCCTGTGCTGCAGCCCCCTGACACCATCCTGGTAGCCTCTGCTGGACTTGCTTCATTATCTTGGGAGCCCAAAATGGAGGAAATAGCTGAGATAGTCTCAAGTGCTGAACAGAGTAGAACAATGGCTTCCCTCAACCTGCTGGTTACAGTCTTGCTAATACACCCAGAATTCCCTGTACAGCCCAGACCTTTTTGACTGGAAAGGTGCTCTGTTGACTCATGTTCAACCTGTTGTGTACAAGAGCCCCCAGGTCCTTTTCTGCAAAGCTGCTTTTATATATGCTAAGCAATAATGCTGAAAGCAAGCAAAATGCCATCAGCAAGTTCTCTGCATACGCATGAAAGTATGACCTCAAAAGTGATCACCAAGGTCAACTCAACAGTAAAAACTAAGCTCTAGACATCTACACACATGCATTTCCTCTCTAAAGCCATACCAGCCCTCCACAAGTTGATGCAAGTTCCTGAGTAACATTCAAAGATTACAAACGTGTGAAATGATCGATACATGCATAATTCACATTCTTCTGCCTCATATTTGAAAGCATCAAGACTAACAATTCTTGCGTTTATCTCAATTATATAAAAATTAGATATTAAAAGATTCCTTTTAGTGTATGAAGGTAAAGAAATGTTTCTATTGCTTCAGGTTATACATTGCAGAAAAAGAAGTGAGGTATCACAGCTAAAACTATACAGTTAGAAACAAAAAAGGTAGTGCAATAAAAAACCCAGAGAAAAGCAACTAGAGTAGGGTAAAAATTGCACATTCAGAAAATGACTTAAATCATCTTATGATCATATAATGACCAAATATATTTTCAATGCATTGAACTAGTCAGTTACTGCATGGGTATTTATTGATTGCCAGGAGCACACTGAAGCAATGACTGCTTGAGGCTGCTTACAGAGGTTGTGGAAGGTTTCCAAGAACAGACTGAATAAAGTCCTGAGCTCATAGCTGACCCTGTTTAGAGCAGAAGGTCAGACTAGATGACCACCTGAGGTCCCTTGTAACCCAAGTTATCCTTTGATTCTACGATCCTAATGCGTAACAAATTCTGACTTCTCTTTGTCATAGTTTCCCTATGCATTAGTTTTGTATTTATGAAACAAATGTTGAATCAGAATCCAAAAGCACAGTACAGCATTAGGATGGTGTTGATACACACTTTGGTCAAATAAAATAAAATAGGTGCCTTATTGGAATAATTACATGGCTCAAAGGCACTGGCCCACCCAGTCTTTCTGGGGCTTAGCCATCAGGTATCTGGGAACGTACATGCTCTGGTCAAACAAAAATACTGGCAAGAGCAATGCACAAGCCTTTTGTGATAGCAAGTTCATCAGAGATGTACATAATGACCATCCCTAATTTAAAATCCTAATATATCCTCCAATTAATTTTAACAGGTAAATATCAATTATGGAACAAGAATTTAACACATTGCAAATTTTTGCTTTCATAGAATTGCACACTGTGCTCTTGAGAGATTTTTACATTGTTATATTTACTAATTAGGACAATAGCATGTCTGCTTCAGACATTAGTGTATTTCAAAACTCGGAGCAAAAGAACAAAAACATCAGTGCTCCAGGCACTGCTGCTTGAGCTTTCAGGATAACCTGAAGCATAATTTGGCTTCATATTGTAAGCAGGTCTAGAGCCAAATTCAGCATTCCCTGCTGAGCTAGTCTAGATATCACATGTAGCTGTGGCATAGAAATGTATAAAAGAACAGGAATTTGACCATTTTAATTTGAAGAACAGAATACATTGCAATAAGCTTTCCAGCTTCTTGACGTTGAAAATAATAGTGTCTGACAGTTCTAGGGTTAAGTAGCCACTCATTCAGCACAGCATCGTTTATCTGCCAACAGTACGTGTCTCTTGTTGTTACTTCAAAGAAAAAATTCAATAAAAATTTAAATAAAAACAGATCTGTCAGTATAAAGCTTTAATATTTTACACAGTATTCAATTTCTTTCCTTTGTAAAGTGCTTTCCTACTTCCTGAACTTGTCCTGCAGTACACAATTCTCATTATTTAAAAGAGACCATGAATCACCTTTAAACATCTACAGTTTCCTAAAACATTAACATTTATTTTTAATAGACATCACTCTGAAACTGTCTTCACTAAGTACTGTAGAAGGCTTAAGAACTCTATGTAGATTGAGAAAGCTATACAAATATATATGTTAAGTACTTCAGCATCACTATATATAAGCAGGTTACTTGGTTAAGCATTTATGATTCAGAATGTAACATTAATGGTTTCATTTCCAAGCATAAATCTTTTCCTTCATGTATATGAATTACACAATAGCACTTAGCTCCATATGCTCTCTCATACAGTACATTTGTTGTTAAGGACTGCAGACTGTACTATAAATATACTTTGAAATAAATGAAACAAAGGATTCAGTTATTCAAGACAATGGCCTCTATATATTTTTGCCCCAATTCTTCCCTTACCCCCATATATTTTATAAGTCTAACAATTAAACACTGCAGCATTCGCTGCTTATGTCAGCCTTTGTTTTAAAGCTGCTAGATCCAAGAAATCAAAAGTTATAAGAGATAATTAATGTCTTGCTTCTGTAAGTACATATGGCAAGGTATAATCTCTCCATTTCAAGCTTTCTCCCATACATATTTTAATAATATGTATATACGTACCCAGGGCTAAACTATAACAGTCACTCTATCACCCAACAACCCTTCACCAGCCAGGGAGGGCAATAGGGAAGAAGAAGAACAAACCCCTGAGTAGAAGTGAAAGACTTACTGAAAACACCACCAATACCAAACAGAGAAATACAGAGTTATACCTAGCTAAACAAATATCCAGTCATCACAATTGACCAGAGAGCAGTCCTCAGGAGAAGCCAGGGGAGGCACAGGATGAATCCTAGCAGAAACCCCACAGGAGCTCTTACTCCTCAGCAGACCTTCCCCCTTTATACTGACCATGACATTACAGGATGGGTTACACCTGAGCAAACTCAGGTCAGCTGCTCTGGCTGACTTGAAACTGCTGATAGCCTGCCTGGCACGGCTGGGCTGCGGTTCTGTTCTGTCCCAGCCAAACCAGGACGCTAATCTACTTAGAAATCTCTCATGCTATGTAACAATTCAGCTCTGTAATGTAACTACTTTGAGAAGAAAAGGAATGAGCCACTGGCCCCATGTAACAGACTCAGATTATAATAGCTTTGATAAAAACATTTGCTTTAAATTTGATTGCACACCCTAAAAGCAAAATTAACAATCTGCCAAAGCCAGTATGTTCATATAAAGAAAAGATTGTAAAATACGATCATAATTATATGCATATAAACAGGCTCACTTCTATTTTATTTTAAAAGTTTCTTCCAGGCAAAAAATACTATCATCTATTTTCCATCCCAGTCACAAGTTTATAACCATGCTACAAATTACAGCACTAAAATTTTGTGAAGAAGATTATGATAAAATTGTCATTTCATATAAACTTTACTGGGCAAAATATAGGAATTAAAATAATATCTGGAATAATCTATCATCTTATTTAAGTATCTCCGTTATATGAAATGATAGTTGCTCCACACCATTTGCCAAAATACATTGTTTTTAAAAGTCATAAACCTCTGCCACTCTCTTCTTTATACAAGTGTTAACTATAAAGCTCTGTCACAAATTATTAAATAAAAGGGTTTAAGTCAACCCAACAATATTATATCTGTTATTTCAATAATAAAATCCATGCAGCTGAGAGCCACTCATTATTTATTTAGCTTCCACAAACCAATACCTGAATTTGCTTCCTTGTAATTTCACTTCACTGTTTATCTTTCTTTTCCTAGAAGAAAAATTATAGCTTTGTCTTCTCACTCCTGTATGCTGCACTATTCACTGGTATGAATCTACTTGTATCATCCCATTTCTTTACCAGTTATGAACCCAGGTAATCGTCACATAACAGTCTAATTGAACGTATGTTCCTATCCATATCACCACTGAAAATAATCTATCTGAAATTCCCAAACAAACTAAATGTGATCTCAGACCACAATACTGTTAATTAAGCAGATTTTTCATTCGTTAAATAGCTCGACTGCTTTTCTGACAACTGGTTATACATCCCTGCCTGATATAAAACCAAAAAACATATTGCAAAGTAAGCCATAGTGGAAAACAATCCCCACAAATAATAGAAATGTGAGCAAATACTTGTCAAAGCTAACCTTTCTGAAATTAATTCAGAAATATACCCACAGTATATTCCCCAAATGATCCTTTCCATTATATTCAGGAAGGTGTATGGGTTCAGCTGAAGGCTCTCTACTACTGAACTCTTTGAGAACAGGCCATCTTCTGAAAAGCAAAAGCAGAAAAGCAAAGTAGATGCAAAAAAAAAAAAAAAATTACTGTAGCATTTGTAGATGGCGGTACATGAGATTTTATTGGTGGAACTTCATCAAAGACAAGACATTACTAGAATGAGGATAAGCTGACACAAAAAGAAAATAATGTAGATTTGGAGAAGGGGGAAAGAGGAGGCTGCCATCACACCACTTACAGCCTGGCTCAGTCGCAATTCTCTGGGCAGTTTGTAGTTCAGTCTAAGCCGTGAAAGGTCTGACACAACTAATACTGAAGAAGAAGGTGTTGCAGCCTGTA
Source organism: Leptosomus discolor (assembly GCF_034619465.1). Classification (NCBI taxonomy): domain Eukaryota; kingdom Metazoa; phylum Chordata; class Aves; order Leptosomiformes; family Leptosomidae; genus Leptosomus; species Leptosomus discolor. The sequence goes on along the minus strand of NC_141399.1, from coordinate 32,911,461 downwards.
GAAGTGAAGGGCTTGAATTCAAGCAGTCAGCACAGCTGTGTTAGCTTTAAGGCTCACTTGTCAGAGCAGAGCAGGATCAGAATAGAACAGTGTTTAAAAGAGAAGAGAGCTTTAAATATTTGAGTCCCCTTAGGAAAGTGCACTAATGAGGCAGTCTATCTATAACATCTCATTCTACACAAGAGGCATGCTGGAGAGCTCTGCTTACTCCCACAAGTCAAAGGACGGGAATAATCTCCTTCTCAAAAAGCCAGTAGAATTTTTTTAATGAAAATTAAGAATAAAATGAAGTGGTAGAAACTAAGTTCAGTTTTGCAAGTCCAGGATGGGATATTAGACCCCATTCCCTATGGGCATATGTTAGAGGTTAGTATGCATCCTGCATATATTAGTGACACAACTTTTTTGATTCTCTGAAAAGAAAAATTTTGGCCTTCTATTGGAACATGAGCTCACAAAGAGCCGAGGATATAGCTGGGAGGCTGAAAAGAATTAACTGGATCAAATAGTCAAGAAAAACATTGTCCAGTTGGCGAATTATGGGCATGGACTCTGGGGATAAACCGAAGGCCTTTATTGTTTGCTACAGCATCATTATATACTTTCCTCTACTAGTACACGTGCCACTAAGTAAGCTGTGATTGGTGTACAGGCATTGTCCATGCGCCACTACCGCTAACATCATTGGCTGCTGTCCCGCAGGCTTGCTTTCTTCTCCATCTAAAGGTCTGCCCCTGTTTACTTCCCTGTTATCTTCCTTTACTCTTGTTCAAGGCTCAGGGCAGGAGCTGCCTGAATCCTGTTAACTCTTTCCATCCCTTCTCTCCTTGTTCCTCCTCATCCAGGACTCAAAGGTGCATATAAAGCCAGCTATACCCCAGATGTGAGAGGCATGAGTGAAAGGGGACTCCTTAGCTCAACCCTGATTAAATAATTGCAAAAATAATGGTACTGAAAGGCCACCTGCTTGCTCTTCTCAACACAGCAGTACTGCAGTTCTGCAATGCTAAATTTTCAAAAAGGTAAGCTGGCATTCATGAAAGAAATCATTATGGACAGCAAGGGACTCAGAAAGACTGCTTCTCATAGGAGGGACTGTAGAGGAGAGGGGAACGTCACCTAAAAAGGGCATGTATTCAGATACTCCTCTGCATATATTTGCATCTCCTAGCTGCCTTCCAGGTAGCAGAGGAGAGCAACACCCAGCTGGGAGATGTTTTGAACGCATTGGGGGCAGCCTGCAGCACTGTGCAGGAAGTGGGCTGTTCTTCCATTTCCACAGCAAAACATTTCTTCCTGCGGTCAAACCTCACTGTCGTTCATTCTCTTTGCAAGTTTTAAATACATGTTTGATGACCTGTTTTGAGATCCTCAGATGTAAAAAGTTATTAATTCACAGTTATTTACAGTTATTTATATAATGTAATCATAGCAGCGTTAACCATTTCCCTCTACAATGTTGGAAACCCCCCCTCTTTTTTTTTTTAAGAGAATAGCATAAGAAACATTTATTTTAGAAAATCAGGAATAAAGTATATCAAAGTTGTTGGCACTTCAAGGGAAAAAATTTCTTCCCTCTTCCTGACTTATATCTGACAATCATGCCATAATGCATACAATACACAAAATACTCTTTTACGATTTAGAAATACTACACAAATAAAGTTTGAAGTCTTCCTGTGGAACTGTAACTGTGCAATCAATGAAAGCCTAACAGTTAATCAATGCTAGCTTCATCAGTGATTAGTTTATGTAAGAGCAGCCTTCCTCAGGTCCTTGATTTAAAAACTTGAAGTTAATTCAAAGCAACATGAGGCAGCCAGAAAACCATTGTCTGCTACCTAAAAAGTCACACATTCAAAACTTATCTATCTGACATACAAAAGAAAGCCTACTGCTAATAATCACCACAAAAATAGCAGAGGATTTGATAATATATCAAAAGATTAGTGTAATCAAAAAATGTGTTTTTCAGAAAAAAAAACAACCAACTTTTAACATTTGTAGAAGTCTGATAAAACAGCAACTTGTAAAGCTAAGCTTTCAACTAGTAAAAAACCAATGGGCTTGCTGACTCTTCCCATTAATTATCTACTGTAACTTCCACAAAGTTTCAATATTTCAGATGAGCTTAAAGATATAATTCTCTCAGAGGGAAATTCAGAGGCATTTATCAGATAAATAGAATTAATCTAAAAAATTCTCAACACTCAAAATCATTGAATGCTACAGATTTTAATTCCAATAGCAACTTTCATACCTGCCCCATAACAATGTTAATATTAATAGTTTTTTGCAGTTCAGCAGAAGTGCAGGTCAATTTGTAACTCACTCACTGTTAAAACACAAACTTCAAAAAAAACCACATGAGACAGGAGAAAAGTTGGAAATAGCAGTAGGATGATCCTGCTTCAAAGAAATGTCTGCCAAAACGAGGAGAATGTAAACCTAAAATGGTGGACAAACTGAGAGTAAGCACTAGTGCAGCTCTGTCTGAAGAAGCAGGCCTCTGTCTTCAAGGCTTCTCTAGATTTTCACTGATTAATTGAGGCCAGGATATTGCAAACAACTTACATAAAATGCACAGGAATAGATCACCTCCAGAGCTACATAGCAGGACTCTTACTGTTTTCCAATCATAGAATCATAGAACAGTTTCGGTTGTAAGAGACCTTCAAGATCATTCAGTCCAACCTTTGTCCTAGCTCTATCAACACCACTAAACCATGTGCCTAAATACAACATCTACTCGTCTCTTAAACACCTCCAGGGATGGTGACTCCACCACCTCCCTGGACAGCCTGTTCCAATGCCTGACAACCCTTTCAGTAAAGAAATTCTTCCTAATATCCAGCCTGAACCTCCCCTGGTGCAGCTTAAGGCCATTTCCCCTTGTTCTGTCGCTTGTTACTAGGGAGAAGAGACCGACCCTCGCCTCGCTACAACCTCCTTTCAGGTAGTTGTAGAGAGTGATAAGGTCTCCCCTCAGCCTTCTCTTCTCCAGGCTAAACAGCCCCAGATCCCTCAGCTGTTCCTCATATGAGACATGCTCCAAATCCTTTACTAGCTTGGTAGCCTACCTCTGTGCCCTCTCCAGCACCTCAATGTCCTTCTTGTAGATCTTGCTCAGTTCACCAATTTCCCCTTTTCTTGCGTTTTCTACTTTACATCAAACATCTGTGGCAGTATAGATTGTAATCCTTGACTAAAATTCAAGAATAAAAGATTAATTTTGCTCTAACAAAGAAAGATGAAAGGTACAAATCATGTACCTTGAAACCTACCCACTCCAAGGCTAGGTCTTCTTGATCTATTAGATTCATGTTCAAAAGAAGTTCATGTCCTTTTAGGCAATCATTAAATGTGAAGATGTCTGTTAATAAATAAATAAAAATACAATCTAAATGGTCTATTTTGTCCTTAATTCTACTACCCTTTATATTATTTTATGCCAAGACGAGAGAAAAAAAGCACTCCTGAACACCTGCCATTTTCCACAGGCAGGTACCACACTACTATGAAAGCAAAATTGTGTAATTGGTCTTGTTCAGAGAAACAGATTCTATAGCTAAGAAATTATTTCATTGTAGCAGGCAAAAATACAGCATTAAGAAAGCTTAATTTCTGGTGCTGCTACGCACATAATACCACCTTTTACAGGCATAAGAATAGAAGCTTTAAGAATAGAAGCTTTAATAAACAGGATTACTCTTAACAATGATGAGAAGAGTATGTCTAATCATTTGTAAGTTTGAAATTTAAGACCTATACAGGATCTTTAAATGAAATTGATGACCAGAATTTATTCTTTATCAGTATTTTTCATTTTCTGCATTCTCTAATAGGATTTACAGTTTTAGAAAGAAGTATTGGTAAACACTGTTGGTAGGTGCCCTTAACAGAGCCATTTAAAAAGAAAATTGTATCTGTCCTTGCTAGAAGGAAGACAACAGGGAAGTCATGTATCACAGAAATACACGTGGCAAGAAGCACACTTCTTGAAACTTAGGCTGAACTACCTGTACCATTTTTGTCGCTGTTGAAGATAAATAATAACATTGTTTTTACACACATTGAAAACATAAAATAAAATAAAGCTGTTATTTTTAAGATCAACCAGGCAATTTAACTACCAGGGAAACAGAGGTGCTACTTCAGAGCCATAGTAACCTCTTCAATACACTGCTCTTTCAACTGTCTTAACCTCAGGGTCATCTGGCAACAACCAGCCTCCACTTGTGACTATTCCTTCTTTCCACCTCTTCTGGATTCTACTTAGCTATCCACTTGTAATAGTTCTCCCCGCCCTCCCAACATTAAAGCTTGGACAAAATTTATTCACTTTTTAAAAAAATCTGTTCCTCTGCGCATTTGTTTGTTATTTGTTCACTTTTGAACAGAATTTTCTTTCCACTTTTTAAATGTTTGGTGTCATGACTGACTTCTTCTTTACCTGGGAAACTGGAAAACAAGAAAAGCTTTCCAAAAAATCATCCACAGTTGGTAATTTTCCACCAAACTTGCTTCTGAATAAGATGAAGCTGTAAACTATGATTTGAATACTTATTCACACCTGCCACTGGATATAGCTGTTCAACATTATTAAGTACTGCTAGTTCCCCACAGCTAGACAAATCCTGAAGTACCCTCTTTATTGTATTTTTTTATTGATGAGGTTTGTCATTTTATGGGAAGTGGTTTAATAGAGGGCAATTTAGTCACTGATGCACACAAATGTTACCTTTTTGCAATGCGTCAGCAGCAATAATCTTTCAAATACTCTGAGAAGCAGCTATAAACTTTCCTCTGACAGAGGCAAGCTCTAGTGAGTCAAACTCAGCTGTGCTAAGAGATCTCCACAGACTGTATTTTTTAAGGTCTACATTCATTAAATATAGCAATAATTAAGGCACAAAAACAGTTCAACTTTTGCATGGCCCAAAGAAAATAGGCACTCAATTCTCTCTTAAGTTTTCAAAGCAGTTTATTTAATCTCTTTTTAGTGGCTCTGTGTGAAAACCTTGAGGAGGACATGAGGCCCAGATACTATTTGCATGTCTTAATCCTCTTGGGAAAGGGGTGATTAAATGGGTCAGAGGAACCAATGAACCCCAGGAAAACCGGTTAACATCCCAGCTGATAGTAGAACTCCTGTGAATTGAAAGGTGTCAGGCGTAGACACCTGATTTCTGTGCATCAAGACCTTTTTCCCTTAACCTTGGTGAAACTATCACTTTTAAATTCACCAAAAGCAGAAAGAAATTAAAGTTTGATCCTCTGTTCAACCTTTACAAGTCAACTAAATAAAAGGTATTACTGCATGCAATTGCATGAAGCAGTAATATTCATTGAAGTGAAGATTTTTTTTCCCCAAGTAGTAGAAAACACTGGATACTTGCTAACAGAAATGGAAATGTTCATGGAACAAGTTATAGAAGCAGCATTTTCACTAGAAACAATCTGAACTAAATCATTCAATCACAATTTGTATCTAGAAGTGAAATGTTGGACAGATTAAAAAAGGGAACTTAACCACCAAACTTGCTTCTGAATAAGCTGAAGCTGTAAACTATGATAGTCATTCAGAGGGAAATAGCTCCCAGGGCCAGTAATTCTAAGAGTGACAGACAGGCATGGGAGACCCATAAGTATTGTTACAGCCCAGGTATTGGTCTGGAATTACAAACTGCTAAGAAATAATTTTTGATTCCAATCGCAACATATGGCCCTGAGGAAATCACTTCATTTCTACTTGTTTTGTGGGTTTTTTTCATTTCTATATGGAGGGGGATGTACATTTTCCTAGAAACCTATGTCAGAGGGGTAGCAGGCAATTACTTACAACTTTTAAAGCTTTCTGAGGTAACAAATCTCTCTTTTGTTCAAGTCTTGTATTTTAAAAAGCCTGCAATTTTCATAAATCTACCTCTAAACAGTTCATGGCCCTAGAAAAACTCACCTAAATTCTAATTATACTTCCAAACCAAAATAAAAGTGACCCCCACTGTGCCTGGGGAGAATTTTCTCAGCAACAATGACGGTGGTGTATTGCAGGACCACTGCAATTAGCACCACTGAAATCTCCTAACCTAGCAAGTATTCCCGCACTGGGAAGTCTTGTGTGTGCATATATACATACATATATATATATGTCTGTCACCCAGACGAGCTTGTCAATGATATTTCCACTTCATGTTTTACATTATACAAACACATAGGTGGAAACTTAAAACATATCGAAAGAGATTCCAGACAGCAACTTGGAGACACTGTTTTATGTTTTATACTACCCTTCATTGTTAACTTTTCTCCTAAAGCAATTAACTTAACAATTGTTTTGTAAGCTGACAATAAGTAGGAATAGTAGTGAAACACTATTAAACCTAGAGTTATCCATTAAACTTCAAGCATTTAACTGTAGAGTTAAAAGGAACTGCAGATTCTTTGCACAGACAACAATGAGATTACCACCATTCTCCAGGTGTGTGTCTCTCTTTCTCCTTAATGACTATAGAGGGTACCTATGGTAGTATAGTTCTTCATCTGGGATATATAGTTCTCCCATCTGGATAGCTGGGAGAATGCTGGGTCCTTGTTCTCTCACTCTCATGTATCTTCCAGTCTGTTTATATATGTGGCCACAGATATGGCCAATATCAGGAGCAGAAAGCTCTCAGAAGCTAAGTGCTAATAGACCTACCTAGTATTTGAATTAGCCATCACTTAGGAATCCCGAATGTTTCAGGCATAAACTGTTGCTTTTCACAATCTTTTTTTTTTTTTAATGTACCATTGTCCTCTAAAAATGCATTCATCATGTGATTATTTCTTCACTGTCTGAAAAGCACAATGAAAAAGCCTGTAAATTTTTTCAGTATATTAGGCATATTCTAATAATCTTAGTCTTTCTATTAGCAGCTATCTATCAAAGGCTACTTCAGTCAACAGTGAATGGCTTGAGAAAGTGAAAAGCACTTACTCTATCCCCCGAGACCAAAAGCTTCAAATCCCTACTTTTAAGTTGCTCTAGGCTTGAGACATGATTCCATTCTCCTAAACGGCAGCACTATACACTGCTGCAATTCCACTGGGTCATTCTTTATGTAAATTCTCATTAAGAGAGGCTTGGGTAACATTACATTTGCAATAGACTTCTCCAGATTCTGTATTTTGAAATCCAGCTATAAAGCTAAAGCACCTCTTTCATTAACTCACAAATGCTAGACAGAATACTTGGCTTGGCAGCCACATACAAGTTCTTTGGAATGTTTACAGACAACAATCCTCTCCCTTGACCAAAACAATAAAAGGAATTATACCCACAGCTTTGGTCTGAAGATTTAAACATAATACAGCTGGAACAGAAAGTTAATGGTAAGTCAATGTTGTCTGAAACAGCTTCATGCAATATTATGAACCCATTGACCTTCTGAGGATAATGTGACACCATTATTCATTCAAATTGTGGTCATCTCATGAGAGAAAACCACAATGTTTGTTTTTCTTAAATGTTATTTTTTGTGCATTGCAACACAAAGAAAGGGACAAGAACAGAATGCTTGTAGAAATGGCAATAACAAACAGATTAAAAAAAAAAAACAAAACATAAACACAGCTAGAAAATCATTAATAGATGCACTTTCCACAGACTTCAAGCTAGATATTGAGCAACGTATGGTTCTCTGGCCCCAAACCTGCAAACTAGTTTCCAACAAATGATCTACTACTAGATTGCATAGGTCAGCTGTTTGTAAAGCTGTAAATGAAACGTATTATAAAGAAAAGAAACAACAAAATGTAAATTTTCCTTTTTGCTTGTAATATGTAGGTTTTCATGTTGATTACATAAGAGATCCTGTCATGTCCTTATGTTGTTACATTTTCCAAAATGAATAAGCATGAAAGACTGGACATGAAGAAACTTGGTTGATCCAATAAAGTATGCTTTTTTGCTAAATTTTTCTTAGCACATAAGTGGTTTTGGAAACCATCACAGAGACTACGGGACCATACATAAACTGATAAACCTCACTGCAGTGCTGTTGGTTAACTGACACCATGATGGCTTTTAAGCACCACAGTATAGAATCACATAAAGCAAACTGAGAATTCCTGAGAAAAAGGATTGTCCAATTCTCATCACTCACCCTGACATATTTCAGGTGAATGTGCTGAGTCCTGGATGCTCTCTATTGCAAGGGAAGCTTTCAGTTTCTTCTTTTAGGCTTGCTCTGCTTTGCAAGAGATTGAAGCCAGGACTCACATTCTAGATAACTCCACTAATTGAGCTAATTAGCTCTATATATCAGACTTCTTCCCAGGAACTGATGAATATTAAATTCTTTAGAATACGGTCAACAGGCGGGAGGTCATAAGATCATCTGTCCCCAGAACAGCCAGTGTAGCTCAGGTCCTCGCATTCTGTTATAAACACTTAACTATGTTATACTACAATATTATGTTCAATCTTTAAAATACAACTTTGTGTATTTAACTCATAAATACATGTCCTACGAATTACACAGTACATTTTTCACTTACAAGAGAGAGCTAAATAGGAAAATAAAAAAAACATAACTTCCTAAGCCAATCTGTAAAACTGAATCAATAATCAATTTAAAAGCAATAAAGCCAACTAACACAAAAAGACACAAAACATGGTACAGAATTAAAATCTGTGAACACAACTGAAGTTATACTCAGCTTAGGTTACAATTGAATTTTACTTTGTACTTTTTATGTATGCATGCACTATTTGTAATCTCAGAAATTTATTATTTTGTTTAACTAATATTAACCTAAATAATTTAAATTCCAAATACAAATCATAATAAAATGTCATTTCACAGTTTTCAACTTTACTTACAAACAGGATTAATGGTATTTCACGACAGACTAAAATAAGACTTCTCTAGTCTATGCTAAATTATGATTTCAACCTCTCTTGTACGAAAAAGGAAAATTCCTGATCATTTACACATTTAATTTGTAACTGCTACAGTGAAGCTAGTGATTACCCCAAGCACAAAAAAGACAGAATCAGACCTCCCGTGACAAAATGTTTGTATTTACATCATGCCCAAAGATGACAGAACTGATTGATTGAAGCAGTTCAAGGATCTGAGACATCTACGCCAACAAACTACACATATAGTATCAAAGACTGTTTTTCCTAAAAAGGATCTGTCATAATTCAAATATTAGAGTAATTATTTTAATACAAATGCACTTTTCAGGAGGAAATCAGTGTTTGTATTTTTAATATGGTGAAGATCCAGTTCTTTTGTAAAGGAACGGTTGTGGATCTGATCTGTTTTTCACTTTCCTGTCTTTGCTTAAACTTACCAGCTAAAACGTGAACATTTTATAGTAAAGAGTGCTTTAATTTTTGGAGTCCGCTAGGGAAGGATTCTGAGGATAGGATGGAAATTCTAGTTAAATTAAGAGTAAGAAAACAAAATAACCATATAATAAAGGGATAATGGATATAAAACTGAAAGGAGGAATTAGAGGCTCTACATCTTTTATAGTTTAGGTAACTACTCTGAGTATCTGGCTGTCACTCACCTGGCATATTAAATAATAGTTATACAAAATGACAGAGAGATACAATATCCAAGTAGGCAAAACATTCACATGAGATGCAAGACATCCGTTTTCAAGTCCACGCACTAATCAGTGCTATAAAATACATTGGCTATTCTAAGCCCTTCTCTGCCTGCTTTTCTGTTTGCTAGGGGGAGAGAGGAAGAGAGATGGATATTGGTTTGAGGATTTTTTTCTTTTAAATTTCAACAAACTTCATAGGACTTGAAACTGAAGTTCTGAATATCTTCAAAATTCATTACATGTATACTTACACATTTTACAACAGCATTTCAATGCCTTATTTTCAGAAATCCATTAAGAAAAAAAGTTAACCCTATGGGCAAAATGCACACTAAACTGCAAGATAAAAAGCTTCTAGCCAATAAATGCACATTGAACACTATGCCTTGGAAAAATGGCAGAAAGTAGTATCAGACTCATTCCCACGGTACATCTCTTTCCACAGTCAGCCTCTATCTTTTGATAAGTCATTAGAAAAGATGACATGTGTATCCTGGCACAACTAGGTCCTAGGGAAAAGTTGACAGATGTTACAGTATAAATCAGTTCTGATGCACATTGTGTTGCCTCCAGAGGCATCTTCTGGTCTTCTACAAAAGGTTACTGAACCATATATAATACAAAAATGCAGATACAATTGTAAGGAATAAATGTAAGGTTCTGCTCTACCCCACTTAGAAAGTCTAATGCATGAATAATGTTCCATCTGCACAATGGTCAAATGTGACTGAAATTGATTTTAGATGTACCACATGGAGCAGCACAGACCTTAACAAGCTTAGTGACATAGGGGACCTTGTCAGGAATCTGTACAAAATTCATGATACAAGAAATTTGTATAAACGAGAATCTGGGACAATGAAGAATGGGGGTTATATTACAAGAAACTTTTGTACTAAGTAATCAAAACGAATCACATACTGAAGGCATTCTCAAGTAGAATATAACAAAGTTTTGTCACATTAAATTTATAATAAACATGTGAAACATGTCAAATGTGCAGCTATGTATCCCAGCCATTAACTTTTCTGGATGCATGAACAAAACACAAGCAATGGAACAAAACAGTCTTCTGCTAACCTGTTTAGCTGGACAGATTCTTTTGCCTGCAGCCTCAATCTTTCCACACCCTACCTTCATCAACATCAGGGTAGTATATCCCACCTGAATTCATGATAGTCTGGAGTTGCTCTAGGCTTCCTCATATCACTCCTAAAATGCTAGACAATGATCCAATGACATCTGGCAATTCTGCAGATGAAAGAAAGAAGAGTTAGTTTTCTTTCCCCTTCTAATAATAAGTGCTCCATGACACTTCTTTCGGTGTTTTTAAACATTATTCCCAAACCTCCAAATTGGATGAAATTCAATCTGAACAGCCTCAACAGACTCTGCTCTGAAATCCTCCTAGCCTGTCCCATTCACTATTTCCTACTACATCATGCATTGACAATTCTGCAGCCTTTGTGACAATCAAAATAATTTTTTATGTATAAACCACTTCCACATTCATTGGGTTGGTTCACGCTCAGACACGTCTTTCCCAACAAGGGTTCAAGACGATAAGTCTCATATTGAGGTGTATATCACAATTCATTTAAGAGAGACAAAAAAGACTTCCTCAGTTTTAACAATTCTAAACTTGGGGTTTGATTTTGCAATCTTGGTTTCCTTTGGCTGTGTTTTGTGTGAATATCTTCCCCTATGCTTAAACAAACAAAAAGCAAACCTAAAAAATTGCCAGTAATTTAATCTTGACTTTCGATCCCTTGACCCATAGCATCTCCACCAAACAGCCCAGTTATGGGTTTCCAAACTTAGGAACATGTAACAGAAGAAGGAAGAAGGAAAGAGATGTAGTCTGAAATACCATAGTGCAGTGAAAACCTGGCTCAGACAAATGGCTGAGAACTGAGACAGCAAGGCCAAAAATGACAAAATTTGAGAAGAGGCTTAGCACATGCCACAGTGTAACTGTATATTCAGAAAATCAACCCTCATACCCAACAGTTAGAGTTTCAGTAAGCAGTTTTTCCCTATCTAGTTCCCTCTTTTGCATTTCAAAAAATCAGAGATTTGATCTTTCAACACATGAATGGCATGAGAACTGTGAGGATGTGGACACAGTTTGGCTGCACAGGAATAATAAATGGGGAAAAAAATCCTCTAAAGCTTCTTCCCTACTTACCAATGAGACAACCGTTTCAGAGTTCAGGCTTCTAAGCAGACTCACAAAATATGTCTGAACCAATATGTTCTGTTCAGGAAGGCATTCAGTCACCACAAATTCATGAACTAAAAGGTCTGTCAGTCACCAATTTAGTACAGTGATTTATTCTTACATGTTGCAATGGCATTATGAGCCACACACTACTTTGAAAGAAAATAAGAGCTGCATTTTTCAAATCAGGTTTAAATTTATACATTGATTCTATAATGTCTCAAGCTGCTTTCTCTAACTCACTTCATGATTTTGATTATGGAACCATTGAATTTAAAGACAAGCAACTGAAATAAAAGTTAATATAATAAAACCAGTTAAGTGTTTCTTTCTACCATCAGTCAATTCAATTTTCACAGACAGGAAACAGAAGTAATTCAAATAGTCATTCACTCAGTCTTCTTTTCTGGATTTTGACATACTTTGTTTTGCATTCTCTTAAATGCATCACACTTTAAAGTGTTTAGGGATCATATTCCCTGGCATATGAAGATTCTTCAGTATAGATATATACAGAGGGGAGCAGCAGCTTGAACGATGGAAGCTAATAACATCAACACAGCATGTGTATGATTTTATGCACAGAAACTTGGCAAGAGTAAGAGTGTTTTTAGTGGAATGTGGCTATGCTAATACTCCCTCCTGTGAATAGCTCCTTTTCACTGTATAATCAAGATCTCCATGCAGTGATCTGAGATGCCTTTCCACAGAGCTGCTTTCAAAAATGAAATTATCTTCATTATTATTAATTTTATGAAAATAAATTGCCTTGGAGTTTAGTGCTAATTACTGTCCCCGTCATACAGCGCAATAAAGGGAGGTGTAGAATTTTATGCAACAGCATCTCAAAGATACAGGCTTCAACCTTGCAAAGTAGTAAAATGACTTCTAATAAGCATAATAGAAACCTTGAGCTAAAATGTCTCTAGTCACAATTACCTCACAACAGAACACAATACAGAGTATATTTCCCCTTTTATTTTAAACTCCAATAATACTACCTTCATGTTCAGAGAAAACTTCAGAATAAATAGTACCCTTTCTCTACCACATTTTACAAGTTGTCAACAAGCATATATGGTTGACAAGGAATCCACATGTGAATTTTGGCATGTCTGGGGTTTTATTTCCTTGTCTTGCAAATAAGACGTTTTTATTGAAATACGATTGAAATAAGTATTAAAAAGCACATAAGAAAATCCATTAAGTCTGGAAGTTTCTGCCCTGATTTCACCTATAGATGAAGGGTAAAGGAACACAGAAAAACTCACTAACCTTGATTCCTGTTACCATTTAAGAGCAGACCAGGTAAGCTCTTGGATCAAATTTAAGATACTTCGGTCTAAAATCACCTGCCAAGTGTGCAACCACAGGCTTAGGATGATCTTACTGTCTAAGACAGTATTGTCTTACATGTCACAACTTGATGGCAGCAATACATGAAATAGTAGCTCTGACACAGCCTCGTATACCCACTCCTCAGAATGGCCTTTTCAGGATTCACGTATAAAGTTGAATTCATGAGACACTCTGAGCAGTAACCTGAAGAGATCTGTTTGATGAGACTGAAAACCACACAATAGTTTATGGAAAACTGCAATACTAGTAACAGTTCATCTCCCCAAAAACTAGCAGTTTTGAAAATGACTAACTTTGTTCTCAGACCTTGAAAGTCTTGAGAGAAAGCAGCTAGAAACATCTGAAAAAAATAGCAAAACCCACAAAATCCTAATTTATGCTGTTTAATTCAAAGAGAAGTACCAAAAGGCTGACTGCATGAGAAGACGTGAATGTGGAAACTCCTGCTGCTTTTTAGTGCCTTTCTATAAATTATAGTCAGCAGAACTGAACAATATAATACAATATTTCCTACCAAAAAAAAACCAGTTTAATAACTGCTAGGTAAGAGAAAGAAAAGTTAAAAGGAAGAAATAGTTTTCTCCATACTATCTTCCTCTCTCCCCTATTCAACCAGAGACATATTAGATGAAGCTGTTCAATAAACCTTAGGGCTTGCTTAGGTAAAAAATTATGAAGAAAGAAGTTAATAAGAAATAACTGTTTGGGTACTGATGTAAATTTTACTTTAATTCAAAACCAAGCCAAATGTAGCACAAATCACCAACTATATGAAAATAATTACCACTTAGAGTAAACAGCATTGCAAGCAGCTAGGTTACACTGTACACCCCTGAGACTTGGACTGAAAACAAAGAACATGTGGATCTGCAGAAACACCACCTTGTGAATTTCGGGGTTTTAAGATACAGCATGCAGTGAACATTCAACTTTACGAAAAACCCACCCTGTTTATTTAAAGTGTTTTTAGAAATATCTAACTATATAAATATATTGAACACTTATTTTTCTCACAAGTCGAGAAAACAAATGTGAAGTTTCATTAGATATGAAATATCAGGCGACATAACATAAACATCGCATCCATCACAACCTCATTTGGTTAATTAAATTCAGATGCTCAGCTGAGTAATTTTAATTAGTAGTACTGGACATATTTTCAAGTTGTCTCAAAGCAGGAGTTTTCAATAATTTATCCTCCTTTCTTGGAACTCAGAAATATATTTCACTATTTGATTTTAAATGGCTATGCCCATAAATTTTTCCCATGAACGATGAATTATTGAAACAGTTTATTCACGATTAACAGGTGGCTAAATAGGAGTGGAACAGGACTAGCATTGTGTTAACTGCAGCTCATCATTGGAAGATGTTAGCTTGATGGAGCCACAGTACGAGATTATTTTTTTTTCTTAATCAAACCCCAAATGCAGATCTTCTGTAAAAGCACTTTCTATTTTCAGATGCGTTAAGATTGCATTTCAACTCACAGTATTCCCAAGTGACTTCATGAAACCATGGAGCTTTTTCACCTAGAGTGGTAGCTGCACTTTTGACCTCAGCAACTAACAAAAAACACGGAGTTTTTCTTAGAAGGAGGAACTGATAATGGATATTGCTCAATATTCTCTTAATTGAGAATTTGTTATTTTATAAAATATAACTTCTCAAGAACAGGAAATATCAAACCAAAAATTTCTTTGCTCAGAGCAACAAGGTCTGTTCAACGAGGTTCTTACTAAACCATTGAGTTAGGCTTTATTCCTAACGCTGTGTTCTCTGGTGGTTCAGGTTGTGCCCCACACTTGTTTCTTGCTTTGCCTTTATACCTTACTTCTACTTCTTGTCTCTATACAGACGCACACACATATAGACACATATCCTATTCAGAACAGTGATGAGCTAAGGAAATCCTTTTACACCTCATGCCTTGAGCAGTCTTACCTTTGTCTTCGATATATAGGCACCTACACATGGTTTGATATGGGAACCGCTTGTTTTCAACAGTAAATTGTAATGACTTCTTACAGCTATATTCAATGACAGATATCCTGCATTTTTTGCTAAATTATACCTAGCTCATAACTGCTTAATACATATCAAAATTTTTCACAGTTAAAAGCATTGCTAAAATTGCTAATTCAAGTACTGAAGGATAGGAAATGTCCCCAAGGTTTCCTTTTCAACCTTGGTTTATGTCCTAGGCACCATTAAATACTGTTAATTTTTAATAGCATGCTAATATCCCATTTTTTTCACTGACTACATTGCTGGGGAGTCATTTACCCACTGAAGCAGCACCACTCTGCAGACTGCCCTGATTTTAGTTGGTAGCAAGCAAATGGTACAGAGGATTGCAAAAACCAAAGCGCAGAATTGTGCCAAATGTAGCAGAATACCTGCCTCAGCCATAGAGTTCCTTGGTTTATGTACCACTATGCTTACACTAGGCAAGCCTGAAGCACAGAAGATTTGCCAGAAATGTGCCACCATGCGCAAAATTTTTCAGTCTAATACAGTTGATAGCACAGCTGATAAAACACTGAATTTATTCTTTATGTAATCTCAAATGCTGGACGCTTGCTATTGCTAAGGTTCTTACACATAATTTTGGTTTAACAGTCAATGTTGTTAATATTTTTTATAGGAAGAAAGTAAAGTGCCACTGCATGAGTCTGCCTGCATGAGAGCTCAACCTGAAATCATAATGTTCCATTTTTTTCCTGTAGAACATCTGTGAAGTATAATTATAATTAAGCACGTCTTGAATATTAATTGTTCTAATGTCACTGATGTAATGTCCTAGGATACACTGAATCAGTTCTGTTTCAAAGTACTGTTTTATTTAAGAGCTTTGCCAGATGTTCTAATCATTTCACTTAGATTTTTCCACTAGGAAAACAGTTGCTGAGACTTGCGAATCTCCTGCCTTTGCCAACTGTCAAGGAAATAATTTCATCCCCAAAGAGCTAATGAAATTTCTAAGAATTTAAAAAAAAAAAAAAAAAAAAAAAAAAGTGATGTTTCAGAAACATTTGCATTGTTGCTGGCTTATGGAAGAGTTTGCTGAGAACAATGCAATTACTGTAATCCTGAGCAAAAATGAGCCCTTTTATTCACTCAAGTAGTCAACTTAGTTTTCACTTATTTGCATCTTATTTTCCCATCAGATCATGTAGCAGAAATTCAATGAAGTTTGTTTAAGTGTTATAGAAATTACCATTTTAGAGGGCCATATCCTTAGCTGATACATCGCTGTATCTTTACTGACTTGAACAGTCATATGCCAGAAAAAAGCATCTGAGAATATGATCTCTCTCTAAAGAACAACTTTTGTAATAGTAGGGAAAGACTCTCAAGAACTGATCAAACTGAAACATGTTTTACAATTACTGATTCCAACAGTCCCAGACCATTGAACGTGAATTCACTTGCATTACTTCATAGCTGCACTACCTTAAACGTGTTACTAGAGCTTACTTATAAAGAGCAATAAAAGAAAGGCTTTTGTATCAATGTTCAACAGTGACAATGAACGACTGAAACATCAAACTATGGCCCCAGTAAGTATTATTTGCTTGACATTTTTGTTCTGAAATAGTTCTTTTAAAGTAACTACTTAAAACCAAATTGCTGAATACCACAGTAGTTAAGGAGTTGATCTCATAATGGGTCAAGTACCTTTCAAGAAACGATGAGTTTCTTATTACGCATTATTTTCAGTAAGAATATGGACTCCATGGAGTGGGTTGCAACTTTTAAATCCACAGGAGCTTAACATGCACTTCGCAGATTTTGGAATCTTGAGCATGGGTTGGACCAAGACAATCTCCAGACACCTCTTCCAACTTCAGCCATACTGGGACTCTGAATGAGTGGTTCATTTATGTGGAGAGAGAGGTAGCAGCATTTATTGCCAGGATTGTTTTCATGATGAATAAGACAAATCCAAGATGCAGGCCAACACCTGCTTGGGCTTTGGTTGGTGAGCTTTTGCATAAGCATGTTTGAAGTTCACGCATAGGTAAGAACACTCTTTTGACTACAAAAGATAGCAATGTGCACTTTTTTTCTGTCATGTTCACTTTACACAATATTCACCTGCACAGAAATAATTTTAATCAGCATGCGGTAACCAAGGTGAGTTTGGCTAGCTTTGTAAAAATCTGGATCAAATTATTCTGCTAGTACTGTGCTAACTGCAAACAGAAAATAAAATGTGCCAACATTTCACTGTGCCAACCACACACTCACCTGACAAACAAGTCATATATGAGTCCTGAAATAGCAGATGACACCAACAGTATCCTGCCCATATTCTGTTTGTAAGAGTAAGCTCTGTGTGGGGAAATTACCTCACTTGGAGTACAAGTTAAATAGTTAAATTTGGCTGTAAAGAAATCTTATAAATCTAAGTTTTACATAGAATATACAATAACACATTTTAAAGAGGATATACCTTATTTAAAACATTTTTCTTTCTTCTTCCATACCTTGATCAAAATTTCATATTAAATTGGTCTGAGACTGATAATATTTATCAAGGAATGAGTTCTTGAAAGCATCTTCAAAGCAGATCACGATAGGAAGAGCAGAAGATGTAGTTTATCACCATACTTATTAACAGATGGTATTATCATGTGTCTCATAAATAACAAGGAAAAAATAGATGAAAATAATTTTTCAAAGGTGGCCAGAGTTTCTAATATTAATTTATGTGTTAGAAAAAAAGTGAAAAAGATATGCAGTAACAAATGTCACTGCAGTGAAACCCTAAGAAAAAAGGGAAGTTTTACCCAAATTTTTCCAAATGCTACAATTGTCCCTCTTTTGCATTCTTATAGCACATAGATAAAAAATTACCAAGGTTTAAAAATTTTGTCTTTGCATGTAGCTATAGCCTATTTATTATTTTAATCAAAATACAACAGAAAAATAAAAGCATGATATTCAGAAAAAGAATACCCACTGTGCCAGAAAGACTTGGGTTTGAATCAAAAAGGGTAAGAGAACAAATTCCCCATTCCAATAAACTTTTAACTACTTAGACAAAGCAGAGTAGCTTTATTAGAAAATATAGAAAGATGCTCTAGTTAACAGTCATCCATTCATTTTGATTCCCAAGGTAATCAGAAAATACTGTGGTACTATGACTTTTCAATTGTCCTTGCATGTTTCTGTGGTAATTACATATACTTTACATAAATGGATACTAAATATCAGTAATCATGTAAAAAGGCAGTTTTTAAAAATAAACAGTCAACACAATTTGGAAAGTATACAAGTAGCAAGTTCCAGCATGATAAAAAGCATGAGCAATGATTCCTGTATTTTAAATACATAGCTAAGAACACGGTCTTTCCTAAAATACACTCTGCGCTATGTCCACAAACGTACGCTAAAGACAAAAAGGCATATACATAACACTAACATGAACCGAACCCCTAGATAATTTTAAAAATGCTATGAGAAAACCAGAACATTTAAAAGTGTCAATTCTTCTGTCAGAACAAGTTTTTGCTATAAAATTTCAAACAAATTTTTTTTTTTTTACATTTCTGTAATAACTGCTACTAAAATTAAGTACCTCACTCCATGAAATACCTAATATAAGGGATACAAGTTTATTCATGGTGTGGTAATAGAACATTTAAAAGATTAGCAAAAGTTTCCATAACAAAATAAGAATTCGTTTTCTGATGTATTTATATCTTTGGCCCAGAATTTCATCTCAAGAACTCAGGAGAATACATCCTTTTCTAGACCAATGAATCATCAGCTAAAGTGATGCAGAAATATCTGATCAAAGCTTTGAAAAGGCCACCCATCTAGCAAAATGGCTGTTATCACTGAACAAGAACAATACCATATGTTATGTGACTACTTTCACACTGCAACTGATTAATTTTGACTTGGCTGGTTGTTAAGAAATACCAGGTTAAGTGCCAGAGGTAACTGTTTTCTTTCCTTTTTTTTTTTTTTTGTTTCTTGAAACCTTCACTTAACAACAGAATACTAGGCAGTGCTTCTCAAGTGTTAACAAAGCTCAGTGTCCTCTTGCCAGCTGATGTAGAAAGAAAATTATTTCCATTACCTCTACTAACAGAACACGTATGCCAACTAGTAACTCCAAACAAATGTGTACAGGAAAAAATATAATCAAGATTTACAGAGTTGTTCTTTATAAAGCAGACTTCTGTTCTATACCATTACCATATTTTTCAATCAGGTCTGTGACCTTACAATCTTACAAGCTGTATTATCAACAGCTATTTTCCAGTGGCTGATTTGCAGAAGTTCACAGAATTACCAGTAAGGCTGGTCACAGAACCTGCAGATCCACGACTTCAGTTCTCTGTAACTGCTCTCTCCCTTTGGGGACCTTTACAGATGTCCTCACATCAGCAAAACAGATGGGGACATTTTTTTATTTCAACACAGAAATTGAGCATATAGTGCACTCGCTTCCATAGAGAGCAAAGGTTCCCTTTAATGGGCCCACTGCATTCTCATTTCTATAATTAATTCTGTTAATCAAGAGGCTGAAGTTTAATCTTACATCCCTTTTTTTAATCTAAACCAAAGACTGATGGCTTCACCATTTCATCAAGACCGGCATAGATGCTGCTGAGCAAGCCAGAAGTTTTCGCAAACAATAACAGGTCTGATTTCGTCCAAGGCTTGCACTACAAAAAAAGGAACATAATTGTGGAGGTTCATTCCTTAAACTCTTATTTTTAATACTACCTTGACATGAAATAGATTGATCATCATACTTTATCATTCTAGGCAACAACATTCATTATTTCAAATGTGTCCTGCTCTTCAGTTGAACATCAAAGTGAAAATATCAAGTAATTTCTAATTATAAAAAAATCAGAAGGAGCAAGACTACTTCTTCTTAAATATATTTAATGTTAAAATAGCTTTTCCTTTTCAGGGGAATTAATATCCCCAGATCCTTCTGTTCTTCTCATTCTCTAAGCAAGTTCCTTTGAAAGTGCTACCACGCTTAGCTGAGGTCACTGCGTATGACTCCCTTGAGTAGCAGAAAAGCACAAAGACCAAAAAAATTAAAAATAGTTGCTCTAGAAATCCCAAAAGTATCGATATTTTTACTTAAAGTTCTATTAATTTTTATTTCCCTGTCAGGAATATATGCAAATTGAATATGTTTTTTAAAACATTTTATGACAATGCTACATAACCATAAATATCATTGTGTTCATCCTGTCTTGTGTGACACTTTATTCTCAAAAAGTGATATTGTGGTGTATTTTTTTTAATCTCATGCATTATTAAGGACTCCTGAGATGTAAGGCACTCAAAGGGATTCCACTGACAAAAGATGCCCCTAACAATAAAAAGCAAACGCCTACGTACATAGCATAACCATCAAAAATATAATTTCACATATGAACCAGCACACGGTTCCTTAAATTTATTATCACTTATTTTAACTCTGAAGCTACAGAGTTTTATAACTTGTTTTATCCAAATTTCCCAAAGCATTGGTGCATTTTGTACCACAAAAGCTGATAAATGACAACTATTTACTAAATAGTACTACTGACCTACTTTTACTTTTCAAAGCAAAAAACTTAACTTTTTACCTCACGTGAGGCAGGGTCCACTGAGAAACATAAAGGAATCTAGCTTTGCAAGACTGCCAGTAAAATATATTTCGTTTTGGACAGTGTGAGCTATGAACAGGATATGCTTCTCATTACATTTATCCCACCCATTATACTATTTTTTGTTAATTATAACAATATACCCTGAGTTGAATATCTCTTTTTTCAGTTGAGAAGTAAAAGAAAGTATGGGTAAAGCAGTTGGCTGGGAAAAAATCAGCTAGGAAGTTCTCTTGAGTATAGTTCAACATTATCAAATTCTTACTGATTTCAAATTGTTAGAAGTTGACAAACACATAAAATCTCTTTCTCTTACCTTCTGATTTCATTATTTAAGGAACTAAGCTGAATGATAGTTTTCTAAAGTGCTTACTCGCTGCCATCATGCTGTTGGACACAGAGCAAATACCTCCTAGATTTTTAAATGGAGGCATAATGAAAAATGGAAAATGGTATGTGCTAATTATACTTGTTTATTAAATCAGATTTGCTAGTATTATTTGAAATAAGTTATCTTAAACTGTCAGTGAAGCAAAAAAAAAATGTTTTAAATTTCTATGTGATCTTGCAACTGCCATTCTCTTTACTTCAAGACTAAAAGCAGCATCAGCTTGTCCACTACTGGTAGATGTTCCACAAGCAGTTTGGTCATACTTCATATGACATATTCCAGTGCATGCTAACTGCATCAAAGAATTAGATGTAGTTCCATGTGGTTTTGTCTGCCATTGATCTGCAAACACTTCCAGCGAGACTGCTGATTGCTACAAGCCAAGAATTAGGTGCCGTATATTTTCGTCCACTAATTTTAACTAAACACACACATCAAACATTTGCTAGCAAATTTCATTTGATTTCAATGTATTTTCTATTACAATCCACAGATTATATACTTTTTTCATACTTAGTTCAATACTGTAGAACTTACTTTTTCATGCATGAATGCAAAAGTAACTATTACTTTAGTGATGCAGTTATTTTCTTTAAATAATGATTGTTTCAGCAAATAGAAGTTTATATTGTGATACCAAGTGAAAAGATAAGCAAAACATAAGTACTAAGGATGACAAATTTAAAATGCTGATATGTTGGTCTGAATAAGCAACTGTCCTGCACACAGTAACAGTGTGACGCATGCATGTGGTTTTCAGTCTCTGTATATCAGACATTTGTTTTTTGCTGAGTACATTCTTAGCATTGTTAATATTCAGACCTCAGTGTGAAAATTCATAGGACTATAACCATGTTGAATTTTTGCTCATTATTTTTCTACAGAGAAAGCCATTCATAACAATTTATTTCAGCTCACAAAAAAAAAAAAAATAAAAAACCAACAACAATATTTGGTCAATATATGACCTATATTAAGAATAGAGTAACAAAGTAAAATATTTATGATTTTGTGTGACTGTCTAGCATTGAAGACAATGAATAAAATAGATTGACTTTTTTTTTCTCAGTTGTTAATTTTTAAAAAATTCTAGATTCTTTAAAGAAAATACTAATCTAGTATTTTCATCATGGTGAGAACTGTCTCTCAGTTATTATTTTAATAACTCAGAAAGTTTCTCATATTTAATGAGCCTAGGTAAGCATATTTAACCAAACTGATGAAAAATGGTTCATGGAAAAATAAGCATAAATGAAGATACAAATATCTCAATCAGAAGTTTAAAAACATCAACAAACAGCTGGAATCCTAGCATACAATCTGAGTCACATGAGACGAAGAACTTACACTTCATCTTCAAAGAATAAATCCTAAATAAAAAGGGATAAATACCAGAGGTAGTAGGTTTGACAGCCTATGCTGTCAGGTCTGACACTACATAAATTACTGTAATCCAAAATGAAAAGGGTATCATTTAATCTTCTGTTACCTAAAAGACCTTGAGCTATTACTAATTTCTTAACAATCTCTACAAGTTAATTCTATACTCTCCTACGGGAAATGATAACTGATCTCACCGCTTTTGGTTATTAAAAAAACAAACCAAAATTTAAACTGCAACTAGTTAATTTTCTGCTTATATTTTACATTGAGAGTCTCAAGACTTCACCTAAAGTTTGTAGAATTTTAAAGTCAAGGGCAAAACAGCATGCGTCTTTCTCCAATGACATCTAGGCAGGAGATTCAGCCCTGTTTCTTGCCAAGAATTGAGAGGTTTTGGTGTGTACAACCCTGCAGCGCAGAGTGAATAGAAGCTCCACTCAGCTTTATGATATTGCTTGCACATCTATCTGCTACACAGAGACAGGGATGTACATAGAGCATTTAGCCTTATTCAAATTATTATTTTCTGTAAAAGGAGGTTTTCTGTGAATGAAGAAAGGTGGAATGTAGTGGCACCCACTCCAGGTAGCAACTAGTGTTCTCCCCTCTGCCCTTTGAAAGATCTTGAAGAAAAACTATTCTTACAGCCTACAACTCATGCCTCAGGAAAAGCTGCATTTGCTGAAAAATAAGCCAAGAGACAAGCAGGATAATCTTATTTCTCAGGACCAAGACCAATCATCACAGTGGCTACACATACTGGGGGAAGGGGAGGGACAAAATCCATCATTTAAACATTATGACAAATAATTATAAAGGTAAAAAGATAATATCTTACACTGTTAACAAAAGAAGACATTAGTTTCTATACAAACTATAGTTTCTACAGTTTTCTATAGACTTAGATAATTTTCTGTAACATGTGAAAGCTATATGGCACTGTAAGCACCCTTAAAAAAAAAAAAAAAGGCTTTTGTACAGATTCAGTACCCTTTGAAGATATTACTTCTCAGATTGCACTCCATTTCTAAAAAGAAAAAAAATTTCTGCTTTCTTATATATCATCTAAGGTTATGTGGGACGTCTGATCAGGGGAAAAAAATTTAAAAAATAAGACCAGATACCACAAGCAATTTTAGAAAATTTAACAGAGCTCTTAGGCTAAAATTAAACAAAGAAAATTGTTAAATCACCGTAACTGAAATTATAACAAAAATGGAACAAGTACACTACAGCAGTTTTGACCCAAAATAATCTAAACACCTGTTCAGACAGACACAGAGGGGACGTGAAAATTCCTCAGTGTGTTTCAGTGGAAGGAAAATCTTGCTCAGATTAGCAGCCTGGAAGTGTTATTGGGCAAGGATCCCTAACAGAGGGAGTATGAGAAACCTAATAAGGATTTGAAGAAATTTCTCATTTTAAAGTGAAAGAACTATGGTAAAAAGAAAAGGAAGTTGTACTTGACTATTTTCAAGCAGTTCCCAGTGCTGCCTTTCACAACAGTAGGAGCAAAGCTAGAAGCAGAGTTTATACAGCATAGAAACAATCAGAAATTGGACAGTGGCATGTTCACAAGACAGCTCATCCTTGAGTGAAATTTCAGGTTTACACCCGTTAACTTTTATCACTATTGCCAGCAGGGACTGAGACAATATTCCCCTATGATTTCCCTCTTTTTTTTTCCTTTTTTTTTTTTTTTTTCTTTTTTTAAACTAAGTCTATATGATTTACAACCTGAATTTAAACCAGGCAGCTGCTGGTAGTTACAGGTGCATGCTTAAAAGCATTTGACAGAACTTCTCTGAAGCACGTTGTAGAGCATCCACAAAGCCTTTGGAGTTACCCCAACTACTGTGTCCTCCTAGCAGAAGAGGACAGATAATTTGGCATTTGTTTAGAGGCATTGAGATGGCAATCCCTAACGTGTCAAAGAACAGCTGTTAAATGGTAACGTGTAAGTAAATTAGACATTGAAAATACTATTAGAGGACCAAAACCACTTCTTACTAGCAAAAAAAGTCTTAAAATGATCACCGTTTTCTCCTCAGACATTGTCCTTAGTTCACTGTTACCTGAACAAGACTGAATAATGCAACTAAAACACTGATTAAACTTCATTTATTAACAAATCTGAATCTTAAAAAAAAACTCAAAAAACTATCCACCAACACTGAAAACACAGATTTTCCACAAAATAAAAGTAATTTTCTGTTTTCTTATGTCATATTAAATAGTATTATCCCACACTTTTCTTAAGCATCGTTGACCAAAACACAACCATCAAAGAAACAAGAGAAAGATCTTATTTCTATTCTTTGTTTTTCTATTCTACTGGGGGAATCTGCTTTGAGTAAACTTTTCCCCCTTTGCTACTAACTTCTGGGCTATCTTCTCCTTTAATTGCTCCCTTCCATTTGTTCTGGAGTTGCTGTATTTTCGTGCTCCCTGCTATCCTTGGTTTGCTCTGCTCCACTGCCAGTGACTCACCAGCATCTGAATGGCCCTGATCACTGGGACACTGTCCATAAAAGCTCATTCTTTCCCAAAATAACTTCATATTGAGGAAAAGCACATTGGAAGGTCCTAGAGCCACAGGTACATCGAAGCAAGAAACCTGACTGCAAGACAGAATTATTCTTCTCCCATCTTTCAGCAACCTAGTATGACAGACCATTCGCTTGAAGAAAAAGAGGAAGACTGAGTATGCAGGGTACTTTCAGGTGAACAGACTGAGGTTAACCTGACAACATCCTTTGTAAGAAATTAAATCCTGATCTGGCTCTTAAATGTACAAGCAGCAGCAGAGCTCTATATTGAGCTAACCACTTCTATTAATGTCAGTGAGAACACAATTAGTGCTCTGCAGAATGTGCCTAAAAATGTCAACTTACATTTCTAGAAGAAAAACATTTAAGCTATGAAGCATGTACAGTAGAATACATATAACCAGAGCAAGCAGTCCAGAAATTAGGAACAAACAAGTGAATATTCATATTTGCCATGTAAATTCTTTTATAGATTCCTATGTCTATATTTAGATCTTTATATAGTGTGTGAACAGCTTTTAAAAACAAGTCACAAGAGGCAAGCAAAGATTAGATCTGACCTGTATTTACAGAACATCAAAAAGCACAGGGGTAGTTTCCAAATTCTGTTCATACTGGGGATGCTGAGAAAAAAACCCAACACTTTCAATTTGTGTTCACAGTATTAAGATTTGTCCACAATAAATAAAATTGACTGTAAATATGAAAGTGAATTTAAATCATAAGATTGACTGTCAAGACTTAAACCCTTACTCTAATTGTGATTTTGGGTTGCAAAGAATGTATTTACCCAATCCAGACATAACTAAATCTGCTGCCTAACTCAGTCTCATATGAAAAACAACCTACATGTGCTATAGCACTTCATTTTTGCAGAGCGTTACCAGGGTACTAACGATACAAAAACATTTCCTATGTTTTTCCTTTGAGTGAGATTTCTTCCTTATATATCTTGAGTTGTTCTTTTATTCTTTACTTGACTTAACACGAAGATGCCTTGAAGCAGTAAAATATTTTCTCTTCCTTATTCTACTGTTAGCAGCATTACTTTGACCTTATCAGACAAATTTATGTTGACAATTTTCTCAAACTATTCTCTCGTGAGCTACTATAATGTGCATCTTTGTATTATCTGGTGTAATTTAGACATGTGAGGAATTTTTTTAATTATTAATTTTGTCCTGTTTTAAAAGTATATATTAAAACTGGAAAGAAATCCCTGGACTCATAAATCTGTGTTGCACTTCATGAATACTACCAATAAATAAATATTAATGCTTCTATTTCATTTATATTTCAAGATTAAAGCTATGAAGCTTGAGATTCCCAATAGTTAAGGTTACAATTGCCTAACCTTTCAAACTAAAATGTTACAGTACTTTTTCAGGTTGAAAGTGTGAGAAGCTGCTGCTTACAACACCATAGCACAGTAAGAGTGAAACAAAGGCACTGCTGTTTTGCGAATCAGTGAAAAAGGAATTACGTAATGATATTGCAGTTGTGTTAAAAGAGAGCTTCTAGTGGCAGTAGAGATTTACAAAGCTTTCAGATCATGGACATTCACTAATTATTTCAAGAGTATTTCTATTATGCAACAAAAGGAGAAAAATATGAATGTGGATAAAAATGTTCAATAAATTATAAAGCTGCACAAATTCAACCAAATTCCATTCGCAAAAAGCTTAAAAGCTCTTCCTTAAAACAGCATTAACATGAATTGACTCATGTTAGATAATTCATTTGAACCAATTTAATCTCGTTGCAAAGTCCAATGGAAACTTCGAACAGTTAATCTCACATTTGCTCGCAGACTGCTCTTAGAAACAAAAAACTTTGTTCTCACACAAAGAAAAACATCTGCAGTATGCAACTGGCACTCTACAGTTCACAATTGTCTCCATCCAGCAATGCACTTCAGTGCAGCCATGTCTGTGCATGGAAATAATCAGCAGAAATAATCCACCTGTTTTTAACAGATCTATTTAAATTTTGAAGTAAATTAGTATGTACTCCATGAAAAAGAGTCTAACTGAAAAAAGTATCCAAGGAGCTACATGTGACTATCTTGATACCCCCACTTCTGAGAGGTCTCTCAGGAGAAGCAGATGCTCAGGCCCAGGAAACCCAGACCCAGAGGAAGCACTTGAAACTCAACAGTCTCCAGACCATCCTGGCACTGCCCTCACCTACACACCCACATCCATAAGCACTATCAGACTGCAGTGCTCAATGCTGATGTCACACAGCAGGTCCTTGGAAGACTATGAATGGACAGTGACCCCAGGATTAGGGAAACCCCCCCAACCTCCCTCACCCCCCCAAAAAAAATAGTCTCCTAAAGAAACCCAACATAGATTTTACTCATGCCAAATTTTGAGCACCCTCACAGCAATCTCAGAGTTCCTCATGTATGAGAAACGCTTCAGGTCATACCCTCAGTAATTAGCCTGAAACATCCAACTTTGTTCTTAGTGAACATCTCTCCTTGCCAGAAGCCTATCTCTTCCCCAGTTCCCCATGGCAGGCTGCTGTAAACAAGAAGCACTGAAGAGCTCACCTTCTAGCTCATAAATTGTCATGTTGGCTTAATCCCACTCAGATGTATCAGCTCAGGAAGAATTAGAATTCTGAAATTCAGCTTTCTAAGGCTTTTTCTGGTGTTTCAGTTCAGAATAAATCAATCTCCCTTTGGTGTTAATTTTAGGAAGGCTGGTTGAGAATCTGTGATATGCCATGGGGAGTCCCCACTCCAGAGACAATTCTCTCATGAGTATCTTTGTTTTGACTTCTTATTTCTTTTTTTGCTTTGCTTTTTTGTCATCTTTTTTAAGTGTTTGTCAGGATAACCCCTAAAGAGAGCCTGTAGGGATGCTGCAAAGGGGAAACTGAAGGATAAAAGTCAAGCTTCATAGTCCATGGAGTCTGTATTTTTTTTCATATAGAAATCTATGGCCAAAGAACAATCTCTGTGACCCCTGGAAGAGCAATACCAGTGTAGGACCTTACAAGGAGGATCTGAATTGCTCTGTGCAACTGGGTTTAGCTGACATTGTTACCTGGTTAGAAGAAGGGAGCCAGAACCACTGGAGTAAAAGTGACCTTTATGATAGATGCTTTACTTTGCAAATAAAACCTCTTGAGCGAAGGAAAACTGCTTTGCTGTGTCTCAGCACAGGTCTCGTCCCCTTGCTCTCTAGGTACTACTGGTAGAAAAGAACTTTGAGATTAAGAAAACAATAAAATTTCCTTCTCGCTTTGAAAGCTGGGGGAATAGGTTTCTGTGGCAAGGAAGCAACAGAGAGGCTGTAGAAAAAATAAAATAAAATCCAGCCACACGGCATTTTTGCAACTCCCTCAGCTGCTGTGGCATGGACTCACCCATCTGTTATCAGACGACACTTTCACTACAGCTCCAAATTGTTCAGGGTGGAGATTATTCACATATCAGCTGGGACTTGGTTTCACTGTAGCCTGCTCAGCCGTCCTGGCAAAACATTTTTCATGAAACATTTGGGAGATGAGCTTCTACGGTCTGTCAATTATGATAAAGGAATAGGAAAGGGACACGTTCCTCAAAACACTACTTTAGAGAGGTTTTTCCTTTTTTTTTTTTTTCTTTAAATTTAATTATATGTAGGTTTGGTGATAAAAAAGCCAATGGAAAAATGAAATTTATTTCACTTCTACAGAGCTTTTAAAAGTCCTGAGTGAATTCTTCAAGACCACCTCCCAAATGTGATGCCAAGGAAGGAATGCCAAGAGCTCTGCCACAGAGCTAGGGCCACTCAATGTCAGCAAAAAGACCGCACCTGGCTCTCCCACCCTTGTTGAGTTATGGCCCATGACCAAGAGGCAACCTTTATTTTGCACCAGATTTAACTATATCATTTCTGTACTGGTAATCAGAGAAGACATATGACTCCCACAAAAGATTTATTACTGTTAATTTATTTTTTTTTTACAAATATTAATCTTCCTAGTGTCCATTATCGATGTACATACAAAAGATGTCGAAATTAATCATTTTCTTCAAATTACGCCTATAAGCAATGACTGTGGGAAGAAAAGACATTAGAATTTTAATGTAGAATCATACAGAAAATATTTTAACAAGATGGTATCAAACTAAAGTGAGCAGAATCCTGAGATATTCAAGGAAAAAAAAAAAAATCTTTCTTGAAATCAAAACCTCCCATTTTATCTGCAAAATGAATGAATGCCCACAGTGTTCCCCACCTGCATTTCTGCTTTCCAATTAATATTTTGGGTTTGCTGCTGGGCAAGCTGCCAGTGCGCATAGTCCACACTACACAATTGTGCTGCTCTTCTGTGAATGTGACCTAAAATGACATTGAATAATACTTTATCCACAGTAGAAGATGTCAGAATAGCCTATAGCAAGTATCAGAAATAGCCATAAGAATACAGGTAAATGTTGGACAGACCAAATTCATGAGAGATTGGACAGCATTTGACTTCTACTGTAAAATAAAACTGTCTTCATAAATATATATTTGTGTATTATACACATATATTATAATCTTGTATATTTTATGTAATAATCTTGTATATTTTTTCTCTCTAAATAAAAATAAGACACGGTGAAAAGTATTCTTTATTAGTTCTACCAGCTGGACTCAAA
This sequence comes from Leptosomus discolor, assembly GCF_034619465.1. Taxonomy (NCBI): domain Eukaryota; kingdom Metazoa; phylum Chordata; class Aves; order Leptosomiformes; family Leptosomidae; genus Leptosomus; species Leptosomus discolor. Next base: position 32,881,673 of record NC_141399.1, on the reverse strand, counting down.
TATATCATATATGTCAGTTCCAATCTGTGACTGGGGCTGTGTTCAGTTGGTATTTTAGTCATATAAAATATTTGTACTTCAGAAATACCTAGAAAAAGCCATTTGAAACATAGCATTATTTTTCATCAAGCTAATCCTAGACTGAAAAGCAAGATACCATATTGTACAGTTCTCAGTAAGCTTGAACAATCATGAAAAATCATAAAAATTTTGTCCCTCCTCACGTTTGAATAATGGTACACTCTGAAACAAACTTAAACTTTCCAAGTTTCTCCGTCACTCTGCTTTGTCTCCGTGGTTCCTTAGTAATGTCCAGTACTTTTTTTCATGAGTGTACAACTGAAGCCAGGGATGTGCTTTGCACTCTGGAGCTTACTGTCTGCCCTTGGAGACCTTTGGATAATGGTGAGACAGGTTTACCGCTATTGTAGAGGCAGAGAGGAAAAAGCAAATGATACTGTAAGTCATTCAACATAAGGATACACAGATTACATATGGGGCCAGCAGCATTTAGAATGTGAAACCTAAATGCTACACTTTATATATAGTAGCTACTCAAGATGCTCCAGATGAACACAGTAGCCAAACAACTCATATATGCCTTTATAAGGCAACAGGAATCCATAGAACAAACTTGCAATCCTACAGAAGTAAATGGCTTTTGATATTGAATCTTTCAAGGACTGAACACATTAGTGATAGCAGGCTATTCCCCTGCAGTAATAGAAGATTATAATGTCTGTGATAACGTCAGAGGGCTAGATGTGCAGCATTAACCAACACAGCAGCCAACAGTAATGTATGATGCCATTCAACTCATTTTCAAGGCTTACTCACTTCACAACAGCCTTCGATAAACTGCAAATCCAGTTTAACAGCTGAGCTGAGCAATCAATCATTCAGAAACAAGATTCAGAGCAGTCCTGGTGAACACACGGAAGGCAATTAGATGCCACCATTTGTGAAATAATATTGGTGGGAATTCTTCTCCCTCATCTGATTTATTTCTGTCAATCTGCAGTTTAGATTCTGTGTCATGATTAACTTCTTTGTCCTGAGATGCCATATAAATGTAACACTGGCATTATTAAATGCTTCTGAAAGTAATTCTGAACCTCACAATTGCTAAGGAAATTGATAAAGAGAGTCAGCTAGCACTGCTAATTTGCAACTGGCTACTTTTAATGACAAACAAATAAAATGAAATGCTAAGCTTGAGAATAAAACTCAGTTTATGTAATATGTTAACTTGTACAGAATGTATTTGCATAAACATTTGTACAACAAAATGAGTCCTTGGGCAGTTCAGAATATTCAGGCTGGCTGGTTTGGAAGAGAGGCTAGACAAAAATACAGTGACTGCACTACCAAATTACAATGTCAAAAGTATCTATCAAAAGTCATAATCTGTTTAACTTGTTTGTCAAGTTTTACAGAGTAAGTTTTTGGCTTGTGCTCTGCTTCAATACTGACAATTAAACTCATCGGCCAGAGTTCAAAGAACCAATAATGGCATTCAAGGATAAAAGAAGTGAGCAATTTTGGACGCACGTAATTCAAAAAAGTATGAAGTAAGAAGGTATGTAGTAGTTTCCAAATGCAGTATCTGAAAGATGGAAAATCCAGAGTGGAGGATAATTGCTTTAAGAGATACAAAAGTGTTTCAGGAATACCAGGATGATATTAAACAGAAAAATTTTATAAAAAACAGGTTTGACTAAATAGTAGATCACCTTTCTTCCCCAAGGGAGACAGAAAAGTATTTGAAGCAATCAAAAGATAAAAATCTGCACTGATGGTTCTCCAGAAAGCAGGGTAAAACTGAATGCCTATGTCCTTACAAACACATTGGCCAGATTTCTAAAACACTCCGAAAAGCAGGTTTAAGGCAGAAAGAAAAAGAAAAGTCTTATTTCTGTGGGGAATTTTATATCCTCATTCCATTGGAACTGTATTAAGAGAAAGTTTAAGTGATCATTATTTTAAAATAATTTCGAATATTATAGTAATAAAGACATAAACACTGCAAATGGATCGGGTTTACTGACAATCAATGCATTAGGAGCGTTCCCAGAGCCCTGAAAACTGATTATCTGCATTTTGAAACCTATGTAAATCCATCAACTACAGCTAAGCAAAAGGTGAATTTCAATTTTATGGTAATTTAGGAGTTTTCAAAACATGCACATTTGACAGAGTTTTGAGAGTTTACACAGTGAAAAAAGCAAATCTCTTGAACACTAGTTTGTGAGAATGGGACACAGCATTGATACATTTGTATTCAGACTGGACTTCAGGTTTCAAAAAGGAGGCCTGAGCAGACAATACATGCAATTCAAGTGGTATTTCTTTCCTGTTGCCAGACTTGACACCTGAATACTTGATGAACTTCATGCAAGGATCTATTCCCAGATAGCAGGGGATAGATGTTAAAGTCCTAAAGGAAGGAGCAATATTGTAGTTTATGCACTTAAGCATCTACCAAAACTCTACAAAAAGAGGTATACCAGCTTAAAAATTCCAGTTTTCCAATAAAAAATATGGAGATGACCGTATCAGATACATGAGCATATCATTTTATTTCAGCAAGTTTTTACCTTGATAAGAAATGATACGAACCTCTCAAAATGAACATATTTACACACAATACTTTGCTGTAAATCCACATTTGATTTTCCATAAAAAATGGTCCACTTTTAAAAATAATCTAAAACATGTCAGTTAAGACTGAAATGTCTATTGTATTTTGTTACATATAGAAATACTTTCAATCGTTGTGTAACTGAGTTTGTCAGTATTGGGGGTTATTTGGGGGCCATTATCATTTTAGTAGTTTGCTGAGAATTCTATGTCAAGCAATTTTCAAATGACATATAGTCTAAGTCAGTGCAAGACTGGATAACAGGTAAATTACAGTCTGTATTACATTGTATATGGCTTGCATTACATTCTTTGTAATGTCTTCACCGTTGCGAGATAAAAGAATTTTGAACACAAACCTTAAATAAATTCCTAATGTATCTTAAGGTACAGGCATCTCCTGATTAAGTATAGTGTTTAAAGTCTAGTTAGAAAGCAGATTACCATTTGCATTCCAACTATTACTAGTTATATTTTTAAAGACTGATAGCAGAACTTTCTCCAGAATCCATCAACCTCATCAAGCGCCAGTAAAATTTGGGCTACAATTCAAGATCACAGTGTTTAACGCACTCCAAACAAAAGTCAACATAAGCCAGTATTCAAATTCCGTGCAACATTTCATTATCTATCCAGGTACAACTACAGCAAATACAGCTCAACAGCCACAGGAAAAAAACACACCTCTGTGAATTGAACATAATGAAACCGAGAAAATTAGTGGCTCTTTCCAAATCATAACTAAGGTACACTGTCAGGTTTTTTCTACTGTCTAAACAAGATGCTTATTAGTTTTACAGACATAGATACTTACTTCAGAATTGAAAAAATAAAAGAATTATTTGACTGTAGTAACACAATAAGCAAGAAAACATAAGCGTATATACATCAAATATTCAACACACTGTCTGAGAATCTAACCACTACAAATAACAAGAATCAGTGTAGGGGTACATATCATCTATTACAATAATTCATTCTTCTCACCCTCTTGGTGCAAGCCCTCACTTTTTTGTTGTCCCATTAGTCATTTGGGAGTCATTTATGAATTGTCGAACTTCAAACATTTTGAATAGGTATTTTTCACTAACTATAAATGTGATGTTTAAATTATATGGGCCATCCATACCTGGGTATACAAAACCATACAAAATTATTCTGGTTGATATCAAAGTAGGGCAACATGTATCACCATCATGTCCGTATTTTAAACAGTAACATAAATACGTCATTCATGACTAGGATAGAGGCTTTGTGGCCAGGGCTGAGAGCGCTGAACATAGAACAGCTCCGTGTTCAGCAGAGCTGAACCAACACTGACTCATTATTCTGTTTCCATTCAGGTTCCTTGCTTTGGTATGTGCCATAAAACCCACAACATTTCTATTAAAGAACATTTCAGCAGCCATAGAAACAAATAGAAAATTAGTAAGTTAAAAGACAAAGAGAGAGCTTAGCTGGTTTTGAATGGCCACACTAAATATAGGGAAAAGGTTCAACTTCTAGAATAAATTCAAAAATGTTATCAGTGCCATGTATGTGGATAGAGACTATTCCAACACTGATAATGGAGCTGAAAAGTATCAGTGTCAGTTTTCAATGTACCTGGAATTTGAAATATATTTTTTCATAAGAAAATTGGATTTTGTAGGAGGATAAACAACAGCACAAAGAAAAAAAAGAAGTTGGACTCAAAAAAGAAAGGAGTATTACTCAGGGTACTTTCCAAATTCAGTGGGGCAAAATATATTAAAAAACTCTTTAAAAATGAATAGGTGTGTAAATAGGAAAACAAAAAAAAGGTAGCAAAGATGCTAGAATATCACTGTATGTATGGAAAATGAGTACTGCTTCCTGGAAACACACCTTGGGGAAAAGGCAAAGCCTTTCGCAGTCCCTGTATACAGTGAGAAAGGAGAACACAAGACATGAATCCATTCACAGAAAACAAAAAACTGCTTAACACTACATTTTTCCTCATTGGTTCTGTTTGTCATTGCATGACAGGGAAATCCTCTCCCCTCTAAATGAGAGGGGGAAGGATCCACTCCCCTTTGCTTTGGAGAACAAAAGCTATCCCTCACATCTATAGACCAGTCTCTGTCCAATGGCTTCATAAGGCATTTACTAGCACAAAACCATCAACAGGATTTGGCAATGATCTTTCTTGTTGCTTAAAAACCTCCGATAAAAGTCTTCGATTTTCCTTGTAGTTGTAAGTATCCTCAGAAACCGTATTGGATTAGACTAATTATTTCATAATATTCAAATCCTTTTTTTCCTTACCACAGCTCACCACAGGCATTCTTCTCAGCACATTTCGGAGTATATTCTTAATGTATTTTCTGTTTCAGATAAAAGACATGGGCTTTGTGAGAACTTTATTTTGAAAATTTCACCTCTACCAACCAATCTTCTACAACAAACATTTTCATGCATTTCTGAGTCACAGTGTATGAAAATATGACTGCAATTGACTTTTCTTTAGTTGACAGAAGTACAAAAACTCATGAAATACCCGCTAATCAGCATTTCTTTAGGGGGAAAAAAACCCTGAATACAGAATCCCTCAATACAGACAATTATATTAATAAGCACCAAGCAGTACATGGAAGCACTGAAGTTCGCACACACACATGAGATTTGCAGGCCTTGTCAAATAGCTTGCTTCTGGCTATCTTCAGTCTTGTAACATTTTCACATTAATTTTAGGCTGCATGAATTATCCCACTTTTCAACAAGAAATCCTTGGGGCATTTTAAACTTGCTTGAAAATAAATAATTAATGCATTGGACACTATTAATTAGAAAAACTCAGAAACAGCTACTGTTACAGATCCTGCAAAGTTTTTTGAAACTTGTCAAGCTGTTAATAATAAATAGGGTGGAAATGGCCAATTAACATACTTTTATACATACAACCTTTATAAACAGTGAAAAATGCTACTTTTTCTGCTCTTTTGATACTTGAAACAACTACACATACTCAGCTGCTTTAGCCCTGATACTTCACTAACAGAAATGTGATTTTACACTTTAAGAGGATCTCCATATAAACTAGATCTATGGCATCAAACACAGGACCTAACCTTGACAGTTTGTTTCATATATTGGAAATACATGTATTCACACTTTTTATGTGACAGTAAAGTTTGTTAAAAATAACATTCGAAGGTGAAGATTTATGAATTTACTTACATCTACAATTTTGAAAATCACAGATCTATAGTCATACAGGTTATATAACAGCAAAGTACGACTTTGCTAAGGCATTGAGATAAAATGTAACTAATTTGTTCTCTAGTCTCAACAACTTCTCATAAAGACTTGTTTTCATTGTAGTACCGGAAATAATGAAATAAAAACATGATGATGATTGTGAGTCAACATGGATTTACAAAGGGGAAACCACACTCAATTAATCTGATAGCCCTCTCCCATGAGAAGATGGGCTCAGTGGATGATGGGAGAGTAGTGATGATTTTTATCTTGACTTCAGCAAGGCTTTCAATGCTGTCTCCCATAATACCCTCACAGACAAACTGACCAAGGCAGGAATCAGGGAAGTAGACAGTGAAGCGGACTGAAAACTGGATGAACTGCTAGGCTCAAAGTTTTGTGATGAGCAACACACATTGCAGCTGGAGGTCCTGCTATTATATTAATGGAAAATAACCCACAGTAGTGTGATGTCAATAGGATCAAGGAGAGAGAAGATGCAAAATCAGGCAGCAGTACAATTCCTTTTCCTTCCTTTCTCCTAAAAATTAATAGATCTAGTAAAAGAGAAAATTAAACAAAATTGACTGCTATAGCATTTGAAACTTATCAATACTCATCTACAGATGACCAAGACACTGATACAGCTTATACACCACACTGGTATGGCATAAACCATCTACTTGACAGTCTACAAAAACTGCAGTACACTGAGCTATAATATTGTTGTTGCACTACCAGTTCATTTATTCATGAACTGCAGAGAAAAATAAGCACGTGGAATGTATATAAATTTTCAGTTCAAAAGTTACTGCCATCAAGGGACAGCCTTAAGTTATGCGCTACCTTTAAAAAAAAAAAAGTTGTTGTGTTTTTTTTTTCCCAGGAATTCATGCATTGCATCTAATGAGTGCACCCCTTAGCCTCTTTCTTTTGAAACAAAGTGTTCTTTTGTTGCTTGGGGCTCACATTCAGCGTGACATATGCACCAGAAACAAAACTGGTCTAAAAGTTTTGAAAGAAGTAAGTTTCATTTTCTACTTTTTTTTTTTTTCCCCAAATAGTAAGACTTATTTAACTGTATCCTCGTCAACTACCCTTGCCTACATGTGGTTATGCAATAAAAAAAGTCTTCATAGCAGAGTAATCCACTAAAGGACAGAGACTTAAGATAATAAAAGATTTTTAGGCAATTATCAGAGAAGAAATTTTATCCCAGGAGGTAATGCAGTCCAGAGAGCACTTATGTTTCCTTTACTCCATTGACAATATCCGAAAAGTGTAAAAATCTTGACTAATTTATGGAAGATTAAAATAATCTGTATTTGAGATGCAGCTGTCCTGAATAATGTAGGGCAAATTACATTCTTTAGCTGAGCTGGTCAATTCTCAGAGTAGGTTAAAGCCTGCTGCCATCCTGAGATCTATCTGCGATGCTGCCTACTAAATCCAAATACCTTTGAGACAGGAGATGTCAGGGACCATCTAGGGAGAACCACAGACCAGGAGGTCTTCCTTATCTGGTTGAAATGATGGACTACCCAGCGTTGGCAAGATGTCCAGTTCAGCAGTTCACAAAAGCTACAATACAACAGTACGGACCCTCAGTACAGTCAGGCCTTTTTTAAAGAGAATAACCAAGATTCAATGCCTTAAGTTACCTCTGAGTTCTGACAGAAAAAATGTTTAAGTGTCTGTGATAACATCAATATTTTGGGTTTATTAATGAATAGTACTGTGTATCAACAAAAGCATAATTCTGCGGTTTTGATAACTTATTATGAAAAAGAACAATATATATAGTTTTCATATAAAACATTGGTTAATTAATAAATTTAATTGATAACTCAGAATTACAAGGAAAAACGTATCTAGCAACAACCTAATGAAATGAAAAAACCTATGACCTGTTAAACCAAACATTCCCAATCAAGCCGCACTCATAGATTTTGAATAACCACCCCAAGACTTCAAACATATGAAATCTTTAGATTTAGTTATGACGAAATTAAAAATTACCTATTCAAAAAAGTAATGGTGGCTTCAGAAAAAAATAAGGTTAAAGTACACAACTATACATTTGTAATGAAAAAGTCGTATCAGTGAAGGAGATAGAAAACACTTAATTTGTTGTTTTGCTATGAAATTCAGAACAACAAATTAAATTAATTTAATCTAAAATGTTACACAGATACCTTACCATTTTTCTAATTCTTCATTCTTTGGATTTCACAATTTATTAATTATTAAAACAGGTTATTAAGTCAGTTCTTCAAACTCAGAAAACCAAATTAGACTGGTAAGAAATACGATTAGCATTTCCGTCTTTGTCCTTACCGTAAAATCTCTTTTACTGTAGCTATCAAAGTGTTATCACACTGCTTTATGTTTTTCTCTGTCCGCCTCATGCAAAAACACACACAAAAATGGGGGGAGAGAGAGATGACGAAAACTTCTGGTGTAGCTGACATCTGATCTGAATTCTGATTACCACCTGCTGTATCATTTAACTAGAAACAAGACCTAAAATCTCTCTAGAGAATATATGACTGTGATTTAGCTAACTGACATCTGGATGCTCTACATAAATATAGCTGAAAGAACATTTTCCTGGCAGTTACAAGCCTGACTGATAAAGTAAGCAGTTTGAGCATTAAGGCTTCAGGTGGCTCATTACATCTCTGTTGACAACTCAAATATTTTTTCCCTAAGTCTCAAACCAGTTCCTACACAAACTCTTTGCACCATGCACAGCTGAGTTCTGTGACCAACTTGGGAGGGGAGGTCTTCGTTTCCTCTGGAAAAACACACCCAGAATGCACTACACAGGTACAGATAACCAAGGCGTCAGGAATGCTTCATATACATCCAGTCCAACTTACATAAACTATATTTTGCAAGAGGGATTCTACAGTTCATCTTCTATTCCATATTTCGCAATGAAAACTGTAATATATCAAAATAGGTATCTACAAATACAGGTTCATTTCATACATAGGTCAACAGAGTAGCACAAGCAGCAAATTCAAAGCTGTATAGAAGTGCAAATCATTCAAACAACCTGTTTAAAGTCTAAAACCTCTTTATGTTTTTATTGAAGGTTACTTGTCACCATGAAAGTCAAACAACGTGAAAAGAATCAGACAGAAGGAACATTGTTGGGCAGACCGTCTGCACTTGACAAATAAGTCCAGAACCAACTTGTTCAAGCAATTCAACACAGAAAACAGGCATTTTCATATCAACACCGTAAGGTCTTACTAGGAAAAGAGAAGGGACAAAATAAAGGAATATTCAGGATAAAAGTTAGCTAATGAAAAAGACTAGATTTATACCAAACACCTGTAAAACTACAAAATGATGCACTGCTAAAATTGAAAAAAAGTTTAGCTTATGATAAAAACACTTGGAGCTAGAATTTTTGTGATACAGTTGAACTTCTGTTTTTCTGAAGAAAGCTTTAGCACAAATGGTTTCATTTTCTAAATTAAATATATAAGATAAATAAAATAAATTTACCCTCTTGAATTGAAAAAAAGCCAGCTAAATGCATTTTAGAATCAGTAACAACTGCAGAATCCCCACTCCATCAAGCTGTTACCGGTTTTTATAAAATTAAGAGATACATTCAGAAGCCTTAATATGATAATGCATTAATATAATAGTGCATTGTGTCTCAATATCACTACAGGACAACTTTTAAAATGCAAAACAAAATTAAGTTGCAACATACCCGATTCAATCTAATTTGTTAAATCCCATTTAGTCAAGTTTGCAAACTCCTTTCTGCCACCATCAGCTGTTTTGGCTGCCAGTTAGTAACAACATTACTACTACTGTGAGAAAAGGTAAAGCCACAGGCACACCACTATGGCACACAGACTTCTTACTGCCTTTGCAAATATGTGCTTTCAGCAAAGGACCACTGGACAGAAGAAATCCTAATAAACTGGGCATGAGCCAAATAACGCAATCTTTTCATTTACTCAAAAGCTTTCAAAATTTCTGCTATCACAGATTTCTTACATTAATATCATCGATTCACTTGGCAGAACTGGTTGGAAAAACCTAAAAGCAGTAAACATGTTCTATGAGTAGGCAACAGTAGTTGGGAGTAGTTGGGAATTTTCTACTTAAGTCGGAGGAGAGTATGCAGGGGTGCACAGAAAATGCAGATCTTGATTTTTCTAATAGTGCAGAATACACTAGCTTTAAGTAGATTTTGTCAGGTCTGTTTAAAATTACAATGGGTCAATTTAGTTTACTCTATACTCTGACAACTTATTTCCTTCAGTTACAAAGCTGCTTAAAATTTCTTGTGTCTAAGCTGCAGCTCACCACTTCTCACTGCTATGGCAGGTAAGTGAAATTGACTGGGTTAAAAAACATCGTATTTGTCTCAGAAGTTTAAAAAATGTCACTTTTTTGCTTTGATATTCCAGAATAGTTCCACAAACATCTACATCAGCAGAGCCAAGGTGGTAGTAATGAAAACATCTCATGTTACTGCCCCTGAGTCGGCAGAAACCCCAAGTACAGCAGGAGCTGTGAAACCACAGTAACTATTTGTTGACTCTTGCAGTGAAATGTGTAGCCAAACTACTCAAGCAAAATTACTTCTTTTCTTAAACTCATTAGGTAAACCACATCAGTTCCTCAATTCAAAAGGGACCATACCAGGGCCTCCAGGACTGACACATGGGAAGGAACGAGCTACCTGGGGCTGGATGTGGCAGGACTGCTGTTGGCAGCAGCTTTCAGCATTTGCCAAAATACACCTTGCGATGGACTCCCTGAGACATTTGAGAACGAAGGGCTTGCTGATGTCAAAGGGGCAATCCCATTGTTCCCAGCTTCTCTTGCAGCGGCCATGTGCTCATCTGACCTCTCAGGAAAGTGGTTCAAATTTTTGCCAGCAAATTAACTACTCAGGAAGAAAAAAAAAAAAGTGACAAGTATTGGAGCTGTCACAGGACAAGCAGGAGGAGTGCCTGGACTACAGGATGAGTAAGAGGAAGCCCAGTAGGAAGCAGCAAGCTGTTAAGATGAACTCCAAGGTGTCATGAAACTTCATGCTTCAAGACCTCGGTTAAAATTGCTATTTGAACAATTCATTATTTCAGGCACACAAGCACTTCTAGGGAAATGAAAGAAAAGACACGAACTTAATTTAAATATGGCTTGGGAACAACTGTCAAGAGGAACAAGGTCAGCATCAATTCCCTTGATCATACCCCTTATTGTTGTAAAGTACAAACTGCTTTTCTCTTCTAACAGTTGAACTGATTAATATGACTAGCTAAAACTGCGAGCCTCCATGAAGAGGGGGATGAAGAGAAACAGATATATGTGAACACATGTTGAAAATTAAAGGGTGGTAAGAAGGTAAGAAATGTGTAGGCCATCCCCTCAAACTCTGCAGAAAGCATAACTTTTAGTAGCCAAATTCTGAGGCTGGTTCCCAGCCTCACTGCAGAGTTGCCAGCGCTCTGTCAGATGTGAAGACGACCTCATTTGCACTGAAGTGCAGTGTCTCATTTTCAACAATACTTTTGATCTGATGAAATATAAGATAAAATAACTTCCATTTTTAGCCACAACAACACACTACCACCAGGCTCAAAACAACACTCAAAAAAGAAAACAAAAACAAAGCAACAAAAAAAGGAGAGAGCTCATGGCTGGCACTGCTCTTAGACAACTGAACATTGGATTTCTCTCTTTCAGTTTTCACAGTATAACCCAAAATATCCCAGTTTCATCCTGATTCTTGTCAAGAATACTGCTGAGCGCTCAGAACTTTTTATAAAATAGATTTACTGGGAAGCTGGGAACAAATCCATTTAGATGAATTGTAAAATGAGGGCTTAGCATTCAGTAGCACAAAATGACACGCACATGCTGAAATGAATTAACCCCACTGGCTTGGATGTAATACCTAGTGTCTTTAAATGTATTATTCCCCCATTTCTAAAACTATTTAAAAAAAAAAAAACCCTCCTAAAATGTCGTAAGAGTAAAAGAAGGGACTGAAAGAAGAATTGAGCTCCTCATTCTGGTTTTGATTTCTTAGTGATCTTAGCAAATCACTAACTCATTCTTCACTTTCTGCCTCATAAAATTGAGAAAAAACTTGATATGTATCTGACACTTTTAATATGAAAAGCACTTTAGAGAAGCTTTTTGACACAGGATGAAAGATTGTACTTTGCCATACAGAATAGCTGTATTACCTGACATGCTCATTATACACTGTCAGAGAGCAACAACTTTCAGCATATTTTCCTCTTATTATTCCTCACTCTTTGACCATGTTCAGTAATTACAGATGGAATTTTGTAGATTGCTTCAGTGACTTAGGAAAGTAATTCCCTCGGAAATCCAGACAAACCTGTTTCTCAGCTGTTCAGAAATGTTTTAAAGAGTCTTACAGGTATTTAGGTAGGTTTTTTGTAATGCAGCCATCTCAGTCCATACAGTTTCAAAAATAGGAATCATCCTCAATTAAAATCTCTGGCATTTCTTGTTGTTATAAACAGAAAATAAGACAAGTGAATTATTTTTCCTGTCTGGTTTCACTAAACACTGCACACATGCCTACAAAAGCACTTCACAAATACCATTATTTGTGATTTCTACACTTATGTTTTTGGGTCACAACTCAGAGCCAGTTTTGCTTCCTCTCCCCATTTGCCTCTGTTGTGTGGGCTGCACAGAAATACAAAGATAAGACAACCACATTGTGAGCATTACATGATCATTTTTGCTGTACGCATTAGCCCAGCTCCCCTGGCTGTGCTTACAGCTATTGGAATTTCTCTAGCAAATCAGAATGATTTTTGGCATACTTCAGACTCACTCTCCTTCAGCAGAAATTGGCCTGCCTACTTTAGAAACAATCAGAAAGCACCAACCACACATTTATTTGACTACCTGACCTGCCCTTCAAAACAGTCATTACCATGCAGAATGATGACTTTCTGCAAAGAGGAAAGTGCCATTCTCAAAAGCAGTGAGTGATTTTGGGAATCGTTTCAGCAAGCCAAACAATGCTGTTCAGCCAATCAACTGACTTCACTCCTAAAAATACTTCTTTGTATGTCAGTGAAAATTACGCCTAGTCACACTAAACAAGGAGGCTGGTTGTTACTTGTGGGTGGCAGCCAGCCGAACTGCTATCTCACTACCCATCTGCTTCTTCCACACTGCCAAAACCTAGGACCTTTATTAAAAACAGGACTTGAATTATGCAATTTGCCAGACTCTGCCCCTTTCCTACTACTGACTCTAATATAGTGTCATACTTGTGTCTACAGGAAGAGGAAAAAAACCTACTTGTCTTCCATTGGCTTTCACAGGACATTCAGCCAAAATACACTAGTTGCTGCTAAAAAATCTTAGAAAATACATGGCTCTGTTTATTTCTATTTCATCAGCTCCTCATGCCAGCACATTTTCTGATTTTCCTCAGAATGAAAGTCATTATAGAGAATAACTTAGCCAAGTGCAAAGGAATCCAAAGGGATGCCTCCTAATGAAGGTGCATCTCCTCACAAGCGCTACACCACAGAGAACTGTGGGGAAATTGCTGCAGCAGAGTATGACAAAAACTTGGGTTGGAGAATGAGCTGGTGAAGTGTTCTAGGACTCCTCACAGCCGAGGCTGCCTTGGGCCTGTGAACATACCCAAAGTTTAATTTTGATCACACACTGTGAACTTATCTGTGTCTAACAAGATGTTCCAGATTCCAGTACTATTCCAGGATGCATTCATTTCCAAAGACTTACAGCAAAACAAAGATGTGGGAGGAATTTGGAACATTACTGTTTGCTGTTTTAACCAAAACTAAGCAGAATGAATTTTTAAAAAAGTGTGAATAGTTTGAACAACCTATTGAACTACAGGATTTCTATATAAACTGTTTGCATGTATTTACATGAAATTTCCAAATTATATTTTTGGGATCAATTAACATATTTTGTTATTTTTTTAACCAACTGGACAAGACCTTACCATAAAGAATGAATACACATTTGAAAAAAGCACTGTATCAAAAGGTGTAATTTGCTCTCCACTGCGGACACACAAATTCAGCAACTTAATACATCACTCTAATGCTATACAGCACCTAACCCGCCTGCTGCAGGACAGTCTACAACAACGTATGTTACGTTTCGGCTGAGATATTATCAAGCGTTGTGAAGCAGAACCGGGTAAGAAAGATTAAACAAAAGCAAAACCTTTGTCCCCTCCCCCTTACACTGGTTTTGCTCTTTGGGACCAAAGATTACTTTTTGTTTGCTCATTGCACTTTTGGGGAAACTTTACCCCAGTCACTAGATGAAACTCTTGTGTTCTGCCTTTTGGCTTACATCTTTCTAGCACTTTCAGAAGTCCTACCCAATGCTTCCATCATTTGTGGCTCCATAGGCCACAGCAGATCCTAATATACTTTTGTGAACAGTTTAAGACTGAAAATATTAAGATTTTAACCTTCTCATTTTGCCTTTTCACTTCCTTTTAGATTTACACAAAACAGAGAATAATTTTCTTACTGTGCATTGTTCCACTTCAGGCAGTAAGAAAGGTGTACACATGGCACAAAGATGTGTGCCGTCTGAGTATCAGGGGAATTTCCACTGTAAACGGAACATAACCTGAAAAAGAAAGCTTGCTAGAAAAAAAATAACGTCTAACTCAAGTGTGGCAGGGCTGCTGTGTTTTTTTTAAACACATTAATATTAGTGAAGACCACAACAAAATGTACAGCCTCCATAATGGTGCTATGGTGTGCTTCTTTTCCATGCATTCGAAAACACTACAAGATTATCACAATAAACTGAAAACAGAACAGAGGAAGCTTTCTGAAGACTGCTCAAATGCACAGTAAAACTTTATATATAACTCAAAATAGACAAAGTCACAGTGGGAACACTGACTTTTAAAAATATATTTGGCTGTTCTACAGAATAAACAGTAGAGAGTAAATACCAGTGTCTATTATATTATGGTAAGAATTATCTTGCCTCAAAATTTCTATTGGTTAATATTTAGGCTTAAGGTTCAGCAGAAAAAAAATCTTTTGTTTTTTCCTTTGTTTAATTCAGGAAGTAACTCCCTTTTTATAAACAACATGCACACCGGGGCCAAGATAATTTTACTGTGCACTTGCTATTTAAATGAATGTAGTGTTTCCATATGGCCATATGGATGCTAGATATATGTTATACACTCAAGGGGCATCGAAGGGTTTAAAGTACATATGTTAAAAAATAATGCTGAGTTGGCACCCGTGCATTGCTGTCTTCACTACAGCATACAATAATATATTCTATTTTTTCATTTATTATTTTCCTTAGAAGTATTTTTCAGAGATAAAAAGCACCAAGGGATTTCACAGCGACTGTACTTTATAATCAGGTTATTTCAAGAATTACACTACTGGAAGCATCCTGTGGCTTGCAGTCAGTTCTGGTATGGTAAATCATACTTTTATCTATGCTCTTCAAAGCAAAACCAAAACCAAATTCCATATATATAACTATAAATATTGGTTAAATCTAGAATTCCCAGACAAGCTTCTTAGTATTAACACTTCTCATTTATTATGATACTATGTTAATTCATGCCAGATGGAGACTATTCAAATGTTCATGACTTGTACTTGTCATGAACATATGTTCCTGGAATAATGGAGTGGTTTCTTAGCAAACAACATCCCATATTTAAAGACCTATGATGAGGCTTATAAAAGAAAAAATCATAAACAGAGAAAGACACAGCTGGAAAAGGAAAAAACTCAGGTTCTTCACTACCTAGAGGGTTATGGAGTGTAATGGATTCCCTGCACACTCCTAGCTGTATGCTGGGCAGCGAGCTTTACCTATTCCAACCAGCTGAAGAGGGACACTGTACTGACAGCCCCACATCAGAGCAATTCTTCTTGTACATTCAAGTCAAATACTTCTGAGCACAAGGGAAAGCAAGCTAAAAATTAGGTCTTTAAATACTGCATTTCATTTCAAGGCCTACCTTGTAGAAATGCACAGTGATGCTCGGGAAGTGTCAATTAGAGTGCCTGAATATAGGGTTAGAATTTGGGTCTTTTTACTACAAACCCAAGGCAGGCATGATCAAGGATAATAAAGGCTTGCTGTCACAGTGCTGTCATTGATTAAGCCATTAGACATGGGTGCTGTAGAGGAAAGTATATGCTATTTTTTTTTTTTTTAATATTCTGCTTAATTAGAAAAATAGATTTCTCAGCTTGTTACCATAATTTCCTTGAATTACAAGTAGAGTTCCTCTTCCCTACCTATGTGCCTCATTCCTACTGCCAGTTAACTTCTACCCAAATGCTTAATTTCCAATACGATGAAATGATTGCTTTTGGGTTTTGCCCTAAATTGCAAAGTATCTCAAATTAACTTTGTTGCAGATGAGCTGGTTTCCGATTGCGAAAACATGATCTGACCAGTTAAATGCTCTTTTTTCCCCTTTGAAATAGACAGAGATTGAATTAGTATCGCTAACATGATGAAAGGTTTCAGAACACCTTCCTCAAATTTTGTCAAGGAGAGATACAGACTCCAAACCTAACTTCTGCCCTGTCATAACTAGAATATGCAGAATTTCCAAAATTTTTGTGCATATGTGTGAATGTGAAGATTTGGAAAAAAGAGAACGGTGAACAGCGGAATAACTTTGAAAAAAAGGCAGCAGAGTTGAAAATGGCATATGGTGGACTGAGAGGTGGGTGACGGATATAAGTGGGAAGACAGAAAAAAAATTCATGCAAAAAAGGATCACACACTCCAAATGGATTCAAAAAAAAAAAGGAGTGATACAAGTAGTTATGAAAACACATTCAGAGGAAATGAGAAATGAAGGAAACTCAAAAAAACATAAACATTTCTTCCAAGACACAGAAGTCATCTACAAAGGAAAGAAACTGTAATAGGAAAAGGAAAAAGGCACTTTTGTTTCACAACAAAAACACTAAGTGAGTTGAGCAGGTTGCACCGCATGTCACAACAAAAGTTTTAAGCCTTACACTTCAGATGTGCAGAGATGTTAATAGTCACAGGAGCAATTTTTATCCTTACACTAGCCAAGTTACATCATCTCTAATAAATACATTAGAAGGAAATGTCTGTTTAAAATACTAAACCATGTCTATACACAAAATCCAAAGGCACTGTCAGAAGTAGATTGCATGAGGGGAAATTACCCTTTTGGTTGGTAATTCTGCCAGAGCACAACTCGTTCTCACTCACTGGATGGTGTGGTGCCCCATTCCCAGTGCACTGCCTTGGGCTCTGCAGGAGAGGCAACCTGGTCAGGAGCACATAGAAAGCCTATCTGTCAGCAGTTAGCTGTATTTAGGGTATGTGCACTCACACTGACAAAATTCTGTCAGAAAAACTTTATTTTATTTTATTTTTTTCCTGCTGGGGAAAGGGAGAAGGGGAAAAAGCAAAGGGAAGAGAAAAAGCAAGTTGCTGATGCCTGCTGGTACATAGTGTCAGTTTGTGGTCACACACAGGAGAAGCATACACTTATACAAAGACTGTCCTACAGTCAACTTCATGTGGATACAGTTTCTGTGATGAGCTGTCCTTGTCTCATCTCTTGTATCTTTCTCACAAACCCCATCAGATTTTACAGTGCTAGTCAACTCTATTAAAATAGAGATCTACACCCTATACAGTCTGTATATACACAACAAGTTGTATTTCAATCCAAGTAGATTATTAAACTACCAGATTGATGTTCTTCAGTTTCTACACTCTTTCAGATGTAACTAGTTTCTTTAACAGGTATTTCCACTTAATGTGCCCGTCTTATCTTCCAAACCGACTGTCAGAGACCACAGTTCCCAAAACGGGACACTGGCTGCAGCTGTATGTTTACATTTCAGAGGCTCCACAAACTCATTTGTCTAATGAAATCAATTCATAGCTCAGTAATATGCACCATCTTTTAGGCTGCACAGGGTCAGGATACCATCCATGAAAGAAAGGAAGAAACAGGAAATACGGACTATAAGAAATTTTTAGATTTTCAATTACCATGACAGAATGAGCTTCTGCAGCACTGAAAAGACCGTTACAATACTTATCAAGTTCTGCCAGTAATAATGGCAGTATGTTTCCCCCTCTATGCTGACTCAATGTGCATAGAAAATGAAAACCTGTTGGATGAGATAATAAAATGTGCATGTGTTCTGCCTGATAGCAGTAGCCCTGGTGATAATCTCATGCATTCCCAAAATATGTCCCAGCATGATTCAGAGAATAAGTATTACATCCTGCACAGAAAAAGAAGGGGAAAGGAAGGGGCGGTAGTAGGAATGACCAAAACCTCCAGCCTAACAAACAGACAAAAAAACCTCCACACAACTGTTTCTTTCAGAAAAAAGCTAAAAGCAGACACCCAAGTAACAAGTATTCAGCCTTCAGTCAAATATAATCTAAAAATCCCCATCACTCAATAAAACACACATGAGTTTTAATTTGCCTCTGTCATACATGCTTTGTTTACAAGCCCTGAGAAACAATCTCCAAACCATACACCTTTCTGTGGCTGAGACAGATCATATGTGCTCTTGAATGTAAAGGATAATGCTGTTACAAACCCTAAACATATTGATTTCCCCATATGATAAGAGCTGCTGTACAGAAAAGAATTGAGAGATGCAATGATTTTTGTTCTTACGTGTATTTATCCATTACCTCAGAAAATGTCAGCTTTCTGTTTTCAGTCTTCTGAGAGCGGGAAAATGAAGGAAAAGTTGAAAATACTTTGCATACTCTTTAGAAGCAGTGAGCTAAGGTTACTTATACCTTGAATGTGTGTGTGTGTTCGCATATAAGCCAGACACACATACAGACATATATATATGTAAACATAATTACGAACAGCTTTTTAAATAGATAGTGCTACTTTCTTTGTTACGAAACACAAATTTTTTGCAAATACCCAAAAACTACTGTTAGTAACTGAGCAGAAAAAGAAATACATTCTTCTTGTTCTTTTTGTAAAATGATTTGTTCAATTGCTTTTTACTACAGACCATTTAACTTGCTCTCTCCTTCAGCGACAGAATACAAATCAAAACCTGACAGGTATTTTAAACTGTGATCTGCACTACAGTTGAAGTTTGAACCACAGCTCAAAATCATTGGATCAGACTTAAAATTGTTGCTATTCCTAGGTATGTCACAAAATTCAGCTCTGCTAGAGGTACACGGATTCTGCATAATTCCAAAATAGGACAAAATGTTCAAGGCAAAGAAGTCCTACAAAGCCACAATGCCTATGAACAATCCAAATAGCAATGTATTCTCATCTCGTCATCACACCAGCACAGCTCAGCAGTTGTGCTGATTCACCCAAGCCTCTTTCCCATGCAAATGCTTGTTTCACTGCACAGCTTTCAAATATTTTATCCTTAAAGAGTGATGTATTCTCTGACCTTTCTCTTGTTCTTATTCTCAGTCTGATTCCCAGACTCACCCTGAAGCTGTTTGTAGACTCGCACTGTCCCCTTTTTCCAGAACGGAGCTCTCGCACCTCCCCAGAAAATGCACCTTCTCCTTCCCTTTTTGCAGCCACATTCAGCATCTTGATAAAGCCTCAGCCTACTAACTAGCCTTCCTGAAGGAATGGTTCCCCACCTCACTCATGACTTTTCAATAATTTGCTGTGCATAGGTGAGGAATTTCTCTCACCACATATTTGAGCATATTCAGTCAATGAACAGAATTCTTCACAGATGATGCACAACTACATTCAGTTATGAGGATGACATCACTGGCCAGCAAAAGTTGCAAGTACTGCTGTCCATAACAAGTTCCATCACTAAATCCATATATAAATGGTTTTCTATTGTCAGCTCTGAAGATGATGGTACTCTATTTGAACACATGCTGGTATACATCTAGAGTCAGGATTTGCTTCTTTACACTAAGCAAAAGTTCTCCAGGAAAGTCTTTAATAAAAGCATAAATTACTCAGAATCATAATGGGTTACAGAAAAACTTCATCTTAGGTCAGCGGTTCACTTTGACTCTCTTGAAAAGTTCTGGGTGCCAACTGGAGCATAAGAGATGAGGAAAGCAAAGATACCATGTCTCTGCAAGTATTTTTCTACCTAGTACCCGAAAAGTAGAAACTCCCAGAAGTAGCATGAGATACTGGCTGCAACACTGGGTCTGCTACAGTAGCACCCCATAATGGATGTTCTGGAGCATCTAATTTGTGAGGAAAAAAATTGCAAATCCATGCTTCTGAAGGACTTATTTCTATTTACCCTTCGAAAAGATTCTGCATGACTTTTCCTGTCATTGCTGAACATCAATATTGCACCAAAGGAAAAATATTCCAAAAGACAAACCCATCAGAAGTCAAAATTCTTTTATAAAGTGCAATAAAACAAACCCTTTACTCCAAGTGTAAAATAGTACATCTTCCATCTTCTATTCAGTGAATAAATCAGTGTTACTAAACACAATGAAAAGGGGAAAAAGGACGCTCTGCACATTATTTCCCATAAACTGCCCATATTCAATTTCATATTCTTTTTGTTATTCAGTGAGTAACGTTTTACTGCACCACTTGCCTAGATTAAGAATGTCTCAATCTTCATACTTACCATTTAAAGCCACAATTCCCCCTAAGGGAACACAATGGGAGTACATGATGTTAATTAGCCTTACGGTATTATATCCAAATTCCACGTTCAGTACACCACTGTTGTTGCATTCCCAATGTCTATTCCTTCAACCTCTTATGAAAAGGATCTGCACTTAGTCAACTTGGAGCATATTACTTTCCCATAAGGGAAAAAGACTCATGTAAAATGTAGCGGCCTGAAGTGAACACCACTAAAACATTAATGCGCTGTTCTTTAAATAGGCTTTCCTTTTATGTTCCTTTTATCCTAGTGTCATGTGAAACTGCTTTACATGTTTTGTTTGGCTGGTTTTTCAAAGAGTGCAAATTCTACTCAGTCCAACTTCTAGGCCCCTGCAGCCCATTCATCCAATTAAAGAACTGCAGAATAAAAACAGAAAAAGCGCTTTGTGGAGCTTCAGAAATATTGTCTCTCAGGAAGGCTGCCTGCAAAAAGCGAACAAATCCATTGTGCAAACTGGTGCATTCCAATAGAATAAAATTGCTCCTCAAAGTCTCTTTATCCAACATGGATTACTGACTCCTGATAGCTGTAGGTTAGTGGAAGGTAGAGTCTATCGGAGGCAGGAAAGCTCTTATTACCTTTTATTATAACACATCCTCCCTCCATAATCTATAAAAAAGCCTCTAGGAGCTCATTCATTTCTACACCTCTTCGCCGCCTTTCAGTTTCAATAACGCTGAGTACAGCTTAGTACTCTTTTCAGCCCACCATAGTTTTCATATGTGTTCACATGCTAAATATTCCTAAAATGTCCTTGGGCAAGACAGGCTGCCATTTATGATTTCAGATTCTTGGGAACTGCAGTTCTTGCAGCTACCTGGGAATATTGTTTCAGACAGTTCTGCTAAAACCTGCTTACCACCCGACCCTACTAAGCGAAATTGATTTTGGTGCAAATGCCACGTGATACTGTTTTATATATATTAGTAATATAACTAAATAGCAGAGGAAGACATTTAAAACTAGACTGACAAGCAAATGCTAAGTATCGAGTTTATATGACTACTGAACAAAGATTTGAGGAAGTTCACAGCAATAACTGCAGAAGACTAATTATGCACTGCTTCTTGCTGATCGAAAAATCAGGAATACTGCTTGATTGTCCAGATTTCAGGCATGCACACACATACAATCCTCCTCTTCAAAGAGAAAAGAATGAGCTAGCTGAACAAACTTGTTCTCCTTTTTCTTAAGAAAGAGCAGAAAACCACAAAAACTGAGTTACCATTCACACATCCCATCCTCCAATACATTCAGAGTTCTGGTAACTCTGACATTAATTAATTCCCTTTGCTTCTCTAGAACCAGAGGATGCCTCCTTTCACCTTGCCCACAAATTAAAGCAGGGACCACTACAAAAATGAGTTCTCACTTAGACTGGTTTGAATGAACCCCGAATTTCCAATGAATGGGATATAAAGCTGAAGAATTTTTCAGATGAATCAGCTGTAAGAACTGGTTGCTACAGCCCACTGCATGGTACCTGCATCTCTTGGATAATACTGGAGCAGGCAGTTTGGGTGTTGCTTTTCCACTGTGGGTAGGAAGTGTTTCTAAGAAGTATATTCACGCTGCTTTTCTCAAACTCATCCCCCCCCCCCCCCCCCCAATCCCATTTAGAAAGTAAATCCTTGCTTTTTCTCATATGGGATTTATGTACCACCATACTCCAGTGATGTAACTTGAGATGTGGGATAGTAATTTGCCAAAATAGATCATATCCTGATATGAAAAGAACCATTCACTTCCTGAAGGTTTTAAATTTACTAATTATCAACAAAATGTTCATCAGAAGCCTGGACTTCTAATTCATATTTAACAAACAAGATTCTTGGCAGAGCTTATTGCAAAACTAATGTGAGAGGCAGGAAACCCCAGTGGTCCTGTCTGTATTCTTTATAAATTTGCTCATGGAGCTGTCACACACTGGCAAGGAATGCCTCTCTTTTTGTTCCAGTATATTAGTACAAGTTTTAACTTTATATTCAAGAGCCTTTCACAGCTTCTTAGAGACTAATTCTTTTTTTTTTTCTTTTAATATGTAAAAGTGAAATGTAGCATTGAGAATATATTTTCTCATGCCTTTTTTTTTTTTCATGCAGTATGTAATCATAAAATGGTTTGGGTTGGAAGGAACCTTAAAGGTCAATCTAGTTCCAACCCCCTGCCATGGGCAGGGACACCTTCCACTAGACCAGGTTGCTCCAAGCCCCATTCAACCTGGCCTTGAACACTGCCAGGGAGGGGGCAGCCACAGCTGCTCTGGGCAACCTGTGCCAGTGTCTCACCACCCTCACAGTGAAGAATTTCTTCCTTACATCTGATCTAAATCTCCCCTCTTTCAGTTTAAAATCTATTACCCCTCATCTTATCACTACACTCCCTGATGAAGAGTCCCTCCCCACCTTTCCTGCAGGCCCCATTTAAGCACTGGAAGGCCACTGTAAGGTCTCCCTAGAGCCTTCTCTTCTCCAGGCTGAACAACCCCAACTGTCCCAGCCTGTCCTTATAGGGTAGGTGCTCCAGCCCCCTGATCATCTTCATGGCCTCCTTTGGACTCACTCTAACAGCTCCATGTCCTTTTTATGCTGGGGGTCCCAGAGCTGAACAGAGATGGGGTCTCACCAGAGCAGAGTACAGCGAGAGAATCACCTCCCTTGACCTGCTGGCCATGCTACTTTTGCTGTAGCTCAGGATAAAGTTGGCTTTCTGGGCTGCAAACGCACATTGCTGGGCCATGCTGAGCTTCTCATCTACCAACATGCCCAAGTCCTCCTCTGCAGGTCTGCTCTCAATCCACCCATTGCCCAGTCTGTATCTGCACTTGGGATTGCCTTGACCCAGGTGCATGACCTTGCGCTAGGCCTTGTGGAACTTCATAAGGTTTATGTAGGCCCACCTCTCAAGCCTGTTGAGGTCCCTCTGGATGGCCTCCCTTCCCTCCAGCATGTTGACCGCACCACTCAACTTAGTGTCATCGGCAAATTTGCTCAGGTGCACTCAATCCCATTGTCCCTGTCACCGACAGAGATGTTAAACAGGGCAGCCCCAATATCAGCCCCTGAGGAATGACACTCATCACTAGTCTCCACTTGGACATTGAGCCATTAATTTTGACTCTTTGAGTGCAGCCATCCAGCCAACTCCTGATTCACCGAGTGGTCCATGTGTTAAATCCATGTCTCTCCAATTCAGAGCTTTGGCCTTAGTGAAGCCATGTTGGCTGTCACCACTCGCCTCCTTATTTTCCATGTGCCCTAGCAGAGCTTCCAGGAGGATCTGCTCCATGATCTTGCCAGGCACAGAGATGAGACTCTCTGGCCTGTAGTTCTCTGGGTCTTCCTTGTTTCCCTTTTTAAAAATGGAGGTTATGTTTCCCTTTTTCCAGTCAGTGGGAACTTCACTGGACTTCCACGACTTCTCAGATGTGATACATAGTGGCTTAGCAACTTCATCTGCCAGTTCCCTTAGGACCTGTAGATGGATCTCATCAGGTGCCACAGACTTGTTATGTTCAGGTTCCTTAGATGGTCTTAAACCTGATCTTCTCCTACAGTGGGCTCGCAGTCCCTGACTTTGCCTTCTGTGACTTGGGCAGTGTGGCTGGAGCACTTGCCAGAGAACAGTGCAGCAAAAGGCCGTTGAGTGACCATACTCATGACCATTCCAATATCAGACAATGCTTTTTTATTAATTTTCCAATTGGCAATTACTGACCTAAAAGCTTTTATTAAGGAAAAGATCAAGCTAAGAACTAGCTTAACTGAATTATTATTACAGATTTGCTTGCTGTTGAAATTTGTCATTATTTTTTATTAACAGAGAGAAGGTAACTTTCTTCCTAGCATATCATCATTACTGACTTTAAACATGTCTAGGTTAATATATTCCACAATTTAATTTAAATATATACTAAAACATTTGGATGGTTTCCCTGAAATTTGTCTTGACAGTTTATGAAAAATTACTGAAAAAATTGTGGTGTGAATCTTGTATCCTTATTTTCTGTATGCTAGTATAACATGAATCATTAATCATTCAAAATTATGTGTTAATTTCTGAATTCTAAATGCCCTTATAACACATATGAAGGAATACATATACATACATATAAATATTTGATTTATAGATTTTCCTTCTCTGCCCATTTGATAAAGTCCCTGCTTGTCCATGCATCACTAACAACCAATACAAATTTAGAATATCAGTACCTAACAAAGGCACTTTGAATAGATTTCAGTTTCAGGTCTTATAAATAAATATCAGCTGTTTAGATCTCTACTTCAAGTAACTTTAAATACATGTGGTCAAGTAAGAACCTATTTTTCTCATCAATGAGGACTGTTGAACATGTTACTTCTATCCAGTTATACATGAGAGGAGCTAATAAATATTCACCTTCAAATGAGATAAACTGGATGAAAATAGGTAGCTTACAAATTAAATGCTTATTTACTTATTTACTGTATGAGAAGTTAAAAAAGGATTCCTCCTTAAATGAGGCAAATTACAGTTAAATTAACTCCATTAATATCTTTGATAACAACAGAGTCAAACAAACATGGTGAATTAGAAAAAAAGAATTAAAAATGCAAACAAAGTATTCATTACAGTAATATTTGCTGTCAAAGGATTTGGACTGGCAAACCAAAAAGCTGCCCAAGATAATAGTGGTTAAAGAGCATGTTCCATCAGCATGTAGTTGATGGAAAGTATCGAAGTAAATTCTTAAAATACTTCTGTTCTGGGAAGAAAAAAAAAAAAAAAAAGGCAGTCTTATGTGCAGAATATTTCAACCTGGTAAGATTAAAATACTACAATTGTATCCCAGAAATTTGTACAGGATTAGAAAATGTGATATCAAAAGGTATCACATTCCCACGTGTGATACCTATTCTCATTTTGGGGTCCCTCCTCCCCATTTTCCCTTTTTGACTTCTCAAAGCCCCTTATGCAGCTTGTGCAAGTCACTTGTTCATCAGCCTCTGCTACAGCCATCTCCCATTTTCAAGGTTATCTGTAAGGTAAACTTAAAAGCAAATGTAACAACTATGAAAACATTGAATTGCAAGCCTACAGTACTCTCAAAGTTCATTACAAGATGAAACCCCATAATTCCAAGCATATTTGTTTGGGAATTCCTGGAGCATTAGGTCCCAAATTAAAAAAATACATTTTCTCTTATTTTGGAGCTTACATTCTTGCTGCATTTAGGGAGGTATCAACATCCTTTTCTTGGAGATGGGATGAAAAACGTTCTCCAGAACCAACTGTTGAGTGTATAAGTATTAAATCTTCCCCTGAACTCCTAGAAAAATGATTTGCCTGCCTTACAGTAAAATTAATGACCTGAACAATTTAATTTGTTAATATATGGAATCCTCACAGCCAGAGCTTTTATTGTCTTCAACTAGAACTGTAGGACAAGAACACTTTATAAGAAAGCATGGCTATAAATATCAACTTTGGATGTCAGCTACCAACTGGCATTATAAAATAATGACCTTTTCCGGCTAGGAAAACCTGATGACCTCTTAGACTTTGGGGCTGTGTGCTGACTAGATAGGGTCTTTGGAGATGACAGTGAAGCAGAAACAAGATGATATACTTAATCATATTCAAAAAAGTGTGATCACCTCCAGCACCTCACAGCAAGCGCTGTTACAGTATAAATTCAGTCAAGACGAAAGGGGATATCTGTACTCTTACTTTGGCTCACAGTTTGAGCTCACACTGGAAATCAAAATTTTTGACAGCCTACTTGTTGTTCAAGTTCAGCACAAGTTGGGAATGAGACAACTGGATCATCAGCTGGGGAAACTTTCATACACTGAGTGGAAAAAAAAATTGATGTGAAACTACTGCTGTCCTGGAAGCTGTATGGACACAGTCACTGGCCTGGCTCTTTCCTTCCAAATCAAGCCATTCAGTTTGACAATCTTGTTCATGTTCTCAGATCTCACTTCTACCTGTCCTGGCCTTAATGCAGCACCACTATGCGGATTGATGCAGCAAAGATAAGCTGTGATCACTCCCATGTTGCCCAGAGTTTGCTGTGGATGGCAGACAAGATATGTGTGAGAGGAGATAAGCTGAAAAGTTTGTTTCGCTCCAACCACATGTGGCTCAGACCCAGCTAGGCAAACTGCTCATGTGGAGAGCAGAGACAAAAGCACACAGGGTCAAGCATTACAGCACGCATAAGGCCATGTGCAATCTTAATTAGCTATTAAGGCAAGATACACACGTACAAACTAATTTGTTGCCTGTATCATCGGTTACTTGTTTATTGTGGCATGAATTTTTTTGACATCTACTAACTGAAAAACTTAAAACCAGTGTTATCAAGTAAGGATATCTTAGAATCATAGAGTAGTTTGGGTTGGAAGGGACCTTAAAGGTCATCTAGTTTCAACCCCCTGCCACAGGCAGGGACACTTTCCACTAGAGCAGGTTGCTCCAAGCCCCATCCAACCTGGCCTTGAACACTGCCAGGGAGGGGGCAGTCACAGCTGCTCTGGGCAACCTGTGCCAGGGCCTCACCACCCCCGCAGCAAAGAATAGCAGTACGCACATCGGTATTCTCTCAGTATGTTCTCTTTTCTCCAAGCACTACACCTAGCTAATAGACATGGCAACATCCCAATCCCCTGTGCTCCTGTCAGTCTGGAGCACCAGTTACAGAAGAAGCATTGATTTGGACTACTGAAGTACGTTTTTAGTTAGTAAGCAACCGAATTGCTTTGGATACTGGATTTTATGCATTATTTTCAAATCAGTGGAGCTAGATTAAATTAGTTTAGGAATAGAAGAGATAATGAATACCACACAAGTGTGGACTTGTAAATTATTATAAGAATTACAGTTCATCCGTAGTAATTCCTCAGTCCCTTGCTGCAAGAAGCATGTGGGACATGTGCTCAATCCTTTTTCTTTGATATTATTTCTATCCTAAATTTCTGTTTGCAGCCCCATAATGGAACTCTCTGACAACAGCTGAGCTGGGAATATAACAAAGAAACAGGATCATATGTGGAAAGTGCTAAAACTGTTGAAAAAACAAACTTAAATCTGACAGATAACTTTAATGTATTGAAATATGATGATTAACGATAAAAAGTGATTGAAAACCTATTTTTCCCTCATAAAATTATAATCTGATAGAAGAAGAGAAAAAGTAGCTTCTACGTTGTTAGATGAGAGACAACTTCTAGATCTTTTTGTGAAATATGGATTTATGGTTCTTCTTTGTGACAAGGGGTCTTTGGGTCTGTAATGGCAGTTAAATGACAGCAAGTAAAAAACCCCTCTGTGTTCATATCACGCACCCTTCTTCTCTTTCAGCTTAATCCTGATTAGGATTTCTGTTAGTTTTCCAGGGCTCAGCACAGCTGACTTGCTCTATTTCTCAGTCTGCTGAAAAGGGGATTCTTCTGCTACCCACAAGCCCCGAATGTGCAGCGAGACCTCTCCTGGCATCTTACACTCTTTTTCTGTTCTGAAACAGCTTGTCAGGCTACAAGATGACATGCACCAAGTCATTACATTTCCTTTTTCTGTGCCTCCAGCTTGGAAGAAGGTTTATGCAGCAACAACAGTCTCTTTTTCTTTGCATTGTTTTTCCTGTTTATTTGTGTTGTGTTTCTGCCACAGTGACTTAATTTGTGCAACTGACGGTATTGTCTCACCCACCTTCCTGCTGCCAGCAGGAAAGGAATTAATGCTTGGCACTGACAGCTGCTGGTGAGTTTGCAAGGCTAAACACTTTGGTTTTGTTTAACTCAGTGTTATTCTATCTGTTCTGTCCTCTAGGATTGGCATTAATGCCCCACAGGCAAATGAAATTCAGTGTTCCAAGCCTACTTATTTGCTATGTGATTTATTTGCTACATAAGTGTTTTTCATTCTTCTCTACCTCTCAGCAAGCTATTCACCATAGATTTTTTTTGTTGTGGTTGAGAAACAAGGAATGTTATGTACTACTGTGGTGGTTTGGTGTCTGGTTGGGTTTTGGTAGCGGGGGAGGGGGCTACGGAAGTGGCTCCTTTAAGTGGCTTCAAGAAGCTCCCCCGGCTCCAATTTCGGACCTGCCTCTGGCCAAGGCCAGGCCAATGGCGCCTCTGGGAATAACTGTTTCAGAGGGAAAGAAGCAGTAGATTGTCTCTGTTCTGTTTGTGTCGGTGAGCAAAGGGGGATGGGAGACAGCCCTGCGGACACCCCGGTCAGTGAGGCAGGAGAGGGGGAGCTGTGCCGGTGCAGAGGCTCCCCTGCGGCCCGCGGTGGGGTGGCGGCTGAGCCCCTGCAGCCCCTGGAGCCCAGCGGTGGCCCAGAGGTCGCCCTGCAGCCCGTGGAGGAGCCCAGGCCGGAGGAGCAGGGCCCGGGCCCGGAGCAGCCGTAGCTCCGAGGCAGCCCGCGCTGGAGCCGCCCGTCGGTGGGAGGGCGGCAGCCCCGGGAGGGACCCGCCCGGGGGGGTTCTGGGGAGCTGCGGCCCCGCGGGAAGGACTCGCGTTGGGGCGGTTGGAGGAGGAATGTCTGCCGGGAGAGGGACCCCGCGGTGGGGCAGGGGAGGGCTGCGAGGGCCCCTCTGCCTGAGGAGGAAGGAGCAGCGGAGACACCTTGTGCTGGACGGACTGTGACCCCCATTCCCTGCCCCTGCGCTGCTGGGGGGGAAGAGGGAGCGGAGCTGAGCTCGGGAAGACCGGAGGGGGGTGGGGTGGGTGTGGGTGTTGTTTTTAAGACCTGGTTGTATCTCTTATTCTCCTTGCTGTTTGTGGCTGTTTGTATTACATATATGTTGTTATCCCCAAGTTGAGTCTGCCTTTTGCCTGTGACCTTAACTGGTGTGTGAGCCCTCCCTGTCCTGTGTCTCGATCCTCAAGTCCTTCGTGTTGCATTTTCTCTCCTCAGGGGACAGGGTAGGGGTGAGTGAGCGGCTGCGTGGGGCTTTTGGAGCCAGCTGGGTAGGCTCAAACCACGCCAACTACGTAGCGTCACACATCTCTTTTTCAATTGCATAGAAAATGAAAAGGAAAGTGAAGAGAGGGAGAAAAGGAGGATTTCACCCACTGCAAATTCCTTGGGCAGCTCCAAGCTCACCTGGGAGATGAAACGACTGAAGTCTCCCTCTCAGTGGGCAGTTCCATTAGGTTGCCTGTGGCCATTTCCCAGGCGATTACTCTCACCACTAATTCCTTGCTTGTTCTGAGTAGATGTTTCTTGATTTCCAACACTGCTTTTGAATAAATAACTACAAATTCAGTGGGGGACACAGAGAGAAAAGATGCAAACTGTCTTGCTGGTAAAGACTCTCAAAGTGGGTCTTGGGAGACCCAGATTAAAGGCTCTAAATCAACAAGTATTTAATTACTTTATATATAGTGGAACAACAATTACAAAAAAGTATGAAGAGGACCAACTTCAGAGTAGCAATACAGCACGAAGCTAGCTACTGGGAGCTGAGAGACTTCTAATTCGTATCAGAAACTTTCGGGTTGAAATAATAAAACCCTTCAGAGAAAAACTGCAAAATAATCCAAAGAGTTTAATCCTTTTCCTCTAGTGTAGGATGGGATAAGATGCTTGCTTGCACCAGACAGTACACATGCAGTGAGCTAATAATGAACAAAAACAAACAGGTGGTTTTGATCTCCTTCCTTCTCTGCTTAATCCCTTTAGACAAATCCCTTTGTCCATCGACAGCTTTAACTCAGATGTGTTTTATAAGCCATTTCCACCCAGTGTGTCCCCATCTTATGGTTTTTGTGTTGTCCATGAACTTCAGATTTGGCAAAGCAGTGCCAACTCACCCATGCTGAGTTCCCAGAAATGCCCAGGAGCCCTTCGTGACCATGCAAGTGGCACCATGATGTGGTGGTTAAGTGGTGTTGCCATTTTCAGCCAAAACAGAGAAGCAGAACAGGAGAGTGTCCACAGTACTTCTGCTGATCTCCCAGCCAAGGAGCTCTGTCCCAGCAAGGGCATCGATACAACTGTCCCAAAGTTGATCTGACAACAGAAGAGGACAGGGGTGCAGGACTTGTCTCAAGTTTAAGGTCTTTTCTGTTTGTAGCTGACAGGCCGAGGAGAACTGCACCACAGGCAGCAGAAATGGGTCAAGCACTGGTGATGGGACATCACACTGTGAAGAAAACCACTGAAGGAGAGAATCTTTAACATCATTAAAAAAAAAAAAGTGTCTTTTTTAATTCAGACATGTGATTAGAGATTGAACAGTTTCTTCTAAGGTGACACAGTGAAAAGGCTTGCTCAGGATTAGGCAAGAGACACCCACAAAGAAAGAGAAAGGTTAAAAAAGAAAGAAAATATTTTTTTCCAGAGCATCTAGGTAATGTTGAATAAACACAGGAGAACAGTAAATATAATTAATGATAAATTTATAACATAAGTGAATGAAATGAAAAGAGGCAATTCTTCAGCAGCTGTATGATATACAAGACTGGAAACAAGTAAAAATTAAGGTAACGTGAAAAAAGGTACAGTTAGTTTGTATTAAGAATTAAAAATATCCCCTAGAAACTACATGTGCACACAAAACATCATTTCTCATGATAAATAGATAGACTCCCTTCTGACACAAAGAGCCACTTTTATTACCAGAGAGAGGAAACCCTTGGAATACTTTGGAGAGCTAGGAGCACCTAATCTTTTTTTTTTAAAGCTACAAATCCTGACAGTCCAGCAGAGGGTAACCAAAGATTCAAGGCTTTTAATTATTCCAAAAAATTAAAGATGGTAAGCTTGTCATCTTTGACAAAGAGAAGCTGAAGGAAGATCAGCAAGACAAAAGGCAAACTGTTAAAACTGCACTGCAGCTGGCATCAAAAAAAGATGACAACTAAAGAAAATACAGAAAAAGTAAGCCATAAACCTGAAAAAGAAATAGTCAGGATGACAATGTGTATTTTGTAGGGCTAAAGTGGTAGAAAGCAAATAGTAGGTGCCAGTGCACAGGCAGTCCATTAAATCCCGAAATCTACTCAATAATGTCCCTAATCTCTGGTGCTGGGCTTTAACAGACATACTATTGCACTGCCTTTCACCATGGGAAACATTTCTTGCCACTGCTGTGTGGTAGTAATCCCTGTTCCCCACCATTTATCCTAACAGTATCCATCACTAGTTACTGTTGTTATACTACTACCAGGAGAACTGCTGTTTTACTAGACTTTTTTCTAATCTCTGCAGTTCCACAGCTCCTTTTGTCCACCAGAGAAACGTTTCCAAGCAGAAGAGATGGGCTAAGGGAGTCCCTCCCAAAGACAGAAAGAATGAAAACACACCTTTAGGAACAAATGTAAGGAAAGAATTTGCATCCTTTAGCATTCTTCAGACAGTCTAAAAGGAACTCGTTGCCATGAAAATTGTAAAATTAACAGGTTGGGAATAAGAAAAAAGTTTTGAAAAACCTAACGGAGAAAAAGTAGTATCTTAACTAAAAATTAGGCACCTCATCTTCAAATTCTATCAATATGCTTTGGACATAGATGATTTAGGATGAATCCAACTTTAAAATTAATTCCCTTTGCAAAAAAGTTGGACAAGTTTGAAAAACTTCTGAATGACAAATAATTATTTTTTTAGTTATTGAGATTTTAACTAGAATGTGTTTTTCTTTCTGCTTTTAACCTGAAGATTCCTTTGTTCAAAAGCACTGTTATTTAAGATCAGTGATGACAAGACCAGCGCTCCAAACTCACTTCAGCATGTCAGAACAGCCTTGCCTCTGGTGTAGCAGTATTCCTCCAATGTATATTCCTCCTCACTTCCATTTTAACAGAGTAAAAAAAATGTTTCATTTTCTTAAATGTGTATGTTATAAAAAATTCCATATTGGCATTACCAGAGAGGAAGGAGGAAAAGCTGAAACAAGATACATGTTTAAAAACACGGGTGAATGCCATCAACATTCATAGAGGTTTTGGACTGATTTCTTCCCGTTGAAATAAGCAGACCACCTTTCACCTCTACTTGACAGGACAGCGCAGAAGGCATGAGGAAGCTGAGGTCTTATGCAGACCCTTCTTCCCCGTCTTCCCCGTCTTTTCAGTTTCTATGCATATGTCTTTATATAAAGGGCTGACTGATGGACTATTTTCCAGAATACTGCTTTTTTTTCCACTTACCTGAACCTACAGAAAAGCCCCTTCAATGGCCATTTCCCCCTTTCACGTTCATGCAGAGGAAGTCAAACAAATGTTCCACTGCTTATGCCACCCAGCAGTTTATAAAAGGAGACATAGGTTTTAATAATGGGAAAAAACTTGCTGAACAATTTATATTCTTTAGCTAGCCTATAACATAAGTAAGAAAGTCTTCCTAATAATTATTTCAAAAAATTATTTCTTACGGCTTGATTTCCAATTCAATCCAACAATAAATCTAGTAAGAAATTTATATGACTTAATTTAAAGCATCTAATTGAATGATTTAGCTTTGTGTAAATGTAATGAGCCATTTCATAAAATCAATAACATTGTAAGGTATAAACTAAATTATTATAAATGAAGGCAATAAAAAAAGAACTCCTCTGTATTAGGAAGGGTGACACTTGATTAATGGGTTATTATTGTAGGTTGCAATAGAGCAGGCAAAAGATATTGGGATGAAATTTTCAAAGTACAAGAGTTTGTTGCTCAGCATGCATAGAGCATGTACGCTAGGAGTCTAACTTTCATAAACACAGTGGACATATTCTCAGAAACACAAGGTGTTGGCGTGCGCCTCAAGTTCCTGTGGATGTCAGTCCACATAAGGACTGTCCTTGAAAATGCCTCCCCTCCCACTCCTAAGCCCAGTGACTGATTTCACTGCATTGCTGTTCGAAATGCACTTGCTTAAAACCCTCCTCGGACATGGATGGACGTGGAGGGACAGAGGTCGGTGTGAGCTCAATCTGCCCCTGCTTCACACCAACGCTACTTAAGGCATCACCTGCGCAGCATCTAGTGGTCCCCAGCTGTGGTTCTGGCCTGGGTACACTGCTGAGCACAGGCAGCTTCTTCAGACAAAGCTGCTTCGGATGCGACCAGCTGAGTGCACAAGCAGAGAGAGAGAGAGAGTTTCTGTCTACATATACCTACGTACGTAATGTTTGTTTGCCTTTAAAACCATAGTCTCTAATCTATGAGTGTGACTGGAAAGCTGTGTTCACACTAACACCGTTAAAACTTACAGGTCTGTGTTTTCCATGAATAAGGTCTTAATAAATTCCAATACCATCTCACCAAATCCATGCTGAATGAGTAACACATCTAGAATACTGTTATTTAGGCAAATGACTTCTTTTAAACATCATTTGCTAACCAACAAAAAAAAGGCCTAAAAGCCACTTACAAAAGTGAACATTAAAGTGTGACAAGTATAGTTTACTTTACACATTTACAATATATTCCACATATCTACCCATATAGCCATGTAGCTCCAAACTTTAAACACTATAAAAACTGAGTTCCAGATCTAAGCTCCTGGGCCAAACTAATAATTCAGCATTTAGAAATGCTGCATCTGCTACTTCGTCCCTCCAGTAAAGTACAATGCAGTCAGAAATTTTCTAAAATGTTTAATTACATGGATGGAATTCCATTTGCAAACATGCAAAATAGTACCATATGCTTACACTGATACATGCATGCATAACAAATCTTTAATATCTATTCATACACATATCAGTACATCCTATATGGGCATATGTATGTATTCATGTCAATAACAAGTTAATAAATTATATTGGCACATATTTCATATATGTTGTATAATACATATTTATGCAACATATGCAAAAATAAGTAAATGCATCATATAATTATATGACATGATACATTTTATTTATTTACTATATATTAAATATGTCATATATATGTGTATATATTTCAATTTAGAGCACAAGCAACCAATCAGCTGCTGAATTACATTTAGAATTCAAATACAGTATCTTAAACAGTTAAGTCTTGATCTTGATACAAGCAATTCATATGCTTAGACTACCCAATATCAACTTCAAATATGAAATCAATGAGATACAGGATGTAGCTTTAGATACAGCTTAGGCATTAAAGATATAGCATGCTACAATCAAAAAGGTATATATTATCCTAAAAATTTCATTTAATTTATCAGCAAAGACCTGGTATAAATACAATATATAAGCATACTGCATGCCAGCATCACTACCAATAATGAAACAAGGGGAATGATATATCTATTATTTTATATTGGTGTAACAAATGCTATTTTACACTGGAGACATATATTCTTACACAGAGTTATTTTTGCCTTCTAACACCTTCAGAATTTGAAAAGTACAATGTTAACTATGCCAAATACTTGAAAAATTGTTTTAAATGCCAAGACCCTTGATATTTATAAAATGCTACTTCTAGCATTGAGGTGGAATAGCAAACAACAGTGTATTAAATTTTCCAGTACTCTGAAAAATCATTCTCTTTTAATAATAAGTAACACATTTCCTTGGCCCACCTCTCAATGTCCCTTGAAGAAAATGTTTATGAAAAAAAAAAAAAAATATCTACTAATAGAGATGTTTCTAAAAGAAGTTTTATGTGTGTGCTGTCTCATTTTCAGATCAGGGGAATTAAAGCCACACACTTTATTAATTACAAGTGTTAGGTGTTTTGGCCTTAAGAGTTACATGAGAGGAACTGTATTGTTTTCACTGCATAACAGAATGAAACAGGAACATTTCCTTTGGTTTCTGTCAGTGATTCCACACCTATGGGAACAATCTGAGGACACCCTGAATAAAAAAGGTAACACAAGAAAAGCAAGAAGAAAGATCTACTAAAATAAAACTCCACAGATTTCCACTGTACGGCAAAAAAATGCCAGGCTCTCCCCAGACTTCAGATATTCCACTCGATATCACTAAACCCAGCAGCGGTTATGGCTCTGCAGTACATACAGTGGTTCAAATGAAAGGAATTGGTCTCCAGAACCACACACACACAATCCACCACTTACACCAAAGATTTTGGTTCTTGCATCAGGACTGTAATTCTGACTTAAAACATATCACAAAATACAAACTATTACACGAGGTGGAAAACAGCCATGATTAAGAGAAAAGAAGAATGCCACAGGCAGAAAGTGTCTCGATCTACCATCCTGCTTGGAAAGCACAGAGGAACATGAAAAGCAAAAACATAGGTCAGCCTCGGGCCAGAACAGATTAATAGAGGGAAACAATCAATGATCTGAAAAAGCTATGTGAAAATCAAGCCACATGCTCACTGAGTTACAGATTTATAGCCAAATCCAGATCTTAAATTTGCCTCTAAAATGGACAAATGATGGAGAGCAACAAGCCTTTTCCAAAGGCAAAAGCAGCTCACCTACTATTATTTCTTAATAATGGAGGAAAGAGAGACATCTAGCTGCTAAAACGAAATTAGCAGGACACACTGTAAAGACCACGGTTTATCAGTAGCACCCTTGAACTCTCCTGGTGCGTCAGTTTGTTGGTGCTGCAAACTGGGCAGGCACAACGCTGTCTGCAAAAGTGGCAGCTTATGCAAGAGTGCCTGCGTCAAAAGCCAATGGATTTTCACCAGGGAAGATAAATAAAGGTAAGGGATTGCTTGTCTC
Source organism: Leptosomus discolor (assembly GCF_034619465.1). Lineage (NCBI taxonomy): Eukaryota > Metazoa > Chordata > Aves > Leptosomiformes > Leptosomidae > Leptosomus > Leptosomus discolor. The sequence goes on along the minus strand of NC_141399.1, from coordinate 32,845,491 downwards.
TGACCTGGAACAGAGTGGCTTTCAGTCCAAAAACTGAAAGAAAGATTGCCTTCATTCACATGAATGATGATAGCCAGAAATTTTGCTGGTGAGAGGACGAAGAAAACATTTTTTATATTGCAGAGAATTTGACCAGTCTGTGGAGAGAGATAAGAAGAACCTGGTCAGTAGAGCACCTGAACACCAAGACACATGGGCAGTTTCGCTCAGTACGGGATACAGAAGTTAGGCAGGGAACAACAGGGCATGATTAATCAGGTCTCCAACAATTAAACTAAATATTTAAAGCACTCAGAAATAGGTTCCAATGGAATTTCCTCCTGAGCTGAGGGTTTCCCATTTTGCATAAAGCAGTATTTCTTCCTGTCTCCACAAAGGTGTTGATCAGAGGCTGCATTTTCACTTGGGTCTCTCTCAACAAAACACAGCAACAAAATGCTAAAAAGGAGGCAAGTAGGGCACCTTCACCAACATCCAGCTGTGTGCGTGCAGAGGGAAGGAAGAGAGTGCAGCACTTTCATTCATACAAAAATACCCTTCCCTTTCACACATCAAATACACTCAGGAAATCTAGCTATACTGATTTCACATATGCAAGTTTTGTATAGTATTGGCTAATGCTGCAGTTTAATCAATCTGATTTCCATCAGAGTGTCCTTGTGTCCTTGTCTGTGCCACTGATACGGTCTGCTCTGTGACCTTGTTTCAGGATGCTTCTCAGGCATACACAGTTTTTAAGATCTTCATAAGAAATTATTCAGATTTGAATGCTAGGATTCAGGTCAACGATTTACTGTTACACAGACTGTACGTTAGTATTCTCCAAAGAAATAAATATGCATAATGTATAGAACATCCCCTACTTCCACATACTTAAGGGATAGAATAGATCCATGAATGATTACATACAAGCATTGAACATTTAAGTAGAATAGCTTTTTTCTAAAGCTGAAATGATGCACTTATGTTGTCTATTTTAAAATCATTACATTAACAAATTAATAGGTACAAAGCAGAAAAAAATTCACACTTATCACCAGTGTCCTAACACAGTATCTTACATTTGCTCATGCAAAGGATTTCAGTTTAGAAGAATTTTAGCATTTTACTAACTGATACACAACCAGTCACAAAACTAATAAAAATTATCCTACATTTCCACATACGGAGAGATGGTACTAGCTGAACATTGCATACCAGCGATGCTCATTTTGGTTTAAACTGGATCATTCTTAAACAGCACTACTCTTTCACCACATCTGAAATGCTTGCTGTAAAGCCTACCACTTACATGTTCAACAAGGACTACAGAAAGAGACTGAAGTTATCTTCTGCTGTTCAGCTTCTCCCTTAATATCTACTTATCTAATGACATGCCTATCAGTGAAATGACCTGGCTCAGTGAGGCCTGTTCAGCACTGAAGCTGCAATGTGCCAGCCAAAACTGCCTTAAAAACCCCCAGAAGTGCCATCACTATCATCCATTGCTTGCAGTATCAAATGCCACGAGTGTCAATTCAATAACCAGGACATGCAAAATGATCCTCTTCACAAACAAGTCACAGAAAGTGTCACATGGATATCTCGTGGAAAAATCCCACTTCACATAATACTGGGAAAAAGTGTTCTCTGATGAACAATATTTGTAAAGCTTGACAGCTTTGATTAAATGATAGAAGTGGGTTTAGATCAGTTACCCAACAAGAAAGATCCTAACAACAGACTGTGAAGATCTAAAGATTATATTTGTTATTTTTTCTTTAATAAAAATTGTCTCTTTGCAGCAGCGGATATCCCAAAGCCCCAGGCTCCAAATTGCTTTTCACAGATCTGAAGCTCCCTCTGAGGTTAGGAAATCAGCTTTAGTACCTCACAGGTTTAGTACTGCTTTAAGTACCTCACAGATTTACTATTTCACCCACCTGTTCAACAAACCACTGGAAGTAGGTAGATGTTTGTGACCTTTTCCAAAGTTTAGAATATCTGTTTTTTACAATGTCTCTATTCAATAACAACTTGAAAGGATTTTCCACATATGATATATATTGCTATTAGTACAAGCATCAGTGCTGCAGTCTTAATCCAGATCTTGGTTTCATCAGCTATTTTCCCTTAGGAGACTTAAAATACTTGTATCTTGCTAAACTATTGGCATTTTGAACATTTGGCATTTTTAGGGTACATTGTGCTTGCTAGGCACACCTAAGCACTCATGATTGTCAGGTTTGGATCATTTAATAAACTCTTACTTTCTAAGTTTAAAAAAAAAAAAAAAAAAAATTAAGGTTCCTAAAAATCAGTTTGGTTGTCTCTTGTATTTAGGTAGCATCTGAGGAGGGGTTTTCAAGGATCAAAACTTTAGATATTACCTGTTTAAGTTCCCAGGTAGCCCCCACAGCACACTTGAGGCCAAACAGCCTCTCAGTCTGAGAAGTTTGAAGGGAATGAGAGTGTGCACCCAAGTACATGGGAAGAAGAGAGAAAGGAGCTAACAGACCACAGAGCTTCTCTAGGGCCAGCAGCAACGAACAACTTCCTAGACTTTGAACCAGCACTGTAAAGGAGAGGCTGCCATAAAACACAGCATTCATGAATTAAAACAAAACAACAACATATGAAATGAAATACGGAAGTTCAGTAAAAGAAGGTGGCACTGCATAGCTTACAATAATAGTTAAAATAATCTTAGTTGTTTCAACTGAAATTCATATCAGCAAAATAACGTACAACCATTAATTGATTTAATCTTGTAACTAACTCCCCTCTGGACAAGGCTAAACATTGGTTTCAAATGGACTGTAATTTAAGGATGTGCATAATTCAAATGATTCAAATAAGCTCAGGTAAAATGTTAGGAGAGACAGAAAGCATTTTGTCCATAACTCATACAGGTGAAGGACAATTCTCTCTCTTTTACGTAGCTCTATTACAGATTTAAAGTTATCATCAAGTGTGGAGCAGAGTATACTTTCAGCAGTAAAAAAAAAAAAACAACAACAAAAAAAAAACACTTGAAAATTACTAAAATGCCAAAGACTATGAAAAATTTTAATGAAAGAGCAAAACTAGTACTCAAGAACTCTTCACTCCCCAATCCTGTAGCTGCAAAACACAGCTCATTCTGTTTCCAGACGTAAGCTGTATTTCCTTACCTCAAGCAGAAAATAAGAATAAATAGGAGTTGCGGGGGGGAAATTTGAGAGAGGTAACTTGCCTAAGAGAGTTAAATGAGATGACTCTGGTCTATCTTCCTTTGTTATTCCATGCCTAATGAAGTGTCTGTGTAGCTGGAACAGCTCCTGCAGCATGATCTGATTGTTGTAGTTGCCCGTTTGTTCGCCATGAGTTATTGTTTTATTTGGCTTTCATTTCTGAGCTGTTTCCCTGGTCTGTTGGGCAGACGGATGCTGCTGGATTGTGTTTATGAGCCTGTAAATGATTGGGGAGCTGTTGCTCTAACATAAGAGATTATGAGAGAGAGAGGGGTTGTGCTGTGCTAGGAAGAGGACAGACTGCTGCAGCATATGATGGTCTTTCTGTGTCCAAAACTCAAGGCGACATTTGAATCCACAACAAAGTGCAGACTTTTTTCCACAAGCAAGCTAGTCAGTCAGTGAACTCTTACATATTTCCCAATGTCCTTCATATCGAATAGCATGTTGAAGGATTTGACATGGTGAGTGTCAACACCTCCAATAGGGGCTTCTTGCAACCACTTGTATCTGCCTGTGAAAAGTATGGCAAATCTTCACAACTGTAGCTTCTGGCTTCCTATTTAAGAAATTAAATTCTCATGCTTCACTGCAAGTAAGAAAAGAGTATTTAATGAGAGTCCAGTAGAAATCAAATACTTCCTGGACTGCAGAAGCCATGCTTTATTTTGGAAAAGTTACTTGCCACTTCTGGAAGAATTTGGACTTTTTACTTGCAGTTTCTTATTTCCTTAACCATTTTAAAGCCAGATGGCACACAGTGTAGTAGATACTAACAAAATATTCTCAAAGCTAAGGAAGGGGGCAGAGGGAAACTAAGGGGGAGGAGAAAGGTTACATGTCTTTTACAAAAAAGGAATTGCAACCGCTGGATCAAAAATCTGGCACACAAACCTCAAAACCTCAATGTTCTCCCAAGATCTCCATTAGAAGGTAGTTTCTGCCCTTTGCTAAGGGAATTCAAAATCTGTAATAATACTAAGGGCTAAAAGATTGCCCTTTTAGCTCTCCTAACATTAGGTATTATTAATGGATGCCTTTTGTGATTCTTTTGCACAAGGGCACTACAACAAATTCCAGTTCCTTACTCAAAGGGTTTTCACATCATTTAAGGAGGCCTGAGAGCTCAAAAATTCTCCTGAGAAATCTGTCTCCCAGGAAACATTTCATCCCAACAGTCCTTTCGAATAGGAAGGCAATATGAAGTACGTTTTCTTTCAATGGTAGGGCTTATGCTACTGTGCTTTTTAGGTGAAACACAACACAGAAAAACAAAAAGATCAGCAGCAGAAACTATGTGATCAAACAAATGAATGTCATTACACAGAGGTCCTTAGGTACCACAAGCCAGAACATCCAGTCATCACCTACTATACTGGAGGTAACTATACTATTTCTTAGGTGGTTTACAGTTTCACAATAAAGTTCCTCAAGAACTTAGCCTTTTGCTTCTGCATAGGCTGGGTCAAAGTAGTGGAAAATATGAAGTAACAAATAGTGACAAGGTTTATATCACAATTTCCCTCCTCAACTTCTATGAATAAAGCATTACTGCTTTAGCATGTAAAGGCAGGTAGAGAGCCAGGAATGCCTGAATACATACCTCGGTAACTCTTTGGTTAAATCTTACCTTTCCTACACTGGCAATCTCACACAGCATCATTCAGAGTTATTTGGACAGTCAGTTATTCCTCGCTCATATCAGCTAAGCGCTGAGAAAAGAAAAAAATATTCATGAGCAACAAAGAGCATCAACATACTGAGAGCCAGCTGACTCAATCTCTCCACAAAAGCTTCCCAATCCTGCTTGTAGGCATGGCAATAGAGGGAATTCCAGCTCTGAACTCTACTGGAGAACCTCTGAGGCTTTAAACACAATTGCTCAGCTCTGCTGCCTCCCAGAATAAAACATTTCATTTAGTATCCCTGTTTAAGCCTGCAGACATACTATTTGCATCACATGGTCAAAAATACTGAAACCAGCTGCCTGGTCTAAATGAATAAGCTTGTGTTATACTTGGTCTTGGGCCATTCCCTCCCCCAGAACCCTTGGTCTAGGGAACATTTCAATATCCTCTGTGGGGCCAAGCACTATTAAGAGTTAAGACTACAATGCACCTGCAAATTCAGTTGGATGAGCAAGTTGTAGTATCAGACCCTTCCATCAATAAATTCTGCTTCTGCAAATGATATTTCAGGCAGTCACTGGGAGACGGGTGACACAGTTGGTTTCACTGGCACAGAACAAAGGGTTTTATTTGTCAACAAATGGGTTTCATGATCCATCATTAACACTTGATTGATTGACCTAACACTTTGGCAGAATAATTTTTTATCATACTTTTCTACAGCAGAACGTATTTCAGGAACTATCTCACTCACTGATTCACTGGCAGAAGCTCTATTGGCAAAAGGCAGAATGTTTCTTTGCATTCTTTGCTGGTCAGCATGAGACTGTGTAGTAGATAACACGAGGGACTGTGTTATGGCTTTGCACATTACGTCTGTTTTTGTTATGATCAGATCTGTCCCTCCTCTTACCACAACAAAAACAAGTCTTACCTTGTTTTCTCATTTATCTAACATAATCCAGATCCTGAGAAATAAAAAATTAAACAACCAAAAGAAACACCCAGCCCAACCAACCATTCTATATCAAAATTTTAAATATTCACTTTTACAAATTTTCCATATTCCTTTGTGCAATAAATAAATTCAATCAAAAGAAAAACACACTAACTCACTGTGACAGATTGGACTCCATCTGTCAAGATTTCATGTTTGATATAGACTGGAAATTGTAGATAAAGGGGAAATATTCAGGTACCATTCTTTCAATGAATGTCCCAGAGGGAGATGAAGAGAATGATAAATTGGTTATGGTTACACCCTGAGCCAAGCCATTGGAAGCCTAATTAGAATCCAGAAGGATTGCAGCCAGGAAAGACAGATGCTGGAGAGAAGAGTAGTTGGGGGGAAATGATATTAGTTTCAACTGGGACAGAACAGATATACAAATGACCTTAACTGTTAGCCAGGAAAGAATATACTTTGTCTGCCTGGTTACAGAAGGGGTTCCTGTATATGCAGTAAAGGATATATTGGATACAGCTTAAGAAAAAATAGAGGAGGTTTGCTTAGGAAATATTCAAGAGAGGGAGGCGCATTCATCAACTCAGAACATTGCTGTGAAAATTAGAAATCTGGAAGTTTTGCTTTAGAAGACGGCCTCCTGCATGACTTTAACCAATTAATTTCATTTCCCTGAGTTTCCACATGTGTGCTAAGAGGTTGCAATGTGCTTTTCTGGGACAAACGAAATACATGAGCATGGAAAATGTCCAAATACTAACAGGGACTACAAAAATTTGGAGATATGCAGTGGCTTTTGCACTAAGAAGAAGAAAATATCTTCAGGTGACAGGACATGAACAAATATTAATTTCACCTAATCAAGACAAAACAAAGTACCCAACAAAGAATATTCATGCAAATTCACTCCAACTTACTGCAAACAGTCCAGTGACTAAAACTGACAGGCCAGCAGAGCTAACAGAGGGCACTTTGCTCCTCAGGGACTAGGAGGTGACCCTCTGACAGACGGCAATGCTGACAAGAGATAGAGGGCAAAACCAACTGATGGGCTGAGCTGACCGCTTGCACTTTGAGCTGTACAGTGAATGAATACAAGATTGGATTTTATTCACATGAAGCTGTTTCTCAGTTAGAAGCTCAGTAAATGCCAGGACTGCTGAAGGAATCAAAGATGAGAGACAGCGAAGTTCAGAGAAGGTCTTGAATATCTTGATGCCAATTTTCTCAGAGCTAAGATGGTGCCACTGTGGCCCAAACAAGAAAACCTGCATCATATATAACATCTAGCTTTCCCCTTAAGTTGTATAAAAAACAAAACAAAACAGGAATCATTTTAGCCAAGGTTTTAAGGGAAGAATAGACTCTGCTCTCTCAAAACAAAGGGAAGACTAATTATACGGAGCTAGCAGAAAGACTCGGAGTCTGTGATACCGGGTTCAGGAGAAGAAAAGCTGCCTGCAGGAAAGGTCACAAATATCTGTGACTACACCTCTGTAGTTTGATGTTTGGTCACACTTTGCCTTTGGCTCTATACGCCTGTTCAAAATCTCAGCCTTCGGTCACTAAAGCAGACTAGGAGCATGGGATTAAGTAAATCATCTTCCTGTGGTGAAGCAGTACTCCATCTCTGTAACACTTTCATTTCTCGTTCACTTACAAGCTCTAGTGCTTTTGCTTTACAAACATTCTTGCGAAGTTTTCTGCTTTATTAATCTTTGAAAACTACTTGCAAAATAAAAAAAGAAATATTTATTTTGGATTTATGAAAGAGCTATTAGTAACAGTGAAATTGTCCAAGCAATGCACTGCTGTAAATGAAATAAATTAGGTAAAAGCAGTACAGACTTCAGGAAGAAAGATATTTTCCTTGACAGGCATGAAAAGAGATACAGATATGTCCATACTTACAATATTATCTAAGATCAAAGAAAGACAAATGCTAGTGACAGTTAGTATGTTACATGCAGTAAGTTCGGTGGTTAAGACTTTCAGTTAAACTATGTCCAATCTTGTCCTGGGCATGGCAAGACAAATTCACTTCAGAATTGGGTATAATGTATGAGACCAACAGAGCAACTGTCAAACAGGACAATTACTATAATCTCTTCAGTAAACCACAGACATACAGAAATACCTTGCTTAAAGATACCTTATAAATGTGCTTCAAAATAATAGCAGAAAGAAATCTTCCAAGCTGTAATCTATATTTGCCTGGCCAGCAAATTACATAATTGAAATGTCGGTGCATTTACAGCATGTGAGGACTGGTTATATAGCACTATGGGGTTCTGTTATTATTGATCATTTTTATTGTACAAAGTGGTTTAATTTGATTACTGAAAAAAAAAAACAAACCCAAACCAACCCAAACTCCTACTAGCTGTGATACTGTACTGTAGTACCACTAACTGCCTAGCAAAGGAAACACAGAAGATAATACTTCTCTCCCTAATTTAGTATTTCTTCCTACTTAATTTGTTTTCCTGTTTCTGACCAATCAAACTAAGAAATGGACTGACACCTATAAAACTAATTACTTTTCTTCTTTTCACTCTCTCAAAGGCTAAGAAATAAACATCACAACAGCAACTCCAACAGTAATTGGTCTTCAGTGTCACTATGTGCCAACTAGCTTTGAGATGAAATACAAACTTCTATTTAACAAACATCAGCAGCAGAACTGAAAAGCCTTACCCTATCACAGATCTCTGTTAAGATGACACTGAGGTGCGCATTTTCAGTACGATGCACAGTGAGTTATAAAAATTACTTGCATTAATAACAACAGACATTGGACACATAATTATCGTAAGTAAAATCAACTTTTCTCTATATAATCACTCGCCAAAGACAGCACTGCTGGTATGATACGGATTAGAAGAGAATGAATATAGAGGCAGTGAATGAAAAGAGAATGAATATGCAGCTAGTGAATGAAAACAGTTCAGCAGTTTGTAAATTACTTTCTCAATATATATGATCTCCAAATTCCAGAAAAGGCCAGCCTAACTGTGCCCTTAGCTATGGAACTGAAGTTGCCAGTGAAATTTAAGCATGAAACTCCAGTTTGCCCTAGAGCTGTAACTGGTGTAACTGGGCGTCGGGCCTCTGAGCACGCCCAGAGCACTTAACCTGCCAGTTCCTCTGTTGGCCCAGGAGCCCCCAGGCCAGCCGCCTGCTTGGGTGAGCCAATGGATCACATCCAAACCAGGTGCTTGACTGAGCTCTGAACCACCTTCAGTGTAACGTAAGATTCCCTCCTGCAGCTTCTGCCGGGCCTAAAGAAATTTCCATGCTCTGATGTGTTAACACCCTTGGTGGAGAGTCTGGCCCTTCCAGAAACTTCCCACGGCAAAACTGATCAGATGGTACAGATGTTAGGCATTGCTGTAAACAGAGAAAGTGTTTCACAGACGCAGAAATGGTAAGACAGTCTTTTTTGTATACAGCTCATATAGTTAGATGTTTGTAATTTAAAATAATTAATAGCTACAGATCAAGCACATGCTGGATTAGTCATGTAGAGTTACTGGCCAGCTGGATAAAAGGATTCAGCAGAACAACAGTTTGGGGAGCCGAACATGTCATTGCAAGGACCCCTGCAACAGACTACTGTTACCACCAGACAGCAACCACCGCCCCTGTTCAAAAGATTCTATTCCTCATGCAAGCATTATCTTATGCCAAGATCCAAATAAATTTGCTTTTTTTTAATAAGCACTTGGTCCACAAGCATCTATGCAACAGAACCAGCAACTAGCAATCTGTGTAAAGGAGTTCTCATTTTTGAGCCTAAGGAATCTAGGTATTCCTGAGTATAATTGGAAGCATTACAATCCAGTAAGCATTAAAATAGCCAAAATGCAAAATACAGTTACATGGGGCACTAACTACTCTGTAGTAAGTGACCATATGCATTTTGTTCTCATGTAGTAAATGTAAATACATCACCTACTTTGAGCGATCATTATCTGCTATTTCATGTGGAGTAAAAGCATACACCAGAGCAACTACTACAGATTAGCTTTTGCTTTGTAAAACTACACCTTAGATTAACTGGTTCATGTAGCTAACTGATAAAACTCACTTGGCTCAACTGCTGTCTACAACCAAGGAGCTGAAGTAATTGAAACTGCAGGATGGTTCAGCACAGATACTTTAGTTCACATTGTGTTCTCACACACAATGGGTTCAAAGGCAGTAAGCTTCCTCTAATTTCTCTACTGCACTTTTTTTTAAAAAAAAAAAAAAAAAAGATTTTCTTTACTATTATATTTTATTATTGTCTTTGTTTTGACTATGTAACATTGCATAATCTGGATTTCTGAATTTTCCCATCTCATTGCAGATAGCAGTAGAAACTTACATCAATTTTTCCTCATGTCACTGGTATGTTACAGGCCAGTATGAAGTCTTCACTAGTAGATATTCAGATTATCTTAAAATCAATGCAACATAAGCAGCATCAAAGCAAAAAAAAAAAAAAAAAAAAAAAAAAAGTTAAGCACTGTAAAATAAAATTACGGTAAATAAGCTAGCATTACATGCTTGCCATTGCTCAATGATAAAATGCTAAGTATGTTGAAGTAACTGATGTATTCAGTAACCTGTGCCTCCCAGCATCATAACGCTAACTGAAAGCTGAACAGGAAATTTACATTATTCTTAAATAAAATAGTTTGCTGCTGCAGACCTGAGACTGCTGAAAAAAAACTGCTTGTGTATATATCAAAGAGAAAGTTCAAAAAACAAAGTAGATATGTACGAGTGACTAACCCTCCTGTGACCCACTATACAAAACACAATTTGCTATATGCTAAGGCACAAATTTATCTTTAACTTAGCTAGACATATCAAAAATGTTTCAAGTGGCACTCGTCCTTAATTAAGGCTAAACCAGTTTTCTTTTGTTCTTTATTCTTTTTTTTATTTATGTCTCATCAATATCTTTGCTATGTTGCTACGTTACTCTGCATTATTGACAAAGGAACTGGAGGTTTAAGTCTGCGAAAGTCACCTAGCTTTTGACAGTGGTAAGATTTAAGAATGACAATTTGGAGATCAAGGGGACTTTACTGCTGGCAGTGGAGGCATACAATTTTTGGATTTAGGTAGCTAAAGCAGCAGTCAGACCATAAGATTTGTCTCCTTGATTTTTAACACTGTATTTGAGAAAAAAAACATTAATACAGATCTCTCTGGGGTTTAGATCATAGAGGTGTATAGGGCATTCTCATACATTTCAATTTCTAGTGTCTTTTTAATGTTCCAGGCAGGATGTCTTCCAAACACAGATGAAAATCTCTTTTTGATATCCCTTACAACATATAGAATAAAACCAAGTACAGGACAGTGTGGCCTTGACTCTGAATTCAATTTCTTTTTTTTTTTTTTTTCCTGCATGGTTCAATGTTCATAACGAGACTCTTGCAATCCTTAGTCACGGATTACTTCATCTCCTTTCCAACATGTGCAGAATACTGCTAGCTGCTTTCCAGACACAATGATATAATTTCATCATTTTATAGGATGCCTGAATTTGCATCCAGTGCTTTAAAATATAACCATGGGCTTGGTTCTTTTGAGTTTCCTTAAGCTTAGCTTTCTAGCTCAGCATAACTTTTTGTCTTGCATGTTTATTCTCCGTTGTCTGCTCTTGTCAGACAGCAAACACTGATTTCCTTTTATTTCTCCCCAATCTTATCTACATTGCAGAGAGTTTTCATTCAAGTTACAGCACTTAATACATTAATCACTATTAATTTCTGTTTTAACAAAGGGAATGTTAAAGGGAATCATAAATAAATGTATAAGTGAGATGACTGGGAAACGATCCTGGCATATGAAAACAAGATAGTCTGGTCTCCTGATAGATTGCTGCATTTGTTTTCACTGAACTGCAGCATCATCTTGAGAAATATTGTGACTATCTTAAGCTCCATCAGCCTTCTGCATTAACAAGTAAGATAAGTCACCACCTATACAAACGCACAGTGAGAAACAAAGAGCTCAATTTGGGAAGCAGCAGCATGGGAGCCTGGTGTGTTTAAGTCTCCTGGTTACAGATGCCATTTAGGACTCAGTCACTGCTGGTATCAAGGAACAAATCTAGGAAACATAAAACTATCAGTGAAACCTACTAATTGAAGTGCAGTTTAAAGACCACGATTAATGATTAGGTGTATAATTGTTCACAACAACCATTCACAGGAGGAGAATACTGCCACACTAAGAGATGCACTGTGCATGATCAGCAAAATAAAACGTAAAATAAAAGACAGTTTTTGCTCCCTTCTAAAACCATCTTCAGTGTAAAACATTCTTGCTAGCCATTCATAACACAAAAGGGAGAAAGGTGAATAAAAAGAGAACCTGTGATTAACTCTTTGGCAGGAAAATATGGTATCAATTTACCAGCATTAATCTAGTCTACACTGTCCTTTTCTACAGCTATGGGATGTTTTGGGATTTCAGATTTGTTATATATTCTGTCTTCTGGACTTCTTAATACACCCGCAAATATTTGCTGGACAAAGGATGTTAAATACTTTCTTTGCCTGTGCTAGTGTGTTTGCCTCTTGTTTGCCCCTCTATCTTCTTTGCTGTTGTCTTCCATCACAACTAACTCTTGTAATTCCCTTCTTATTTCCTTTTTCCTCACTCTAATTTTTCCTAGTTTATTGTGCCTTATTTTCAGCTTACTTTCATGGCTGCCCAGCACTCTTCATGTCTCCACCAACTCCATTTTATACAATTTCAATCCCTGTTACTGAACTTCCTGGATAATCAGAGTAGCATAGCAAAATGACACAACTCAACTATAATTCCAAAGAAAATGTCTCCATTTTTTGAAGCTATTATACTGAAAAAATAAAAATAAAATGTTACTTAAAAGAAGAAGACAGAAGCAGAAAAAGAAAACAAAGGATTTCCTACCAGATGGAAAAAAAAGTCAATGCATCAGTGAGGTACAAAATACCTACTATTAGACCAGCTGGCATACAATATATTTAAAGACACCGCGCCTTGAAAGAGCATGTAGAAACAGACATATTACTGGGTTTTTTTGCAATAATAACACAGGGTTTAAGTCAGCGGTTTTTTTCCCCAAGTTTAGTAGCACAGTAGCACCATGCCCAACCATGCCAGTAGTCCTCCATTTTACTTTTGTGAAACCAGGCAACAGCAGATGTCTCCAAGGAAAGTTCACAGTGTTCAGACTGTTAAATGGCTCCATTTACACATTCCTTCCAGCCAACACTGGGGAGATGTTAAGTTGTTTTCTGAAGCAGAGTGCCCATATTTCTCCCAAATCAATGTAGAAAACACCAGACTAGATCTCAGGGTATGGGACTACTGTCAAGTCACATAAAAACTTAATGGCTAAAGAGAAGTCTCTACGCTTTTCCTTGCCTCAGTCTTGCACTGCTTAAGTAGTGAGAAAATATATTTCCTGTAAAATACTTTTCTATAACAGGATTAATCATACTGTAGAAATACTAGACATTTTGTGAGGTGGAAATGCAGATGTTGTCATTACCCTGTAAGTGTCAACTTCCCTTCTTGAAACTGAAGAAACAGTCCCCTTTTTTTTTTTCTGGCAGCAGTGAATTCAATACATTCACTTGGAATGGTAAAGAAGTTACTTTCGTTCATATATTCATTCAAATTGATCGGATGCCTTATTTTGTGAGAAAGAGTGAACAAAGCCCTAAACAAATGAACTAATCTACCTAGGTACACCATTATTGTGATTTCTTTTATTGTGCCCCTTCTTATTCATTCTTTCTGTAAGATAAGCAGTTCCAGTCTTTGCATCTCACTGCATATGAAATTTTTTCAAAGGCCCTAGTTACCCACTCTTGATAACAAAATTCTAGCTTAGTTTATTGGTTTATATTAACGCTACACAAAATTATTGACTTGCTTAAAATCAGTTGTCTTCAACTCTCTGAAGAAAATTAGTAAAATAGTACTTATTCATATGTCCAAGACAAAGTTTATAGTTGATGTTTCTCACCAGAGACATCAAGAGAATTGTATTTCATTCTAAAGTAAATTGTAGGGCCCTGGACTATTCTTGGACTGACAGCTTACTAGGCAAAGCTAGGCTCCTCAGCAGCATTAGGCATCAGCTATCTACAGACTCCTTTTCACAATTTCTATCATATACTGTCCTGGGGAAACAGGCAGAGTCAAATATGTTCAAAGGGGGTTTTTAAATAGAACTTACCTGATTATTACTTTCAACAGAACATGTAAACTTTTCTAAAAGACTTCTGAAGTCCTTTGAGAAAATCAAAGTTGTGGTTTTGAAGCCGTTATAGACAGAAAGTGGAGCTGACATGAGCTGCTCAAGAAAGCAGCAAAGTAACTGACAATAAACCTCTCAAAAACAATTTCATTCACTAAATGAGATTTTTTGGAACACTCCTGAACTGTAAATAATATAAAGGTTAGTGCTCAAAGATCAGAATAAGTTAAAGGATAATTTCTTTTCTGTGTGTTTTGCCAAACACAGAAATCCAATTTCCAGCTACTTTTTCCATTACCTGAAATAAATATTAGGGTCTGATCACACATTTAATAAGAATATGCACAACTTTCTCGAAATTTCATCAGGAGAAAGAAGGATATAGGCAGTATAGACAAACAATTCACAGAAATGAAGCACTTAGGCTTTGGGAAAAAAAATGTTTTCCATATTAGAATAAAAACCCTTTTAGAGTGGCGTTAAGGGAAAATCATCTTCTGTAGTTTCTTCGACATTTTTCTTTGTTCTGATTTGACAGATTTACTTAGTCTTTTGACAAAATTTATTTCAGCAGTACTGTTCACGTGTGTAACTGTTTAAAACGTGTATTCGATTAGTAAGCTCAGTTACTGAAACACAGACTCAATAAATCCAAAAGATTATTTCCCAAAAGTTGGGAGTAGTTGTAACAAAAACTACGGACACTTTTTGGAACGACAGACACCTAGCATGGCATATACAAGACTGCAGAAGTGTGAAAGTCCACCTCAGGCTGTGGCAGAATTCTTCGGCTGTTCAGTAAGGAAACAGTTCTTCAATAGAGAGGATTAGTGACAACTCTGATTTGCTTTCTATTTGGGGCCTTCTTCATGGGTTGTATGCCCTTTAGTTCATACTGTAAGGCCTTGCTGTGACCTAAATCAGGTTCCAAAAGAAAACACAGCAAATCCCTGATGAAGTTTAGAGCAAAATCCTGCAGAAATTGTTCCAGCCCAAATGAGGGAATGTCATGCCACAGCCCGAGCACGGGAATACTGCAAAGGCAAGACAAGGGATTCTTAAGCTACTGCAGATGTGCGGTGCTTTGTCTTGTGGTGTGTCCTTAGAGTTGAGCTCCAAGTCTCAGTAATAAAACTGAGAAACTTATTTTTAAGAAAATATTTTTGTATTTATTTGCAATTAATTGAAATTTTAAATAGTTTGCAGTGAAAAGCTGGATCAATTATAAACCCTAAGAAAACTGAACTATATCCACAAACCCAACAAGCAGAAAGTCTCCTTGCCCTTTAGACCAGTTACACAAAAAGTTGCAATGATACAAAGGAAAACAGCTCAGCTCTTAGAGTATTTACTCTGGCAGAATTATTCTACTCTCCCTTGGTTAATACCGCCATTTGTTAATATAGCACATAATTTGATTTAAAAGTGAGACCAATTCAGAGATCTCATGTCTTGCTATCTATATGCATTTTCTTTACATAGTGATTGAATAACTTATAACTCCTTGGAAATGCACATTACAGTGAAATAAAATATTTAGTCAGTTTATTACCATTACGAAATGTACTGTTACAGTATAAATCTTTAAAAAGCGTGTCAGGACCTACCTAAGCTTTGTGACGGATTGAACATTAAGGCTTGCCCTGGCCTAGGGAAAATCTAATTTCCCAATATTATGACAGCTATACAATGTGTAAATGCTGAAGTCACTGATTACATTTAAGTCAAATATTTATTTACCAACTGACAAACGGTTAGTCCTGGCAAGATATACAAAACCTGATGCTAATTAAGGGGACAGTTTTCCCCTGATGGCATCTAACACTCCATAATGCAGTTCTTCAGAAAAAGCCTCCACAGTGATTTCAAAGATTCCCCACACACCCCGAATACAGAATAACTACTTCCATTTCATGCACCTAAAATTTCATGGCACTATTAAGAAAAATGTTCTTCACCTTACCTCTTACTTTTCTTTATCACTGTTAAAAAAATGTGTTAACTAGCTAACATAATTGTAATAGTTTGGACATATCAAAGTATGAAGCATAATTGCATTATATTACTACTCCAGTCTGCCAGAAAACATCACTCACCTTGTTTGATGAAGATGCAAGGATATTGGCATGATACTAAGAGGAAAATAGACAAACCCATGGCAGATAGTTTCTGTGAAAGCAGCACTTCAAGATAATTAAAGTATTCATAGTTTGTACGGGAGACAGGCAACTGAAGCCCAGGTTTTGTGATCATGAGAAACTGAAGGACCAAACCACCATTTAAAGGCTGAGAATTCAGTACTAGATAAAAAAAAATCTCATTCTCCTGTGAGTTCTATGTTCTTCCTTCTATGCCCCTCCCTTTAAAATAATAATCAGGGAACCATTTTAAGAACTTTGAGGAATTTATGATGTTTTTTTCCCCTTCTTTCCTTTTTGATCCTTTACAACACATTTTCAAACCTACAATCTCTCTCAAATATTACCTAAAAGAACAGTCTAATCGGGAAAAATTAGATAGCAAAGACTGGTTTCTTCATGCTGAAATCAGTCTTGAAAATGAAACTGAAGTTCCTAACGAGTTTATGTCTTCCTGAATTGAAACTGTTCATGAAAATTTTTTAAACAGGTAGTAAAGTTTTTCCTTTAAAATTGAAGTTGAGTTTCACATGTGAAAAAGAGGCAGGCAGACAAAGCATTCAGACACCCAATTGTCTAACTACCAGCAACAACAAAAGTTAATGAGGGAAAAAGCATGCTAAAAAAAAGACCAAAACAGACAGGAAGATGATAAAAAGAAATGAAGTTCAGGAAATACATCTGGACAAAAAACCCCCAGGGGAATGTATGAAGTAAAGAAAATCAGAATACAGGGAGAGGTTAGGGTATGGAATAATTAATACTGAGATGTATCTATCACACTATAGGCAGAGATTTGGGAGTTACTGTTTTCACTCAGTTTCATTAAGGAATTAATACACACAATATGAGTTTCATAACATACCTCCTGGTATAATATACTGATATGCTGTTTGTGTGACGTGTTCATTCAAACATCCATCTTCTTTCAGCTAAAACAGACTGATTAAACTTTAAACAGAGAAGACATGAGTTAAGATGGGTTTATTTGCTACTCACATATGGCTTCTGTCATTGTTGCACACGACATTAGAACAGAAAGAAAGGGCAATTGTCTAGACCCTGCTGAATCACTTGGAGTCCTACATATGGTTTCTATAAATCTTTCGTTTTCTCAAAAACCTGTTCTTTTTTCCACCTTCCCCTCAATCTATAAAACTCTCTTAAGTCTCACCACAAAACTCATTTGTGAAATTAGAGTCTGGTTCTGCAAACATTTGCCCACATATGCATATAAAACTTTAGGCTACATCTTCTTAATGACTTCAATCTGACTCAAATAATTAAAGCTCATAGCATATGCAAGCTGTCTTAATTCAGGATAGAAAGTAACTGCCTTCCATGTTGCAGTAGATGAGGACTCTGTGATCTGATGCATGGTAATGCTGAAATTCAAAGGCAACCTCAACATCTGACGCTCACCTGAGGTAGAATAGCCTCAGGCAATGCACAGATAAGTGAAATCAGCCAGAAAGGAAGACAAGGCATGTGATCAGAGGCATGCTTTCCCCCTAAAATAATAAAGCATAAAATAGTCCCAGTTACAAACCAAAAACAGTAAACATTTTTCTTTTGAGGTCTCAGATACTTGGGCTTAACAAGTGCAGATACAACTTTACAGCTTAAGGGGATACCTACTCTGAGTAACTTCCTTTCCAGACAATGGTGCACCAACTTATAATCCATGTTAAAATACATACATACATGCACCAGTATACACGAACACTCACCAGTGTGATCTTATATGCAAATAATAAAATAACCTGGCTAGACTGGTTTACTGTGAAATCTGTATCTGTGATTTCCTTAAGAAAAATCCTGACTTCTATTTCTGATTCTTTTCTTTTTTTCCCTTAAAGAAAACAACAGAAAAAGGTAGAAAGGAAGACAAATCCTTTGCATTAAAGTAGTCACCAGCACTAGACACTAATGCCCCCTAACCACTAAAACTATTAAACAAGTATTATTTCATATCAATGATCAGTGGTATATCTAGAATAGGCATTTTACCAGGTATCAGCTAACTTACTTTCACTAATGTAGAGAAGTTTATCATAATACACAGCAGTATCCATCATAGTTAATTTTACTTCATTCCACAAACATCCTAGCAATAGAAAGCTGCCTGAAAGTAATGAATGTTTTCACATGCTTCTTGTGTTTGTTTAAGGTGAGGTGACTGAAACAAAGATTATATAAGAGAAATACCAGTTTCACAAACGAGAAAGCAAGTCTCTCAAAGCAATGTAATTGCAATCATTCTTTAGTTTCTAGTAGGTGTATCTGCTACCCATTAGGAAAAGGCCTTCCCCTCCAGGTCACTTGTGTAGGAAGGAAAATATCAGGTTGCTATTAAAGCAAGGTAATAGATATCCAGTGGGTATTAGTGGGTTGGGGTGCCCTTTTTATTATCTCTGTGTGACATCTGGAGCTCATAAATTTATTTTTCTGTCTTTTCCATCTAATGCATATTACCTATATTATTAATAAAAATAAGCATACAATTAATCTATTGAGCAAAGAAGTTTACTAGCAATAATGACCCATTTTTAGTACCTAAATAATACTGTGTTTTCCAAGTATGATGAGAAGAGACTGTAAGGAGGTACCTTTTCTCCTTAATAAGAACTTACATATTAAATTATGAGACAAAATGTTTGAACTGTGCAAGGCAGGACTTCTATTCCTCTAGGAAAACCGGTATTAAAAAGTCACTGACCTTTTCTTTACAGACAACATTAATAACTCACCAAAGTTATTGCTTACAAATACATAGTGTCCAATGTGCACTGGTTTTAATCATATCTTAGGGAAACGATCCACTTATCAGGCACCACGATCAGTAGTATCATGTATTCATATGAATAATTTGATTAATAATCTCTTATCAGTTTGGTGTGGTTTTTCTTTTACATTAGATGTTTTTTTGAAAGAATATGCATTAGTTGAAGCTTCTTCAAATACAGAAGATAGGTTTGCATTTGTAGAACCAGAACCATTGATTATTTTTTTTTGGTGTAAAAATAAAATGAGGTGCTTTATAAGAGAATGAAGACTTAACGATACTTTATGAGAGTGTCTTTCTAAATTAACACGAGCTACGCTGTACTCCAGAACTTAGCTGAATTCCGTATTGCAAGAAAATCACTCTGTATCCATAACCAGACACAAAGACTTTCAATTAATTTCTGCTAGTTGATTAGCTGAACAATACAATCCCCATGGAGGATACTCAGCTGATATTATAGCCAATGTACAATTGAACTCATAGTAAGATATTAAGCACTGAACCAGGGATCCTTCAATCTTAGTTGTGCTGGTGTGGGCATTCAATGCATATGTTGGATAAATACTGCTCAGAGCTATCTCTATATGGCCATTTAAAATACAGTGAACGACTGAGAGATAGGCCGGTCAAATATTACAAGGACATGCTCAAGGCAAATTTTTGAGCTGTGTGGCATTAATTCCACAACATGGACAGCAGAGCTGAAGACTGTCTGCAGGGGCAGAGATTATAGACTGAATCTGTCAAAGTTCATGAGCAAAAATGTATTGACACTGCCTGTCACTATAGATGCCAGAAAAAAAGTGGGCGCTGTGGATGAAGGAAATACTTCTGTACCCACTATGTTGCAGTTTCTCAATCAAAGACACATCAAAGGCAGAATTTTTTATACAAGATGGATATAAGACTCCATTCTTTCCTACTTCTACGCACCATCAAAATATAATTATAAAATGAACTGGACCACATTCAGTCATGTTGCAATTCCTCTGAAGGTATTTCTGGGAGAAAATCTAATCCACTAACATAAGTCTGCAGCATTTTGATACCTTTTAATTAAACAAACTGGATTTCCCTTCATCTTATCTGTACTGCTTGAAAAATATCAGGTTTTAAAAAAAGATTATTACTATTACGCATGGACTAGTATTGATTAGATGTGTCAGGGAAAGAAACTCAAATTGTTGATCCTGGCTAGAATCGAATTAGTCTTTTCCTAAACAAGAAGTTGCCTTGAAATCTCATAAAACGGATTCTAGGAAAACATTTACACTGTAGGCCTGTTTTCAAATACTAACATAGTTGAAAGTGAAATTGAATGTTCATTTCCTGTCTTTTCTAGATAGCTGTATAAAGACTACTCTGCTCAGAATCTGCCAGCAGAGCACAGGGCAGGAAAGCAAATGTTCGTATCTTGCCAAATAGCCCACCAACGTCTGAGCCGTTCAGATTGCTGCTTTAAATTCCATTTAAGGTAAAAATCCATATGAGTTAACTAATTTTCTGTCAAACATTAGCCATTCTTGTGCAGCCTCTGGCAAATTTCTACTTACACAAGTTTTAACATAAAGATGCTTCCACCTGCACTGAGCAGGTAGAGCTAGAGCCAAAGCTTTAACATCTCTTTCAATTGATTTTGCTCACACATCCTCTATGCACATATTCCTAATTCCATTTACTATACTTGTCCTTGCATATGTTTTTGCATTATTCAGCAGCAAATTCAGTCCTCGGGCATAAACAAACAGATCACATATGTTTCATTAGCTACAGAAAGGTCTAATTGCAGTAAGTAGAGACACAGAAGTAAGAAATTCCAAAATTTAAGGATCTGTCAGAATTGTTACTACAGTCACAAGACAAACTGCATATACTTGATACAAACGTCATAATATAAATAATTTAATAGATCCAAATGCAACAAAAAACCAAAAGGAAAATAGAAAGGAATAAATATTACAGCATTAGCATCCCATGGAAAAATACATCCAGATATAAACTGGCCAAACACAATTACAATTTCAGTTTCTCAATGGGGAGCATGGGTTTAAGACCCTCCTCCCATACAACAGAAACAGTTGCGATTTTACATTAATGAAGAAACAAGTAAAACCCACGGAATATAAAACTGAATTCCACAGAATTCCATATTTTACAGAAGAGGAGGGGATGATGACATAAGTAACAGTTAACAGTTTGCTTTTCTGTTCCCAGTGTAATGTAATTATTCTTGATGTTCATTTAAACCTGTTATATCTTAAAAATACTTGTGTACTTAACACTACCTCCAGGTTCTCACACTTATTTCAAGTTGCTTGAACTTTTTCAGTTCGGCTATGAATTATAGGTAGTAATACCAAGCTATTAAAAACCCTAGAAGATATCTAAGCTTTTAATGAACTTACAGGATAGGGGCTGGGGGGATAAAAAAAAAAATCTGTTTCTGTAATGAAGCCGCAGATCTGCAAATGGCATTAAATATGAGAAGTTCAAAGAATACCCTAGATTAGTATTTCCTGTGTTAATTCTGCAACTTTAGCTTGCCAAGTTAAGAAACTAGCCAGCAAGAACAAAAAAAACACAACCAGCTTTCAAAGAAAACAACATTATTCCTACCTTATCAAAAAGAGACAAGTATAGCCACCAAATATTTATAAGTCTGACTGTCTCTGAAAGAGACTTACATAAAAAACAGTGGCCCAATTCCAGCCATAACCTTTTTTTTTTTTAAATGAAAAGAAGGTTTATTACCTTACAGTCTCTAGTATTAACAAGAGGTAGATGCATCTCCTGCAAAATCAGAAAGAAAAGCTTCTCTGCGTGTGTATAAACACACACATATATATATATGTATATAGAAAATGTATATATGCCTACTTACATGTACATAAATACAGATAGAGGGATATAAATATATATATATATGCGTTGAAATACATGGCACAGCTAACTTAAACAGAAGTAAAACATCAAAACTGACTACCATTTACTCCAATTAATAACTGTAATGTTTGGACAACGTCTTATGTCTGTTATACGAACTGACACATATTAAGTCAGTATCAGTAGTTCTCATAGATCTACAAAGTTCAATCATTTTTTCACTGTTTTGCTAGGTCATGAGTAAGAAATGCAGCAAATGTTGCACTTCTTCACTCATCTTAAACTGCAATGCTTTTTATCCTTAAATCATCACAAAGCCCTTTTGTAAGCAGCACTGCAGAGGTACTTCCACAGCTGCAGACTGTACTCACAGCTTTGGACTTGTGATGTGCACTGGCTTGTTACAATGACTCATTCTTGCATTTTCAAAGCTATGTACATATGTTGAAGTGTTTCAGTCTTCTTGCACAACTCATGCCTCTGTTATACAGTCCTTAACTTTGCCTGAGAGCATCAAATAAGTAAGTGGTAAGCCACTTTGAACTCACTTTATTACTTAACTACATCTCCACGAATAAATTACTGAGGTATAGCATCTTATGTGATCTTAGGTATTGTATTTATGGATGACTTTTCAAACATATATATAGTGGCTTATGAGCACAAGTTGCACTGAAGATAAAAGGACCTGCACTGCTATGACACTAAACGCTGTTGAAGTTCACACCTCATTCTGTCTCAACTTCATATCACTACAAAACAAATTCTAAAAGGAGTTTCGTGAGAGATGAGCATTGGTTCAATTACCATTTCTCATTAAAGTTGAAGTTGAGATGGAGTGCGATACAACTACAAAGAGTAAAAAGGTAAACTCAGATTAAGACAAATGGGAGTCAAGCACTTTACCAGATATCTTCTTATAATTAAGAAAATATCAGAACCTCCGTCCTAAATTTGTTCTGTTGAGGTTAATAAAACAGATCATTGTTTCCAAGACTAAGGCATGTTAGAATTTTTATTAGGCACTGCCTTCTAACAAATGAGAAATACAAGAGCAAAACTGTTATTTGAATGTCACTGATTCTTCAGGTTTAATACATCTAATTTCCTTTTTCTCTTAGCAATGCTAGCTAGTTGAGCTGTCTGCAGAATTACACAGTGCTCAGGCACAAACACAGAAGAGCCAGTGGTTTGCAATTGAAATGAAATTTCATAAATCAAGGGAATACAATATTCTCTGTTAGCAGAAAGCTGGCTCTGCACTGTTTTGAAGGCATATTTTAAAGAACATTTTAATACAAGCAGAAAATTATTTTATCAGTAGTGTTAGCATCAGTTATTCCTTTATATATTATTGGTGTCTTTTCATATCTTGCACATAAAAATATATAGTCCTTCCCTCTTTCAACGTCCTATCTATATGTATTAAAGACTTTATCCAACAGTTTTACTTTCTGAAAATCTTCCTTATTTGATTGTGCCATTTTGCTGTTCATTTCCTTCATGCAAAGACTCTAGTTTTATTTTTAGTGTCTTATATAATTGTTCACTAATGCCTTATTAAAGCTGAACACCTGTAGCTTCAGTTATCTTATAAATGAGTTAACAAGGAAAAACACGCCCCAGGGAAGTTTGTTTTATACAAATCTGAACCAGGGGAATTAAAACATTTTATCTGTTCTTTGGTTCCAGCATTTCAAGCTGTTATTCATGCTTTTTGGCAATGAGGAAAAAATCAGATTAACACAAAAAAGAATGAACAAGGCAAAATGAATTCTTCTATAGGAAGCCTCTGCAAAAGCTCATCACTTTGGACATGTTACTCCTGAACAGAGATGATGAAAGTGTCCATTTCAGAGCCTTGGCACTCTGCTCTGCAAACAGACAGCGAGTGCTATCATCCGAGAAGCATTTCAGATTACCATAAGATTATTTGCTCACAGTTGTTCATTCTGACTTTAAATTACTGATGCAGGCACTAGCAACAGCTTTCTTTGCTGCCCCTAAAAAGCCTTTATTAGCAGGAACATTGCTAGGCTCCATAGCTAGCAGCAACCAGCTAGCAGGTTATTTGTATGACACAGTTTTGCACTGGGTTAGATAAGCAGTCCTACTTGCAGCTGAGCCTACTAGCCACCCCAAGCATCTCATTGCCCTCACCCCTCTCCCACAGTAGAACTGCCACTCCTCCAAATTCACCCGCACAGCTGTGTACATCCCAGCTAGGGAACAGCCACACGTGCTGCTACACCAGCACAGCTGAATGGGAGCAGAGAGAAAGGGAACCCACTTCCAGGGCAGGGCAGAGACAGAGCAGTGACGAACAGCTGTAAAGCGGTAATATTTTCACCCAGCTCAGAACCTCACACTGACTCCAGTCTTAGTGTAAGTAATGAAGTTTGCTACTTGTACTGGCACAAACGTCTCCTCCTTGAATCCACAGTAAGTCAGAGGACAGACTATGGTAATGGGACACCCTACACGGGATGCCATTTACAAGATTAGCTATTCTGACAGCAGTTTGTCCTTGACTGAAATGGAAGCAAATCCCCAATATAAACAAGATCTCAAAGAATATATGTGGACAGAAGCCAAAGAGCAAGGACAAGTTTCCAGCACCCTCGAATCTATTGCTTTAATTTGTCTACACAGCTATATAAAACTAGCAATTTATCTTGTCTTTTTCGGAACAGCCTTTTATAAAGCAAATCAAATATTCTCACAAGTGTGATTCTTAGTATCTTTTCTGAATGGGAAGCTCAGGTCTTCTTAGTATCATTTGATAGTGTTCAATGTAATCGGCCCCTGGCTGATGTCTTCATTTCTTTCATGCATTTTCAGATTCACACCAATACTGAAATCTGGTCCAAGCCCCGTCCTCTTAAGTGAAAGAGCTTGCAACATAATCCTCGAGGGAGATAAAGCAAATGATCCAAAGTGGGGATGACCTGAACTTAAAAGTTCCCAGTAACACCGTGCATCTCTTTCCACATTCCACACTGCTGGATGCACCTGCTGTGCTGTAACTGTATTTAAAAGTCTGAAAGAGGAAAGAGGTCTAGGTTTGTGCATATGTACTAGATCTGTAATACACAGTTCACAATAAAAATACAAAAAACAATTTCACCAGATGAGCACTGAAGTAATTAAAGCCTATCAAGTTGACCCTTATTGCGCTTACACCATTGGTAGCATATATTCTTTCAGACAGAACTCCATTGAATTCCCATTACCTTAACTGAAAGCATAATAATGCAGAGCCACTGTTCTAAATATGGTTCTCTGAGTTTTTTCATGACTGATCACAAAATAGACTTATTGGAATACTGTAAAACAATTCTTTGTTTATTTATGGGTATGAAAATAAAGCCCTTAGTCACAATATGTCAGATTTTACAAAGTATCACAAAACCCAGAATATATGCCCAGTTTAAACACTGTAAAATAAAGATGACTCGCTTCAAATGATGGCCTAAGGGCCTGCATGTTGTAAAGCTGACATATTTGAGTTCTAGGAAAACCAAAGTGTCCCAAGCTAATTAAATCCATTCATCTTGGACTTTAAAGTTTCAGAGAGATCTGTAATGAAAATTTATTTCAATTTCTTTCTATTACTTATTTAATTTCTCTATATAGCTCTGCTGAATGACCAGATGTTTGGAAAATCCTGGCTCTGGTAACTACGATGGTTTTTGTGCTGCTGAGGGCTCTGTGTTTTAACAAAAAGAACCACGATTCTCCAACAGACTCTATCTTAAGGACACAATGATCCCACATGAATCTGACAAAAAGCATCTCTATAAATTTATACTGGTAAGATTAGGTGCAGAGTCCTAACTGAACCTGTACCAGAGTATACATAGCCTCCCCTACTTTCCCAATGCCCCATTTTGGGGTTGCTACATAGCACCCCTGCCATGAGACTAAATGTAAACCACTGAAGGACAGATCTACACAAGTCGTTATAGGCATCTAGAGTGGAACTGAATTCAGGAAAGAGATGTTCAAGTACTCTACCTGCTCCAAGGTTTTCACTAGCGATGCATGATCTGATCAGTCTTGGAAGGGCTGACAGGTGCCCCACAGCTTCACCCATCTGAGGTGCTCCTGTGCCGTTCTCCCTTCAACTAGTTGTGGTTCCCGCTCTGGAATCAGGAGGACAACAGCCTGGGGAGCCGTTGCTCCATGCATTTCTCTGTTGGCATCAGAAATCCTGTAAACCTTGAAACTAGTGGTTGAATCCAGGACTCTTGGGGTTTCCCTGCTGCAGAGCTGGAAGCCTGGAAGTTCTGGGCTGGGTTCCCAGGTCCTGTAGTGCTTAGGCAGTCTGGATGGCAGAGCAGCCATAAGGCACAGATCCTGAGAGCCCTGCATCTGCTCAGGGAAATTGATATTCGGGTAGAAACACAGAAACTGAAACACACAAAAAACAGTTTTACAGAGCAGCTGGGGTATGGAGTGAGCGCATATTGTTTGGACGTATTACATTCTATTCCCCGAGTTTGGGGGATTGGGGTGTTTTTGTTGTTAGCTTTTCTTTTTTTTTTTTTTCCCCAATACCTCATTCAAAAGAAACAGAAACATCAAAACGTTTCAGGTTGGCCTCTGAGCAAAATCTCCCCTTTTCTTAAAATACCCAAAACACAACTCACAAGAGGAAAAAGTCATAATGGATCTGATAAAGAAAAGATGAGAGAAAGTGGAAACAACAGTCACCAGTTCAGAGAAAAGCCCTCAAAAAAACTATGACATGAGACCTGTGGTCACTAAAGTTAAAGAACAGCTAAGAGGACAAGAAGACATTAGTACTACCTAGCAAAAGTAGCATAGGAATATGCATCTGTGACTGGATTCTGTAACCCACAGTTATTAATCATCAATTTATCTAGGCTTCACCCACTGCACTTGGATGCAGGTCAAAAACCCTGCAGGACATTAAGAAAGCCCAGAGACGCATCTACATAAGCACCAGCGACAGTTTCTTTCCTAAGTTACTTCTCCTTCTAATTCAGGTATACCAGGAATTATTACAATTGCAATCTGTCCATCTCTCATCACATTTAATTTGATGTCTGTAGCCTCCTTCCTACGAAAAGATAAAAAAAAAAAAAGTAAGTAGGCATATTTAAGCAAGAACACACCATTTTCCCAGACCTATCTATTTTTTACCCATTTGTTTTTGTCTTAATCACTATTTGGGACTACAGTCTTAATCATACTTTCCTATATTATGTAAATGTTGAATGACAAATAGGTACAGAACTGAAATGTAGATCAAATTTGTTGAACTCTCTTCAATAATGACAGATGGGGATTGTCTTTTTCGTTGTTGTGACAAATTTTTACAGCTGTGACTCTGACTTGACTATTATCATCTACTTAATGAATCAGTGAAATTCCAGGCAAATGAAGCTCCAACTCAAAGGTCAGAAGTGGTTATCACTAGTGTATTTCATGCTGCCTAGCATTTTAATTAGTTAAGTAGCTCTGTACATATGTATAGCTTTTATTTGTAATTTATTCATGGTTTTACATTAATCACTGACATCCTGACACCTAATTAGTAAAGAGGACAAACACTCACAGGTAACGTGGCGTGAGAACTACCATACGTATTTTAATAATCGAAGTTGAGACAGCAAGCCAAAAAGAACATCAGGGCTTCAAAATAAAGAGCAACAGCTAGTATTTAATTAGTTTCATCTGTACATACTCTATTCCATTTCGCTACAGACAGTTCAGGTTCAGTCCAAGTAAAACAGAAATTAAAGAAAAAAATATTTCAAAAATACTTTATAGCAATGCTACAAAATTTCATTAATATATGAATACTCTAACTTATTATTTATGCCTTGGAAAATACTATGGAATTCTATCATTAAGTTCTCTGGAGAAATTACTGACATAATTTTTGGGTCCATAAGCATTGCTGCCATCCACACACTAGCCACAATCTGCAGATTTGAATGCCAGAATTTGGAAGATCCCTAAGAACTAGGGCCTCTCCTTTATTCAGAAGACGTTTCAGGGTAGAACTTATTTAAGTAGAAATTAATTTCATGCTAAATGATTTTTTTGTTTGCTGTCAAGGAAATTTACCTGGAAAATGTATTTTCAATATTTTTTTGTGATATTTTGTTTTGACATGAAGTTTTTCTTTTAATTTAAAAAAAAATAATTAAACTTGAGCCAAAATATTTTCCCTTTTTTACATGTCAACTGCTCCACCCTTTTCAAGGTTCCGGTCATATTGGACCATTCCTGTCTGATATTGCTTCAGCTAAGGAACCAAAAGAATCAGTTGTTCACAGAGTTCTACTCTTCTGTAACTTACATACAAGGTTTTGTTTCCCTGGCAGACAGCTGTAAGCTCTAAAAAGACTATCATGGGTTTTTCAGCTAGCGGGATCACTGCGATACATTGACCTGGGATCTTCTTCTAAACGCTCGACGTTACAGACTTCATTTACTGTTATATCAAGAACATATAAATTGAAAGGTAATCATCTGATTGCTGTATTTCATGAAATAAAAATCCTGATATCATGCAGATAACTCCTTTTTTGATAGCGAATTTAACAGGAAATTGTTCTTTTATTTGGATCACTTATAATAGCACTGTTTCTTAGCAACAGCATGTGGTAGAAAACTTAGATATACAAGAAGCAACAAACACTCCATACACTGGAACAGTGAAAACTGGAAAGAAATAGCAAAATCGGATTGAGTTAGTTGGATTGTTTCTCTCTCAGACACACACACATATCGGTACTATTTGGGAAGCCACTAACCCCAGATCTAAGCCTTTCCTCTTTTGGTTGAGACACAGTACACTGCGTAAAATATTTCATTTTAAGTCAGGAGGCAGAAGTGCAGCTTCAAGTAGCTGAAGGGAAGGAGGAGGAAGATGATTAAAAAAGTACTGTCCCATAACGACAAAGGAAATGGCAACCCTAAAACTTCTAGTTGTATTTTCAAGTAATTGAAATGCTTCTCCTGCATACACGTTGATACAGTCCATTTTGATCAAGATTTAATCCTTGGACTGAAATGGTGAATTATACAATAATAATCATAATAATGTCTTATCAGGAGCAGAGTAGTAAGCACTCTAATAAAAGACAAAAATTATTGCTCCCTTCTTCCTCTTCTGCAGCAAACAACTTCAGACATAGAAAACAGATACAGCTTTCCACAAGTCACTTACAAAATCACGGCTAGAGCCAGAAAGTCCAGATCAAGGCCTGCTCTAACATTTAACCTTTGTCTTCATTTTTTTCCCAAATCACTTGCCCACGTCCTCAGAGGTTTTTCCATAAGAAGCATGGAAGGTGGATAATGTTGTGCTGCCCTGGAATTGAAATTTTTATTTTTATGGCAACAACTAAGCCAAATAATTTTATGGTATTACTTACCACATGATCACAAAAGAGCACTTCTCCAAACAGTGAAAAAACCCCATAATGAGAAGAACATAAACAATTACATACCTTGTGACTGCTGTGACTGAGTTACTTCAATATGTAAAGGGTTTGGGGAAAAAAAAAATTGTCAATTATGCTAAATTATTTATAATGTTTACTCAAAACAAGGTAAACTCTCTAAGTTGTACCACTCTTAGGTTGGCATTTTGTGCATTTTAGCCACCTGTTTTAGTAAGGGTAAGTTTTGACATTGGAAAGCACCCTCACATCTGCCTTTTTTCTGATGGCATTTATTCTTCTTTTTCTCAGCAGCTCACGCCAGACTCCAGTGGCGCAGAATGATTGGAAATTTTTTCTCCTCCTGTGAACAACAAGTGAACCATCCATCTTAAACAGCAAAGAGTATCACCACTCCCTTCCAGAAAACTGAAACAGACAGGTAGCAATTTAACATGTTCTGATCAAGATATTTAGTTGCGGATGGTGGGGAACATGCAAATGGTCGGATATGACTGTTTGTGGATCTATGTTTACACAATATTATGTAAACTAAAGCTAATCTGAATAGCCATATGATCCAGCTTTTCCTATGGACAGTCTGAAAATCCATGAAATATTATTTTTGCTTCAGCAAACAAAGGCGTTCTCTGAAAGCACAGTTTAAAACAACAGCACCACCTAACTGTGCTGATAACATGGAAAGATTACAAGTTACTTTTTATGGAAACTCAAGATTTCATAGAGATTTCAAGTGCCAGAGTCTACATCCACCCTGAAATTCCAGCACTCCAGTAGATGGTAGCACTCCATACATGGTCCATTACAGAAATATGTGACTTTTAATACACGCAATGTATATAAATATATAATACATTCACATATAAAAATATTTGAGGGAAATTTTAATATACTATTATATGGATAATTTATACTATAGCTTATTAGCAGACTTGAAATAGTCTGAAAAATTATGAAATATATGAAGACTTGTATTAGAGAGCTCATACACTGAAACAAACGAGGTAAGAGAAACATAAAGGTTAGAAGAATTAAAAAACAGCAACAGGACATGGGAAAGACCACTCAAAACTCTTTCAACGTTTCTTGAAGTACTTTAGGATCTTTAGTCCACGCATTTATTTATGATTTCTCTCCTAAAGTATTCTCAGTCCTAGATGAAAATCCTGCTGTGACCTTTGCCTACGAAAAACCCCAACCCCAAAACCCAAACAAAACCCCCAAAATCCCTACACTGCAGCAGCAATAAAATTGAGCATGAAGCCTGTAACTTTGCATATGTTTTTGTTACTTCCAGAGTGGCAACCACCAGTATGGTTCCAGACTAGTCTCATAGTAGAGGCCTGTTCTCAGACACTTTCCGAAACACAAAATAAAAGCACAAATCAAATAAAAATTTAAAAGAGGCAAATATAAAAGACTCATGTGTGGCTTATTACTATAAGCTTAATGGTCACCATTAAGTTACCAGTGGTCTTTAATGACCATTTCATGTCTGTAAAATATGCTTTATTCCAAAGGATACCAAAGCACTTTATCAATATCAGTATCACTTCAGGAAGGAAACAGAGCAGGCATTTTTAAAAAAAACACAGTTTAAAACAGTAAGTGCTCCATATTGCATACAGCAGGGAATAAATGTAGTTGAACACAAAGTTGTGACAAAGTGATGGCATGGGACCTCTGCAAGCTTATATATAAGCTTTGCTCTCTGTAAAAGCGTATGCACATGCAGCTTTTATTCCATCTTCAGGTAATACGCAAGATACATTTAACTAGCAGTTGTTCATACATTACTGATTTCTCTTATGCGTGTAAACTAGGCACTGGATAATACAGATGAAAACTACTTCATTCAAAATGCTTTACTTTAAGCTGATATGAATAATGAAGCATTTTTACTTTTCATTGTAAACTGGGTTAAATTCTAGGGTTAAAGCCAGTTATTCCTATGCAACTAACTGAACAGTAATTGCCCTGAGGCAAATTCCTATGCTAAACTTGTGATTGTATCATCTTTACAGCAATAGGCTTTCTCTGCTTAGTCCTGTCGCTTTTGATAAAGATTATTTTTCCTCTTAATTTCCCTATGTTATACTTACCACCGCATCTACCCACCTCACTTTCTTAAAAGCTCTTCATAGTAAACCTATCATTCTATTAGTAGCCATAATGAATTATTGCTAGGCAACCCCAAGCAACATGCTTCTTGCTGCGTATCACTGTTTCACAGTTCAGACATTTACTTCTGTGCTTGGATGCCACAAAGTAGATTTACTATCTCCTTGGCTATCCATGGCTAACACTAGCATAGCACTATGATGTACACACAGTACCTTGTTTATAATGTTGTGATATGACAGACAGCAAATGGAATTCTTATTCATGACAATTTTTACTGCTGTTTTACCCAGTCTTGTTCATATATAGACAGTCTTTGCTCTCCACTCACGTGCCCCATGAACCCAACAGCTAGATCCTGACCACGGGATCTGCATGGACATTTTGAATATCCTCTGTCCCATCCCAAGAGTAGAGCTGCGGTATCATCCAGGTCCCTCAGTAATTCACAGTTCCAAATCTGTAGCAAAGATAAAAAGTATGCGTGATGGAATTACCAAGACAAATAAGCATTTTCTTTCCACGGATTGTTAATAAATATTCCAAATCTATTGAGTCGCAAGCACTCACCTGGCATGCTGAGGTGGTGTGCAGTGCAGTTGCAGCCAAGAAATTGCAGTGTTTGAAGTGGAAGCATGGCTAGGGTAACAGGCTGCTGCTCTGAATATATCACAGATAGATAGCAAAGTAGTTTCTTTCTCTCAAAGAAACTGTAAGTGCTGGACTTAACATGTCACAGATTGAATTCTAATCTAAATAAAACCCTGAATATTCATTAGAAATGAGCGATAACCATTTGGAAAGCCTTTAGCCTTTACACTGAAATATCTTGAGAGATAATCTGTTCTCAATTCTGTAAATAATATCAAAGTGTTGTTTTTAAAGGTTCCTTATGTAGAAATCTCAACCCAATACATCCTGATTGTACCCACGCCTCCCCATGATTTGTTTGTTGTTACATTTGTCGTTGGTATTACTGAAGCTTTTAAATAGAGACAAATGAACAGAATGAGAACAAGCATGTAATGAACAAATCATTAGAAGAACCACCCTGTGGGAGACCAAGATCAATCCAGCACGTTATCCTGCTAAGAAGGGGGCCAATAGTGGATTCCTCTATTGGATTAGAGGATGTAGAGGATAATTCACTAATCACTACTTTATATCAATCTTAATGTTATAATTATCTCTACATCCCACTTAGGCATCCCTTTTCCAGACTTCCAAATTCTGGTTTAGTGATTTCTAAAGCCATTTTTCATTTTGTCCTTTTCTGTTCTTCCTCTCTTTTGAGAATTCTTTCTTTACTGATCTGATTCCCTTTGGATCGGTCAGCTCTGTTTTAATGTTTAGTAATGAACCACAGCTTTACAAGACATGGGAGGAGTGGGGGGGGGGGGGGTTAGGCAAGAGTAAATGAAATGGTATCAGGGAAAGTAGGTCTGACTCAAAAGGCAGCTGTATGGACAGAAGAGGGTGTGGAATCACTTCTGGTAGCAGAGTAAGGACAGACAAAACCACAAGCAACCACCAGGCTCTGTCCCCAGACACATCATGAAGTTTTCCTGAGGATTCACAGGCTCTGCTTTATAAAGAGCTGAGAGAGTTAAAGGTATTTTATTATATAGAAATCATATTTTACAACTTATCACCCATGATGTTCCAGTTAACTAATGCAACAATCTAATTATTCAATGGCATAAAACTTCAGTACTTTTTTTCTCTCTACTGACCACCTGACCTACTTGCTACACTTACTACATCAGGTAGCTTGCAAGTGTAGATTATACTTAAAGTTTATATTTATGATTTGTAAAAAGCCCTCTATTTGTCCAACACATGGCTTTATAGCTCAGGCAAGTAAATGTTTATGGGAAATATCTTGCAATTTTTCTCCTATACTCAGAAACAAGTTTACTGTTATCATCTATACTGCATTTTATTCAAAAGCATACAAAATACACAAACTCTTTCTTGCTTTAGAGTTGGAACATCATTGTGACTTCTGGATGTTTTCATTCTTTATCTTTTTTTTTTTTTTTAACAACCTGTATTCTTGGCAGGAGTCATGAATTCCTATCTGATGACAGAAACTCTACATTCTGTAGCCACAGGCATAGGGGTTCTCTTTTAAGAGCAACCCATTGTGAGGCTTCACTTCACAGGCTGGGACTATTGTACATTTTGCTCAGTAGACAGTGTAGTATGTTGCTTTTTGCTCCTTATTTAAACAGACAGGGAAGAAAGCAAAATGTTTGATTACTGTCCAGCAGACTGTTTTCTATTTCTACCTCCCAATCACAATACATCCTGTGGATCTGGCTTCAACTACTATATAAATGCAAGAATCTAGAAATACTTATTAAAATTTTACAATATGAGCTAAACATAACATTCTACAAAGGATCTGATTTCTAAGAGAGGAACTCAGACTAGGTGAAAAGAATGGATTGAGCGCCACAGAAATGGCTCAAAAAGGATACAGAACCAATGTACTGTGCAAGAAAGGAAACTGAAAAAAGGATAAAAAACCATAACAGAGTGTCTGAACAGCTGGGGAAAAGAGAATGTCCAAGCTTCCTCGGTTAGATGGTGGAGGAAAAGTGTAGGGGATGCTGACTTCAGAGATCACAGCAAGAAGCACTATTTTACTCTTTTAAGCTGGTAGATAAGTAATTTTTAAGCTTATAGTGCTTAAATGTATTGTTAATTTATGAAAAAAAAGTTCTGCTGAGCAACAGAGAGGGTGGTTTATACTTTTTCTTTCTTTTTAAAAAATCTCTTCAACTACTATCAATATTTCAGACAGAACACCTTCCTCACAATTGAATTGTGTGAACTGTTCTTCTCAGTGGCAAGTTAATCTAGCAGACCCCAAAAATCAGCATCAACATCTCAGCAACAGAATGATAATACTAGAAACGCTGTTATGAAAAGGTGACATTACTTATTTTCTTGGTAGAAATAACAGAACTAAAAAACCTCGAGTATTAAATAGGTGGCCAGTGAAGTTGAATGTAAAAAAAGTGCTCATGAAATTATGGTGAGCCATTTGTAAAATGTAATTGAGCTAATTGGAGAAGGTTCTTCAGAAAATATGAAGCAGCGTGTAACTCCCTGAAAACTGATGTTTTTGTAGACATATTGGTGTGTGGACAAATGCAGTGCAGGGAAAGAAAACACTGTTGCAATTAGCAATGAAGTGTAAATTTGAGATTACTAAATTACTAATTACAAAAGACTTCTTTTTAAAACTTTAAGTGGCTAAGTCAATGTTGCATTTCCTTTTCTCAATACATTACTTACCAGCCAGATCAGTGGTTTTGCTATATGAAAACTGTATTGCTAAAAAAAAAAAAAAAAAATCAGTGCTGTGTGATGTGTATAAACACACAAATCTTTACATGATGTGGTTCCTCTCTTAAACAAAGGCAATAGGAGTGTCTCCGTATAAAGATGGGTTGAACAAATAACACGGAATTTGAGACAAACACATTTCATTAAATTGGTATGAAAAGATTGTGCCTTGCTATATGCACAGGGTACTGAGCTGAATTTCCTTCTTGATGCAGAAAGGATAATTGTATTTGCAACATGGAGAAGATACACCTGTACTAGGAACTACTCTTTGTATTTGGAACTTCGTTTAATTCCCACCAACACTGATAGAACCCTCTGAGCATTGAGTGCAGAATGATATAGTGATGTGTAAAAATGCATTGATTTACAATGTATAACAAACTCCACTCAGAGAGGTTGAGATTTAGTTAAAAAATGTCAAAAAGTGATTTCAAGTACATCAGGGATGTATGCCATAAATTCTGCAATTCATTTTTTAAAAAAACATTGAGTCTTAAAGGCTCAAGTTTCTTTAATTTCGCAGATTACTTTTTATAAGGATATGGTCTACTTACACACAATTTTTCATAGGAGACTACAGAATCCTTTCTGATGCTTTCCTATTGAGTTTATTTTAAAAGCAAAAAATACAGGGGGTCTTTAATTTGTCCTGTTGGATCAACCGCAGGAGACCAATACTATGATGGAAACATTTAAAAAATGATAAATAGCTCCGGCCACTACAAGACTGAAAATAAATAGTCACCCCTGATGAACAAAATTATTTGAAGTGTGGTCCTCCATGATTAGTAGAGATCATCTGCCATTACGCTGTAAGTCTTTCAAAACAGATTGCCACCACTTATTCCTGTTCAGAATCTATTATCACTGTCACATTATATGATACACAAAAAGCGTATATACAGTAAAGAATACCAAACAGCAACTTGCAAATACTGACTAAAAATCAGAGAACAGAAATTATTAATTATTATGTAAGAGTATAGACTGAGTTTGAAAATAAGCCAAGGATAATCATGTACTTTTCAAAAAGCAAGGTAAACATTAAAAAAACTGAAACAGAAACAGTGTCTGTCACACACAAAATCATTAGCAACTGTATCTAGATACTACATTGCTAAAAGGAGAAAAAGAAAGTGCTATTGCTTCTAAAGTCATTGCAGCTTCCCTGCAAATCCTCATGGAAAAGGAATTCAGCAGTTTCAACAAGACTTCAGCCTATTAATTTAATTTTAGACCATGTCCTCAAAGGAATCGAGTTTTCTAAACAAGAACTCAAGAGAGTGCTCATCTAGACTCAAATACTACTGTCCACAACATTGTCTGGAAAATAAAATTACTTCAACAGTAACAACAGAAAAATATCTCTCAAATTAACTGGGCTAAATAGCACCACTGGCAGAATAAAGTTTCTTTCATAGAAGAAAGACTGCTTCCTTAGCATATTGGGTTTGTGTGTCAAGGTTTTGGTATCCGGGGGGCTACAGGGATGGCTTCTGTGAGAAGCTGCTAGAAGCTTTCCCTATGTCTGACAGAGCCAATGCCAGGTGGCTCCAAGACGGACCTGCCACTGGCCAAGGCTGAGCCCATCAGCGATGATGGCAGCACCTCTGGGATAACACATTTAAGAAGGGGAAACACCCCCCCTGTGCAGCAGCAGTTGGGAGAGAGGAGTGAGAATATGTGAGAGAAACAGCCCTGCAGACACCAAGGTCAGTGAAGAAGAAGGGGGAGGAGATGCTTCAGGCACCAGAGCAGAGATTCCCTTGCAGCCCGTGGCAAAGACCATGGTGACGCAGGCTGTGCCCCTGCACCCCTTGGATGTCCATGGTGAAGCAGGTATCTGTGGAGGACCTGAAGGCCAGAGCAGGTGGATGTGCTCGAAGGAGGTTGTGACCCCATGGGAAGCCTGCACTGGAGCAGGCTTCTGCCAGGACCTGTGGACACACAGGAGCCCACGCTGGAGCAGGTTTTCTGGCAGGACTTGTGACCTCGTTGGGGACCCACACAGGAGCAGTCTGCTCCTGAAGGACTGCACCCCGTGGAAGGGACCCACACTGGAGCAGTTTGTGAAGAACTGCAGCCTGTGGGAAGGACTCACGTTGGAGAAGTTCATAGAGGACTGTCTCCTGTGAGAGGGACCCCATGCTCGAACAGGGGGAAGGTGTGAGGAGTTGACTCCCTGAGGAGGAAGGAGCAGCACGGATGGGTGATGAACTGACTGCAATTCCCATTCCCCATCCCCCTGCACTGCTGTGGGAGGAGGAGGTAGAGAAAAATTGAGAGTGGTTAAGCCTGGGTAGAAAGGAGGGGTGGGGGAAATGTGTTTTAAGATTTCATTTGGTAATTTATTAATTAAGCTAATCTCCCCAAGTCAAGTCTGTTTTGCCTGTGACAGTAATTGGTGAGATTCCCTGCCCTTAACTCAACCCACAACCCGCCCGTTATATTTTTCTCTCCCCTGTCCAACTGAGGAAGGGGAGTGATAGAGTGGCTTTGCTGGGCACCTGGCATCCAGCCAGAGTCAACACATCATACTTAGTTCCCTTCTTAGTTTGATCATTTATACCAACATATCAAACAGAAATGGCCATTGTTGATATGGAAAAGTTCTTCAAAAGTATAATAACTTTTCCAAATGATATTTGAAACATTAGAGAAACACATAAATATACTGTGTGTCTTATAAACCTAAGAAAGATTCTCAGGTAATATTCCATTAAGCTGCTTATTCTATGAAAAGATCTTTATGTATCCACAAAACACTAAAAGAAAAAATTTTGAACATACATTGCTTTAGTTCATGGTATCAATGGAAGATGGCAGGCTCCTTTCTCAGGACTTATGTATTCTGCATAAGGATGCAGCCAAACATTTCTAACTTTTGTATTTGTTTGTTTTGGGGTTTTTTGAACATGAGTGTCATCCCTTTTGTTCTTTAGCACATGATGAATCTAGGTTTACTCTAGTCTGTTCTGCAGTACAAATGCAATGACTTCAGGACTGCAAAAGTGCTGATGACGGTTTCTAGTCAGGCACGCATGCAAATAAAAACATCATATTATTAAGCATTTTAAAACTTTATTATCTTAAGTTGTAACCCAGTACTCAGCAAAGCTAAGTAAAGCAACATGACTAGTCAGAACTTTGATGACATATTTGGAGGCCCTGCACAAACCCAATTACTATCACAGTGCTCCTCCTCCATAAGCAGAGCAGCAGTAGAGCTTGTGGGAAACACTGCACTGTATTTTCCCATGCAAAGCGATAAATTCATAGTGACTGTGATGACATCATTTGGACTTCAATGGCTAACTCTTTCCATGTTGATTTTCCTTACTTTAAACTCAGTTTCCAGTCTACAGACAAATGCAAACACTGCCTTGGAAGTTTGTCAAGATTTTAGAGTAACTGTATAAGCAACTGTTTAGTATCTCAGAAATCCTAAGCTTTCCCTCTCTATAAGCACCTTCTACTCAACATAAAATCAACATATCTAAATATTCTTTAAATGTCTGTCCAGTTTTTCAGCAAGACTGTTATTCTATTTGCATCTGTACAGAGTATTTCTTAATTTATAAATGTGAAAAAGTCACAAGCTCAAACTTTGCTCAAAAACAAAAGCTCAGAGAGCATGCAATCACCATCATAAACAGACCATGTCCTTCTTATTACTAGACCTTTGTAGTTTTAATGGTGGACAAAAGGCTTTCCTACATTTTTTTTAAATTGCCTGCTTACTTAGAAAAATAAATAAATATACTGGCAAAATAATAGAAATCTAACAAACTATCAAAGAACATTAGTTTCACCTTATATGCAGGACTCTTCCTAAAGCTCTCACGTCCTGTGAGGTGTTAAACTCTGAACTAGGATTTGACAGCAAAGATTTGCTATTACATCCTGCAATTTTATAGCAAGGAAACAGTTTCATTGACCAATGAAAGTAATGCTACTTTTAAGAATCTCCCTTCCAAACCAACTAATTGGACTACTGAAGGGAAAAACAATTCCCTCCAGATTCCCCACCACTGCCGCATGTACATGTGTAATTCGTACCATTATAGCTCCTCTTATTAATTCTGAGATTAAGTTAAGCATTTTCATCTGAACAGCCAGGTTGAGGTTCAAATTGCAAGATCTTCCAGCATTTCTCCTATAAAAGCTCACAAAAACAGGAGTCCAGAAGCCTGATTGCACAGAGTACTCCTCACAGTCAGCTTCTATCCTAGAAATCCTCTCAGCCACTTTTGGAAATCCGAATTAAAACATACCTTCATTATCTCAGATATAATTGCTCTGTGACCTAGCCCAAACAGCTCACCTTGATAACTTCTATATTCCCCGAGTTGACTCTCTTTGGTTATACTGCTTCTTTGTCTGGTTCCCGACAAATGTAACATATCTGCATGAACTGGAAACAGAATCAGTTTTTTTGCATTAATATATGCTCTAGATATCTATCAAATTTTTTTCAACCAGACTGTGAAAAGCCAAAAATTATGATTAATTTGTGTATCCTATACAAACACTCAGAACTCTGGAACAAACTGGCCGCTGACAGGATAAAATCATACACATTTAATTATATTGCAAATAGGAAAGAGAGAAGTGATCTTTTTGTCATGGATGCCTTCCCAAAATTTTGTGCTGGGTTTCAGCAGAATAAGTATTTGAAAATCTTGAGGTATTTTTTATCTCTTAATGAAGAGACTTTCTTCCTCTACGCAGACAGTATGAAAACTGAACTGTTACAACCTGTAAAGTGAATGCCCATTTTCTTTTACCTGTCTCTAATTCACCAGTCTGGAGTGCATTCATGTGAAAAAAAAGATTTTACAAGATAAAATTATTTGTTAGAGAAAAGTACACCGCTTTCCTGACTTTCAAGGGAAATTGGCCATGTATGAAGAAAATACTGACATATTTATCACAGGGTGAATCACATTCAACTCAAATACACATTTATCATTAAAAAGAACACACAGAAGTTTACAAACAGGGAATAATATATTCTGCTTTTCTTCTCATCATCTTTAACATGTTTTATATAATCAGTTTCCTGATTATTTGGGTCATTTAAACAGCAAAGCTTGCTTATAAATTCTACACTACAAAGTTCACAGCAGAAGCTGATACTGAACATGAAAGATGTGTAAGATATGTAGTACTGGAAAATACAACACGTTTCAATGACACAATCAGGCACCAAATTCAAATTTTTGTCAAGTAACATCATTATACTCTTTTCATCAGGAGCCTCCAGTCACTTTTCAAAAACTTTTTATTTTATTTTGTGCATCTATATACATACATATATGTTATATTACAGGGAAAAAGATATCACATATTTTTATACGTTTTTAGTGTATTTTAATTTTCCAGTTGTTTTATTGTCCTCCACTTATAATTTATTCTGCAAAAGAACTGAGACAGGAACACTACTGCCCATAACTGCTTATTCACGCATCCTCAAATCCCCATCAGATGTTAGCTCTATTCAGTGCTACCACTTTAACTGCTGATCCACAGGTGCCCTTACCTTTATCTATTCAGCTACTCATGTTTCAAAGGCGGAAAAAAGAATCAGTGACTGAGCCTTACCTGTAGAAGGTAATTACGGACTCAAGGTCTCCCATCAGTACAACTGGTCATACCACATTGCTCTCCATCTCTCTCAGATCCATGTATCCAAACTATTTGCTTTGCTTGACTAGACTGAAGACCATCAGGAAAACAATACATTTGTTTCCAAGTATTTGGACAGTAGTTAGCACAACACTGGAATTACAACCCTGAATCCACTGTTCCTTTTGTTCCTTACCCGGGTAATTGGTCGGACATAATTTTAAAAACAGTTTTAATAGGCATCATAAATCTCTCTGCTGTAACATAATTGTTTAATACAGGTGTAGCATTTTTAATAATATAATGAAAATAAGATATATTTTTTGCTAATACATTATTTGAGTATACTTTTTCACTAGAGGAACATCATTCAGATACATAATCCTCCTGTAGCATGAACTTTTATCCCAAGGAAAGCAGAGGGCATGCTGAGACACTCACAGCCATGACCTGCTGTGATTTTTGTCACATAACTATACAGATCAGTGTTGAGGACAAACTGAATGACCGCTTCCTCCCACCTTGCACACTCAAATCTTCTTAAATGAGATGGTATTAAAACACATGTGAGAGCATAAAGAACTTTAACGACAGACCACAATTTAGATACAGCTCAACCTCAATTTTTATGGTCTCAAAACAATTATAACTTACTATTATCCATTTATGTATTTATAAAATATACTGTGACTGCCAATTTAAATTCATGGGACAAAGTGAAGATATACATGTAGTCACCTTAACCAAGTTCATTCAAATCTACAGTGTGGATGGTGCTGAATAGCACAGTTCAAAAAAGTGAAGACAATTCTGATTTTTATCCTACTTCAATATCTTTTTCACCAGTTCTTTTACCTTGAAACAAGAACTGAAATACAGACTTATATCATGTTGTAGAAAAGCGGCACAGTGAAACTCCTTAACATGAATTGAACTTAAACCTAATCCTAAACCTTAATACTGTATAGTATTACATTACTGATGTGTATACACGTATATGTAAAAATACTAGTATAGTATCTCAGCTGATCTTTGTCATTGCCTTACTCATACCATAGAGAAGACTCTGTACTTTGGAAATAAAAGCATTCCATTAAGTTAGACCTTAATTAAAAAATTGTGCTGTTCTATAAATCAAAATATTTTGTACTGTTACTTGAAATAATACCTCTATCCAGCTAGTTTATACATACACACACACATAAAGTAAATATTGATTAAAAAAACCCCACTCCATCTTCTGTTAGTGCCTATACTTAAAATTAAAATGCCATTTCTGGAAGCTCTGCTCACTAGAACCGGCAGATGCTCCATGGAAAATTGCCATTAACGATTAACGCATAATGAAGAATCAACCTGCTGGGGCACCTGGGATAAATTTAGCTTTTTCAATGCATTATTATTCCACTGGAGTGAGATAATAGATTATAATTTTAGAGAAAGTGACATATG
Source organism: Leptosomus discolor (assembly GCF_034619465.1). Lineage (NCBI taxonomy): Eukaryota > Metazoa > Chordata > Aves > Leptosomiformes > Leptosomidae > Leptosomus > Leptosomus discolor. Next base: position 32,803,618 of record NC_141399.1, on the reverse strand, counting down.
GAACATTTATGAGACTCTGCAAAAATCATTTGAAATCCTTTACTTAAAACATTTATCACACTCTCTTGGTAGCGGAGGGAAAGGACTTTGACAGTGAGATTTTGGTGGGCCAGTTTTCTTAAGCGAAGACTGAAAGACTTAACTCAAAGCAACTCCATCTCTAAAGTCAAAATTCATTTTCCAGCTCATGCCTGGCAAAACTATTAGATTTCAGGAGGTATTCTTGTTCTTCAGTTTCAGTCCATTCTCACATTGCTAGTTTAATCAGCTATTTCAGAATCTGTACGCAAATGTCTCTCCCAGTCTCATAATGCAAAGGAGGGCACAAATGCAGTTCTCGCGAACCCTGAAAACCCTACAAAAGAGGCAGCCACCAGCTGTCAGACAACTGAATGTTATGGACAGTGAAGCTCTCAGAAAGGCCTGTATCAGGAGGAACCTAAATACTGGAAGTACATGAGGATTTTTTAATATTAGAAGATAGAAATTCTGCGCACACAGTATCCTCACGTCCATAACACCCCTGTAAACAGCTTCTAATTTCCTAGCTGCTCTGCTTCAGCCACACTCTCCTCCGGAGAATGAACCTCTTCTATTAGTGCCTGCATCACATACACTCTCTGGGCAGATGATTACACATCTTGCAACAGACTGAGAATCCCCCTCTGCTGCTGGACATCTTCCAGCACCTTAAACTTAAACGGGCTACCTTCTGAAAGGGTACGCTAGTTTACTTTCTCCTTTGATTAAGTGGGTAAGATTATGTTCGTACTACTGTTCTCTACTTTTATTAACCTAGTTAGCAATAGATGCGATCACCACACAAGCGTGTTCAAACAAAAAAAAGATAAAGCAAGATGAGCCAAGGTCTCTGTATTTTCACCTATGCTGATTCCTGATACAAACTCCTGTACACTTTGTGTCTGCTCTCCTTCAGGATTACACGCAAAGCAATGTCCAACGTTACCATTTTTTAAAAGACCTTTCTCCTTCCAGTGTAAAGACTTCCTCCCATAATAGTCACATAATGACTCATTGCAGACATGTTGTATCTACCTACATATAATTACCTTTAATGATGCACAGTGATCACCACAGACTTGTGTTCAGAGAGTGAGTCAGATGGTCCCCTGCAGAGGAACCTTTCTTGTATGGAGGGGCCCTGAGTTCAAACAGTCATTATTCAGTGTCATATCTCTGCTTTACTTCCAGTCTGAACCACTGCCCATCTTGATTTCTGCTTCCACTGGAGACAAGTCCTCCTGTCTTGCTTCCCACCTGGTCAATTCTGAATCCCAGTTCTTGCTCCTGCCTCCGGGTACAGCAGCCCAAATTCTTGCTCATGCTATTCTGAAAGGCATAGAGAGAATAGCTCAAGAAATATCTGTAGAAAAAAACAAGCCTATAAAAGAATATTTCAATTGCATGACTACAACAGCCTTACTGCAAAATGGAGAGTATTTTAATATAATCCAGTTTTTAGATGTTGTAGTTACAAAGGCTCAAATACATTTCCATCATTCCTTTTCCACCACATTCATAAGTAGTAATATGAAGATCTTAAATTCCATTAGGGCACAATACCTATTTCTAAGGAGGGAATCTTCAATTTTTACAGGTTTTTAATTATTTCTTAATGAATTAGCTGTAAAATGCCAAAACAAGAATGCAGTCCCATCCCATCAAGGCAAATAAAATATCAAAGCAGAAAAGAACTAATTATTTCACAAACCAAACTGTTTCTGCACTTCCCCTGGAAATTCACCCACATCCAACAGTTTCAAATTTTTAGAAAAATTCAGAAAACATAAAAGGCTTGGCCTCACCTAAAGAAGGATGTAAACCCAAACGGACTGCCCTCATAGCTTTTAGACAGAAGTTTGCTGGGAAAGAAAGAGGATGTTGCATCCCATATAAACTCAGTTTCCCCTGTTCACGCTCAGTGCTATACATAATATCCACATGGATATGACAGCATCTATACTAATACATTGGTTGAGAGTAGTATGGCAATTTTTAAGAAAATCCTTGATTGTTCTGACTCTCCATGTGCCAGGTCAGGTCCTGCAGTGGGTTTGGTGCATGTAAACTGCCATCCAAAGGAAACTGAACTGAACTCTCCGATTCATGGACTCTGAGGGGAACACACAGATCCACACGAGTAACTGGTCTGTCACAGCTTTGAACCACAGGTGTGACAGGGCTGTTGTGCAAAAGGAACAAAGTGAAACCCCAAACTGCATTTAGAGTTGCCATAGAGGTCTCAAGTACCTACCGCTTCTACTTAATGATCTGATCCTTTTGCACCCCATTACCAGTTGTGAGGGTATGGCTAATACTGTAACAAAGACCAAGAATGCCCTAATCTATTGGAGAGAGAAATTACTGTTCCGAACACCAATTACAACGATTTTGAGAAATATTGGAAAAACCCCAAGCTATTCACTTCCAAGGGCACTGAACTTCATACATCAACTTTTGTAAATCTTCCTCATCCTTCTTCCTGTTTCAGAACGAAGTTCTAACCAAGTCTTTGTTTGCTCCGAGATGAGGAAGTCGTGGCCCCGCAGTTAACTGCATAATGGTTCCAGGTACAACTAGTCTGACCTACTGCAATCTATTCAGAGTTTTTCCATTTTCAAATTTCTTACTTGTTACTTATAAATGGGTGATTGAGCTAGTCCAAATTTGGCTTTAGTACAAAAAAGCTTTCAGACATAGCGGGAGAAAGACTTAAAAGGAAACTGTAAACCACATTTTTAATTCTTTAATTGCTAACTTGTATTTTTAGACTTCAGTATTTATTTGTAAGACGTACAGCAGTCTATATAATAATTTGTAAAAAAACACAGAGGATGGTAAAGCTTTGAGAAAAAAAATTGCTAATGAAATAACAACTGTGAGACTGAGAAGTACAAGCAGGCAGTGAAAGCTACACGAGTTCACGGCATTAGCAAGCAAACTCCAAGCACAGAGGGTTATGTTCCTGGCTCTTACCTTCCTGGATCTCAATACCCCTTCTGGGTATATATTCTAAATACCTGATGGACTTACAGGCTTTAAAGTGACAGAAGTGGTGAAAAAAAAAAGTCCTCCGGAAAATGCCCTTACTAAAATAAGGTATGATTAAATATGTATGCACTTCTTATACCTAATTAAAAGGTGAATATAGAAGGGAAATACAACAGCAACTTTTCAATTTAAGTCTAAATACACTTAATTGAAAATGTTTGTTGAATGTGTATTTTTTTAATGAAAGAGAAGAAACACTCCAAGGTATCTAATTTTTCTTAGTCCAAGAACAACTTGGAGATTTGCATGCAGGCCAGTAATGCCACAGTTTGAGGTATGTCTCCTTCCATTTCACTGAAGGAAAAATGTCACACTGTGATCCACTTGGGGGGGGGGGGCAGGTTGAGTAAATAAATAGTTTCATTTAAGCTAAAAGCGACTTTCCATATCAAAGAAGAAGAAAAGTGGAGTCTTAGCCTACCAGACGCATATTTGCATATCAAAATGTGGGCTCCTGTGTTTTGTGAATATTACTGCATTTCAAAAACTCTGACTTCACATTCTGAACAGAATGTGATCCTCATGTACACTCTGTGAATTAGTCTAGTCATTTGCTAGGACAGAAGCTGACACTTCAGAAATATTACGCCAGCAGACTTGTGACAATGCCACTGAGATCACCAGAGCTGGCTATTCCCCATACATAGATAGGTTTTATATAAGGTAAAGATGAATCTGTACGGAAACTAAGCTGGTTCTACAAGACTGGGGAGTGGTGCAGTCTACAGCTCCTTCAGCTAATCACATGAAATAAACTAGGCCAGTTAAAGCTGCCTCCTCCTCTGTTTGTTTGGTTTTTGGTTTTGTGTTTGTTTTTTACTGGAGAAGGGTAGGAATTGTTCTGCTTTGCCTTTAAATAAAGCAGAACTTTAGAATGAAAGAATGCTGACTGTTCTTCATATATCAGACCATGTAAGAACATGAGGTTAAAACCCATGTAAGGTCTGTTGCAAGAATGCCAACAAAAGCAGCAAGACTAGTTTTATGAAGAACATTTTTCAAAGCACATTCCATCATAACTGACATACTCTCTGTATTGAAAAGCTTCCTTTGCTAAGCCTGTATTCATGGTCATCTTGTCATGTTGCCCTTGAAAATGTGCAAGAAGTTTTCATTCCTGAGAATGAGGGGAAATTTGAAAAACAAACAAACAAACAAAAAAAACTAGCTCCAGTGCTTGAAACACGGTCTGAGGAACCAAATACCCAAGAAAAGCATCTGCCTCCAGGAATATTAACAAGGCAGTCAGAAATAAGAATTATAATCAGGCACTGCCCAAATCCACACTGACTAAGAGTAAAGGTGGACAAATAAAACCAGTCATATCTCTCATTGGTCAGAAAAATGCAAAATTGGCCCAGCAAAACTTCACTCATTTGTCATACTGACAGAATTCAGTTAATAGAAAAATCACACACACACACACAAGTCAGGGTTATTCTTTTTCAGAACACTGAAATAAAGATAGAACACACTTCAAATATGTTAGAGAGTGCAATATCTATATTTTTCCACTTTGAAACAATATCTTTCTTTGAATTTTACCTGTATCTTAATTTTTACATAAAACAATTAACTACTAAGTATCTGGAAATGTTTTTTTTTCTAGGTGAAATACATGGTTAGTTATTTTGGTTTTATGATAAATTGGAAAATGAGTAGTTAATTTCTCCAACATAGCTGGTTTGGTTTCAAAAACCAGCAGGTGTATTCAGCAGGGAGGAGAGACAAGTTGAAACAGGAAATGTAGGGAAAAAATCTCACTTTCCACCTCAAAAAAAAAAATTGATGCTAGTTGATTCACAGCTCACCTGAACAATCAGATAGATTAACATGTCATTGACAATTCCATCTTCCTTTCAAAGACAGTCACATGCAGAGCTGAGTATGAGTCCACTAAAATGGTTGATTCACAGGTCTGTATCTCTTGGTTCAGAAACTCTCTACAGGTTCCAAGATACCCAGAGCCTTGAGGTGGAACTGCCCTGTTCCTCACAGGGGTCTTCCAGTTAGAATGCCCAATTCCTAAATAGAGTTTACTGTGTCTCTCTGCCAATTATATCCTGCCCTCCAGGAAAATTCTTCAAGTTGAATATGGCTGGCTCTTATCACGAAAGAACGTTTCTCCCCTGAACACACCTTCCTTGACTGAAATCCCAGCAGCCAGGACAAGCTAAATCAGACCTCCCTGACTACTGCCCAGCCACACCTTTTAAAAAATTACATATACATATACATATATAAATAATTGTAAGCAATCAGCTCTACTGCCTTTTACATAGCCTATAAGCTCTCCTGACACTGGGTACTTGAAAATGAACATGTATTTATAGACTTTTTTTCACATGCAAATACCATGTATATTTTATGGATGCTTGAGAGTTGATTTGTCCTTTAACATGTCCTACAGTAGCAAAATTCAATAAAGTTACAATCTAAGCACATTTTTCATTCCAGGAAATCTCTGCTGCGGATGCTCTTTCTTTCCTTTCCTGCTTTTTCTATTGATTGCCCCTTCCTCAGTAACTATATGCCACATATCTCTTGGTATGATGCTGAAGCTTTGTTTTTGTGTTTTCTCATTTTTAATAGGCTAATTTTCCTCTCAGAATGATTTTGTGAATTCTACAACATCTAAGAAAGCTAAGAACAAACTGTAAAGATTAAACAGTTTGTAAATTTTTCTGTTGGCTTATTAGGTACAGGGAGTTTGATCTAAATGAGTTCAGCATTCTTCCTTTATTTCTCTCCCTATAATCTCTCTTACTCGCATATAATTCACATATGAAAAGAAAAAGCCTAACAAAAGAAAAAATGTTAAATCATTGTTCTGCTTTAGATTCTCAGTCCCTTGAGTGGTTCCCAACCCACAAGTGCTTCTTTATTCCTTTCATTCCAATTACCATTTAACCATCAAATGAAATAACCAGCAAAGGAAATAAGTTACATGATATAAGGCATTCCCCTGGAAATATTAAGTAGCTTTTACAATAGGTTATTTGACAATGCTGAGAAACAGATAGAAGCAATTAACATCAAATTGTTACTTTCCTCCAAAGGAAAATATTTGTTTAATTCCACCATCCAAATTAAAAGAGAAATTTAATTACAACAGTGTTTCATAACTGCCTGTCCGGATTAACAAAAAGTGCAGACATACCTCTCTGGAGTCCTATTCAGTATTAATGTGGAACGTACGTAAGTTGAAGAACATGGCACATGACACTAACCCTTACCTTCCTCCCATTCCACAAAAATACTATCACACAAGCTTTTCAGCTCTGTAAACTACGAAAGCCCTTATTTTTAAATAAACAAATAACTACCTGAAGATAAGGAAATCAAAATATTCATTTTCATATCTTTTATATTTAGGCTGCAAATTTAGTATGTGCTTGGTCTGCAATAGGCCATATTGCAGTTTTCCATACTCTGTTGCCAGCTGTGAATTAAGATTGTATCAAATGGGATTTTCATCAAGACAAGGCCAGCAGATCAGGACTATTACCAAAAATCCTTGAAAAGCATGGTAGCAAGAACAGTAAACTCCTGTCAGTGTTCTATGAACAAGACAGCTCCACCAAATTCTGCTTTTCTTGCAAGCAGTCACCCCAATCACACAGGGAACATTTGCATTTGCCTAACACTGGACAAAAACTATCATATTGAGAAAGAATTATGAACATACACATCAACTGGCACCTTGTTTTTTCACTGTTGAGCAGGCCAAGTTACATTCAACACCATCTCGAAAGTGCTGAGGAGAATTTGTGGTCTACTGACAATTTTGGTCATCTGTGATGAGTCAGTTACATTCTATTAGTCATATTAGTTAAATAGCTGTTCACAATCCTTCAAACATGATCTGTTGCTTAAAGGAAATCATACTTCTGCTTTAGGTTCAGTGCAACCCACAGGGACTACTCTGTGGTGTGGGACCTCACCACATGAAGAGCAGGATCATTGACAATGGACATCATTGAGCAGTACAGGAACTATAACACCTTTTAAAACATCATTTAAAATTAGGAACACTAACAGTATAGGTATAGCATAGGTAAGACAGTAACTAGTCCTCCCCTTTTTGCTTTTCATTTTGATTTTGCTTTTATTTACTTATATTTATTGAAAGTAGCTAATTAATTCAAATGCATGTTCATTGTGGGGCTGCATTTTCATATACACTGAATAAGAAAATAGAGACAGTTGGAAAAACTACAAAGGGAGAAAAAACAAACAGAAATAGGTTATGAATCTTAAAATTCTTCTGTACTGAGAGAACAAAGAATAAAAGTTGATTTAATTTAAGGAATGGGATTTCTATAGATAATTCAGAACAATCAAATGCACAAAGGTCTCTTTCAGTGTGAGTACTGGAGTATTCAACCCAGGGCTTGATAAATCCAACCCCTCTTAGTGTATTTGAAAATTTGACTGAAGCGAGCAGCTTATTGCCATTAGATAATATAATACAGGAAAAAACAGGAACACATTAAAAGAGCTGGTTCAGTTACAACTGCAGCTGCTTCCTGTAAATTCCATCTTTTGAATAATAAAATTATTGGGCAATTAAAAGCAATTGCCACTTCTGTTTTCCTACTGATAAACAGCATAAAAACCCTCAGAACCACTGCTTTTTCCTGTTTATAGCAAAGCTCATCATCATCATCATCCAGCAAACTGTTTTGCTTAGGTCACGCTGGATTTGCAAAGTAAGCTTGAAAAAAGAGCTGCAATAGGACCGGCTGATTTCTAGTTACTTCTAAAGACCAAATAATCCATACCACTAAAATATGCTATTGCAAATATGCTACCTTATTGAGTAAGTTTGCACTACACTACATGGCATATGTTTTTAGTGAAATCTGTTGTCAAATTACAGTGCCAAATTCAGTACATGTTTTAATACGCTTAATCGCAAGTACTAAACTTAACAGCATGCTTCCCAGCAAAATTTTCCACTTCCAACAAAATGGCATTTCATTATAATCTTGAGATCTACTGCTCAGCTTACCTTGCCCATACCTGCTGTACTGGGTAGCCCTGCAGCCCCATTAGTATTGCTTTGTGCTGACTTTGGTAGGCCTCAGGCTTGTCAGCCTTTGAACTCCTCTTGGCCAGCCTGGAGCTCTCTTTGAGCTTGCTCAGTTGTACAGGAATTTTTCCCTGATGACCAGTTGGCTCTATACTACTAGCAACTGGAGTGGGGCTGTGGGCCCTGGGGTCTCATATGCCCAGGTGCCAGCAGCTGTGGAGACTGGGGGGGGATCCAGGGGCCAGCCTGACTAATGCCAGCAACTGAAGAGATACACACTGCAGATATATATGGGCATATATGTATGTATAATATTCATATTCCCACTAACAGACTTCAGCCTGATCAGCCAGAGAAGGGAACAAGATGAGGCTTCTGATCCTGTTTGTGTCTGCATGAGTGCTGAATGTTTCTGTCTGGTTTGAGCTGCTCGGAAAGCTCTGTGTGTGTGCACCTACTGCAAACACATGTCCAGCCTTGCTATGGGCTGGACTTGGGAACAGAATGCTGTGCCCACCTCATCTCCACTGGGCTACCATATCCAGTGACCTTGAACAGTACTCAGTGAAGAATTAATTTCAGCTTCTTTTTTATATTTACTTATCCACTAACACTGTCTGCACTTAAGCAGATATATTTTGCAGGAAGTTCTGAAGTTCTGTCCTCTTCTATGCATAAATTATTTGCTACTATGCTTGTTCAAAATGTTTGAGCTGAAATGGAATAGGGCCGTATTTTCACAAGCCAGCTAGTAATTGCATGACTTACTTGACAAAACGCATGCAAGGAAACAGTGATCAGCTATCATCAGTTCCGTAACAGGACCACTTCATCAGCCATAGGCTCCGTCAGAGCGTATGTGATAAATTTTGTCACCTGCAGCAAGATGAAAGGCAATGTAAAATTTATTAGTACTAGATAAAAATAGAAAATCTTTGGATAAAAGTTTCAGTGTGGATGGCATAGAAAAGACTTGCTTTCCCCTTTTTTTCTAGACTGTAACACATAATTAAAATTTTCAACATTTTCATCCCCTTAGTCTAAAGGCTGTATAATTTTTCAAACATAAAAAGTCATACAAATTACAGAGTAGTTGTAGAGCAGATTGACAGGGCTCTACTTCTGATCACAGTAGGTTTTGTTTAAATTTAACAACCAACTGATTGAGATAAATGGAGAGCAAGAGCAAACTACAAAGTTTGAAGTGATAGTTAACTGATCACAATAAATTAAAATAAATCGCACTCTTTTGGGAAACTGCTAAGGGATTAGCATTGGCAGCTGTTTATGGGAGGTGATCCACTTGAAAGTTTCAAAGATCTTTACCTTCTGCTCTAATACACAACACCAAACTTTGATGTTCAGTATACACAAATACAAATAAAATGAAATTCAGACAATAAAACAAAAGAACATGTTGGATTATCTCTAACACTCTTAACAGTTAAAAATCTGGAGAATACCTTGAATACTAAAAGAAACAGGATATTATAAGAAAAGCTGCTTCTCAGCAATGTTACAAGGCAGATCCTTGATCTGCACTTCATTACCTCCTAGCAGGAACTAATGTCATGAGTGGGAAGAGGATGGCAACCATCACACAATAGCTGAAGCTGTTTCTTTACCGTATCATTGCAGGGAAAAGAGACTGAAAACCTGTGCTCTCACCAATCTCCCAGGCTACTGCTTCATGCTTCTGACATACTTACACAGTGAACTGTACACTTCTGGGTCAACACAGGATTAAGGGGGGGTGTGTGTATATATATATAATTTTGTAAAAAATGTAAAAGATATTCTGAATCTCCAGCCCCAAACTTTAAGTTTCAGATCAGACAGATACAGAGGGACTAACACAGGTATCTGACTAACGTTAGAAGACAAGAAAAACAATAATGCTGGAGTGTGAAGCGCATACTGTAGGATGACCAGAGACCACAGAAGTGACCAATTTCCATATACTGCAAAGAAATGTGCTTGCTATATTGCCCATTTCAAAGCAGCAGCTCTTACCTTCATTTACAGTTAATCTGCTGGAACAGACCACAGAGAAGTGTTGCGAAAGTGAAAACCACTGAATGTTACACTCATTTTACAAGCACATTTAAGTTTACTATGTTAACTTGTTGAGCTGAACAGTGGAAGGAAACACAATCAAATACTCATTTTATCTAAAGAGCTTCAAAAAGATCAATTATCTTTATATGGATAAGAAGCTACTATTGATTTCGACGGTGTTATTCAAATTCCATTTAAGCAATGAAATGCACTGCTTTTTTTTGTTATACTGATGCAACCCAATACTTAACACTGTTTAAGAGTATACAGCAAGCTGAGACTCGTGGCTTCTCTATGACAGGGAAATCTCTCCAACATCAGTCTTTCTAACTGAATGGAGCTTAAAACAGATTTCTTTTTCAGCACGCTCACAAGGAGACTGAGGTAGAAATAGTGCGTCTCCAAAAGGTGCAAGGTAAAACCTACTGATATCATGCCAGCAATTCAGTATATCGGCCAGACTGTGTCTGGCTGTACAGATGTGTTTTCAAAGACAAAGGAAAAACACTTTCACATATTCATAGGCAATGCTGACTACCTTCTAAGGAAATTCACTGGCATCCAAAATACCTCAAAGAACAAAAAAACCCCTGCTGGACTCCTAATCAAGCCAAGCAAGTCTTGACATACTACCAAAATTATTTTATTCCATACTGTAGTCAATTGAGACAGGTGATTTCATGTAAAATCTGGCTTTTAAACCATTCCAAACCTCTCCAGTCTGGTAAGAAATTAAAGCAAGAGAAAAGATGTTATTCATGGTTTAAAAGAACAGAGCTAGGCCAAGAAAGAAAATCTGACACAAATACAGGATTGTTTGCAGCATTTCTTTAGTGTATGCTGACAGCCCGCTTGATTACAGCCCTTTTCTTCAGTCAGAACACAGCTACGCTCCCAAATGGCTGTGTGACTCTAATCAATCCACTTCGTGTTCACCAACAGAAAAAAAATGGGTGCAAAATTGGGCTGTAGATTTTTATTAACCTCTACTATACAAAGGGGGAAAAAATACAGAAACTGGTAACGCCTAACTCACTGTGTAGATCACAGCATCAGAAAAGACTGCAGAGAGACTTTAAGAGTTTCTAATATTACCTTGGAAACCTTTATAAACAATTACTACAAGAGAAAAAATTATCCATTTTGTGTAGAATACTGCTCTCTGGGGGAAGAGCAACTAGGAAGCACAATTTAAAACAGGAGATTTAAAAATATTGTTATATTAAATTTAGATACACGGGCAGTTTTTAAGTTTTTCAAGTTCCAAACTGTAGCCAAAAACTTATCTCCCCAAAAAGCTCCGTTCAGACAGACAACTGCATCTGAATCAGCAATTCCTGAAGTGAAAATATAGATATAAGGTTCTGTGTTCTAGAGTGCACACTGCTCTAGAGGACAAAACACAGTGAATGATGACAGGATTACATCTGATGTTAGGATTGTCTACATCTGCCGTTTCAGATTTACCTCTTTTACCTTTCCTCACAATTAAGATGAATTGCCCAATTACTTTTTTTTTTTTTTTTTTTTGGTAGGCAGTAAAAATGTGCTACTGAATTTTAAGTTACATTTAGCATTCATATACATTTTCTTCATCTACCTCCAAAGTCCCTTACCTTGGAATTTAACTGGTTTTACAAGGTTTATAAAATTTTCAGCACGAAGGATGACCTGCAGTTTGACAAAATCAAATACACGCTTGCAAAAGAATACTCATAATAGGGAGGCAGCATCATACCTCACTCATCACCACAGTATCTTGGCAGACATTCACCTTCAGCTGGAGAACTCTTAACACTGATGAGGAATGCATTTCCCAAGCTCTTCACGCCCTCTGAATCCTTCATCTTGGATAGTCAGCTGCCAGAAGTTACTATTTTCTTATTTGCTGTCTAATAAATCTATACTATGGAGTTCGTAATTGTCCCGATATATGTTACATTTTGACTGAGTGTCTGCAAATAACCCTGTTGTCAATAGCAAACACAGCAACAACTATATGTATGCAGTTGGTTTGACGTGAAAAATGAAAAATCAATGTAATATGCTCTTACTGTAGGCACCTGCAGATAACATCCAATAGAACTGATTAAGTCTTACACAATAGATAATAAAGCCAATTAAAAAACAAATGGAACATCACAGTACATTTAAATGCAGTGGTAAAGACAATGGAAGAAGAAATTAAAATAAAAGCTTAGAGGAGGTGGGTAGCAACCTGTATCTAGATAAAGTTTAGTTTATTATTGCCCCACAAAGAGTAGATGTAAAAAGACAGGCGCAGTGTACATATTTATCCTAAACACCAAAAGTATAACCTTACACACTGCAGCATATCTTCTGACACTTTTTAAAAATTAAATAGCAATCCACGTATTCATGTAATTCAACTGAGACAGAATAATCTCCTATTATTCTTCTCCTAGATAATCACAATTTTAGATTAAAGATTTAACGATTTTATAACCTTCAAGCAACGTACCCAAAATAGTATCTGAAACAAAATGAAAATGTAATAAAATTAGCACCAGACAATCTTTAATGTGACATTTCCTGCAGTCCCTCTGATTCTGGGACTCCATTTTGGTGAAAGTTTCCATATTGACTACATGTACTCCCCTATAATTATAACTGCCACCTTAAAAAGGAAGAATGTAATGAAGGGACAAAAGGAAGAAAGCAAGGGGGGAAAAAACCCATTTCTTATTTTAATTGGATCTTGTAGAAAAAATGCTATCCTGAATGTATCTCTAAAAACCAACTAATTCTCAGTTTCATTTCTCTTTTTTGTTCCTACAAGCTTATTCCTTAAAAGTGTAAACCAAACAGAATCCCATCAGAATAATCTAGTTTGCATAGAAGATGAGACCGGTAACAACAAATGCCTCTCATTAGGTAAGAACACTTTCAAAAGAATAAGAAGGTCACAGCTGTTTGTAAGCAAGACAATGTTACAGAACTCTCAAAAATTATAACGTATGCAGCTAAAGTTCAGAAATAATATTTTTCATTTTGGTATTATCAAAGAACACTTCAGACAGGAATAAAGTCTGGTGCACTTCAAAATAAATTTCCAAACAGCAGAGGCAGAAGAGACACTTCTGTGTCTTGTAATTCTTGCAGCAACTGTGTAAATCTGTGATGCCATGTAATCCTGAGCAAACACGGCATGTCCTCACTCATCTGTGCAATAATTTACTGAACAAAATGCTTCTGAATTAAAAAAGCCTACATCTAGCTTCATTCTGTCTTTTTTTATACATGGGTACTCTTGGTTGTTCCCTTCAAGATGCACCCATTCCCTTGGCCACACAAGGCACACTTCCAGTGACATTTCTTAATTCATTGATTCCTTGATTCAAGCTACATAGAAAGGGCAAGCCCAAGACTGATGATCAATGTACATGGTAGAGTCCTGCTACTGAAGTCATAGCAAAGACTGATGACTTCAATTCATAACCACTTAGGATCCTCCTTTTATCTACTTGGTATCTTCTACCATACATCTATGTGGTGGGTTGACCCTGGCCAAAATGCCAGGTGCCCACCAAAGCCACTCTATCACTCCCCCTCCTTAACTGGACAAGGGAGAGGAAAAAAAAAATAACAGACTTGTGGGGTTGAGATAAGGGCAGGGAGATCACTCAGCATTTACCGTCACAGGCAAAACAGACTCGACTAAAGGAAAATGTAATTTATTACCAATTAACTCAGAGAGGAGTAATGAGAAATAAAACCAAATCTTAAAACACGTTCCCCCCACCCCTCCCTCCTTTCCCAGGCATAACTTTGATCCCGATTTCTCTCCCTCCTCCCCCCCAGCGGCACAGGGGGGAAAACAGGGAATGGGGGTTGGGGTCAGTTCAACACACTGTTGTTTTCTGCTGCTTCTTCCTCCTCAGGGGGAGGACTCCTCACACATTTCCCCTGCTCCAATGTGGGGTCCCCCTCACGGGAGAAAGTCCTCCATGTCTTCTCCAGCGTGAGTCTTCCCACGGGTTCAGTCCTTCATGAACTGCTCCAACGTGGGTCTCCTCCATGGTGTGCAGTCCTTCAGGAACCGACTGCTCCAGCGTGAGCTCCCCTCACGGGGTCTCTGGCAGCAAACCTGCTCCAGCGTGGGCTTCTCTCTCTCCACGGGCCACAGGTCCTGCCAGGAGCCTGCTCCGGTGCAGGCTTCCCACGGGGTCACAGCTTCCTTCAGGTATCCACCTACTCCGGCGTGGGGGCCCTCCACGGGGTGTAGGCAGTCATCTGCTCCACCGCCCATGGGCTGCAGGGGCACAGCCTGCCTCACCATGGTCTTCACCACGGGCTGCAGGGGAATTGCTGCTCCGGCGCCTGGAGCATCTCCTCCCCCTCCTTCCTCACTGACCTCGGTGTCTGCGGGATGTTTCTCTCACACATTCTCACCCCTCTCACTCGCTGCAATTACTGCTGCACAACAACTTTTTCACTCTCTTAAATACGTTATCACAGAGGCGAAAAACGCTGTCGCTGCTTGGCTCGGCCTTGGCCAGCGGCGGGTCCGTCTTAAAGCCGGCTGGCATTGGTTGTATCCGACATAGGGGAAACTTCAAGCAACTTCATGCAGAAGCCACCCCTGTAACCCCCCCGCTACCAAAACCTTGCCACGCAGACCCGTCACAACTATGATGCATTTTTTATTGGGCCCATATTTTAGCCATAGTTTAAAGAAGGGCCGGAAGCCAATCAATTTCATATGTCCTTATTTTGAAGCATTCACATTTGATTTCTGTATTCTAAGTGTTTCCTGTTTTGACTACCCATATTCTATAACAGCCTTTTAGAGGCCAGAACAAAAGGCAGAAGATGTGTAGTCCTGCATAGACTGGACATTGGTAATTGGGCCATAAAATTTCTGTCTGGCCAGCTGCTTGTTTTCTTGATCTTGAGCAATCTAGTAATTAACTGCACAGCTGAGATGAGTGTCTCCTCTTCAACCCTCTTGAAC
Source organism: Leptosomus discolor (assembly GCF_034619465.1). Taxonomy (NCBI): domain Eukaryota; kingdom Metazoa; phylum Chordata; class Aves; order Leptosomiformes; family Leptosomidae; genus Leptosomus; species Leptosomus discolor. The sequence goes on along the minus strand of NC_141399.1, from coordinate 32,788,478 downwards.
ATTACTTGTGTAACTAGAAACCATTTCTGTTTTTTACAACCAAGGACCAACTCTACCACATGTCAGAGTGATGCTGGTGTGGAGTACACCAGGAAAATATTATAGTGCAAGTGCATCAGGAAACTGAACCTGGCTTGAAAAGCTGAAACTGCATTTTTGTTGAGGTCTGGTACAGCCTCTTACATAGGAATGTTGCCACCACAACTTCTCAGGACACAGTACACTAACTTGAGTATAACAGTACAAGGCGTTTTAATTGTAGTCAATCACTTAAAACTTAGCATAAAAAAATACTTTTAGCAGAAAATCCAAGCTGCCTATATTTTGCTTTTGTGCAGAAATTCCATAAGGAAACAGATAAAATGCAATTCTATATGATACATACATTTCTTATGAAAAGATACTATGAGTGACAATTCTCACATGGTCTTGAAAGCAAGTTGCCTAATGAATAGCAAGAGCTCTTTAATGTTAATCAAAAAATCCTGTCTAACTCTTCTCAGACACCATCTTTCACTATGTGACTATCACCTTTTCAGTTGCCACAATTCTCCCATCTGAAAGAACAGCTGAGCTTGTCAGCAGTCTAGTTGCAATGTCAGAGATTAGCTGAACTGCTCCCGATAGAGTTAATGGAGTTACCTACTAAATCCCTACATGTTGGGTTGTCAAGTTTTTCTTAAGCAATAATATCCTTGCAAGCTTCCAGTTACCAAAGGTTTAACATGAATGGCCTGGTTTTTTTCCTCTTTATATTAAACAAAATGAAGTCTTCCCTTTGATATTTTAAAAATCTGTCTCTATCTTCCATCTATTTCAAATAAAGAGAATTTTCAAGGGCTTAGTGGATATTGTGATGACATCCAAATAGAGCAAGAACAGATTATAACTTTCAGTGATTTGATGGAGCATTTTACTAGTAGAATAACACGCAAAACTATGAGAAAAGCTTCCCTAGATTTCTCTATCCCCCATGCACATATGTATCAACTCTGACTGACATTTTAGGTATTATGTACAAAAGAAAGCAGCAGACTTCAGATGAATTGGCATACTGTCTTCCTGATAAGAAAGAACAAGGAATCTTGTGTATCTACACAAATTATACGTTTCCTCCTAACTTTAAATCTCTACAAGCCATATGTAGCAAAAGTCCATCTGTTTTTACTAAATTTGACTACGAAATCTTTCTATGCATATTATAATTACATTTTGATCTTGAACCTATTATTGCATATGCAAATATTTAACTGGCACTCTATGGGACAATCTCTTTATGGTAATTAGCAGTTTGGAAAGCTCTGAAAATAGTCTCGTTATGATAGCAAGGACAGCAGACTTTTCAGAACATCCACAGTTGTTTTTTTTCCCGGGTTTCCATAAAGGAGCTATCAATGCAGTAAACACAGAAGGGAATATAAAATTGTGTCTATGGCAACCATATTATCTCTCCCGGCTTTGTATGTCTATGGCTTTCAATAGATTCTAGAATTCACACTCATTTCTCCTGTACATGGGTCAATTAAAACATCTCTGAACTATGACATTATTTCAGAATTGCTACTCACTACAAAACTGGATCTGTAAATTCTCATCTAAAACGGATCTCTTTTCAGGGAGAAAAAAGGAAAAAAAAAAAGTCTCTACTGAGCTAATTACTTCCTAGAAAGTTTCTGCTATTGTTATCTGGCACCAAACTCTGTTACTAATAGACAATTATTGCAAGAGGAAGACCTGAGAAGGGAAGAAAGGAACAAAGAATGAAGTTGTTCACTAACCTGCAGCAACTCAAAGGTTAGAAGGAAAAAAAGTCACAGTGCAAGGCTTTGAGGATAAACCTGCAAAGTCTATAAGCCTGCAACAAAATATTTCAGTGTTGTGGGCTGAAAGCCTCTGCTGTTGGCTCTTGCCAATTCCGCTCTTAAACACTGGGTCTTATAAGTCCTTCTTCTAAGCAATTAAGATGTAAATTTGCCTGAATAATAGTCATCAGACTCCATGGGTTCTCTATGCATGTTCTTCCTCCCATGTTCAAGGTTAGCTATACAGACCATAGGACATCAAGTCACATGTGAAATACAGCAGAATTAATCTTTGCTGACAGGGCTGAGGTCATGCAAATCCAAAGCATTTTTAACATAACTGGAGTTATGTTCACAGATCAACCATACAGTGTGTGTGCCACAGATTCCAGTGTCTACTGGATAGAACATACACATTTAAATGCATTTCATAACATAAATATAGATTTCAGTCTCTGTTTTCTTTTCTAAAGGAAAGACAAACAATAGTTTTGTAGGAATTATTTTTTTGAGAAGACAAAATGTCATTGACTATGTTTCAATTTCTAAATTTAATTTGAATAAAGCAGGGGTTTTTTTTGTTGGATTTGTTGGTTTTGTTTGGTTTGGGGTTTTTTCATTAGGCAAGAAAGTGCTATTAGTGCTATCTAAAATAAACCTGGATCTGTTCTGGAGTTCATGGATGAAAAGCTGTCTTTAGTATCCAGATTTACTACTGCTGATAACGGTGAGCTGTTGCATTATGACAACATACAACAGATATAAGGTAATTTTAAGTATTAAAAATGTGAGTTCTTTTGCAGATCATGCTTCATTCATACTTGTCACAAGAGACTTCTGACACTGGCATTTAGGATTATGAAAATAAGAATTTGACATAATAAATAAAACATATTTAAAAGGAGGTTTTGCAGGTTACTAAAGGAATGAAAGAACACATTATTTTCATGCAATAATTCAATGGCATAAGGCTGCCAACTGCCATGGAAACTCTTTTAACTTGTCATAAATGTTTACAATCTATTTTCAGGGAGCTACTGATTTCTGAAACTCATTTTCTGCAAGGAATTTTCTGGAGACCTTACCAGCATTTTTTCCATGAGGTGAACACCACACAGTGCCAGTTGAGCACAGCTGAACCCCAATCTAGATTGCCTTTCTGGCACTTTCAGTTAATGATTGCTTAAAGGAGGGGATAGGGCCAGAATCAATTACTTATTACCTTTCAGAGCCTCCCTTTTGTATCTTTTCTGTTATTTTAGAAACACAATGCAACTCGTTTTCTCTTCTCTGTTTTAAAACAAATCCTCTCTCTTAGCCCCTAAACCATATAGAGAATTAAATCTTTACTATTATAATGTCTCCTCAGAGTTCTCAATGCTTAATAAAAAATAATGACAGTTAAAACTGTTTTAATACTCACACTCCATTCCCCTGCCTACCTCTTTCCTCTCCTGGGTACTGTTTTAAAACATGTTCCTTATTCCAGGCTTCCTTTTACATTCCTTAATGAGCAGCAGACTAGTCTCTTAACTGTCCTCCACATAAATGGATTAAGTTTCACATGAAGAGAGATCCCCAGGTATGTGTTAGAAAAGCTGTAAGCAGTTGCATGAGATGGGATGAGAGCAGAAACGTAATTCACCTGCTCCTGACAGCAAAAGCACCAACTCTCTGCAGCATTATGTTGACTCCCAATGAAAAGACCCTTTTAACTTGTCGCATCTTTTATTCAGCAACTCATTTTCTGCTAAGTATTAAAAGTCAGTAGGGTGTGAGGATTTGTTCCAAGGCTTGCTGAGATATTACTTACACAAAGGAGATGCAGATCATTTCTGCTGAGTAGAGCCATTGGGACTGTTTGAAAGTCAAATGCATCTTACCCCCACCCAGAGGCCATCATGCTTCTTTTTTCCCTTCTCTTTGTTACTCCCCATTCACCCTACTTTGCTATATATTTTTCTGCAATTTTTGTTCTTTCTAATGTAACTTTTAAAAATAATAACTGTTAAAAACATTTAGAGGCCATTTATCTAAATTATTGTTCCTATCTCCAAGAAACTCCATGTTTTGCTATAACTGGTATAAGTTTACATTACTATACAACAATATTTTCAGGTAAAAATGATCAAGGCTGAAGTATGTTTTCAAGATGAACCGCTATCATTTTGGACAGCTCACTATTAGATCAGGCCTCTCAAATATATGTCATATATATATAGTTTCTCATATTTCTTACTCTTGGTGCCTTCTACCAAAGACAGCACTACTGGCAGCTGTATAGGTAATGACCTTATGTAATGGCAAAGTACAATCAGAAATTTTTCCCACATATATTTATGGCATCTCTGCCTCACAAAATAAAAAATTACAAGTTTCCATGTTTATAGATAGAATAGCATTATCTAAGGAAAAAAGATAGTCTTCTCTCTCACGAACATTTACACTAACAAGCAAATTCTCTGTAACAGATTATACCAACTCTCACTGACACACTGTTCCGCAAACACAACTGGAAAGTTCCCACTCCTCCCTCTTCTACAGTATCAGTTCTGTTTAAGATGAAAAAACCCTAATGTATTCCGTGGTTCTGACAAAGGAACATGTTCAAAGTAGCAGGATTGAAATATCGTATTTAATAACTGTAGTACTGCAACATATACTTGCTTAGACATCAACAAAACTTTCAGATGTAATGATGTGCCTTTCCAAAATCAGATACTTTGAATAACCAAACCCAAGAGCAATTTGCAGACATAATGGTACAAACCCAGACAGACATGAATATTTCACTACAGTACATAGCAAGTAAGCAAATTAAATATGTCTTATATCAATTTATTCAATTTATCAATGTTTTAGTAATCAAACCTCATTTTCTGTCAAGCACAACAATAATGTCAATGTTAACATTCAGATTAGAACCAATTATCCTCCTCCTATACCGGCTACTCGACAACGCATACTAAGGAAAATGATCAAAATATATGACTCTCTCAGGTCTCTAGTGAACTGAATAGAGAACAATCTATACACGGCAGAGAAGCTAAAATTTGCTTACCTGTAAAGCAAACCTTCAAAAGATTTCTTATAATGCAGATGTTAACCAAGTTACACCATATTTGTATTTCTGCCTGTTTTGTACAATATGTTGCTATTAACACCCAGCTCCTCAAAGTTATTACATGTCTAACTCTAATGCTTTGGTACTTAAATCATAGCTAATTGGGTTAGTCAAGGAACTACTAGATAAAATACAGAAACGGACCCTGGAACAGAGTAGAACTGAACGCTGTTATACAAGTATATATTCTTATTAATTTTGTACCCCGTTTTTCACCTCAGGAATATATTACATTTCTTTTACCAGTGACACAGTAGCCTTTAAAACTGTGGCGTGAGCATTCTCCAAGGAGATGAAATATGTGAACATGTGTGCCTCCAGCTGATTTAAAACCAAACCTAAATCTTTCACTTTCTGGGAATTTGTTCAACTGGTACCTCAGCAGATTCAACACTGGTTTTACTGGTACACCACACAAAGGCAGAGCACAAGGCAGTAAGCACCACCATGATTTGTTGGTTCCTTGCAAGCTCGGCTGCTCTTGGGAGCTGGCAACTGTAAGGACATGAAAGGGAACTAAAGACATAATGACATCATTATTCTAATATTGATAGTGCCTCCTTACACCATCAGAAGTGTGACAAAGACAGAGCAGAAACAGGAGAGCAGCAGTATGTGATGACAGAAAGCAAAGCGGCAGCATGAAAAGACTAGGGTGACTGAAAAGGCAGCTAGCCACTCGGTATGGAGAGATTAAAAAAGAAAAAAAGAAAAAGAGGAAAAAGTGATCAGAGAAAGAGAAAACGCAGCTTTAAGCAGTCATTCCACCAGCCCAAAACAGACTGGCAACTGCTGAATTTAGCAATCACGTAAGATCCAGCTAGAACCACCACCGTCTGCCCCTGCATTCTGAAAGCAAAGCACAGCATAGTCTTCCATGGGCTATGGGACAACATAAAATACATCCCAGCCCTGCAGTAATGCAGAGCTGTCCCAAAGTCCAAATCCAAATTTATACAGCCACATCGTGTAACATGTATATTTTGCAGCAGCTTTTCTTTGGAAGGAGTACAACTACACCAGTGTGGCACTGCCACCAAGCTAGCAAGTGTATGAATTATACAGCTCAGCTAACCTGCAACAACGCTTTCAGTACTGGAAGTCACCTACAACTTCAGGCTCTGGTTACTTGTGCTGCCTTAACTCTCTTGCCAAAGGTTGTCCAAGCAGTGAAGGTAATTATTCTGTAGTAGATGGCAGGCACCAAAGTTCTGGACAGCAACAGGATTTCATATACATACCTTTTGTTTGTTTCTTCTCAATTACTCCTGTGGCTCTCCACTCAAAAATACTGGCTACTGCAAATTTTTTTCCTGAGCATCCATGTGGAATGGGAAAATATACCAGGAACTTCATGCAGGAAGCCAAGCTCCTGAAGCGTTTGTGATTCTGGGCCTTTGTGTCAGGAAATTCCATGGAAACTGTCACATGCCTTAAGCTTATCTGATTTTGGTGAAAAAAACACAAAAATTATAATTCATTCCTTGTGCATGCTGATGACAGAATGTCAGTGTTCCTTAATGTATTATATTAGAAAGAATTTCAGTCTGGAGCATACATATTAACAGATAGACGAGCTTAAAAACAACCTTGAAAAATAATCACAAGTTTCATTTTTCTTGTGTTGCCTGATCACTAAAAAGCATCTTGAAAAATTTATCTTATATTGTTGAGGTGAAGAAAACATGCCTTCAGTGATATTTGATTGTAGATAATTATTTGTTCAAACAAAATAAACCCGATTTACTTTTCAATCCTTTGCTGCCATCTGTTGGCAAACAGAAGACAGTGACAAGAAGCAATCTGTTGACATGAAATAACACTAAAAGCTAAAATGAAATGCTTGATTACATTACATGAAATGTATAATTATATTATTACAGTTAAATAATTGGGTTTACTGTATTCTTCCTCTTGCTACAAACTTAGATTACAAAAAGGGTGAGATACATGCTGAAAGTCAACATTCCCCAAATTCCCAAATCTTATAACACTTGAAGAGAACTCCTCAATACAGGAGAAAAGAAATAGACAAAGGGAAGGGTCAAGTTTTCAAGAGACTGAAGATAAAGTCAGCATTTTTTTCTTTTCTCTACTAAAGCTTCATGGTGAGCCTGTATTTATTCCAACAGGAGTTAGTTACTCTACCTACCTGCTTTTCAAGGTATCCGTTTTTTTGTAAGCCTAGACAATAGACTTTAAAGCACAAAGCATAGATAAACTCTAGGCAGGTAGCCTAGTAGATGAATTTATTATCATTATTATCATTATTACACTGCGCTTGACAAAACTACAGTTTTTTCAATCTGTCTTTTAATGAATTCTGAATGTGATCTAAATGAACAAGCACTTAAACCTTCACAGTTACAAACTCTACAGAGAAGCAAGGCTGTAAGATACATCTAAAGAGGATTCAGGTGCTGGTGAAAAGAGTAATGCCAGTGCAGATGTGACTTGTACTGACAGCAGATAGATATATGTCATAAGCCGTACAGCTCTCATGAGCTCCTTGACCTCAAGTGTAAGCAGTAACAACTGATGATGTAAAGACAGTCAGCAAAATGAAGCAGGAACAGGTTCTGATCCTATTTCAGGCTAGAATACAAACATCTGTGTTTGACTTCAATGGATAAACTCTAGATTGAACCCAGAGAAGCAAAATGAAACAGTTAGTGTTGATGCTTAACCTATGAAAATGGTCCTACTCTTCGGTGCTATTTTTTTTTAAGTTTCTGACTAATCAAAAAGAATGACCATTTTAAGTTAATCAAATCATCCCAATCACAAATCTTAAAAGCATTAGGAATCAAGGTAGATGTCTTCCAAGTGCTAGCATTTCAGAATTAGACATTTTCTAAGGCAAAGTTTGGTGGATACATTAAGGATAAATTGAAAGAGACACAGGATTGGGTCAATCAGTTCCATTAGAATAATCTGCTTAGTAAGTTTTTATAGTAACCTCAAGTGAGAGTTGTACTGAGATCAAGTTTTGCACAGGCAGCAAGTCCTTTTGTCCTCTAAGATACCATCTGTTAGATTCAGAATAAAGCAAAACCAAGACCTCATCAGCAAAAATTCTACATATTCTCGTTTAGTTTTCACCAACTTCGAAAGAAAAAATTCCTCTGAGACCAGAAAAAAAACCTAGGAAGAGGCTCTCCAGGTAGAATTCCCAGATTACGTTAGTGCTTAAGTCTATAAATATACAGTGTATCCAAGCTGGCATGAATTTCAGTACCAATCACTCCCAACACCCCCTCCCCCACCAAACAAAAAAAACCCAACCCAGTCACCAATACTTCAGTCTTGCAAAACAGGAAAAGTTTCCACACAACGTACTCATTTGAACTTCATCTGGCTCACCACCACGAAATAGTATAGCCTACTTTAGCCAATGTCAGCTAATAATGCATCACCACAATATCTTTACATTTAACCTAAATCTAAGAAAAATATTCTGGAATAATAAGAATTCTGTCACAGGTATGCTTTTCTTTTCATGAGAAATTTTCTGTCAAAGGAACACATGAAATAATCCATTATGGGTGCAAAATGTCTTTCCACATGAAAAACATAGGGGATGTTCATATCATATATATTAAAACCAAAATAATACCTTAGGTTTTAATATTTTAAAGTAAAGATGGAAAGCGATAAAATTCGTTATTAGTCTTTCAGGTAGAAAAATTCATTATTTGGAAGGTAGAGACTGAAGCCAGTTACTATAGTGCCATGAAGATATTTGCAGGTTAAGTTATCCCTGAAATCCAAAACGCCTTCTGTCTTTCACAAATTGTATTTCCCAGATTACTTCCATCTGAGTAACACAAAATAGGACTAACCACAAATACTTCAGAAGAGTAACAAATGATAAATTGCCATAATTCTATTTTAAAATCCAAGTCCTCCTTTTTTTAAAATGCATGTCTAAGAAACATAAAATTTAGGCTGGTTTTATACTGAACTTTAGTTGTATTTCATTCTCCTGTTTTTATTTTTCAGCTAGAATACTAAGAAAACACAAAATTTACTATTCTTTTAATTGACACCAGATGGCACTGCAAAAGATGAACTATGATAAATTCGGAGGCCTCAATACCTTCTGCTTTGAAACCAAGTTTCTAGCCACGCATACATTGCATTTTGAAAGTACGAAATGCACCTTATTCAGATTTAATACACACACAGCAGCTGCAAACAAATTTGACAAAGCAAGGCGGTGAATTAAAATCAAAGCTCCGTTTGTGGAAAATCAAAAAAAAGACATGTTTGCATTCTGAAGATGCCTATATCTAATCTGATTGTTAAATTTTATTCCAGAAGAGTTAACTTCTATTTATTTTACATTTAACTTATTTATAATTAGCAATTGTGTCCTGGCAATGTTGCCCAGAAATACCTGCAGATTTTTTTTTAAAAGTGGAAGCAAACCAAACCATTGCTTACAGTGTAGATCTGACCTATGAATACCTGTCAGAAGTGATACCTCCTGTTTTGGAAGACTTGCTTTCTAAGACTACTTTCACTTCCAGTTTTCACTTTATTGCCTAGATTAAACTTTCAGTAATCCATATGGATGGCAGGAAAGCAGCGAAAAGAAAAAAAAAAAAAAAAAAAAAAAAAAAGAGAGCTGGATTATCATGTTTACTCACACACCATAATTTGGCATGTCTATGTATGCTGTTAACACAGAAGTGGAAAGAAATTTTAAAAAAGAGACAATGAACTTAAGATTCGCTTTGAAGAACAGAAAAGGTATTGATATCTGTATACTACTCACATGTAGCCTTACCTCTGCTAATACACTCTAAGCATAAACCCTTACCTAAAACTATCTCCACTATTGTCATCAGAGGAAGAATCTATCAAAGGCCAGTATATCTGGAAGACTTAACTAAGTATTAGCAAATAAAAATGTAGAACATAAGCTAACAGTGCTTTGAGTTTGACAGAACCTGGAGAAAGCTGCTTTCCTTTAGAGGTGTTAAAAGCAGTCTTTGTACACAGGGTATCAATAATAAATGTGCTTATACGACATACAGGGGTAAGGTCATATGGGCTCTTTAAGAAATCAACTGAAGAATTTTTGTCATAATTTCTTGTCTTAAAATTGTAAACTACAGGAAATACACAAAAATACTTTGTGGTGTTGAAATACAGTAGCATTTTTGGGATTGTATTCTTCATCTTCTTTCAACACTTTCTGATGCATTGCAAAGTCTGACTGATGCAGGAGGTCTGACTGACAATGTCAGCTAAATGACACAGCTCACTAATACTCAGTGCAACTCCTGCAAGTTGCTTAAGGTGGTTATTTTATTATTTCTTCAAGACTACCCAAAGGTATAATCATTACGCCTCATTCTGGCAGAGGTAAGTCACAGTAGGGTTTCACTAACGTTTTCATTAAATGTTGATAAATAACCTGTCACTGGACATATTTACCTTTTTCTGCATAGGGCCAAAGACAAGTTAATACATTAATACATATAATACATCCTTAATATATTTAGTAACCTGCTTTAAAGACAGCGTTGAATTACTGTCCACAATGAGTGCCCAGTTTGTATGATGGAACTAAAATAAGACTGCTGCTAATGACTGTGTTAGTAATACTTTAAAAGTATGCATCTTAACAACCCCTTCGCTTCTCATGAATTCAGTAGCTGCTCTCTCAAGACACCTTTTTAATATTACAATACTCACCAGAAAAATAATTCTGTTACTGTGAAACAGACACCTCACATTTTATTTAACCATTCTACTACACAGACAACGTAATTGCAAGAAAAAAAGGACTGGCTGCAGAAGATGCATACTTTTTAAACCTGCAACTGAGAAGTTACCCATTAGGAGGTGTTATCCTCTCTAAACCTGTAGAGTTATACTATTACACAAATAATCAGAATTAGTAGTATGGGGATTAATCAGGACAATTTTTAACTTCCGTGTCTTAAGGATCACTACAGACATGACTGAGCATTTCAGAAATGAAAGAAGTATTCCTTCTTCAATATAAGGAGGTTTAAAAGGCTAGAATTGTCCATGAGATATATTTATGACACTCATTCTTTTGATTGTCTAAAGTACGTTTATAAACATTAGTAAAAGATGATTCACAGATTCTACAAGCTATATGCAATGTGGTTTAGCTGTGAACTGGATAAATGAAAACAGCTTGTAAATAGAAATATTTCGTAGAGATGGTGGTAAGCAGGATGGAATTAAACCCCTTATAAAGATGGGGAATAAAAGAAGGATGGAAAAAAGAAAAGCCACACCCCAAAAAAGGACTGAGGCATCAAAAAAAAAAAAAAAAAAAAAAAAAGTGTTATTCCACCTAGCCTTGAAACTTTTAATTATAATTAGGACCAGCTAACACAACGACCACAGAGAAAAGATGACAATAAAATCTGCCACTGGCCTAATTATGAAGTGTGTGAAAAAACCCATTAAACTTTATCTCAATTAGGCCCATTAATATCACACCAGTCTACTATACCCTACAGCCTACTGGACAATAAAAAATTAAAGAATCACAGGGACAGCTTCAAAGCTCTGTGATCATACAAAAATGCTACGGAAGAAAGGAGAACGGATGGATGAGTTTAACTAGCTGTAAAAGAAAATAGAGACACAGAAGGAAATAAAACAGTAATCCTATAAATTGACTATTTCTTAATCATAAGAAATTCAAGGCCAGATGATTGCCTCCTATAAACCAGTTTTTCTTTTCGTAATGAAAAGTTAAGACAGGTTCTGATAGTCAGAACCTTGAAGCAACTGAAGTAGAAAAAATGTGTGGCAGCATTATTAGCACTTCTGATTTAAATGTAAAAATGAAGAAAAAAATTCTAACTTTTTCTGTTTCATGACACCACTATACTACCAAGTACCCCAAATATGAGGCCACTGACATTCCTGGAACCTTCTCATATTGCCGTCTTCACAACTACCAAAGAACTTGATTCACACTGCATGATTTTAGGTTATGGTTTTATTGAGGTAACCTAATTTTCCCATCAGAAATTCTGTGAAAGATAGCAAGCTATACTTTATGGTATACAAAACTACCTACCCATATGGTATAGAGTAATTAAACACACTCCATTATACAATTCTTCCCATCTTTTTGTAGCCCACACAAGCAATGAAAACAAGCACAATAGACATCTAGCCACAATTTAAAATATTGAAAATGTCAAATAAAAGAGATATTATATCTCTTGATAGGTAATGAATTCTGCTAAGTGGAACAGAATAAATGACAAACATTAATCTCTTAACATTGATTGCAGGCAGAATATTTCGTGGTACAACTGTAACAGCAGCTTAACCTGATGGGAAAATAAAATACCGTATTTTTTACCAAACTCAACTCCACCGAACTTAAAAGCTTCCATGAATTTATGGGCTTCAACAATCTCATGGAACATTTAGGCAAAAGTTGCTTTACATAGCATCTTTGTAATACTTCAAAAAATACATGATAATCACAAATGCATCCCAAATATTGTCCTTTTATTAAGTCTTTCAACATTCATTCTTTAGCACATATTCGTGGGATTGAAAGTCCAATTATAACCATGAAAGAATAACCCAATTTTTTAAGTAACAGCATTTCCTTCTACCCCTTGTTCAAGGCAGGGTACTTCTAAAATAAAAAAATAAATTCTATAAAAATCTCCATTGTCTGGCAGGTTGAAAGTTTGTGGGATGTTCAACACAACAGGCATATACATTACTAATACGCAAGAAAAACTATGAACAAAGGGAATTTAATTATTCTGTTATCACTAGAGAATCTGTACATGAAAGTAAGGTATTTCAGTAGAAAAACATTTTTTAATGTTTTGTTTCTTCATCCATTAAAAGCACTGGTCAGTATAAGCTACAACAGGGGATGGCTAACTTGCAGAAACGAACCCATTTACTGCAACTCTGCTTCTTCCTAACATTTCTCCCGCTATGGATGATAACCACAATCCTTCCTCTCTGCTGCCTGGAGGGAAAAAAAAAACAAACAACTTACTTAACTTGGTCCAGCACAATAGATAAAACCCAAGAAATGCAAAATAAAGTGCAAGAGAGTTCAACTAACCTGTATTCCCTAAAAAAGGCAAAAGAAGTATGTACACTATGACAAACAAAAGCTCCTCTGAATGAGGAAAAGGGTTCATTGTTTGGAAGAATCAGTTCCACAGTGAACAAGATTCTTGCTTGAATGTGCAGTGTTTATACAACATCAAACAGGTCACACTTTCCACACATTTAACTATGGGTGTTCAACTGATTCACGCCTTATAAGAAAACATTAAATAAAACAAAAGCATTTCTGGTGCTTACGTAAAGCAACTGTTCTGAATTCTTGTAAAAAGTACATACCAGCTGTAAATCTATTTGGAGACCTCATCCCTGTTGGTAAATTATCGTGCAAGGTGTGTGCAGCAGATGGTAATTAGAAGGCCTTGTAACAAGTCAACTAACCAGTCTGTTAGCTGCTTAAATCTCCAAACAATACAGGTGGCAAATGCTCTCCATTTCTAAAATCTGCTCTGGCAGCCTTTTCCCCTGTCAGCAAAGCTACTTGCGAATGCTTCTCACCCAGTAATGTACTTGTGAAACAAATCTGTTGAACTGGAAGAACAGACTGGTTTATTAGTCAAGGAACGGGAGAGGCTGGAGTTCACATATAGTGAAAAAAGTTGAAACTGCACACTGGGCTTAAAACACTTATTTTCAGAAGCACAGATAGAAATCAGTTAACTTTTGACATGCCATGCTATGACATGCAGCTGATGAACAGTGGAACTAGAAAAAGTGCAGTTCTATTAACTCCCAGATCATTTTGCTTTTGGAACAGTGGAGTTAAGAAATACAGAAGCAAATTAGAATGGCTGAAGTGGCATTTAGCCCACTCCCAACAAATTTCAAAGGTTGCTAGGAAATGAGGATTGATCTCCTTAATTTGATTTGCTTAATTTGCTCTAGTAGAACGAGTAAAAACCCCCAGGAGCTGAAATTATGTATAATGATATAGTAAGATATGATAGTGCAAAAAAAGGCTTCAGCTAATCCCAATTGTGTGATAAATCAAGTAGTCACGTGGTACTACAGAGCAAATGCCCCTTTCAAACAGAGAAAGGCACTTACTGCTTGAAAATTAGTTCCACAGTGACAGCAAATGACAACTCTGAACAGCAAACACACACTTCTGATTCCTGAAGCACAAAACAGTTAATGAGAAATGGAGCACTGTGACTGTTACATACCTCACCTCCCTGATTCTTTAGAGAAGATTTCAAAATGCCAAGTATTTATCCAGAAACTCTGGACAAACAAATTCTTCCTTATTTCTTTACATAAATCCCTGTCAAAGTATTTTCTGCACCAGTTCAGCAGCACTGGTGACAATTAAATAAAAAGCCATTTGGTAGAACTGGTAACAACTAAAAGGAGTGAATTTAGCTGCAGAGGAAGATGTTCTGCCATCTGCACAGAATCTACTGGCATCATTAACAATTATGGTACTTTCTCTTTCTCCATAAAGAAAAAAACATCTTTCAGAGAAAAGATTACGCATCTATCTCTTCATGAATCTCTTCTCCCTTGTCTAACGTTCTTATAAACAATGGCAATGTTTTGTTACACTAAAATGCATGTAATTTATGTATATAATGCTAAACATAAATGTTTATGTACCCACACAATTTTAGATTTCTATTAAAAATGAAAAGCAACAATTGCACAAGGGTAAAGAAAATTTTGCGAAGTAGAACTTGTCTTAGAATTCTTGCGTAAGTTTGACAAAAGGACTGTCCTGAAATCACTGGTATCACCACAGAACAAAACGATTACGTACAAACAGGCTACAGTGCCTACACCAGACATGGTAAGAAGCAGTGTTCAACTTGCAAACACCAACACTCTGAATCCGATCTTGCTTTTTTTAAATGGTCTGAGAGCAAGTAGTAAATGGAGACTTACTGCTCTTTCAAGTTCATGGCACTTTCACTTCAGTACGTTACACAGAAATTTAGAAACTGTCATGTAGGCCTCGTTACTTGGAGATACATGTTCATATCCTTCTCCCTTTTAGCTAAGAGACTGGAATCTTATTTTACTTCTTTAATACTTTCTCCATGCCTGTCCGAAGGCAAACAGGTGAATCTGTTGGAGTTATCAGAAGGCAGATAAAAGGATCAAGAGAAGAGATGGCATCGACAAGCTCAGGACTGAGGACAGACACCAATTCATTTTTTTTTTTAAGTCACAGTTTGTACTGTGCTAGAGAGAAGATTGTGAGTCTAGGTTTTTTAATTTTAAAATATGCAAGGAGTGGAAAGTAAATAGAGGGGGCAGGCAGACATTGATTGCCCTATAGCACTTCCCTGGATTTTGAGATTACCAGGATGTGCCTGTACTGCCTAATGGGAGACTGCAAGTAGAAAGAAGGCAGGAGAAAGACAATCTACAAACAATAGGATTAACGTGCTCTGTGCAGTCAGGACTATAAAATATTTGAATAATCCTTTCGAAGTTGTAACGGAGAAAGAAGTAATTAGATTTCTTAGAGAATCATAATGTCTGGAAATACTATCGCTTTCAAAAATGCTATTAAACTTAATGAATGCACAGGTTTCCGGGGGAGGGGGGAGAGGGTTATGCATTTCTTTTTAATTATTTCAAAATGCAATTCTCAGAAAAAAACCAAAACCAAAAACAAAAACAAACAAAAAACCAGACATAGAACATTGATTTTATTTTGTTGTCACCTGCAAGTATAAGGCTAAACTTTCTACACTCACTGTTGAAATCAGTCATTTACACTAGATGAATGCTTCCAGGCCCTACTGTGCCAGACTTAACATCCACTGAGAAACAATGCCTGTTCCAAGAAGAATGGATCAAAAGTGGGAGAGAGAAAGCTCAATAGGTCAGTTACAAGCAAGGAACAGAAACAGAGATTTAATCTTACCTGACTTCTTAGAGCACAGCTCAATGAAATAATATAAGGATCAGAACAAGTTGCACTGGAATGGAATTTTTTGCTCATCATTAAAAACATCTTCAGCTCTTCCCTTGTGAGCTGACTCAATTCATTTATCCAGGAAAACTAACATGGAAAAAAAAAAAAAAAAGGCTATGTTTCTTTGGAATTGGTTTTGTGAATGGTTTGACAAACACCAGAGTCGGTGCAAGGGTGAGGCAGAAATGCACAGCCAGCAGCACACACAGAGGGAGAATAACAGAGGGGAAGTCAGATAGGGAGAGTTATTACTGCTTCTTTTCACAATGGGGAATTGTTAGAACAATTATAACATCTTACATAACTTTAACCTCAGTGAAGAGTACTTTTCACTAAATGCAGGCTCGAGAATTAAGAATTGTCCAGCAATTTCTGAGCCATATCTTTTCCCACAAAATCTTTTTACTAAGTCCAAAGACAGGTAATAGCTGACTTCATCATCATTGTATTCCTCCTGAAATAAACCTCAACACATTACTGCCTGCCTAGTTGCTATGCTCAACTAAATACTGCACTAAAAAATCAGGTTTTGTGGTTTTTTTTCCCTTTTTACATTTTTTTAAATGAATACTAGTAATTATGTGCCAGGAAAAGTTGCTTTTCTACACACTATTTTTACATATACAAATGCTGCTGTTATCAAACATAGCTCCTACCAATATACATTTACATATATTGGGCAAAGTAGGAAAAGCAAGCAGGCTGCCCCTCTCACATCATTCAGAGATAAAGCCACAGAATGTCCCACAGCTCAGCAATGCCTATCAGGCCCAATTGCATTAGGACACATAACTTGGTATCAACTGGTAAAACTATTTGCAGCAGAAATAAGCTTGCCTAGTGTCTGCCATTTTTCTAATTGGTGTTCGAGCTCCACAGTGCCCTGAGACTTCAAAGGCTCGGTTGTGTAGTCACTGTAACTTCAGTCAGTGGAAGTACTTGCTGAAGAGAACTTGTAATTGAGACTGACATCAAAGAAGAAGGTGAGAAAAAAACCCCACACACAATGGAGGGAGCAATAGGCTGGTCTGCAAACATCATGTTAACTAACATGTCAAATGAAGTTACACGTGCTCCTGAGTTAGTTCAGCCTGTTCAGAACTCTGAGCATCTCTAAGGATGGAGATTTAACTAATCTCCCTCTGAAAACTGTACCTGAGAAGGTATGTCTATTGATTTATTTATTGATTACTAGCATTGACAGTCTTAGCACCAGGATGCTAAGTAAATAGAAACCACATCCTGTTTAGGAAGTCCCTAAGCCACAAATGCCTGACATTTGGAAAAGTACCTGGAAGTAGTATGGAATATGCTTACCCTGTTCTTAAATGCTTCCACAGGCATCTACTGCTGGCCACTGCTGTAGAAAAGAATCTAAATGCATAGCCTTTCATCTAATCCACTGCAGATACTCTTTTAAGCTCTTTGCTCATATGCAAACAGTTCTATACATTTGAGTTTTCTGCTCTGGAATTCTGTTGTTGCTGAAATACAGGTTTAAATTTTATTGTTTAGATATTGTTTTGCTAATTCCTTCTAAATGTAAAAATTTCTTAGAAAACAACAAATATCATTACTATGTTACAGCCTGGACTGCTGTTTTTAGACACAACTGTAAAACATGATCAAGAACAGAATTTTGCTTTTATTGTGAACTAAAGAGATTTCATGTATATACAAATTAAAGTATTTGAGTCTGCATTAACATAGGCCCATGTGATCCACACCTGAAAAAGCAACTAAATATAGAAGACTACATTAAATTAAGAGCACAGCAGGAACTTTTAAAACAGTTCAGTGACGTTTTTACGACTTTTTGGAAAAGAATGCTAGTGATAAGAGGCACCAGAAAAAAATTATGCTCCAATGCTGCTCACTTCCTAGAACAAAGAATTAGATTTATCTGTACTCTTTAATACAGTTATTTATCTAGAGTTGCATTGTTAACTATTCTCTAGTCAACATTTGAGAATATCCAGCATTTTCTCCTTATCCAATATATTCAAAATACAAATTACTTCCTGATAAATACAGAAGTTTTTTAAATAGTATGTATTTGACAGCAGACCAATAAATTCATTTCAATTTTCATATTCAAAGAGGGAAAGGATGTTATTCTGTTCCTGCCATAAAAGGCGCATTATTTGTTTATACAAACACGCATGCAAACTTAATTCAGACAGAATACGATTGTACATTGTCAGATATATATATCAAACCAAAACAAGAAACACCTTTTGATAAAATTAAATGCTTTCATTGAGAGCTTTATATTATACTAATGCCTATAAAATTTCAAAAGTGGTATCACTTTTCTTTAAAAAAAATATATAACTGTATAGAGAGAGAAGAAATAACTAAGGAAAAATGAAAGGAAAAATCGGTCACATGAAATAACTGAACATCTTATTTATGCGTATGCAATAAACATTAATTTAGAAGAAAGAAGACTGTTCTTCAAGCAGCATGTCAATGTACGATGTATACCAGGAAGCCCAGGCTCTAATTAGGCTACTTCTAAAAGCAGTGGCACACACAGGCTGTGGCACCCTTTCTGTTCCCCAATTCCCCAGTCTTTGGTGGGGGATCTAACAAGCAGACTCTCTATTTCTGGCTTGCTCAAGAAGTTTTGCCATGATAAAAATACCTGCTTATACTGGAGGACTGTCTCAGCCCAGTACAGAAGCAAGATACAATAGTGCTGCATGTCCATCAGGTTATAAGTAACACTAGAAATCATTACAGAAAGGGATTTCACTTTCTGTTGTGTAGCACTGTTTCACATGCTGACTGTCTTTCAGCAGAACTGTGCTGAATCAAAACAAACATTGATACGAAAACATAACCCCACATACTGACAAAAAGAACCTGGGGAAGAAATAATGACTAGAATTTCCTCTAAAATAGACAAACACCCCTGAAGTTTTCTTTTTGCTTTCCATTTTCTGTTACATTTAGCTTGCCATATTGTCATGACCTACCAACAAAATAAGATTCTAAAAAAACAACCCCCAACCCCGCCCCCCCAAAAAAACCAAACAAAAAAGCCACAAACCAACAAACAAACAAACAAACAAAAAAAATCAAAAAAGCCCCCCAAACCACACAAATCGATAAAACCATCAAAAGCAACACCTTACAGTAAGCTTTTGAAAGTTCCAAAATGAAAAATTATGCAAGACTTTTCAGTTTTATATCAAAAGTATGTTGCAGGAAAGACAAATCATCTCATCTTTCAAAACCTTTTGCCAAGACCAAGATCACCTTTCATTACTAAACAATGATTACGATGACACCAAGCTAACAAGTCATTCATATGCCATTCATAATGGCCCAATAGAGTTCAACAAATATTAAAGAAAATGGCTGTTCAAAATAATATTTTGGCAAATGCAAATGACATATAAGCAAAATGATTAATTATTAGACTTCTAATGAACTATAATTTGAATCAATCATTTTGATATTTCAAATCACTTATGAGTTAGAGGAAGAGATATATACAAGACTGCTCCAAATACTTTGTCAGTTTGTACAAGTGATCACAAGCCAAATCAAACAGAAAAATAAGGAGAAAGAAGTTCTATAACTACAACCTTACTCTATCCCTTCAAAGTGCACTCAAAAAGAAGTGTTCAGTTTCAAATTTCCCTGTCTCTCAAACAAAACAGAAATCAAGCCAATTGTTACATGCCAACGCATTTTAGAGACAGGAAAATACCACAAGGAGAAAAAAATGATTTAAAATGATTTGGTGCACAGATGACAGACAATGGAATGGATCACAAAAACAGGTCAGATAAAACACAACATGAAATCTGAATAGGAAGACAGAAGTCAAAACTGAAAAGGAAAACACTAAAAATAAAAAATGTCATTTAATTATGGCAAGATTAGTGTAACATCCTCTCAGCTAAGAATTAGAGATTTAATAAAATAAAAGTATTAGACTTGAAAATTCAAAAAATTTTCATTTTCCTAAATTTTTCAGTAAGTATATAGGATATGCTCCTAAATGCTTCAGAGGATAGCACAGTTACAACTGGAAAAGGAAGAAGAAAATCTCTTGTAAATATTTTACAGTCTGACATCATTTTTTCTCAAGAACAGAGCTAATTTTTTTCTCTAAGCAGAACTGAAGGATGTGGTTTTGATGGTGCAGGAGTATACGCTCACTTGGAGAACAGACTAACTTTTTAGAAAAAAAGTTACATCAATTTCTAGGGAGGCCTGCAAAGAAAACCACAACAAACACAAAGAAACAAACAAACAAAAAGCACCACCAAAACTGTGGATCACCACACTACCTTCCTCTGAGCTCAAATGACTACTTTCATATTATGTGATCTGCTTCACAGCTCTGTACATTAGCTCCAAGTCAACAACAACAAACCTCAAAACAGAAGCTTACTTGACTATCATTTTAGATAATTTCTTATACATACTGCTCAGCCACAACTTTTCACCCACCAGGGTAATATATCACTTCCTAGAAATTCTTTCTCACAACGTATATGCTACTTAAAAGATACAGAATCAGTATTCAATTTTTCTTAGGGATGACTTTGATGGGCCCTTCGAAATGAGAGAAAGCTTGCTCTACTCTTAGGCAAAAGACTGAAAAATGACTAGCATAAAAACAAGTTCCATAAATTATGTAAACCAACTGCAAATAATGAAAACTACATCCACAGCCATACTTATCTAATATTAAATCAAGTAGCTCTAAAGATTTTTATCCGGAACAAATCAGAACAACAGAATGTTGACTATATGAGTTTATACAGCAAAATAAATTACCACTGTTCTACTGCATTGAAAGTCTAGATGTAATAAAAAAAAAAGTAGCTAATTAACCCATTTATCACAAATACCAAACAGACCAATGGTTTTTGTAATTATCAAGACAATTCAATTTTTGCTTTAGTGTGCAGGCATGTTTGCCCAACTCAATTGGAGAACATCAAAATTACTTACAATACACTGTCTAGCAAAGCATGACAAAATTAGTCTGCTACAACCAATTAATTGAACTTAATAAAGCTTTTAAATTATTTTTGTTTATTACCATTCCTTTGGGGTTAATGACGTGGTCCTTTTTGGCTAGGAGGAATAATTAATATTTTTTAAACAGAAAATTAGATTTTCAGTGTGTTAAGATAGACCAACAACTCTCCCTAATAGGTAAACAGTAAATTATTCTTCAAAACCAATACTTAAAACATTAACTTATTTCTCTAATAAAACCTTCTGTCTACATAGTTGTGTGTATATATACAGACAACTTATAGGCAAAATCTTGTATTATTAAGGATGATTGCTGAATTCTCAAATATGTACTAATTAAAATTAATATTCATAAATAAATCACTGTTGTCTTTTTTAATAGAGAGCAATCTGACCATCATTCTGTGAATAAAGCTCTATAAAGTTGCATGCCACACTACTTTATTGTAGGTGATTAGCCAGAGTCAAAAATAGCTGATAAGTTAATTGCTGTAATAACAATGTCAATGCAATTAACATTCTGATATTCAAATGAAGTCATCCCATGTTCATCCAAATGAATTAAAGCTTAGAAATTCTAATGAAATTGCTCATCTCCTTTCTACTTTCTTAATATAAAGAAAACAATGTATTTAATGCTTTGAAAACTTTTTAATTGTTCACTAATATCAGAAAAAACCCTATTCTCTATACCTTAACATATTTACATTTCCACCTGAAGAACTTATACTGTTTTTAGAATGAGTAAGATAGTTGTAAGTACTAAGCAGCTAAGCATGATCGCATGATTTAGGACACAGCTTGTATCAATTCAGAAACAGAACCGTTATGAACATCTTCATATCTCTTCTAAAACACTTCTTCAACAAGGGGCAATGTTCAAAAAGGGATTATCTTCAACAACAGCTTCTTCAGTCAGTGTCCTACGCAAATTGCTGATGGAGTGACTCTGTCATGTTCAGCTCTATGGCCTCTGAGCGGTATATTTGGGCAGTCACCAAAAATACACTTTGGTCAGGAATTACTTGTATAGCCTTTTCTTTTAACCTTTTTTTTTTTTTTCCCTGGGTTTTATGTTGACAAAACATCGCCTGCCAACTAAATCTCAAAAAGTCCTGCTTGGTAGGAAAAATTCACTGTACTTTCTCCATTTGCTTTTATTCACAGCTCTGTTGTGCTTAAATGGGACTGAAAAACACTATCAGGATCCACTTCAATACCAAAGACCACAGAAATTAAAACCAAACCCTTGCTTCTCCCTTATGACTACATTTTTGAGAGGCAAGAACAAAATTTTACTCTGGTCAGTCATCCCAGACTATGCAGAATAAAAATATCATGCCTTGAGAGCAGGAAGAAGGGTATCAAAACTATATTTATTCAACTTTGATAATAATGATGGATGAGGGAACCATTACAATACGGTAATTTTATTTCTAAATGAAAACCTTTTCTACATGGCTCTGCTTCTGAACGGTATTATGTGACCTACATACTGAGTATACTCATTCAGCCCATACTACATATTCACTTAGCATATACACGTGTGTCCTAAATCCAGGCAGCAAGTAGACACAGAGGGCTCACCAGCCAAAAAATACCTTGAGCTTGTGATCACAGAGCTGTAACCTCCCTGCAGTATTACACGGCTGGGGCAGGCACACTGCATGTAGGCACGTCCTTACAGACCTATGAAAGAAATCTGAGCTGAAACTTTCACTGCAATTCCAATACGAAGATAATTCGGGTGTAAAAGTGGCTTTGAGCCCATACTAATACACAGTATAGACGTACCTTGCACTGCATCTTCAACTTGTGACATCATTCATAGCAGCAGCTGTTAAACGGCACAAATACCCAGAGCTTCCCATTGACAGCGCTCTTTTCTTCCTTCGCTTTGACAAAATGGTGGTTTAACATGCTGTGCAAGGCAGTTTTTATGGACTCCTGTCCAACCTTTGATTCACTGTACCAAACAAGCCAACAGGATGTCATAGCGTGGCTCAGTATTTCTTGAAAGATGGTGTTACTGATACAAGAACTGTACCAGAAAGTTCTGTTGAAATTAAGAGCAGAACTATGGCCTGATTTTCTGTTCATACATAAGCCGACTTTTTTGCATCATGACTTTCTTTTGGTTCTGATATTGACACTGAGTGGCTGATAAACAACATGGCAAATGCTCTTTTTATGACATTCAGGTCAATCCTTTTCTTCAGGAATTCCTGGAGGCTCACTTTAGTGAAATGATACAAATGAAGTACTATTCAGAAAAAAAGCACACTGATTTAATCGTCAGTCTAGACAAAAATAAGCATTTGATTTAACTTGACTACCACTATGCAACTTCCAGCTCTATGTTACACCCACCTCCACATTAACCTCTTAGGCCAAGTTATCCTTCCAATGCCAGCACATAGTGCACGGATGCAGAGATGCATTGGGCTCAGTGGTATGAAGATGACAGCTCAGACCATGGATATGAGTGAGAAAAGACATTTTACCTTTTTATTACATTCATGCATGTCCTTGCATCTGCGTGTCAGGATCAATCCCAGGTTAGAAATAATGTTGTGGGTTATCTGAAAGCTATTCTAATAGCTACCACTCATTTTTTTTAAATATTCTAAGGTAACACCATGACACCAAAATTTCTCTGAAGTTAAAACTATAGATTTTAAGTCCCTTATTTTATCCACTAAAAAGATAGCAAAAAGGAAATTGCTCTCCCCAAATACAGAATGAGGACAAACACCATTTGAAAAAATACCAGCAGATGGCCTCTTCACCAAAAACTATCATGAATATCTCTTACACAATAATCTCAGGAGGACAGACAGGTATCACAACTTCATGAATAGTTTTGATTAAAATAAATTAGATCCTTCCTTAGAAAGTAACTCTCTGCTGCTGCTCACTGTGAAGAATTTTTAAAGTGTTATTTTTATAATGGGCAATTCTCTAATGCATCAAAATTAATAAGTAGACAATATTGTATTTAAAGTATTCTCAGATAAAAGCTAGTAACATACAGTTCACCTTTTTGTTAGCAAACCTTGAAGGCTTATCACCTTGCTTAAGAGAAGAGAGTCCTCAAAATCAAGAACTTTTGTGTTAATATTCAACCAATGCTGCAATGTTTCTTGTGTTGCATAAAATCATTGGCAAGCACACTTCAGAACGCATTCAGCCTGCCTATGAGAACTGACAGGTATGTATTTTAAATAGAAAATTAACATTTCATTGGGGGGGGTGTGGGGAGGTGGTGGTCGTGGGGTGAACAGGGGAGGGAGAGGGTGTGACTATAACACCTCAAAATATAACAATACACTAGAGGAATGATTTCCATTAATTCACAGTGCCAGCCCTGGATAGGGAGAAATAAGAGTAACACAATGAATAAATTCAGCTGACTCTAGTGCGGTTTAGTTTTATTTACTAACAGACACCATAGAAAGTGTACAAGAAACTGGTTCTCATCACCGTTATATTAGGGTCAAGTCAAATGGAATTTGTTGATTGTAATCTGTTCCACAGCGGTTTTTGTCCATTCAGTAAAAAAACCTGCAGAGCTTGGCAGGGTGACTGACACAAAAATGACATTCATCACCTGGAACCAGTCAGCTGTTGTAGTTGCAATACCCAGTAAATTCCCAATCTTTTTTTTCTTTTTTAATATCATACTATCATGTACTGTTACGTAATTTTAGTGACATTATTTGTATAGAAAAAACAGATGTAGATGTATTTACAGCTGAATAGCTGCTTTCCTGCAATCCTTACATAGCAATTCTACTTTTTCTGTTCAGAAGCTGCTGTTAAATCTACATATTAGGAACTGATCTGCACTATCTACTGAACAAGCCTCCTCTTCAGATAAACTTTCCATTCAGAGTGGATTATGACACACAAATCCAGTATTTTTCAGATTCACACTGAGATGCAGCCGTTCTGGCTGTAATGCACAATGTCCTGGCACGTCCTGAAAACCAGATGAGTGAAAAAACTTTCACAAAATAAGAAAAAGCAGAATTGAATTATTCCTACTAGAGAAAATTTGAACATTTAAGGCTTCCATCTCCAACTCAGTTTGTAACTTAAAATATAACTTCATTATAATTTTACAGCAGAAATATCCTGTTACATGATCTTAACTACTTCTTTATTTGTATACCATTAAATGTTACAGTTTATTGCTTAAAATACCGATTCTTATTTACAAGATTTTTCTCCTTCAATAAATCCCATCTGGGGTAACTGTGTTATCAGCTGCTGTCAGTAAAACAATTTTACTGTTTTCCACCAACTACTCAGAATGTTGTATTATGGGTTATTCCTTATCATTGAAATAACCCAAAATGATGCATCACAGTATGATTCATCAAGGATAAAGTAATCACAGACGAACTTTAATGGAACCCAGTTTTTAGAAAAGAGATTCAAAGAATGGAAGTTAAGTGTGCCAAGAAATGCTGATTTTAAAACTAAATACCTCTCCATTCGAATGAGGGAAGAACAATTTCTAGAAAGAAATTGTTTCTCAATTATCTTACCCATACAATTTAGCTACAAAAGAAGACTTCATATTGTTATTTTTCATACATTTGACAAATGATTCCACAGTTGCCACAGCAGAAAATATCACGGCAATTACATTAAATAGTTTTCCAGTGAAGAATCATTTCACAAGTAAAACACTAAACTGTGTTTCTACTGGTTTTGTATTATAGCTTCTCGATTAAACTTTGTGCTATCTGTAGGTAGTTGGCACTGCTATCATGTCAATGTATTTTGCCAGAGCCCTGGTCAGACAGAATGACTTGAAAAAATCCCAAGTAATTGACCACGGTCCTGCTGTCTCAGCACAGTTTCTTTCCCTTAACCCTCCTTCACAGACCGGTCTCAAAATTTAAATTTCATGAAAAAGCACAGAATCTGCTTGCCTTCCCTCCCCACACCCCTACCCCCGCCCCCCCCCCCCCCCCCCCCCCCCCCAAGGACTGAGGTGAAGGAGGATTCTATTTGCTGTAATTCCAGATATTTGAAAATTAAGTTCGCCCTTGAAAAACCCACTGTTACGGAGACAGCTAATGCTCAAGGTATATTGACATATTTTCTACAAGATTCTTCACCTCTATTTCACTGTTCTCTCAGTGAAAAAGTCCAGGTGATTTGCAATGGTCAAAACATGAAACAGCCCCAGTTCACAGGTTTATATTTACACTGTGAAAGTTAACAAAGAAAATTAAAATCTCTAAAAAGTTTCAAATCATTGTTTATACAAAGGGTTGCTCGTTCCTCTTTTCTAAAGTTTCTCATGCATATACTACCCTACACCAGAAACTGAAGCCGTGAGCAAAAATGTGGCAATTCTGTCTTCAACACTGTAACAGGCACATTAAAGAAGCGTGAGTCATGACCTACCTAACTGACACCCCGTGCAGAAAAGTGTACATGTCACGTCTTCTGTTGTTCAGGTTTTGGGGAATGGTAGGTGGAAAAATAATTTGCCTCCCCCCACCGTCTCCGTGTAAACTGGAAAGCAAGGTCTTTCAGCTGGGCTGATAGAGAATTTCTGCTAGTGTTGGATGTGGCTGTTACGTTGACAAGGCACGTGTTAATGCTCTACCCTTTGTCACATTACTGGCCACACTGCCTCCAGACGACAATGCTAACAAAGGAGATCTTGCCATGTTAACTCCATGATGAATATATCCCACATTTCTCTATACTGCAGCAGGACAAGAACAAATGCCTGCAATAAAAATTTTAAATGCAGACTTCCATAGTTACGATGGAGAAGATGCTGCCTACATTTTGACCAGGAGTCCATGATGACTTTAGACTTTCCACTGTAACCCATTACATTACTCAAAACATCTAAAGGCATAAAATTGGTTCTTAATGTTGGAAATCAAGCTGCTTATTCACATCACATTCACTGCTTTTCTTTAAGCACCATCTGTCAGTTCTTGGATTAGGGTGGAAACTGTCTGCCTTCCTTCGTATACTTGAAGGGCCTGCATCTACAGAGAAAAGCTTAAAAGTATAACCATAAAGATTCTGGTACTCAGAACAATAAAAATCCACCTTATTTTCTAAATGTGATAATAGAAATCTACCTCTAGAGCTTTGACTGTTGGAGATAAATAATCCTGACAATTCCAATGATCTCACTTTAACAAGAAAATCATGAGTACAAATTATTTGGTGGATTAGTTTGCAACATACTCATCAAAATTTTTGTGAAGCTTAAGAAAAATCTCTGTGCAAGTCAGTTACTGGCTTGTACTAAGCATAATGAGATATAATTTAAATAATTTGTTTCTTCCATTACAATGATGTGTATTGATGAGAGATACTACAGATACAAGCAAATGTTTAAGTTCTCAATCAATAATGTGCTCTTATTGCCTTTCATTAGATATAAATACCTGAGTTATTATAAAGTAAGAAATTACTGAGGCTTAAACCCAAAGCAACTTCAATTATCCCTTTATTTCAGGCATTTGAAGTGCTTAGTTATTCTTTCAGATTCTATTAAGACATTATTGCTGTTTTATTGCCAGTAAAACAGTATGTTTTCAAGTCTTTATAATAAGATGCCAAAAGGACATCTGTATGTGGAACAAACTGTTTGGTGTTTCCCCAAGAGATTTGCCAGTTATGCTGAGTTCAACAAAATTCATACATCTGTATGTACATACACTACACTGTACTGTATTCATATTTCATATTTATAAATATTCATTTGGGAAATTTCCATGTAAATGTCATTAACAGTGGTCTGTCTTCTGTAAATAAGCTTTTAAAGCACAAATCACATTTGGAGGGTTATTACAGCTTTTAAAAGCAAAGACATCCCAAGGATTCTTTACTCCTTAAATGCAAACCCACATTTAAATACCTACATTTTTTGGTTAAAATGCCTAGGTACACCTGCTTCAGGCTTTTGTGGAGTCCCATCACACACTCATTTTTCTAATCCACTTTTTTTTTTGCTAGTCCAACACCTGCTTCTCCAAAATGCTTCAGGACAATAGCAAGAAATAATGAATCTGACCAGTGTATTCATCCTCAAATGATTCACGCAGTACTTTGGGGGTTTCTGTTCCGTAAGCTAGACTCCAAGGATTAAGAATTAATTTCATTAAGACAGAGAGATGATAGAAATATGTTACTGGGTACTGTAGAGATTCCAAGTCTCATCTGCATATTCAGTGATATGGAGCATGACACATACCACAGCTCTGTAAGGTATCTAAACAACCATTCAAGATAGAAGTATTGCTCTCTTTACACTGATGCTTATTTTGATGGAATTTTTAAATTGTCCTTTTAAGAAAGTTCACTTTCCATATGGATTATGTGGTTCCTCGTTTATATTCAAACATTCTTTCCAACTAACAAAACCTTTTTTCTAGAGAACATGAGAGGTTTTGCTATTATTTCCACAAACTGGTTCCTGCCCTGCCACACTGAAACAATTATTGATGCACCTCACGCTTCTGATCAATACCGCTGTTTTATTTCTCCACGTGTGAAATCAGTACCATAAACCAACCACGCTTGGTGCTGCGCTCCCAGTCCCTTTTTTCCCTTTCCCTTCTCTCCCTTAACTTGCTCTGGTGTTCCCTCCTTACCCTTTTTCAGCACTGTGCCACGGACAGAGCTACAATAACTTCATGTTTGAATGGGGAAGAAACATTGAGTTTTTATATTCTTGCCTCATGTATCTGACATTCCAGATTATTTTGCCCAGCGTGCTCTCAAAAAGTTGAATAAACATGAACAAAACTGCATCCAAAAAAAAAAATCACAGTATTTTCTTCTAACAGGAATATTTACCTTGTGAGGGTTTTTTTTTAATCCTTGCATGTGTATGAAACAGAGACTTTCTCAAAGAACTTCCAGTAGGTAACATATAACAGAAGGCTTGCTCATACTCTAACACTATAAATTTGATGAATGTCACCATTTGCTTTCTGTGCACTCAAAGAAGCTCTAATATAGTAAACGGGGGGGGGGGGGGGGGGAGAAAAATCAGGAAAAAGTGCAGAGAAATAGTATTTCAACATGAAAAAAGTACTGAAGAGTCATAGCATAGTAACTATAGACATATAGTTATAACATTACAATAACATAAAGAGTCATAGCATAACCCTCCTTTTCAAGCAAATCTAGACAATTTTAATGGAAAAATGCTTCTAGGATACTTCAATAAAAATCCTATTTATTCTGTCTCTCAGATTTCTAAAGGTTTACTCATGATCATTAAACAGAAGCATTTAAGGAGATAACAGACAACTATATGACAAAGAAATACATTTTGATGGTTATAATGGAATGAGTCTTCCCTGCTCTCCGGTGAAAAAACTATCAAGTTGCTTCTAATAGAAATTAAGCACAATGAACAAATGATTCAGTTTACTACTTCTTCGTGTTTACAGTTCATCTTGGCTGAATGTTGACATTAACTAGAAATCCAGAGCAGTAACCAGATTATACAAGGTGATGAACTGAAGAAACCAAGAGTCATGGAATACTCACAGATGTTTACTTCAGCAGAGAATAAACAAGCTCTCTTTAGACAATATGGCAGTCACATGGGGTTTATCCAAGAATTTTTGTCCCAGTAACATTTTGGTTTTACCTCATCCTTCCCATACATGCAGAAGCAGCAGGGGTCCACAAACGTGCAGTGATAAATCAGTACAACGATTTTGCATGTTCCACTCCTAGCCTGCCTTTTGTTGTTCCTGTTGGTTTTATTTACATAATTAATTAATTACAAAACCAGTTCTAACATAATAATAAACACACGTTAATTCCAAATATTTGCCAAACATCAAGAATTTGAACCACACAAGCTATGACTTACTATATAGTCACTGTTCCTCGAAAAAGTGAAATGTCTACTAGGTCACTTTCACTTTGATTATAATTGGGAAATAAAGCACTGTGGCTCTTCTATCTAATTACTTACTTGAGTAATTGCCTTTAAGATCGCATAATGATTCAGTGTCTGCTTATCTAAAAATATGTTTCCATAACAAAATGGTTTGTGATAACAGCCAGCAAACTTTGTGAATTATGAACATCCATCCACATACGCGCACAAAAAAGTGACACAAAATTACCATTCGATGTTCTGCCAGTGGAAAACATGAAATCTTAACAGGTTAAGAAAACAGCACAACATGCTGTGGTGTTTCAGCAGTGATCATTTTGGCTAGGATTCCTTTTGAATACTTCAAAACACTTGACTGGCTGCAGCAGTTCTGTCTGCCTTCTACTTCTGACTTTAATTGTTACCTAAAGCAACACATATTTATAGCCAGGATTTTCAAAAATACCAAAGAAATGACACTAAATGGGAGAACTTCAAAGGAATCCTATATTCAGAGAGGGGATGCTAATAGATTTCTAACACCTAAAATATATATATATATATATATATATGATAAAAGACAATAGTAAAGCATAAAATATTTTGCATAGCCCACTGAAGTTTTCTAAAATTTTCATTATGCATCGTAGCATCAAGACACAAAAGAACCTCATTAGTTAAAGTGGTTTTCTTAAAAATCCCTCATTTCTAGGCAAAATTTACAGAGCTATATCTATATGAACAATTTGTTATTTATGAGGTTAACTAGTACATTAAACAGGATCACACAATTGCCTCAAGCAAACTGTTCCCTGACTGACCATGCTGTTCATTGGGCAGCACACTCCTTCAGGCACTTCACACTGACCTCTTGAGCCTTCACATTTTCGTCTCCTCTGTCCCAGATGAATACTCTGACCACCAAACCAGTGTCTATTGAATGAATGGTTGTGGTGGGTTGACCCTGGCCAAAACGCCAGGTGCCCACCAAAGCCACTCTATCACTCCCCCTCCTTAACTGAACAGGAAAGAGGAGAGAAAAAAAGTAACAGGCTTGTGGGGTCGAGATAAGGACAGGGAGATCACTCAGCATTTACCGTCATGGGCAAAACAGACTCAATTAAAGGAAAATGTAATTTATTACCAATTAACTCAGAGAGGAGTAATGAGAAATAAAACCAAATCTTAAAACACCTTCCCCCCACCCCTCCCTCCTTCCCCGGGCATAACTTTGATCTCAATTTCTCTCCCTCCTCCCTCCCAGCGGCACAGGGGGGAAAACAGGGAATGGGGGTTGGGGTCAGTTCATCACACTGTTGTTTTCTGCTGCTTCTTCCTCCTCAGGGGGAGGACTCCTCACACGTTTCCCCTGCTCCAGGGTGGGGTCCCCCTCACGGGAGAAAGTCCTCCATGTCTTCTCCAGCGTGAGTCTTCCCACGGGTTCAGTTCTTCATGAACTGCTCCAACGTGGGTCTCCTCCATGGTGTGCAGTCCTTCAGGAACCGACTGCTCCAGCGTGAGCCCCCCTCACGGGGTCTCTAGCAGCAAACTTGCTCCAGTGTGGGCTTCTCCCTCTCCATGGGCCACCACAGGTCCTGCCAGGAGCCTGCTCCGGTGCAGGCTTCCCACAGGGTCACAGCTTCCTTCAGGTATCCACCTACTCCGGTGTGGGGGCCCTCCACGGGGTGTAGGCAGTCATCTGCTCCACCGCCCATGGGCTGCAGGGGCACAGCCTGCCTCACCATGGTCTTCACCACGGGCCGCAGGGGAATTGCTGCTCCGGCGCCTGGAGCATCTCCTCCCCCTCCTTCTTCACTGACCTCGGTGTCTGCGGGATGTTTCTCTCACACATTCTCACCCCTCTCACTCGCTGCAATTACTGCTGCACAACAACTTTTTCACTCTCTTAAATACGTTATCACAGAGGCGAAAAACGCTGTCGCTGCTTGGCTCGGCCTTGGCCAGCGGCGGGTCCGTCTTAAAGCCGTCCTGCATTGGCTATATCCGACATAGGGGAAACTTCTACCAGCTTCGTACAGAAGCCACCCGTGTAACCCCCCCACTACCAAAACCTTGCCATGCAGACCCGTTACAATGGTCTGTAGAAGCTGTTACATTCTATTTCAGACTAGTTAAATATTAGTTCAGAGAAACCAACTAATTTTCTTTCTGGCTGAAGACAGATACACAGTAAATAGAAAAGGCCATAGTAACTCTTTCACTGATACCGAGGAAAAATGGCAAAACCTGCCGAGTTCTTTCCTACTTCATACAAAACAGCATGATCTTGTCCATACTGCCTACTGTAGTCCTATTACAGGAGAAAAGGGGAAAACACTAGAAAAACAACTGCACATGCACTTTTCTTTATTCATTATATCATTTGGATTATTAGACTTCAAAGGCATTATTTGGACAACAACAAGAACTCAACTCTGTATATATGGGGTGTTCCATTTTCTCCATAAAATTTTATGGTTGAGACCATAGGAACAGCCCCTTGACCACGGTTTTGCTCAATCCATCCTCAAGAATTTTCTTTGAGAGCACATGCACGCAGGGGTACGCTTAGGCCAAGCAATCTGCTGCCAGGTAAGCACTGTAGCTGGTCATTGGCCAGCCTGAAGCCACAGGCGTGTCCAGCTTATAAATGGCAATGTCTCTTCCATGAATTTTGCCTTGAAATGAGCTGTTCTAATAGAATTTTTTTCCCCTAAATTTCTGAGGGTTTTGGGTTTCTTTGATTGCTTAGAATTGAAACCTCAGCTTTAAAGAACTGCTATTGTAAAGAAACCTTTTAGAACAGAAATGCATAAATAGTATGTTGAGGCAAAAAGTGTCAAGACTAAAAACTTCATAATTACGTAACTCACCTTTCTCATCTAAAACCTGAGATAGGTGGTCATGTTCTTTACATAATTTCATAAATTCGAAGTCTCCAATACTATATTACGCCTTTAAAAGTGTGTAGCATAAAATTGCTTTATAAGGTCAGACACTGATTTGTGCCCTAACATGTCATAAAAACTTATCGTACACACAAAATGGCAAGTTCTCAAATATTGGAAGAATGATACAAAATAAAAGTTGTATTTTAGTGCTGCTCAAATAATATGGCATTGATGCTTATATAAGCAACACTTGACCATGGAAACAAGAATGGATCACTCCCAGAAGAGTCACAGTTGCTCAGGTGTGGTCTATAAAAAGACTTTCCACTGAGATCCAGAGATCAGCCCTAGAAACCAATCTTACACTGGACTTAAACCTAAATCGCGGCAGTACTATCAGTTTGGATCAAAAAGAGGCGAGCACGAGTTACACGGCTGACAACAATGCAGCTACACCGCAGATATCGTGCAGAACTACAACGAACATCCCAGTTCTCCAATCATAGAGGTTACAAATACCAAAATCTGATGCAGACTAATCTCTGCTTCTACTTACCAATAGCTCATATCGTCTTTCAGCTGTCTGCAAATAACTCTATAGGTTTTCTTTATTAAGATGAGCTGTGAGACAGTATCAATGAGAATTTCTGCACCTGCATGAACTTCCTCAGCTGTTTGCAACTTCTTAGTTAAATATGATCTACCATGAAAAAAAGATACTTCCTGAATATAGCTTCCCATTTTTACAATTCATGGCCAGATTTGCCTTCACAACAAAAAATGAAATACATAAGAAATTTTTATAATTCCAGGCTATTGCTGTTTGTAGAGAAAATCATGGGGAACAAGAAAGACAACATATTGAACACAATGCTGAAATTACAATTACACACAATTACAGCAGGCCAAGTTGCACAAAGTACAAAAAAAGCCCAAATTAAAAAGCCCAAATGCACAACAAAACAGAGAATAAAGGTTTCAGAATGCCTGCCTCCTAAAAGTAAGCTATTTCAATGAAATAAGAATTCAGTAATTTTTTTAATAATGAAGCATCACCTCTGACATGGATAAAAAAAGACAACAAAAAACATTTAGTCTTCAGCTTTGTGGGAAGGACCATTGTAGTAACTGATGTATAAGTGATTCACCAGTCTAACGAGCTGTAAAAATAACAGCAGACAGTAAGTTTATAGTAGCTAATAACACTTTAAATGATACAATTAAAATAAAAATGCAAGGGAAAACATCTTGCACTGATGTGCATGTATTCTGTCACAAATTATTTTGTTAGATAAGCAAACCAGTTTGCATGGGGGTTCAGTAAAGAAAAACATGTCTATTTAAGCAATTCAGTAATATTTTCCCAAAGAAATCACTAATCATAATATCTAGACAGAAATTCATTAAAAAAAATAATAAGATTCTGTACATTAAATTTCTAGTTTGTGAAATTATAAAACCTCATCTATGTGGTATATTTGGGCCTAGTTGAGATTATGCACCTGTGTAAAGTTAGGCACTTGCTGAAATTAAGGCTATAGATTCTTCAGGACAGAAGAATGTACAGACTTAACATACTGGCAATCTCTGATATCCAAAAATAACCAAAAAGGCCAATCAACCTCTAGGGAATAAACTTTAGCAGATCATAGAATCTCTCTGTTTCTGTGTAATTCTTGGATGACTTGGTCTAGACTTCTCACAGCAACAGGCAGGATTGATTATCAACTGAAACATAATCTAATCTTGGGAAAGAATAGTAACAGTGGGAGAAATGTTGGCCTCTTAGGAGTTCCACGTCTCACTTTCTATTCTAGGGTACTTCTACAACAAATGGATTTCACATAGATAGCTAGACATCTGGAAGGATACAGAATTCCAGTGTTCATGCTTAGAGGCATGTGTCACCAAGCCTACAGTGATGATCATCACTTGAAAGTTTAACAAATCAGAGTTACACTTAAGTAAGCTCAAAATTCCTGTTTCACTCATCAGGATTGCAGATGTTCAGCCTGTTCCTTATATCTCAAAAGTCAAATTGTACACTGCTGTAATTGTCAAAAACAGAAAAACCTTTTATCTTGAGATTACCTGGTGCTGTTGTGTTCTAATCTTTGTCATCCTTGGTTCTACTTGGATTGTTCGAAAGCAAGATATTTTTAGTCATTTCTTCACTAGAATATACTTGTGCTAACTACTTTGAATCAGTACAAGGCTGAATAAACTAGATGGCAATGAAGCTATTAAGATTGTTATGAAATTATATTAATATAAAGTTTTATTCCACTAGCAATGTCAAGGCTATAGTCCTATCAACTTCCCTAAACTATAACATTATTGCAATTCATCTAGTATATACAGTTACATACTGCCAGCATGTGGCCTGTACTTAGTTCACGCTTAATTAATTGCCCACAATTTCTGTTGCCCTGAAGAGCTCTACAGAATATTCCTAGAAGACAAAAGTATTGTAATTCAAGAACCCACATGAGATTGTTGTAATTCTTACACAGACCAATTACACTAAAGAAAAAAAAAAGTTATCTTGAACATCGTATTGTAGCATGAAAAATTAGCTTTCCAAAATTATAATCTAATAAATGAAGATTTTTTTAAAGGGCAAAAGTAAACCTTGATATCCAAGTGTTTGCAGTGCATAACCAAAGTTACCTTCTCTACGTTACATTTTGATTATACACTTGTAACACTGATTATGCAAAATGAGTGTTTTGCACTCTTCCTAATGTTATTTTTAATGTAACATGCTGAAATGGCATCCATTCTTCCCATATCTGGTTGCAAATCAGAAAACACAAAAACTGAAGGCTTACTCAGTTGAAGGTAGTCTGAGAAAGGAGAGAATGAATAACAAATCTTCAGTTTGGCTGTCCTCACACTCCAAAGCCAGGAGACCAAACATCACTTCAGCTGGCCTTTATCTCCATTTATTATCAGAGGCAATCATTCCAATTCAACTGTAGACTGCTAAAGGCATCTCTGTAACTTCATTACCTACATATAGAATACAGCTAAACATTTGAACTGATAAACAGCAACTTCATTCATGTACCTTCCTCTCTCTATTTTCCTAAAGCGAGGAGAGCTAGACCTCCACTGGCATAACAGTTATCTAAATATTTTTTAAAAAATCAAATATCCTTTTATTTTACTTTGTGCTTTATTAACATTTTCTCATCTTACCGCAAAAGATCACAAGTAAGATTGGAAAAGATCATGGCAGAAACAATCCATGTCAAGATACTATCTAAACAAAACACCTAGCTCAGGATCTTCAAATTGAAAGTAACTGCAAGAATTGGAAGAATATCTGAAGGAAGATTTACATATGCTTTGCCCTCCTTCCTTCTCTTCCATTTGTGCAAGGCCACATTTAAGACAGGGCACTAGCTAGGCAGACCTTTGGCCCTAGCCATTATGACTGTTCCTACGTTCTGGACTTTTCTTTGTTCAAATCAAAAGGGAAATAAAAGATTTAGATCACGAACAGCCAGGCCTTGAACTCCAGCTTCCAACACAACCATGTCAGCTACATGAAGCAATATCCTGCCCAAATAAGATAAAGACTGGAGGACTCCCAAGGGCATCACATACCACAGGATTGGTGGTTGGAAGGGACCCTGAAAATCATCTAGTCCAATAGCTCAGAAATGGGCTAAAGCCACAATCTATCTCTAAGTAAAACATCCTGCAACTTATTTCTGCAAAGCCATAATATCAGATGCAATCAGCTATTTCATAGGTATGAAATTACATGGGTTCATCTTTGAAAATAAGTATGAACTGACAGATACAATAGGCATTGTATAGGAAACGGCTACTGTATTACATGCAAAATATAATATGAAATGAGAACTTGAAATAGGTATAAACTAAACGTTTTTATTAAAGGAGAATCAATGCAACTTGAGCATTAAATTGTTTCAATGGTAA
This sequence comes from Leptosomus discolor, assembly GCF_034619465.1. NCBI lineage: Eukaryota > Metazoa > Chordata > Aves > Leptosomiformes > Leptosomidae > Leptosomus > Leptosomus discolor. Next base: position 32,751,784 of record NC_141399.1, on the reverse strand, counting down.
TTTTCCTTGCAAAACACATGGTTGTATTAGAAGCAAACCTTAGGAAAACCGTTTCAATGTGATGATTGTGCTGATGAAGGACAAGAATAAAATGGTGCTTGCAATGGACTGCTAGTGAAAGTATTTGTCTCTTGTAAAATTTTTGTCTTTCAAAGTTCAGGTGTAATGGGAATCTCAGAGACACTTTTTAAAACAGTGGTACACAAAGGTCTGATGCACAGCATGGGAAATACTCTGACCATATGGGCCAAATGATTATCAGATGCATATCCAAATAGCCAGAAGTAAATCCAATGGTTGAGAAGCACACCCAAGTTCTCAAGATTCAGTAAACTCCTAATGAGATCTGCAGCACAGGCAGACTGATTTCTTGTAGCATGGTTCTAAATAAACATATCTTTGTATACTTTTCTCTGAGGAAAAAACAAACCAGAAAGAACAGGTCAATGTCAGTCTTCCTGTCTTGCAGATCTCATTATGAGTTTATGTATGTGAATTTTAGACAGACGTGTTTGAGAACACTGAGCAATCTAAAACACACATGAAGTTATCAAAGTGTAGATGTTTGCAGAAAAAAAAAATATCATTATCACAGCATCATTAAGCTGTTGCATTACTACAATTTCCTTTTCCTATCCTTCCTAATTCAGTATGAACTGTACTCTCTTCAACTGCAAAAGATTTCCTGTAAAGTTACAGGTCCTATTTTTCTATCTCATGTTGTCAAAGTAAGAAGTACCCACTGAACAATTACACACATACTCCATTTGTAAAACACTGACAATACAATGTATTTTCATATAAAATGTGTTCCTAATTGCTGCCACTTTTTCACATTTCCTGCTTCATTTTTGGTATTAGGTATTCCAGAGTAACCAATTGCCCAGGAAATCATAGCTTGTCAGGCCCATAAGCAATAAATCTTAATTTCACTGTGGATTTGTTTTTGGTTTTTTTTCTTTCTCACCTTAACAGAGAAATATCAGCTCACTGAAATTTATTATCCAGAAAGCCTTGCCTATTTGAAGATACTGTAGCAAAAAAGCCAACAGAAATGAAACAAAAAAGACAGCCCATATTTGTCAAAGAGTTTTTCAAACCCTTTATCACAGTAAGGTCAGTACCAGTAAGGATACATACCCCATTTGTATATTTTCATATTTAGAAAGCTTGAAATCCATTTATATCAATACACAGAGCCAGTTTCCATAAACTAAGAACTAGCGGCCCATGACAGTAGCCTTAATCTCGGTATTTCTCATATGGGAAGCGTTCCCAAGTCTATAGTATTCATTTCATAGAAACCACCGTGATTAACATAGACTAAACACTTTTCAGCAATTCTGTGCTTCGGTATGAGAATATTTTCCAGTGCTTTTTTTTTTTGTAGTTAATTTTCGTGTTATATTTTGAGTTTACATTACTAGAACAAGAAAACTTTACAACACAAGACACTAAGAAAGCATAACATATAATTGGAAAATGAACATCACAAATAAGTCACTTTCCAAAGAGTTGTAAAACACACCCAGGTAGTACTGAGTCACTCCAAACGGGCATAGACACAAGTATGTCTGCAGGATACACATAGAACAAATCATGTACTATAAATGACTTGAAAGTCCTCTGTTATTCTAACCAGGGTAAAATTTCTCTGTAACAAACCGTCTGAAGATTAGCCTCCATCTGACCACCCAGAGCACTTCAACACCAAGTTCACAGACTTCAAGTGCAAAAGCTGCTAGTGGTTAGACACTAGGGAATATATATCCACAGAGACAGAAGCAGCAAAGAATTAATCAGATATGGATGAATGTTTCTCTCATAACTCCCATTTGCATTTTCAAATAATCTTGCACATGATGAGTCTACGGCCCCTGCAGATTAGCATTTCACACTTAGTCCATTAAGAATTTAGGGCACCCCAAGGGCTGATAATTAAGGTTAATAAGGTCTATGGTCTACCCTAGACCCTCTCCTTCGAGGTAAATAACTGTGTTCATACTGTTTCATATTACATTTTCCATTTCATTGATAAAGTTAGCATCTTATGATCTATGTAAACATTCCCTTACACCCATGGGTTTTGCTAGCAATGCTTATATTACTTTAACATCTAGATTTCCACTCACTAAAACTGGTTAATCTGTGATTTCACAATAGGTTTCCCCAAGAATCTCTCCTCACAGCTCCAGCACGCTTTGCAAGGACTGCAAGGGCTTTGGAAGAGAATACTAACCTGTGCATTTCCCTGTATAATAGACTAATTCTTGAGGATTTTGAAATTTACAGAAGAAAAACTCAAATGGGCTATAAGCCTTGTCTTTATGATTTTTGCCATTACGATGAGAAAGCCACGGGCTCTTCACTGACCTGACAGGCAGGGTAGGTAACAGGTCTTGGCTTTGGGTTTTTTGGCTGTCACCTTTGTCTGGCAGCTCCACGACTCCTGGTGTAGCTCAGGCCCTGTGGGCGCTGGTTAAGGCAACGGCCTGGCAAGCCTGGGCACTTGCTGCCTAACAACCACCAGCCCTTCATGGCAGTCAAGGCTGGGCAGAGGCCATCGTGCACCTGGGAACAAAAGAGAAGGAAACTCACACAGAGCCCCAAGCAGACCCCACACCAAGGAGACCCCCACCTTGTAGTCCTCTCAGCAAAGGCCTCCCCTGACCAAGCTCCCTGGGACTTCGTGAGGCAGAGCTGAGCTGTCAACCCACGGCTGGCTGGTAGGGCGAGCTAACAGCAGAGAAAGGGACAGACACTAGGAATATTTTGTATAACTTTACCTACACTGTTAAAGAGCTTTTCTCTATTAATTAGATCGGTTGGATCATTAGACTTGTAAACCAGTATTTGCATTAAAGAGAAAAACCCGCCTCCATATCTATGTATATTTGTGTATGTGTATATATATATATATATACACACACATACATATATCTGTAAAGACAGATATATTTCTGGGGTGTTCCCTTTTTCCTCTTGTTAGATTTCGAGTTAATGATGATACAGACAAATTATAATTTCTCTTTAGAAAGAATCTGATTGCAATCAAAATAATCAGAAAGCTCACTTCAGTAATTACCCTATCATTCAAGTAAAACACAAATCTATAAACTTACAATGTACGATCAAGATTGTATTTGAAATGTATTTAAGCATTTGTGAAGGTTAAAGGTTAACTATGTTGTACCTACCAAACCTGCCAGTGTAATGAGCTGGCACCCTTTGAATATGCTTTACGTTATGTTCTCCTCGGTTTGCAGCTTTTAAAGCACAATATTAGTAGATATGTTAATCTAAGAAGAACACCAAGGCTAATTATATGAAAAATGTTAAATTGCTGGGGAAAAAAAGTTACTGAAGTCAGCAGTTGTTCTTTTTCACACTCCCAGCACATCCCAAGATGGCATCTCTTGAGGAGCAATTAGCTTTGTCAGGGCAGCTGAATTCAAACACACAAAGATGTCATTTTTCCATATTAAGAAACATTATTAATAAAGAAATTACAGCAAGTTGTCATAGACTGCCCAATTACTGTAATAACAATCCGTTTCTCCCAAAGCTCAGGGGAACATCTTCACAACATTACAAGTGGCAGAAGAAAACACTGTACAGTTCCTTAAAGTCAAAAGGAAGGCAAATGGCATTGCTGTTACTGACTGGCTGTATGGGAGTGTTGAGCACAGACAGAAGAGTAACACAAAATTTATTTATACTGTGCAAAAACTGGTGTCAGATCAAAACCAGCTAAAGCTAAAGCTTTATATTTTATTCTGCATTCAAAACCACATTAATAGTAATGACTAGGATGATGACAAAATGTCTGTCACAATGTGACATAACCAAGCTTTGTATTGTAATTATAAAATATCAACGGTGTTTCTTGGCAAGGAATACTGTCTTACCTCAGCAAACTTCCTGTAAGATTCCTAATATGTTTGCTATCTGTTTATGCAAATTGAAACTATACAGAAGCTTAAATGTGACAAGATTCTTTTTATCTGCCCAGGCATTTCTTGCATACTGATAACTGTGACATCCATCTGTCAAATACTAATTGTCTCTGATACTGTTGCCAAGTCCTTATTAAAATCACAATAATAAAAGCTTTTAAAATTCCAATAAAATAAATAGTTAAGAAATTTCTTACCAATTAAAAGTTAAGACAATGGAAGCAATCTTCAAAAGACCTGCTTAAACTAATAGCAGAGTCCAGAATTGTTTAAAACACCAAGCTGAGAGCTTCTTAGCATCAAAAACTCCACAAAACTAACCATGAAACTTAATCATAAAGAAATTACTTCCTTTCCACATTATACAGAAACTAATGCAACTGGGTTCCTTGTTATTTCCAAGGCTACATAGTTTCTGACAGAAGACTGGTTTCTTTTTTTACTTTCACAGGTTTCAGGACAAGAGGTCACAACTAAATCAAGTGACAGTGAGTGAGGAACAAACGTCTTCAAAACCAGCCTGGCCAAAGGCATCAATTTTTTAGCATCTTGCTTAAGATGCTGTGCATCTGTTTTCCATCTGTACAGTCAGAAAAATTCATCATCTTCCCTGGAGTATTTTGAGGTCCACCATGATTGCTGTTAAACCTCGAATTGCTTTTGAAGCTCATAGTGTTTTTTCTCGTGTTTCCTTTTTCCACTCAGAAATAGTTGAAATCCTCCAACCCAGCAGGGACAGCATTTGTGAAGTGCTGCTGGGTCTCTGGCTTATTGAACATTCCACCTGAGACCATGACACCATTACTGTTACTTCAATAGATGTAGCTATTTCAGCAATCTTTCTTTAAAAAAAAAAAAAAAGGGGGGGGGGGGGGGCGGGGGCGGGGGTAAATTGTTCGCAACCACTACAAACACAAACGTCATCTCGCTGTTGTGGTGCGGCATGCAAGAAATCGAAACATTAGCTTACATACCAAACCAGTAACAAAACTGGATTCTGGAATTCTCTGCGTTAGACATTAAAATATCAGATCTCATAAATGGCAGAGTGTAAATAGCAAAAAATTTTAAGGCAAATATTGTTATACTGGCAGCCATTACTACTACTATTGCACATGTGTGCATACAAACACAGGCGCAAACTGATTAAATGACCAAATCTAACAAGCTTTCCTTAGGAAAAGACAATTTAAAGTTATGTAAACACAACTAAGTAATAACTAGCTGGAGTATTGTACTTCCATTTTAATTATCCAGTGTCACAGCAGAGCTTCACCACAAAATATCGAAGATTAGGAGCTAAGTGAAGACTCGCCACATTAGGAGAGAGGATTGTCAAAGCCATGCATTATTTAATAGGCATAGTAGGATGCCACCTCTTTTAACTAAAACTAATAGAGAACTTTCTGATAAAGCAATTTTTGCACAAACTGGCAACTTAGAGGGGAAAAAAACAAAATTGTTTGAGAAAATGAATGATTATACTGAATTTCTCAAACATTTTTAGAAAACATTTCAAACATTTACATAGTTGAATAATTTTAAAATACTAAATATTCTTAGAGAAACACACCAACTTAAAAAAAATTTCAACCAATTCAAATGAATATTCTTTAGAGTGTCAAGGTAAGCAAAGGAGTTGCAGTTGTAAAACAAACATCACATCACTGGAATCCACAGTTTAGAAAGCTTTTTACCAAGCTTTCCCACACTTTCAGGTTTGAAGTTAATACAGCAGAAACAGGGGTCACTCTCATCCAATACAGATAAGCCCTTAAAGTGTTACACTGAGTTCAATGACTGCTACCTACAAGACTAAAATTAATACCACTTCCCCCCTTCACTGGGGGTTAATCATTTATTTTGCTTATATAACTTTCTCCTGCTACAGTGCTTCTTTCCGAAGTATGAAAATGAATACTACTTCCATAGTTCTCAGCAATATACACCAGTGGCAATGACAATCTAATTAAGCACTCATTTATTTTCTTCAGGTTTAGCCACAGTTCAACCAATATTGCTCAAACACATGCAAAGAAGAGAAAAACCTACCAGATAACAATTCCACTAGATTCATAAATAGTTAGATAATAAATACATTTCAACTTCACAAGTGATTTCTCCTGCAAATAAAACTCCTATAAAAGTTTTTCTTCTACTAATGTCACTGTGACTATCATCAGGGATTCAAAGGAGCCACATATTTAGAAAAGTTAAAATATTTATGCCAGATTTCTCTCTCATCTCTGATAACATCTTAAAATGTAAACTAAACTGATAATACCATGCATATTTATTTATTGCTCAGCAGGGAAAATTAATGTAAATTAAACAACTGATAACATTAGTAATATTTGCTGGTATCCATCTTTTTCACAAATCATTCTTATGTGGCACCAGCTATGTTAGTACAAACTTGAGGAAACATCACTATTATGTTGTCGCATGTCAGTGCTTGTTTGGCATCTGCAGCCTAGATTATTTACTTGAGGGGAGCTGCTAATAGAGTCATTCAGTTAAAGCCTTTCATAAATAGAAGTAGGAACCATAAAGAAATTATTCTATGTTTTGTATGCAATAAAGCAGACAATTCCTGTTAGGGTATACATCCTCTAAGATTAGAGTTAGCATGGACAAAATGATTATCTAACTCGACGTAAGTAAGAAAACAGATCTTCTGGAACGGATATTAAAAACAGAGAAGTGTTACACCAGACTCAAACACCATGGAAACTAGCTTTTAAGAAACTCAAAGAAATGCTACAGTACTTTCCTTCAAAATTATTTATCAAAATTTTCAGAAGATCTGCATTTTATTCACTTTTGGGAACACCTGACTTCTTTATGCACTAAAGTATTGCTGATAATTTAAATCAAAGAACATATCCTTGAAGATGATATCCAAGAATATAGCTTGAATTTCTGTTACACATGAGTAACATGACATTCCAGATAGGATTCACTTGATCTCTATGCTTGTAGCAACCACCATGCTAAACAGGTCACTTGTTTACTGCCCTCTTTGCTGGAGAACAAAGACTATGCTGAATCAAGGTATGCATCACCTCTGTTTCTATAAAAAATTGTCAAGAAGTAAGATAAAACTTCACTTGATCTAAAAGTTCATTTAGTTTTTAGAACTGTTTGAGGAGGAGCAATAGTTCCTGAGCACTCACCAGTTTCTCTTTTGTTGTTTTCTTCATCAAGTGTTCTTAGCCAGGGCAACAGGCAACGCATTCTTCTCCATGCCCCCACGATTTTCTACATAAATCCAAGTTATCATATGTGCAAGTTGACTCCAAAAGCTAAGCACTGGTTCAAAGAAGCCATTCTCTATGTCCTGCAGTCCCAGGAATGAAGTAGGAACACCCACCTACAATTCACTTTGAGTTCTGCAGCAGAACTGATAGAGAGAAAAAAACATGAACTTAAATTTCTTTTAGTTTTAAAGGAATCAAAATCCTGAGAATGAGTATCAACCAAGAACAAACAAATATTTTTCCAAACTAGAATAAATATTCCAATGAAGTCAGTTCTAACAGTTAGTCTTTGTGCTCTCCCTCAAAAACAGACTTCCTAACTTGCATATTTATCATCCCACAGTACACTGATAAGTGACTAGCAAGCAGGGGCAGGATTCTGTTGCATTCATAGACATTTCCTAGCCTATGAACACTGTCTCTTTTTGAGCACAAATATGACTCTACAGCTTTAATCCTACATCTCCTTAGAAAAAGATAATTTGCATTCCTCAAACAAAGAAAACGGTGCCAACTTAAGTAACACTGGTAATTTGGTATGCTAGCTATACTAAGTACAGCAGGTGGCTTCGTAGCAGACTATCTACTTCAAATTTTAAATAAAACAACTCCAAAGAATATCTAGTTCCAAGGAACAGGAAGTCAATCACACAGAATGAAATACACCATGCACACATGTTAACTGTTCTACTTGCTTATACCAAGAGACATCAAGCAGCAGTAACTCTTAGCTGCCTTAGAAAATACCAAATGGTGCTATAACGGGGATTGTAATTTTCCTCACCAGTTTGTAGATGAATGAATGAATGTGAACTAATGGCATCAATTTGTCTTTAAAACTGTAGTACTTTTTTTTTTTTTCCCCCACCAACAAACACAATAAACTGCATGGAACCTACATGTGATATTTGAAAATATCCTTTAAGCCAAACTTTTATCTGTACAATTGTCTCTCAGCATGTTCTGAGCAGCTTATGCACTACAGAACCGAAGTGCCTCCTACTGAACTTACTGCAATAAAAGGATTTGAGTATGGCAAATCAGCTCACCTTTGCTAACTGTAGAGATTTGGTTTAGTAAGGATTGCCACATATCCGTCTGTTCTTACAGATAAACAACTTTCTGTGCAACTACCCCTGGCTACAGATGCAACCTCCAGCAGCAAGAGATTCTGCATATTTTGATACAAATGCACTAAGTATGCTAAATAATCAGTATTTAGATCAGTCTGCATACCTGTATTAACAATACTCTATTCTTGGCAGAAAACATGGTCTGGAACCGTCACCCATTAGGATATGAGGCATACTAGCAGTGTTAATGAGGGTTAGGTGGTTAACTCTGCTACATAAAGGTCCTCCCAGGGAGGACAAGCAACAGAGCAATGCCACTAACCTTCTGTAGTGTTGTCTGTGTTAGTGCTTCTGCCAAGTCTGCCCTGGCAGCAGGTGTCAGTACAGGGAGGAAGGTTAAAGAAAGGGATAACAGACACAGATGGATACATAATCACACGATTTACAACTGTTTCAAAGGCTCATATTGATAAGAAAATTGCAGCTTTGTGCTGTGAAGTCTTCACAGAAGGGCTGCGATGGACACTGAGCAGCCATTTGAGGAAGAGGGGCGGAAAATTAAACATAGAGGGAGAGTTAATTTCCCTCAAAATGTTGGGTGTTTTGCAATACACTATATAATAAACAGGAAAATACTGTATTAAGTCTTTCCCCAAAGCACAAGCTTTCTATAAAGGTAATTCTGCCACTGAAGACTTAAAACAGGAAACACGTTAAGAAATACGGGAAAGGAAAATCACAATTAAATCTAAATAGTAAAACAATGAGTAGAGAGAACTAATCTTAGCTTGGATATATGGCCACAAACATTCATCTTCATCCTTAGCCGTACTAAAACCAGGAAGAAAAGGCATAAAATTCAATTCACAACTGCCCTATCCATGGCCTGTCTACCCCAACTCGCACTGCAGACTAAAAGCGTGGGACACTTCAATGAGGCATTCTGTTCAGCCATAGATTCTACATTTGCTCTGTAACAACAGAAAAAACAACTAAAGTATCCTCCAGAAAATTCAAATACCTACATACTTACCAGATACTGAATAACAAGACAGACTCTTAAGATGTAAGCAAAAAAACCAAACCAAAACAAACACCAAACAACAAAAAGAACAAAAAAAACCCAAACAAAACCAAGACACTTGAGAACCTATACAAGTTATTTAAACAGCTTCTGTGGAAACCTTCAAGGCTCAGTATCACATTCTCATAAAATTCCAAACATTTTGTCCAAAGTTTGTATGTTTGAACCATTAGTAACATAAATAGCAGTATTCATAAGTTAATAAACAGACAATCTGAAAATTGAAAGACAGTATAACCTGTGACTATAGCAAGGACTCAAACTTGCCTCTGGCTCCCCAGAACAGCCAGTCAGCAGGGTTTCTGTGGTCAGTATTTTTGGTTATTTTCGTCCAGGTTTTCAGTTCTGTTTTGACTGTCTGCTGTTTACAACTCTTATTTAGTAACTACATTGGAAATGAGAGAGGTGTTTCAAAGGTCCATTCTGAAGGTAAGCACACAAATGGGATAAGGCAGCACTAAGACTGGGAGACTGTAATAACACTATAAATATTTCTTATCTTGGAACCTACAAGGACAGATATGAAACTCCTGCCCTTAATCACTGAATAAATTGTCCAGAAACATTCTTAATTATGTAGCAACTGAATTGTCCTATTGTCCTATGGTGATTTCTTCTAAAATGTGTGGAATGTATGACACTCCAAAAGGGTGAACTGGATAAATAAGAAGTCACATATGTGGTCATAACAGACATATATAAAATGGTTTTGAAATACCAAACAAAGAAAAGTTGTGGATGTATTTCTTCATAATGTTAAAAAGGCACCCCAGCGGAATTAGAAAATGTAAGAAGAGAAAAAAGAAGTTGTATTATACTGTATTTAAAATTCATCAGTCCAAGATATTTAAACAAAGGGCTTATTAAAAACAGAGTAGTAGCGAGACAGATCATTCACCACAGTATTGAATAAACTTTTAATAACTTCTTAAATGCATGCTTTGAGACATAATAAAATTACTTCCTGGCATTAGAAAGAGACTTACCTGATGTATAGATAATCAATAACTGCCTATCCCACAAAGACAGACACAAAGCTACGGTTTATTTAGACTTAGGCTTTTTTCCCCCCTTATGTATTACAAAATTTATTCTAGCCGAATCCACTGAAAAAAGAAGTATTTATCCGAAATTATGTAGGAGGAGTATAGTTCTTGATAACTACATAGAAAAAAGTAGTAGGCTAGATAGCAAACATCTTGCTAAGCCTTTCCATCTCCAATTCCCAAGTCTTTTTCAGAAGGGCCTTGCTCTTGCTGTATTCTAGGAATATCAGTACTAACCTCCATGAAATTCAGAAAATAAAAATAAAAAATGGCACTGTAGTAGAATGTCACTGTTAATACATTAGAAACTCCCACAACTTTCAAGAATTTTCCTTCTACTAACTCCACAAATCTGGCTTTTATTATTAACAAAGGACTAACTGAACTGACAATAAGGTTTTGTATTTGAGAGCCAATTGTCAGTGATAGCACGAAGAACAAAGGTCAAACGTAATACAAATAGGTCAAAGAAAACATAGCAAAAAGTTTTTTTTGGGTTTGTTGGTTTTTTTTTTTACTTAATAGGCAGCATTGTGCTGCTGCATAATAGAAATCAATTCTTCGAAAGGATTGCTCTGAAAAAGTAACAATTAGCAAAACAAAACCTCCCTGACCCGCTACCTGTTAAGGTAGCAAGTGTGTTTCCAAAGATACCGAAAAAAGACAACAAAGACTGAACACTCTTGAATAGCAGGAGGTAACTCCAATCAGGACTATGATGAAGATCCACATTTTGTAATCTGTACCCAACACACAGAGACTAGGCTCTGCTTCTACCTTGTCACTTTGATACAGCTATGAAACTGTATCACGCATTCTCACCACAGCTCAGCTACTCTGATGTGTCAGGGTACCTGCTTCAAAAGTGGGAGCTCAAATAACTGTCCATCAATATTAGAAAGGAAGTTCCCACTCCTTCCTGCTATGCAATTCGAACAATGTACCTTGCTCCAGGCCCTCTGTGAGCAACTTAACTCTCTAAGATGGCAGCAAACTATGTCAGCAAAAAAATTGTAAGGGTTTATGCTATTTTGACAAGTTAAGTCATCCCACAAAGCAGTCTAGCAAACACTAGGGCTGGGAAAATGGAAAGGGTGGAACTTCCCAGCTGGCAGCACAGAGCAGTAATTTTCCAATTGTTAGTTTTTACATATACACATTGGGAAAACAATTTGGAACAACAGATGCATCTATACTCAAATTATTTCTTATATTAATGACTACTCTTAAAGGGAATGACAGGTAATTGTCTTAAAATTTGCAATTGTACATCAAGCACTTGAAGAGTAATGAGAATTGGAACAACTGGAAAAAAACACAAGTGAAATAAAGGGAAGCAGAATTTACTCAATAATATTTTTATTATTAATGCATTCCTGGAATTAAAGGCCACCGAGCGCTTTAAATTATTTTTCCTTATGAAGGAAGAATAAGAAAGTTCACCTCTTGAAAGTGTATAGAATATGATACATAAAGTTATTTCTCTGAAGGCTCTCAAAGTCTTTGAAAGTCTGTATGAGAACTACTAACTTTTCCCAGGCCAAAGACATTGACTACTTTGACTTCTAGCAACAGAAAAAACTCTTGCAACTTTTTAAGGATAAATATTCCATTTAACATAAAAAGCAATTTAAAGTGTCTGTTACAAGGTGCTTCAAGCACCATGAACATAAAACATAATCAGTCATTTAAAAAAATGGTAAAACAAGTCTGTGATTATAATATTTTAGTGTTATCATACATTATTCTAGTAACAACCATTTTAATAACAGTATTGGATTTCCCTCCCTTTGCTGTCTAGTAACACATCTTTACACAGTACCATCGATATGACAACTGCGCTCTATTACTAGAAAACCAATGAACCTACTACCATTTCATTTCACCATTTAAAATTATTCAACTATTAAAAATATTTTAAAGAATTTCACGTTTCTTTACAATGATTCTGATTAAGGAAGATTTCAAATCAAATTTCTCAAATCAAGGTGTTCCACTTCCTCAAAATTATTTCCAAGATGTCTGTATAGGCAGAAACATAGTACATGTTTCCTAGGTAACTACTAAGAGATCTATCTGTAGTTAACTGAACATGTGGCTTTGTGACCTAATAATAAGGGGCATATATGTGATAAAATTTCTTAAGAGAATCAAATGTTTACCAGAAAGCTCTCTGGCATGCTCCAGTCTAACCATAATCATGCCTCACCCCTGACACCTTGTAGTGCCACCTAACAAACTCACTTCTAACAAGTTCTGAGCAGATGCAGGTGAAACACTCAGGTTCACAGCAGCCTGAAACCTGCAAATGTAATCCAAAATGTAATACAATCTGCTACTAAGTCAAGGATTGGCAAAAATACTACTTCACCTTATCAAATAGTTACAAGTAACTGATGTCTTCAATCCTAATACCACCAAGTTGAAAATCCAATTCAAAACTACTTTCAGTAAGCAAAGTTCTCTTAGCACTCCAAACAAATCTGTACGACAATTGCAAGTAGATGAGGAATATGGCTCAGCAGGAAAGCTGTTTTTTAATGATAGCAATAAGGAAAAAAAAATGGTCATTGTAGAAGTAGCACATTGTATAAAAGCATCATTTTATGTGTCTCAATGACTCCAGTCTACAAAACTTTATTTGTACTACACAGACACTCTAAAAAAGTAGAGACAGCAAATATACACCTAGTTTGATTATGTTATTTGTAGCACTAAGACAGGTAATTCTACAAAGCTTCTCACCTCAGTATTTACCATAAAACATTTTACACTGGACTAAGAAGCTGCAACAGCAGTCTCACTTTCAAGTTTCATGAAGGAAAATGCTAGTCACAACATAATTTGTTATTAAGATTGTGATTAAACAGTTATTTATTTTTTACTTTTAGTTTGACTTTTTTACTTACCCCTTTTGAATATGCTAGTGTTACCGTTGTTTTCTACATAACTAGACAAGTATAAAAAAAACGCTTCAAAGTAGTTACTGAGGTACCATTTTCACTAATTCCTTAACACTTACCATCCCAGGAAGAGTCACAGAGGAGGATCTGTGTAACTTTGAAAGAGAAGCTGCTATTTTTAAAACACTGTCTGAAAGCATGCAGAATAAGCAGTTTTCGTCTGGCCATTCACTTAACTAAGATATCAGCTAAAAAAGACCATTAGCATTGAAAAAAATATTCAAATAGATTACAATGTAATTGTAATCAACATTATTTTGTGTAACTTGAAGATGAGAATAAATGTTTGCAGAAGATATGCCAAACCTGGAGTGAAAGCAAATGACACGATTTGGAAAGGTGTCACTCAGTTCTATGTTTTGGGTTTTTGTTTGTTTGTATGTTTGTTTTTAAACAATATAATCCAGCTAGCCTATTTCCCTTCTTCTGTGCTAATCACAGTCGTATTTCTGCAATGGAAATTTAAAAGCTAAGTGTTCCAACTAATTAATAGAAGAAACCTACCACTTAAAATACAGAACTAAACCAAACCACTCCTACAGTGATTGTTTCACCATTTTCTCGCCCCAGGGTATAATCTTTTCCTTAATGTGGAATGTCTTCATTACATTCTGCAGCAGTGCTGCAGGTGGAAATGGTGCTTGCAGGGTCTGTAGGCTGGCACTATGGATCCCCTGCAGCGTGCAAGAACGTTCACCAGCTGCAGGTCAGATAAACAGTTTACACAGTGTGGGTAAAGTGTTCACAGCTGAGCTTCTTTTACTGCCACTTCATAGTCTAACTAGCACTGAGGACTGTACAGAGCTTTTACCATTCTCAGTTGTAACAGAGTACTTCCAGAGAAAAAAGTCACAGGAGAAATCTCCCTTAAATACTTCTATGTCCCTACCAAACTTGAACATTAAAGCTGCTATTTAAAGTCACACAAATAAATGTACATACACATGGGAATTACTCCTTCTCTTTGCTTAGAAAAATCTGTAAAGAGCAACCAAGAAAAAATATCCTATAGTTCTACTGGGCATACATAAAAATGCTCTTACCACAAAGTGCCTAAAACAATCCCATCCTGCAATGCTTTGCATAAGAGTGACTTTCAATGACTGTGTATCTTTCGATATGGATTCACAACCTGAGGTATCTAACAAATGAATAATGGAAATGGGCTTAAAGACAAATCAAAAAATATATAGAATATATGGGGCTTTCTGGGTAGAACACTTCGTAACCTACAGTTACCTAAGTCAAATTAGCCACAATACTGTAAGAATGGATGCAGAAAATTATGGTAATGGTATGGTAAAGCAGAACTTAGCTAATCAGTTCTTCTGTCCTGTAGATACCACAAATGTCTACCCAAGATGATCACTCTAAAGTAAATCCCATTATGAATTGTGACAGCTACCATGTATCTCCTTTAAGGAAACCTGCTCCTACTTCAGTCAACTATACTTTTTAAACATGGGATTTTTATAATGGAGTCTGAAGTGGAGCTTACACTTTTTAAAGTCTACAATTAAAAATAACATTTTGGAACTGCATGAAGACTTTAAATCATATTTCAGTATTTTTGCCTTTAGTCAGTTTTAAGGAAGCTTCTTTAAGTCCAATGGACTTGAGAATCCTTTATGTTTTGCAATATTTCAACTCAAAACTTAAGTAAGCTGAATTAGTTATATTTCTATCCACAAGAGATGAACTGACAAACTGCCTTCGAGCTGCCAGAAGCAAGAAAGATGAGAAGGATATGTGTTTGTTCACCCAAGTTACAAATCACAGCCCTTTCTATAAAATTATCCGAAATTTTTATAAAGCAGATCACAAAGCTATCATTATTAGCATTTATTTAAGATTTAGTCAACACTTTTAGGCTGAATTAGTATAAGGTAATATGACTTCAGAATGTATGATTTGCAACATTCTAGTACAAAATAGTTTAGAGGAACTACATGCTAAATTTTGCTAACTTCTGGCGCTCTTTGAAAAGCAGTTTCTAACAACTAGAAAAAAGAATCACAGTTTATGCAGAAAAGGATATATTATTAGGAATTTATGCTATTTTTAAGAACCATATTCTATAAAAATCTTAGCCTTCACTTACCATAACAGACTTCTAACATGCAATGAGCAATAAATAAGTTACGAAACAGTGGCTAAACATGGGGTACTAGCTGCTTGCCAGACAAAAACATTTATCTTAAGATACAGAAAAAAGTTACAAAATAGAGTTCACAATGGAGTAACTTACACTAATTAAAACCGAAGTTTTAGACGCATAAGGCATCCTCAAACTCTAATTCCAGTAGTGCCTGCATTTTTTCCTAAGATGCCAGGATTTTCACAAACACATTTTAAATTCCAGCCTAAATTAAGCAGTTCATGGTACTCAAGTCCTTGACTCTGCAAGGATTTACAAATTAGATACCCATGTCACTTGATACCAAGCCTCTCCCCACAAGATCCTTCCCAGAAACAGCTCTATTTGACAGCTCTCTTGCAATAGGAGTGTGCTTGAATTTCTCCTTACTTTGAAGAAAGGATGAACTCCCACTCTTCATGGGACTACAGGTATTTGGCAATAGGTCTTTCTAAATTTGTCTTTCTGGTTAAAGCAGGTCTGCTTTGTTATTCTCATTAAACATTAAATGTTTCATTTTCTTTATCCAGTGTAAACAAACATTAATATATTTTCTCCTAATTTTAACATAGTATGAACCATGCCATGGGAGCATAGAGAGGCTTCAGCTGAGGTTGAAATTCCCTAGACTAAGTGCTGAATAAACATACTGTAAACTTGTTTAGTGTTTGAACAAAGACTTTTTCTCCCCCCCCCCCCCCATCCAAACAGACTTAGCAGAAGTTAAAAGAAGAAATTGAAATATGGAGTTGAACTCACTTTATCAGAAACAACATTCAGATTTAGCAGGCTACAATACCTCTCAAACTGATGTTAAAATGTCAGATGATATAAGCAGCCCACACCCTAAATGTATCAGTGATTTGATAACAAGAAAATCAACTTCACTGTAGATCTAGAGTCCAAGAGCCTTCAGTCTCAGATGCCTGGCGAGCTGCTTTTTCCTTTTTAAAGGTCATTGGTTTTATCCTTCCAGGTTCTGAAATCAGAAGGTGAGAAATTACAAAAAGAAAACAGTGCAGCCTCTTCTGAGATTAGGGAAGCAACATGCATTACGCAACGATGAAAACCAATCTTACTATAACATGTTAGCTACTATTCTTCACCTCCAGTTTGAATCATCATACTCCCATTTAGCTGCAGAGAATGGAAACATACATCCCAGTAGTTATTTCATAGAGTTGATAATTTCTCTATAGAGGTACTCTACTCATTGTGTCGCATCCAGAACACAATCTCTTAAATGCAGACTTTGTTGCTGAAAAGAGAATCAAGTTTATTCTGTATGGATTAGAAAAGTAAAACATGGCAGGCCAGTAAGTACAATAGTCTTGGAGAGTAATGAGCAATATGACAGATGATGTATAAACATATTTAATCTAATTTACCACTTATTTCTAAGAACAGTTTTAACTTACACTTTCATTTCTGACTGTTGTTGTTTGCTTTTTTTTTTTAAATCTGCTAGGACTTAAGACTGTTTTCTGTCCATTGGCAATGAATTGTTCTTCAGCTTCTAAAGAAAAATTACTACTTTGGTTGCCATTGTGTTATCTTGTTGGAATTACTACTACTATCTGGCAAGCACCAAAAATCAACTCTCCAACTGAAAGTGAGTAAAAATGAAGACTGTGCCATGGGAAAAAAAGGGAAGCCACTTGGATCAAAAAAAGGTAATACTTTATCAGAAATACTTCACATGTTGCCTTCAATCTTCAAATCTTGACTGTATAGCTAATCACTGGTTTGTGGCTTCCCACTAAAATCAGAAGTGAAACCTCTTTTAAAGGTGACATACCACACATGCAGTGGTAGAGGTACTGAAGAACAGGGCTTCCCTTGCCACTGCTAGTGCTGTATGCTAGTCTAAATCCTTTTAATGCTCATCAAACAGAAAATAAAAAGGCTGAGCAACCATTGTTACCTACCTGGACTTGAGCAAAGCATACGACACTGTCCCGCATGACATCCTTGTCTCTGAACTTGAGACACATGAATTTGACAGATGGACCACTTGGTGGATAAGGAATTGGCTGGATGGTTGCATTCAAAGGGCCACAGTCAACAGCTTGATGTCCAAGTGGAGGCCAGTGATGAGTGGCATTCCTCAGGGGTCGGTACTGGGATCGAGTGCACCTCAGCAAGCTTGCCACAACACCAAGCTGTGTGGTGCGCTTGACACATTGGACAGAAAGGAGGCCATCCAGAGGGACCTTGACAGGCTGGAGAGGTGGGACCATGCAAACCTCATGAAGTCCCATAAGGCCAAGTGCAAGGTCCTGCACCTGGGTTCTGGTAATCCCAAACACAGATACAGATGGGGGGATGACTGGATTGAGAGCAGCCCTGCAGAGAAGGACTTGGGGGTGTTAGTGAATGAAAAACTGAAGATGGGACAGCAATGTGTGCTCGCAGCCCAGAAAGCAAATTGCATCTTGGAATGCATCAAAGGAAGCATGGCCAGCAGGTCAAGGGAGATGATTCTCCCCCTCTACTCGGCTATCATGGGACCCCACCTGCAGTGCTGTATCCAGCTTTGGGGACCCCAGCACAAGACAGACATGGACCTACTCAACCAGGTCCAGAGGAGGGCCATGAAGACAATCAGGGGGCTGGAGCACCTCCCCTATGAGATCAGGCTAAAAGAGTTGGCCTTGTTCAGCCTGGAGAAGAGAAGGCTCCAAGGAGATCTTATAGTGGCCTTCCAGTGCTTAAAGGGTGCCAATGGGAAAGATGGGGAGGGACTCTTCATCAGGGAGTGTAGCGACAGGACAAGGAGTAACAGTTTCAAACTGAAAAAGAGTAGATTTAGATTAGAGGTAAGGAAGCAGTTCTTCACTGTGAGGGTGGTGAGACACTGGCACAGGTTGCCCACAGAAGCTGTGGATGGCCCATCTCTTGCAGTGTTCAAGGTCAGGTTAGATGGGGCTTGGAGCAACCTGGTCTAGCAGAAGGTGTCCCTGCCCATGGCAGGGGGGTTGGAACTGAATGATCTTTAAGGTCCCTTCCAACCCAAACCATTCTATGATTCTTAAGTTTTAGTTCAATAAATATTTTGCATGATTTGTTCAGTTACTTTCCCTTGCACTGAGGAATACTATTGGTACTATGCACAAAATACTAAATCCACAGAAGGTAACACTGTACAGGTTCAGTACAGGTTCTCCACAAAATTCACAGCTCCAAGGAAAGATGCTATTATAGATACAACAGGTGTGACCACCTGATACTCAGCAGCGTGGAGTGGTAAATGTTAACAGCAAAACACAAGGTTATAGCCTGATTATTTTTAACTTCAGCATCACACTCTGACAATAGAAGCTTCTGTTTCTAGATAGATACTTAATACCTCTCAGAAGAAATCGTGCATCCACCGCACCAACTAGGCAGGAAAGGAAAGCATGAAATTCAGGCTTGCCTATTTACAGTGTAAGTTCCTCGTCAATCGTCTTTCACAAACCGGAAAAAAGCATTCCGGCATTCTTACTTTCTAGCAAATGAAACTGATTCCATTCCATTCTTATCTAGAATCTTTCTTCTCTGAATTGACCAAGTTTGTACAACAGCTTTTCTGTAAGGTCCTGCATAAGAAAAAAGAAAAAAAAGAACAAACTGATAACTTACTGAATGGTAACTGCTGACATTTTATATCAAGGAATAATAAAATAGAAACAGACCTCAACACCATGTATCATCAAGACTATTAAATTCAGTTTCTCCCGATGGATGAGAAAGAAGGAACATTTATACTTTCAAAAATCCTGTGCTTTTGAAGAGGTCAGGATCAGAACTTCAATAAAATATAAAATGCATTAGCTGCCAGACCTATGGTACTACATTTACCATGTTTCATATAAAACACGTGCTGCTGAGACAACCTCATTGGTCATTTCATGGGCTCCTTGGACCAACGTGTTTTGTGCTCCTTATTAAAAAAAGATGAGACACAGAATATATTTAGAATTCTAAATGTCACTTCTATAATGTCTTCTAAATCTAAAGTATGCATGTTTTAGCAATCAACTTCCTCCGAGATAATTTATTAAATAGTGCCATCCAGTGGTGACTCCTATCACAGTGAAGTGCTCTCTATGAAAACCATGTTCACGCTAAATTCTTACCGTTCATGCAACTGCACAGAACAAATATTTCAACAATTTATATAAATGTTTAGCTTACACATAAGCTGAAGTTTGTAGCAATACTAGATTCCTAATGATATTTTGGCACGCTTTATGTTCGTTACAGAGAAAAAAGTAAGCATTAATTCTCTGCCATGTGAAAAGACACATTTTTAATGGGCATGGTAAGGTAGCAACACCAGACCTAAATACTTTGAAATCCTTGATAGTATCTAAATACATGGCAAAGAGGTTTTACTATAAGAGGTTCTGAGTGTGCAGAAGGGTAGGCAAGACAGTGAAGAGGAGTGACCTGACTATTAATTTTTATTCTATCAATTCACATGTAACTGAATCCCCATCAAAAGGTGAGAGAATTATGGTACAATTTCATTTTATTTCCAAAGCACCTTTGTTATTATTTGCTACTGATGGAAGGCAAATATTGAACAAACATATAACATACTAAATCAAAAAGTATTTAGAGAGAGACCAAAATCTGATTTCCAGACACACTTGTTGCTATTGACTGTTTACAGACCTGCAGAATTTGGTGGCAAAAGAAAGTACAGAAGTATATTTCTATGTAATAAGTAGAGCACTGAAAAGCCATCAGCAACCTCAGAGTTCATTCCTTTCCCCTGCTTTACAATTCTCCATGAATTGCTAGCATGAATCACAGTTCTCAGATAATGAAGACTTAGAAATTTCATTATATAGCATAGCAATATAAATCCATCTGGCCATCCCATTAGAAATGCCTATCAAGGAATAAAGTGTACTTCCTGGAAGTAATTCAATGCAAATACCTCTGCTTTTTTCTTTTTCTTGCCATTTCGCTAGAGAAACTATAAGATAATATATGTCATGTTTAACAGACAAAACTACCACACATTATTCTCTATGTAAAGCATTATGAGCAAAAGATACTGCATGTTCAGAAATGGGCTTTGATTTCTATATGCAAATAGTCTGTATCAGTAAGAGGAACAGAATTTAGAAATGGGTACATGTTCTAATATTCAGGTATCCATTAGGATTATGCCAGAAAAGGTGAAATTAACACCCTTGCTGTAAACAATAGTCAAAAGGAAAAGTATCAAAATACAGTACCAAAATCTTCTCAAACGGTAACACTACATGGTGTTTCTTCTATTATAATCACAAAAAACAAGTGATGAACAGTGGCTGGATATTAGCATTTATTCAAGGTAAGAAGAAAGCATAAGATTCTGCTAAGTTGACCTACCCCATGAACAATAAAAGGTTCCATCACCTTTGCTGTTGCCTTATTTTTTACTTCTCTATAATAGATATTATAGTGGAATTCAGTTCAACAAAGCTAGCTCTTCCCAGATGCTTTGAGGACAGTGAAGTTTTAAATTATACAGTAATACATTTACAAACTTATCTACAGATACTTGGAGATAATTAGACATAATAATTAAGTATATTTGTAGATACACCAAGAATATGAGTAAATTAAAAATAAGTTTTCCCATCACTAACAGCTAAATATGAAGACATAAAAAACTCTTTATAACATGTGAGGTTTTTTTGTTCAAGTCCATTCATGGCTGTTCAGTAGAGACCAGAGCAAGTAACAAAAACCAAAACAAAACTAATAAACTTCCCAAAACACCAATAACCAAGAAACCCCCTGTCGTGGTTTGAGCCTACCCAGCTGGCAACAAAAGCCCCACGCAGCCCCTCGCTCACCCCTACCCCGTACCCTGAGGGATGGGGAGGAGAAAACATAACCAAAAGGCTTGAAGGTTAAGACAAAGGACAGGGAGAGCTCACTCACCTGTTATGGTCACAGGCAAAAGAAAGACTCAACTTGGGGATAACAACATACATTTAATACAAACAACCACCACCATCAAGGAGAATGAGAGATACAAGCAGGTCTTAACTACAACACCACACCCCCATCCCTCCGGTCTTCCCGAGCTCAGCTCCGCTCCCTCTTCCCCCCCAGCAGCGCAGGGGCAGGGAATGGGTGTCACAGTCCGTCCGGCACAAGGTGTCTCCGCTGCTCCTTCCTCCTCAGGCAGAGGGGCCCTCGCAGCCCTCCCCTGCCCCACCGCGGGGTCCCTCTCCCGGCAGACATTCCTCCTCCAACCGCCCCAACGCGAGTCCTTCCCGCGGGGCCGCAGCTCCCCAGAACCCCCCGGGGCGGGTCCCTCCCGGGGCTGCCGCCCTCCCACCGACGGGCGGCTCCAGCGCGGGCTGCCTCGGAGCCACGGCTGCTTCGGGCCCGGGCCCTGCTCCTCCGGCCTGGGCTCCTCCGCGGGCTGCAGGGCGACCTCTGGGCCACCGCTGGGCTCCAGGGGCTGCAGGGGCTCAGCCGCCACCCCGCCGCGGGCCGCAGGGGAGCCTCTGCACCGGCACAGCTCCCCCTCCCCTTCCTCACTGACCTGGGTGTCCGCAGGGCTGTCCCTCTCCCATCCCCCTTTGTTGACCAACACAGACAGGCATAACAAAAGAGGAGACAATCAACTGCTTCTTTCCCTCTGAAATAGTTATTCCCAGAGGCGCCATTGGTCTGGCCTTGGCCAGAGGCAGATCCGAAATTGGAGCCGGGGAAGCTTCTCGAAGCCACCTAAATGAGCCACCTCCGTAGCCCCCTCCCCCGCTACCAAAACTCCTACCAAAACCCTGCCAGACACCAAACCACCACACCCCTGAAAACAACCCTCCTGCCAGAATTTCATACAAAACCAAACCTGACTAATGTTAGCAAAAGTTTACTCATTAGCCTCCATAAAACCATTCACAGAAATGGTGACTTCTAGTCATATAATCAAACAAGCTCATTTCTCTAAAAGGTAACAAACTCATTAGTATTTCCATTGGCTCAGTTAGTAAAGCTCTTTAATCCCTGTGACAACAAGAAAAGTCTTGGGAATGTTTTATTGATTAGCAGTTTTAACACAGATTGACAGATTTCTACCTAAGGTCTACATTAGAAGCCTGTTAAAATAAAAGCAGGATAAGATCCCACCCATAACACATGCCATACACTCTGGAGACCTAGACAAGAATTTTTAAACATGCAGAGAGCATTGCTATTAATCAATGTACAAATGTCTATGGCACACCTCCTGTTCTTACTTGCCAAAGATGTGAGCTCTGCACCACGCTCACGTTGACATTTACTGACCCACACAAGAGGTGACTCTTCCAGCTCACTGCTGTGAACGTCCATAACAGTTGCCTGGCATTTCTAGGGGCCTGGCAGTGCCTGCAAAACTTCACAGTCTGCAAAACTGAAATTCTGTTTCACAATTTTTCTATTTCATAATTTGGCTTTAGTTCAAATTGTGACGATAACATTTCAGTTTTGGATGAGAAAATCACACTAAAAGAAAGTATTTTTTGAATGCTGAAATAAACGTCAGTAACGTGTTCTACTGAATGCTTCTAACACACAGCAGGCCTTAACACTGAGCAAGCCCAGACAGCCTATGGCACCTGAGCACGGTCAGACATACCAGCAGAAGGAATCTCCTCAAAGATATATTCCAGCACCCCTGCGATGGAAAGTAGCAAGTGAAAGGGCAGCTGGCTTTGGGGGTCTAAGAGAAAGAACACCTCTCATGTACCTTGTCCCCATACCATGCTTTAAAATATTTAAGCACTTAAAACGGCTTTGATACCTGAAGTACTTTGGTAAGTTTCCTCAACTTTCTCCAGTTAATATCTTAAAGGTTTCAAAGACATCAATACCAGCATGCTGAAATGAGAAAAACCTTTCTCAGATACTAGAAAGATCCGCGCGACCAAAACTTTTCCTCTAGAATGTCAGATGTGGTGAGAGCAGGAGATGTTACCACAATCTCCACTATAAGTGTCTGTCTTTCTAGTTGAGTTGAAATTGAGAAGAAAAGTAACTTTTGCAAACAAGCTATCCAATGAATGGATGCTTATAAAGCAAAAATGACGGAGTAGGACCCTGAAATTAAATGCAAACCAGCAATGGGTAAGTAAGGTAGAAATGGATCTCACACAGCCATGTTAATGTAGCTTGTTCTTAATCTGCACTTCCTTACCTTTTCAAAGCTCTAAACTTAATATAAGATCTAGTCATATAAATTGTCCTAAGAACTGTGGAGGCATTTATTTTTCATTTATGCATGTGTGTGAATAGACACACACAAAACAGTTTTGGACAAAGAATGAGGATTAACAGACTGATATTACCTGAGGAACTGAACATGCACCGAAGTTTCTGAGGAAGAGTTTAATGCATTAAACCCCTACATTAGTACCACAGCTCTGTATCAGTTGAAATGCATGCTGCTTGATAAAGCTGGGATTTAAAAGGGAGAGAGAAATGGGAAAATGATATCATTTCACCTACAGCTGCCTATTTAAAGGTTAAAAATAGCAAACCTTACAGGCTGACTGTCTCACTGTTACAGAGTGGCTAACAGTCCTAGTGAGAATCCATTGACCCCTTCTGCTCCAGTATAATTAAAGAATAAAATGTCGAGATTATGTGGAGATAGAACGGTATTATTCCCTTGCTTATATTTCTCCACTTGACGGAGTGGAGCTAAAAAAAACCCAACAGCCTACAGATCACAAAAGTGCTCATTACTTTAAATGGCTACCAGCCAGGTTAAGTCCCTTCCAGCGTCAAGTACTCTGTGACTCTTTGAACCCTAGCAGAGCCCTCTCTCTCTTACATTGCCATATCATTAGTTCATTGCAAAAGTGATTTTTAATGTTTCTTTTGAGCTCAGAAACATTAAAGCAGAGAAAGAGAAGTAAGACTGGGCAAAGCTTACATGAATTTCTGGTAGTATTTTGTCCATAGCATAGCCTCTGTATGAACAGATACACTTGACATTCTTATGACTTGCTAGATCACAACAAATCGATCCTGATTTTTAGTGGGATATCCCCTAACACGTCTAACAAACATTACGGCATTTCCACTCCCACCATGTGTGTCCTGGTTTGGGCTAAACCAGAACTAATTCTGGTTTAGTGCTTTAACTTTTCAGTTAAGTCCCCTCTAACTAACAGCACTTTCTGAAACAGCAGCGTGTTTTTCCAGAGAGTGACTGCTTCTAGCAGCGATAAGGCCTGGTGTTTATAGTTCGTACTAAGGGAATGGGATGCAGAGAGGCCCTTGCTTATACTTGTTCTTGTAGCGACCAAGGTCACTGCTAAATCTTGTACTCTGTGTTGGGGTGCTGGGAGTGAAAAATGTCACAAGGATGAAAAAGGTCGCACCTGCAGGGAGAAGCAAACCGGACAGGTGACCCAAACCTGACCAACAGAGTATTCCATCCCATAGACATCATATTCAGTATAAAGCTGAGAGGTCACGAGGGTCTCTCTCTCTTCTTCGATGGCCAACGTCTGTGAAGGACTCTGTCTGTTCTGTCGTCGATCCCGATCCGTGCATCCCTGAATCCAGTGCCTGAGTCCAGCTCCTGCATCCCGTCCCTGTCTGCTGCCGAGTCCAGCCTGGGACTGCCCCAGTGCCAGCCCTGCGGTGTGGTGGTGATGTATCGTCATCGGGGTGGGGGGGAGTTGGGTTCGGTATTGGTGTTGTATATATTTGTACATATTGTATATATTTCATTATCTCCTTATTCTTATTATTATCTTTTCTTTTATTGTTATTGTTTCATTAAA
The DNA here is from genome assembly GCF_034619465.1 of Leptosomus discolor. Lineage (NCBI taxonomy): Eukaryota > Metazoa > Chordata > Aves > Leptosomiformes > Leptosomidae > Leptosomus > Leptosomus discolor. The sequence goes on along the minus strand of NC_141399.1, from coordinate 32,726,489 downwards.
GCTGTTTTAGTTTTCTCTTCCAAACCGTGAAGTCTCTCTCCATTGTTCTCTTCCTTTTCCCTTTTGGGAGGAGAGAGGGGTTAATAGAGAGTGTCTGTCATTTGTTAGTGGCCGGCCCAGCCTCAAACCGTGACAATGTAGAAGCTTCAAGTTGCCCAACAGGAGATGCTGCAGAAAGTCCTGGAGAATAAATTCTTCGAAGAGTACCTTCCCCTCACTGAGGTCTTTCATCACACTCTTGGTATCAAGTCAAGCTCAGTATAATTAAATCAGAGCTCCTAATCTTCAGCCTCCCCAAAATTCTCTACACTACCTCTCCTCTCCATCATTCCAGGCACAATTAAGTACCCTGCCTCTCTCTATGGTCATAAAGTCAGGCATCCCAGGGCAGTGATATATCAGGCCACACATGAATGGAAATTTATATAAAAATCCTCTAGGATTTTACTCTTACATCTACACTAACATTGGCATAACGATTCACAGATGAATATTACATCATCCAACCTTACAGTTACTGCCAGAAAGTACTTTGCACCTATGCACACATTAGTAACATAAACTAACCAAAGATAAGAGAGCTAAAATACATAAATAACTATAAGGTAAACTAGTCTGTTTCTGAAATTCTGCTATGCCCTTTATAGGTGCATAGTTCAGCATGGTAAATTATATCTGATAATAATTTTAATTTTATAAATTTGACAGTACAGGTATACTGGCCATACTTCATATATTTAAAACTGCAAAATGCAAGATTTTGGAATAAAAGCAAAAATATGATTTTCATTTATAACAAACTTGCTTTTAAAACAATTTTTTCTGCATGCAACTCCTTAGAAATTGATTATCCTTTTTATTTTTTTTAAACAAGGAAAATAAACGAGAATATTAGTTACCCAAAATCCTGTAAAAAATATTCTAATGGTAACCTTAATGAATTTTATCTTTTTATAGGCACAAAAATTTAAAGTAATTAGTTTCTTCTATCTGTGCCAATAGAATTAGTAATGTACTAATTATTGTAGCATAAAAGGCAGAATAATATACCTGTTAATTAAACTCAAAATGTTGTTAAATAATTATTCTCAAGAACATAGATTTTACTAATTAAATTATTATTGCTAAATATTATAATTTCTCAAGATATTTTATACAAATAATATTCAACTCAAATAATCAGTTGAACTGAAATAGTCAGATGATAGAAGCTACACAGTTTGGAAACAATTATCGCTAGTTGCTTATATGTTTTTAAAGCAAATGTTTCTGCCCTAAAAATGTTTTGACACTAGATAAATATTCATCAGCAGCACATCCAATGAATACAACGGATTTTCTCATCGCAAAATCAAGAGGCTATATATGCGTATTTAAAACTGGTATAGAACCAATAAACTATTTCAAGATATTCACTCAAGTGAACTGTACAAGTAAGTTTGCAGGACCAAGCAGATCAGTTAGGCAGTGATCTGTGTGGAAATGTTCTCCTCCTGCTGTATCTCCTTTCCACCTGTAGCTGATAGAAATTTGATACATAATAAATCTGTTACTTAAAGGAGAATTGCTTCCCTAAGAAGAACAAATTCGAAAGCTTCTACAGTTTGTCAAGGCGCTTTGGTAAAAAACAAACAAAACCAACAAAATCAACAAAACCAAACCAAAAAACCCAACCAAAACCCCCAAACCCACATTGCCTGGAAAGGGTCATGACAATCTTTTGTTTGGCCTACATGAATCCCTGATACGAGCTTCCCTAGGACTTTAAGGTAATATTTCTGCTGCTTAAAATGAACATACCTATCCTGAAAACTATCCTACTAATATAGCATAGTATACAGTATGACCACTATCATAATTTTATTCTGTAGTTTAAACACATAAGGTCTAATATGAAAGAAAGAAGAAAGAAAAAAAACTATATTTGCTTTGGATACCTTTTCATAGAGAGTATCAACAGGGAAGAAAGTCCGTCCAAATCCATGAAGGCTGTTTCAATGTTCAAAGCACAAGCTTCACTGCTCCTGCCACATATAAGACATTCCCTAAGTAACTAGTATCATATACCAAAATTACATATGAGGCTTACTGAAAAGCTTGCTGAAGGACAACAAATTCCCTATTGTTTGGCAATTATAAATACTCAGACATTTCCCAGAGTCACGAGTATTCTCCAGACTTGGCAACTCTAAAAATAAGAGGTCCTGGAAGACTTGCTAGGCCAAAGCCTCTGAACTTGGTGGATAACAGAAAATGTGAATCATTAAAAGGGAGAAAAATGTATAAAATTAATTACTGCAGTCTAAACAGGAAAGAAATACTGACTCTTACTGCATATTTATAATCTGTTCTTCTGGGAAGAGCAGAAATAAAACAGCTGAAACACTGGCCATTCACTTTATGTCATTACTATATCCCTCCCAGGAGACTGCAAAAAATACTGCTGTGTTGGTCATCAGCTATAACTTGTTAGAGGAACACCCTGTTAAAACAGTATTAAAAGATAGTAGCTTTGGTACATGTGCCATCAGGTCCTCCCAAGCAGAAGAGACCTGAAACAACCTAAGGTTCCTGCCGCTGCACTAAGTGAAGGACTTCATCCACGTACATACATGCACCTCTGCAGGTTATGATACAATCTTTACAAAATTATTTTTCCTCCAGGTCTAACCTCTTCTTGTTCAAAGCATGCAGGGTACAAATAAGAACAGCTTTATCTAGTATAAGCTGTTGTAACCCAGTACCCTGAAAGAGACTAAGAGCAGTTGCCAAAAGAAATGTAAGAGCATATACTGCCAGCAGTGATCCATGAGATCTCAAAAGTTTTATAAGCCAGAGAGACTGCTCTCTTAGTAATCACTGATGGATTTTCCTTCCATGAATCTTCAATATTCAGTTCCAGCCGTTATTTACTACATACTTTTCAAATTCACATTTCAGAAACTATTAGATCCTTTTCAATGGAAGTTTCAGCTGATAGTGCAAGCAACCTGCACTTCAATAACTTAAAACACTTTTGAGAAAAAGTGATCCAAACAAAACAGACTTTATAACACCGGAGTTATTTTTCATTTTACACAAGTAACTTATTTTCATCACCTGTGAATACTGCAAAATGATTGCTGTGAAAGAAAACCGTGCACTGAAACTGCCTAACAAAACATCTGAATGCAAAAGCTGAGAGCAGAAGTACAAGCAACCAGAATTCTTTTAAGCATCCCATTGTTACCATTGGAAATAAGGTGCCTTCTGAAATTTTAAACACAACAATCTTTCTTTGCATTTCAATTTTGACATAGATAGTCCCTCCACATAATCATGTGCTACATGACAAAAGCAGCAACTGGAACAGTATTTATGCTACTCTCCTGTTTGTTTGTTGGCACTGTGAATTCTTGTAAAAAAAAAAGGAACCTACTGAATTTTTGCAAGGTAAAGGTGTAATTTGTGGTAAATAGGTGCAAGATTGCTGCCCCTTGAGGCACTTCTTAGGTTTCAGGGTTTGGGGGTTTTTTGGTTTGGTTTGTGGTTTTGTTTTGGTTTTTTTTTCTTTTAAATGTTACCACAAAAAGCTTTCATTAACTGCCATTTAGGTATACTATCTCAATCCTTTCACCATAGTCCCAAAACAGGACAGATGTAGATGCACACTGGGAAGGAAAAACTGAAACAAAACACCAAGCAGCAAGTAACCCAAAGAAACTCTAATGTACCTGGTTTAGGTACATTAGTTTTTCTTCTGAGTGAAGACTGGTAAGATGTTACCCTTTTAAAGAAAAGGCAGAATACTAAGAACACATTAACTTCATATGTAATGCATATATTCTTAATAAAACTTAGATCAATTTCCTGTGGGTATATGGAGAGTTTGTTCAACACTTGGAAAATTTACAAAATAAGAAAGAACAAGAGGAAATCGTTTATGGTCCTACATTCCTCAGAGGCAAGCCAGAAAAATGCAGATTTTTGATGAAACAGTCCTGCCACTGAAACACAAAAAACCAAACAAACCAAAAAATCTGCCAAAAAAACCAAAACCAAACAAAAAACCCAACAACAAACCAAACAAACCCCCCCAAAACCAACAAAAACCCACTGAGTGATCCATAGCCAGAAGACCAACGTGCAGCTGCAACACAGCTTCAGGAGCAGCTATTCCACAACAGCCAGTACTGCCATTCAGGATTCTGTATTGGCATCTAATGTATCCTCACAGGCAGAAGCTCTGGTCACCAATGCTCCAGAAATTTGCCTCTTTCACCTTCCTTATCTCAGCCAAAGCTTTTATCTCATTGCTGTCATATAACAAAATAATCGCCAAGGTGTGACCATACCATTTAAGAAATGCACAGACTAATAAACATTTGAGGCAGTATTTCAGAGTGGCACAGTCTGAAAGAAACAAGCAGGATAGAGAGAAAATGAGTATTCAATGGCACCACTAGGACTTTTTAGCCTTACTTCAAGCTAATAAAGATTACAAGGAATCAGTTAATACATACACTTAGCAGTCGATCCAGAGGCAATTCCACAGCAGATTTACAATGCCCAGAAAACGCAGGATACATTCAAAGTTACCCTGAACCATTTTGCTTTAATTCAAATCTAGGTCAGGTGTTCATAACAGCTTCTTTCTTTCTTTCATATAATTTTTATATTCCTTTGCAGTTGAGAGAATAAAATTGTCGACATGCATAGCGTACGTGGTGTCAGACAAGAAACAGCTTGAAAGGTTTAGAGATTAAGAGAACCACCAAGCTGAGAGCTGGTGACAAAGGTGATTTCCTACATTTCCTACACAATTCCTACATTGATTCAAGTTTGGAAGAAATCAATCCCAGATCCACTGACTAAAACTTACAATTTTATTAAAGAGATTTGGCAATTCTTGTATGTCCAATACTGTAATGGCAGTGCTTTAACCATGATGTTCTCATTTATTTTAAACCATTTTTTAGTTTTTAAACTCCTTTTCCATAAATGAGCACAGAATGTGTTACTTGCTTAAGGCTTGGCCTTTGAAATACTGATGCATACTACCAAATAGTAAGTTTTTCTACATGTAATTTGCTTAGTCCTAGATTAACACATACCTGTACTTGAGAAAGTTCCTTGACTTATTTCTTACATAGTAGCACTCAGCAGGTGTTTTTGAGCTTTTACATACCAGGAGTTAATGTTACAACTTAATATGAAGAAGATGTGGCCACTGAAATCTCTTTGTGAACCCCAAGTTCTTATCAACGATGACAATGTTGTAATGGGTCTGCCTGAGATGCGGCCCTCACCGTGCTGTGCAGTGGTAGCTAGATAACACAGCAGTGTTTTGACTGTGCTGAGCCGGGCTCACACAGCATCAAGGCTGTTTCCCCAACATTTCCCCAGTAGGCTGGGGGTGGGTAAAAACTTGGGAGGGGCTATAGCTGGGACAGTTGACCCAAACTGACCAAAGGGATATTCCATACCACATGACGTCTGCTCAGCAATATAAGCTGAGGGAAATAGGAAGAAGGGGTTTCTTGTTTGTCATCCAGAGCAACCGCCACGCGTACCGGAGCCCTACTTCCCAGAAAGCGGCTGGACATCGCCTGCTGATGGGAAGTAGAGGATGAGATCTTCTGTTTTGCCTTTGCTTCCGTGCACAGCTTTTGCTTCTTTATCTGACCCACGGGCCTGTTGTTATATTTTCTCTCCCCTGTCCAGCTGCGGGGGTGAGAGTGATAGAGTGGCTTCGGTGGATACCTGGCATCTGGCCAGGGCCAAACCACCACAATGTGTTTTCATGTGTTTGCAATGATGCTGCTAAACTTTCGAGTCTGAATTGAAAAATTTGATTTCACCATTCTTTTTGTGTTCCAAACAAGGAGAAAGACTCAGAGGCTTGCATGTTTCATTTTTTGAATAAGGATAATCAGATCATCTGCCAAGCCCACATTAACATACTTTACCCCAAAAAAAGTAATTTTCACCTATTTTTTTATTTTCGTATCATGTATTATAATAAATATGATAACTATTCTGCAAGTTTCAGCTACAGTATTCACTTTGAAATGTGAAAAATGAACACATGTGTTCAGGAAATAAAGTGATCTACTTAGAGTATAAGAGAGGAAAAAAAGTCGTTGGTGGAAATAAATCTATAAATTGAAAGTATTTATCATTCTCTCCGAGCAAACCAGTACTGATCACATCCTTGCATTAATGGTTTAAGGTTCAAGTACTCACTCACCTTCAAGCCCTCAGAAAGAAGCCTTTCACTCTTCAATCCTCATCCTCACTAGGTAAATTCTACTCCAATTCTCTCTTTCTACACATGCTTTCTTCAGTACAGTTTCTACATGTATTTGGATTTTCTGACAGCTTATGAGACTGAAAGGTCCGCTTCCTTATGTGAAAATGAAATGATATCAGAGAGAGGACAGGGATTTCCAGCTACCAGACACAAGTGCCTATGAAGATCACACTCATTTCTTATAGCTCTCATTAAGAGAGCCTGGGACTGGCCTCTGCCACTACCAGTCACTTGTATTTTATGACAAAAATATAACATCAAAATGATTTATTCTGAAAGCCAGTTTCTTAAAATGAGCTATGGGTTTTGTCTGGATGCCAACACTGACATGAAAGGCAAGGTTTTGGGGATGCAGTGTTGTACTATAGGTCTGAACTAGGGAGTGAGATAGTTACTAAGTAACGCGATACTCACCCGGTGATACTAGCTAGGGAAAAAGGCACTAAATCCCACTTAATTAGCTCTGAAAAGCAGCAGAAAACAGATACTCCTTCTGGAGACAGAGTGCTCTGTTCCAGCCTTGCCTCGGCAATCTCCACGCCATGTATCACTTCATGCTGTGCAACCACCACCTTTCAATTTGTATTTCAGTTTGTTGATAGTATGATTTCAATACAAGGAATCCCTGCCTTGCTTTGTCCTCCCAGAAGAGGAAGAGGAAAGAGTAAACTTTTTCAAACACCACCAACTGAGGTATTCAGCTCCTGCAAGCCACTGAATAGCATAAAATCTTAACGCAGGGACAATCCTGCTTTAGAATACTTTTTCCATCACCATCAGATGCCAATTTCAAGCCTAACAATACAGCAAGCATATGTTGTTTACCTACTTTGCTTGTTACTATCCCTTGATGCCAAGAGGGTCAAAGGCTACCACTATTAGAGGAAACGCAGTGCATTTTTTATTACCATAATGCATCAGAAAATTCAGACTGAGCACTAAATGTAAACATGGGTACAAAAGGCCAGCAGTTTTTAAATGCTGCTTACCACTTAGCAAGTGTTTCTCATTTTGATTTGGCAATACAAACTAAACCTCTGTATTATAAGTAGTAGATAATCTTTCTATATTATTTCAAGACACTCATTTTAGTAAATGCAAAACAACATCATCACAACACGCAAAGCTACCTGACAAACAAATTTAGAGGATATTCATCATTAAAGTCTCGTGGTCTAGCTATATTTTAAATTTTATTAAAAGCAGCATATTTCTTGAAAGAAAATACAGGGCTTTTTTTGCAACAGAATAATCATAATTTATAAGAAATTATGATGTCAGAGCTTTGCTTTGCTGGTTTGATCAAATCATGATTTCATCAGAGTTTGGTTATCAAAGCAGAAATTATCATTCATCTCATAGTGCTCACTTGACTGAAAAAGGGCAACTTCTAGCTAATGCATTCATGTATCTACTAATGTTAAGAACTGCCAGGGTCTGTGGTGAATTAGTGAAAATGTTCTTTAACCTTGTGAATACTCTGGTGTTATGTTATATTCTATATAATAATATATGGTTATATATTATAATAATCTGGTTATATTATTAAAAAATACTGAAACATTAAATACCTAGGATGCTGGATATAAGATTCATATACAACTACTGGCTACAATATTTAGCTAACAAATCACAACTTTAACTATTATTTACATTAACTATTACAACAATATTTAGCTAACAAACAAAACCAAATGCATCGTCCACATTACATATATTCTGGGTTTTGTTACACAGTTTGAGAATTCTTAAGATTTCTTTTGAAGTCGCACCAATGGCATTAAATGACATATATAAATTTTTGTTAAATGCACAGGAAAATCACTAAGCTTTAGGTTTAAGCTTAAAAGAGGGAACCTCCTCTCTCCCCCTTAGCCCAGATTTTCACTAATACAGGGAGTATTTTCTCTGTCTCCTCACTTCAGCTAGTGAGAAAAAGGGATCTGTGAAAGCAACGCATTTGTGTAAGTTGTTCCTCATAGACTTCAAAGACTTACCTAGAAGCTTCTCCCATGGGTTTGTGGGAACCCACTTCCAGTTTCGGGGTTGCCCTGCTATTGATGAGTTAACTGCAATGGTAAAAATGTCTGCAGTTTTCATAGAACTGGAAACAGTGACTCATGTCAAGATGTAAACTTCCAAAATCTGTTCACAGGACTGCCTCTTCCTCAACTTTTCTGAGGAATGTTAACCCCAGTAACTCCAGAAAGTACTAAAATAGATGTCTCTTCTTTTTTAATCCCTACTGTAAATCTTCCAATGTGGGGGGGGGGGGGGGGGGGGGGGGGGGGAGGGGAGAGAACCCAACCCATTGTTACCACCTTCTTGCAGACACTTTCAAAACTTCAGCTATTTTTCAGATACTTTGTTTGGAATAAATAGCATTGAAACTAGAAAGAATCTGAATTGTGGACAGGTCTCCTCTCTACTCATTGTCTATTTACAAATTTCAAGTGTGCTAGAATTGAATCACACAGTCAAAAATGAAAGGAGCTCGATATTCTTCTTACAGCAACCAGAGAGTTTCATGCAGACAATATCGGATGACTGATGACATTATTCTTCTTCATCATTACCTTTGAGAAATACTGTTAGTAACCTGAAGAGGATACTAAACCTCTGGAAAGTGGTGCTTCTAGTCAGATAGAGTTGATCCTGTCTTAGAGAGCTTGACACTGGATTAAACAACTATTTTCTATTAGTTGATATTGTCTCCTCCTATACTGTTGCTGATTTCTCTGACTAACTCCTCTGTGGACACTACAAGATGAGAAGGCACTGAGTCCTCAGTGGACAGTGGTGGACAGAAAAATTAAGTACAAAGCCTGTTTTTTTCTCCTGCACACTGAAAGAGAAAATTTCAAAGCTCTTCCATTTCACCACGACTTGCTTCTGTGGTTCCACTATCCATGTATTAAGGCTGGCTTTGATTATCTGGCATCATTTCCACTCACCAGCAGAGATGAGATTGTTAACAACAAAAAGGTTATGGAGACCTGCCATACTGTTCCCTTGACAACCAAAGTCTGACTAACAGTCATAGCCTGCAATGATACAGCAGGAAAAGGACCACAAATGTAAACATCAAGGCACCCTCTGCCTTGCCTCTATGCCATGCACCTCTGACAGATCTTACGCTGTCTATGGAGGCTCAAAACCAATAAAAATTGTAATCCCATAAAGGTTCCAGCCAAGCCTATGAACCCTGCCATCTTCCTTCTGATTTTTAAATGGCAGTAAACAATCTCCTGACAATTTGAGCAAAAGTGAATTAAACCATCGTTTGGACAAACTGCAAGACAACAGGAATAAGAAACACAGATTCTAGCTCTATTTACCCTTTTATGTCTTTTCCCGTACATTTAAAAGGTGTAGTTACACTTTTTTTTTTTTTTTTAATTTTATGGTAAAAACTGCAAAATCACTGCTGAAAGATGAGATCAGCTGTGTCTTCTGTTACACTCTTAATATTACTACAGAGCAAGAAACAAAGCAGAACCAACACCACTGTTAATTTGCATACAGTAAAGAGGATCCCGCATCACCCCTTTCCTTAAGGGGGTTATGATTTTGGACTTAAAGCAGAATCTAGAAATAAGTAATTTTGGAATTTGCATTGATTCTGGTTTCTGTCAGAGCATTTATTTCTAGGTTTCCTCCTCTTGAGCAGGCTGCTAATGTTCCCTGTAGCACTCAGAGCTCAGTACCAAGTTCCCTTTGGAATACAATAAAACAATTAAATACGTGCTCTCAGACACCAACTGAGCTGTGCCAGCAACTGAAACCCTGGCTCACGCAAAGCCTGACACTTTTGGCTATATTTGTTACAATACTTCTTTTAAAAGAGGATACTGTAATCCAGGAGAATATTCCTTGCTGTGAGAACATTAGGTTACAGCCTTCCCTGTTCCTTATCTTTTCATTATTAGCATTTCTGGATCCTACATTCTGAAAAAAAGTAATTCTCATTTTTTCCTCTTGAAAGATACACAGTTTCTCTCTTTAGTTAGCCCTTCACAAGCTGATCATACCTAAATGCAACACTGTGCTCTAAACCCTGAAGAAATGGTCAGATGTGCCAAGGTACCATTAAACACAGAGTTATCCTCTGAATTTTCCTCCTGTTCTGCAGCCTAGGGCAAAGTCTGTGTGTGGTAGTTTCATACGCCATCTACTAATTGGTGGTAACTCAATTGGAAAAAAGTGCCATAACTTCCCAAAGGACAAAAGCAGGCTACTTTGATTTTCCAAGTAGGTCATTCACTCTTCAAATGAAGAATGGCTGACATTCAGAAGTAACACTAATACAGCAGTGGCAGCTGTTGTCAAGAATGTCAGCTTCTTCCAGCTTTGCAGTACCGCAGTGACATTTTATACCTGCCTTGTTCTGATCTACTGCAGATTTAAACTGATTCGGCACATACCTTTACATGTTAGTACCTTCCCACTGGGATGTCACCAGGCACCATTACTTAAAACTTTGTTACATCAATATCTGTCAGCATGCAGCTCAACAAAGTTCATATTTTCCGCTGTTGGCTATTACTTTCTGTGTTTCTAACTTTCAAACAGTAACAACTTCTTCTCAGTCACACACAGTCAGAATGCTTTAATGTTCATGCTTTAACACATAGGCCACAAAAGCAATGGATAAAAAGTGACCCAAAGAAATTCAGAGATTCCAACACTCAGGTGTAATATTTACATACATAAAAATTCAGCAGGACATACTCCACCTCCTGATCAAAGGTTTTCCCAGAAAGACTTGTACAACCATGTTTAAAACTGTAAGGAAACAGTTCCTGTTATCATTGTTTTCCAAATCTCAAATATTTCAGAGATTACATTTTGTGGAAAACAGAGCTCCCAAAGAAGAATACACTGTAGACTTATCATTGTGCTTTCCCAGTGATCTTTAGAAAAGCCAATACATTATCCCATGAACACCATAAATTGGTTTTCCAGTGCATGACAATTTTTCGTACTGTATGGAAAGGCTCACTTGACATAATTACGCCAAAAACATAATCTAATGCCATTAGGTCAGCTTGGGGGGTGGGGGTAGAAGGAAGGGGGAATCAATCCTCCAAGTTTCAAAGATCACTGTAAAAATATAACCTCCAAATTGCTAAAGGCTAACAAAAAAGAGGGGGAGGGGGGACACAAGAAATTGAAGTTACTTTTGAACGAATGATTAAATCTTAATGGAATCTCACCAATTATGAATTGTCGAGGAAGGCAATCCTTGCTCACACCCTCAAAACGCTTACGCATCTATAAAGCATATATAAACATATATGCTGATTTATACTGTCTTTCCACTTACCAGGAAAATATATGTGAAAGAAATAAGGAACTTCATCCCTCCAAAAGCCAGTTTAATTTCGGTAGTCTTGCTGTTGCCGTAATGGTCTAAGCACACAAGCAAACCCCACTTTTTTTCAGTTTGGCTTTTTTTCTGTGTTGTGCAAGCCCCATTTCAAGTGGCAAAACTAAGTATCTTCCATGACTTATTTGTAACCTTGCTTATAGAAGTTGAGCACGAACAGGGCCTGACTTTTCTCAAATTCTCTCCAGATCTGAAAAAGGGTCTGTGAGATTAAAAGCTTTTCTACTTTTTTTACAATTATGGTAATTAGTCTGTTATAAATGCTGTGCTAGCATATAGCTTCAAAAATTTTGTTTAATTTGCAAATACACACATACTCCACTTAACAGACTAATCTCCTTTCTACATCACAAAATTCCGTAGAGTAATTCAGTCACAGACCAAATTACAGTCTAAATTACTGATTGCTACATTTTGCATTCAAATTCAGATCATTTCGGTAAGGAACAAGTACTTATAGGTCCTTCTAACTTCATAAAAATCATCAAGTGCTCAACATTTTTTGACACAACAATAAAACAATCAAATTTGAGAAAGTCTCAAACAAAATCCAAGCCCTCTCCGAATCCGAACCTCAGGGATTTATTTCTGCAATTATGAAATTTATAAACATTTCTATTTTGAAAAACTATCATTTTCTAAGTACACAGAAGTTTACCATTTTAAAATTTACAGCTTAAAATTTATCCACAGGCTGATTAATAACACCTTCTCTTCATTTCAAATCTGGATTAAGTGCACAGATTTAGACATGTAATTCATATAATTTCGCATTATTCTTTAAAAAAGCTCAACTGGTTTTGAAGATCCCCAAGTTGAATTGATTTATGACAGCTATTCTGATAGGCTTAAATTAAAATCCAATATTAATTGGTAATAAGAGCAGCACCTTGCCAAGAAGGTGCTTAGCCTAAAAGCTTGCAACTCTCAGGGGTGAGGGGGAATGAAATGAGCATTTTCAACCATTCCACTAATGGGTTGTAACTTCTGTCATTTTCAGTAACCCACAAAACAAGGGTTCTGTTCTCATTTGTTATGGTATTGGAGGTCTTACTTCTTCACATACACAATACGTAGAATATTACAGCAAAACTGGATACACTAATTTTACTCATGTGATCAATTACTTAAACAGGAAAGCCATCCATTGAAGCAAACACCTGCTGAAGCTAATAGACAGTGCACATACAAGCTTTAATGTCTGTTCTGCAGGTGACAGCAGGGCTACAAAAAAAGTAAGTAAAAATAGCTTTTCCAAGCTCTATACTCACTGTAGTAAGAAATTCTTTGTGCACATTAAATTCAGACAAAATCCAAATTGAACAGCAAGGTCCTGCTTTTGTAAAATGGGTCACTGATGTACTTAATCCTGGGAGAGCAAGCTAGTTCCCTTGCATACATTCTGACTAATCAGACTTGATGGCACTGAACTATGAAAGGCTGAAAAAGGAAAACTCCCAAACAGCTGCTATTTGAGCTTATTGACTGGTACTGGACTTTGCTATTTCCAGAGTGTATTAAGGAAAATTCTGTAACTTTGATATATGGCCACCATCTTGACATAAACTGCATTACATTTCCCTTGTTGACATATGTGTCAAAGATAGAAAACACGTTGACATTTTACAGTAAATAACACTCCCTAGAATTCTCTTCCATAGAACTACACCTAGCAAGCACCTTACAAAGGAAGCAGAGTTTGCCCTAGTCCCAGAACTAGCACATGATGGTAAGATGCCTTGCAAAAGTCCTGTTCTCTCTGCTAGCTGATACATCCTTCTAACATTTCAATTTTTTTAATTAAGCCCTGTGTCATTTCTACTATTAATCACTATTCTGCCACACGATGACAGTGATTCAATGTATTTTTTGGAATAATGTTACTGTCCATTCAAAAATATTAAGCAACTATTAACATTCAAATGGCTTAATGTTCAGAGGGCACTTAAATCGGACTACTTTGAACTCATCAGTGTTCTACAGTATTAAGGTTTCATTCAATATTATTGTCCAACCCCCCATCCAAAGTAAAAGCTATCTACCAGAGTCAGAAAAACAAAAGGATCTTGTTAGTTATGGCTTTAAAATAGTTCAGATTACTTTTTTCAGGTAGATGTACGAGTAAGTTTTTCCTTAATTCTTCCTATGTCTGCCTTCGTAATTTGGAATCATTCAACAGAACTACTAGGCTGTTTACCAAAGATGTTATACTCAAAGGGAAGATCCACTAAAATAAATGTATAAGCAGTCTGCATTAGAAAGAATACGCTCTGACTTTCTACTGGCTTTATAAACTATTACGACAACATTCTTACTTAAGAATGGTAATAAAATGGTAAAGCTCTCTGAAGGCTTCAAAATTTATTTTAATTGTGTGTGCATGACTGGTAATTGCTTCCTCCCCTACCAATAACACTGTGTGAATAATTTGATTATCTTAAACCATGAAGGACAGTAACCTTTACTTCAACACACTTTAAAAAAATCTGGCAAAATAAACTCATAAATAATTAGATGTCATCAAGACATAACTAATTCCTGACACATCACACTATAAATAATTGAACTTATGACTACTGCTAAGAAAGAAATATTTTGTGAATGATTTAATAAAAAAGCTAAAGATATCCTCATGCAATTCTTCCATTTCCTGGTGGAAATAAAACTATTCCGTATTTTTAATAACACATTATTTCATTTCCTGTAAGATATTCTCCACTGATGCAGAATACTAGTATAGTTTGTAATATTTTTCCAGCACACTGTTTTTAAAGCAGTGATTACAACTTGATATTTTCCTCCTCTCTTTCACCAAGACCTTTTATTCTTGATTGATTACTTACCAGAAGAAAATTCTATGACTTGCTTCAGGATAAGGGACTTGGGTGGGTATAAGCAAGGTGAAGGACTTTGGGTTGCCTTCAGGGGAGCTGCCATGGCTCACCTTCAGGATCAGCCTTGTGAGAGGCCACAGACCAGCACTGATGGCGTTTGTACATCAAACCTTAGCTGCTAGCTTGGCAAGAACCTTTTGCATGCAGTACCATGTTATTCCTTACAACCACAGGGGTCTGCCAGTTTCATCTAATTTAGAAATTCTTCATGTCGTTGGAGTACGGAGAATTTAACTAATGAAGCCTCTAAACACTGTCTTTGGTTCATGTTTCAATCTCCCACCACACCAAAATCTCAATAAGCACTCTTAAACAAAAACACTGTGCCAAGCTTACAGTGAGAGTTGCACCTAAAACCAGACTGATCTTATACGGTAGTTAATTTATGGAATTCACTGAAGTTTCTCAAATATCGCATCAAAATTGGGTCTACGATTAATATGGCTGCTTCAAGATATTTCAAGATGTTTTTATTAATATCACAATTATCATTGGTATTAATGAAATGTAAAATGTGACTGGAAAGCAACTAGGAAGCTGCTAAAAGTCCATTGTATAGTCCCAATCCTACTTTGGTAAAACAGTAACTAGACACGATTTAAGAACAGATTTAGGAACTAGCTATTAGACCACATGGCTCTGTCAGAAAGGGTGATGGATTGTGGTTCAGTCAGCAAACCATGAAGAACTGCTCGGGACTGCCAAGATTAGAGAAGGAGAAGGGAAAAGGCAATTCCAGCAAGAACAGATCGCAACCACCAACTCACTGACCACCTACCCAAATGGTACCACCTACTCAAAAAGGAGAACAGAAGATGATGACAGAGGCTGCGCGATAATTTGCATTAGAAGTGGGGAAGAAGAAGAATGAATCACTGAAGGGGATAACGATGAATATGTATCAGTTAAGCACATAATTATGGAAAACTCTGGGGTCAGATGTGCTGTCTTGAGGTAGACACCCATTAATGCACATCAATGAAATAAAACACCTCGACTCTGTGTGTATATTGGTGTATTACACACTGGGTACCGGACCCCGCTGTCAACCCAGATAGGACTGCACTAACAGTCCTGCCTGGATCTTCTTGCTGCACCCAACGGGGAGAAAAGAACTGAGTTGACTCTGGTACGCACTGGCCTGTTGATGGGGGTCTCCATTGGCTCCTCTCCTGCATTCGGGTGGTAAGCACACAACTGTGCAACGCAACTTAAAGAGGGGTCTTTTTTGGGACAAGGAAAGGGGAGGGAGGAAAACCACTGAGAAGCAGTGAGCATTTAGATCCTGCTTAAGATCCGGGCGGGGGGATGATATGCAGCAGAAGATGAAGGGAGATGTCCCTCATTTGTGGTTTTTTGGTATCAAAACGGGTGCTACTACTTCCCAGGAGGCACCCTCCTGCTCTCCCTTAGGATGCATCCTAAAGAATTGGAATAAATTTGTCAGGGATCCCCTGACAAAAGACAAATTAAAACGTTATTGTAATCAGTGGTGGCCACAGTATCGATTAGAAGATGGTGAAAAATGGCCAGAAAATAGATCTTTAAAATACAACACAAAACTGCAATTTACGTTGCTTTGTCATAGGACTGAAAAACAGGATGAAATACCTTATATTGATTTATTTTTTTTACTTTGAGAAATGATTGGGATATTCGAAAAAAAAAGTGGTTTGATAGACTCTAAGCATCACATTGGTATATTTCCTTTGAATGAGAAAGAAGCTCAAATATTGCTAAGAAAAAATACCACAAAGAAATAAATAGTAAAAGGAAAAAAAGGTAGCATTGAAATCTTGATTTAGGTACGTAAGTATGAACCTATGCCTTCTCCACTTCAAATCCATTCGGGTTTTCTTCCAAAAAAGACGTGTGCCTCAAAATTCCCCCCAAGATTAAAAGGAAAGCCTCTCTCTGTCCTAGGTTACAGTGTAAGATGTGCCTCAAAAAAAGTATTCTATTACCATCTTCAGGAGCTGTTGAGACCAGGTGGGGCGGTGCTCCCTGCCTCCCCCCTCGGGACTATCTCCTGTTACTGGGCACAACAACGCCTTATCGCCTGACCCATCGGTAACTCGCTCCTGGACTATCTCCTGTTAATGGCCCATCAAGGAACTGCCTCACGACTCCCCATCCCATTGTGAGATGCTCCGCCCGGGGGGAAGGAGCCAAGCAGTCCATGCTGAATAAAAACTGAGATCTCGAACACCCTAGCAGCCTTCATCCACTGGATTCCCAGAGGAGTTTTTTCCCCCCACTGGAGTTCCAGATGACAAGAGCTACCTACCTACCACTGGACCTTCGGAGGAAGACCAGACCCCTTTACAAGATCACTGCTTCAACAGAACTACATCCATCGCTTCAGGAGGACTGCAGCCACCATCTTATCGGACTGCTACTGCCACCCTAACTGGGTGTCAGGTTGTATTTCTGACTCTGTCAGTGTAAACCAGTGGGTTGGGGTTTTTTTCTGCCTTGTGTTATATATATATATATATATATATATATATATATTAGTAAAGAACTGTTATTCCTATTCCCCATATCTTTGCCTGAAGGCCCCTTAATTTCAAAATTATAATAATTTGGAGGGAAGGGGGTTGCATTTTCCATTTCAAGGGAGGCTCCTGCCTTCCTCAGCAGACACCTGTCTTTCAAACCAAGACACTCTCAAAGCATTACTTTTCATTGGCCAGAGGAGAGGCAGGTTGCAGTTCTTGGCCAGTCATTCTTAGAAACTAAAATATCTGTGTGATTCCTTATAAATGCCCTGAGAGAAATCCTTAAGAAACCTTGAATAATTTGTTTTGGTCTTCACAAAATAACTTCCAAACTGTCAGAAGATTCCAAACAATTGAATAGATGCACTACTAAAGCTGGCTTAAGAAACTTTAAAGTAACCGTGTCCCAGCACCACTTGCCATTCTATTGCAGTCCGTCAGTGGATAAATTTCCAGTTTGCATCACTGATTTCATCTTGGAAGGAAAACAGAATGAAAAATTGCTGCTGTGGACACAGAGGGACAAAATGAAACTGTGGGGTGTTACACTTGCAAAGCATCAATCTATTCTACCGCACCATCATTAAAAGACCAAACAGGTGGGGCAATAGCATTTTCTAAGAAATACAAATCCTTAGCACATACAGACCTCCAACACTTCTGTTTCATGAGCACTGCATCCTTTTGTCAACCTTAGCCTCTTTCCATAATTCATTTCCCAGTATCCTGCAGGAAAAAAAAAGGCAATGTGTCATATTTGCAATCCCAGAACACAGCTCTAAGGTGTCTAGCATTAGATGTGCATTCAGTGCTCTTTCAGTTACTGTATTAAACTTAGCAGAAAACACAGAACTTAACTGCATAGGGCAGGTCAGAACTATAACTCAAGTTGAATTTTTCAAGTCTAGAAAACTATCAAAGGTCACTTACAAAAGCTCTCTTGGTTTTTATGGATGGCACTGAATGTGAACATGCCTTTTCCTTTTTCATAATAATCATATAGTATTTAAAGATCATGTATAATCTACAGTTTAGCAAGGCTGTGGGAAACGGACTTACAAACTCCAAAAAAGGACAGAAAAAACTAAATTGTATTTTTAATGTCTAGAGACAATGGAAATAAGGGTAAATTTTAATTCATGAGTTTTTTCAGTGTTTACCGAGACGCATGGAAAGATCCTTAATTTATTTCTTCTTACAGCTTAGTGTAAAGGTAAATAGACTATCCATTAGGTTTAAAATTGTATTTCACCAATTCCATTGGATATCCAAGACCCTATCATCACAATATTGGTTAAAGTATGGCAGCAGTAAATGTCATGTCTGTCAAGCTGTACTGTTCTGAGCCAATCCATGTTAGATTTACTCTGAGTAAATGTCAGTGCTATCGAGAGCTCCCAGGAAAAGCAGATTTTTCTTTACAGACAAGCATTCAACAATAAATCGTCTGGCTAGTACAACAGCAGCAAGCTAATGACTAGGTCTTGCTTCCTGGGATGATCTGAAAGATGTTACACAACTGTTTTTTCATCTCACTGTTGCACAGCGGCCTTTCCACCACTCCAAGGTGACATATACCACATGGCTGCATATCCTGGTCTGTGTGTGCCTAGGTTTCTAGCCATTCCAATACGTTCCTTGGAGATACACTTTGCCAATTACCTAAAGTAGCAAAATTCCATACAGTAAGTTCAAAGTTTACATAAATGGATCTCTTATCCCACTGCAAAGCCTGTCTTGGGCACAGAACTGACAACTGGCTTTGCCAGCCATATAGCGCTACTTGGAGCTGAAAAGAAACCAGAGAGATAAACTGAAGTTGGGAACAGCCCTCCCAGTGATGCCACAAAGGTCCCACCACTACAAATGAGCCACCTCTCCAAACACAGAATTCACAGATGCACAGAATGTTACATTCATTACTTGATCCAACGCAGCTGATCATTATCCTATCACTGCCCAGTGGCAATTCTCACATGTTAGACATGTAGAAAGCTGAGAAAACCAGTTCTCTGTTTCTTATCTTGTAAGTAAACATCCTCGGGTTTATCAGGTTCTGTTGTTTCTAAAGCCTGCCTCTAATCCTCATCCTTACAGATTCTATCTAAATTCCCAGCCCCTCCCCGCAAACTTG
The DNA here is from genome assembly GCF_034619465.1 of Leptosomus discolor. NCBI lineage: Eukaryota > Metazoa > Chordata > Aves > Leptosomiformes > Leptosomidae > Leptosomus > Leptosomus discolor. Next base: position 32,707,279 of record NC_141399.1, on the reverse strand, counting down.
GCAGGACTCATTCTGCTGCATTTCACTGCTGTCCCAAGATGTTATCATTTGACCGGAAACCCCCTTCAGTTATTGATTTCCATTGCTCTTGGTCCCCATAGGTACCATGCAGCACTGACAAGGGACAAAGCCTACGTACATCAAACCACTTAAAGTTACGGCAAGCTCCAGAAAGCAGAAATTATTTACCACAGTCAGACTGACTGCTGAATGTACTTTGTGGAGGAACTATTAATTTCAGTTAATCAAAATAAATACAGAATAAAGAAATTAAAATTACCCCTTGCACAACAGCCTTTGGAAGCCTCATTCTAGACACAGGTTTCATTCACTGATTTCTATACAACTTGGCTTTAATCATGAACACATTTTTTAAAAAAATTAATTGCTTTCCATTTTATTCTTTTTCTTAGCTTCTTGAGGCAAACAGAAGTTGGCCACAAAAAGACAGAGAAAGTAGCACAGGCAAAAACCTAAATACGGGACCATAAGCCATACTAGCATCCCCAACACTGCCAGACATCTCCCCAGCAGGTATTAATAAAGAATCTGCATAAAGTGAAAACACCCAGCATTCATCTACTTCTAACTTACTTCTAAATTACACTGATACCAAAGGAATCAAAGAACTCTTTCATACGGTTAGGATGTGGATGAGCCACGTTGTGTGTGTAGACCTGGTCTACAAACAGTAAGGCTCCCCTCTGCCCCTCACCCCCCAGCTGTTTGAAGGAGCATGAGACCTCTCAGTGCTACCCCAGTAGGAACAAAACCGCAGGTAACTGACAGTATCAGAGCTGTCAGAGGTTGGGTTACAGTAAAAGTAAAGCTAATACATTAACTCCATCCTTTCTTTTGAGAAAGGATCCACATGCAGACTGCACTTGAGGATTGGCAGGTTAGTTTCCATTGCTTCCATTTCCTAGACACTCAAAGGACTAAAAAAGGATTCTCTCTCCTAAATGGTCTTTGTGACAGTGTTCTTTGAGGAAGAGAAGATCCAATGTCTTGGGGTTTAGAGGAGTGTGTGCTTTGAGGAAAAGACAACCCACACCTCTGGGGTTTAGAGGAGTCACAACAAAAAAGTCCTCTTTCAGGTTATCAGAGCTTATTCCATCTAAGAGTTTGCTGGGAAGCCTTCTTGTTAGCACTGTCTGGCAGAGAAAGTCAAGCAGAGAAGGAATTTCACTTAGAGCTCAAACAGCAGCTCTGTGCCTTGTCTGGAAATGTGAACAAGAGGTAAAAAGTAAAAACAAAGACAAGTTGGGCAGGCTTCAAATAGATTCAATTCCCTGCCATTACAGGGAGACGCACCATAAAACTGCCATCCTCGGCTAAGTAGCCAGTTATCTTTGAAACTTTACAACAGAAATCACTCTGGGCTCTAGAGCTGCTTCTTCCACTTTCACTTCTATGAAAAAACAAATATAACCATTTTGTAATCAGAACAGCGCTAGGATTGTGGCATGAGAAAATCTGGGCTCTCTTTATGCTTTATGGTGGCTGTGATAGAGGATTTAACGACCTCTGCCAGGGAAGTGAGTGCTGCCTGATGGGATCTCCCACCTTCTTGACTGCTGTATGGACACGGACACAGACACATCGTACTTCAGCAGGGCCTTATCACACAAGCTGTTCTGGACACAGTTTGAGAAGATGAATGGGATTTCTGCTTTCAGCTGTTAAAGATCCCCCAAATCAAAGCTGCACTGCAGTGTAGTTTTCCACCTAGACCTGGCCTTTCCATGCTCCTTCTGAGCACCTGGTGTACTTCTGTATGTAATTAGAAATCCTTGTGTCACTCTATGTGCCTCAGCCTGAACCACAGTAATGTGGAAAAGGTAATAGTATCTTTAATCCAGACAGCTGTTTCCAAGTAGGTGTTGTATTACATCCTGCTTTGTCTCTGAAGAGCAAAGATTTTACTTTCGTTGGTACAACTGGTACACAGATGACAACTTTATTTAGAAAAGGAAGCTGATGTTGTAACCACATGGTAATACACAAATCACAAATCTTTCAGGTGCACGGTGGAGAAGATTATGGATGTCTACAATTTTAATCAACACCAGATTGGACAGATTTCTTAATCCTAGAATCCTTGAATATATTTCCTTGCTGTTGTTTCTGTACGCTCCCAGGTCACCTGTTGTATACATCCACCTCTTCAAGAAATGGGCTTCACCAAGTAGAAGTTATTCTTAAGTAAAAGGGAATTTAAAAAAAATGTAAAGGTTACAGTATTTCCTTTTACATTATATACATTTACCTTACAGCTGCAGCTGCAGGATGCCATACAAAAATCTAAAGGCCCTGAGTAAGTGTCTAAGCTTAATGGTCTGAAGAGAGTAAAGGGTTTGTAATACTTCAAGCAAAGACATGGCTGTTAGATGTCTAAATGCAATTATTTAATATCTCAGTGAACTCCCAGAACACTCTGAATTTATATCATTTCCGTGTGGAAAATAAGCAGAGTCATAAGCTATAAATACAGAAAGGAAGCCTAGCAACCTTTCAGATAATATTAGGAACTAAAGAAATTAAAATCGGATGTGCTCCTTCCTCCAGTTATATGTTGCTGCCACTCATTTCTTAGACTACATTATTAAATCCCAAATTCAAAATGAATTTTATTTGTTGTATTTATTAACATGGGGCTCAGGCCTCTTTCATGGACGAACACCACTTTGCATTAGAAGCTGTTTCCTCCCTTAACAATGTGACATGCTTTACTACTAAAGAAACAACTTATCTACAGATGAACATAATTTTTGCCCATGTTGTCACATCTATCTATGTTAAGTATCTAAAGATTTTTTTACATTATTATGTTGTCTTTAATGACACGATTTCCAGTAATTTCCAAAAAACATACATGGAAACGAATTTAAACTGACAGCTTCTGTTTGACTAATAGAAGATTTCCCAGAAAGAATTAATATAGTGTCTGCTAGTTCACTTTTGAAAATATTCAATATAAACATGTATTTAAAAGTGTATCTTTCTTTGCTTTGAACAGAATTTCAAGTTCTTTATTGTTTTTCTTTCTGGTAACCTATGAACACTAAGCAATTTCTCAAAGAATTACTTATCAAAATATACAAACAGTTACTAAGTGGTATTTTTCTTTTTGTCAGGCTCAGTATTGCCAGTTTCCAAGTTCAAACATCATGAGTCAGGACACAAAAATAATGAGATTTACATTTAGAGTAAATAAATATCTTTTTAAAAACTCATAATTTTATTTGCTACCTGTCTGAATATTTTTTTAATTCTAGTATAATCTCTTACTATTGCTAAAGGATGCCAAAGCTTCTGCTAAACTTTTCATCAAATCTTGAAATACTTTACTATCATCGATACCAACTGTGCACAGGGGATTAATAACATTCTTGGGTGATAAGAAAAAACAAGTAACATTATCAAAGGAAAGATCTGTAGTGCATGACATACGGGGATGAACATCCAATAGTTTGGTAGTTACCTTGCTGTAGAAATTTTTTTAAACAAACTGCTTTCTAACATACAGTTTAGTATCTCATGGAAATGAGCAAGGCCAAAATTAGTCCCAGGGAATAGAGTTTGCAAAGAGAGGGGGGATTAGAGACAATTTTTGATTCAGATGACTGCAAGCACCTAGTAGTGTAGGAATTCTCCCTCTGTAAATTATCTCTGGTAGTGATAAATCACAATCAGTGGAAGATGAGGTATTCTCTTGAAAAAGAAGGGGTCAGGGAGTAAATCCCTGATCTCTCATCTGTAAAGAAAAACAAGTGCACTGGTCTGATTTAGCCAGCTCTGGGCTCACTAAGTCCATTTATCACCACTCACAGCTTGTTCAAGATGCAAATCTACAATTACACTGGCTCAAAGTTTTGCTTTAACAGTACTTGGGCTTACTGATGCTCCACAAAGGTTCCACAGAAATAACTGCAAGTTTGAAGAGTGCATTTTGCTTCTGTGCCCTGCTATCAAGATTTGAACCTATCAAGCATCAATCTGCATAATAACTAAGAAAAATCTGCTTTAAATACAATGCTCACTCTTCAGCGATATTGTGAGCACCTAATTTACTTTCATGGGAGAAGTAATTGGACAAATGTATGACACATTACATTATTCAAAAAACCAAGTAACTATCTCAGAAGTGGTTGTTATTTTCAAACCTTCTCAAGGATTTATGCTGCTGAACAGGAGACGGAGGCTCTTGGGATAGGATTACTTCAGCCCACTGGGAAGGAAGGGCTATTTCTGACATTCTTCCACTTATTCCGAGACAAAAACTTGAATTGTAGAATTTACTCTTTGTGCTATTTAATTGAATGTCATTTTAAAAACATCTAGGTTTTCTGACCCACTTGCAGAAATTTAAGACAGTTAGCTCACTTCTCATTTCCAGCATATTGATATAGCCAGTTCACCCCTATTTGTTTATGTGCTGAAAAAGCTTTTCATGATGATATTTATTCCCTCTTCTCTTCTTTCTATATATTTTACAGCTCAATAATATCCTTATAATAATTTTGTCCATAACAACCATACAATATTAAGACCCTTCATTCCACTGTTCCAACTGCTGCTCCATATAATATGCCTTCTGATCACTTAAGCCATAAATATGTGCCAAGCAAAAGTAATCCTCTCTTTAATATAGCTGATAAAAATTGTAAAGACTATTCCAGATAAGGTGGCATAAATACTTCCCCCTCAGAATACTTTTTTTATCAGCTTTACATTGACAGCCCACAGTCATCAGATCCAAGTCAGCAGCATTCTCATGCATTATTACTGACAGTTGTCATTCCTTACATACATGACCTTTATTACCTATGTACATGTTATAGTATTAAATTTCCTTTTATTTCTCCTACCTGCAAGGTCATGAAGGCTTCTCTACATAATATTCTGACAACCTCCTGTCCTGACTACAAGTCCCAAATTTGTAACTTTGATTTGGATTCAAGGAGGACACAGCTCGGCCCAAGAAAGCTTCACACGAGACAACATTCTACCTATAACAAATATTTGTTTTCAAAGAGTAACATAACCCATAACCTGTTCATACAATAAACTACATCTGTATTTTGTTACTTTTCAAGTCTTGAGGTATTTCTTTGTCGTTCAGCTGTCAGTTATTTTTCACTGCTGTTTCTTTTTTCATTTCTTTACGTCTTTAAAATGCATGATAAAGCATTAGGTTTTCATTAGGTGTTAAGTAGTTGCCATTTATTAAAATTTGGAACAATTCTATTTGTTAAAAGTAAATCAAGGCAATTGAGTGAAAATCGTTCTTAAAATACAGACTCTGTACACACTGTCCAAGTATATCAGTCAGGTAATATATTCTGACCCCTATTAAGCATCACAATGTTCACTGAACTACTTAAGGAGTGAGAGCTGCTGAGATTAGAATTATTTGGGGATCTTAAAAAGAAACTCTTTGTTTAGTTTCTGTGTACATTAAATAAAAATACTTTAGAATTCATATTTTTATAAAGCACATTAAGAAATGTTTGCTTTTTAGAACTTTCAGTCCTAATTTTCTTTTGTTTTTCTTTACAAACTACTACAAAGTATATAGAATAATGTGTAACTAAAAAAAATATTTATTAGAAAGTTTACAGAAACTGACCTTGGGTAAGACTGCTTTGTCCAAAGAATACTGAAAAGCCATCAGCCCAGGAATTTTAAAAATTCAAAGATTGATTTTCTTTTCAGGGGCAAACATTTAGGGCAAAACACTGGAAGATTTCTTAAAAAAATAAGCTACTGCAGAAAATCTAAGAGGCTATTTAAACATATAAGATTTTTAAAATAGTGTTAATAAAAGGAAGACAGTGCAAATTTACCTTCCTTTTCAGTTAAGGAAACTTCTTTACCTACAATCAAAAGATAACATTGTCTTTGTTCAAAGGAATAAATATAAAGCATATATTTGCGTAGACCTTCTAGCAAATATAATCACTGAATTTGTTAAGATGATATACCATATTTTGTAGTTTTAAGGGACAATTTTCTTCAGTACATATTTCTAACACAAGTTAGTTGATAGTCCACTGTATCATATATCTGAACAGAAGATGTACATACAGGAAGAGACAGAAACATGGAATAAAGCATTTGCCTGTACTAAGGAAAAAGCATTCTAACAACATGGCGTTAAAACAAGGCAAAGTAAACATTTTCTATAGAAATCAGAGCAAAACTAGAAATTTTCTTTGTGAATAGTGAAAAGAGTATTTCAAAAACAGACAATCTACCAGGTAAAGCATCAAACCCAACAGAAACAGTTAATAGCCTTTCAATTACAAGCCCCTCCACCAACAGACCAGTTTATTAGAATTAACATTACTCTGAATAGCAACCATAGCCATAAAAAGATTCTCTGTTTTTCAGTCTTTGACAACTGATAGTAAGCTAGAAGAATAGATCTACTGAAGTATGTAGAACCACTACTCACATGAAGGTGTTACTTACAATGGAAATAATACAACAGCTATATCTACAGCTGTGTACACATATACACCCTCCAGAAACCTAAATGCTGTCATATCAGACCAAATGAAAGGTGTATTTTGGTAGCAGAGCAAAATGTTGAAAAACATCTGTGAAGGAGAATTAGAAACAGGTGTATATATATGATTGCTCTGTTCCCCAAAATTTAGAGTTTCAAGTTTCATTTAGTCATAAAATGCATCTAAGCATTATATCTAATATCCAGAAATGGTTTTTGCTCCTTGTTCAATTTTCACTTAAGATTATTTTATAATATACCACAACCCTGAGTACTACAATTTGTAACTGCACAGACAAAACTGTATTCCCTTTTCTTTGCTTTAGATAGGTTTATTTAGCTGTCTAGTAAATCCACTAAGTGTTCTTAAATTCTTCTGTTTTCAAAAATGGTCACCTTTAGTTCCTTACTCACATTTTCAACACATTCTCAATCTTGTATACATCACTCAAAACTCTCAGTCATCCTTGCAATTGAGCTGTGAGAGCTTGTCAATCCACTCTCCATGCACAAGCGCTATTCCACAGCTCTGATAATTCTTGTCATAACGATCTTTACAGATACGATTTCCACCCACAGCAGAACGCTTACCAGCAAGCACCAGGACCTGTAAAATGTCTACATCAACTTCAGAGGTATATTTAGCAACAGGTTTCCAACTCCCATTTTCTGCTCAGTACATAAAAATAACTAACACGAAAACTGTTTTAAAACCCAAGATTCATTTACACTGTTCTAGAGAAACATGGGGTAATGCAATTATCCACTCACCCCCATGTACAGCTAGCTAGTTAATAACAAAATAATCTTAAAAAGTCTAGAAATGGAAGTAGTAGAAAAGATTAACACCCCATTCACAGAAAATTTTTGCTGCTTACTTTAGCTCAATTTTTCAGGATGATTTGTGCTATCTTTTAGACTTGCTATTTTTCGCAATTGCCTCTGGGATAGGTTTGCCTCAAAAACTTGGTATGAATCAGAATTCCCAGGGCCTTGTACGTGAAAAGTTCTTTAAGCCAAGATGTTTCAAAGATAACACTTCAAACTCAACAAAATCCACATTTCCCAAAAGAAAGTACTGTTTGGCTGAAAAAATCTGACCCGCCCGAGATACATAGTCTATTTTTCTGATGTAAAGTAATGCTACCTAGTCTGATAATCTTTGTTGCTCTTCATCTTTACTATCCATTTTGTTGTTGAACATATATCCTACCTTAAAAAAATCTAATGTATAGAAAACAGCCTGTGCTAGTAAGCAGAGAGACAACTTCAAGGCACAGTGGCAGACAAACCACTCGACAGCATATATGCCTCTTCTATGCAAATTTCTAAATATAATTCCATACAGGTATATAATAAAACAGTTGCTCACATCTTGACTAAGAGTAGGGGTCATACACAATATATGGATTGTGTTACCAAGAAATGATTTGTCCTATCCTGCTTGTTTTCAAGCTAATTCACAGCTATCGAGGAGTCACACGTTTACATTCAGTAAACTCCCTTTTTTGTAATCTTACTTATTTTTACACAGACTATTACATCACACTGCCATGAGGTGATATTCCCTCCTTTGAAACTACCAGTTGCCACAATTAAATAGAAAGAGCTAATCATCTCTGGAACATGTTGTCCAGAGAAGCTGTGGATGCCCCTTCCTGACAGTGTTCAAGGCCAGGCTGGACGGGGTATGGAGCAACCTGCTCTAGTGGAAGGTGTCCCTGCCCATGGCAGGGGGTTGGAACTGGATGATCTTTAAGGTCCCTTCCAGCCCAAACCATTCTGTGCTTCCATGATTTGGTTTAGTTCAAGTTGCCCTTCTTCAGCATGGTTTTATTTCGGACTTCAATGACTCTTGGTCTGAAGACTCAAAACTACAGCCAACCTTATGGGTTTTCTTCCCCTTAAGTTTCATCTTTGTTCAAATAACAGTCAGAAAATCCATTGCAATTCCTGAATTCTTTCCTTCCTGTGACCGTTTCTAGACCACCAATTCTTCTACAGAGCATAGAGATACTTGCCTGTATTTTGTGTTATCCATAAGATTTGCTTACCATGGACTCACCCTTTAATGCCAAAACACCATTTCCTGTGAAAAACAGGAGAAGTAAAGTTCTAGACAAGTTTGCTCCCCAGGTACAGACCATGAGTTCTAGCTCTATGCCACAGCCAGGCTGTGTCTTCCTGGAACATGACAGCCCTTGAGAAAAAGGAAGGTCTTCGTCATGTGGAGTCTCCTTCTCTGGAGACATTCAAAACCCACCTGGACGTGCTCCTGTGTGACCTACTCTAGAGGTGGTCCTACTTTGGAAGGGGGGTTGGACTAGATGATCTTTTGAGGTCCCTTCCAACCCCTAACATTCTGTGATTCTGTGATCTTCCAAACTTATGCCTTTGTCTCTACTGGGCTTTTGCTAAGGATACACAGCCTTCAGAGACTGTATGTAAAATCACAGTTACAAACTATTACTGCAATGAGATTAACTGTTTAGTTTACCCAGCATCATTCTTTCTTTGGCTCTGTAACTTAATGAATATTTTATTGTAACTCATAACTCATAGCACAAGAGAAAGGGATGAGTGTTTAATTACAGTACACATTTCTACTTAAATATTCAAGTGTAACACTCACATTAAACATAATCTTCAACCTATTCAGGCTGGAAATTAAAGAAAACATGGTAAGCCTCTTTTTTTTTTTTTTTTAAAGAGTTGTTTGTGGATATATTGTGACTTCAGGCGTTGTAGACTTTCTTCCCTGAAAAGGTCATATCATTCTTCAGAAAAAAAGAACAAAAAGCCTGAGATTCCTTTTATTTCTTTGTATATCACTATTTTAAAGCAGATCTGAAGTGAGAAACTAGCCAAGGTTTCAGAACTCCAGTGGAGACATCTTCCAGTTAATCTGACCTCTTTTCCAACAGTAATAACTCAAAAAAATTTAAGAGTTCAGACATGCCCTTGATTTGCTTTAAAGGGCACATTCTGCTTTTGAAAACAACATCAGTTCAGATAACTCCTAAAGCTTTCTGCAATAACAGCATTCAAGAAAAAAAAATCAGGAATTTTATATCTATAGTATTAACTCTTAAGTTTCCCTAGGTGTTTTAAGAATCTTATTTTTATTATACAGGACAGGTAAAATCAAGTTGGCTAGCTGATGAAATGTGAAGTCTGCTACGCTTTAATATTGGTCAGAAAAAGCAGATACTTTTAAATGTGATACCAAGCAGACTCTCAGAGATTTTGAGCCAATTAAATCTGTCTCAGTGTGTGGTAGAAACACAAAGGAAGGACAACCCCACCTCTCCTTCAAATCTAGTTTTTACAGTCTCACATACTTTTACCATAAGTGACTTTTCAGAGGGAGTTGTAATAAATGGAATTACTTCTGCTTCAATTTGTGCCCATTGCATCTTGTCCGTTCACTAGGCACCGTGGGAAGAAGAGTCCAGTTCCATCTTCTTTACTCCCTTCTATCAGGTATTTATCAAAGTGTGTATTTTATACACATATATAAAACCTAACAGTTCCTCTCCTCCCGCCCTGAGGCTTCTCTTCTCCAGGCTAAGAAATGAAAGCTTGCTCTCTCCATCTCTCATATCAGATTCTCCAAGCTCTTGATCAACTTTGTGGCCCTTTGCTGGACTCATCCCAGTTGTTTTGTACTGGGGAGCAAAGAAGTGGACAAAGCACTCCATATCTCTCTCAGCAGGGCTGCACGGAGGAGAAAGAACACCTCCCTCAAACTGCTGGCTATACTTTTCCTAATGCACAGGATGCTGCTGACCTCCTTTGCCATGAGGATGCATTGATGGGTCATGTTGAACTTCACATCCACCAAGACCCCTGGGTCCTTTTCTGCAAAGTTGCTTTCCAGATGGTCAGCCTGAGTCTGTACCCATGCATGGCGTTATTCCTCCCCAGGTGCAAGACTTCACACTTCTCTGTTAGACTTCATGAGGTTCCTGTCAGCCCACATCTAGTCTGCCTGGGTAACCATCTGATCTGTCAGCTACTCTTCCCAGCTTTCTATCACCTGTGAATTTGCAGGGGGTGCACACTGTACCCTCCATCCAGGTGACTAATGGAAGTGTTTAAGAGTTTTGGCCCCAGTATTGATACTGGGATATGTCACTAGTAAGCCTCCAGATGGACTTCATTCTGCCTATGACAACCCTCTGTGCCTGACAGCTCAGCCTACTTTCAGTTTATCTGACTGTTTACTCACCTAGTTGCCCTGGCTTGAGCTAGAACAGAACCAATTCTCCATTCAGTGACTACGTTTCAGCTCAGTCTCTTCTAAGTGACTGCTAAATCTTGTGCCCCATGTTGAAGTGCAATAAGCAAAAGGGTCGTAAGTAAAAAGGTCACACCTGCAAAGAGGAGTGGACAGGACATGTGACCCAAAACTGACCAACTAAGTATTCCATTCCATATACATCATACTCAGTATAAATCTAAGCTACCACAAGAGTTAAGCTCTTTTCTTCAGTGGCCAGTGTCTGAAGAGGACTCTGTCCATTCTTCTGCTGTCAATCCTGATCCGTGTGTTCCTGATCCAGTTCCTGAATCCAGTTCCCATCAGCTGCAGAGTCCAGTCTGGGACTTTCCCAGTGCCAGCCCTGCAGCATCAGTGGTGATGTATCAACATCACAGGGGGCTGAATTCAATATTGGTTTTGTATATATTTCATTATTTTTCTTATATTATCTTTTACTGTTATTGTTTCATTAAAGCTCTTTTAGTTTCCTTTTCCAATCCGTAACCCTCTCTCCCTTATTCCCTTTATCTTCCCCTTTGGGAAGGAAGAGGGGTTCATAGAGAGCATCTGTCATTCATTTAGTGGCCAGCCCAGCCTCAACTCTTGACACTAGTATATACTTCATCAACCTGTCCAAAAGAAGTTATGGGAGACAGTGCTGAAAGTATTGCTAAAGCCAAGATCAAAAACATCCACTGCTCTCTCTCTCCTCATCCTCTTTTATTGTAGAAAGCTGCTAGGCTGGTCAAGTATGATGCCTGCTGTTGTTCTTTTCTGTGTCAGGATATTCTAAGTCCTGCCTTCAAACGATAAATGTGTGAACTAGCTGCAACACAAAACATTTACAGCTCCTCTGGAGTCCGCTGGAAGAGTCCAAAAACTGAACTCTGTAATAAGGTCTACTATGATGAGAACAGCCTTTAGAATTCTGCACTGAGAAAATTTCTGTCTTCATATGCACAACCCCTACATATCGCATTCCAGAACGTCTCCTATCTGAAAGGTTGTGTGCTTCCATGAGATACAAAACCTTTTCTTAGTATCAGGAGTCAGCAAGACAACAAGTACTTTATTTCCACAACTGTGTGTCAGTGGGTGGTAACTCAGAATATTGGAAGTACTCTATAAAATACTCATTCAGATGACAGAAATGTATCTTCTGAAAATAAATGTATTTTTACCTTAAAGAGATGTCATTCTGTGATTCAATAATGAAAAAGATCTATATAGCTAGCTGATCGCTGTCTTAATAATACACCAGAAAAAAACACTATTTCAGTGCTATTTGTTCTCAAATAAAAGTGCCTAAAGCAACATTCAGAAGTACAATGACTCAAGTACAGAACAGTCAAAAGTTAGCTTATAGTCAAGAAATGAACGTGCTGAATGTTTGATAACTAAAGTGCTTATGCCTGAACCAGGGGTGAGGACACTGTAATGAAAAACAAACACACTTATCTTAAAACAAACACATAAAAAAGTAATTAAAAATTTAGAGGTAAAATGATTAAAAGAAGATGCAACCCCTGCTATTTATTTTGGAAGACTGTTAACCACTGTATACTACTTCCAGCAGCCAAAATCAGCAGCCCAAGTGTATTCTCCTTTCTCAACTATGTCCTTTGTTTTTCTGCATAAAGTATAGGCAATTGTGATCTCTGCTACAGTTTCCCACAATTTTTCAATTGTACAGCTGGCACACATGAAGACTGTTGCAGTCCTTGCTGTTAATCTTTCATCTAAACTAATCCTTCTATTATTTCAGTGATATCAGAGTACTGAATTAAAAATGTTGTTTATTTGACATTGGGCCATAAAAATTACAAAACCCCACAACTGTCTAGCAGGAATATCATACTTTCTAGTTTTCCAGAAATGTAAGTACAGTGTAAACTCCATCTCAGACATTTTAATGTGAATATTTTTAAAGAGAGAGAAGAGAGAAATGATCTTGTCTTTAATCTTTCCCTAAGGATAATTACACAGTAAGATATAGGTAGACCTTTAAGCAGAAGCAGTGATATACATTAATATATAATCAGTAAGTTCACATTCTAAGTGCTGGAGTCTTTTTATGTCTTTCCAATTCAACACCAGAACTTCCAAATACTAAACCAAATCTTTCACCTTTCCTTCTTGATATAATTGTAGCCAGTTAAGTGGAGTCTAAACGCCCGCCTATCTGAAGGGTATCTGCACTGATGCGATGTCTAACAGCTCTGCAGTATAATAAAGCTCCAATTTCTCCACCTGCAAAAGCAACATGCTCAAAAGTGCCTTACTCTCGTAACAAGCCTGAAAATTACAACTCTAAAAGTGGCCTAATCTTAGCAAAATGTGCCTCTCAGTGTAAAGACTTCTCTGTTCTACTGCCAAAATTCTGGTCAAACGAAAAAGAAAAACCACCCATCTGCCCCTTCATTCACCTGGGACACTTTCATAGATTTGCTTTTGGCCTGGCAAGCCAGGAAACTCTACTCTCATCTTCCAAATAGATGTCGTAACTACCAGTTTGTGTTCAGTTTCTTAATCTTTCTTGACCTGTATCTTCCATATAATAAAAAGAACTCACTGCAGGAAAATCTAATTCAGACACACACAGATGTTTCAGGAGAAATGAACATTACAGACTGTACATAAGGCTGCACAGAAATACCATCTACCTCTCCTTTTGACATGAGAAGAGCAAGCAATACCAAGCAAGCTATACAACTCTGTACACAGTAGGGAAACCTTTCCTGATTCATCTTTGGTTTTCTGTATACAAATGTTATTAATATGTGACCATAAAATTGTCTACTCCTTTTCAAATTTAGCCACAGAAATCTTTAGTAATGTGTCTTAACATATTAAACTACACATTAGCTGTGAGATCTCACTATGTTGTGCAAAATTATTTTAGCTACTTATCAAGCTGTTATCTGCTGCAATCTCATTTTTACCAAAGCATTGTAAAAAATAAGATTTCTCATGCAAAATTCATGGAAGTACCTTGTCATTGCCCCAATCAAAAGTGAGCAAATAATAAATGCTTCCATAGAAATCCATCTCTTACCTCCTATGTACATAAATAAGGATCTTCTGCCTCAAGAGAAATGTCCAGAAATCAAGCTTATCATTCTGTTACTGACACAAAATAGTTAAATGACAAATATACATAAATAAGGCTTTGCCTGCCCTCTTTACATTACACTGCATTTGCACCACTTACACACTACTAAATTCTGCTTCTTTGGAGACAAAAAAATAGAGCTGTTGCCATACACGTTCTCAGCTTCTGTATCTTTAGTATTCCTAATTTTATTCCCTTACTTGCTGGTTATTTTGAAATAGTAGTATGCATTTATGCTCTAAACCAGACAATAGGTGTGTTCATTTAAAAAGTCTCATATGGGTAAAAAGAAACATGCTATGAACATTGATAGTTACCCACATGGCATAACTCAGCCGAAAAAAAAACCAAACCAAAACAAAACAAAACAAACCACAATACAAGGATATACCTCTTTGTGAATAAAACACAATTTGGCCCAATCATCAGTGCCACATCACATGGCAAATGAGACGGGCTTAATTAATTGCCTGAACTCAAATATACATTCACGTTACTTTAGCTTTGTAGTCCAAAGACAAGTTCAAAATACTTCAAGGCAGATGTCTTGAAAGGACAAAAAAGTATTCAAAAGAAATGACAGTCCTCTGCAAGCTCTCACCCATCACAGGGAATGGCATTGCATATTGCATATTAATTGTTTAGCAAAAAGCTCTGTCTGGGTAAGACAAACCTGAAACATCCTTATCCAGCAATACATTACTGAGTGCTAATAAGTACGGAGTAATACAAAATCTGGCAGTGAATAATTCGTATTTAGATTGAATTTGTATCCGCTGCTGCTATTATTTCAAAATCCATCAACATTGTCAAATACTGGAAATTGTCGTAACACCAGGAAAGCATACCAATCCAAAGCGATAATTAAAACTTGAGGTGACTCCCATTCTGCTTTAGACAGCTTCCTATGCGGTTCTGACTCTATTTTCTCTTAGTCTGGAGAATTTCTAATGTTCCCTGCTGGAAATCATTTATCAGTTTAATGAATACATTCAAGGAAGGCTAACCATAGGGGTGGAGGAGGGATGATATGATTCCTTTGTTACTCACATAGTAAAACTACCCATCTTTCAGTAAATCTGACAGACTCCAAACATTAAATTAACTGAAAGGAAAACCTCATTTTGAACTCTGCTTTCCCATACATATCAAACAGTCTGTGAAATGCCTTAGATTTTATGTCCAAATCCATTAAACACGCTGGGAAAAAAAAGTATAGAAAATTCATGGTTGAATATGTGCTCACAGAATCCTTCCTTACTTTGTTAACTTCATAGCTGAATTGATCCATGGGGTGCATAGCAAAGCACTGAGCATACTAAATAGCACGGCATGGCATAAATGGAAAAGCAAACCAAGTGAAATATGAATATTCAAAAGAACCTTACCATGTAAATTGGTTTCCTATCTCGCTCTCAGTGCACAAGCAAGCACATGGATGTAGGCCAATCAGCAAAGACTCCTCATGGGAAGTCAATGGATATTTAAAAGAATGATGTTTCAGAGCAATGAAGAAATGTGATCATTTACTTGACGAAGCTGTGTTCTCTAAGTGGTCGTGTAAATGTGTGTCATAGGCAGGAACACATACAGTGTATCACCAAGCATTCAAATACTGCAGATCTGCAAAATGTAGCACGGTAACAGGCTTCAGATTGAAACACAGAGAAACCTAATTTTGATAAAGCACTATACACAACTATGTAAAAGCCAGTAGGAGGAGGTTAACAGCAGTGAACTAGAATAAAACTAAATGTCACTACATCTTACTTTTCTGTAAAACCTTCTAAGTAGATAAGACATGTTCAGGAAGCTGTAAAATGTGCCCTTTGCTTACAAGAAAAAGGTCAGTTCTGTGCTAACAAATTGTAATAGGTTAGTCATAAATGATCATATCAGCAGCTGAAATATGGTACCTTACACATAATTTAAATATTTTTACAACTACTTGAATCACAGAGAAGCCTACATTGCACAGTGCAAAATCCTGCATGCATTAAAATAATGAAATTCATGAAAATATGAACATGATACCATGAAAAAGGAAAAATTAGCAATTTCACAGCAGTGAAACATGCCTAAATAACCAATGGTACAGTTGCCTTTGGCATTAAAGACCAGTATAGCAAATGCTTGAACATATTCTGTGCAGTGATTCTGTGCTGCTTTAACACACCAACTTCACAGAACAATTGATTCTACTGGTTTTCAATGTAACGAGCAAGCAGAAGTTCTGCAGCTCCTTGTATGCATCACCCTGTGAGAGCTTTGCGCAATTCCTAACATGCAGTTTTAAACCGAAGAACATGAAACATACAGCAGCAGGCTATTATCTTCCACTTCTCTCTCAAGAAATAAAGATAAGCAACATAGAGCCAATATCGGGTAGCAAAAAGCCAATAACACAAATGCAATACTGAGACATTTCTATAATGATAAAAGAAAACATTCTTGTCATAAAGCCAGATGAGGCTTTTGCTATGCACCTACTATTTTTCTGACCCAAAGTCTTATTATTCAAAAAAGTTTTCATCGGTTGCATGGTTAGTTCAGTATTTCTTCCTGTTCTTGTGTCAACAGTTCTGTTAGATCTCTAATAACAGAAGTCTCATTCTAAGAGGGTTTCCGTTAAGGGGTGAAGCCAGGCTTTGCCAACAAAACTAAGTCTTGAGTCCCCATCTGCTGATAAATGCCACAGTTAATACTCTGTTCAGAACATTCTTAGGGATACTGCATTATGATTTCTTAGACTGATGCAGCAGATAACACACTCAACAGTAAAAAGCTAATTATTGAAATTATTTTAATTCACAATCATTAACAAGCCTTTTCAATGAGGCTGGGTTTTTTTCTTTGAACACTGTATTGTCATGTGTTTCAAAGCTGACAGACTGTTTTATAAATATCAAATGCATACAGAGAACACTAATGTTGCTGAAGCAAGAACAAATTTATTCAGCTCTAACACATATTCTCGTTAAGTATAGTAAAATTTACTCATGCTAATACTTTGCAAAATGCAGGAAAAGGATATAATCAGTGAGCAGAAATGCTATTACTATCAAAACAAGTCCCCTCTCCACTCAAACTTAAACACTTCACTCTGAAATACCCTTTTGAAATGGCATTTTTAGCGTAGCTATTACAGTGTTAAGTCTTGCTAGGGTAGGTGCTCAAGCTGCATGGCAGACTGTGCTAATACTTATCACTCCCAGGTGTAACAAGCCATTTATCTACTAATGACTTAGAAAAGATGACACAAAAAGACTAAGGTAGTTACGGTTCTTCCGTCTTTTTTGAAAACTTAACTTCTTTAGGCTCTTTTTTCAGGAACTTAGTTTTCACACAGAAACATCACATAAAAACAGTACTAGTACCAATATTTATACTTCTAATGATATCATCTCATAAATTTGTAATTTTTAAAGATACATTTACTATTCAGCCTGTAATTTTGTAGTGAAAAGAGCTCCCCTCCTTTTCAAAGCCATCTTTGAATTTAAATAAACTTTTGGTTAAATATGTCTGCAGTGTTTACTCCACAGGAAATGTACGCCTGCAGGTACCCCACGGGTACTTCAGGTTAGAATTTGTCCCACAACTATTTCATGTTTCTTTGTGTAGCAAGCTGGCTCATCCAAGGCACCAGCCAAATTGCCTCAGTTTTCAGTACCGTCTGAAACTGTATTCTAATATAGAGCACCAAATTGTGCATGTTGCCTACAACCTGAAGGCAACAGAGAACACTCATCTCCAGCTTTTCCTGAACGCTTAATGGAGCAGTTGGGACTTGAAATAGAGGCTACCTCAAGGTGGTTAGTTTTGTAAGAAACATTGCCCATTTCTTTTTTGCTTTAATCTTTTAATCCTACTAATCCCTATTATATACTCTGATGCTTTTTTTCCCTGTGAGTAAACTACTGCTTCTGCCCTTGCCAAGAGACTTTCTGCTCTTTCTTGCTTATTGTTTACTCTGTACTTTTGAACAGAGTGTTAGAGCAATGTTTGCAGAAAGATTCAGGGTTTTGATGGACCTTGAACTAATCTAAGCTTGAAATTTAGAAGGCATTTTCAACCTAGTAATGAAGTTTTGGAAGAATGTCTTTGTGATGGTAATGACTTTGTGATGAAATTTGAAAATTTACTGAAGGGATTATGTGACAGAATTGTCTATGATAATAGGAATTAACTGAAATAGGAGGGATTTTCATTAGCACCAATATTCGCACACAATCTCAGAAAATGAGTGCCTTGTTTTTAATAAAATGAAATATTTATAACTTGCTTTGCAAAACTGTTTTTCAACAACTTCTAAATGGAGATTGTGACATGAGTTGAAGATGGCTCAGTGTTTCTCAGTTAAAGTCTGCATACACAAGTTTTATCCTCTGAGGTGGCAGAAATCACAGAATCCAATATTTCTTCACAAGGAGATCAAATGAAGTGCCTCTTGTTCATCTTCCACCTCTCACCACATACAAACACAAATGAATTCACTATATACAGTGCCAAATGGCTGTGAAGCTTATGCAGCTATGTTGATCAAGACACACTCAAGACTTCCTAATGCATTTTCTAGCCATAAGACACTTCATCATCTTTATAAATTTAGTTTCTGTAGGCAAAATTTAATTTGTTGTAGACAAGATTAAAAGGTCATAAGCAAAACATTGTCATTCAGTTTGCCCTTTAAAGTCATTTCCAAATATGATATATGATCTGCTTAACGATGTTAGAATTTAGTGTGACTGTAGAACTTCTCCAAGATACGCCTGTTTAACATGGTAAGCATCACTGATCAGCTTAAAACATGCATCACTGTCACAGTGAGAAGTCTAGCAGTATGCAACTAACATAGCATACCAGTAAATCACTGTCAGCTAGGTATGCTAAACATTCCCATTAGGTAAAACAAATATGAAGAATTAGGAAGTGCGAACAAAAACTCTTATTGTCACAGGGCGTAACAGAGTGTGCAGAAGGGAAACTGAGATTAAGACCGACCACTAGTTTGCTTCACACAACCATTTTCTCACCCATCTGCTGTCAGCATGCTGTGGATATTTTAAGCCTGCAAAGGTTCAAAAAGCAAGTAAGTTCCCAGAAGAGAAGTCCAGAGACAAAAATACTATTTCCTGGTCTGGGAAATGGAAGAACAGAGAATGGAAACCAGGTAACTGCTCAGTACACAAAAAAGGCTTTTGCCCTCAAATTTTTCCTCACCTAATACATACTTGTGGAAACAAAAGGTTTTTCATACAGTATATAATTCACACACTAGATTTTTCACACAGTCCTATTATTACGGTGAATGTGCTAACAAATATCCAAGACTCAAGAGGACACAACAGATTGCTATACTGCAAGAAAAATAATTATTTCTTTTTAAATACCCTGAAACTAAAGGGGAACAAAAGTCAAATAAATTCTCTGCACCTATTGTAAGTTATTTGCAAATCACCCAGCAGTTTCACAGATGCGTGTTTCTTGAAAGTAATGAAAATAACCTGATTTACAGAATGAGTCAAGGATCTCAGCTAGAGCCCTGTTCAGTTCTCTTCTAGGCGACCACAGACACCTTGGCTCTGTAATACAGGAGCATCTGGGTACCTTTCACAGTCACATGTTGTAGGCTTAGTGGTCAGGGAAGGTCACATTACTACTGCAGATGCATAATGTACTAATTAACAAAATGCAGAAAATTATCAAGTACTAGTAAAACTTTCCTTTGAAACTGAACAGAAGTGAAGTCTAGACAAAATTCTGAAACACAGAGAATTTATTGTATTTGTGCCTCTAATGAAACTGCATGACCAAACACACAAAGTACCAATGCGCTTGTGTCTGACCCCTGGAAACAACTCCAAGTGTCTGTAGTTTTTGAAGAATGTTCTACTCCATGAAGTAATCACATCCTACATGTCTCTTTCAGGCTGTGTGAAGAGATGTCCCAGTCTGGTCAGGACAGCTGAGATGCCCTAAAATCAAAATATTTATGTTATTTTTATCAAAATTTTCTCCTGGAAATGGTATTTCCTGATCTAGGCGAACTTGCTTCAGCAGGGGGGTTGGACTAGATGATCTCCAGAGGTCCCTTCCAGCCCTCACCGTTCTGTGATTCTGTGATTTCACCTGTTTCTTTTTATTATTCCGTATTCTCTTTTGGTGGAAGAATGAAGAACAGACAAGCTAGGTACCCATTAGGTGACCTGATGCAATTAGTCAAAGTTAAAATCTGGTTATTGTTTTCTTTCAAGACTTAGCTCAAAATACAAATCCTATCCTTCCGTAGGATAGTCACACTGGATCTTAGCTTCTTGTGGGTTTTGCAAGCAAAGCCACAAGAAAGCATTCATTTTTAGATATAAATTCTCTTGATGTGATCATTCCTTCTTTCCATTACCATCTTTATAATCTTTTTGTATGCTTAGTGGCCACTGATTAAGAGCTCTGTTTGACACCGATTTCAGGTGGGGATCTTTTTTGTCATTATTGCCCTTGCCGCCCTTCCCCCACACACCCACACACCCCCAACTACATAAACTACTTTATTGCAGGCTGATCCCAATAAGTGGTTATTATTTAAGCAAAGATCTCAAGAGTACTTTGGTCCTTTTGAAATAGGTCTCTGATATCCTATTTCACATTTAACCTTTAATTATAAAATGACAGGGACAAGTGTTTTAGTCCCTTATTGTATTATGATAAGGATTTAAATGAGTTCAGGTATCAGTTTGTGGCAAAGTGGTTAGAAGAATGGGACGAGTAATTGTCACAAATGACCACTGTTTTTCACTACTCAATGGATTTGAAATATCCTCAACTTTTATTACAAATAAAATCATCTTTGCCCTGACATTTAAATAGCAGCAGGCACTTATTAACCTAAGACAATTTTCTGTGCCACTGACATTATATCCTAAATTTACAGTTACAAAAGACTGAATAGTCACAAAATGAACTTGTTCATAGTGCCATTCTGAATACCTGTGCTCAAATCCAGAATTACAGAAAACTTAGTTTTGTTGTTGTTACTGATTTTTACAGCTTATGTAGCCTGGAGTAGACATAAAAGGTGGGGTGGGGATTTTTGTGGTTTTTTTTTTTTCTGTCGTTGCTTTTTTTTCTTAAAACGGACATCATTAGAATATTTAAAGTCTTTCAGAATGAGTAAACAGGATAGAAAAGCCAATTAACCGCTTTTAATGGGGAAAACTGTAGGAAAACTACCAAAAGTTTTAAGTAGCTAAACATCACACAAGGCCTTTGGAGTTCCTTCAAATACTAATATGCTTTACAGTTAAAAGCTCCATTACAAGCCAAAATTACCATCCTTCTTGTTGAGGAGGTCGCTACGCTGCCTGGCTAGCCATGCCACAATGGCTTTTTAAGCATTTACTATTCAAGATAAAAACATGCGCAATGCCATCTGGGTCATTCATAATTGTGATAGGATTGAGCAACACCAAAGTACACACAAGCACTATTCAGACTAAACAGATTTCACTAAAGGGCAAGAAAGAAAGAATTAAGTATGTGTATTAACATGGGTGGGCAATTACTTTGGATGGAGGAACCTGACAGGGTAACAATTAAAGAGAACACCTGTCCAAGCACAGAACAACGTGTTTGGCTGTTTTCAATACTTAACACAGTAAGGACAAAACCAGGATGCTGGTGACACCCATGTTGGCCCAATATAGTCACTCCCTGCAACCAAACCCATAAATAACAACCTGGATCAGCCAAGACTGGCACTCAGTTCACACTGGCTGGTGTAGTGAGTTGGTTTCAGCTATCTGAATACACATTTTCTGCAGGATCCAACCACATTATTGTGTTTCTATTACACAAAGTGGTTTATCTGTAATTTCTTACAGAAAACAGATCATCTTATTCAGAAGACACAATAACGTAGACCAAAATAGCAAATATTCTCCATGAAGAATGTGAAAGTGAATGCTGGCTTCACTGCAAAGGATAAACTCTGCCTGTACAGCACTGCTACATCCCAAAGTGCTAACCTTTAAATCCATTTCCACTGGTTTAAAACGTTTCTCTGTCAGGAAAGGTGGCCAGTGTAAATAATATGTGGAAGGATGTGTTTCTAAATGAAATAAATATGGTTAATACAGTTATATCATACATTGTATAAGTGGTATAATGCACTTTTTCCTTGATGAACAGTGCCAAAAGTTAACTCTTTTACCAAGTTAACTTACGAATTTACTGTCTGATATTTGTGATTCCAAATAAACTCATCGTACCATGCTTTATTAAATTTATGAAATTTCAGGTGCATTTAATTACTTTAATGATAGCACTGTAATATTATCTTTACATAACCCAGCACACAGATATCTGTCTCACATCTCTAGAATCCTAAAAAAGTCATGTCAAGAATTATCTCACTAAGGTATCACAAATAATCTCTCTTTCTTTCTGCTTATAAATACCATAGTCCAGTTCAAATACAAACACCTTAAGTTGAGGTAAGAGAAACAACAGAACACTCACTATCAAGGTTGATAAACCATTAGATATACCTTTCACTTTCTATAATGTCCTTGTCACCCAAACTCAGTTTTGCTGGGTCACAATGAGTCACAAAAATCAATACTTCATAATGCCCAAATTAATCTTAAATATAGTTATACAGGCAACATGTCAGTAGTGAAAGACATGAAAACAGCACATTTTCAAAGAGCACTAGCTAGCATGAGAAGCTATTCAGTTTTCATTGTACTGCATATATCTTACGTACCAAATTATTCCTGTAGGACAGAATACTAAATAAAATTCATTTCTTTTATGGACAGCACTGTTCTTAAATCCTTTCATAAGCAAAAAGCCTCCTGTAGCATCAATCAGACATAATTTATTGCCATCAGCAAGCAAGTTTATTCCCTGTTATATTAAAACTGGTGAAAGAATAAGCCTTTACTCCACAAAATACATTTTTTTCCAGCCGAGTTTGTGGTTTTAATTTTTTTGTTTTGTGACTGAGTAACAGATGCCTCACCACCGCTGTTTTGTGCCTGCTACTCCACCATGTGGTGTTCGTTACACAACCTGCTGAGAGACCAGTCAGCCAGATAGGACCAGCGGAAAAATGGGAACTTCATGAATAAACATTTGCTTAAAAGATCACATTATTTCATAATTTTTTCTTTTTACTGTGGTTATTCCACATCTGTAAATTGAACTAGTACCAACCAAAACCTACTGCAGTGCTTTGGTTTCCATGAGCACAGAGATTTATAAAGGCCCACGATACACATTTATATAACAGCAGTGTCTCCAAGCTCGCAAACTTCCTATCGAGACCATTATTTCACCCCTTTGGGTGTTCCAGTCATCCTCCATTTTTTACCAAGATAAAACAAGAAAAAGAATTAATAAGAAAGTGGGATAAAGAACAAGAAAAATACTTTCATTTTCAGCATTTGGATTTGTTTCTTTACAGTGCAGGTTTCTTAAGTATCAGCAGGAACAGACATGCTAAAGAAAGAGAGTATGTATTTCTTCATCACAGAAAGACTAGTCACCTTTCAGAAATTATGACTGATTGCAGATATACAACTTGAAACATGTTTAAAGAGTCACATTTTACTGTGTACAGAATATGTCTTAAGAATTAGGTGCTACTTTAATATTTAAACGGACATTCAAAAGTACTAGGCACTTCAAAAGCACGGCCTTAGGCTTTAATATGCGAACAAAGCAGCAGTCATGCAGAAACACATAAAAATGTCTCCTTCTCCAGTTCATCTCCTCCTACTTTTTCTTTTCTCTTGCTATTCCTAAACAATATGCATATGTCATATAGAACAAAAGAGTAACAGGAAAGAAATAAAAAAAAACATTAGCAAAGGAGTTATCCTAGAACATCTTCTGAAAAAAAAGGGGTATTCTGGCCTGATTATAGAAATAAATTTGCAGTTTTCTTTTGTTTTTTTTTCTCAAGCAACTATGTACCACAGCAACTGCTCACCACACGAGGAGAAAGAAATTCCTGAAATAAGCAATTGTTCTTTTATCCCATAAAAAGAAAAAAGGTAGGAAAGACTGTATTTATCTATAGCATGCAGAAGACGTGTTGATTAAAATGTTCATTTTTAAGGAATTTTTAGCAGTCAGCGTGATTGAGTACTGATTACTGTACTATTTTAATAGTTACAATTCATTAAATACTCTGTGTTTATACACTGGCTTCACTTTTTTTTTCCTATGCAAGTCCTTCTTTCTTACATCCTGTAATCCTACCTCTCTCATGACTCTGCTTGGAATTTTGAAATAAGGAATAATAAAAACTAAACCAAATATGTATTCTGATTGGTATTGTTCTACAACATGGTATGAATGTTACTAACCAGCTGTCTAACTCAACCACACAGTAACTCCTCTACTTTAAGAAATATACAGCCATCACTTTCCAAAGAACAAACTACGCATATAAACACTATGTCCTTTGTAATTTCTGAACCAAAAAAAAAAAAAAAAATCTACCCAACTAATGCATCAGTGGGTGATTAAAAAGCAATTAATACCATGCAGATCATGAAGCAAGAGGTAAAATAGAACACAGCACTGGAAATGACCAGATGTATGTATCATCTCTTAAATGATGATTTAACAATGAAAGAAAAGACAACCAAACTAACAGAGAGTCAAGGAAAGTGGAGATACAAACGATCTGCTTAACAAACAGGAGATATGTCAGAAAGGATTAGGTCTGCCTTTCTCCATTTAAAAAATGTAAGCTTTATTCTTGTTGCCAACTCTTCACAGTCTTTGAAGTCCATCCCTGACCAAACTGCTGAAAGCATACACATCATAGAGACCCGAGAAATTCCTAGTTACTAAGCACATGCATCGAATGACAAAGCTCCAGGATATGAAAAAATGTGTTGTCCAAGCCTAGCTGATCAGAAGGACGGCCTACCAGAAATCCAAGTTTCTTGAAACTAATCAAACCATTTTCTCGTGCCTTCAAGTATGACTGTGGGAAAGAATACTGTGGAGGCTAGAATAACACTGAATTATCTCCATAACCTTGTCATTCTTACAGTTTAATACAGTCAATAAGAAGAACTAGGATACAAAGATTTTTAGCATTCTGGTTGCCTAATATTCCTTTTTGCCGTTAAATCAAACTGTCGACATGTACTGTTGTGTCATTCACTACAATAAGTTAAAAATGCAAAGGAAGACCAACACAATTTCACATATATGCTCTGGAAAAAAAAAATACAGGACTGAAACCTTTGAAAAAGACTACTTCCCTATTAACGAGATTTGGTATCTATATTATAATCAGTATCTAGTGGAAAAATATGATTCATGCTTGTTACTGCAAGATGTTTTTCGAACATGTTTATCTGAAGTGTCAGATACTGCATGTTAGGAAAAAAGGGTTTTGTTGATTGATTTAATCTCAAATGCACTCTAGTCCAACACACACACACTTGTCCATCAGCAGAAGACTCGGTGGTTTTTGAAACAAAGGAGCTTCTTAGCTTTTGCCTTGATTTTTAATTCTCTCTAACCACTCTCATTAATTGTTCTTTTGCTAGAATCCAGTTCATCTGCAATTCTTTTACTGTGTGAAAAATGAAATGTATTAATAAAGCCAGGTGTGACTTCTGTTTAAGGATTTTATACAAGTGTCTTAATTTGGATTCAACACTTTCAAATCTTGTGGGCTCTGAACTTGAATCTTCCATTAAGGAATACTTTTCTCCTGAGAAATCATAGACCTTTCTAAAGTACTTAGTGCTCTTCAGTATTGCTCCTTAAAATCCTGATTTATAGTCTCACTGTTAGACTGGCTCTAATCATATCTTACCAATCAACATTAATTGTTCAATTTTCTGTCTGCTCTGGCGCACTTCTGGCCATACCTAGAAACACCCTGAAAAATAAAAGAGCTAGAGACAAGCCAGCTTCCCAGCACATGAATACACCATTTCATAGAGCAGCTCCACTGAGCCATTGGAAATGACAGGACAGTTTACATAAACCTCATCCTGAAAGCACACCACCCCACACAAAAGTTGCTGCTCCCAAGACATCATACTGTCGCCTATAAAAATATTTTGTTTAATCACTGAGCTTGCTCTGTACATTATTTTTAATTTTAATTAAAATAAAATTTATATTTTAACTAAAACCATCACTTCACTGCCACTACAAAACCTTCTTCTTGAACACAATAAATTTGTTTTAGCAAATGCAAGTTCCTACAGCAGCTGCATAAATTTCTATTTAATTTACTAACCAATCAGTGAGATCAGTCCAGCAAGTAGGTAACACTACACAAACATGAAGAATTCAGTGAAGTATAACACCTCTCCCTGGGATGGGATTGTTGCATGCAGTGTGTTACACAGTGTTGGGATCTATCCTGCGGGCATAAAGTTTTTGAGAGAATAAAAGAAAGTTATTTTCCAAGGAAAGGTTTAGAAGTACAGCTTCCAAGATCTAATGTTCTGTTGAAATAGATACAACGGTAGAAGCTCCCTGTGGTGGTTACTTTCTTTGCTCTTTTTACTACATTCTTTCTAAAAACTTTCTACAGAATTCTTTTGTGGCTGACACATTGGAGCAAAATTCATAGTTTGGGAGTTCCAGGTTGGGAGGAAGGGTATCAAATTGTCACTGATCAGTTTACTTGCTAATCTGCCTTTCCACTCCAAATTTTTTTGTGCTCAGCAGCAGGGAAAGAATGGAGTCAAGAGGAAAAACAGGGAGATAAGGGCACCAACCCCACTGGTGAATAGCAAAGGCAAACATTAGCTTCAGTGGCAGAAGAAACAGAGGTCATGAAAGATGAGCAAAACACAGGCACAACAGCAAGGCAATCCCTTAGAACTCTAGCAGGAAAAAACTGCAATGAAGGGGCTGACTCCATTGCCACTCCTCTCCTTGAGGGGAGAAGCTCAAGGGCAATGAGGTGAAACTCAGAGGAACTGGAACAGAAACAGCTATCACAGATGTAAAGAATCAAGAGAGTTGGAAAAGAAACACACATTTTATAATACACCTGCCTTTCCTGCAAAGATGTGACAAACTCATGAAAAAATGCCTGTGTTTCTATAGACTATCAATCTCAGGTACTGTAAAGACCACACAGAGTAAGTATGCCTGAAAATAATCCATGCAATAGTATAATGACACAGTAAATGAAGATTTAGGGAGAGATTAAGATTATGGCAACTAAATGACTGTAAGCACTAGCCTAAAAGTATTTCAAGTTTGTTCAAAAATTGTGAAGACTAGCTTTATTACATCAGCTTTCATAACACAGCCTGTCTGCTCTATGCTAATTCTATGCCCACTTATCTATCCTTCAACACCCAACACAGAAGCAATAAGCCATCATGTATCCTAATCATATGTTCTAGCTAACTGAACAGAAATCACACCATGTATTCATATATAGTCTGGATCAAATCTGTACTGCCTGGGGATCCAAGAATGCACAATCTAAACATTTAGGAGTTTTGACCCAAGTTCAGTGCTACAGAATGACAGTTCTATTAACAGTGTTGGCACTTTTAGCTTTCGTTAGAAAAAACCAAAGAAATTAGTATGACACTACCCAAAAAACATGCATGCATTGAATTATTTCCCTATAGGCCAAGTGTACATGAAGCTGTAGTGAGGTTATACAAACAAGGGTTGTTTATTTATGTATACATAAGCATGTAAAAACTTGGTTGCCAATCTTAGTAAACATCTTAAGAGGAACATAAATTTTAGGGAGACACAGTTCTACCTTTCAGAAAATTTTAAAAAACCTACTACTAGTTCATTTGTAGAGTTTAATAAAGATGTACTTTCCAAACCAAAACACGTTCTGTCTGCAGTACTTAAGATTGAAATTAAAGTGGGGGAGGGAATCAATTCTATTGTATTATATAAAAATTATGCGTATCTAAAGAACCAAACTGATTATTAGCAAGATGGTTTAGAATTGCAGTATTTTTTCAATTTTTTACCACTGATTAGAACAAAAAGACTTCCTTACGGTATTCAGTATTATTTATGCATAAAATTACATATGATCATGCAGCAATATTTGTTTTGAGTGACAATTCTCACAGTGTAATTAGTAAATAAAATTCCTGTGAGAAAGATTTTCCTTAAAGTTTTCAAAACAAAGATAAAATGTGTTGAATTTTTTTGCTGTTCATAATTCTCACAGCATACAGGATCATGGAGAAACAGAGCCACAAATGGTTATTATGCAAAAATTTAAAGTCTCAAATAGTCTACAAACTATTCAACAAATTATTTATTAAGAGAAGAAATTAATGCTTAATGGTGTGATCTAAGACACCCTGAAGGCTGTAACTGTTAAGCTTCACCAAAAAATTGGAGTAAATCCAATGGGTTACACCTGCTTGTGCCAGAATGAAAATTTGTGTGGAACCTTTCAAGTTCCTAAAATAGTTCTGAAGTAGAGCTTGGCTCATTTCTGTTGTTAAGACTTATACAGGCATGATTACAGGGAGATGACTTCAATTGCTACCCATTATGCACGTATATACTAAGGTATATTATTTACTAGGTTCAAAACACTTGAGTTCAACATATATTTGTGTATCAGGTGCATCTACTCCCTTACACCTCCACTACAGAATTAGGATAGAAAGACACAGTGCAAACTTAGCTAATTTCAGTAATGAAACACTAGCCGTTCCTGTCTGATACCACCACACTGTTTGGTTCAAGAAGGATATAATTAAAATTTCAAATGTAAGCATTATAAATTACTGATACTTTGTGATTATAAATCTCTGTTATGTGTTCTAATGAAAATAAATGGAATTGACATTGTTTCTAAAGGTGTTGACTCCTTTCACCTTCACTCTTAGTGTCTGATTAAGCTCTGTCTTTTGGAAGCATTTGAGACATCTTCCCAGAAAACGTGAGTTTAGTAACACCCAGTGCCAAAAAGCAAGCAAACAAAAAAATCCATAAATATTTGCTGTACGGACAACCTGACTATTCACAGAGATTTGGTAACTTTAAAGGCTGAAATAATTACTCTTGGCTTCATGGATAAATGAGTATTTCTATTACGCTACTTGATCATCCCTAAAATTGCAACTTTGTTAAGAGGTCCCCAACACAATAACCTGGTCCAGTTTGATTAGAAGAGCTACATTCAGTTTCTGTCATAAAACACAGATGACAGAAGCGTGGTAAAAAAGACTTAAGATTCAATTAGTATTAAGCAAAAGACAAAGTACATGGAAATTAAAACAATAATAAAATGTAATGGCATCTCTCTTCTCAAAGAAGAAAGAAACGGATTTCCAAGAAGTGAATACAGTACAAATACTTAGGTCTGAAATGTTTGATCAAATGGTAATGTGTTTCACCCTTTTCTATGCTGTAAATTCCGGATGAATTCCACCAATCTGACATTTTCTTTTTTCTGAATCGGTATTATCTGAAGTCTTAAGCAACCTTCAGTCTTCGCATGTGCATGCATAACGTGAAGAAGTTGTAAGTATTTCTGTATTTCAAAAGCTTGTTACAGGAAATATTTAGAATCACCATCCCCCCTCCAAATCTTCACAGACATAGAACAACATCCTCCAAGTTATCCAAAATAAAAAATGAAGCTTATTAGAAATTAAGCAACTTTTTAATTGCTGCTTCTCAGCATTTTCTTGAATCACAAAATTTTGTAGTATTGCCTTGCAGAATGCTTCGGCTTTCTTAAGTGACTAGAAAAAACCCCTTACAGCTATCTCCTTCCACATGTTAACTTTATCTTGGTCTTTCTTATAAAATAGTGGGCTTTCTAACCCAAGAAGTAAATACTGTCCAGCTGCTCCACACTGTAAGAACAGCTTCAAACTACAATGATTTCTGTTTTGTGGTAAGTATGCAGTGGATCAAAGTCTTACACACCTATGATCAAACAACCCGCTTGATCTTCACAGAGATGAGACATCCTTTTTTTTTTTGTTACATAAGAGGTAATAAGTCACAAAAATTGACGGTCAATACTATTATTTATTTCTGAAGGGTTTTTTTGACTGTGTATCTTTGATGTCACTAACACTGGAGTTCTACAAAGACTTACAAAAAAATCACACCATGACTTTTGTACGATCCTACCAAAATGGAAGTAGCAAGTGTTCAAGAGAAATAAAGTTGAGGCACAAGGAGGTGAAGAGAGAAACTGTTTTGGTTCGCATATTTTTGGAATGTACTTCTGGAATAATTCAGAGAAGCAAATTCAGTACCTATCAACAGATGAGTACCAGACTGGGAACAGCTTCAAGTCACAAAATTCAATTTTTAAGAGAGGCAGAAGTGTGCAACCCTCCTTGACCTCCCAGATTTTAGCTCATCTTAGAGGACCTCATCTGTTTGCATCTGACCCAAACTACAGCTATTTTTTAAAATGGCTTAAAACTCCTCCCTATTATCTTTGCAATAGAATGTGCGTATTCGTCTCGAGATGTAGTACAGTTTCCTAGACTTGATACTGCATATTGTATGTTCCATGTCTACTCTCAAAGATGTATGAAAAGGTCATAATGAAACATTTCTGAAGATGCTGAACGTTTTAACAGAATATGCATTTTTCTTAGCCTGAAATGAAAGAAATGGGGGAAAAGGAACACATGTAAGAAAAAATGCACAGAAAAAAATCTCATTAAACTACCAATAGCCTCTGCCTCTATGTGAGCAGGTGCTTGCTGAGTCAGAAGACTGAGCTCACTTAGCTCAGAAGAGCCAGACTAGAACTTTACCACTAGACAAGTAGTAAATTAAAAGCAGACTTCAAAGCATAAGCCTCAAGAGAACTCAAAACATTGATTTTCAAAGACCTTGGTTTTTTCTTCTCTTTGAGAAACTGCTTTGTTATTCAGAAGCTATAACCTCATCAGTCACAGCCTTATAAAATCTGAATCAAATACATCTCTCACATATGGTCTGATCATTTGGAGATTATTTTTATACAAAGCATTAAAATCATATCACAATTTGC
Organism: Leptosomus discolor; assembly: GCF_034619465.1. Lineage (NCBI taxonomy): Eukaryota > Metazoa > Chordata > Aves > Leptosomiformes > Leptosomidae > Leptosomus > Leptosomus discolor. Next base: position 32,676,369 of record NC_141399.1, on the reverse strand, counting down.
TGAAATATTTTAACACAAACGCCTATATAAAGCAAGTAAAAAGTGCAACTATCACTCAGTAAAAGCATTGTGAGGTGATCTATTGGAGAAATATTTGTAGACTGCTCTGTATTCAAGATTAATTGATCGCCAACAGTACAGCAGTTACAAGAAAGACAGAGAGAAAGTGTGTGTATATGTATGTGTGCGTATATAGACATATACACATAGAAGAAAACCTGTACAAGAACTAGTGAGTAAATACAGATGGCTAGAACAACTGTCATGGTTTAACCCCAGCTGGCAATTAAGCACCACAGAGCCGCTCGCTCCCTCACTCCCTCCCTGCAGCAGGATGAGGGAAGAGAATCAGAAAAAAAAAAAAAAAAAAAAAAAAAAAAAAAAAAAAAGGTAAAACTCGTGAGCTGAAACACAGTTTAATAGGATAGAAAAGGAAAATAATAATAATAATAATAATAATAATAATAATAATAATAATAATAATAGAATATACAAAACAAGTGATGCACATACAATTGCTCACCACCCAGTGCCTGATCCCCAGCCAAATCCCCAAGCTGCAGATGGCACCTCGTGGCCAACCCCTATAGTTTATATACTGGGCACAACGTCCTATAGTATGGAATATCCCTTTGGCTAGTTCAGGCCAGCTGTCCTGGCCATCCTCCCTCCCAGCTGCTTGTACACCTGGTCACTTGCAGAGCATGGGAAATTGAAAAATCCGTGACTATTGTACAGAGAACCATCTTCATTTTTAGGGAAAAACAGACTGCAGAACTAGCAACTGACACTCAAAAAAAAAAAAAAAAATAAAAGCAGGTATTCTGTGTCCTAAAACAGACAAATACAGGAGACTTTGGTTTTGATCAAGGCAGCAAAACAGAAGCCTATGCAGAATTTGGGATATGATGTAAGGAAAACCTGGAAAAATGTTTCAAGCCATTATTCATTTTTTACATTGCACACAAAGTACTTTAGCTAAAGGAAATACTGAACCCAAGAGTCTGTACTATATATTTTAGCATGAAAGGAAGGCTATATAGGGATGTGAAAGAAGTCCTTAAGCTAAGAAACAAAGCTATCCTGAAGCTTTTAAGAACACCTTCTCCTGTATAATCGAAGTAATAGAAACTAAAGGTTATTCCAAGATATAAATCCTGCCATGTGGTTGAGAAAAATATCTCTCTCTCCAAATGAACCCAAGCATATATTTCATTTCAAATTTGATCTTTTAACTGCTTCCTGTTCCTCTGGTGCATTTTTTTGGTTTTTTGTGGGTTTTTTTTTTTTAGTTATTATTATTTACGTGGATATACCTGTACTCAAGGAAAACATGGGCCTACAAACCACCCTCTCCCTTCTCCTGCAAAAAAAACCCCAAAAAACAAAAAACCCTCCAAAATTTAAACTACAATAAGAGGCAGGAAACTCTCAGAGATTTATCATTTAAAATAGTAAAGACATCTGGAAAATTGGTATCTTTTATACATAACTGTCTGACTAGATACAAAATATTGGAGTTGGAAAGATGCATGAGCTGTGAAAGCAAAGACCCATTTTGACTTTTCAACACTAAAACACCATTCTTCAAGCAAGATTCCAAGTCAAAATTCAAAGCAGAATTAGAAGGCTTGCAAACTTAAACCCCTAACAGTTCCCAGGCACAGATATATGAAAATGTGAAAGACATGCAACCAGAGCTAAGTGTGCTTGGAGGCAGCATCATTAGTTCTTGTATGTTGCTTCCAAAATACCATTTTCAGCTGCAGAAAAAGCTTTTGATCTTTGACACAGTTTAAAAACAGTGGAATAACAACAACCATTTTAATCAATCTGCTGCTAAAAGAAGCAATTCCATCATTCAGTGGCTCACTCAAAATCCAGAGCCACCTCCTTTCTTGTGTCAGCACAAGCATTCATTCACATGTGGTGAATTGAAAAAGCAAGTGATCTGAGTTTAAAAACAAGTTAATTTGATTAAATTCACTGTGGGGCCATATGTATTTGTGCTAGCACATGGGAAGAAAGGCAGAAGGCTGTATCAATGTCTTCAATGGAAATGCAATTTCTGGGTTAAACAGCAGTGTAAATCATGCTGATGCAGATTCACGTTGCACGCTCACTCTCAGTATTGGTATACTACTAAGTGAAGCAGCAAAAAACCCCCATAAGAACAGTTTAGCGAGATAAAAAGTGAAAACACTGCAAGATTCATGTATCACTGATTTTAACCTGCACTAGCACAGTACTATTGTTAGCACAACTATCTACTGGAGGTAAACAAGAACACATTTTTATTTTATACTCTTATCCTATTCTAGGGGAAATACAGCTTCTACAAATTTCAGATCTTCTTCCTTACCTTTTTTCCTTTTTCTATTCTCATTACATGCCTGCAGATTAAGTAAACATAGGCTAAAATATATGTGAGTCATTCATACACACAGAAAATCTAAACATGCACCCATGTCAACAAAAGTCATAAAAAGTAATTCAAACAAATGCCATTTGGCCACCTATATTAAAAAGCCATTCCTGGTTTTGTCTTCCTCTACAGTCTCTCTCCTGCTGCTATCATTACGGAGCTAGACAACTCTAGCCAAAACCGTATCTCAAAACCATCCCAATAGGCTTTCCTTATTCAGGCAGCAGAACAAATGGCAAAAGTACACACGCCCGGAGTACTGTTGGCCATTGTGCTAACCAGCATCTAGAATCCAAAGCTACCTAGGTTTTCTACACATTCTCTACACAGAAGAGATTATTACCCAAAGTAAGGGATTCTGTGGTTCAAAACAGATGATGATTGCCAGCTAGTGCAGCTCTGACTCCTGACATCCAGTCAGCAAAGCAGCGGACCTGTATGGACACCAAACAGAGAAACTGTGACCGTTAACTTAAATAGGAAACAAATTTTATCGTATCAGTAAGCCAAATAACATTTAAGCTACAGTAAAGCCCACCACTAACATGTTTACCCATGAAATCAGCTGGCATTCATCAGAGTGGTAAGATTGTGTGAAACAACAGAAAGCAACATGTTGACAGAGTCCACCCAAAATGGCCGACTGCAGAAGCTGAGCATGCTGGAAGAACTAAACCACACGAATTGTTCCCACCACTAATGAAATATACGCAGCCCAATAAATCACCAGAAATTAATTTCCAGAAGGTTCTTTCCTGTATTGTATAGTAACACACATGAAGTCTTGGGATACCAGAAGAAAAAAAGAGGTTTGTCTCACACACTAAGTAATACAATTTGTTGATCTCAGTAAGCACAGGCAAGACTTAAATGTAATCACGTAAGTGATTCTCTGCTTTGAGAAGATGCTACTAATGGTCTGTCACAAGAATCGGGACTAACAAAGATGGGACTAAAAAAGGTTCAGACAGAAACAAAGTAAGCAATTTCAGATGCATTATGTCAAAAGGTTTGATCAAACCCAGGACCATTTATTTCTTCAAACACTTGTAGTGTGCTCTGCCAGTTTGAAAGAAACAAAACACCCACAAAACACCCCAAATTGATTTTCATATGGCTTTAGCAGTATATGAAAACTTAGAGACAAGTATATCAGTCTATGAATCTTTTCTAATAGAAGTTCAAAATGTAGAGGATGCAATGAAATCTTCCCAGTTGTACATGCTTTAATTCGACTTTCTAAAATGATACGTCTTTGTGCATTCAGTATTCTGTACTGTAATTATTAGACTACAAACTGCTTATAGCTCTATGTGGTAGCATGGAACACTCCATCATCCTGGCATCCCACAGGAAAAAATTGCAGCAACAGACTCTTCTCCAGCTGATTCCCCAAAAGCTGATGCCATAATATCTTTTGTTGTAAGCACCAGAGTAATTTAGTAGATTTGGCAGACATTCAGAGAAGTGCCTGAGTTCTTAAAGTGTCTGATGTTGAACCCCAGAAGGGGGAGAAAAAAAAAAAAAAAAAAAAGGAAGAAAATAGGGGGAAAAAGACAGAATCACCCTAAAGACAAGTAACCTCCCAAATAAGGAGGACGGGAAAACAGAGATCCCTCTCCTCAACCCAGACTTTCTTCTCCTAACAGTATCACTGGTTGTTTCATTGTATTAACAAGAAAATTATTACTAAAACGTAATGAGCAAACTTTTCAAGCACTTGGCAAACCACCCTAAGCCTCATGCATGAGTCTCCTTTAAGGGACAGCAGGAAACACAGCGAGAACTGTGAAGCAACACACCCGAAAATGATAAACATTTCTCTCTATTGTTAGAAAAGATTTTCCCTACTGCAATCTTGATTTAAACAGGAATTTCAAAACAATTAAAACCTTATTAAAGCACTAGCTTCTGAGGGACAGAGTCACTGTTCAATTATGAATTATAATAGAGAGTAATGAGACATGAAGGAGAATTAATAATTTTTTCCCCAAAATTTTTCAACAGAATTTAAAATAACTACTGGTGGTCAAAAAAACACACCCCAAAGTATCCAAAACTATATGTTTACAAGAAGCAGTCTACACTTCCATTTTGATCTTGTTTTCTCTGGAAAACCAGACTTCTTACACTATGCATATATCCCTTCATACAAACAAGAAAATTTCAAAAACTTCAAAAATGTCAAAGTGTTAAAAAAAAAATTACACAAACTCACTGAAATAGGTACATCATCCTCCACAGAAATAATCTTTTTCAGAGGAAAGCACTATATTACCTGCCCCCAAATTCTCTACCTCCTGTGCTATACTTAGCTTTTCACAAAACTCATTGAAATAAGATTTATTCTTACGTCAAAATGGAACAAATTATTAACACTGACAGCCTGCAAAAATTGTTTAGCTCTCTACCAGCGTATACTTCTACACTAAGATTGATCACTGCAGCTACAAATGGTGAAATGTGAAAGAATAGCTGTTCTGTGTGAAGCAAAGTGACACACTAAAAATAATTTTTGCAGGAAACAAACTATCAAGAAAGGTTAACTGATGTTAGCACTTAACATAAAAGGTATACTAATGCCATCATCTAAAAAATCTGCTTCAGCTGATGCAGCAGCCACTCTTCAGTGATCTTGAGCTTTCCTTTAAAGGTACTCTAACCATAACAAATGTAATAACGAAATCAAAACAACCAGTTTTTGTCGTTATAGAGCTCTTTTCTGTTCTTAGGAACTACTAAGGGACATGAACAGTGTGGCACAGGCATGCAGCTCATTTGGACTCTTTGCACATGAACTACAGTACCAGGGCACTGCAACACATTTGTGACCACTACTCTTCAGTGGGACATTACTAGGAACTAGACATTCCACAGCCTATGCCTAGAAATCAGAATGTACTAAGTATCACATCAAAGCTGTGTGGGAAGGACAGGGGTATATACCCCTAACCAGGAAAAAAGCTGACTTATTTCCTGGAGAGAAATGAGAAGGCTTGACAAAAGATCCTCCTTACAACTGGTTTGGCAGCATTTTTTCCATTCAGCTCATACTGCCACAGAATTGCATCAGCAGGTCCAGGTCCCTCAGCTACTTACCTTCACTACAGTGAGTATTTCTGCACAATGGTTTGCTCTACACATATACTCACGAAGACACTTATGATCTATTTACTGAAGTTCTGCTTCTTCCACGAGAAAGACAGAAAAAAAATTACTGAGAAAGTTTCTCAACATCTGTTTGGAAACATAAAAATATCTTCTGCCATTGCATTTCAGTTTCCTTTTTCCTGCTGCCACAGTCCATGAAAATGTCCTTGGAAATTAACACCTACAGACAGCATTTCTATACAATTTCTAGTAGTTAGCAATACTGTGTGTCTTATACTGTCAATAGAAAAATACTTTTATGTTAGGTTTTCATTTCTTCAAGGCTCTAGGTGTAGGTTCAAAGCTCATTTTTTTCATTTATAGTTGTGGAAAGCATTGTTTACATACTCAAAAGAGAAAGCAGTATGATTGGCCTATGCTACTCTCAGGTAAGGTGTGTATAGCCAAAAATAAACTTCAAGCTGAAAGAATATATATATGTGTGCGTGTGTATATCTATCTCTCCATCTCTATATATGGGGGGATTATATAGATTCTATATAGATACATGTGTGCAAATATATATACATATATACACATGGAAATGGAAGCCAAGATACCTGCTCTAAATCAGAGAATAACGAAGTTGAAGCCTCCATTGATACAAAATCTGGTAAATTTTACTGTTGTGCCAGACTGCTTTTTAAATTCTTTTGAAAATGTGTAATTTTAGGCCTATCCATTCACAGTGGTTGGCAGTTTCACACGCTGGCAACCTAGAGGTATCCCAGCCACCTGGGAGCATTCTGGCAACGAGCTGGCAAGCAGATGCCAGGCTGTCATGTATGACAAGGGAGCCTGGCAGCTGCAGGTGCGGTGATGCAGAGGCTGCGGTGAGCAAAGCAGGAGGGCATTCAACTGCTGCTTCAGGAACAAGGTGTAGGGCAATTCCAGTTCTCACATAGAGCCTCCAGACCAAATCATTACATGCTGTTAGCCCATGTCTGAACGTTCTCAAAATATTTTGTAATGTTAAAGGGATCCCTTCTTTCTGTATGCATGTTCCTTCTCCGAAAAGGCATTCTGGTCTTATAAAGCAGCAGGGAGACAACTTTAATATAGAATCATAGAATTATTGAATCATTAGGTTGGAACGGACCTCTAAGATCATCAAGTCCAATATCTACCTAATCATGCCCAGTAAACCATGTCTAGAATCACTACATCAACACATTTTTTGAACACCTCCAGGGATGGTGACTCCACCACTTCCCCAGGCAGCCTGTTCCAATATTTGGCAACCCCTTCTGTGAAGAAATTTTTCCTAATGCCCAATGTAAACCTGCCCCTAGCACAACTTGAGGCCATTTCCTCTTGTCCTATTGCTTGTTACTTGGGAGAAGAGACCAACAGCCACCTTGCTGCAATCTCCTTTCAGGTAGTTGTAGAGAACAATGAGGTTTCCCCTCAGCCTTCTCTTCTCCAGACTAAACAACACCAGTTCCTTCAGCCGCTCCTCATAAGAACTGTTCTCCAGGCCCTTCACCAGCTTCATTGCCCTAAATATACAGCCTGGAGAAAAAAAAACAAACTAAAAAGAGGAATATCCAGAAGCACAAGGAAAGGTACAGTGAACAATGAGATTTACAAATGCAAACAAAACCAAGTGCTGTGAAAGAGCCTTAGAATATAGGATAATGGTGAGAATATGAAGAAATCTCTCATATAATGATATTTCAAGATACTTCATTCAAAGTCGTTTGAACTTAGAGATGTCTATTTAGATAGCTCAGTCTTTTAGAATTAGATAATGACAATTTCAAGAAATTTCAATATACCAAATATGGAATATTGGATGCTTCATAGTTTAAAAGTTTTAATATTTATGGAGAGCACAAAGTCTGTAATAGAAAACAAGCCACTTACGTAGAAGGGATTACCAAGAAAATTCTAAGTTCTTCAACAGCGTGGCTCAAAAAGGACAAGCACTCATCATTTACATACATAAACCCTACGCAAGCTTAGTAAGACAATTCACATTTACTTTTTGCCCATCTGCTAAAATAACACACTCCTTTTCCACTATCTTCATTATTTTCATACCAATACTACTCTAAGCTGTTACACAGCAATTGTTTCTTCATTATATAGGAAAATAGACAAACTTTCTAATGTTCAGAAAAACAGAACTTTCTTATATAATGTTAGAAAAAAAAAAAAAGGAGTATAAATGAAGGCATTATAAATATTGCAGATTTTAAAACCAGATTTCATGAGATGCTAAAATGCTCTTATAAATCTAAAAGTCAGCTATAGGATCTGAGGCTTAAAAAAAGAAAAAACAAAAACAAAAACAAAACAAAACTGTAACAGGTCTGCGTGGCAAGGTTTTGGTAGCGGTGAGGTTACAGGGGTGGCTTCTGTATGAAGTTGCTAGAAGTTTCCCCTATGTCAGATATAGCCAATGCCAGCCGGCTTTAAGACGGACCCGCCGCTGGCCAAGGCCGAGCCAAGCAGCGACAGCGTTTTTCGCCTCTGTGATAACGTATTTAAGAGAGTGAAAAAGTTGTTGTGCAGCAGTAATTGCAGCGAGTGAGAGGGGTGAGAATGTGTGAGAGAAACATCCCGCAGACACCGAGGTCAGTGAAGAAGGAGGGGGAGGAGATGCTCCAGGCGCCGGAGCAGCGATTCCCCTGCGTCCCGTGGTGAAGACCATGGTGAGGCAGGCTGTGCCCCTGCAGCCCATGGGCGGTGGAGCAGATGACTGCCTACACCCCGTGGAGGGCCCCCACGCCGGAGTAGGTGGATACCTGAAGGAAGCCATGACCCCGTGGGAAGCCTGCACTGGAGCAGGCTCCTGGCAGGACCTGTGGCCCGTGAAGAGAGAGAAGCCCACGCTGGAGCAGGTTTGCTGCTGGTGACCCCGTGAGGGGAGCTCACGCTGGAGCAGTCGGTTCCTGAAGGACTGCACCCCATGGAGGAGACCCACGTTGGAGCAGTTCATGAAGGACTGAACCCGTGGGAAGACTCACGCTGGAGAAGACATGGAGGACTTTCTCCCGTGAGGGGGACCCCACATTGGAGCAGGGGAAACGTGTGAGGAGTCCTCCGCCTGAGGAGGAAGGAGCGGCAGAAAACAACAGTGTGATGAACTGACCCCAACCCCCATTCCCTGTTTTCCCCCCTGTGCCGCTGGGGGGGAGGAGGGAGGAAAATCGGGATCAAAGTTATGCCTGGGGAAGGAGGGAGGGGTGGGGGGAAGGTGTTTTAAGATTTGGGTTTATTTCTCATTACTCCTCTCTGAGTTAACTGGCAATAAATTACATTTTTCCTTTAATCGAGTCTGTTTTTCCCATGATGGTAAATGCTGAGTGATCTCCCTGCCCTTATCTCAACCCCACAAGCCTGTTGGTTTTTTTCCTCTCCTCTCTCCTGTTCAGTTAAGGAGGGGGAGTGATAGAGTGGCTTTGGTGGTGTCCTAGGTTACAGTGTAAAATGTGCCCCCAAAAAAGTATTCTATTACCATCTTCAGGAGCTGTTGAGACCAGGTGGGGCCGTGCTCCCTGCCTCCCCCCTCGGGACTATCTCCTGTTACTGGGCACAACAACGCCTTATCACCTGACCCATCGGTAACTCGCTCCTGGACTATCTCCTGTTCATGGCCCATCAAGGAACTGCCTCACGACTCCCCATCCCATTGTGAGATGCTCCGCCCGGGGGGAAGGAGCCAAGCAGTCCATGCTAAATAGAACCTGAGATCTCGAACACCCTAGCAGCCTTCTTCCACTGGATTCCCAGAGAAGTTTTTTCCCCCCACTGGAGTTCCAGAGGACAAGAGCTACCTACCTACCACTGGACCTTCGGAGGAAGACCAGACCCTTTTACAAGATCACTGCTTCAACAGAACTACATCCATCGCTTCAGGAGGACTGCAGCCACCATCTTATCGGACTGCTACTGCCACCCAAACTGGGTGTCAGGTTGTATTTCTGACTCTGTCAGTGTAAACCAGTGGGTTGTGGGGTTTTTTTCCTGCCTTGTGTTATATATATATATATATTAGTAAAGAACTGTTATTCCTATTCCCCATATCTTTGCCTGAAGGCCCCTTAATTTCAAAATTATAATAATTTGGAGGGAAGGGGGTTGCATTTTCCATTTCAAGGGAGGCTCCTGCCTTCCTCAGCAGACACCTGTCTTTCAAACCAAGACAGGCAGGCACCTGGCATTTTGGCCAGGGTCAACCCACCACAAAACCCCAACCAAATAACACTTTCTTTTACTGAAATAGAGAAACACAGAATGGCAGGAGTTGGAAGGGACCCTGGAGACAGTCTAGTCCAAGCCCCCTGCTAAAGCAGGTTCACCTAGAGCAGGTTAGAGAAGCTAGTAATTGACCTCAAGATTAGCTCAGGCTTTAAGAGGACTTAGACAGTTTTTCTTCTCAAAATGACTTGACACAAATGCTTATTTTTGCTGATGATCAATGCCCATCAACAAAGTGTTTTCTGTACATAGAACAATTTCTTTACTTCCCAGCAATTAATATAATTTCTGTTTCACAGCCACCACATATATTCATTAGAGAAAATGGATGGTTAATATAACTGACTGGTCAATGAGACACCAGTTTTAATACTCAGGCATTTAATTTCTTTTTTAGATTCTTTTTATCCAGGTTTTCAGAAGCATTGAACAATAAGGAATGATGGAATCACTGACAAATGACACATTTTAGGACGTGCTTTTACTTTCTAAGAAACCAAACTGCAGGCCTGAAAGGAACAGAGGAGCCTGTTCAGGCTGAAACTTCCCTATTTCATCTTCATTCCTTTCCTCAAAAGTATTTTACCTTCTCTTGCTGCACCCTGCAGAAAATTAAGCCATAAATCCTGAATTTATTGGATATAAGTAGAAGGTACGTGGAATTGCAAATATGTTTCTATGAGCAACACAGATTTTAGACTGAGGCCATCACAGCAAAATGGCAGGCTCTCTTCCATGCCTGGAGAGACACGGTTCTGTAACTCTCTGGCATTAGAAGGTCAGCAGGATTAATCTATTTACTACCAAACACCTAGTATTTCAGTTCTGGGAGCTATTTCATACTCTTACCTTAGCAGTCAGTTTTACAGGACCAAAACACTCAAACACTGAGGAGTAGTTCAGAAGTACTCCTGTGAACCCTTCAGAAGCCTCTGTGCAAACTAAAGAGTTCCCCCCTCCACCCTTATTACATCATCTCTTTTCTTCAAGAAAGCAGAAGATTATATAATCAAATTCCAAGTACAGTAGATTCATTTGCCTAGATTTCGAACTTCCTAAATATTTATGCTACTAAAAAATTTTGATTCGACTGGAAAAGGAATGTGGATAGAAGATACATAAATATAAATAAAACCAAACACTAAAACTAGAAATGAAGGCAAGTATCTATCCATTCACATCATTAAAGAAGTAACCACCTTATGCTCTTCTATAAATTTATTTTTCCTTTTTATTTATTTTTTAATGTAAATTAGTTTCCTTCTGAAAATGTTAAGTGAAAGTCTGTTTATAAGTACAAAATTCCTCTTCATCCCCACCCTACACACAAGTTCTTCAATGCAGATGTCATCATGAAATACAGTATGTGCCTTTCAAAGCAATCCAAGGCTTCAAAGATTTATCAAGAACTGAACAGACTATAGTCAGACAGTTAAAGCTTTTATTTCCCACAGAAAAAATATTTGAGTAGGTCGGTGTCTGAATCACAGGAGGATTAAACTATGAATGTATGTCTATAAATCCTCCTTGTATGTATACAAGTACACCACCCTACAAAAGACTTTTAAGAGAAATAAGGTACAATTCCTGAAAGATTAGTACAGCAAAACTTCTTTCAATTGTATCATCTGAACAGGAGGCCCAGAAACTGTGCAGTGTTCTGTTTAGCACTAATGAAAAAAACCCAACCATCATATCCTTGCACAGAAGATGCAGAACAAGTGAGAGAAAATATGTTTGAGTACATCACGTTGTCTTATGAAGTAAAGCCAGTTGATCCCTGGACTGTATATGCAGCAGGTTTGAATGGCATTCAACTAAAATGCTTTGCTAAAGGAAAACATTCCATAAATCTTAATAATGAGATCTCTTAAGGTAACAGCCAATCAATCCTTTTTAACAGAAAAACGCACATCCTTTTTGAAATAGATTCAATCGCAGCAGTATTCAGATAAAGCAAATAGTGTTCCTTGATTGCAAAAATCAAAAAGGCAAATTGAAGTGGCAGGCAGCAGAGGATGAGCTGCTTCGTAATAGAGTAACAGGAAGGTAATATCAGGCACATGGAGCAACATACACACATTAAATTATATCTGTAACACAATCAGTAAGATGGAATACAGAAAACAGCTACAAATAACTGTGGTGACAGTCCATAAATTTAAATTAAACAATACAAAAAACCCCCCACATAACTACTCCCGTCTCCTCCAAGGCAGGAATTTCCTGCCAAAAATACGACCTTAAGCATAAAGAGCAGGACACCACTCACAACTCCTGAAGAACCATAGGCAAATCTGTGTTAACTAATTAGAAATACAGACATACTCTCGAACATATGTTTTTTGGGGTGGTGGTTGTTTTTGTTTGTTTGTTTTTAAACAGCATTACTGCTTGTAAGGTAAGAAAAAAGCAGCATGACCTGATAGCACCACTGAGCAGGAGAACAGGAGTCTGTATTCCAGTATTCCTGAGCAGCTCAGTCCTCAGAACAGGCAAAAATTACTATTGACATATAATCTTTATGCTGGAGAGCCTTTATGTTTTATTACAGTAGAGATGTAGTAATGCACCATAGTAAGGAAAACATAACTTGTTGTCAAGGTCAATGTTTTAGCACTAAGCAATCACAATTTGAGCACAAGCACAGAGCTAAATCCATATTCACATTTGACAATCAATCCAAAGTAATAAATTAGCAGCAAAACATCTTTAGAATCATAAATATAAAAAAAAAGTCTGCTAAAAATGATCCAATATTACGAGAAATCTACAGGAATGCTGATTAGAGTACAGAGATGTGTAAGCACAGTACAAAATGTGATTAATTTCACAGTAGTTAACACAATATGCAAGTTTAGGCATCACACAGATCACCAGTATATAAAAAATGTTATTGCTGAGATCACATATGTACCTTAAAAAAATTTTTTTTAAATCACAAAAGAAGTCTTGACTACTTCTAACTGAAATTTAGATTGTCTTTGTAACACAAGTCTGAGACTGATTCTCTGCTTTTTCTCCAAATGATCATACCTCTAAAGTGTTTTAAATTGCTATCATATTAAAAGACAAATTATTTTAGAAGGTTAGAAGTCACCCCGTCACCCTGTAATTTCTTTAATTACAACACTGTGTAGGAAAATAGAATCGGAAATACCTATGAAACATACCTCTGTTAGAGAAGTTCTTGCATATTCTCTTCATAATACATACCAAGCCAAATTTAAAAAAGAAGTACAGTTCTGCCTATTACTCACAGGCTGGGCTTTATAGGGCAGCGCTGCTTCCATTACATCCTGTTCTAAACAATTACTGGGTACCTTCTAGGGTGCTGCTAGACAACAGGTGAAACAGCTACTCAATTACTTCATTCATGGAAAATAAGTATGAGTAAAGGCTTGAGGAAGAGTTTCAGGATTCTCTGAATCTGTCAGGCCTTAGCTCAGCAAAGATTTATCTACCTTTTGCACTTGCAGACCATTCAGCTACTCACTACTAAGAAACAAGCAGCTATGATGCAAGATTAACATAGCATTAATGAGAGGATTTGGTAGAACGATTCTGATTATTCTGTAATGAAAGTCTAATGAAACTAACAAAGCTTTATCACAACCTGCAGGAATCTTACCAGAAGTCAGACAGAGTATTTGAATTAGGTTGTGGGAGGTCTTCAGAAAGACAAGAGAGGAGCAGGTGCTGAACAAAGAAATTTGGTAACATATAGGCAAGGATATGTAATGACAGGCTGCATTGGCAGTTAAGAAGAAAACAGTATTTATGTCCATGTGTTTTGGTTCAGGCTATCTTGAGTTGCTAGAACTTCCCATACATAAGCTTCCAAAGGGCATTGAGAAGTTTTACACAACTTGACACAACTCCTCTGTATTGTTGGCTTTAGACAATATTCTTTCTTCTGAAGAGTTCAGTATTAACTAGCAAGAATTTTAATTCTTATTAAAGAATCACATTTATTACAATGGTATTAATGAATGAATGAATCTGATGTCTCTAACACGCCTGCAATTTCTGTTCTTCACTACATATTTTCTGTTAATCTCTCCTGGAGTCTATCTACCTCTGTGAGCACCACAAACCATCCTTTTCAACTATTGCAAAACCAGAAATATAGAGAGAACACTACTACAAATATGCTTTTCATTATCCAACCATTAAAAACCTGTTATTTAGCATTCAAGCATTCTTAAGATGATACCATAGAGCGTTTTCTGAGATTCAAACCAATTTCATAACACTACATTTCTTTTGCTTTCTTACACTTCACATTTCTTACTGTAAAACAGAAGAACACCTTTTGCTTTCAGGTCTACAGTCAGTCACCAGCTTAGTTGTAACTCCTGAAACAACTGTCAATGTCCACTACTGTTAAAAACTTACTTCACAAAAGGAAGATTGGTGTTTATGAACCTAAACAAAATTAGTGCAAATATAATTCCTGGATTCCTCCCTTACAGAATTCACACTGGTTTCAGAGGAAGCTGATCAAGACACTCTCTTGAAAGCTGAGGAAACCAGCCGATGGTCCTGTAGCTCACCTCAAACTCTGCAATGTGGTACTGCCTTCAACCGTTCTGCTTCCCTCTTTCAGAGCAAAGGGAGTTGCAGTACTAATGTGAGAAGCTGGTTGTTTCCCTAGAACACAGTCCTTGGAACACAACTTCTACTCTTCATGCTGCTACAGCACCAGCTGACTCATTTTTGGCTCTGATCTAGTTACAAACACTTCCCACTTCAAATTTCTGTTGGTATCACCAGCAGAGAAAGACAACATACTCAGCCAGGCTGTCTGCCTACAACTGAGGTTCCTTACAATGGCTAATAAACACACATAGTGTCTGTCGCACTGAAGAACCACATGAAAGCTATCCAGAAGAGTCACTCTAGTCACTTCCTCTAGTTTGTCACTAAACAAAAAGTTTTTAATAATAGCAGCTGTATTTCTTCCTTCTGCATGCTGTTTAAAGATACAGGTATAAGACCTGCTTAGTAGAAAGCAACTGGGAATCAAATAATCTTAAATCTGTTAATCAACCCCTGAGACTTGACTCAATGAGCCAGTAACGAGCTACATGCATTTAGTCTATCTAGATTATAATCAATAATTTTAAATAAAAACAGACTGATGAAAGTCTAAGATTCAATGAAATACTCATTCTCACCTGAATCAACAGAAAGCAGGTGAAACATTTTAACTCATGTCGAACAAGGCATTGCCTGAAGTTCTCAAAGCAGTATCTATGTCTCTAATGAAACAAAGCAATCCTTAGTTTAAGTAAGAACAGCCAGGTGCACTCCTGGGCAGGGAAGATCCTATTTCAGGATAAAACACTGAATCCATCTAGACTCTGAAAAACATTCTGGAGCAGAAAACCACCCGTAAGAGTTAATATCCTCTGTGAAGAAAGGAAATCTAGAAGGATGTTGTAAGAATCTGAAGCACAGTCTCTGAAAGCCATCCTTGGATGACAACAGCTCAAGGGAAACCCACCTTACATGAAAATTCCTTAGAAAGGCTTCTGAATTTGTCCAACAGATGCAAATTGAGGTGCGCAAAGACTGAAGGCCTAGCTGCCACTTTATCAGTAAGTCCACTTCCAATACAACCTCAGTCTAAACAGCTCAAGCACAGTTCCCTTCATTTCGTCACCTGTATCTTTCATAGGCCTTTTTAACTGCAAGTCTTGGGTGTTTCACTGTTGGGTTTTTTGGTTTGGTTGGTTGGGCAGGGCTTTCATTTCAGCATAGCTTAAATAAATGTTAATTCTGAGCCTAATCAACAAGCTTGCAAAGTCAGAGCACCAGATAGCTTAATAAATATTTCACCTGTGTAGCCCATTTTCTGCTGTATCCTAAGGGCAACAGAATGGGCCCTACTTCACCTGCACTGGCCAGGCAGAGTTTGTGCAGCAACCAGTGGCAAGCGGGAAAGTTCTCTGTAAGAACTTGTCACAGTCACTTATTAACGCATTGTGTGCTGTTCCCAGAAACAGTCATTAGCAAGGCTGAAAAAACACCAAATAATTTAAAAACACCTTTAAAGTTTAAGTAATACCATTTATATTTAAAACTGTTTAATGATTAAATACTTATTAAGCAAATAATTTAAAATTCATTTAATTAATTTTTTAATTTAAATTAAAAATGTTTGTACTGCATTCCACAGGGTCTGTCCCTAGCCCAAAAACTTCTAGTTTCTTACTGCTTTGACGTTATCCTGTCTTCATTTAAGAATAATGCTATCTCAAAGACAATGAAAAATGAAAACAACTGGATGACATATTAGTGCATTTCCCACAGATGGTTTGGGTTAGCATTTTTTGTTTGTTTTGGCTTTTTGTTTGGTTCATTGTTTTGGGGAGTTGAATTTGGTTGGTTGGTTGTTTTCTTTGTAGTGGCACAATAGCTCCCCTGTAGCCCCGTCTGCCATAGAGGACTACAGGTTGCTAGGCAGGGAGTATCCAATCTCAAGCCTTTACCAGAAATGCTCATCTCAAGAGTACACTAGGTCAAGCAATAGTCACTTGCTCACTGGACAACTGTTTAGAACAAGTCAAAAGCAGCTCAGGCCTAGACCAAGCCCAGAAAAGTCCCAAGAACCTGCACTGGCGGGTTGCTGCAAGGCATGTTGCTGCCTACTAGTAATGGCAAAAATGTATTTATGAGGCTACACCGTACTGTGAGTACTGGGTACAGTTTTCACCTCTATCTCAAGAGGATACAGTGGTGGGAGACATTGCCAACTAAACTGATCCGAGAGGATGGAACACAGTTGCTTTTACAAGGGATGGTTGAAAGGCTAAATCTCTTCCATCTAGAAAAGGTTGAAGGGGATACACAGCGAAAATTTTCAAAACCATGAAGGTGACATACCCATCTGAATACAGAACTGTTATTTGTATAATCTTGCACTACCAAAACACACAGTAAAGGGAATAGCTAACATTCCTAACACAGTAAGCGTGGATGCAGGAGGACTATGAGAAGAATGGATAACTGGAAGTGACTAGGCTCACACAATTGCCCTAAACAGTATTAGTCTAAAAAGCCACTGTTGGAGATCACATATTGGCCTACATGGACCAATGTACCCAGCAGGTCAGTTCTGTTCTTAACAATCCAAGCTGTATAAAGGGAGATGTCCTTGGGCTAAATATATTGTTCATCTGCCATCAGGTCAACTCCAGACACTTCTTCCCTGTGGGATGATTCTGCTCTCTCATGAAATTGTGGATGCGCCTCTGTCTCATAACAGAGTGGTACAGGAAAGACAGAAGCAAGCTGCTACTGCTGCCAGAACAATTAATATAGCCCATAACCAACCCCAAATTTCTTGACAGCAAAAAACCTGCAGGCTAGATTAACTGCATGCTCTGGAGCAGCTGATGAGCTGTTGGTGGGCACCACTGAATCTGTAGACCACTTGAACAGGTTTATCCTGCATAAGAGCAGAAACCTGGAACTACGCATGTTGGAGAACACATCATTCTGAAGTGGCACTTAATTCAAAGGTAGGTTAGACAACTTCCCAAGGACCAACTAACAGAATTGCCTTGGGTGTGCTGGAGTTAATGCTGATAAACCATGAAAGCCTCGTTAATGAAAAGTCTGTGTTAATCATGATAGGAAACAAACAGCTCTTATCCTTTTGAGAATCACTCCTGCAAACACACTGCTGATCATGGGGTGTGTGTGGGGGGGAAATCAATCAACTTTTTCCTCATCTCCAAGGGAAATATTTAAATGCTCAGAAGTTCAGCTTGCTAACTGTTTAACATCATCTTACATGCAGTGTTCACATTTTTTTTCATACCACAAAACTATCCTCAACCTGAGTTATACAGAATATACTTGCTTATTTTCCAAGTTATTATACATCATCTTTTCCTTATCAATTTTGGTCTTTTAAGAGATATTTGAACAGGTATGAAAAGGAAACGCTTTCCTTTCTTTGACAGTGATAAACATGCTTTAAAAAAAAAAATTATTACTGAACTACAGCACAAATCAGTCTATTCTTATTATTAGGTACACTAAGTATTTGCAACCTTCATACCACTGAAGGAGAAACAGCTCCATCTAAAGGTTAATTGGCTGCATATTCTCCTGCCTTGCGTTTTCCTTTTTCACATTAGCTATGTCATAAGCATATTAAACGGCAGCAGTAGTAGTATGTTTATAGGAGTTTGACAGTGAAGGACATAGATTGGAAGGCCTTGTCCTAAAGCTGTGGGGAAGTCGATTTCCCTAACAGAACAGAAACTTGGCACCAAAAGACCCATTAACATTTTGCTCTTCCTTTGAATAATCTCAAACGTTCTCAGTTTACTCATGTTTTCTTAGTCCCTGCTGTATTAACTAACTTTCGGCTTGCAGCTTACGATCCAGTACCACACAAACAAGTCTTCAGTTTGGAATTGGTTTTACCATGAAAACAAGAACCCAAAACCACTTAAAAGTGCCCTGTCTTTTAAAGCCACCCAGAAGCCTCTTATGCCTCGTGAATTTGACTTGAAGGGAAGTATACGCCAGAAAGAGACCTTTTACTTGCAAATATATGATAATTCTTATTAAAAAAAAAATTACAAAAAATTTTTGGACAAACAGCTTTCAGAAACACATTCCTAGCTGTATTGACGCTGATCTTTGAAAAAACGTAGTTTAAAAGCATGCTACCTTCCTCAACCAACAGCTTTTTACTTGTCCTTATAATGGTACCACGAAGTTCATTCTCAAGATAGTGTAACTGCATTTCCCAACATTAAACCTGGAAAGTTACTTTTTACTCCTTATTTCACAGTACATTGAGAGTTAGCCACAGCTAATAATTAAATAGGAAATTATTTTACATAACTTTAAGAATACTCTGATTAAAGGCTTCTAGATTCTTTTTAGGCTCTCATGTCTATGTAAACCTGAGCATGACTTCTGCACGCTGTCAAAGCAATAGCAATGTTTTAATAAAGCCGTTCAGCGGGATGAAGTACTTTGGGACGGCAGCCATAATTACAATCATAATTGGCATTACGTTAATCATGATGACAAAAACCCAAGCTTTTCAGAGCAGAAATTGAGAAGTGTTCATTCTAACTGTGCAGTGTTTAACAAAGTGCTATTCTTAATCTAGACAGAGCATGAGGAACCAGAGAGGAAAACCCTGATTATATTCCAAGTAGCAAAATATTCCCAGTGCATACAGTTATGCTCAAAGTAAATTCATCAGCACATCATTCCTATCTAGGACATAGCCATACTTCTCCTATATTCAAGGCAGGACTGCTTTGGATCTACACTGCCTCACTCCAGTACCATTTTATTCCATAATTTCCATAATAATGTTGATAAAATATATTTACTTTCTATAATTTATTCAACATAATTTAGAAAATAGTAAATTGAGTAATAACAGAGCCCATACTGAAAGTTCTACTGAACATTTCCTTGATTGTATGAGATGAAAAAGACAACAAACCAAATAATTTATGGAGCACCTAAGCTATCAAGTTAGCAGTCTGGTTTTGGTTTTTTTTTTCATTTTGGATTTTTATCGATCTGTGTCCCTGGTCCCCATGGTGCCACCTTCCCTAGTCCTGAATCTGTAGCATTCCTGCTATTTATCTTGTATCACAGCATCAGACTCTTACAATATGCTCCTATGCACCAAACTTCACAGTAATTCCTCTCCACCTCTTCTCCTTGAGAAGACAGCTGGTTTGCTTTATAATATAGAGACTGAAATTTTAAATCCAATGAAGTCTACTTACAGTATAAATTCCATATTGATTAATCATAATGAGGATAACAGCAGCACCCAGAGGCATCCAGAAGAGTCCAGCGGGACCAATACCAAACCAGACACAGTGAACAGGACAGTAATCCTTCTAAGATCACCCTATGTTTCTCATAACTGGCTTACTTAGCCCTTTTGCAAGTTTAATCAGAAGACACCTCCTGTACTTCATTTTGGACTATTTCACTGAGGCAATCATTTGTATATCATTCAGTACAGCCACTCCCCGTGTTCACCACATCCACGTGCAGCACTGTGATGGTTTTAAATGGAATTTCTGTTACAGACTTACCAATGTACATCATATTTTCAGGATGAAAAACAGAAGTGACACTGTATCATTCTAAGAGAAGTTAGTCTCTTTTCTGACCAAAAGATGTAAATTCATTGCTCTTAGCAGTAGTAGTCTTTAGGTGACAACACGTAAAGATGTGTAACTATAAAAATTTATACAACAAAAAAAGAAGTCAAAGTAACAAGCCATAGAATTATCATTTTTTTTTCTAGCAAGCACATAAAATTTAGGAGTTTAGGGGGTTTCTTCAGTTTCTGTTCTGTGACTGAAAACAAGCAGCACAGGGACTGTCTTTGCAGGGCTCCCCACATGGACTAGACTTCATCCTGTTCACATTATCTAAGAACAGAACTGCCCTGCTGGGTCAGACCAATCACCCACGTAATTCAGTACTCTGTCTCCAACTAACAGCAGCGCAGTAGAGAAACAGGGGTTGGGAACAGGACATCTGTGGCACCTAAACTCTCAAAGACTTTTACCCATTACTAAAAATATCAACAAACAGAAGTGAACAGACCACTGATTTCTTGACTAAACAGTATCACCAACTTTCCTTTGAGATTTCAGACTTTATCCAGATAAATACAATGGGCTTTTACATCAGTTATCACTGGCTCCTGTTTTGTCCCTTGGGAAAAAAAAAAAAAAAAAACTTGGTTCACCTTGTTTTTGCATAGGCCTCAGTATCTTCAGCAGCGGTTCTGTACAATGCTTGTGATTGAATAATCCTCTGCAAGGAACTAACGTGGCCAGCCTAACCTTTGTGTTACACAGAATCTGTAACCCAGAGTAATGGTATACATGAGAGACATGGACTATGAAAGTAGAAGAGTTTGTTGATCTGATTTAATCTCTTTTATACATCTACCACACAATGTCCAAGACCAGTTCCGGAAATGTCTGTTTTATCTATGATAGTGCCATCAGTCTATGCTTTTCACTCCAAACTTGCTGCTGGCTGGAGCAGGAATACTGCAGAAGCAAGTACCATGAAGAGTGGGTTTTTGCTTTGCTTCCACTTACTTAGTTTCCAAATACATGACAAACCCAAACTGTAATCCTACCACGTCAGTAACAAGACTGGCCATATGCTTTGCGCCCCTCTCTGTACCCCCCCATACCACCAATGGCTGTTCTGCAGCAATCAGCATAGGTGGCCAATACATGTTAATTCTCTTTTATATTAGTTCTTAAACAGTAGAAAGTACTTCATCTCTAAATTTATCATATTGGCAGAAAGTTCAGCCTGAATACCAAGAATTGGCATGGGGGGAGGGGGTGGGCAGAACTGATCAAGACATTTCATGAAGATTTTCCAGTAAATTCAATTATAATTTAAAATACTTAAAAGCATTGTTCTGTGTCTGTCAAATTTCTGTGTTCAAAACAATCCTTTAGAAAACAAGTCCTTTTGAGACAATGTACCCTAGAGAGTTTTCCCAGAGACTGCTGTGCTTGCTTCTGTTATTGTTCATCAATTCTGTAAAAATATTAGTACTACAGTCACAGTTTAAAGTGTGTGATCTGTGTTTTTTCTTCTGTCAGGGGTGGGAAATAATCTCGATAACATACTACCAATAACAGGAATCCTGGTAGCTTAAATGAAGTTTCCAGTCTCCCTCCACACCTTCAATTTCTTTAGAGTTCACAGTTTGTCTGATCCATCACTGAACTGTGAGTTGTGACTCCATGTCCCACTTGGTTCTCCCTGAACCTAACTAGTTTAAGCCCCAGCCAGCCCCCCGTTGTCCCCAGCACGAATCCTCACTTAATGCCTCTATTTCTGCTGGCAGCCTTGGATAGTCTCCCCAGAGGATGGCACTCCTCACAGACCACAGCTGGAGTCTGTTCCAGCCTTGGAGGTCAACCAGAAGAAACTTCAAGACTGACCCATGCAGAAAAGGTTCCTTTCCCAGTACATCCCTTTCCAGTAAAAACATATTTTATACTTTATAGGAATGTTATTTTAGGTTGGCAAAGGCCTTTTTGCCATGACTACCGAGACGTGTCACAGGGTGCAACAGCTGATGCCTGCTAACCCAAAATCAGTCCTCCAGGACAGAGCACTACTTTCCTACATCCTTCACCAACCCTCACCTGGGCCAAGCCAAGCTGTAACATTATAAATAACTTCCTTCCAGATTTCCCCCCACCCCAACTCACACAACTCTACAGTGTAATTTCCCAGCTATATCTCAATAGGGCGCCATATACACCAGCAGACTTAAACTTTTAAGTCCTAAGCCATTTAAAGCTTTATGAATAGAAGGCCATAAGTAGTTTAAAGCTTTATTAATAAAAAACTAGTAATGCGTTCTAACACTCTTAAAATGTTTTGTGGAAAAAAATTGTAAAAAATCCCAACTTTTTCAAAGCATGCATTTTTTTTTCATTTTATAAGGAAAAGATTGTGAATGACAGATTTCTATCAGGTATGATGCAATACATACAATTAAAGTGACGCACTATAAAATTATAGGAATACAAACTGAGTAGCTGATTAATAATCAGCAAGATTAAACAACATTTATTTGTTTAATACAAGTTCTCAGTCTAATCCCACATACAGCTAAGTATTGACTGCATGCACTTCTTCCCTGTTTAGCCAAATTCTTAAATCACATCAACTCCTATGGTATTATAATACATCCTATTACTAGTGCCCAGATAATCTAAAAAAATGTTACTGTATCTCATAAAACATTTTATTAGGGCTGCTCATGTTAAACCTAAAAGTATCTATTTGAAGAGTTTCCACCTTGCTTTGAATAAAAATTGTTTTGTTTTTTAGAAGCTATTTTTAAGAAAATTTCTTTTTAAACAGACAACTGAAAAATTTTTGTACACTTGCGACTACATTGATTATTCTTAAAAAAACCCATAAAACTATTAAAATAACCTGAGTTAGATCAGTAAAAAATTGCAAGACCCAAATATTCTAACAAAAACGCAATTCATTTGCAATATGCCATTAGGATAACGTACATCAGCTAGAAAAACAATACACTGGTAATTAAGGTGCTGAGCACCAGCCAGGAAAGAATGATATTCTGCATGTAACGACCACTACAATTGCTCAACATAACTGTAATCAGTAATAAGAACTGTCTCAGGGAAGTGTATAAATACTGGTTTAGTCCTTCTTAGTTCAAAGGCAGACAGTCAACTTAGACAAGTAATTTTCACCAGATGTTAGACTTCTACCAGATTTTTATTTAATAGACTATTCTCCTGTGAATTTACTATCCATTTCAGAGATCACATTATTTTAAGATCTTCAAACAACTTCTCTTTCTGAAACAGTAACAGATTTGCTTCTACAGAAAAAATGATTAATTTGGTCTTTGCCAGTAGATTCATGCTTCACTTTCTTATTCCTTATTTAGGTCCCCTGCTGGACCCATACTGAATTAAGGAACGATGACTTTTATAGACTATTCAACTCCAGTGAACATCTAGCATACTGTGCACACAGTGTGCATAAAACATTCATACACCAGAATTAAAGTCTTCTACTATATCCTTTATTTGAGTTCAGGATATACCTTCTCCTCAGAGATTTCACAAACATTAAATATTTTCTTTGGAGTACCTCAAAAAAATCTACATGCAATCAGTTCAATCCGCACACTGATTCATAATCAAGATAGTATATGGACTCATATTCCCTCATCCTCTTACTTGGATTGTAGGGCAATAGGAAATCATCAGAATTACAGTGTGCATCATTATGTCTGCAGCTTTTTTTTTTTCCCCCCTCCTCTTCAGAGCTTCAAGTAAAAGTCAGTAGCTTCTGCATTCACAAAAAATTAGAGAATGACTCTACATTACCTTGAATATCTACATTAGAGCAGCAGAACAAAAGTGGTACTTCTGGAAAGCGGAATCTTAACAAAAGATATCATCCTTTGAGAAACAATACATCAAGACAGAGGAATTAAACAACTCCTAGATGTAGCATCTTACTCTTCAACTGCTGTCTAGGCACTTGATCAATCCCCGGCTACATGTCAAGTGTAAGTACCACCTCCACTTAAAACTGAATCCTTAAAGAAATGTGTTAATCACTACTGCTCCCTCTATCACGAGTGAAGAGCCAATCATCATTACAGTACCAAAATACTTGAAAAGGTAGCTGGGATGTAATCATCAGATATCATTTCCTTCCCCCTACCAAGAAGAACAACATCTCTTACACACTGTACTTTATTATGTGCCACTAAAGCACTTCAGCTCCCTGGAACCTACTCTAACATTATTTTCAAAGCATACCCAACTATGCCAAGTTAGCCCTGATCACACCTCAAACAGTACTTTGGAAATGACTTTAAATACTGCTTAAATAAGTGTTTTCCATCTGCAGACGGACCACTGATTCCTGTGCAAAAGTATCCCCACATTGCATCTTGACATTATTTACACACCTTTTTCCAAAACAACAACAAAATACTAGTCCAACCACTAGAAAAACCCATGAGTATTTCCGATGTATTGCTTGGGGAAGAAAAAAAAGCCATTGTCATTGAGTATTACTTAAACAATATGAAGTTTTACCTGATTAAATACAGTTCACTTGATCAAGGAAAGCCAAATTCAAAAGGCATTAGTTCCCTACAAAGTCAGGTTGAAAACAACAGATACAATTAATGTACTTCATTCACCTGAATTTTATGTATTTAATCACAAAATCTTCGCAAGCAACAGGGAGAAGCCTGGCTTGAATTATTTCCTGTTTTACTAGGTTTTGTTTACAAATCAGTCAAGGGGAAAAAAATATGAATACATATTACAACACATTATTGCTTAATCTACCTTCTGGGATAAATAAAAGAGAAAGACACTGGCTGCATTACAAAAAGAAATAGTGAAGATTGCTGCTCTCTCTTTTCTCACAGCACTGACTTCCAATGGCACAACACTAAGAACATCAACAACTTTGTAACATATAAACTAACCAGTACAACTTCAAGTCTGGGTGCACCTGCCAAACTGACTATGCTGAACTCAACCCTCCACTGAAATTTCATAGAAATATACACAATGGATTTTCATTTTATGGACAAAGGAAAGCAAACTGGCTTAAGGGGCTCAGAGGAAGATGATGATCACTCCAGTAAGTTAATGCCTCAAGCTTAAAATTTCTGTCATTGAATGAAACTTGCTTTCAATCCACTAACCTGCATTTTCTGAGTTTTGGCACTATAACAACATATATATTACACTTCATTTCTGCCCAAATTTTATTTATGTCTGGGAGGCAGGGGGAGCCACCAGCTGCGGCTGAGGTTACTTCAAAGTACCAGAACCTGAAGATCTAGCATTAATCAGCTAAATATACATTTTGTTAATTGAATACATAAACACATGTTGTATTCAAACTTATTTAACTACGTACTGCTTACCACGAAATCATGAAATTGTATTTTGGGTTTCAAATGTACAGCAAATAAATACTCTTTAAACAAAGCAAGCAAGCAAGTCAACCTAGAAACACTGTTTAAATAGTTTAATTTATTAAATATGCTGGGAAATACGAAAGCAGACATTTATGACTGTAGAAAGTTTCAAAATTGGCAACTAAAATTAAGCCTATAGACTTAACATTCCTCTGCACTAGGCAGCAGATGAAGACGACTTTAAAAATCATTACTGCACTGGGCAGTCACATCTGGTTTTGTTATTTAGCTGTAAGTCATTAAAGACCTCTCTTTATGCAAAGAATGGGTAAAGTTACTCTTCAATTATGATGGCATCCAAATAGAACAGCATCTGCTTAATAAACACCACCAAGCCACTCCTGTTTATTAAACAGTAACTGCGAAGAGATAGGAAACAGCAAATAAAGTAGCAGAATCAAAATTATATATATTACCAGTCACGCTGTAATTACGTATCTGACAAATGTTTCAATGTTAAACTTGTAATACAGAACTGATCTCTTCAACATTCCAAACACATTTTGCAACCAAGCTATTGAGCAAATTAAATTTTCTTTGTCATCATTCTCTTTAATGCACTGTCTCCACCGATGGCTATTCATTCTGTAAAAAGTTGACTAGCCAAAAGAACAAGATTAATGGAAACTTCCCTTGATCTATTTTACAATAAAAGGTGGGGCTGTAAATTACACACTCAACTGCTAAGCAATAAAAGGAAAATAATAATCTTCATATTCAGCAGTTATATCAGCATTAACCATATAACAAAACACACAAAAAGGTTTAATTAAATACCAATGAGAACTCTTCAGACATACAAGATCAAAAGTCTAACATTTCTAATGGTACTACATGTTGTTCGTTCAAGCTCGATTCTTACTTTATAATACAGGCAACCATTTCGCTCTATGCAATTTCATATTTAATTAATTTTTAAGTTGAAACTCCTTGTGGAGATCTTTAGCTAAAGCAAATCCAAGCTTGTATTTATTGAACGTCATCATTCAGAATAACATAAAAAAACCCCCACCAAACCACCAAACCTGCAGGTTACTTCTAACATGAAATGAAAATGCCTCCCCACACATTCAAGTTTGGTTGCTGAGCCACAAGGTCAGCTATTTGAGCAACCTATTTTAATTTCTCCTTTGTAGTGGAGGTGACAATCTACATTTATAAATGCTAAAATAAAGCTTATGTATTTAATCATTATAAATGACACTATCATTATAAATACAGGGCTACAACCAACTACTGTGTTCAGTTTTTGACTTCTGACAGGCTCTTTTTTTAAATACACTTTGTTCTGAGTAGGAACATAAGTACACTAACCATTTTGACATTACCGTTTTCTTTATTACAAATAAGCCTACAATCAAGACCTTCCATTCCTCAATACAGCAACATCACTATTATTTCTAGAAATACTGTGGGGTTTGGAAGCAAATTACCCAGTGAGATAGGTCTGTAAGACAAGTACCTATCTCGTAAGAGACACAAG
The DNA here is from genome assembly GCF_034619465.1 of Leptosomus discolor. NCBI lineage: Eukaryota > Metazoa > Chordata > Aves > Leptosomiformes > Leptosomidae > Leptosomus > Leptosomus discolor. Next base: position 32,649,546 of record NC_141399.1, on the reverse strand, counting down.
ACAACCCATGTTCCCAGTACTGTGTCCAGTCACTTATACTAATGTTCTGGCTCCAGAACCAAATAGGAGCAACTGCATGAGTTACTGCAGAAAAAAAAATAATTCAATGAAGAAAGCCCCAACTGACTTCACACAAAAATTCAATCTATTTAAAGCCAGTATAATTCCTTTTCATCTCCTCTCCAATACTATGGCTTGCGAGTGATGGCATCTAGCCCCCCCTCTCCATTAAATAGTATCTGTAATTGCCAGCTCAGGAAATCAGTATAATCCTGAGCCAGTGAATGCCTCTTAGAAACCATATCATGTTCTAAAAATATCATGGACTTACTGACAGACTGTAAAATACGAATCCTATTTCCATTTAATCAGTTCTAAGGGACCCAAAAGCCAGAACACGAGGGGCTGGAAATTGGTAACATGAATACTTTTCACAAATGTCATTAACTTAAAATCATTGTCAAGTCAGTAGCTACTACCAGCTGTCATAACATCTATCAAAGGACTAGTGGTTGCTTGTCACTGCTGATGACTCACGCATTCTTCTCCACTTCCCCTCAGACTATAAAATGCTACAAAGATGGCTTTTCCACCTATGAAACATCAAAGAACTATGGAAAAGTAAGAAATTGGTCATTTTTGGTCTTTCTTCAGGTTTTACATGAGAAACATTTCAAGCAAAATTAAACAGCCCAAAAGCTTTTCTGCAATTTTTTTCTTCCTTGCAAATGCCACAATTGCACACATCTGCAGAGACTGTCTGTATGTGTGCTAAGTTATTCTTTCAGGAATCTTTGTACCTCTGATGCAAAGAAAGCTTACCAAGCTTTGTTTCACCACCGAATGCACTTTTTAATAGTCTGCCACAAGATACAAATTACATGGCAATTCACCTTGTTTTTACCATCTTTGTTCTCAGGTGGCACGTTTCGTTGTCTTATGAATGGACTACCTGGTATCTTATATCACAGTAAGCTTTAACTATGACTTGGCTTCTGTAAGACTCATCCAGATTTGCTGATGAGGTGAAAAGTTTAGCTACCACAAGAACAGCGAAGAGATGTAGCAACTGTGTCCTTTTAACCTTATATCCCTTTCTCTCTTCCTCCTCCCTCTACCAAACAAAAATTAACCATTTCAAGTCTTTAATTCGGACACCTGTGGTATTTCATCTCATGAGAGGGTTCTCCCTGATCAGTCTCACACACTGCTAACACCAAGTCTCCATAAACAGTGACTGTATGTTGCAGAGAATCATTTATCAGCTAAACAAGCTGTCACACAATTGCTGTCTTCTTAAGACTAATTATAAAACCGCACTTTTTAAACAGTTTATGAAAAAAAATTCATCAAAAACCCAACTTGGTAAACAAACTTCCACAGATGAAGAATACACATCTCAAAAACTGCACATGCACTTTATTATTCTTGATACAGCTTTCAGCACCTTGTATAGCACAGGCCATCAAATTTCCTACTACAAATGTAAGGTCTAGGCACTTCAAATCAGCACAATTTTTGTCCATGTTTTATTTCTTTCACAAGCAAGATAGCGACTCCCTTTCCCCCTATACTAGTAATTTCAAATCTTTTTGAGGTCTAAATTGTCTTTATTAAAGAGAAGTCACTGCCCTGACAAGAGCCTCACGGACGGACAGGAAGAAGAGCGGGTCACAGGACACTGCCAGTCAGGTTTGACACTAAGGTTGCAGAAGGGACTCTTGCAGTCCTAAAAACCTCAACTGGTGACATCTCTAAATAGCATCCATGATAAAGATAAGGAAGAATAAAAGTCACCATTTCTATGCTGTCCAACATTTCATATCTAAGTTTTATTCTCCTTCTACTGAAACACTAACATATTTGATGGAACAGAAGGTAAAAGCAGAAGAAAACTCAATTTGTCAACAGGAAAGCATTTCATAGTAACAATGTTCTGATACTCTCAAACTGTAATAATTCATTTGGCATTGCTGTGCTCAATATTTTCATTTTGAATTATTCAATATTGACTTATTTTATGACAGGCTGCATTGTTTCAGGAATGTTTAAAAGTATCATTTTTTCTGTTTTTGTCATTATGCCCCACAGAAAACCACAAAAATCTATTTCATTAGGTTGCAGATGCAGAGACAACGTGCTTTCAGGACTCTGTACTTAACTCTTGTAACAATACCTCAACATCACACAGCAGGTAAATTTCAAAATTACAAAAACCAACAAAGATCTACAGTTTTACAGTATCTCATCCACTGTCATACACTTCATCTCAAGAAAACTGTCTAAGGAACAACTGTATTTTGATGTACCCAGTCTTCACTAGGGAATCAGACATAACTTCAGTCAGGGACAAACACATGTACAGTAACTCTGTATGTCAATTCTGATCACCAATTTTACACGTTTTTATAATGCCAACAGAAAGAACACACTTCCAACATTAAAGTTAACATATTTTCCAAAAAAAACCTGTGCAGAGTATTTTTAACTTTTATCATAGAAACAGATACAAATATTGACAATTCAAGAGCTTCTAATGCTAATTTAACATTTCTTCGTTTTCAAAATGAAGGAGACTAATAATCAGCATCATAACTTCACCTTACTGGACAGCTTTATTTCCCTTTGTAGTGGAAAGCAGGAGATAAACAGATCTTCAGCACTGAAGCAAACCAGTCTCTCAAGAATTCAGAGATATGTGTAAATTTCCTTGCAAAGTGGTACTTAACCAGAAAAAAAGGACTCAGAAGTGCAATTCATAGCATCCTTAGCTTCTTAAGCACACAGCATTAGCTCCATATTCTCAGCCTTTGGAGGAAAATATCTGTATACTAGTTAAAATTTCAACTTGGGGGTTGGGGTAGGAAAAAAAATGAGCCTTCTAGAACTGAATTCAAAACATGACCTGAGTTTTATACCATTTTTATGTTGTCAGTGCTGAAAGAAATTAGGTTTTCAGTATCTACAGCTTCATTTAGGTACAAATTATATAAAATACATCCTATAGTATTTCTTTAAATGCCTATTAAAGCTTTATGAACACAATTGAAAGCATAAAAACCAAACATGAAAAAAAGAATACTGTCAAATCTGTCCAGTACTGTGACAACTGGTATTGTAGCAATATAAGACATAAGGAGGGGATTTAATCCTACAGATGCATTAACATTTTCTGGGATAGAAATATTATTGTAGGAAACAGGGATATCACCTTTACCTACATACAAGGAACAAAGACATCTTGGGTTATTTTCTGTAAACTTCTAGACACCAAAACTGTGGTATCTTTATCATAGTAACAATTATATTAACATTGTAACAAAAACCTCTGGGAAAATTTTCACAAGTACTTCAGAGAGACTGGACTTATTTGTCTTCCAAACAACCACTGAAGTAGATCTGAGTTCATAAAAATTCTGATAAAACCAGTATGTCCTCAGGTATTCAAGGCTGTAAGTATTTGAAATCACTACTTCATTCTGAAACCACAGGGTAGCTGACACTTTCTAGTCTCGTTGAAAGTTCTGAATGAAAAAAGAAAAATCTTACCAAAGAGATTACTGTACTGTAAGTAGCCCTTGATACTTTAAGTAGCCCTCAAACATTTTTCCATGAAACCACCAGATAATGAACAAGATCAATCTGGAGAGGGTTTTTATGTTTGTTTTTTCTGCTGTAGAACTGTTTTGACTGCAGCTGAAAATTTGTCTTTGTGGGACATATGTATAATATATTCTGTGGAAGAACTGTCATTATACAGAACATTTTTTGCCTCTGATATTTCTTCATGCCTCACATTAGTTAGAAATATGCTATTTACTTAAAATAAATCAAAATATTTAATAATTTAATATTGAATAATTTTCTTACTCTGAATGTCAAGCATAAATCATGAAGTAGACTAAAGAAGTTATTCTGCTTTTTGTTTATTTTGTTAGTCTTCCCTAGCAGTATCATCTAGGCATCCATTATGCATCATACTATGGGAGTTTAAAGCCTTAAAAACCAGCCACCCTCCTTGAATTTTGCAAATTCTTTTTTGTTTGTTTTAAGGAAACATTAATTTGGGGCAATTATTTCTCACTGAGCACTGTGCTAGCTTATTTAACTCTTAATCCCTGGCATGTTGTCCAAGAGCTACTGTTGTAAGTTTACTACATTAGCCAGACATTATTAATTACTTATTGCTGTAAGTAACTAAGGCCGGAAACACTGCAGGGCTTATAATGCCAGCTGATGGCTCTAAAGGCTTCCTCTGCACAACCTGGTTTTCAAATGGAGTCAATAATGACTGGACTTCTGTATTTCTCTAAAATATAGCAAGTTTTCCATTTTTGACAGTTTTCAGAATTTTTTTTATACTACTCTGCCATCAAGGGGATTCTCTACATATATAATTGGCATAGTAGCTTTATTTTTCACATCACAGTATTGCAAGATTGGTAACATCCCCTCTAGATCAAACACAGTACATTGAGGACTGACTACAGAGTTACACAAAAACACTGACAGAAAGCTCTGTCATACTCAGCAAAGATATCAGCGAAACGCAACTTCACCGGCAGCATAAGGAATGGAAAAGTCTCAGTGGCTTGATTAAAGCTATTTTTGTAACAAACATAAAACAGCGCTACATTCTTTGAATTCTGCAATGGATGAGAATGATGCCTTACAGAAAGAACATTTTCTATCAGAAATTGCCCAAATTATTCTTATTCTAGTATTATAGGAGCAGAATGAGCCAGGGAGTCTACCTGTCTGCTAGTGAGAACTCTGAAGTGATTTATAAAGCTTTTTGTGCTTGAAATTTTATTGTAAACTTTCTTCAAAAAACAACTCACTCATCCATTAATACTGAAGAACACATGCAGGGTCTGATGTTCGCAATGTTAAGCAAACAGAAAGGATTTCAAAGTTAAATAAACATTCTCAGAACTTTCTTTTCCATTAAAGGCTGAAGCTTGTTAGAGGGAAGACAAAGCACTGAGAAGTAACAGGGTACTGAGAATGGAAGACTGACATCAAAGTTGTGCAATACCTTGTAACAGTTGATTCTCTTTCCTCATTGCAAAATAGGATTTCTTACAACTTCAAGTAGAATACACCTTTTCTAAATGCTATTTTTATCTGCCAAATATACCTCAAGTATCTGCTTTCATATATTTTTTACTTAGGGTCTTCAAAAAGATACAGTTCAAAGAACTAAAAGATCAAAAAATCCCAGTTACATATATAGAAGTTATAACAGATATAGATCTCTCTATATATATTCATTGATCCTTTTTTGTTTGTTTGCAGAATTTATTACACACAAGTTTGTGTTATAAGCCAGAATCAGAATCATGGAATGGAACACTATGAAGCTATTGTTTTTAAAACACGTTATCTTTGAACTTAACACAACTGGAAAGACAAAAAGTACGAGGATAAACATAAAAATTCAAGAATAGATGTACTTATGTCCAGCAGCACTGATGACAGTCACATTCTTGTAGAGGGAATTATACATAAATTCAGCAGAATATTATTTGTGATGCAGAGGAAGCCTACCAAGAGTAGTAGGTCTTTTGCCAAGCCACACTTTTTAAATGTGGTTAATGCAGCTCTCCTGTGTCTTGCCATCTGTGACTTGAGGATGCAGGAGTTAATTCTGCCATAGTTCTCTGAATGTACAAAATATTAGTTATGTTAACCAAGCTGGACAAAACTGGCCAAAATTCAATTAATCTCAGTGAAGTGTCGCAAGAACATAATACCTCAAAACTAACTTGTAGGACCTAAGTCCACATCAGACACAAAATGATCTAAAACTACAGACAATTTTCCAAATGGTGCTTTGACTTGACAGTAGGTTTAATATTCTACAAACACACTGTTTCAAAAATTTTGCTTTCCTATGGTATCCAGACAGAAAATACACTGTACTTGCTCACAGCAGAATGAAACTGAGTGTTACTGACAGTTTTGATTTGGAAAACTAGCAGCAAAGTTTACACAGTTTCTGATACAAGTTATGTAGAGAAAAGGTATTTCTTTCAGTGGTTTAGTCTATATATAAACCATTCCTTCCAGTGATTGCTGTCATTCCATAATAAACTTCTCCTTATGAAAGCGACAGTGACAGATTATCTTCCTTTAAAATTTACATCCACATTGAAAAGAAACTATTCTCTGAAAAAATAAAACTTGTCTAGAACACAAAATATATCAAAAATAATTATGATAAATGACTTCTTAGGCCCCAAAGGAAAACATACTCTATTTGCAAATGCAGTACTGTCAGATTTACTTCTAAACTCTACTTAGACCACACCCTCCCCTTGAAGCTCTAACATTGTAACGAGAGATGCAATAAACATCTTTTCTCATTAAAAATCATAACCATTTTTATTAGAAAAGTGAGCTAATAACTAGAGTCACACCTGATTGTCAGTCAAACAACAGCAACAACAGTTTCATCCAGGGGAGCACCTCAGGAAAAGCCTTTCTTCAAAAGGTACGTTAGATAAGAAAAGTCTGTGAAATAGAGACACTTAATAGAGACACTTGTTCAAGAGAAAAATCCTGGTTTTCTATGCCATTCTAGGCAGGTATATATCTATCTTTTTTCTTTAGAATATGACTATTCTGATAGTACTAAAGCTCTCATTCATTCAAGTAAAATTTGGTCGTAATTAACATTTTAGTTCTGTTAAGGAACAAAACCTGGAAATATGATCATCCAGTAGGACTTTGTTTAAAAGACAGGCTAAAAATCAATCTTTTAATTAATCTGAGTAAAATTACACCTCTCAGATACTCACCCACTCTTGATTTTAAGATGGCTGTTAATGAGAAATTCCTCACCAACTTGAATAAAGCTATCCAGCACTTGTGACCTTTACTGTTGAAAGCGTATTCCTCTATATCTCACAATCTGTCTAGATTCAGCTTCCATGAAAAAACACTGTATCTTTCTTGATTGAAGCAGAGAGGACTAGTGTATCTTTGAAGAGCATGGGGACACACCATAGCTTTTACATCAGCATTCCAAACCTGCTCCTTTTGTTTCCCATACATAAGCCACACTATCCCTACAATAAAGAACAGTAGGAGCATATTGCTCTTGCCTGCACTTTGCATCCTACCAGAAATTTACTACAAAACAAACCAAAAATCCCACAGCACCAGCAGCCACAAATACCCGCTTTGGGGAAAAACAGGGCAGGAGTCTGATCAGAGCCACCTCAAACCGTTTTGGGGTTACAGGTCAGTTACATTAATGTTTCTGGCATTTCAATATAAGAGCTTTCCAGCAGAACAGACAAAATCTTCCAGCATTACTGCCTTTCTTACCATAACATGGACATCTTTCTGGTAACATCAAGATTTCTAGAAAAGCATGTATTCAGAAGCTTCTGTGGCTCCAAAGTTTCAATAACCATGATGATATAGCCAGCAAGTTTCAGAAACAGTTGATCACCATCAATTTTTCCATATCCTTCACAACTGTCTAATAAAGACAGCTCTGTGTATAGTTACACCACAGCTCGAGATACTCGTTTTCAGTTTATTCCTCCTTCTGGAATTTGAACACAGCCAACCCTGCCATGAGTTCCTTAAAATGTAGTCTTCTTTCCAAGTGTCACAATTAAGGTAAAATCAGTTTGAGCACAGCAAAACCAGAAACTTAAGATCAACACATGGAAGGGTAAAACTACTTTAGTTTAGAGACGTTAGTAAAAAGTGAGCAGAGAAATACATTTTTAAATTTTACTGACAGTACAAAAGCCCTAATTTCTTTTCTGTAAAAGCAACTTCTATGGTATTTCAAGAACTCAATAAAATGATACTATCTCCTTTCTCCCTCCCTCTCATGAATAGGAAAACTCAAACGCACACAACTGTTTCTCAGCAATAGTGAATGTTTTACATTCATTTGTAACATCAGCATTTTCAACAATTTTTAAAGTTCATAAATTTGAAGCAATGATACCAACAGATTTAAGTGCGAGTTTAGTCATTCCTACTAACAGCAGTCAGTTCAACTAGACCAGTGCATCATCTCACAGGATGTACACACACACACAATAATGAAGGATAAAGGGTAATGATTTTTGAAACTATATAGCTATTCATTAATTACCAGATGAACTGTATCATTTTCTACCAGCTCAGACGTAAAATTAAAGTTAACTATACTCTAAATAATTGAAATACTTCACCACTGACATCATAGTATACAAAATCCTCATTAAATGTATAATAAAAGTAATTAAAGATGTCCATATTATGTTTCCCATTACAAGAAAAAGTGTAATTACTAAAACAGCTTTTTCACCACATGGTGAAACAAGACTATCCAAATAACTTCAAAAAATATACCAATTCCATTCTCAGAATTAATTAAAATGTACAGCTCATCTACACTGATTCCCAAGCATCAGATAATACACTGTTTGTGCCCTCAAGACAGTCAAATACTTATTTTCAAGGGTCATGTCTGTTTCTTTAGGACACCAAAGAACAATTGACTGTGTGTAGAAATCCAGTTATGTCACCACACAGATTACTCAAAAAAAGCCATACTCCCACTCCAAACTTTCCTTATCCCTAAAACGGAAGCAGAAAAGATTCTGACTGGATATAAGAAAAAAAGTTCCTCAGACCACTCTGAGGATAGTTAAGCATTAGAACTGGTTGCGGAGCGAGGTTGGTGTGATCTCCACCTTTGGAGTGTTTCCTACACCCAGCTGGACTAAGCCCAAAGCCACCACCCAGTTCGAATGCAGCAGTAACACAGTGACACTTTGTTGAGGCAGGGACTGGACTAGACACCAAGGCTCCTTCCAACCAGAAATCTGTGATCCTGTGAAATAACACGATTCTGTGAAATATGTAATTTTCAAATCATCCTTTTGTAGAAGTAGCATAAAATAATCCAAGGAGAACATAGCAACTTCTGTTTCAGCATCTGACCGTTGCTATGTGATATAATAGCTCTCTCACACATACACCCCTTTATTCCATGGCGCTCCTCTTGATTTTATGTATTTACCTAGGGAAAAGAACACAGCGGGAAATAACACAGGAGCATCAGTTCCAAGATGCCTGCCTCATCTTTCTCAATGTGTACTTCTGCAAAGGAAGTTAAACGATATTTTGCCGTTTATTTACACGTAAAAACAATCAGACATGTTTTCCTGCAACATGACGTGCACCTAGTAACTTCAACTTTCTCTGTAAACTACACCTTTATAAAATTATGACAACAAAGATGAATAATTACCAAAAAAAAGGCATCAGGATTAGCAATTTATTAAGGGGAGGGGAAAAAAAAAAAAATAAAAAGGATTATGAGGCAGAAGCTCCCCCACCCCCATACACTAATTTATCCGTGGAGTAACAGAAAAAAGATACACCAACACAAAACTGACAATTGTTTCTGAGATTTTTTTTTTTTTTCCTTCAGTGATAAGACCACAACACTGGAGATCTTCCTTACTATTTTTAGGCCTAGCTTTCACAGAATTCCATACAGAGGCTGTTCTGAACACCTGCTGCTTCTAGTGCGTGAGGGAGAGGTCACTTAAAGACAGGCTGCTGGATTGACCTCAAATTTGGCTTAACGAGAGTCATGTTGGGATTTAATTACCTTTGGTTCAAGAGGCAGTTTTCCTACAATGTGGGTGGAATTTTGTACTGTTAGGGAAAACAGCAAAAGTGAGAAGAGCGACACAGAACGAACTCTGCTGTGGTCGATAACTACCTATCAAACCACTCCGAGGTACAGGCACAGTTTGACCCAGGGAGAAACACCCAGGCACGCGCCAAGGCCCAGAGATGACGTGTTCAGCGGGTCACCTCCTGGTGGCGGCACTGACGTCCCCCCCGCACCGCGCAGCGTTCCCGGGGAAGGCCCGCCGAGGCTCCGAGCGCCGCCGCTGCCCAGCAGATGGCGCTGCAGCCCCAGGAGCCGGGCGGCCCCGCCCAGCGCCGCTCGCGCCGCCGTTCCCGCCGTGGCGGCGGGTCAGGGCTCCGGGGGGCCGGTCCCACGGCGGCGGGGAACGGTTGCGCGGGAGAGCTGCTCCTCGCACCTGTTCTGCTTGGGCCTGCTGCCTCTGGGGGACAGCGGGCACGGCCAGCAGCAACGCACGAACGCGGCGGGTTCTCGCCTGCCGCAGGTGAAGGCGCATCCTTCAGGGCCTTCCTGCGCCGCAGCCCTCCCGCACACCCACAAACCCAGCCGCGCGCAGCCGTTTCTGCCACAGCCTGCGGAAAAGGCCGCCTTCTTAAACCCCTTTTAAATTTACATTATTTTTTTAAAAGATAAATTCAGCTTTTTTTCCTTTCAGGAAAACTAACGCCAACACTGCTGCATCCGCTGAACACCACTAGCTGTATCGATGCTTACACCTTCCCCCGACTCACCTTACCCGGCCACATCATCACCAGACAAGAAGGAGCCCCGCTACATCCCTCTACTGTAAACATTTAAAAGGACAGCACGGGAGAACGTTTTAAAAAATGCTTTGCAGGTTTAGAACAGACACACACACACCCTCCTTACCGATAAGGAAGATTTTAATAAAGGCACTGACACATCAACCTGTCAACTAGTGTGGTTTTTTCCATCTTTTTTTTCCAACAGGATAATTTACAGGTGGAATGTCAAGCTTAAGCCATCAATTTCCTCCTTCCGAAACTAAATCCCCAGCTGTTATTTAGGCTTTGCCCACCACTACAAACCTCATTTTAAAACAGATGACTCGATTAACTACACCTTCCCAGACATTTACCAGACACAAATATCAAGCAGTCTTTATGCAAATCTACTGCACACAGCCATGTTCCTACCTCAAAACATACCTCTCGGGTAAGAACAAGTATTTTTGCTGTACCAAGATAAGGGATTTTTCTACCAACCTAGCTTCATTTTAGTATCAGCCTGCAAAATGTACGTATTGTACAGTTTATTGAGAAATTAAATTAGTGCTAGCTTTGTGGTAATTGCAAACATCACTGTAGTAGCAGAGGCATTATACATACGACTATAAAAAAAGATTTTAAGCGATAATTTTCAACTGGGTAATTTCAAGCTAGTTTGTCTCATCTCAAAAACATCAAAGTGACATGTTTTCACAGTCAAGTCTTAATTATTGTATTTTGCAGACCTGTTGATAAAGCCTACAGGAATTCTAATTAGCTGTGCTTCTGCATTACTGCTTCTGCTGTATATGCCACTGTTCTCAGCATGTGCTCTCCTCTTGCAGCTTGCTCAGTCAAGGATGAATACAACCACTGGAATCTTGGCTTCAATCCGAGTTACAAAACCAGTAGAATTTATTTATTGTTTTAATCATTTATTTATTCATCCTTTCTCATTTCCTATCTCCAGCTGCCTATATTCAGAGAGCAAAAGAAAAATCTTAGTTCCTTAAAATCAGAAAACTGCTCTTTGGTAAATGTAATTTTAAATAAAAAATAGTGAAACTGAATAATAGTAATAAAGTGACAGTAATAAAGCAACAATAAAATAAAAAGGAATAAAAGGCAAAAAGCATTTAAAGTAATGATTTTAGATACTCAGACTTAACATGAATGGGGAGAATTCTAATGAGATGTTAAAGCACTACTTTCATCTGTATTTTGCAGTGAATTATCTCCCAAGGAAGGAGGTTTTATTATACTGAAATTTGTATTTTTAATATCTCTATTTTTATACTAAGAAGTAATCAATAGTTTAAGTTTGCTGGATGTCATGCATGAAATTAACTTTCTTACTGGTTTTGGGATCTGCTGCAGTAAGAGTTAGTGATGGATGCTGGTTGTGCAGAGTCAAAAAAATGCAACACCCCTATTTAATTCCCCTTCCCCTGTTTGCTTCCAGAAGCTACATTAATTCACTTCCCCAATGTTATTAGTGCAAAACCAAGATACTAACTATTTATTTATACAATAGCAACAATTAAAAAATAAACACCACACCTGGAAGAATGGTAATAAAACACACCTATCCATGGCATTTTTTCTAACTTGCTAAATAGGAGAGGCAATAGTAGTACTTTCAACATGAAATCTACTTTGATACTGGTTTTGAAAGTAAGTTTAAATTTATAAGATTGTATTTATAATAAATTTAAATAAATATTAGAGTTTGGATACGGAAAATAGTTCTCAACATAGCATTGATCAGAACAATCCTGTACGTTGGAGCGTCATATTCCCAAGCAGATAAGCTGCAGTACACTGAATAAAGGAAATACATGGGAGCTAAATATTTCAAGTTGAATTGAAATATTGTTCTACTGTCCTTCACCACCTTAGTATGGCCCAGAGCACAACTGGGGAATACAACATACCATACAAACTGGAAAAGGCTTAGAGCTTACAGAATCACCAGATGATAAATCCTTGCTGAGTTTAAACCTCCTGAGCTCAGCAGACCTAATGTGCTATCAACATTATTACTGATAGGTGGAATCTTACGAAGCCCTGTAAGTCTTGTTTTGATGGAGATGAAATCATATAATGTAGATCACTGTATTTACACATACCAGAGGATGTGATTAACAGGACTATCTTCCAACTCATGCTAATAGAACAGCACACCAGAAAACCAGCCAGAAGTCTTCCTACTTAGCCAACAGTTTCAAGTTTATGGCACCAAATGAATCTTAAAAGACATAAAAGATAAACTGTGTTAAGGTCATTGTTAGGTTCTTCTGGTGGTTTGGTTTTTTGAGGGGGTGGGGCTTTTATCTTTGGTTGGGTTTTTTTTGGAAGTAGAGTTTTATCTGTAATACCACTCCCTGAGATATTCCACTATGAAAACAAAATGTAAAGACTTCATCTGTTAATCAGGAATTAAAATTACACAATTCTTCATCCAGACCTGGTTCGATTTCTGCTAGGTTTTTCAGTTAACTTTTTCCTTTCTAAAAAGATTAATAGGAGGAAAAAAAAAAAAAAAAAAAAAGAATCTTTCAACAAGTTTGATTTGGAAATTTTCCTTCAAGAAAGAGCAGCAGTTGATACTGTGATCAAAGGTCTCCAAATAAGAGTTGTACAAAGCCTGACATAATTCCTCTTGAAGCTACACAGATTTATGCTTCACCCTAGATGGCATATATACCAGTAACTTAGCTCGAAGGAAGCTTTGGACATCCAAAACATGGATATCTTGGAATTTCTGAAATAAATTCACCAGGAGGTTGGAGGACAACAAAGTATAGCATGAGATACAATACATACTCTTTGACATAAACCAAGACTAATTAAACTATATTAATAAAGATGAACATTCCAAGCATTTCATCGCACAAATATGCGTAACAGAAGTACCTTAGAGGCAGATGACTGATCTTCTGATCATGTTTTGTCTTGGAATTAGGCCCTTTGCTCTCCAGACATGCCTTAATGTAACAGTAATTTACTTAGCAAAGCTTTCTAAAGCCTAATGATTTAACAGACTGGAAACACATCAACCTGACAAAAACCAGCAACTCATTTTGAGAAACTTGCTGACGTTTTGAGATAGTATTTGCACTACGCACTCACAATTTAAGGTATTTCTAGCTCCTGTGATATCGGGTACCTGAGATCTACCCTACTCTATCCTGTAACAGCTGCTGGGTTTTAAATTCTCATATTTTCCATAACACTACAGGAAGAAAAGCCATTAAAGGCTGATAATTGAATAGGGGAATCATGTTAGGCAAGGAGCAAGGAAAGACTCTGTATCAAGCAGAATACTGTTTAACCTTACCTTAGGATCACAACCGCTAGAGATGTTGAATGAGTACATCCATTGCTGTCATGAGGAACAACAGCAGGACTACTCCAAATTATTAATATGCTCAAATTGCTAATTACAAAAAAGCATGAGAAAAATTACAGCCTTCAAGTACATAAAAAGTGGCTTTCCACTAAATTCAGAAAAAAAAATGTCACTATACTAAATTGTTCACCTCTCCTGCTATGTTACTTGTACACATGGTAGCAATGATTTATAGTCCAGCTGTGTGACAGACAGCTATGTCTTTATGCGAACTCTCTAGGATACCTTTTTCATAAAAGTGAAGAGTGATTTAGCTGCATGAGCTCCATTAACATTAATGGGTGTCACATGGCTAAATCCCTGTGCCCCCTCTAAAATTTTACATCTGTCTGTGTAATTAGAAATAATTTTCTCTGAACTGACTTCCTTTCAAAGTGAGCGTTTGAGGAGACAAGCAGGAAAATATTGCAGTGCCAACCCACCATGTCATCAGTGACACAGTTCTAAAAGAACACCCAAGAAATGATTTCCCATGATTCTAACCATTTCACTCTTGCTTTCATAAGTTCTTAGTTTCTTCCTCCAAGGTATTTTTATTGCTGAAAATAGATTTCATGTTCTTTTACTTTCACAAAAGGCATAAAATAATGATATTAAGCTCCCCTCTCTTAACAATTCAGTCATTGTACCAGGTATTTAAGTTCTGTGCTTCTATTTTTTTGGCCCTGCTACATCACTTAAACCATATCCCACGCAATGAGCTAACAGCTCATAAGCACAATCCTTTCCTATGCTTATGTAACTGGTTGTTTTAATTTTTCCAAGCAACTGCTCCAGTCAGCTTTTCTGTACCAGGCCAGAAAGATTATTCCACGGCTGCTTCTCCACGTCATGTTCAACAATTCAGTTCCCTGCTATTTCTACCATGATACACAACCCAATGAAACCACGATCTTGCGCATACACTGACATATGTGTGTAAAATGGAGAATGACAAAAAAATACAACTTATCCACATAGAGAAAGTCTGTATAGGTAAAAACCCCACCTTTTCAGAGAAGAGTCAAATAATCTGCCAGAAAGAGATGGAGGACTTGGGACAAGCAACTTATTTGCACACTCTCTAGAGAAGCAACTGTCTCCAGACAAAGGAGCATCAGTAGAGGTTAAGGTACTTACTGAGAGCTTTTGCAATTAGATATGGAGAAGAGAGTAAGTGTGAATAATGAGTAGGGAAGACAAGGTAAAAATTAAATCTCAGACAGGGCTGGCAGGGCAGGATTACGAGTGCCTTTTGGTAAGTGCCACGTCCCACCCCTCAGAAGATTTGAGCCATTGTAATCATGACTTGAATAAAGGAGAGATGGGGCCAAAAGACAGTTAAGGCAAAAGGTAAACACCACAAGCAGAATAAAAAGCAAATGGGAAAACAGACAAAACAATATAGACAAAACAAGAGCAAACAGGTAAAGAAACAGGGGCACAATGAAAAAAAGCATTTTAAGATGTCCAAAATGCTTGTTTAGAGAAAATACTAAAAGTTGATCTCACTGTAATACATGCTTCACCTGCTGTTGTGAGCTATAACTGATAGAATTTTTGTATCAACTGCAAACTGAACTGGAAACTTCAAACGGAAGGTTTTCTTAACTGTCAAAGTGTCTCTTAAAAGCTTGCACATCACCAGAAACTTTGCCCCACTTTCAATGATGCCAATGCTATCCACCACTGTAAGCGGCCAATTGTTTGGTTCATGCACTCAGGTCTACTGTAACCGAGAGCCATTTCCATCTAATAACTGCTTCTTCATGCATACAAATTGAGCCATTTGTTTCAGTTAGCTTCTAGCTTCTTTATGAACATGAAGCAAATCCCACATTACTGTGATTGTTGCCATTTTCATGTGCAAGCTGAACTGCACTTACTTATAAATTTTTTCATCTTCTTTTGGTAATAGCCCATTTTAGTGCTACACTTTGAACAAAACCCCCTCTATCTTCCTAGTTTCTTCTCTCAAAATTTATTTCTCAAGTGCATTCCAATTCTACGAATATAAATGGGTGTGGAAAACAGCAAGCTATTAATTTTTTTTTTTTTTTGTGACACTGGATTCCTAGTGCCCCTTGTAAGGCTGCCGTTTTCTTTTTAAAAGCCACATTAATGAAACCACAGCCTCCCATGTGAGCTCCCTGAGCAACTGCATACATGAAGTTTTAAATAGCTTTATAGAGCTTTTGCTCTTCTGAAGTCATGACCAGTACCATGCAAATATACTCTAGAAACACTTAAAGGCCAGAATTCTGTGCCTGTGCAACGTAACAACAGCCAGTATAAAAGATTCCCACCATCACTATAAACTCAAAGTCACTATACTTCGACAATGAGACAGAATTTTGAAGGACAGAGTGAGTTCTAAAGATACACAGACTAAAAAACTATCAACTTAGTAGCATATTAAAAATGCTTTACCATTACAAGCCACAGCTGTGAAGTTACTCTGTGCTAAGAAACTCATCGGTCTAGTAAGCATCTTTGATAAAAGCTCAGCACAAGTGTAAACAAATTTATGCCACAGCCATGACTAAAGCATCTGAGAAAATCCTAGATTGACTGGAACACTAAACTATTCAGATTTCCTTTTTTGTTTTCTTTTTTATTCTTAAGCAATTACATACTTTTTTTTTTCTTTTTAAAAAAATGCAGTACCAAGTCTGAGAGAACATGAATTTTTTCAGTCAAAACCCACCTACTGCGCATGCTGGGTGTTCTTTCACTTGGCAAATACATGCCTTACATTAAAAATAAATGCAATGCCACTGCCTCCTGAATGGCTGAAACCTGACATTCATGGTTACTTACACAGCAGCTCAAAAGAACAGCTTTACACTGTATAGGTAAAATGCAGAAGCACATTATCCATCTTGCTACGTGTTGATATTTGATTACTACACCATAAATGACCAAAATGCCAATGCAATGCAGTTTTAATTAAAAACTACAAGGCATGTAGATACAGTAACTGATCTTCATGAAACCCTAAGTGTAAGATTCCCTATGTAACTTTTTTCCCAGGTAAATCAAGACAAGAATAATTAACGTTCTTCCATTATAAAAAGAAGCAGCTCAATTTAAACAGGTATAGCAAGAGTCAACTCGCATTTAAGACAGAACAAAGAGGTGACAAAACACAGGAAACATTCAGGAAAAAAAAAAAAAGGAAGGAGGAGACTTCAGAGGTGCTGACAGTGACTCATCTACTGTGGGCACACATATTCGATAGAATAGTTCAGTTGGAAAGGACCTACAATGCTCACCTAGTCCAATTGCCTGACCACTTCAGGGCTGACCTGTTCAGAACAGTATTCATACTACTACTACTAACAGGAGAAGGAAAGGACAGACTACAAAGATAGTATTTACATCCAGGCAGATATTTATCAATGTACTTGCCAATTTATCTAGAAAGAACTGGATATTAACAACATCCATGAAAACCAGTTGAAGTCAACTGCGTCATCTCACTTTTCCTAAAACTTTTTTTGCCCAGTGAAGCCACACAGAAGTAACTAACAAACTTATCAAAGGTTAAGTTTGATTCATCGCACACGCAGTATGACTGAAGGAGACACACCGTGACTTAATCATCACTTTGGTGCTTACCAGGCTGTCAACATTTTGATTTTTGATTTCCACAGGAGTGGAAGTATAGGTACTTTCCTTAAAGTACTTTTATTTAATAGACAGAAAACACTATCCAAGACACAAAACTAATTGCCTGTGAAAACAACATCGTATACACAGTAACACATCATCTTTTTAAGTATCGGTGCTTTTATTTGTGAATGGATCTGGGACTTCCTTTTCCTCCCCAGTCTAGTAGATCTTCATTTCTAGTTTTTATCTTTCCTTGCAGGCTTCCCCTCCTTTTCCTGTCAGCTTTATTGTTAAATTGATCTTATTCCTGAAACCCTTCATCCTCTTCTCTTGTATTTTTGTACCATTTTTACTCCTAAATCCATATTATTACTTCAGACTTTTTTTTAATCCTTTGCCATTTTTATCTTTCTTCTAGTTAATTCCTTTTACCTCTGTATCTGCCAATCTTCCAAAGTTCTGAACTAGAGGCTGGCTTCTCATGTCTTTATCTTTCAGGTTTCTCAGGAATTCATCAAGTAGGAAACTTGCAAATAGATAAGTTTTGCTGCTCTCAAAACAGTATCATTATACCCTCACTCAAAATGATCTTTATTAAAATGGCCTGAGAAGGTCATAATTCCAGATGAACAAGTTATTAGTTTGCATTTGTAGAGAGTTTGGCCCTGGCTGATAGTAAAATAAGACTAGCCAGAAATGGAAATAAAGTAAGCTTTGCAGCCAGGACTACCAATATACCTAATTTCCAAACATCAAAACTTTCATCACCCTCCATCCTTAGTGGGCATGCCAATCATAACAGATTTCATTACATGTATTTGTAAACCGTGCAAAATCATGGAGATATTTTCAGTAGATGTTCAATGAGCACATTTTTCTTGCTGATCAGGGGAAAAAAAAAAAAAAAGTTAAGCTAAATTTACTGATGAAAGACTACAAAAGTCATGGGTTACATCCACACTCGCTCACTTACGTAGTTTGCATCTTCACATTACATGACAGTACCACTGGGGAAACCAATACATAAACACCATTTGAGTTCAAAGTGAGTTCATGCAAGAGTCGTGAATATGTATTAAAGTTAACCATCTGAGAACAGTCAAGAAGCTCAGACTACTCAGAGCACAGCAGGCACTGCTCATTTACAACCAGACTCCTGTGAAGTAAGAGTTGAGTTCTATAATGAGAGAGGACTAATTGGACTGTTTACAATCAGGGTTAATCCACAGCTCAAACTGAATTCCAAAACTCATGATAACTTTAATAGCTTCAGAATTTACTTGTAGATGTCAAACTCTGTGCAAGTAGCTCTTGCAAAGTAAAAAAAAAAAAAAAAAAAAAAAATCAATTAAATAAAAGGTGTCCCTTACCACATTTGTGTCCTGGAGTTGCACAGTAAATTATAGTTTCTACAACTCTGTATCACCAACTGTAAAAATATTACCTACATTATCATACTCTCCATTCATCAGGGTTAAATAACTTGTTGTGACAAGCAAGGAAAATAGCACTCATTTTTCATTACCATTAGGTAAAATATGAGCAAATAGACTGTCTAAGCAGGTAAACCTCATGATTATTTTTCAACACTGTTTGCAATGATGTCAAGTTAAAAAATACTCCAATTTTGGCACTGCAAAAGTAGAGAAGATGTGCCAGTCTTAAGAAAATCTCCTTTACTGTGCACTGCTGCTGCCTGTAAAACTCAGCAGCAATTTGTTTTAAATCTGTTGCTTAAAGATGATGTGGTATGATTATAATAGGTATACAAGATTGTGTATTTTATACTGCCCCTCTGGGGGCAGCAATATCACTTGTTATTCTCTGTAGACTTAGAATGTGATGCCTCTATTAAAAAACTTTAAAAACAAACAAATAAAATAAAATAAAAACCAACAAAAGTAGTAGTTCTACCCGCAAGCATATTTTGACATTATATATTATACATTTGATTGTTGTAATTAAGCACTTTACCTTCTTCCCCTATCTTCCGTCTCAATTGCCCACAACAGCACCACCCACTTCACTAAGTTTCTCAGTATTGAACTCCCTGGGAATGAGAAAACTTGCTATTTTTAAAGTTGCTATTACCTTAATTAGTGGACATTAAATCAAACTTTAATGCAGTGTATGAGAATCTTTCCTTGATTTTACTTGAATATACTGGAATCTAAGGTGTACACAATGAGAGCTGGTTCAGTAATGCAAATATTTTAAATAAACATGAAGCTGATAGAAAATTTCAGAGTGACAATCCAAATGACAGTTGTAGGACAATGACAATGCAATACCACTGCCTTCTTGCAGTCTACCTGAATCCTGAAAGAAAATTAAACACCTAAGTTCCCTATTCTAGTCCATTCTGCAAAGTTAATGGTATGATTTCTCGGCTGAGACTGCAAATTCTGGAAAGGTTTCTAACATTCAAAATTTAAAATATTCATCTCAGAACTCTTAAGTTCTGTTTCTGCTCTCTTTTCCCACAGCTGTTGATGCACTCTCCAGTAGTCCAGTAGTCCCTGACCTACTAGCATACAGACTATTCTTACACTAGGGATTAAGGTGGCAATCCATCCCTCCCTGAACTTTCCAACACTCAGTAGAATCCTTCCAAGTTTTATTTCCCTGTTAGGCTAAGCACAGGTGATGCAGATGCTAGTACCAGGCCTGGCAGCATAACACATCAGACAGCAACACACCTGCACAGCAGATCACAGTGGGGACTTACCTGGGTATCCCCAAGCTCAGTTAGATAGGCATGGGGCCACAACCAAGAACCTGGCACACTAGTCCTACTCATGTTGGAAGCAAGGACCCAAGGGGGAAACCTGAAGAGGTGGTGGGAATAAAGATGGCCATCAAACCAAGCAGGCTTCTAGGAAAAAGGGGAAACAGTAGTAGAGAACAGTATGGGAACCAACGATGACTAACTAGCCGTTCTATTAAAACAGATTTTAATACCAGTAATACAATTCTGTTCCAGTCTGATGCAGCAGCAACAGAAAATGTCTGCTTTTGCTGTAACACTATAGAATGATGGACAAATTTTATTTAAATATGGCTATATAATGTAGGTGTTGACAAACTCAACTGTACCAATGGCTGGCATAGCCTCGGGACACAGTTATTCTCAGATCAAGATTTTTTCATAACAATCTCCTCAATGCTTTATTTTTCAAAGAATAAAAAGTAAATTTCCTCAGAAAATTTGATGTCTGGTATCATCAAATTTATCAGCCCAGATAAAAGCAGAAAAATCACGACATTTAGACATCAAAATAAGCAGAAACAGAGTATTTTAGGAAAATAAACTAATCGAACTGATGTCCTATTTATTTAAATGGGAACTCTTCCTTCCAGTCATCATTTGGGCGATTGCTGTATGTATGTGTGTGTCATAATATGAACTCCCTCCTCATTATAAACCTGGTCTTTCCTGGAGGCCTGCCTTCTACTGAGTCAGTCTACAACTCTTATTACTTTATTTCCATTAGAAGAGCTACAAAAGGCATGAAGTGAGAGTTTCAGGAAGGAAGAAGTCACTTGGTAAAAAAACCCCGTCAAGACAAATTCAAAACAAAAAGAAGGAAGCCCATCAGCAAGTTTACCTGAAGCAAGAGTGAGAAAGGTATGAAAGAATAACTCTGCAGTTTGATTTCTATACTAATTTTAACATGAAAGTGAGATACTTGTACTACCTAGCTCTTTCTCATTAGCTTGTGCAACACAGCAACTGCCCAACATTCACATACTCAGCTGCCAATCATATAAATATATATTTTGAAGAGAGACTGAGCTTGGAAATGGAAGGATACTCCTTTCTCTCTCTTTCTTGAGCAAAGTCAGAATATCACAGAAACTATTCAACTGCTTGAGCTTATTCTAATTGAAATTACTGAAGTTACCATAGCATTATCTTACAACTTCTATTTACCCACCACACTCAGAATTTGTCTTTCTATCACCAAGGAAAACCTTGAAGATTCTAAATTAAGAAATCCGAGTTAGTTAACAGAGATAATTCTGGAATTTTTAACAGCTATCATACCTTTCCAGAAAGTGGTGAAGCACTTTAAGCCAGTATTATTAGTAACAAATTAGAAAGTATGTAAGAAGGATTCATAAGCAGAGTTAAACATTAAAAAGATCCTTCTTTGCTTAGAGGAGTAGACCTTGGTGAAGGAAAGTGCTGACAGAAATGTCATAGAAACTGCACAAATGACAACTGCACTACTAGCTCACTAGTCAATATACAGAAAAAAATAAAAGCAACGAACACCAGCTTATACTACTCCCCACCAAAAAACTATCTAGACATAAATGGACTATACTTTTAGAGATATTTGCATAAAACACACTTCAATCCAACACCTAGAAACTTCTGCTTTTCCAGTCATGATTTCTAAAGGCATTTATCTTAAAGACTCCCCATGCAGGAACGGAGGATCAATAGTCAGTTTCACACGCTCAGACCACACAAGGCAAACAGAAAATTGCACAAAAGCAACAACTTCAGGCATCCTTGAGTGCCATAAAACAATCCTCTCCTGTCCCCTTAATTTCCATGATAACAAACAGTTCAGGATTCCTTTGGTTCCCAACTGCAAAACACAGGGAGAGGAAAAAAGGAAAAAAAAGGCTATTTAGCAGTGGTGATGGCAGCTCTATGCAGCTCTGATATGCACTGACAGCTACAAACCTGCCTCAGGATTGAAGTGATCTACTCAACAGCCTCAAATACAACAAGTTCTGTGATCACAAGTCTTACCACAAACCACACCTACAAGCAAAATATTCTGCCACCATTTAATTTGCATCCTAAGAATTCTGAAATCAATGGAACTAGAAGGGAGGTAAGCAAAAGGAAGTGATGTCATCTATATAATGTATCCTGTGAGATGTGAATGAACCACTCAAACTAATAATGGGGAATTTTTTCACCTTAAGCCACAAATTTTGAACCCAAAATACATCTGATTCTTGGGGGCTGGTTTGTTTGTTTTGCTTTGCTTTTGTTTTGTTTGTTTGGGTTTAAGTTGAAAAAGTCTTCATCTTTGGCTTCTAACTGTGGATTATTTTGCCCAGTCAAATAGTTTTTCTAGTAACAGCCCTTGTTACAATGACTGCTATTTGTTGGCTCAGAAAAGACAAAAGACTAAAACCACTGGACATCAAATAATTCTGTGGGGAGAAGTTCTGCTCCACCAGCAGAATGAGACAGCAGGCAGCCTTTGACACCACTTCTGTTGTTTGTCAGTTCTGGCAGCAAAGAATCAGTGTCTTCAGTGTTGTTACTACAGCAGCCTCTGGGAAGTAAATTCAATTATTAATTACATCAGTGAATGAACAATTTAAAATTAGGGAATTAAAGTTTCATTAATTATGTCCTGGATTACCAGCTTTTAGTCATAAAAATTAACTGTAATTATTCAGGAGGTACAAATGATCAAGAGAATTCCAGTAACTGACCAATTTCATTGTCATCGCTTCAAAGAAAGTGTTCGTAAAAAGAGAAGATGATAAACCAGGAGCATGTTTAACAATATCCCATTTCTACTCCAGCTGCTCCAATTATTTTTGTCTTTAGCATCTGCTGATACTGCCATTTTAAGAATTTCAAAACTAACAAACAATATACCCTGACTAGGTACCTATATTATTTTCTAAATGAATGAACTGATTCCAGTGTATTCAGAGATTTGCTAATTAAAAATGACTGATGGTCAATACCAAAATAATTTATAGTTTTTGTCAATATATTTATCTTGTTCCTTAATATATTGGACACATTATGAGATACTAAAATGCATCAGTGACAAACTTGGAGAAGATCATTGATTAAGCCTGTGTATCAATATTCACTGTATTTGGAAAGAAAGCAGAGACCCTGTACATTATTCAAGAGAACAGGGTCATCCAAGTATCTCAAGATGGAATTAACTAACCTGGAATCAGGCAAATAAATAGGACAGAAGCAAGCAATTAAGCAATGTGTCCAGATTACCACACAGCTGGTGGCACAGCAACACTATCTGCAGTAAGAATTATTAACAAATTACAAACAGTACTATCCTGTATCTAACGATATGATAATTCATAATGATAACTCATACCTTGGGACTTTAGTAGTTAAACCGCATCAATCACTAGGAGCCAATGAATATAGTAAGTCTGTGCAAAGACTCATGTCTTATGTCTTTCTTGCTGCCATGTAAGCTCTTCATCCTAATGCAATAAATCCTAGTACAGGTGGTCCTAAAGGTCCCTGCAACTACTAGTCACAGAGTTTTCCTAAGCAGTTTAATTCTGGAAGATCTACAAGAACATGCTTTCACAAGTGTTTTTAAAAAAGCATCCCAAAAACCTTAGGATGGATCTGAACAGCCTGACTGTAGGAGAATGATTAGCAGCATGACCATCAACAACACAACAAAATGCACAGAATTCAGCAAGATGAAAACAAAAGCCTGTTACACTTTAGCACATGCTAAAAGCTTAGGCCTATGAAACTATATCCTTTATATGCACATCAAGTCTGAACCAGTGTTCTTTGCATCTTTGGGGAGTTTTCAGCAAGGTTCAGGAAGGTGTCTTAGACTTGAGAGATCATATTTTATTATAGGGACTATTATTACTTCTTGGGAGTAATATAAAGGATTAAAAAAAAAAAATTCAAACAAATGCCAAAGAATTTAAGCCACTATTTAATAGTCAAGGTGATAATTAGAAGCTCCTTTGGAGGGTCGAATTTATCTGACTGTTGTGGTTTCACTTTTTGATTTGAATTATTTAATTGGCATAAAATCAGTTCTCAACATCAGAGATCTCAAATCTCAAAAAGTTCAGTGTAACTGAAAATAAATACAAAAAAATACTATATAGGATTCATACATGTAATTAAAGCTAATACACTCATACTAGAACTAGCATGACACTTGATGAAATTAATGTGTGGAAAACTCAAAACCAACTAGTAATTTTCTTACATTAAAAGCCACTGCCACAAACATTACTAATAACAGGACTTAAAAACAGATTAAATATTTATAGCTACAAAGAACACCCAGAATCATCACAGTGACAATTACAAATTCATAAGGGATGCTAACCTTTGTGTATCCCAGTTTAAACATATTTTAGTATTAGAGAAGACCTATAGGAGACACGTGTTTTACATAAGCATAGCAAGATTCTTGGGCCTCACCATAAGAAACCAGTTTCGTGTCACTTCATTATCAATCTGAATCAGTACAAAAATCCCTCTGATCTCAAAAGCATGTACACAAGATGACTTATCAAATGTGGTACATCAGGATGAAAAATGTTTTACCACTATCACATACTACCCTTAATTTTATCACCAATTTTATTTTATAGGTCCTAAATTTTGACAAGGTTTCGTTTCTCCTCCTTTTTAGTCAGGCACTTCATTAGTAAGAACTAGACTTCAACAATCTCAATAACAATGCTCAAGGTTACCACCACTTGGGATTTTAGAACTGTGTAATTGTTCATGAACTTTAACTAGATAAAAATCTCATGTTTATACCTTAATGATAGTCTGCTAGGTGAACAACCAATATCAAATCAGAGATGATTATTATCTACACATGAACAGCATTTTAGCAGAAAGGCAAATTCTCCTGAGAAAAACTGAAATTCTAGTTAAGGCAGTAATGGTCCATAGCTACTATAAATAACAATCTTGAATGTCTGACTGGCCTGAATAACACACTCATGAACGATCACTGGCAATTTATTGCTGTTCCTAACACATTTGATGATTTCACAAAGTAACAAAACAGTTGATTTATCAACTATAACCTGAAAAAGAAAAATGCTACAGTATTTTAAGTTATAAGGAATAAACTGAATTTGTAGTGTTCTTATATGTATTTAGTAGGTACATACGTACACACTTTTCCTTGAGGAGAAAAAGAAAACCATATTTTCTTTGAGTGTAATAGCAGAGAGGAATATGGAGAGGAAGAGTATGTTCTCCAGATTCTCCATTAACCTTTTGAACAGAAAGGAAAATAAATTTAACAAAAATCTGGGAAAAGGGGATGAAGAAACACAGGAAAGGATGCGGAAACAACAACTTACAACAAAAACCAGTTATCTGCGTCTACCAGTAGAGAACTGTGATGTTCTGAAAGCTCAAAGGAACTCACTTACCCTGAATTTACCATTTGTAGAATGAAGCTATCTGCATCTGCCTGGAGGAAAAATGCCCAGGCTTAGTTTGCATTGCTAAAATACAGAGCTCTTAGAAGTTCAATGTTACACATTCACCAGAACACAAAGATCATATGCCTGTTCTGAAAGAATGCTAAAATAGCCCATTTCTCATTTAAATTGTTAAGCCCATGACATCCCAAGACATACTACTAGATGTTGGGTTGTGGGTTGTTTTTTTTCCTTAAGGAACCCTGTGGGAATAGCATACTAACTTATGCTTTTCAGTAAACTCTTTCCTCTGAAGGGTATGTCTAAAATAGTAGCTTTTTTCAATCAAATTACTTATTTTTTTCAGTTTTGTCACTACCTAAATAAAATTCTAAAAAGTTAAGCTAGGATTGTATTACAAATTAAATACCAAACAATTCCTTCAACACATGAAAGTTTCTCAAAATACTGGCCCAGGCCAGGGTGATCCATATGAATACATATGGATCATCTGCAACAACTGAATACTTGATACTTCACAGGAGACAAGTCAATGTAACAAGGTTGTTTGATTGCTAACATGGGACTCCTTCATATTCATGTCTTCTTCATATATATGTCTTCAACCACATAAAAGCCATCAGCTCATAACACATGAAAAAAAATTGATGAAGAAACACAGTAAAGCACATGTATTAAGAGCTGAATGAGTGCATTTCGTGTATATAAGTGAAAAATGTTCTTGTCCCCCGTACTTCTGGGGTGACTTGCTTTGCTCCTAGACAGTCCTACTCATTCAAAATTACACAGGTCAGTTGGTCAGCTTGTGGTTCTCAGAATCAATGCACACTGTGCTGCCATCTTTAACAATGTACACTGAAATAAAAAGGAGGAAGACTTATTCTGTACCTTCCAACAAGAGCTGTCAAGTCTTGCTGGGGGAAATTCTATGCATTTGCGCATAGTTCCTCAGACTTAGCTGTCATTATCTACAAACTGCATCTCTGTGATGGAGACTAGAATGCAAGCACTGTTCCATGGTTGAGTCACATCCTCCACTGCCCACCATCATCTGCAAAGAATTTAACAAATCATCAAGGATTAAAAATGTGAATCACTAAAAATAATAACATTTTCATACCTACTGTTTCCTGTTGCCATGGTATTTTGTTTCTTTTAAACTACACACAAGATGAGTCTGTAGTCCAACCTCCTGCCCAGAAGAGGCTTTGAATTTAGACTGGTTTGCTCAGAAGTTTGTCCTTTGTTTACCAAAACCCTCCAAAGCTATAAAGTCCACCTCTGTAGGCAACCTGTGCCAACGGTTAACCATCCTTTGATGATCTCGAAGGTCTTTTCCAACCTGAATCATAGAATCATAGAATGCATTGGGGTGGAAGGGACCCCCAAAGGTCATCTAGTCCAACCCCCCTGCAGTGAGCAGGGACATCTTTAGCTGGATCAGGTTGCCCAGAGCCCCACCAAGCCTGATCTTGAATGTCTCCAGGGATAGGGCCTTCACCACCTCTCTGGGCAAACTGTTCCAACGCTTCACCACCCATATGGTAAAGAACTTCCTAATATCCAATCTAAATCTACACGTTTCTGGTTTAAAACCATTGCTCCTCATCCTATCGAATGATTCTATGATCCTCAGAATGCATAATTTTCAATGCAGAAGACTAATTATCAGCCTGAACATACGCTTTTAATTGCTCACATGGAATAATCATGGCAGCATATTCATGACATGTCACTGAAGCACAAATGAGCTCTGAGGTACTTTCTTGCCAGTATGGTTGTTGCAGGGTTTTTTCCATAATCTTATGTCAAAATACTGGTTATAGTTGAATATAGTTGAGTTGTGTGAAAGCACTAAATAATTATTTACTGAAAAAATGTCAGATGTATTTTATAAAAACTTTTTAGCACTCTGACACTTGCAATTATATACCTCCCCATCATAACATTAGAAAACTAAGCTGTAAAAACTGTATTGTTCTGATTAACGTAAATAAAGGAAACAACACTGCTCTCTATCTCAAAAATCTACTTTTCTGAGCAAAGCAGACTTTAATAATTCATAGTTTGAAAAATTACAGTTTCATTTCCACTAACAAAAATTACTTGATAAGAGTCTGGATTGAATTGATTTTATACTTCTGGAAAAATCAGCAATCAGTCTTTTATGTAACAGACTGAAATAGGAACAACATTGTGCAGACATTGCAACAACATGCCAATTACCATGGTGTAGTCTCTGGTGAAATATATTTCCAATTTTCAAAGTTGAAAGACCTTCAATAATGGTAATTAAAGATATTCTAATGCTTAAAACCCTAAATACACCAGGGATGGAAAAAGAGATTAAACCGTTTCCAGTGGCTTAGCATACAGCTGATGTTGCAAAAACGTACTGGGACACTAGCAAAGAACACCACACAGCCTCATTTTACAGGCACTCTCTGGAACATCTGACTGCCAAACCATAGCTGGGACTTGTTGTCATAGTTCAGTAGTTGGAAAATGCCAACATCGTATCAGGGACCTTCCTAAGAGTCTGCCAGCAGAGAGCTGGGTCCCAGCACCCAGGACATCCCCTAAGTACATGTGAATTGAGTATATGTTCAGCCCTATTTGCAATTTACCAATTTTGCCTCAGTTGTCTCTGCGTTACTGAAATCGTGCATTCTAAATCCTTTTCTGTGTCTAAATTGGATAAATGAACTGATAGATATTAAATAATACCCTCAATGGCACAACTAAATTTGATTTAAATCAGTAAAAAATAACTCAGCAGGGCAGATCACCAATCACCATTAGTTCAAGTCTTCTCTTTTAATAGAATAAGCAGACTCTAAATTGAGAAAAATTACAGTGGAAGTAAAATGCAGTAATAGAGTTCATGTAATCTTCTTCAATACACTAATATTTCAATGGATTCAAATGCAGAAAACACTAAGGCATACTTAACTTCTCTTCCATATTCATTTTCTTTCACAACAGGCAATTGAAAAGCCACACAAGAAGGACAAACTACCCACATTTTATCCGCTGAACAGTCACACTGAAATAAAAAAAAAAATTAATCCATTCACTTTCAATTTGTATTTCTACTGTATTAATGCCCAAAGCTTGGCCCTAGTTTAGTACTTACCTTTTCTTCACAAAGCAGACTACAGCCTGATTTTTATCCTTACCTTGATTTATATCAAGACTTTCTATATAGAACTACAAAAGTACCCAAAACTCAGAACTGACATTCAACGCTACATAGATCAAATCTAGAGTACCTTCAAAGCAAGTTGACATGGCATGAAATGAAATTGGTGGACTTCTATTAGTAGCTTATGCTCAGCTGTAAACTCATCTCTACACCCTCCTCCCCCTTCAACTACACAACCATTTTTTTCTACTTATTCCCCATTCTTACTGATTATCCCCACCCCTACAAATCATGACTTGCTCCGTATTGCCTTCCCCTTCTTACCAACCCATGTTTCCTAGCTCCATAGAATCACAGAATCGTTCAGGTTGGAAGACCTTTAAGATCATCACGTCCAGCTGTTAACCTAGCACTGCCAAGTCCACACACCCACAGCTCCTAATCTGTAAATGCAAATACTTGTAAAAACACTCCTGAGCACACTAAAAAGCGAGGGATCACTATTATGCACAACCAGGAATTTTTTAAGTGGCCTAGCCACTAATGTACAGACAATTAATTTTAATTTTACATCATACACTTTTAAATAGTCAGAGTCATTACTTGCCACTACTTCCAAAACCCATGAGAAACTGTAAATACAGTAATGCTGTAGCGTTAATTCCTCATATCTAATCCATTGGGTTGTCACTTACATTGGGCTATATTATGAACAACCAGATCATGTTTTCTTTCACCCTTCTGTCCACATAATGTGGTTACAGTCTAGAAATGCCTCTTTGGTATACAGATAAGGAAAAGAACTACTTGATGTAAGCTCAGATAACTTTAAAAGTTTACTGATACAAGCAGGTCATATAGCATATGCTGTGGAATCCTCACCCGCACTGCCAAAGGTATGCAGGGGTAAGCTAAAATGCACAACTTGCACATTCAGAAATGTTAGAAGTGCTTGAAAGACAAGCAGCAACTTTTTTATAGATCTGAGTTAATTTTAAAAGCTACAACATAACAGAAGAAACAGGAGAAAATTAATTGAAGAAATTAAATTAAAAATTAACAGAAGAAAGTTGTTATACTTACGTACATTGTAGTAAACATTAACAAGGCAACAATCATTAACAATTATCCAAGATGCACGGGAACATCATTTCCACATGCAAAACAAGGAATGAAAAGGGGTATGAAGACAAACTCACCACGCTGAGGAAGAATAAAAAGCCAAATACCATTAAGAGGTTCATTTTCTTTAATTCATTGAGTTAGATGTTTTCACACTAGCCCAAAATCTGCCATTACGGCAGTTAACACAAGTTAGGCCTAGTTAGCATAGCTGCTACCTTATGACTGGTGAAGTTAAATTTATTTTAGAAGATGAAATATGACCAACCTCTTGTCCCAAACAACAGAGTGAACTCTGGATGATTTCTGTGCTCAAAGAAATAAAGCCAAATGACACAGAAAACCTA
This sequence comes from Leptosomus discolor, assembly GCF_034619465.1. NCBI lineage: Eukaryota > Metazoa > Chordata > Aves > Leptosomiformes > Leptosomidae > Leptosomus > Leptosomus discolor. The sequence goes on along the minus strand of NC_141399.1, from coordinate 32,619,329 downwards.
CTGATCATCAAGAAATGCAAGTGCATGTAGAAGTGTCCTGAGCGAGCAGATGGGACTCTACCGTGTCTCCTACAGAATAGGGAAGTCATGTAATTTGTAAAATTGCATACATCTGCGATTCAAGTGTTTTGGTATCTGAATGTGTTTCAGTTCCCATACTGCTATTTGCTCTTACTGGAGGCATAATTTGACAAAATATAAGATGTAACATGTCATGCAGGAAATTTAAAACCATGGGAGAAGGTTTATTTCCAAAAATCCTGCTTTAAGTTGCCTCAGAGATATTGTAACAATCCTGTAATGGGAAAAACCCATGTATTTACAAAGATTATTCATATCTATCTAAATATAAAAATTCAGATCCTGTATTTATAATAGTAAATTTTAAATAAAATATTACAGTAAATATTTCAAATATAAATCTTTTCTAGCAATAACTCATACAGATTTCTAACCTGATTTTTTTTTTGAATGAATTACATCCATTTGTCATTTTTTTGCTTCATATGAAGGTCTTGTTTATTTCTACAGCAGTACCCACATTTTATGATTACTAGCCTTTTTTCAGAGCTCTGCAGCGTTTCATTACTGACTACTTCTGTTTCTGAGATTTTATTGTTCCATCTGGCATTTTAATTACAGACCTAGTATCAATTTTACATACTTGCTGAAGAGGAAAAAAAGCTGACCTTAATACTGACTTCCCTGCAAATTTACATCATGACTCCATTAAAACAATTCATTTTGCAACAGAAGTCCAGCTTTAAGTATTTTTCCTCTATAACACAGAAATATATCTGACTATATGTTGGACAGCATTAGAAGAAGTAAATTAAACGAAGGCTAACATTTAAAAACTCATCATTTTCAGTTTTACAGGAAATCGCTGAAAAAACCTAAAGTTGAATTTCAACGAATATATAAGAAACTTGGTCAAGATTAATAACATGACCAAGTGCATGAAGCTAAGTGTTTCTGAGGAAAAAGGCAGCAATATCTGCCTGCCTTCCATCGATCTGCCTGCCTTCCATCAATCCAGTACCAGGTATGTACCAGACACACTGACTGCATGCTATATTCTGTACCAAGCACAGTAAAATATGAAAGCGTAACAGAAATTGGCAAGAAACCATTGTAACCCCTTTTTTGGCACTTCACTTGAGATTCAGAGCCTACTGATAGGTTCACAGACTTGATACATTTGCTTATATGAAAAAAGTCGTGATTTGGTTTCAAAGGTCCATAGCTGGAAAATCTGTCACATAATGCATGTTACATGGACAGACATGTCACCACAATTTAATCTGTACACGTCAGAACTGCAGACGAAAGAGGAAAATATAAAGAGAACATCAGCAGAGATACTGTGAACTGGCACAAAGATTCTCAAAATCCTCACTAAATTAATTAATCAAGTAAACATAGAAGAGTTTTCCCACAGCATTTATTTACATAGCCATATACATAACTTCAAAAAAAGCATTATTCAACATGCCTTCCTCTGGGTAAAGTACATCAACATTCTTGGTCAAATCCAACCATTTGTTTTCAACTTTCTACTTGAACCCTTATATTTGATATATCATGTCATGTTGCTTGCCTTTTCAAGTACTGTCACATTATCCAGTATGATTTGACAGGTGTAACTTGGCAAAATGTAAGATGTAACATCGTGCAGGAGTTTTGAAGCCATGTGAGAAGGTTTATTTACAAAAAAAACAATTCCCCCCCCGTAGAAGTGTCTTCAAACAGCTATTTTGAAATATAAAATTAAAAAACCCACCATAGTTGTGTAATTTTCATATCTACGAATGATATGAAAACATCAGATAAATAAATCAGAAAATTTTATTTTAGCATACCCTGTTTCTCTAATTTACTATTTAGGTGTTGTCTCCAGAAAAAGCGCATTGCTCTTTAGAGAGTCAAATGATTTTCTACTCAACTTCTATCTTTTATTCCTCCATGGGCAAGTCCAAATTCAGAGACTTGTATAATTCATTTCCTGTCCACAGCTGCTTCAAGATTTACACACAATATCTACTGTCACAAACTAAAGAATCCCCTTCCCCAGTAAAATACTACAACTGTTCCTGTATATCAAGTTTATGACTGAGACTGCTGTTTTGAACCAATCAGTAGAAAAAAGCAAACGATGACAAGAAATCAAAAAGCATTAGCTTTGCTGAATTTTCTACTGACTAAGCAGATTCATCAATTCAAGGGTAGAAAGGGAAAATGGGGCAACAACTTCAACTCTCCTTAAATGCAAATTAGTGACACAACTGAGATACTTATGCCAACATAAAGTTGAATTCAACAGGACCCTCTGGAGTTCTAAATCCTCTGTACAGTGATTCTAACGGGCAGCATGTGCTTTCTTTCAGGCAAACTGACAAAATAAAAATTAAAAATATGCAAGTTGGGATATATTCACCTCACTGAACTATTCAGAAAATAAAAATTAACTATCATTGTCTTGTTTATGTCCTGTCCACAGATTATCAGTTTTTAAAACTGGAGCAAATGCATGATCTACATTTCTTTCCATTACCACAAATTCTGTTGAAGATCATGTGGACTGAGACTGACACTGACACTTGAGAAATAATTATTGTTAGAGAATAAAAACTATTTTCAAATTTAAGTAAACTGCAGAAATAGTTTGCTATTTTGTGCTATGCAAGTAATTTAATAGTACATTTTACTGTTAAAATACATGCTGCAAAATGAAAAGGCTTCCCAATTAGTGCCTTGGGTCCTTCCAGTCATTCTATTCCGTATCATAATAAATTCACAAGGAAGCTTAATTCATCATTAAGAAAAGCCACTTATAGGATGAAAATCCAAAATCAATTACCAGATAGAGGCTGGGAATACTAAAGCAAATCATCCTGATGATAGCTGTAAGACCACAGACCAGAGCAGCACACACCTTCTTTCAATGCAACAGAAATTTCTACCTGCACACAGACTGCACCGTCAGTGCAGCCTAAATTCAATTTCATTATAGCATCCTGAGGAGCCGTATGCAGCTACACATGAGGCTTGACTGTTTAAGAAAACAAAGTCCTGTTTGGTCCAGGCAGACTGCTGGGGTACCTCCCTGGAGTCCTCATTCCTTCGTGGTTAGCAGTTTGTGCTTTGTAACATGGAATCTTCACTCAGACTTCATCTCGCACAATGCTTTGTTCTGACAGTCCCTAGATAAACTCTCTTCCCTGAGACAATGATAATCTGATGCAAGGAAGCCAACTTTAAGGGGAAAAAAAAAAAGCGCAGCAGGGGGAGGGGTTGAGACTCTGTAGCAGTATTTCTGAATCAAACTCCCCTTCTGAATAAATCACTTAAAGTTTGAGGGCTTCTTACTCACATCCTAAGCTATCACTCCCAGTGGAAAATTTTGTATTATTTTGTTTCATAACTAGGTTATTTGACATAGAAAAAGTTGTTATTTTCCAGATACAACATAATGACACTTTGTACTCAGTTTTGGAAGGAAAGGAGGTAAATTAATGTAATATTGTTACTTTAAACAGCATTGTAAGTTCTCTTAGTCACTAGTAGTACAAAGAATATGACAGTGTCCTAACAAACTTTCACACATCTATGGTCTTCTGTTTACCAAGAGCTACAAGCACAGATGCTCTAAAATCTGTTTGGTGGCACTAGTATAACACCACCACAGCATTTCTTTGAAATAGAGATTACATAAATTTTAAAAGTAAAGATACATACCTGAACATCACAGGCAAAGAGACATAAGGATTTTCTGATTTATGTTAATCAGTGATCCTGAGAGACATGTGCATGAAAAGTGACTCAACAGTTTAACTTCAGCCACACTTTTCTTTTTCCCCTCAAGTATAACATACAGTTATTATAAATATTTTTTAAAGAATATCTGTGGGTAGATAGGTTAAAACCCCCCCACATTTCATGCTCCTGATAATATAGCCTAGCATGAAAGGAAAAGCTCATCTCAGACATCTAAGGTACCATCTCTCTTCAATCTCACCCTCAAGTATGTAAGATATCATACACCTAGAACACAAATGCTTCCAAGAATTACATAAGGAAAGAAAATAATCGGGGACAAATTGAGGATCAGTCTAAAATTACACTACAGAGGTCAAACTGCAGTACATGACAAAAACTATCCTAATACATTATCAGCAAATGAACTCATATGACCAACAGGTACACTCTTAGATTGTATCAAGTCTTAAATGACTCACTCTCTCCATCGTAGCTGGGTCCATCATAAGGGTTAACTGCACACATTAACAGCGGCATTTCATAAGCTGCAGGGATCATTCTGGTTGCTCCATCCCCGGAAGTGCTCATGACCAGGCTGGACAGTCTTGAGCAACCTGGTCTAGTGGGAGACGTCCCTGCCATGGCAGGAGGGTTGGAACTAGATGATCTCTGAGGTCCTTTCCAACCCAAACCGTTCTAGGATTCTATGATTATTTTCACTGAACATGTAACTATTTTGCAAAATCTTTAATCCTAAAGAGCACATGAGGAATCATACTAAATGCTTGGGGATAGTCAAAATATTTTTCTCTCTTTAATGTTTCTCAAGGCATTAAACATTTTTAGCAAGTTAAACTTTACTAACTCTTGACATACAACACTTGCAATTGCCCTAATCAAAGAGGTGACCTCTTCAAAGGTTTATTTAAAGGACCTGAGAAATCTGAATTCAGCTTCTTTTTTTGAAGCTATTGAATACACTACCCATTTCAGAGCTGCCAGAACTGAATAACAATTTTTATTACTTTATTTATTTAAATGCTAGTGGAAACGAGATACAGTAACATCTCAAAGGAGAACTGGCGTATGGAGGCAGGCTGTTAACTCATTTCCCATTACCACCTGGAATTTCTTCTTTTTAATTATTCATAACAATTTATCATCTGTTCTGCTTAGTCCAAACCTATCAAAGTACATTCATAAATAAAAAACTGAAAACCATAATTTTCTGATATACTACAGCTGTAAACTGATCTGACCAGTGGCCTAACAACATTCTAAATTAGTGTCTCCAGTGTTTAATTTAGATGCAACTGGAAGCTTACTGTACAGTATGTTAATTTAAAAAAATCACTTGTAGGTGGAGTTCCTTTGCTTAGGTTACTCAGGCTCCCATTTAAATAAGTAATGAGTCTCTTAACTGATTCTCATACTTAGCCCTTTTGAGTACAAGCAACTACCTAAAATCATTACCTGAGCCTTTAGTACTGTGGGGGGCAGGGGGAGCAGGGGCTGGTAAACACAAATCGTAAATCTTGGACATCCTAGTCCTTCATTCTATAGTCTTTTAGTAGTGGAAAAGCATTTTTAGTTCTATGTATTATTAGTAAATCAAGCCAAAGTGTAAAGTAGATATGATCACAACCTTGAAATAGAGACTACAACACTAAACCATCCGGGGAGCACCGCTTTCTGTAAAACTAATTCTGCCAGAATACTTGACTGCACTAGTAGCATACACTATAAAGGCACATTAAGTCAGAACCTTCATTTCACCTTTCTAAGGATGCCAACTGCCAGCCCCTTTCTTAATCATCTTCCTTCTACAGTGGAATGTTTGTTTTTTTTTTTTCCCAGCTGCTTGATAAAACCAAAAAAAAAAAAAAAAAACCACCAGCCAATTTTTGAAGTGCAGTGCTAGAAGATGGGCTTCCATAGTGATACCGAGCAAACTTGTTATTTACCAACAAAGACATTGTCCCACCCTACTCACTTCCTTTCCTACATACATTACAGAGCAAAAAGGCATTTACAGTGACAAGTTCTGCCCTGAAATTGTTTTATGGGTAAAACTTTTGACACATGAATATAAATACCACTGATTTAGCAAAAGCAAATGTGGCAAAAGCACAAAAAAAATTTTATTACAGTAAACAACATAAAGGCTATCTTAAGTGCATCATGTATTTCTACAAACACTTCATTAAAGCTATTTAATTCTTTTAATTAGGCCATCACGTAACTTATAGCCTACACTGCCTCTCATGTTACACTGAATTGCTCCATAGACATCCTCAGAACTACCTTCTGAATACAAAAATAGCAGTCATATAGCAAAGAACACTGCATTTCTGGACTTTAGACAGGCTAGAAAGGTATATCATCTGCTTTAAGTTACAAAATCTTTTGTTGCTACAACTTGCCACACTTCTCCAGTCATCATCAATTAAAAATAAACAAACAAAAAAACCCACACACAAAAAGAATAATCCACCTTGATCTCTCCAGAGAAAAGCCTCCTCTAGTCTTAGCAACTTACTTTCGACATGTTGCTGGTCACTGTCTAAGTTATCTGGGCACACAACTAGACTCAAGAGCAATTCTGAATTTTGCTCTCAATCATTTGTATCAATTGTGAATGATTGTCTAGAGTCACCTCCCTCTCCTCCTGTCCATTCTAGAAAAATGCCCATGTAAATAAAATCAAATATTTACGTAGAAATGTCCTACGAATTATACTACCACAAAGTACAAAGTAATCTTAAAGTGCAGTATAATGTTGTGGTCTCTTAAGACACCATAACTAATATCTCTCATAGAAAGTAGAATAATAGAGAGAAAAAGACATCAAGACTTTAGCAGTTTCTCATCGTGTGTAAGAAAGTGTGGGGGGGGGGGGGGGGTAGTAATTAATCCAGATTTTCTTATCTTGTGCTCTGTAGCTTCTATAGAGCTCTCCAGCACAGCAGTCTTCCCTCAGATTTTAATCCTTCGTAGGTTTCTTATTTATGAAACTATCCTGGCAACCAAACTACTGTGTTTTCAGCTTTTGTTTTGTTAGGTTTAACATATATTTAGCATTTCAGTTTGAAGACTGTACATTAAACATATGGGAAAAGAAAATGGGTGTCATTTTTTTCTGTAAAGATGGGGCGATACATATTACTTCAGAAGTCACATAACGATAGGTGCATGTTATCAAGATAGAAAACCCTCAAATCTTTAGGAAACAACATAAAATTGATTTCCAAGCAGTCAACAGCAATTTTGAGAAAGACATTAAAACGCAAGAGGAACTCGGACTGCTCCCTACATAGAAACCATTCAATAACATCACACATTCAAAAGCTTACCAAAATTAATCATCTTTTTGGTTTTTTTATCTGAATACTGCTAGAACTTTTGCTGTTGCTGGTTTTCTGAGTGGGTTTCATGAGCCCTATTCCAAATAGGCCAGTAAATTCACTTACAATTTATCCACCGGAGGGCACCACAGGATTTCACAATAAGCTAAACTCAGAAGGTGGGAGAGCAAAGCACTGCTACAAAAAAAAAAAAAAACTAAACAAAACAAAACAAAAAAAAACCAACAAAACCCCATGCAAGGTTTCAGCAGGTGCTTTTTTTATTTCTTTAGAAATTTGTCTTGGCACCCACACCCACCCACCAAGTACCTTTCTGTAGGATAATGAACTTTGGAGGCACAGCAGAAAGCTTTCAAAATTAAATTAAATGACCCAGTAAAATAAATCTTGTACATTCAGAAGTCAACAGCACATTGAGACCATAGGAATGATTTCACGTGTGCCCTGTCTTAAATCATTCTCATCTCTTTTGAGGTTCAACTATCATGGTCAGGTTGGAACCAGGGAACAGCCCATCAATTTATTACAGCTCATTACCAACATTTAGTAATCCTACCCTCAAGCATTTTTCAGTTAATAATAAAAAAGCCAACGCTTTTAAGAGAAGAATGTACAAATATAATAGAACATGCACAGCTTACACGTATGGTCAGACTGCTTTAATTTCTTCTTACATAGCAAACAAATCAGATAAACTTCTAGGATTCATTTGGTTTGTATTACCCACCAAGTTCCCGAGCTGCAAGGACCCAGCTAGGCTTCTCCTGTCTGTTTCCTTGTATTTATCTGCACTTTTCCCCAAACAAGAGTGGCCTCAGTGAACCTATGCCTAACGCCCAGAGTGACTGGTGCTCGGCCCATTTTCCAAGTCTTGCATCAACTTGAATTGTTCCTTCTCAAACCGACCAAGAACATTTATACTATGACCCATTGATTACTGTTTCCTGTGTGGTACTTACTGAACAGCTTCACACATGGCTTCAAAGTAAAACCACTGCACTAAGTTAATTAACCCATTTGTATTGGCCATTTGTTCCATCTCAACTATTGCCCAATGACTGAAGATCTTATTTTCTGAATCCAAAACTGTAGAGAATTTATTATAATTACTGGAACTAGGCAGCGGCCCAAGGCAAAGCCTGATGGTTGCTGAAGGAGGCAAATGAGGGCAGCTGCTGGCACAAAGAAGAGGACCAGCAAAGGCCACAGAAAATGGCAGAAGTGGAATTTGGTTGCACTTTAAGAATCAAGAAAAAAAAACATCAAAAAGCTTCTAAAAACATATGTATGCATCCTCTGACTGCCTTTGACCCACCTGTCAGTATTTCAACAAAAATACTGGCAAAAATGCTTATGTATAGAGTACAATGTTTGGTGCTAGAAGCACATGGCTTTATAATGAGCAAATATGGGAAGCTGAACTGATTCAATACCTTCCATTTGGAAGTTTTAAAAAAAAAAAAAGTATCCACTCTATAAGTTCCAGAGAAACCTCTTAAACTCAAAGCACATTGCTGCATACGTACGTCACCAATCCAGACACCAAAAATGATGCTACACGTTAAACAGAGGCTACTGCCAATATTCTCTGAACTGTTCTTCTTGCAGGTTTTCTTTTCGTCTAGATTTTCCAGGTAGATACCTCTAATCAGAAATTTGAAAAGCGGGTTTTTAATGTTCTAACACAAATCTGCTTCTGGATTATATTGCCACTGTGACATTACCAAAAGTAGGAGGTGCTTGAAAGGGCTTATTTGTGGCTTGGTTTTGCTAAATAGAGAAAGATCTTCCAGAACTGAAAAATACAAATACAATCCACTTCTCTTGACTAACAGCAATAGCTGCTAACTCTCAAAATACAAATTAAGGTTTTGGCTTTGGCCCTTTATTTGGGAAAGTGATTAAGGTCAAACAATTTTTTTAAAAAATAATAATTCTTGCTTAAATTTCTCTCAAATTTGAAGAAAAATTAGGGGGGTTTGTATTACACTGGAGTAATTTACTCACAAGTTCACCCTCTCCACAATCTGCCATTTTAGGTCAGCTCTAACACTCACACAAGTCAATACATCTGGAGCGCAGCTGTTTAATTTCATGTTTGTAAACTCTCCTGCAGAAGACGGTATCTCTTGGAGATTACCTGTAACAGTTGTACCAGCAGATAGCAAAACACTATCTTTCACTCTTCCCTGTGAGTTTTAAGGTTGATACTCAGATTTCCAAATCTAATCGAAATATTCTCACTAGCTCTTGTCCATTTTTTTTGCCAGATGGTTCTGGCAGCTGCAAAATTGGTCACAGGTGATCTGAGAAATGCTAGGAGATTATATTCATGTAACACCTGCAAGTTCTCTTCTTGTTACCTTTACCATACATTCTTCATCCCTTGCACACCTCCTCCAAATATACTTGAGGCTCACTGCTACAATCACTCTTTAACAGGCAAACAGAAACAGTCTTTCAACCGATGACCCCAGTGAAACAGGACAGAGAAGCAATGTTCTCCAGCTTCAGTCTGGCTGATGAACTGCAGCAACCTGGTTCTGCATGAGCACAACCACAGCACTGACTGCAGCCAGGTTTTGTTGGCTTTTTCCCCATCCCCAGGGCTGGAGGTGGGCCTATTTCATCTTTACCTTTTCTTTGGGGGAAAAAAAAAAAAACAACAACGAAAAACCAAACAAAACGAACAACCTAGCATGTTCTTACAAATGACTGGCCCATGGAAGGTGCCTGCCAACATGAGTCTTCTGTTACAGCACATGTACCATATTAAGACAAGCACACACACATAAATGTGTGAAAAAATGAAATGGCAAAGACTGTTACAAAGAAAAAAGTGTGAAAAACTGAAATGACAAAGGCTGTGTTAACAGCTTGTCTCACAGTCACAAACTGGAATAGCTGCTAGCAGTTGTAGAGTTAGAAAGCAGTAATATGATGAAAGGACTGACTTCAGACAGCCCCATTTTCTTCTACATAAACAGGCATTTTATTCAGCAGTTGAGGGTTGTTGACACAGTAAAATGCTTACAGATAGCCAGATGTAAAGTTTGGATAGATTCAACACACCATCAGGAGATGATTGCCAATAAAATATATAGAAAGCTAAGCTATTTAAGGGGAAAAAAAAAAAAAATCAAACAAAATCAACCCAGACAGAAAAAAAAAATCCCACCACACACTAAACCAAAATACCTATGAATTGAGAAGTATCAACTTGCAACTTCAGCATTCTGAAAAGAAAAATTAAATAAATTTTTAAAAAATATCAAAGAATATTTGCAATAAAGCTGCCTAAAAGAAAGGAAAACAATAAATGAAGTGCAAGAAGCACTTTTGTTGTTGGTTTTCAATGAAAAGAGACAATATCAAGACTGCATACCAGCACTTTCCAACTCTTGGTCAAGATGTGCCCAGAAGACATTCTTATGGCACTCGTGTTCACCAATGGCATTTCTCACTGAAGTACAATACTGACAACAGAAGAACTGACAACAGAACTGCCCACAGAGAAGGATTTGCTCTGCAGTCTTCTCCAAGTGCCTAAGGGTGAGGTATTACTGTCTTCAGCCTGTAATCCAAAAGAACAATGCAAGTTTTGGGAGCTTCCCAAGGGTTTAGAAACCATTTTATGCCTTGTTTTTGAGATCCAAAAGCTGGCAGAGGTTCACAGGTCCACAGCACACCTACAAGCCTCACACCAGAAATGAGTTTTTGTATAGAATCTATTATAATAATGAACATTGCACACATAAAGTGAAGTGAAACGGCAACCTCACTCTAGAGAAGTTTAGTATTTAGAGACTAGAAACTTTCAACAAAGCTCTACTGTTGAGAACCTATGTCCTTTTTATGGTAGAGATACTGTTTGAGGGAAAGGTTAAAACAGTTATGCACTACCTATCCCAGTTTTCATTTATTCTTCCTGTGCATTATTTTAAAAATTTTAACAGAATTAGTTTAATAGCACTAAAACCAAACAAAGCTTTCTGTGATGCTAATGAAAAATTCCTTGTAGAGCACCCACTCTGCTTAACATCCCATTTCTGAATTTAAACAGTTAATTTAAGCCGTACTGAGTTCCTTCCCAAAGTAGAGAGTGATGTGACAGATGTGACAGCGCGCACACAAGATGCTCTGAATTACATCTGTTGCATTGCCGAAGCAGTCAGCACTCCCAGCCATTCTTCCACCTCAGCAGTAGTATTTTCTTACTTAAGAGACTACTTCATTAAATAGCTGCTGCAGTGTGGTCACCCATAGAGGGAACGAGGACTAATGAAAGATTTGAGTAGTTGGCTTCACCTTCACTTTTCCTACACAAGAGATGAAAGAATTGTAGTTCGTTATACAAATAAGTTTGATTCGGAGAACAAGCAGAGTTGTTTCTCTTAACTTTCCACTGACACTGAAACTCAGTGCTAATGTACAAAGGTAAGCTCATCCCAGTAAAACTCTACTGAACGGTTTTATCTTTCCTAGCAGACTAACACTAAAAAAACCCTAACAAACCCAAAACAGAAAGCCAAACCAAAACCAACACACACCAAATCACCAAACGTCCAGGCTCCATTGACAAGACATTTCTGTCCAGAATTTGGAATATACTATCTACCAGTTTTATTTTTCCTGAAATACATTTAGAAAATAAAACTTGAATTTTTTATTTGTACCAAACAGTGACAACTCACTTCAACACAGTAATACATACCTCTAGTATCTCAAAAGTTACCTAATATTTGAATCACCTTTCTAGAATTCTTTCAACATGGTTAGGGCTTTAAAAAAGGCTTGCAAAGCACAAGCATTATCTTCTATCAGTTGCATGAAACACAACCACTAAGACTGACCCTTGTGAATTCTCTCCTTCTCTTAAAGGCTTGTTCGTGGTATCAGAAGATACCACAAAAAACCCACCAATACACTTATTTACAACAATAGGTTCAGCTCTTAGGTTAACAAAGAAAAATCTGGAAGCATCATATAAGAATAGATTAAATTAAAAAAACAGAAAGTCAATAAAGTGAGCCCAAAATGTAATATCCTTTCAAAATTTCAATTTCATATACAATCTTGTGATCTTCATTTTTTACATAATTTTGACAGACTGGACTTTAAGATTAAATTAAGTCTATGATGCTCACCCTGACTTTGGGAGACAGACCTGGATATTGTATAGAAGATAGCTTACTTGAGAAACATGTGCACACACCTTCCAAACTAAACTCAGAATCACCATTTACTTTTGCAGAGTTCACAAGAAACACAGGCCTTAATTCTAAACCTGACATGGAGTAATCCTACTATCAATATGAAATGTCACTGCTTTTAAGCTGGAGAGTGATAGTACATGACAGCAATATAATACATTGAAGTAACTACACTGTATCAACATAGTCCATTTTAACTGATAAACTCAGGAAAATTTCTCTTTAAAAATAGATTAAAAAAAAAAATCACTCCAAAAATCACAAGGACATGAACTAAAAGTGACTATCTCATCTAGTCTTTCTTTCCTAATACTACACACAGCTATACAGCATAGCTCTGTATAAATAATTTTTTACATATTCTCATCTTAATAAAGAGATCCTCAACACCCCTCATGAAAGACGTGTTTGTCAATTAGTCTTATACAGTCTTTCCAGTTTAAAAAAGAAAAACTTCACTAATAGAAACTTTCCAAAGTAGTCCAAACCGAGACATCTTTCATGTCAAGAGGAAAAGAAAAAAAAATTGTACATCTGAACAAAAAAATCTGGAAACACAAGTAAAGGAGACAACGGGGAAAAGATGTTATCAACATTCTAGGGGGTTGAAAAAAATGGCTACAGATGATAAAAACAGACAGAAAATCGACAAGTATTAACAAAATATATTTCCCTGTTGTTCTGAAATCTTCTTACAGTGCACAATTTAATAAAAAGCTAGATATTAAAGCTACTGAATTTCAACTTACCGGTCAGCCCTTTTTATTACTATAGCAACTAACAGTCAGAACAGCAGAAGTAACATTTGCCTTCTGCATATGTAACGATCAAATTATCTTTTTCAAATTTAACTCCTCTCCGAGACAACAGTGCCTTCTATCTTCATCACATTTTTGCACACCACAAACACATCCCCTTACACAAGCAAACAGTTTGTTTTCCCTCATTCTCACCCCACATTCTCGACCAGCTTTTCCAGTTCTCTCCCCTCAGGATGTATTTATTGTCTTTCCAGTCTCCAATGAAACATGCAATTGTACAGCATTAATTCAGTAGATTTACCTAACTAATTTCTCTGTAAATCAAATAGCATACTACCTCAATGTCATCAACGAAGATGGTTTCCTAAGTGCTATTTCAGAACTCTATTAGAAATTTGTTTAGAAAGTACTGTAATACTTAATCTATGCTGGTTAACAGGTTGGCCTTTCTTTCTTTACAAGGCTTTCAGAAATCAGTTTAACATCAAGATAGAACAATAACCACTGACACACTGTCATCTGGCCTTTTGTAACCGAAGTGAAATTTCAGTCCCATTTTCAGAACACACACTGAACAGGTACCAAGTTTATCTTTTGTCTCCTAATGCAACTGTTCTATTTTTGCTTTATCTTATCCGTTTGTCTGAAAGATAACTAAGAATCCTCCATTATCTTTGTCTGTATCATGCTGCAGTACACTATCATAGGCTTTCATATCCCAGACAGCAAATGCATATCATTTTAATGGATTTTTTATGGCACTCTCTCCAGACTATTTATTGGCCAAAAGTTTTGATCACTTCTAATATTCACATACCAGAATACTAAATCTCAAAACAATCAAACAAAAAAGGTCTTTTAAACTATTTTAGAATCCTTTCACAATTCACCATGCCTTAAAGTCCAGTGTGTGGGATGTGCAGTCAATAAATTCATCTTTGGTACCTTACACGGTGAATTTATTTGTAAGACATAGAGATGCCAAAATGCATTAGTCCAGTCAGTGCTTAGTGCACTCAAGTGTGTGTGTAGATCACAGCAAGGTGTACGCATTAATCATTAGAAGACTTCCCACTGCAAATCACAGCTTCAAAGACAGTTTTCATGTACTAAAGCGTGACTTGTACGCCTCCTAATTTTATCTAGTTCCTGTTGATGAGCTTTTGAAAAATTGGACCAATACATGTAATCTTTCTCTGATTTTCAGGACAGAAAATTATTGGTTCTGCTATATTTTAGATATTTCAGTTTAATATTTGTAAAAGCCGGAAGATCAAGGAGGCAATAGATTCAAATGACTAACCCTTCACATGATACAGATCACTTAATTAAAAAAGATAATAAGAGCAAGCTTTATGCCATTACACTGAATGGGCTACACCTATCTACCTGAGATTCTGGCATGTATTTTATTAAGTCTTTTTCGTCTGTGTTACATACCAAAACAGAAAACTGAAATCTGTTTTCCTAGATCCAAGCCAGTGTATATTAACAACTTAAATGACATCCGCTGGTCCTGATGATGAAAGGGATCTGAACATTAGAAACACAAATAATCTACAACCCAGCTTCTCTATACAAAGTTTTCTAAACTTTTTCCAAACAACCATAAACATTCAGAAGGGAGAAAATAACAGATGATTATGACACTGTTACCATGGTCTATGGGAAGAGTGACATTGACAATTTTGAATTTTAGCATACTTGGACGCTCTGTGAAACTATGCAGGCAGTGAAGCTTTCAGAATTACAAGCCAACAAGTACAAACATCCATTTTGGGGCAGCTTGAAGTTGTCAAGCCTAATGTCAATTTTCTAACAAGATCAATCTCCTCTCCTTCCTACTAAAAGAAGCTGAGAAAAGGTTCACAGACTTTTGACACTGCGGAGCCCAGCGACATACCCCCCCCCATCTTACTGAAAGTCAAGGAAACGCAGAAACCAGCAAAGAAACTGATCTTGAAAGTGTTTGCATTTCTTTTCCAGGAGTTCCAACAGACCTACAAGAGAACTAGTGAGCCGAGGAATTAATTTGAAACACTTCTGACTGCCCTTTGCAAACAGGCGATTCAATACCATGTTATGAAAGGGTATGATTTTCACTAGCACTTAATGGAGTGGATATGAGAAAACACTATATACTAATTAAAGAACCCCTTGAATATTGGCAAGCATGACATTAGTCAAATTCCTCATCTCTTCCCACTAGGACCACCTGGTGATATAAACCTGTGCTCCGGTTCATGCTCCAGATGGATGCTTAGGCCCTCCACCACCCACAATACAGAAAGACCTATGCCACCTTCAGTGAAACTCTACTAAATGTCATTCTTTCAGAAATTATGCCAAATCCTGTCCTGGGTAACATTTTGCAGCGTGGTAAGATGAGCTTTGGCTTCATCTTCAGCAACAAGACAAGAGTTCCCTGTTATCTTAGTAACTTTAATCACAATACTCAAAATTATTTTCCAAATAAAGACATCAAGTGTTTTTCTTTAGATACATGCTTTAAATTCACATGTATAAGACTTTGATGCGACCACTACCGCAACCTTTCAGAAAAAAAGGCTTTTCATTCAGAGAAATTCTAATGAGAAAACAGAAATTACTGACAAATGAGAAATTAGTATTTATAAATACACAGGATGTACAACATTAACACAGTTGAAATGAATGCTGACATTTAACTTCACCCCTATAGGACAACGCTGCTGCATACCAGTTAAAAGCCTTGCTTCAGTGTGTCAGCAGAACCAGTAGCTGAACGTTTCAGCAGGTCTGGAGCGGACTGTGGTGTTTTGCATGGGGGCTCTATAGTGGAGTCAACTGCACTGGCAATCATTTTCCAGCAGTATCTATGTCACAGGCAGAAGGTTAGAATCCACCTGAAGTGGTGTGACCTGTCAAGAAACCATTAATCCATACCCTATGGACACAGATTTAGTATCTGATGAGGAATTCACTACATTCAAATGACCTTTCTGTGGTTCAAAATGCATTCTTTCTACTTCATCAGCATTTGACAACAGGCATTTAATCTTACTAATCAGAAAAGGATTATACCATGAGACCTGAAGCACTAATGAAAGCTTTTGATGCGGTTCATGCATTTAAACAGATGTGACTCGCATTGATAGGCACATAAGATTTGATGCTCAAATACGCTCTTCCTTTTAGAAGTTTGCATTTGTCAGTTGTTATATATAAACATATTATATTATTATATATAATAATAGTTGTTATAGACAACATATAACAGATGTTATATATAATATTTTCAGTTGTTATAAATAAATGAAATTTATTTTCACTAAGCTATATTTGGGGGGCAAAAAAAAATAATAAAAAAAAAACACCAACCCACAAACAAATCAAAAGAAAAGTGGATTCTGACCTATTGAGTTTTCATGCTATGTGTCAGTAACAGAATTTGGAGGGGGAATAAGAAGCAAAAAGAATAAACTGTGTATAAACCCGAAATCTTCATTTAGTCATGTATCTTGAAAACTGTAGCTCACCACTATAACATGACTTAATGTTAAAAATCACAGTTTTGGAACATAGATTTCCAAATAATGAATTATAGTAAATTATTAAAATCCCCAGATAAACTTTTCAGATAGTGGCTCTCCTACCATATTTTATGTGATAAGTCAAAAAGAAAAAAAATTGATTAAAGAAACACCACTCTTTGACAAGGCCATTCACAAGAACAAAATCAGAAACTGTACAAGGAAAACCTGTGTTGCTCCTAGCCTCTAAGTCACTGGGCTTAAAAGAATTAACAATACAGAGGAAATCTTAGTTCCTAGACAAATTTTGACCATGGTCACTGATTAGACTTACCTTCCTGTATCACTGTTGATTCCCAATAATTTCCTGAGCAAGGAACTGGTATTTTGCTAGGATAAATTTCAGACAGCTTGCCATTAGATGCTTACCACACGCATTAGACCACCTTTATTGCATGACTTGCATGACTATATTTCAGGAAGAAAATATTTTATGTGTTTTCTTGGCTAAAAACATTACGTCTTGAGGAAAAAAAAAGTTTGCTTAGATACCTTTTCTTGACAACATGCTATTGCAAAAATCATTCTTTGAAAATACTACCCTATCACTACTTAAAATATATTCATCACTTTTAAAGAAGTGCTTTGCTGAACTTATTACTAGTAACAATTTTATGTCAGAGAGCTGTCAAGAAATACCAACTAATGAAAACATAGGACAGAATGGAAACCCCAGAGTTCAGCCTGAATTGAAGGATAACTTGAATGACCCAGATGTATAGCACTATGCTATATGCAAAAAGCATTTTTAAAATTTTTGATCCACCTACCCGCCCCGTTTTTTCTTGTTTTTTTTTAAAAAAAAAGTCTTACTTTTCAACTATACTATAAAGAAAGGGGTGTGGAAACTTTGTTGCAGTTAGGGGAAAAAAATAAGCAAAATCATAAAAGATGGCACGCACTTACAAGACTTAGAGGTAACAGAATATGGTAGTAAGGTCATGACTTTCAGCCAAGATGTGACATCATCTTGGCTATCTTTCAGTTCCACAGAATTGGTACACTACACAACACCAGCAACATCTCTACTTGTTCCTCTTGAAAGGCCAGAAAATGAGTTGTTATAAATTATGATAAAAGATTACATCTGATAAACCGCCACTATACATTAGAATCTCACAATCTGCAAATTCCTTTTTAACTTTCATGAACCAAGTTCTAGTCGAGCTGGTACCAGTGAAAAGTCTTCTTGGATGAAGTGCACACTGAGCATTTCCAGTAATCAGAAGTTGTAAAAACTGAGAAAGAAACTGATGCAAGGCAGAAATCAGATAAGCAATGGTTCTTGGAAATAAACTCCAGGTATGATACCAAGAAAAATCCTGGAAACCTCCACACCCAGTAATTAAATATCTCTGAGGAACATCACTGTACTACAAAGCGTAAACCTTTGGTATTCCTTTTCAAGACTTGAAACCCTATGTAAAGTTAAGAGCTGCGTCCACAGGACTATGCTGAAAAAAGGAAGCTGCGTGTCCAGCTGCAAGGAGGAGTTGCCTTGCAGAAAGATAGACACGCTAAAGACATAAGGAACTTACTCTTTTCTGCAACTATTAGAGAAAAAGATTAAATATTAACAACTCATTATTATATTGTGTCAAACTCTTACTTACACTTGACCAACATTACATCTATGATTTCCTGCTTTTTTTGTTTTCTGCCCTACTAAATTATCTTACACACTCCTTGGTACACTTTGTTTTCTTTTTCTGTGAAGGGGAATAGATTCACCATGCGTTACTACATAGCATCCTTTTTAACAAAATAGTCAGTTATGTAAACTAACATGTCCACAACATTTTTAAATTGATTTCCTAGCTGCAACTACCTGAGTGCAAAGGAGAAATGTAAAAACTTTGGGTATAATTAAAGTCTCCTGCTGTATCACTTGTTACTTAAAATCTGGAAAATACTTTGGCATAAAGCTATAGTCATGTCACTGCCCTGTTTAATAGTTTCAAAAATTGCCCTACTGCTTATTTTCCATGTTCAATTTTAAAGTTCAGAAATCGCTTACAAACCACAGCTCAAAAACATTTAACATTATCAAATCTGGAAAGAAAAGGAAAAATTAAAACAGCTTCAAGAAGTTCAGTAATACAGGAAGATATACACCTTAAAACTTGTTGAGCTACCAAGGATTCTGCATTTTTTTCATTTGATCCCACACAATTAAAACAGTAAGGTGGTATACGTATTAAATTTTTATGGAGATTGATTCCTACAGAGACTTCAAAGACTTCCCCCCGCCCTTACAGAGATATAATTATAAAAAACTCAAACTTTTTCTTTGCCAAGAAAGCCAAGCTTTCTACATACGAACTTTTGCTGCTTTCCTGGGTAAAAATAACTATGTTCTAAAAATTAAAGTATTTATCCTCATAAAATAATTACTTTCGTTAAACAGTGAAGCACCATTTTGATAAGAACATCTCAGAAAGACTTCTTACACAATTATCCATAGTACCCCTACAGCCAAATTTGTGAGATATGGACTGGATAAGTGGACGATGATGGAGGTGGAGAATGGTCCAGACTGGTAGAATCAAAGGGTTCTAATCAGCAATACAAAGTCCAACTGCCAATCAAGTACTAGGGGCATCCCTCAGGAATCAATACCCAGGCTGGAACTGTTCAACAGCTTTGTTAACAACCTGGAATAGGCTAGAATGCACTCTCAAATTCATGGCAGTGGCCAATACACTGGAGGGCAAAACTGTTATTCAGAGGAAAGGTGACTGGCTGGAGAAATGGGCTGACAAGAAACTCATGAAGTTGACAAAGGGCAAACGCGGAGCCCTACATCTGGCATGGCATAACCCTACACAGCAGTACAGGCTAGGCAGTAACTGGCTAGAGAACAGCTTTAAAGAGACTTGTTGGTCCTGATAGACAAGTTGAGCATGAATCATTAATGCCCCTACACTGAAGAAGGCCAAATACATACTAGGCTGTATTAGCAGAAGTGTGGCTACCAAGCAGAAAGAAGCAATTACTCTCCCTATTCAGCATCCATGACATCACATGTGGAGTATTGTGGTCAGTCTAGGCCCCACCCCAATTTAAAGAGAGACACCGACATGCTGCGGTGTGTTCAATAGAGGCCACAAAGATAATCAGGGGCTTGAAGACATGACCAAAGAGAAAAACTGAAAAAAAAAAATCATAACCAGATGTAACGCTGAGTTAAACCTGCATCTTTTCACTAAGTTGGTTCCTATTAGAAAAGCTGTATGCGAAGGAGTCACTCAAGGAAAATAGAGTACGCTGTGACTGTATTTCCTTAGATTAGTACCGAAAATTCATGTATGACACTGCTCTTTTGCAAGCAAAAAACATAGTGATTTCATGTGTATAATGCATATACAGATGTCCTTCTTGCTTGTGTACCATTAACAAATGCCAACAAGGGCAGAGGAGAAATCGTACTCAACCAAATTGTTGCTAAAATGTTAGGCTACTAAAAGCAAAAATAATTAAAGAAATACTTTAATTATGTATGTAAAAGCCCAATTTCAGCTGTAGAATCACGAAAACTGAGTGGTAAAGCTATTATGTACTAACACACTATTGTACTTGCCACAAACATCAGAGCAGCTCAATTAATTCATTTTAATTACTGCAAACCAGTACAAAAAGTAACAATTTACCACATATTAACTCAACAATTTGAAGTGCAGGTAAACATTGATGGACAAAAAACCACAAGAGACGAACAACTGATAGAGTTCTACACTGAACAAATTAGTAAACATTAAATGCAGTGATGTTTCCAAATTCACAAAACTGAATCAGGTAAAGCTGATGAGATAAAACTGAATAAGCTGACTTTTTCTTAAAGCAAGAAGAGTTGGGGTTTTTTTAGTGCCCTTCTATTACATAGAAATAGAAAAGACTAATTTGGGTATCATTTTAAAGCATGAATCACCAACTGTTAAAACTTTCAGTTGTCATTTTAATTTGTTAAGATTGATGAACAGTTATTGATTTTATGGTATAGAAACCCTTTGAAGTGGCTGTACAGAAACAATCAATATATTTTGACAGCTATTCCCATAGCACCACTGTCCAGTAAGGCCAACTGTTCCTCCTTCCTCCCCCAAGCTGTTTAAGACAGATATCTGTTTAGTGTGGCAGCTGTTGACTTTTTTTTTTAATTTTCCCCCAACTTTGCAATGTACAGCAAAGTATTGATCTTATGTTACCTCAAGATTTTCTTGAAATTTCTTTTTGACAGAAGAAAAAGAAAATAGTATACAAATTTGCATCCCAGCTGCAATTTGCCTATATTCCATGATGCCATAACCCATCTACCTCAACAAACTCAATTGTTCAGTATAATTCAGGGCTTTGACTAAAAATTGAAAAAAAAACCCAAAAAAAATCACTGCGAAATGCTTATTGAAGCTATGGTTGAAAGTAGATAATGTCACACATGGTAAGAACATCATGCTGCTAACTACAAAATTTTTACCATTCTGTTCACCAGTGGAAGAAACAGACTTTTAGGTCACTGACCCACCTGAAAGTCAAAACAGTTACAGAATTTGACATGTTCTGCAGTAAATATTCAATTTTGAGCTCAAAGTCATGGGGAGTGTTATTAGACAAATCCTTTAATACATGTCTAGGAAGGTGCAAGAAAAAGCCGGAAGGCAAAGTCACTTATAGTTGTACTCACAGAAGCACAAAAGAACCCCTGTGTCACTCTGCCACACTTGTTAAAAATCACGAATTTCTTCAGAATTGCACAGAGCTTTAAGCCAGAAGTTGGACTGGCTGCAGTATGAGCTGATTTGCTCTGATTTACAACATTCTTCATAAGGTCAAAACTACATATAATCTGTTTATTATCACAGCAAAGCTGAAAGAAGTCGTCCAAGGACAGAACAAATATGTTATGCTTAATAGCATGTGTGCATTCGATATTGAGAATTCCTTCACACTGTTATTATTATTTATAAGGGCATGTGGCTTAAGGAGAGTTTGTCTGTCCTAAATATATTCTAATTAGTACTGTCAGAAACAAAGCTCTTGGCTGTACCATTGTCTGGCAGGACAACTGCCAACTCCTCTAGTACTACCTGCCAGGGATCCTCATCAGCACACAGCCTGCCACAGCTTTTAACATCACCCACAGTGACACAGCTATGACTACCACTCTCTTGTCTTACAAACAAAACAACCACCAAAAAACCCCACCCACAAACCAACCAAAAAACCCAAACCCACCACAAAGATAAACCCATAACCAAAATCACTACCTGTTCCCATTTTCAGTGCTACAACTCTTGATACCAACTACTGCCCTGTAATTTTAACACAAAATAGTGTTCAGTGCCACAGCACCTAGGTGCCTATCAAGTACTGAAATCACTATTGATTACAAACTGGCATTAATATAATTGTTTAGATATCAGAAACCACAGATGTTGCTGACAAAGAAACAACAAAATAAGAAAGCAGTAAGACACCCAATTCCAAAACACTTTATTGTATTCTACTCAGTCATTTACTAATCTAAGCTTTGTCCAAGCAAATCTGATGCACTGCAGAACTATATATACAAGAGATGACAATCACTTGACATTTACCTAGAATTATTCCAAGTAGTGTCAGTAAAAACATTTGCGCTTTATTCAAAGCATCACTTTGTCTCCTGAAGCACTGCAGCAGCACAAGGAAGGACTGGAGACTTAAGCATCAGTTCTGTGTGTGCAAAGCCTAAGATTATAACTATTAGATTTGGATCAGGATGTTTAAGAATAAACAGAGTAATGAATTAGTAAATTCAGTGAATCAATCAACAGCCATCTTTATAATAATTCAAAAGAACATGGGAACAAAACTAAAGAATATGTGCACAATACAAAGGGAGAGGAAAAAGAAAGATTCAATCTACTTTCAAGATACAGTCTGCTTTACAGGTTACAGTCTGTAGAAGCGAAAGTGATAAAACGTTTCGCTATCAGTTTGCCAATGGGGTGAATTTTACATGTTCATTAATAAGATTTGATTCTGGCTGATCTACTTTCTACATCTGCTCCCACTCTTTGGAACATTTGTGCATAAAATTCTGCTGGCTGGGCTGGAATGCTGATGGAAACATATATTTTCCTTTTTTCTTTTTTTTTATTTATACTATCACTAACCTATTTTTCACTTTCGCTAAAGTAGGCAACCCAGAAGTTTTGTTATGCAAATTCTACAAACAATGTCACACCACTGGTATGTAAAAATTGAATTCTCAGTATTAAATATTTACAAGCCATTTAAAATCTAAAAATCATTCTTCAATATTATTCGACTAATCATTTAAAACAAATACATTTGAGGTAACTGTAATGTCATTAAACATTTTCAAGAAAAAATTACTTTCACTGAACACATTCTCCGCTGTAAAGCATTTATTCAGAACAACTCAGTAAGTTTCATCACTGTTTTTTCCTATCATATTCAAAAAGCTAATTATGCCTGGCCAGTGGGAACTTATTCTATCAATGCTATTTCCAGAACACCTAAAGCATGTCTGTTGTTTTTTTGTTTCTCTTCCCAGTAATCACAGCTACTTTCAGCATTTGGCCTATTGGCTCACATGAACTATCTGCTTGTTTTAATCTCTTAACTGCTGTTTTGACATTTATTTTGATTCTTTCAAGCCTACTACATAGAGGTCAAAAGCAGAATCAAAAGGTCTGACACGCAGCATTTTGCTAGCATATTACCTCGATGAAGGCAAACAATGCAGTTTTGTCAACCTTGTTATTCCCTTGAAGCATGCCCACCAACTTTTTTTTTTCCTTAATTACTTGCTGATTAGCAGAGTCATAAAGCGCTCCGGTAATTGTACAGCTTCACAGCGCTTTTTTGTGTACAATGTTAATCCTTGAAGTCATACTAGCCTCAACATTTGTTATTAAAAATTCCACAAATATATATATTGCTTAGGAATTCTTACAACCACAGTTATTATAGAAAATGTCAGCAATCATTCAGGTATCTTCACATGAATTTAATTTTTCCAGTAACAACAACAACATATAAAAATAAAATTCACAAGAGGTCATCAAGAACATACATATCATAAACTCACCAAACAAAAAAGTACTTCTGTAAAGAAGATGCCAGGAAAAAGAAAGACCTCACAGACATTCGAGAATTTCAGTGCAATCACGTTTGGCAGCATACAGCAGCAGTAACTTTCCTCTGTTGCCATTTCATTTCAGAGTTTGGGGGGGGGGGGGGGAGAAACAAGAAACCAGGAGAGGTGGCTACTACAGGAAGTCTTTTTCCACCACCACCACTGCTGCTCTCTTACTTTGAGTACACAAAGCTATCAGCGTGGCTTACTCCCGTTCATGCAGCAGCATGGGTTTAACAGCTGGGAGTGGACAGAGAAAGGCAAAAGATTTCAGCAGCAGATGACAGGATACTAACTGGTGAAAGAAAAGATGACTGAGAGCAATAAAGAGTGTGGTCTGACAGACAGCCACAGAGTTATGCATAGATGAAACAAGTCATATCTGCTCGTCTACTTGAAGTCACATGTCAATTGTTACACAGTGAAAAGAAGTAACATCACCTTAAAGTACTATTGTTCCCCCATCAGTATCCTTTCTATAAAAGGCTTCCTTAGAAATCAACAATATTCTACTCATGTTTTTTTAAAGATAATTCATTTTCTCAGCACAAAATTTTACTACATGCTGTAGTAGCAATGAACTTGCACTATGTGGTTCTTGTTTTTAACTTCTACTTTCTGCCACAAGCCAGAAAAACTTCAAGATTTTCTAGCAAAACGTTGTTTTGGGTATCTTTGACAGTGTTCAGTACTATTAGCTTCAGAAGACTCTTGGGTTTATCAGTGTTTCATAAATTTAGCAGCTGAGTTTTCATACCAGGCTGCATTTTTTGTCATGTAACCTAAAAAAACTACACCTGCACAAGATCATCAGTTTCTAGTTTCCACTGAGCTACCAGATGAAAATACGTATTCCATAGCAACTAGTAATGACATGCTGTCCTTAGCGCAGTCTCTTCTGGAGAAGCAGAGTGACAACTGGAATCTCTCAAACTTGTAAGAATCCTTTGCAGCAAGAGATTCCAGTTGAGGAAAGGCAAAAGGACAAAAATCTATATCCATAATCAAACTCTGACTTGAAGGCAGAATGAGAGCGAAGTTTAAACGTGAAATAAGACTTAGTTCTTCATTTCAGACATTTAAAATGGATGAGTACCAGTCTGAAAACCTGGTATCAACTACTTTTCATACAGAAACAAATTAAAAGCCAAATGGCAAAGACAAAGCGAGAATTGCTTCAGGACATACTATCTGCAACTTGCTGTGGAAGGAATTTCCTTCTCCATATTCCTACTTTTACATACTGTTATTCTGCACAACTGATTACTTTCATCTATCTACCATAGAATGTATTTACAAAATGTGACCAAACTTATTTTAATGTAACTAGTGCTTTTAGTCAGCAAAGAATTTGGACGTTATAATATTTTCACTAAAAAATTTTACTTACCAATGTCCAAGTTCAAGGAGAACTACATAAATTGAGTATGATTTAACAGCTAATAAGGCAGCAATTTCTTTTATGGGCACAAGAAAAATTAATCAACTGTCATACAACATGCTCTTGTCATTTATGTTAATTCTAAGTTAATCCTGCAAGAACAGGTTTATTGGCCTAAGTAGAATGATTACTGACCCTGTTACAGGCACTATAAAATTTTAGTTCAAGAGACTGCAAAAAGACTCTTCAGAAGTCCATTATGTGTACATACCACCAGGCCTTTTCCAATAAAACGTTACACAGAAGTAGCTATTATTCACCTGGTGATATTTGCTAGCACAGGTCAACAACATTCTCTGACATATAACATAGCCTGTTCTGCAGTACTAGATAGCAACTAACACAAAACAACACTGAAAAATTAAAATTAAAAAAATTCAAAAGATTCTCCTTCTAGTGTTTGGAAATTACTGTTAAATATCCAACAGGAAAGAGAAAATAACAATGGGTTTGTTACCAAACAGAGCTCTCGTCTTCCCATTCATGCCATCACCAGACTTCTTGTCACAGATAACTTCTCACTGGGCTCTTCAAAAATCCTTCTGAAGAGCAAATACTGGTTTTTATTATGTACTTGAGTTTTGGATATTTCAGTAAAAGACCTTACAAGGTCAGATAGACAAACCGTGGCCATAAATAAATTTAGGAAAGAAATCGGAAAGAGGTTTTTAACCATTGAAAGGAGAAAGCTTTGTAATATCCTTGCAACTGGAAGACGGCAATCAAGCTAGTTTTAACAACTAGCACAACTGATTTATTTTAATTCAGACACAGATCTTACATGCACAGCTGACTAATAGCTAGGGAGAGACGAGCTAGAAATGGAAAGAACTTTTTCAGCCAATGTTTCCAAATTTTTCTACCCATTCATTTTGGAACAAAAGAGTATGTATGTATGTGCTCCATAAACAATTCACCAATTCAAAACAAATAAATGCAGTGTATATATTTCAAGCATGCGATAATTTTGAAGTAATTTATGTCACTTTAATTCAAAAATATCTTCTTAGAGATATTTATGATTAAGTATCAGCTGCAGTTACTTTGTGCAGAAGTGGAAGAACGCATCTGCTACTGAAAAAAAGACCTTGAGCATGCTGACACTGTTGGAATCATGGTGAATGGGAAGCAGGAGAGAAGGCAGAAGTTCTGCACAGGACAGTGTAATAAAGTCCCTTGAGCATAGTCCCCAAAACCAGAAGTTATCACATAAAACAACCTACTTTACAGTTCTGTCCTTTGCTCACATTTAAAGCTTCCTTGTATAAACTGCATAAGCTTTACTGATGATTAACACATGTATTCTTTTTGTTTTTAAACTTGGCCTAATGTTAACAGGAATAACCTGGTGCACATTAGCCACATGACTCTCAGTCATAACACATTTGTTATTTATGGATGGCCTTGTAAACTGTTAAGTGTTCATCTCCCACTGGCTACCAAGTTTGTATGACATGATGCAGCATGTCATCGTGGATATACAGGATACAGCATCTAGGATATACAGAGGCTCCATCACAGAAGAGAAGTTCCACGCCTGCTTGTCTTCAAATCCTAATGGCAGTCAGATATCATTTAGTGTCCTTAAATTCAACTATAAGATTGATTATTCTCTATTTCTAATTCTGCTTCTCCAATAATCTCAGGAGAAACGTGAAAAAACTATTTTACACAAAGCTTGCAACCATGTTATTGGTGTAATTTGGATAATGATCAGCTCAGTCAGTAGATGAAAAACACGCAGAATTTTCCTGACAAAAAAAACAATTTTAAAAAAAGCTATTCAAAAACAAGTACTGTATCTTCTCCATTCCACAAACCAAACATGATGGCCAGAACCATGTAACATCCTTCAGCACAAGATCCTTGGCTAAAAAGAGCCCCAGTGACACCAAAAGTCAATACACAAGTCACAGGTCACAAGCCTCAAATTCTTATATAATAGCAGACACTACGATGCTTCACAGAACATTCTTTTAATCCCACGAAACTGACTCACTAGAGGGCACGGTTTAGCCAGAAATGTGCTCTAGTCGGCAGGGAGAGGGGTGGGGGGATGGAGAAATACAAAAACCTCTTCTCTTACAATGCAACAATGGCTAGCAAAATGTTAATTATTTTTTTATTTATTTATTTTGAACTATCTTTTTCATCATGCTTAAAACAAGATTTTTTAGAGACATCGCTCTCTCTTTTCAATACCCTGAACTGGAAGAGGATGGATGATGAAAGACACTCACTAAACTAAGGTTTAACAAAGGCATGGCAAAGAAAAATCTCCCTAAAAGCCACACAAAAGTGCTCCAGGGAAAAGAACAGAGTTGTCAGGAGGAATGTCTTAGAAAAGCCATGATAAATTATTTTGGTTTTGCATTGCATTTGCAAGCTGCAGTGTCTAGTTTTCACACTTCATAGCCAGCAGCCTGAAAGGTAGTACTCACTTTTCAAACAAAAGTATCCCCAAAGGTGTCTAAAATTAGAAGTAAATTTTGATACATCACTTTTTGACTTCCTCCTGCATGAACCTCTACATAGAGCTGGAAATGATAACCACTACAACTTGAAGGAATGCAATACCTTCCCTGAAGCCAAATACCACAGCAGTGCTGCACAAAAACAAAAACAAGACGGTACAACCTGCAATTCCCTCACCTTATTTAGCTCTGCCCAAGTTGACTTGTAATACAGAGTAAGACACCACACAACAAGTGTTTTCATGGCTCATCACTTTAAAATATTACAATTTACTACAGTATACTGTAGTAATATTGGCAATATCTCCTCTGAGGTACTGCTGCAAATTCTGTGATGGGCAGATTAATGGGAAAGAATGAATTGCTCCACAGGATTTAACTTATCTTCATTCTATGCAGCTGACTGTTCAGTACAAACTGGTATCATTTCTCTAAAAGCATTTCTGTTTTCAGTAGGCAGATATTAACAACACTGAAGAAAAATAATACAGTTGGTCTGAATGATATTCGGAAATGCTCAATGTTAAGGATGTTACCAGGCGAGTAGATCATATTTTTTCTATAAAGTAGTTTAACCTCTGACTTAACAGCTTTAAGGCAATTGGGCTACCTAATCAGCCACTGAATCTCTTGGTCTCCTTCCTGCAGTTGCTGAAATCATTAGTCAGGGAATTGGTGAGGAAGCCATAGAAACTCACACTAGCAGCAGGGAATAAGAGTCTTAAATGGTAATAACTCACAGTAAAAATGACAATTTATGGCTTTTTACAGCATGTAATATAATTTATGGGATGTTACACATTGATGTGTATGCCTAATGAGTGTTGTAGAAAGCCATAAATCATCAGCATTTCCAACTTCCCATTAAGACCTCATTTATTACACTATTCCAGAAGTATATCCTCATGATAACCACACCCTTGTCTTGCTTTATTAAAAGATAGGAAAAAGAAAAGGGAGATAGAACTTTGGTCTGATGCAGTATTAAAACCAAAAAGACACATCATCTAAGACAGCAGAATAAAGGAGGGAATCTTGACTGAGAAATGCACTAACTTCCCTGATCTTATTTATTTCAACAACTGGGGGAAATACACAAAGAAACATTTTACCACATTCATCCTCTGAAATGCAACACCTCATTTAAAGAGGCAATATAAAAGGGAAAAGAAGACAGGAAGCCTGTCTCCAGAGCACCACAGTTCTCTCCACTGGTGACTACTGCCATACTGAATCTAGTATTACGGGTTTGTGTAACTGTAGCATTTGTAAAATCAGAATCCAAAGCTGAAGATGCTAAATAGTTCAGTAGCCAGCCTTAAACAAGAGCATGCTACCCTAAAAAAAGTCTTAACATTGAGAAGAGAAATAAAAAAAATAGAGAATTCTGATGAAAAAATAGCACTGAGCATTAAAAACAAAAAACCCTATAAAAACACCAGAAAAAAAATCAGGACAAGTACAGTATGTCTGAATATTGTTTTGGGGTTTTTTGCTGTAGGCATTAGTTGCTAAGTCTCTAGTATGTATTATTATAACTCAGACCAAAATCAAATGAAATTTCCTAACAGTTTCAGATGACATATTGCGAGAGATGCCTGGGATTTTATTTTAAAATGTTCTTTAAAATATATATATATAGATATATTTCAGGGACAGGATAGAACTTCTGGTTGAACTGAAAGCAAAAGATATACACTCAGAACAGTTAACAACCTCAAAGGAGTGAGAGAGAAAGTCCAACTTTTTGTTCATGGCTAGTTTAATCATGTGCAAAATGAGGGTATTTTCTAGTAGAACAGACTGGAACTCCTACATATACCTGTTGTAGGCACCTATATACCAATGGGGAACACCAGGTGCATTTTCCTGCTCTGTAAGAGGAAGTCACATCAGGAGAGGGTAACATAGATACAGAGCTAGCAAATTTAAGCAGTGAAAAGGGTTTTATCAATTAAGAAATTCAAGTGCTTCCATTGCTTTCTGATGCTCAAACAAAACAGCTCCCCTCTCCTCAAATTTGTAAATGGCAACACTTCAAAATGTACGCTGTCATACATGGAACTGAGCATGCACTGAAAACCCTGGTATTGTGGTTTGCGGGTTTTTAAACAAAGCCTTTTCACTTTGCAGCACAGACCTTGCAACACTAACCTGAAAGGCAAAAATTCTGCAGATTTGGTACAGAATCTGTCTTCAGGTTCACTTCTTACAAAAGTGTGTTACAATATAGGTCAGGTGTGCTTCAGATGAGCCACTGAACACTCTCAGCTACAAAACTCAAAATAATTTCAAGACTGCTGAAGTTCATAACAACAGAGTATTAACTGATTCAACAAGGTCTGAAGTTGAAATGAATCCTAGCTCTGCCATGATTACACTAGACCACCAAGCTGTTCAAGGTGAGAAATTTTATACTTCATGGTTCATATTAAATTTTACTGCTTCCTTGGGTTTTACTAAATCTGAAAGTTTAGAGGGAAACAAATTCCTTCAGAAAGTCTGACTGTAACTTTACATAAACAGCTTGGACCTCAAACAATGAGTTCTGAAGCTTAACTTTTGTTAAGCTACCTCAGCTTATACCTCTACTTAGTAGACAGTATGCTAGCAGCAAAGCCAGTCTGAAAGGCAGAGGACCAAAATGGGAACAGCTGATCAGCCTTTTGTATTGTAGCACCAAACACTGTACATCACTAACTGGATGACAAAGCCAAGACATTTATAAGCTTGTCTTTTTTTTTTCTTTAAAAGACTGCCCAATTCTTTGGCAAAGTTTACAGCAGCCAGGTAGCCACTCTCGGATCTCCCACCTGAAAGCAATTCCTGAAAACTATCACCCAAGCTCTTGAATAGCACTGACACCTTTCACCAAAGATGAGATCAAGCTCCAGCTCTCATACAATATACAGCTGAGACTATTTCCATAAACTGGCAACATCAAGGTACTCGAATAACAGCAAGAAATCTATAGCTGATTGTCTGGAATTGCAAGTGTCAATGCCTGAGCTAGTATGACTAAGACTGGGACATACACAAGCTCTTGTACTGAGGTTTTGTTGGCTTTTTTTTTTTTTTTAACAGTTTTTATGGATCATACATACAAAAAGGCATTTACCCATAAACAAACTCAAGTGCAAAGGAAATTGTTGAGATTATGCTAACTATAAAACAAATACAGCTGTTTAATGTTTCAGTCTTAAATATTTAATTAAGCATAGCAACAGCTCCATAAAAGCAGGAGTATTATTCAACAGTATTCATTTCATTTGTGGCAGTCTTGAGAAACAGAGTTTATAGGACTCCCTACAGAAGTCACTCACCCATCTTCCCATGTACAAAAAGGATCATGTTTGCAACCCTGACGGGCAAACACCATATATAACTCGAAACACAGCCCACACTTTTTTTTTGTTACAATCATCACAGAAGTTGAAACCAAACCAGGTAACTTCTTTCAGCCTCCTGTTCTAGCAACTACATCACACAATCTTCTCAGAGAGGCAAACAAAAAAGTCAAAAAGCAATTTGGGTTGGTTGAGTTCATCTAGTCCAATCCCAAGCTCAAAGCAGGGCCAACTTCGAAGTTATCTTGCTCAGAGACTTACCCAGGCAAATTTTTAGCATCTCCAAGGATGGAAATTTGTCAACCATTCCTAGCCTGTGTCCTAATGCTTAGCTAACCCTAATTGCAAAGATTTTTTCTGTTTACACATAATCAGAACCTCCCTTACCACAGAGCACTTCCCCTAGGCAGGTTGTTCAACCCCTACAACAAAATATAACCTCAGCGCACTCAAGAGAGCTTCTGGATTGCCTGTGCTCCACCACATTGCCCTTCCAGAAGACAGCCGTAATTAAAGCCCCCATGAAAAAATAAAGCCAATGATCATGAAGCGTCTTCCAGCTGTCAAAAACAACAACAAAAAAGGCTTCTTCCACTTCCTCTTCTTGACTGGATAGCCTGCAGGTGGTGGTCACCATTGCATCACTCTTGCTGGCCTCTCCTCTAATTGATTCTGTCCTAGGAGCTCACATGGCCTGTTCTATAGCAAAGCTCCATGCACTTGAGCTGCTCTGTTGTAGGAACTGCACTGCCCTTCTCTCTTATCTTCCTAAGGACCCTGCATCAATCCATTGCAGCACTCTAGGCATGCAATTTATCTCACCAGGTCTCTCTTATTCCCAGTTAGACTACAGCTCTGTAACTCTGTACATTGCTCAGATATTCCACCCCATCCTCCATTCAAGTGAGGCTTTTGAGCCTCTCTCCTTCCGTGTAGTGCAGAACTCCGGCTCTCACCACTACTCAGTTTCTGAGCCAGTCATCTCCTGTTTATTTTTTCTGATACTTGTACAGTTTGCTGATGTCCTCCCATAGCTCCATCACTTAGCAGCTCCATAACTTGAACAGAGCATTCCTCCCACAGATAAGGCCACTGCTGCTTCCAGTCCCAGCCTCAGGGTAAATTAGACAGCACACCTTGCAAAGAGAGACCTGGACAGCAGCACTGCCATTAGGAGTCCCACCCAATTCAAGACCTCTGACAAGCCTGTGAAGTTCAAGCTAGTTGAGAGAGACTCAAGTCCTGCAGCGTGCCACCACCACTGCTGCACACATAGCAACCTTGAACAGTATCAAGCAATGCTTTGGGTCCCACATCTGCCCTCTTGTCCTCCAATTATTAATCCCTGTTCAACCAGCCCCAAGGCTGGCTCCTGGACATTAAAACCAGAAGCCACACACAAACCTTCTCTTCTCCCTTCAAGATCACCTGCTGAGTAAACAGTTTACCACTGTGGTTTGTGGCTTCCATCCCAGCCATGATAATCTCACGGCCCGAATGCCAAGTAGGCCACATGCTTCTCCCTGCTTTGCTGCACCCTGAGCAGGAAATGGAATACTGGCAGAAAAATAAATAAAAAAAAAAAGTCATAAAGCAAAGAATAGTGTTCTCAAACACATCCCATTAGAAAAGGGATACTAAACAGTATGTGACCGAATATAAACCATTGCTTTTGCTAGAAAATCAGCAACAGAGTACTAAGTCTTGACATGAAAATAACTGGAAAGTATCATTTCCTTCTCTCACCAATTTCTCCTCCTGTAAGTAGACCAAATTTTTTTAATTTCCCTTATCTCCCTACAGATTGGAAAAGCAAAATACACGCTCTTTATTCCTGGTGATAAAAAACTTTTTGTAAAGCACTCAGATAAAAATTAACTTATTCCATGCAGGAGTAGAAATACAGTCAAGAAAAACAAAAAAGATAAAATTCTGGAAAATGTATTTACAAAGTGGAGTAGTAAACCAGTATCGGGTTTATTTTGAGTGGTGGGGTTGTCTTTTTTAACTGCATTTGACTGATTGAATCTAATTGGTTCCAGCAACATACAAAACAATTACAAACACTATTACTACATGTTCATGTTCCCCCTCAACAACTTGAAAAAAAGGATGTATAGATTTTTAAAGCACTTTCTCAGATTTTAATGACTTTAGTGTCATAATCTGTATTGTACAGACATGGAAATGCTTATTTGCTAGAAAACACATTAGGGGAGACACCATAAAATTGGAGAAGAAAAAAAAAACAGAAAAAGTACAGATTCTTTAACAGGTATTTTTTGAACATTTTGAACAGATATATAAAACAGGCAAAGACACAATGGGTACAAACCTAAAAAACATGAAATTCCATCTGAACACAAGAAAACACCTTTTATTGAAAGGGTCCTTGAACACTGGAATAGCCCAGAGAGGTTGTGGAGTCTCCATCTTTAGTGATACTCAAAGCTCTAGGCAAACTGGCAACCTGCTCTAGCTGACCCTAGTGTGGTTGAGCTTGGGCTACACAATCTCCAGAGGTCCCTTGATTGTAAATTCTTTATTATCAGACATCAATAAACACTTGGTAAATACAAAGTGTTACAACAATCAAAGAACCTTCTTTTAAAGTACAGACAGGATAACAAAAACCATTATCCATAAAACAAACTACATGCCTGTAATGCCTTTTCAGTTGGAACACTATGTATGACAAAAGAATAGGTTATTTCTCAGTCTTTTCTTATTGCTGTAACAGAAATATATTGAAAAGTACACTGGTAGAGCCAGATTAATTTTAATTTGTCCAAACTAGAGTCCCTTGATTTGCATTATGCTAAGAACTCTTTGGGGTATACCCTGACTACAAGACCAAGCAATTCAGCAGTTTCCAGATGTTTATTTTGTTGGGGAATTTTTAGTGTACCTTCGAGGCAAATTAAACACATTTGTGCTTGAACATTAAAAAAGGGGAAAAAAAAAAAAAAAAAGGCAATGCATTGGGTAGAGTCCTACCGCCATGAGCAGTTCCACAAGGAGTCTGCAAAGATGAGTCAGAAGCAGATTCCTTATATACACTTGCACTAGCACAAGTCCTGTAAGCATCAACGTGGGGCACCTCAGCCTGGTGTTGGGTCCACCCCCCAGCCCAGCTCTGCTGCCCAAAGCTGGCCCTCAAGCCCTGGAATCCCAGGACAGCTACAAGACAATGCTGAAGCTGTTTCATACTTCATCATCACAGGAAACTTCACTCACAAGGAGTTGCTTATCTCTGGCATTCCTGCTTCCAGACAGTTTAACCCCTTCTGCAGATGGGCCTTCTTGCCCTCCAAGCCAGATCATTCCTTGGTCACAAATTACCAGTGCTGAGCAGTTACAAAACAAATTCCCCCTTCAATTTGTACCAGGACGCATGAAAACACAGCACGCTTAAAACTGACTGTAGCCAATGCACAGTTTTTACCCAGATAAAAGTAGTTGTCTTGAAATTCACCTGGAAATGTTTTCTCTTTAAAATCCAGCAATTTTCTCGTATTATTATCGACCAAGTATGATATCATCAAACATTAACTGAATATGCTAACAAAATCTGGAAACATTAATTGTCAGTGTGCAGGGACACAGGTTAGAGCTACAAGCAAAATAAGTATTCAATCTACAGCACACTCTTAGCAGAGACTCTCAGAAATCTTGTATTTCTCTAAAGTTCATCATTCAAGCCCTCAAGCACTTCAGCCTGTTCAGCAATGATAAAGGTTTGAGCTTTTGCTGTCACTAAAAACAATTATCTCTCACAAAAATTCCATTCCGTGTAAAGCCATAGATATTACTGATCCTACACTCTGAAAAGGCCTCTTCTACACAATTGCAGCAACTACAATACTACACCAAGAGCCAGATGCAACATCTGCTAAGTTGCAGCCCTTCCCAACATTTTCAGTGCTTTAATGATTTTATTTGGTTATGTTTCCTATCAAACATTCAGTCTCTGTCCCTCCAAAGCACAAAAGAGCAGTTGCTGCTTTTAGGAAGAGCTGCCTTCAGGACCATTAGTTGGGACAAGAAAGCAAAACCAGGAACAACCAAGCTTCAAGCAAATAAATTTAAAATTAATATATATTAATTGTATAAGACAATCTCTGTCTGAAACAATACCACGAAAAATATGGAAAAACTTGAGGAAATCACCAATAAACCATCTACCTAGGATCAGCTATCTAGGTCTGAAGCAGAACAAGAACACACGTATCCCAATATGAAGTTCACAGTCCTATTAATTAGACCACAGAAATATAATCATAAAATCTTGGGAGATGCAAACAAACCTAAAAGAAGTGTTATCTATTTGCTCTTTATACTATCTCTACCTGTAGAGGTGAGGTTTCCCCTCACACACATTCACACACTTAGTTTCTTCCATGTACTAGATTTTAGCCATTAAAATTAACAGATTGTACTGAATAGATGTGCACTTTTTAAACAGTTCAAAATATTAACCGCATTAAGTCCTATTTACTACAAGGTAGCACTTCCGACCAAAGCCCCTTTTGCTAATAAGGTTGGGAGACTGATATCATGTAAGATTAAACTAAGAATACAATTCAGATAGTGCTTTAACTCATTCAGTAACACCATGCTGTAAATCCTCAAAACAGTTAAATGCAAAAGACAACTAGGAAAATTAGCACTTAAACTTGTCAGTTGCTCCAAGTTTTTGTACTGTTGTAGCAGAAAGAAGAAAGCTGGAGGAATACAAATTGTACTTAAAAACGGCACTTTGGATACCAGGAATGAGTCAGCATTCATTAGGAAGATTTTTGGGTACCAGACCAATATCAAGACCACTGTGTATTTTCATACTTATTCCATCACCTCCAAAAGTAAGTACTGAGAGAACTGATCCTTCTGATGATGCATGAGCTATGCTAGATTGAGTGAAAAGAAAGAAAACACACATTTCTGCAACAAAAGACGCACTTCCTGAAACATCGAAATCACCTATAAAAATAAAAAGTGATGAAAGCAAGCAGACTTTTTAAATTACCACAATATCAAAGAGAAATAAAAAAAAAATTAACTCACTCTCAATTCATATAAAACTCCACTCCCTTCGAACTTACTAGTTCTGAAAAGAAAAAAAAAAAACATTGATGAAACTTTGGCTTCTGCAAAAGTCATTAAAATTAATGAGAATATTTGCTATTTATTTGCAAGAAAAAACATGGGACGTATCCTTTTTTCTGAGTGATAAAAATCTCCAGTCTCCCAGGAACAGAGTTTAGAAATAACTTATCAGTTATTGTAAGCCTCTGAATCAAATTCCAACTTTAAATCCTCAATGAATTTTCCCCAGCTCTTGTTGTGAGTTACCTATTTACATTGCATAATAAAAGTTGTTTTTCAGCACAGTAAACTTTATTTATCCTGTTCCTTCTGTCTAACAAAATATACTTTAGCCACATGCTGCAGGCACATAACTTTCAAATAAAAAGGATACAGTTCTGGCAAAGCTAGCAATTGATTTTTAGACTTCTCTGACCAGTTGCCATTTCAGTTGGCAGGTCCCCCTGATCCTGCCATCCTGCACTATTCCGTCTTCTGTCTAAAATGAGCTATTTATTATATGCAAATATGCAGGACATTTCTGTAGCACCCGGTTTACAAATACAACTTGCTTAATACAAATCAGAAACAATAGAGATTCAATCCTTTTACCTTTACAGTCCAAGTTCAAGACTCAAGTCTGTTCCCAACATGCATTTTCATAGAAAAATATACCAGCTGTTCTTGCAAGTTCAAAGGGCAACAGCCAACTTGTGTTTTATCACACACCAGGTTTACACTCTAGGATGACTTATAAAAGTCTACAACGGGGGAGGTTTTTTCCCTTTCATCTTGTACAGCCACCAGGAAACTAAATTTGCAAGTGGAAGAGACATGACTTATGCAGCACAGTAGAGGTGGTATGTTTCCAGATGTGAAGAGCCAATTAACTTTAAAACATCCTGCAACTAATCTTCTCCAGATTTCATCACCAAATAGTATGAGGCACTACTTCGGGCTAGGGAGTACTTACCCCATGCAACTCTTAAGAACTATGTTTTAGGAGTTGCATTTTAAGAGATGGAGAATAACTTCACTGAAGCTCTCAAGGACTTCGAAGGACTTTCTTGTTTAACAGCATTGACATTTCCAAAGCAGCTGTACGTTAAGAACCATGTAGCAAAACCAAGGCATTATTAAATACTACTGTAATGGTTATCTACGGAGTCCTCAAAATCCTGCAGTCATAACTGAAGGTGAAGTCCATTGAATCCTAGAAAGTAAGTTAAAAATAGGAATTCTACCTTCAAGTTTCAGGCATAGAATCTCCTCTCCAAGTAAGAGGAGCCATCACCTCAAGCTTCCTACAGAAAGGATGGTGCAGACTAGCTTGAAGGTAAAAGGCCTGCTGCTCACCAATAACTGTGTTCCAGGCATGTCCTGGAGAGTTATAGAGTTTTAAAACATCATCACTTCTCAATCCTGTGGAGAGCATCAGTATTCCACAATTTGCCATTCCCTTTTTCACCACATTTCTTGAAAACAATGAATCTACTACTACTTTAATGAACTTCTCCTTGGAAAAACCATTCACACTAGAGAAACTTCTAGGATTACAGTGGTGTAAGTTTAGACTTATGTTACTACTTCCATAATAGTCCATAAGTTTCAAGACTACAGCATTACAAACACAGCCATTTTTGCTGATTAGGAGTTTGCTACTAAGCAGTACAAAGATCAAGTAGTCCTACATGCTGGTACAGTGACCACAAAATAAACAAACCCCACCAAATTCCAAGAGGAACCTTCCTGTCATTTCCAAAGCAATTTAGCACCCAAACTGAGATCAAGAGAAAAGAAGAAATTGGAAGAACGTAAGTCATGAATTTAAAAACCTTTGCTCAGGTAACTGTTTTATACCCTCAAAATTATAACCCTTCCCTTGCGGAAAGCATCTGTGCATGCGCATGTGTAGGTACTCCAGACAGCTAAGCATATAAAAACCATTTAGAAATCAAATTAATATTTTGCTTATTTAAGTCTGTTTCTACACTTATGTATTCAGTTTAGAGATTTACAGGTCAGCAGTGCAGCAGCTGCAACATTACAGTAGACTAAATAAATGAGTTAGAATAGTTGGTGGTTTAGCACTATTTGATGAGTTTAATTGATTTATAATGCAGATAAGCACCAATAAACCAAATTAATAGAATCTATGGAAATTAACGTCTTTCTTCCCAGAGCAACAAAATTCTGTATAAAGCAACCTTTAATCACAGAATATTTACAATATTTTTTAAAAAGTTTTAAAAATTAGTGTGAGCAAAATGGTTATGCAAATTTATGTAAAGGAGATTAAAATCTTCATAGAAGATTCTTCCTTCACCAAAACAAAAAAGCCCTAATCAATTAGGGGCAGTTCTCACTTGTTTTGGGAAAGCAGGTGCTACAGTCCTTGACAGAAGACAGCTTGTACCTCTTTGACTAAGTAATTCAGCACTTCCCAAGTTAACTGTGGAGATGCTCAATACTGCAGATGTAGAAAAGAAGTTTATAACTTAAAATTATGGGAGGAAAGGCTACTGTTGCGATGGAAACACCACGTAAATACTTTTGGGGTTTTCCTTTGTTTTCAGTTAAACAGATGGAGGGGTTGAGTGGTTATTTCACATTTGTCAACATATGTAGGAAGCCAGTGACAACACCACAATGGATGCTGAAGCAGTAAGCCCTCCTTAAGTCCTTACTAAAAAATACAGCAATACAGTCTGCAATATTTAGCTCTTACTCAGCACTCACTTATTTTACTAAACTTATAAAAAAAACGAAACTTAAAAACTAAACCATAACTAATTTATTAAAAAAAAACCCAACAAAACCCTTCAACCAACTTGCTGTAAACTCTGTGGTTCATATTAATGACCTCTACGCAGTGGAAGCTGCAGATTAGGAGACCTTCTGTTTCGTAAACATCCTGCCATTGAAACAGATCTCACCTTGCCTATACTCTACACAGGTCCTATGCTAATAATAACACATTATTTGTAATCTTTTAATTTTTATTTCATTAAATAAGCCTTTACTGAAAGTTAGGAAAAGCTGGGAGTCATTAAACTCTGCAATACTGTGAATAGGCATATAGGTAAAATACAAAGAAGTATGCTGCTGGCAGTTTACTGACCAAGTTGGTTAGCTCTGGACTATCTCCACTGGCTGTTAAGTATGCCTTTAGTAATTGTTTCTCCACCTAGATACAAGTTAAAAGACAGGGAGAGTTTGTTTGTATCCAATGGCATCTTTATTTAAAACTGAAATTAAAGTCAAATTTACTTGGAAAACTCTTGATCGTATTTTAGAACCGCATTATGCTATACAGTACACTAGAATATATCCTTAGAAAATATGCACACACTGCTATGCATGTAGTACTACACAAATGCAAACCCATTGGTCTCCTATTACGTCAGCTGGACATTAAAAAGAGTAAGAAGCTTCCTGGAGCTGAATTGCTGTCAAGAACACGTACAATTTCGAGATGACAAACTGCAATTCAAATATACAATCAATAATATGATAATCAATAATCAATATCCAAAATGTATTATGCCAGAGTAGACTTCAATTGGCAAATACACCGGGTAACAGTTTGTGGAGTGTTTGTTGGCTTGGTTCACACCCCACCTCTGTGGCAAAAGAAGAAATTTTGACCATTAAAATGCTCTCTAGGCTGGTGCTTAAACTACACCATGCAGCTGATGTTCATGGAGTTTATGAAACTCAGAAGACGAGTCTTCTGATCCCTTTCTGGTCAACTACACCTCTACAGCAGGTAACCTTTTACAAACATGCAAAAGTATTCTGGAACTTCAACAACAGCAGCCACAACCTTGAAATTAGTTCACTTTGTATTGAACTAACTGGCTTATGCTGGCCACTTAACTTTGGTAGGTAAGCTGGGTGCCCAACCTAGAGCCTGACTCTCTCCCTGTATTTAATGGGAGGCAGTCACAGGCTGAAATCCAAAGCTGTGAGTCTATATATCAAGGTAGTTTATGGTGCAAACACTATTCTGCAGTCTGATCCAAATTCTACACACATGCATGTACACAGGAACACACAGCTTTTGGACTAGAATTTTTGTCCTTTTATAGAAGGTCATGTCAAAGTTTCAAAAATTTTAACATATTGTTCCACAGGTGTTTAATTAAACTGCACGTGGTTCTTCATGTCTGCTTGCACTACTGGTGAGGGAGACAGAGATAGTAATGCTGTTTCATCATACTTCTTTCACCAAGTATTTGATCCAAGGGTCCTTTGTTTAAACAAAACAAAAACCCCACCACTACTACATGCAGCCCTTTATTCTGCCAAAAGAGCTGAATACCCCACCCTGCACAGCCAAGTCAACAGAATATCGTGACTGATTTTGGTTTTACTGCTTCTTATTTAAAAACAATAAAACCACAGAGAGGAAGAACTGTTAATACCTAGTATTTCCCTTGTATGAACAATTCCTCATCAGAATCACAGGCACATTAACATGCCCAATACACCAAACTGCATCGAAGACCGTCTCTGAGGGAGATCATTCCTCAGTCCTGTGAACTGTTACAGTTTGAGTGTGTCTTAGGTTACAGTGTAAGATGTGCCAAAAAAAAAAAAGTATTCTATTACCATCTTCAGGAGCTGTTGAGACCAGGTGGGGCGGTGCTCCCTGCCTCCCCCCTCTGGACTATCTCCTGTTAATGGGCACAACAACGCCTTATCGCCTGACCCATCGATAACTCCCTCCTGGACTATCTCCTGTTAATGGCCCATCAAGGAACTGCCTCACGACTCCCCATCCCATTGTGAGATGCTCCGCCCGGGGGGAAGGAGCCAAGCAGTCCATGCTGAATAAAAACTGAGATCTCGAACACCCTAGCAGCCTTCTTCCACTGGATTCCCAGAGGAGTTTTTCCCCCCACTGGAGTTCCAGAGGACAAGGGCTATCTACCTACCACTGGACCTTCGGAGGAAGACCAGACCCTTTTACAAGATCACTGCTTCAACAGAACTACATCCATCACTTCAGGAGGACTGCAGCCACCATCTTATCGGACTGCTACTGCCACCCTAACTGGGTGTTAGGTTGTATTTCTGACTCTGTCAGTGTAAACCAGCGGGTTATTTGTTTTTTTTTTTCCTGCCTTGTGTTTTTTATATATATATACACATATATGTATATAAAAGTAAAGAACTGTTATTCCTATTCCCCATATCTTTGCCTGAAGGCCCCTTAATTTCAACATTAGAATCATTTGGAGGGAAGGGGGTTGCCTTTCAAGGGAGGCTCCTGCCTTCCTCCGCAGATACCTGTCTTTCAAACCAAGACGGAGTGTTATTTATATAATCCACTTTCAATGAAAAACACTCCTGGTCTTCCAATCCAAATCAGTTCTATCTAGAGTTAGCTTTGTAGACACTGCACTGCATATGTAACTATTTTAGGTATAAAGCATAACATAATTGTGCACAGGAGCTTTAGCTTTCAACCCACTCGCATATCACAGCATTTATTTCTGCTTACTAAATCATTGCAGGTAAGCACATTTAAGGCACTGAAAGCCAGGAATAGGTGTTGGGGAGGTGGCAGAGGCACACATCAGTGGCATTCCCTGTATTGTAACAGATTAATCCATTTGTCTTTACAGAGAGTAAGATAAGAGCTGGGTCAACTGGTATTATCAATTTAGAAGACCAATTATACACACTGCTTATCAACTGATACTATAGCTGCCGATAAGATGGAATGAACTCTGACATTTAAACAGGGATCTGCACACTCCAACTCTTGGGTTTTACACCAAATTCTGACCTTCACTCATCTGGAAGCAACTCCAGGCCTCTCTGTACACTTACAATAGCGGCAATTCTACTTGTCCAACCTGCTAACTAAATATAATTTGAGAGAAGAGAGCAGTGGTCTTCAGGGAAAGTCTCTGGGAGCCTCAATGAGCATGTGGTTTGTACTTCACAACAGGACACTGTCGTACAACACAAATTTTGGGGAAAAAAAATATAATGTAAAGGGGAAAATTGGGAAAAAATTAAATCTATTAAACTAGACTGGTGGGCTGATGTATTGGTTGGGGTTGGATTTTTTCTTAATGAGTTCTCAAAGCTGGAAGGAGGAGTGTTTGTTCTACACAGTTATCTTTTAAGAACTCCTCATTAATTTGATCTTGACTAATGATTATCAAATGGCAAATCTGCAAGGGACAGGAAATTCTGTTATGAAACTTTACCATTTCTTTCACAGGTAGCCAGCGGAGCTCTAATATATTTACTACATTTAATACAAATGTACTTTCAGCCCTTCTTGAAAATTAACTAAAGGCAATTTCTTATGTGAACTTCCTATAGCTCACAGGCACTACCCAAAATTTGGGCCATGATTAAACCATGAAGAAACTCTTACACATAAAGCTGTATACACAGTGAACTGCATTAGTGAATTAAAACTGCTGTTACCGTCTTTTCACGTTATCAGGTAATTCAATCAAGATAATTAGCAATCATCATTATACTATAATTTGGTTGTTACCCAACAAGAGGCTAGGTATTATCTTGGTTTTCAACAGATTTCATGTAAAATAGCTTTGGTGCTCTGAAGAGCTGACATATCTCACACCTCTCTTAGCCTGTGGCCAAAACAAGTTATGTTGGTCTTGCTTGGCACAGTACCTACTCTGGTGTGGGCTTCGGAGAAAACAGTAACAGTGCAGTAAATTGCTCTGAAAGGATTAATTTTGTTACCAAAAAAAAAAGTTGAATGTTTCACAACACTTCCAGATATTATACTGCTTCCATTATCTTCCCCCTATAGCCCGCAGTGTAATACAATAGACAGTATTACACAGTGTAGTACACCTCAAACTTATCCAAATGAAATAAACATCAACTTCAGAAAATGTGATCCAGATTCTTAGAGCTTAGTAGAAATAAAAGAAATGCCAAAGGTCAATGAGATTTGTAAACCTGGACAGCACCAAAACAGGCTGATTACATGTACTAGCTGTTATTCGTCTGAGCAAAACATTCACAACTTCTCACAGGAAAGGAATAGTATTTATGATCTTAGTCAGAAAAGAAGCTGCCAGTCAAATTCAGCAATTAGATTTTATTTTTTCCATTGTGAATATTTACGTACTACCACATTCCACCATCCTCTTTATTACTCTACTGCTCAGCTCAAAGTCAATGGTTTATTTCTTGCTGCTTGGAACGTGTTTCTAAATGGCATGTGAATTAAAATACAGTACCTCTCTAGAGTGAAACAAGACATGTAGTTAAGAGCACCCTTCAACAGATGGAGAGGAGCTTTACTGATGCAGTACCGTATCTTCACAAGGTAGCCCACAGGAAACATCATTTTTGAACGTAGCCATTTTGAGAGTGAACCCTGCTGATAAACACAGAGCAGATATAATTATGTGCACCAGTAACACTCCAAAGTAGCAATAGGGACTTGACTTAATGGTGCTTAGAGAGTCAGGTGAGTGTGCTGTTGATGCCTCGGGTACCAAGAAAAGAATAATCAGCATCTAACTGAGCTCATAAAATTCAGTCTTAGCTAGGACTTTTATGTTCTAGGGAAAAGAAGATGGAACACAGACAGATTATACAACATTAATTATTTTTTTTCCATTCCTCATACACTACGGAATATATATACAGCTTTATACACTACGACAGAAATTTTAAGAATAACTGGGAAATCTGACTTCATATCTTGCAGTAAGAAGGAAATAACAGAACTAACACTAAAAAGGTTTTTTCAGAGTTAATGAGTATATATTCAACTAGAGGGCCACAAATACAATTCACCTTCATATAAGCAAGAATTCCCTGCCTTTAAAAACATAACTCTAAAGACAAAGAACCTGAATTTAAAATGACAAAAAGTTCTTATTTTTAGGATTCTCAGGGTAAAGTCACTCTTGAAGAAAGATGTAGCATTCCTTAAAACCAGAGGCAAGAACATTATCTTCATAATGTATCGGTCCTACAAAAGAGATCTTCATCCCACAGTCACATTTACTTTGCAGTAAAACCCCACAGTCTCAATGAACCTAAGGGAATATGCAATTAAAGCCCCATACTTTTAACCGTGTTAAATATAGCCCTGAATAACTGAAGGAAAAAAAAGTAAGGGAAGGGGTGTTTGTCGTTCTTCTACAAAAAGAAGAGCACATTAAACACTGTTCTTGTATGCCATGCATCACATCTGTACTCGCAGGCACCATGTAGTCTATTTGCAAGAAAATAAAGTTATACTTTAGGACATGACAGCTTCCACTGCAGATAAGAAGG
This sequence comes from Leptosomus discolor, assembly GCF_034619465.1. Taxonomy (NCBI): domain Eukaryota; kingdom Metazoa; phylum Chordata; class Aves; order Leptosomiformes; family Leptosomidae; genus Leptosomus; species Leptosomus discolor. Next base: position 32,574,876 of record NC_141399.1, on the reverse strand, counting down.
CACGGAATATACTCTGTAATATCACTCTTAAACAGGACATTCCTAATGTCCTTACATCCTTTTGAAATGCAACACATTCGGAAAGGTAAGGCTTTGTATAAAACTGAAGATAATTTACACAGAAACAATTTCAAAATCCTAGTATGAATTAAATATGACACAGCAGAATGGGACTTTATTATAGTAATTGCTTGCTGAATGCTTTCAATACATACAGTTTGAGTACTGGTGACCAGCTATTAGAAAAGCTCCTCAGGAAACTCAATTTTGACATTGTTTGACCTGAACCAGTTCAGTTTTGTAAATACCTGTTTACAAATGTTTAAAAAGCTTAGAACTTGGCAGTAAGCCATGTGAAATCAAGCACAGTGGTTTATATTAAGAACACAGTATGTGTGATCTTTTCTAAACTTACAGTTGGAGTTAATTTCATTACTAGCTTAGACGTGGGGGTACTGACAGTTTCTGTCACACTTGGATGACTCACTTGGAGGACAGAGAGGAAACCTAATACAGAGACCAGCAACCCACTGACTGTGTAACAGTTAACTGTGCTTGACATCGTTAGTCCTTATTTATTCATTTACTTTAAGCCTATTATTCACATCATGAAATACTGAATAACTGAATGGCTGCTAGCAAGTGTAGCTGAAGAGTAATCATCCTCGGGAAAATACTTCATTTGAACTCACTTTTGACACATTACCTCACGCCCTTGTAGTACTGACATACTGTTAAATGTTAAGACTTTGTTCCAACCTGTTGGCTATAGAGATACTGTACCTGTGTTCATTTTAATGTCATCGAGTTACATTCTGCTTTATAGCTCCTTGCTTAAGTGAAGATGTAGCAGACTAACAGTGTTTACAAATGGTGGGGACATTTTTAAACCAGCAGTATTATTAAGGAAGCTTGACTTGCAAATTCACCTGTCAATAAAACGTTGATTAGAATACGTTTCTTGAATACTATACAAATAGAATAGAAATACTAAGGCAGAGTAGAACTTGTCATTTACAGCACTCACTGATTTGAGAACTAATCTGTGTGATTGAGATTAATATGTTAACTGCATTTACATCAAGAACAGGCTGATGATGGATTTCATGATGTCTTGAGAAGTCAAGTAGCGGATAGTAGACTTCAGCATTTGAAACAATTTGACATAGCAAATGCGTCAGCTCAATTACTCTGGAAAAAGAGAGTTTGAATTTAAAAGCATTGCTTAGCTAAGAATCTAACTTGCTTCCCATTTATTATAAGATGAACGGAAGTTGTTTTGTGGGTTTTTTTTAAGCATTGACTAGTGTTATTGATTAATTTCTAAAATTCATGTTTCAGACCTAATAAACTGCCTTAGCCTGAGGTATCCAGCAAATACAGCAAATTTTCCCAAGCAGTTCATCACACACGTTAGATCAAGAAAATTCTAGGTTCCTTTTATTTGTACCCGAGTTTTTCACTTAGGTGCCCAGAATAATGATGATGTAGATTAGGCATGAGTAAATTACTCCAGACAAAAGCTGGAAAGATGGGATTTAACAGAATGTTATCTGAGCACCTGGAATGCAAAACAAGAGTTACACAAAAAACAAAGTAAAACATTGTTATCTTAAAAAGAAATAGTTGGAAATTCCCTGAAGGCAGAGAGCTCCCAGCCATTCTAGATCTAGGGAAGGGGCACACCACATCCATTTTCCCAGTATTTCCAAGTATGACAATGCATCAGAGAAAGCTCTATGGCAAAATACTAACACACATTTTATCTAAAGGGAGTGGGAAATTAAATGCAAACATTTCAGGTCACGTAAAAGAAACCTTTCAGTGCTGTGTTTAACGATACTCAGATGTAGAAGTACATCGTAGTAAAATGAGTCATCTGACAGGTGCAACGTGTACTGCAACTGCGTTTTCATTATCCTGCATTTTCAAATATAAACTCATTACAAAACAAACAGCCTCTGAAACAAGGTTGCTCCATGAACAGACATAACACTGGTGCGAGTTACTGGCTTGAGAATCCAATTAGGATGCTAATGCTGAACAGGTCATGGGAAGACTAAATATTTTAACATCATCCTGGGTGGTACGATGTGATTGTTACTAAGTGGAAAAAGCAAACTTCAGTGTAAGTGGTAAATCTTTGGCTATGAGCATACCACTAGAGAAGAAAGAGGACTTTTTATTATTACTACATTCAGCATATTCTGGGTTGACGTGTTTGTGCTGTCCTCAGGAATCAAGAGTTTTGTTAACTGTGACAAATGTTGTATTTTGTGATGATCCCCAAAACAGAAGTTTCTCCATACACTTTCCACTAGAGACCAAGTTTATGTCATCAGCTTTAGGACACAAAAAGCTAAGGGCATAATTATTTCTGGAAAAAACAATGGAGACAGAACCCTAGAACATGCTCTCAGTAATAGCTGGTGTTACAAAGAACTGATATTCTCCAAATATCTTTTTATTTTTTATGATTAGTACAAATATTGTCCCTTAACTCCAATAAAAAAGACTCAGATCATCTCAGCACTTCCAAGTTTGCACTTTCAAAAGCAAATTTCCCAGTCAAAAAAAACGAGTATTCAGCTTAACAAAAAAATGTGGTCAAAAATTAATGCAATGTTTTACCAAGATAGAGGGAAAAAAAAAAAAAGAGGGGAAAAAAAAAAAAGAGGGGAAAAAAAGAAGAGGGAAAAAAAAAAGAGGGGAAAAAAAAAGAGGGAAAAAAAAAGAGGGGGAAAAAAGAAGAGGGGAAAAAAGAAGAGGGGAAAAAGAAGAGGGAAAAAAGAGAGGGGAAAAAAGAAGAGAGGGAAAAAAAGAAGAGGTGAAAAAAGAAGAGGGAAAAAAGAATGAGGGAAAAAAGAAGATGGGAGAAAAAAGAAGAGGGGAAAAAAGAAGAGGGGAAAAAAGAAGAGGGGAAAAAAGAAGAGGGGAAAAAAGAAGAGGGGAAAAAAGAAGAGGGGAAAAAAGAAGAGGGGAAAAAAGAAGAGGGGAAAAAAGAAGAGGGGAAAAAAGAAGAGGGGAAGAAAAAAGAGAAAAAAGAGAAAAAAGAGAAAAAAGAGAAAAAAGAGAAAAAAGAGAAAAAAGAGAAAAAAGAGAAAAAAGAGAAAAAAGAGAAAAAAGAGAAAAAAGAGAAAAAAGAGAAAAAAGAGAAAAAAGAGAAAAAAGAGAAAAAAGAGAAAAAAGAGAAAA